>NC_059134.1:5478009-6678009 GCF_020740605.2 Lemur catta
CCTAGGATAGTGTTAGGGTTAGGGTTAGGGTTAGCATCCGCCCTAGGATAGTGTTAGGTTTAGGGTTAGGGTTAGCATCAGCCCTAGGATAGTGTTAGGGTTAGGGTTAACATAAACCCTAGGATAGTGTTAGGGTTAGGGTTAGGGTTATCATCAGGCCTAGGATAGTGTTAGGGTTAGGGTTAACATAAACCCTAGCATAGTGTTAGGGTTAGGGTTAGGGTTATCATCAGGCCTATGATAGTGTTAGGGTTAGGGTTAGGGTTAGCATCAGTTCAAGGATAGTGTTAGGGTTAGCGTTAGGGTTACCATCAGCCCTAGGATAGTGTTAGGGTTAGGGTTAACATAAACCCTAGCATAGTGTTAGGGTTAGGGTTAGGGTTATCATCAGGCCTATGATAGTGTTAGGGTTAGGGTTAGGGTTATCATCAGTTCAAGGATAGTGTTAGGGTTAGCGTTAGGGTTAGCATCAGCCCTAGGATAGTGTTAGGGTTAGGGTTAGGGTTAGCATCAGCCCTAGGATAGTGTTAGGGTTATGGTTAGCGTTATCATCAAGCCTAGGATAGTGTTAAGGTTAGGGTTAGCCTCAACCCTAAGATAGTATTAGAGTTAAGGTTAGGGTTAGCATCAGCCCTAGGATAGTGTTAGGGTTAGGGTTAGGGTTAGCATGAGCCCTAGGATAGTGTTAGTGTTAGGGTTAGCATCAGCCCTAGGATAGTGTTAGGGTTAGGGTTAGGGATAGCATCAGCCCTAGGATAGTGTTAGGGTTAGGGTTAACATAAACCCTAGGATAGTGTTAGGGTTAGGGTTAATGTTATCATCAGGCCTAGGATAGTGTTAGGGTTAGGGTTAGGGTTAGCATCAGTTCAAGGATAGTGTTAGGGTTATGGTTAGGGTTAGCATCTGCCCTAGGATAGTGTTAGGGTTAGGGTTAGGGTTAGCATCAGCCCTAGGATAGTGTTAGGGTTAGGGTAACATCAGCCCTAGGATAGTGTTAGGGTTACGGTTAGGGTTAGCATCAGGCCTAGGATAGTGTCAGGGTTAGGGTTAGCATCAGCCCTAGGATAGTGTTAAGGTTAAGGTTAGGGTTAGCATCAGCCGTAGGATAGTGTTAGGGTTAGGGTTAGCCTCAGCCCTAAGATAGTGTTAGAGTTAGGGTTAGGGTTAGCATCAGCCCCTAGGGTAGTGTTAGGGTTAGGGTTAGGGTTAGCATCCGGCCTAGGATAGTGTTAGGGTTAGGGTTAGGGTTAGCATCAGCCCTAGGATAGTGTTAGGATTATGGTTAGGGTTATCATCAGGCCTAGGATAGTGTTAGGGTTAGGGTTAGCATCAGCCCTAGGATAGTGTTAGGGTTAGGGTTAGGGTTAGCATCAGCCCTAGGATAGTGTTAGGGTTAGGGTTAGGGTTAGCATCAGGCCTAGGATAGTGTTAGGGTTAGGGTTAGCATCAGCCGTAGAATAGTGTTAGGGTTAGGGTTAGGGTTATCATCAGGCCTAGGATAGTGTTAGGGTTAGGGTTAGCATCAGCCCTAGGATAGTGTTAGGGTTAGCGTTAGGGTTAGCATCAGCCCTAGGATAGTGTTAGGGTTAGGGTTAGTGTTACCATCAGCCCTAGGATATTATTAGGGTTAGGGTTAGCATCAGCCCTAGGATACTGTTAGGGTTAGAGTTAGGGTTCTCACCAGGCTTAGGATAGTGTTAGTGTTAGGGTTAACATCAGCCTTAGGATAGTGTTAGGGTTAGGGTTAGGGTTAGAATCAGCCCTAGGATAGTGTTAGGGTTAGGGTGAGGGTTAGCATCAGCCATAGGATAGTGTTAGTGTTAGGGTTAGCATCAGCCCTAGGATAGTGTTATTGTTAGGTTTAGGGTTAGCTTCAGCCCTAGGATAGTGTTAGGGTTAGGGTTAGGGTTAGCATCAGCCCTAGGATAGTGTTAGGGTTAGGGTTAGCATCAGCCCTGGGATAATGTTAGGGTTAGGGTTAGGGTTAGCATCAGCCCTAGGATAGTGTTAGGGTTAGGGTTAGCATCAGCCCTAGGATAGTGTTAGGGTTAGGGTTAGGGTTAGCATCAGCCCTAGGATAGTGTTAGGGTTAGGGTTAGCATCAGCCCTAGGATAGTGTTAGGGTTAGGGTTAGGGTTAGCATCAGCCCTAGGATAGTGTTAGGGTTAGGGTTACCATCAACCCTAGGATAGTTTTAGGGTTAGGGTTAGGGTTAGCGTCAGCCCTAGGATAGTGTTAGGGTTAGGGTTAGCCTCAGCCCTAGGAGAGTGTTATGGTTAGGGATAGGGTTAGCATCAGGCCTAGGATAGTGTTAGGGTTAGGGTTAGGGTTAGCATCAGCCCTAGGATATTGTTAGGGTTAGGGTTAGGGTTAGCATCAGCCCTAGGATATTATTAGGGTTAGGGTTAGCATCAGCCCTAGGATAGTGTTAAGGTTAGGGTTAGGGTTAGCACCAGGCCTAGGATAGTGTTAGTGTTAGGGTTAGCATCAGCCTTAGGATAGTGTTAGGGTTAGGGTTAGGGTTAGCATCAGCCGTAGGATAGTGTTAGGGTTAGGGTTAGTATCAGCCCTAGGATAGTGTTAGGGTTAGGGTTAGGGTTATCATCAGGCCTAGGATAGTGTTAGGGTTAGGGTTAGCATCAGCCCTAGGATAGTGTTAGGGTTAGGGTTAGGGTTAGCATCAGCCCTAGGATAGTGTTAGGGCTAGGGTTAGCATCAGCCCTAGGATAGTGTTAGGGTTAGGGTTAGGGTTAGCATCAGCCGTAGGATAGTGTTAGGGTTAGGGTTAGCCTCAGCCCTAAGATAGTGTTAGAGTTAGGGTTAGGGTTAGCATGAGCCCTAGGATAGTGTTAGGGTTAGGGTTAGGGTTAGCATCCGCCCTAGGATAGTGTTAGGTTTAGGGTTAAGGTTAGCATCAGCCCTAGGATAGTGTTAGGGTTAGGGTTAACATAAACCCTAGGATAATGTTAGGGTTAGGGTTAGGGTTATCATCAGGCCTAGGATAGTGTTAGGGTTAGGGTTAGGGTTAGCATCAGTTCAAGGATAGTGTTAGGGTTAGCGTTAGGGTTACCATCAGCCCTAGGATAGTGTTAGGGTTAGGGTTAACATAAACCCTAGCATAGTGTTAGGGTTAGGGTTAGGGTTATCATCAGGCCTATGATAGTGTTAAGGTTAGGGTTAGGGTTAGCATCAGTTCAAGGATAGTGTTAGGGTTAGCGTTAGGGTTAGCATCAGCCCTAGGATAGTGTTAGGGTTAGGGTTAGGGTTAGCATCAGCCCTAGGATAGTGTTAGGGTTAGGGTTAGCATCAACCCTAGGATAGTTTTAGGGTTAGGGTTAGGGTTAGCGTCAGCCCTAGGATAGTGTTAGGGTTAGGGTTAGCCTCAGCCCTAGGAGAGTGTTATGGTTAGGGATAGGGTTAGCATCAGGCCTAGGATAGTGTTAGGGTTAGGGTTAGGGTTAGCATCAGCCCTAGGATAGTGTTAGGGCTAATGTTAGCATCAGCCCTAGGATAGTGTTAGGGTTAGGGTTAGGGTTAGCATCAGCCGTAGGATAGTGTTAGGGTTAGGGTTAGCCTCAGCCCTAAGATAGTGTTAGAGTTAGGGTTAGGGTTAGCATGAGCCCTAGGATAGTGTTAGGGTTAGGGTTAGGGTTAGCATCCGCCCTAGGATAGTGTTAGGTTTAGGGTTAGGGTTAGCATCAGCCCTAGGATAGTGTTAGGGTTAGGGTTAACATAAACCCTAGGATAGTGTTAGGGTTAGGGTTAGGGTTATCATCAGGCCTAGGATAGTGTTAGGGTTAGGGTTAGGGTTAGCATCAGTTCAAGGATAGTGTTAGGGTTAGCGTTAGGGTTACCATCAGCCCTAGGATAGTGTTAGGGTTAGGGTTAACATAAACCCTAGCATAGTGTTAGGGTTAGGGTTAGGGTTATCATCAGGCCTATGATAGTGTTAAGGTTAGGGTTAGGGTTAGCATCAGTTCAAGGATAGTGTTAGGGTTAGCGTTAGGGTTAGCATCAGCCCTAGGATAGTGTTAGGGTTAGGGTTAGGGTTAGCATCAGCCCTAGGATAGTGTTAGGGTTAGGGTTAGCATCAACCCTAGGATAGTTTTAGGGTCAGGGTTAGGGTTAGCGTCAGCCCTAGGATAGTGTTAGGGTTAGGGTTAGCCTCAGCCCTAAGAGAGTGTTATGGTTATGGATAGGGTTAGCATCAGGCCTAGGATAGTGTTAGGGCTAGGGTTAGCATCAGCCCTAGGATAGTGTTAGGGTTAGGGTTAGGGTTAGCATCAGCCGTAGGATAGTGTTAGGGTTAGGGTTAGCCTCAGCCCTAAGATAGTGTTAGAGTTAGGGTTAGGGTTAGCATGAGCCCTAGGATAGTGTTAGGGTTAGGGTTAGGGTTAGCATCCGACCTAGGATAGTGTTAGGTTTAGGGTTAGGGTTAGCATCAGCCCTAGGATAGTGTTAGGGTTAGGGTTAACATAAACCCTAAGATAGTGTTAGGGTTAGGGTTAGGGTTATCATCAGGCCTAGGATAGTGTTAGGGTTAGGGTTAGGGTTAGCATCAGTTCAAGGATAGTGTTAGGGTTAGCGTTATGGTTACCATCAGCCCTAGGATAGTGTTAGGGTTAGGGTTAACATAAACCCTAGCATAGTGTTAGGGTTAGGGTTAGGGTTATCATCAGGCCTATGATAGGGTTAAGGTTAGGGTTAGGGTTAGCATCAGTTCAAGGATAGTGTTAGGGTTAGCGTTAGGGTTAGCATCAGCCCTAGGATAGTGTTAGGGTTAGGGTTAGGGTTAGCATCAGCCCTAGGATAGTGTTAGGGTTAGGGTTAGCATCAACCCTAGGATAGTTTTAGGGTTAGGGTTAGGGTTAGCGTCAGCCCTAGGATAGTGTTAGGGTTAGGGTTAGCCTCAGCCCTAGGAGAGTGTTATGGTTAGGGATAGGGTTAGCATCAGGCCTAGGATAGTGTTAGGGTTAGGGTTAGGGTTAGCATCAGCCCTAGGATATTGTTAGGGTTAGGGTTAGGGTTAGCATCAGCCCTAGGATATTATTAGGGTTAGGGTTAGCATCAGCCCTAGAGGATAGTGTTAGGGTTAGGGTTAGGGTTATCACCAGGCCTAGGATAGTGTTAGTGTTAGGGTTAGCATCAGCCTTAGGATAGTGTTAGGGTTAGGGTTAGGGTCAGCATCAGCCGTAGGATAGTGTTAGGGTTAGGGTTAGTATCAGCCCTAGGATACTGTTAGGGTTAGGGTTAGGGTTATCATCAGGCCTAGGATAGTGTTAGGGTTAGGGTTAGCATCTGCCCTAGGATAGTGTTAGGGTTAGGGTTAGAGTTACCATCAGCCCTAGGATAGTGTTAGGGCTAGGGTTAGCATCAGCCCTAGGATAGTGTTAGGGTTAGGGTTAGGGTTAGCATCAGCCGTAGGATAGTGTTAGGGTTAGGGTTAGCCTCAGCCCTAAGATAGTGTTAGAGTTAGGGTTAGGGTTAGCATGAGCCCTAGGATAGTGTTAGGGTTAGGGTTAGGGTTAGCATCCGCCCTAGGATAGTGTTAGGTTTAGGGTTAGGGTTAGCATCAGCCCTAGGATAGTGTTAGGGTTAGGGTTAACATAAACCCTAGGATAGTGTTAGGGTTAGGGTTAGGGTTATCATCAGGCCTAGGATAGTGTTAGGGTTAGGGTAGGGTTAGCATCAGTTCAAGGATAGTGTTAGGGTTAGCGTTAGGGTTACCATAAGCCCTAGGATAGTGTTAGGGTTAGGGTTAACATAAACCCTAGCATAGTGTTAGGGTTAGGTTTAGGGTTATCATCAGGCCTATGATAGTGTTAGGGTTAGGGTTAGGGTTAGCATCAGTTCAAGGATAGTGTTAGGGTTAGCGTTAGGGTTAGCATCAGCCCTAGGATAGTGTTAGGGTTAGGGTTAGGGTTAGCATCAGCCCTAGGATAGTGTTAGGGTTAGGGTTAGCATCAGCCCTAGGATAGTGTTAGGGTTAGGGTTAGGGTTATCATCAAGCCTAGGATAGTGTTAGGGTTAGGGTTAGCCTCAGCCCTAAGATAGTATTAGAGTTAGGGATAGGGTTAGCATCAGCCCTAGGATAGTGTTAGGGTTAGGGTTAGGGTTAGCATCAGCCCTAGGATAGTGTTAGTGTTAGGGTTAGCATCAGCCCTAGGATAGTGTTAGGGTTAGGGTTAGGGATAGCATCAGCCCTAGGATAGTGTTAGGGTTAGGGTTAACATAAACCCTAGGATAGTGTTAGGGTTAGGGTTAATGTTATCATCAGGCCTAGGATAGTGTTAGGGTTAGGGTTAGGGTTAGCATCAGTTCAAGGATAGTGTTAGGGTTATGGTTAGGGTTAGCATCTGCCCTAGGATAGTGTTAGGGTTAGGGTTAGGGTTAGCATCAGCCCTAGGATAGTGTTAGGGTTAGGGTTAGCATCAGCCCTAGGATAGTGTTAGGGTTACGGTTAGGGTTAGCATCAGGCCTAGGATAGTGTCAGGGTTAGGGTTAGCATCAGCCCTAGGATAGTGTTAAGGTTAAGGTTAGGGTTAGCATCAGCCGTAGGATAGTGTTAGGGTTAGGGTTAGCCTCAGCCCTAAGATAGTGTTAGAGTTAGGGTTAGGGTTAGCATCAGCCCTAGGGTAGTGTTAGGGTTAGGGTTAGGGTTAGCATCCTCCCTAGGATAGTGTTACGGTTAGGGTTAGGGTTAGCATCAGCCCTAGGATAGTGTTAGGGTTAGGGTTAGCCTCAGCCCTAGGAGAGTGTTATGGTTAGGGATAGGGTTAGCATCAGGCCTAGGATAGTGTTAGGGTTAGGGTTAGGGTTAGCATCAGCCCTAGGATAGTGTTAGGATTATGGTTAGGGTTATCATCAGGCCTAGGATAGTGTTAGGGTTAGGGTTAGCATCAGCCATAGGATAGTGTTAGGGTTAGGGTTAGGGTTAGCATCAGCCCTAGGATAGTGTTAGGGTTAGGATTAGGGTTAGCATCAGGCCTAGGATAGTGTTAGGGTTAGGGTTAGCATCAGCCGTAGAATAGTGTTAGGGTTAGGGTTAGGGTTATCATCAGGCCTAGGATAGTGTTAGGGTTAGGGTTAGCATCAGCCCTAGGATAGTGTTAGGGTTAGCGTTAGGGTTAGCATCAGCCCTAGGATAGTGTTAGGGTTAGGGTTAGTGTTAGCATCAGCCCTAGGATATTATTAGGGTTAGGGTTAGCATCAGCCCTAGGATACTGTTAGGGTTAGAGTTAGGGTTCTCACCAGGCTTAGGATAGTGTTAGTGTTAGGGTTAACATCAGCCTTAGGAGAGTGTTAGGGTTAGGGTTAGGGTTAGCATCAGCCCTAGGATAGTGTTAGGGTTAGGGTGAGGTTTGCATCAGCCCTAGGATAGTGTTAGGGTTAGGGTTAGCATCAGCCCTAGGATAGTGTTAGGGTTACGGTTAGGGTTAGCATCAGGCCTAGGATAGTGTCAGGGTTAGGGTTAGCATCAGCCCTAGGATAGTGTTAAGGTTAAGGTTAGGGTTAGCATCAGCCGTAGGATAGTGTTATGGTTAGGGTTAGCCTCAGCCCTAAGATAGTGTTAGAGTTAGGGTTAGGGTTAGCATCAGCCCTAGGGTAGTGTTAGGGTTAGGGTTAGCCTCAGCCCTAGGATAGTGTTAGGGTTAGGGTTAGCCTCAGCCCTAGGAGAGTGTTATGGTTAGGGATAGGGTTAGCATCAGGCCTAGGATAGTGTTAGGGTTAGGGTTAGGGTTAGCATCAGCCCTAGGATAGTGTTAGGATTATGGTTAGGGTTATCATCAGGCCTAGGATAGCGTTAGGGTTAGGGTTAGCATCAGCCCTAGGATAGTGTTAGGGTTAGGGTTAGGGTTAGCATCAGCCCTAGGATAGTGTTAGGGTTAGGGTTAGGGTTAGCATCAGGCCTAGGATAGTGTTAGGGTTAGGGTTAGCATCAGCCGTAGAATAGTGTTAGGGTTAGGGTTAGGGTTATCATCAGGCCTAGGATAGTGTTAGGGCTAGGGTTAGCATCAGCCCTAGGATAGTGTTAGGGTTAGGGTTAGGGTTAGCATCAGCCGTAGGATAGTGTTAGGGTTAGGGTTAGCCTCAGCCCTAAGATAGTGTTAGAGTTAGGGTTAGGGTTAGCATGAGCCCTAGGATAGTGTTAGGGTTAGGGTTAGGGTTAGCATCCGCCCTAGGATAGTGTTAGGTTTAGGGTTAGGGTTAGCATCAGCCCTAGGATAGTGTTAGGGTTAGGGTTAACATAAACCCTAGGATAGTGTTAGGGTTAGGGTTAGGGTTATCATCAGGCCTAGGATAGTGTTAGGGTTAGGGTAGGGTTAGCATCAGTTCAAGGATAGTGTTAGGGTTAGCGTTAGGGTTACCATAAGCCCTAGGATAGTGTTAGGGTTAGGGTTAACATAAACCCTAGCATAGTGTTAGGGTTAGGTTTAGGGTTATCATCAGGCCTATGATAGTGTTAGGGTTAGGGTTAGGGTTAGCATCAGTTCAAGGATAGTGTTAGGGTTAGCGTTAGGGTTAGCATCAGCCCTAGGATAGTGTTAGGGTTAGGGTTAGGGTTAGCATCAGCCCTAGGATAGTGTTAGGGTTAGGGTTAGCATCAGCCCTAGGATAGTGTTAGGGTTAGGGTTAGGGTTATCATCAAGCCTAGGATAGTGTTAGGGTTAGGGTTAGCCTCAGCCCTAAGATAGTATTAGAGTTAGGGATAGGGTTAGCATCAGCCCTAGGATAGTGTTAGGGTTAGGGTTAGGGTTAGCATCAGCCCTAGGATAGTGTTAGTGTTAGGGTTAGCATCAGCCCTAGGATAGTGTTAGGGTTAGGGTTAGGGATAGCATCAGCCCTAGGATAGTGTTAGGGTTAGGGTTAACATAAACCCTAGGATAGTGTTAGGGTTAGGGTTAATGTTATCATCAGGCCTAGGATAGTGTTAGGGTTAGGGTTAGGGTTAGCATCAGTTCAAGGATAGTGTTAGGGTTATGGTTAGGGTTAGCATCTGCCCTAGGATAGTGTTAGGGTTAGGGTTAGGGTTAGCATCAGCCCTAGGATAGTGTTAGGGTTAGGGTTAGCATCAGCCCTAGGATAGTGTTAGGGTTACGGTTAGGGTTAGCATCAGGCCTAGGATAGTGTCAGGGTTAGGGTTAGCATCAGCCCTAGGATAGTGTTAAGGTTAAGGTTAGGGTTAGCATCAGCCGTAGGATAGTGTTAGGGTTAGGGTTAGCCTCAGCCCTAAGATAGTGTTAGAGTTAGGGTTAGGGTTAGCATCAGCCCTAGGGTAGTGTTAGGGTTAGGGTTAGGGTTAGCATCCTCCCTAGGATAGTGTTACGGTTAGGGTTAGGGTTAGCATCAGCCCTAGGATAGTGTTAGGGTTAGGGTTAGCCTCAGCCCTAGGAGAGTGTTATGGTTAGGGATAGGGTTAGCATCAGGCCTAGGATAGTGTTAGGGTTAGGGTTAGGGTTAGCATCAGCCCTAGGATAGTGTTAGGATTATGGTTAGGGTTATCATCAGGCCTAGGATAGTGTTAGGGTTAGGGTTAGCATCAGCCATAGGATAGTGTTAGGGTTAGGGTTAGGGTTAGCATCAGCCCTAGGATAGTGTTAGGGTTAGGATTAGGGTTAGCATCAGGCCTAGGATAGTGTTAGGGTTAGGGTTAGCATCAGCCGTAGAATAGTGTTAGGGTTAGGGTTAGGGTTATCATCAGGCCTAGGATAGTGTTAGGGTTAGGGTTAGCATCAGCCCTAGGATAGTGTTAGGGTTAGCGTTAGGGTTAGCATCAGCCCTAGGATAGTGTTAGGGTTAGGGTTAGTGTTAGCATCAGCCCTAGGATATTATTAGGGTTAGGGTTAGCATCAGCCCTAGGATACTGTTAGGGTTAGAGTTAGGGTTCTCACCAGGCTTAGGATAGTGTTAGTGTTAGGGTTAACATCAGCCTTAGGAGAGTGTTAGGGTTAGGGTTAGGGTTAGCATCAGCCCTAGGATAGTGTTAGGGTTAGGGTGAGGTTTGCATCAGCCCTAGGATAGTGTTAGGGTTAGGGTTAGCATCAGCCCTAGGATAGTGTTAGGGTTACGGTTAGGGTTAGCATCAGGCCTAGGATAGTGTCAGGGTTAGGGTTAGCATCAGCCCTAGGATAGTGTTAAGGTTAAGGTTAGGGTTAGCATCAGCCGTAGGATAGTGTTATGGTTAGGGTTAGCCTCAGCCCTAAGATAGTGTTAGAGTTAGGGTTAGGGTTAGCATCAGCCCTAGGGTAGTGTTAGGGTTAGGGTTAGCCTCAGCCCTAGGATAGTGTCAGGGTTAGGGTTAGCCTCAGCCCTAGGAGAGTGTTATGGTTAGGGATAGGGTTAGCATCAGGCCTAGGATAGTGTTAGGGTTAGGGTTAGGGTTAGCATCAGCCCTAGGATAGTGTTAGGATTATGGTTAGGGTTATCATCAGGCCTAGGATAGCGTTAGGGTTAGGGTTAGCATCAGCCCTAGGATAGTGTTAGGGTTAGGGTTAGGGTTAGCATCAGCCCTAGGATAGTGTTAGGGTTAGGGTTAGGGTTAGCATCAGGCCTAGGATAGTGTTAGGGTTAGGGTTAGCATCAGCCGTAGAATAGTGTTAGGGTTAGGGTTAGGGTTATCATCAGGCCTAGGATAGTGTTAGGGTTAGGGTTAGCATCAGCCCTAGGATAGTGTTAGGGTTAGCGTTAGGGTTAGCATCAGCCCTAGGATAGTGTTAGGGTTAGGGTTAGTGTTAGCATCAGCCCTAGGATATTATTAGGGTTAGGGTTAGCATCAGCCCTAGGATACTGTTAGGGTTAGAGTTAGGGTTCTCACCAGGCTTAGGATAGTGTTAGTGTTAGGGTTAACATCAGCCTTAGGATAGTGTTAGGGTTAGGGTTAGGGTTAGCATCAGCCCTAGGATAGTGTTAGGGTTAGGGTGAGGGTTAGCATCAGCCCTAGGATAGTGTTAGTGTTAGGGTTAGCATCAGCCCTAGGATAGTGTTAGGGTTAGGTTTAGGGTTAGCATCAGCCCTAGGATAGTGTTAGGGTTAGGGTTAGGGTTAGCATCAGCCCTAGGATAGTGTTAGGGTTAGGGTTAGCATCAGCCCTGGGATAATGTTAGGGTTAGGGTTAGGGTTAGCATCAACCCTAGGATAGTGTTAGGGTTAGGGTTAGCATCAGCCCTAGGATAGTGTTAGGGTTAGGGTTAGGGTTAGCATCAGCCCTAGGATACTGTTAGGGTTACGGTTAGCATCAGCCCTAGGATAGTGTTAGGGTTAGGGTTAGGGTTAGCATCAGCCCTAGGATAGTGTTAGGGTTAGGGTTACCATCAACCCTAGGATAGTTTTAGGGTTAGGGTTAGGGTTAGCGTCAGCCCTAGGATAGTGTTAGGGTTAGGGTTAGCCTCAGCCCTAGGAGAGTGTTATGGTTAGGGATAGGGTTAGCATCAGGCCTAGGATAGTGTTAGGGTTAGGGTTAGGGTTAGCATCAGCCCTAGGATATTGTTAGGGTTAGGGTTAGGGTTAGCATCAGCCCTAGGATATTATTAGGGTTAGGGTTAGCATCAGCCCTAGGATAGTGTTAGTGTTAGGGTTAGCATCAGCCTTAGGATAGTGTTAGGGTTAGGGTTAGGGTTAGCACCAGGCCTAGGATAGTGTTAGTGTTAGGGTTAGCATCAGCCTTAGGATAGTGTTAGGGTTAGGGTTAGGGTTAGCATCAGCCGTAGGATAGTGTTAGGGTTAGGGTTAGAATCAGCCCTAGGATAGTGTTACGGTTAGGGTTAGGGTTATCATCAGGCCTAGGATAGTGTTAGGGTTAGGGTTAGCATCAGCCCTAGGATAGTGTTAGGGTTAGGGTTAGGGTTAGCATCAGCCCTAGGATAGTGTTAGGGCTAGGGTTAGCATCAGCCCTAGGATAGTGTTAGGGTTAGCGTTAGGGTTAGCATCAGCCGTAGGATAGTGTTAGGGTTAGGGTTAGCCTCAGCCCTAAGATAGTGTTAGAGTTAGGGTTAGGGTTAGTATGAGCCCTAGGATAGTGTTAGGGTTAGGGTTAGGGTTAGCATCCGCCCTAGGATAGTGTTAGGTTTAGGGTTAGGGTTAGCATCAGCCCTAGGATAGTGTTAGGGTTAGGGTTAACATAAACCCTAGCATAGTGTTAGGGTTAGGGTTAGGGTTATCATCAGGCCTATGATAGTGTTAAGGTTAGGGTTAGGGTTAGCATCAGTTCAAGGATAGTGTTAGGGTTAGCGTTAGGGTTAGCATCAGCCCTAGGATAGTGTTAGGGTTAGGGTTAGGGTTAGCATCAGCCCTAGGATAGTGTTAGGGTTAGGGATAGCATCAACCCTAGGATAGTTTTAGGGTTAGGGTTAGGGTTAGCGTCAGCCCTAGGATAGTGTTAGGGTTAGGGTTAGCCTCAGCCCTAGGAGAGTGTTATGGTTAGGGATAGGGTTAGCATCAGGCCTAGGATAGTGTTAGGGTTAGGGTTAGGGTTAGCATCAGCCCTAGGATATTGTTAGGGTTAGGGTTAGGGTTAGCATCAGCCCTAGGATATTATTAGGGTTAGGGTTAGCATCAGCCCTAGGATAGTGTTAGGGTTAGGATTAGGGTTAGCACCAGGCCTAGGATAGTGTTAGTGTTAGGGTTAGCATCAGCCTTAGGATAGTGTTAGGGTTAGGGTTAGCATCAGCCCTGGGATAATGTTAGGGTTAGGGTTAGGGTTAGCATCAACCCTAGGATAGTGTTAGGGTTAGGGTTAGCATCAGCCCTAGGATAGTGTTAGGTTTAGGGTTAGGGTTACCATCAGCCCTAGGATAGTGTTAGGGCTAGGGTTAGCATCAGCCCAGGGTAGTGTTAGGGTTAGGGTTAGGGTTAGCATCAGCCGTAGGATAGCGTTAGGGTTAGGGTTAGCCTCAGCCCTAAGATAGTGTTAGAGTTAGGGTTAGGGTTAGCATGAGCCCTAGGATAGTGTTAGGGTTAGGGTTACGGTTAGCATCAGCCCTAGGATAGTGTTAGGGTTAGGGTTAACATAAACCCTAGGATAGTGTTAGGGTTATTGTTAGGGTTATCATCAAGCCTAGGATAGTGTTAGGGTTAGGGTTAGCCTCAGCCCTAAGATAGTATTAGAGTTAGGGTTAGGGTTAGCATCAGCCCTAGGATAGTGTTAGGGTTAGGGTTAGGTTTAGCATCAGCCCTAGGATAGTGTTAGTGTTAGGGTTAGCATCAGCCCTAGGATAGTGTTAGGGTTAGGGTTAGGGATAGCATCAGCCCTAGGATAGTGTTAGGGTTAGGGTTAACATAAACCCTAGGATAGTGTTAGGGTTAGGGTTAATGTTATCATCAGGCCTAGGATAGTGTTAGGGTTAGGGTTAGGGTTAGCATCAGTTCAAGGATAGTGTTAGGGTTATGGTTAGGGTTAGCATCTGCCCTAGGATAGTGTTAGGGTTAGGGTTAGGGTTAGCATCAGCCCTAGGATAGTGTCAGGGTTAGGGTTAGCATCAGCCCTAGGATAGTGTTAAGGTTAAGGTTAGGGTTAGCATCAGCCGTAGGATAGTGTTATGGTTAGGGTTAGCCTCAGCCCTAAGATAGTGTTAGAGTTAGGGTTAGGGTTAGCATCAGCCCTAGGGTAGTGTTAGGGTTAGGGTTAGGGTTAGCATCCTCCCTAGGATAGTGTTACGGTTAAGGTTAGGTTTAGCATCAGCCCTAGGATAGTGTTAGGGTTAGGGTTAGCCTCAGCCCTAGCAGAGTGTTATGGTTAGGGATAGTGTTAGCATCAGGCCTAGGATAGTGTTAGGGTTAGGGTTAGGGTTAGCATCAGCCCTAGGATAGTGTTAGGATTATGGTTAGGGTTATCATCAGGCCTAGGATAGTGTTAGGGTTAGGGTTAGCATCAGCCCTAGGATAGTGTTAGGGTTAGGGTTAGGGTTAGCATCAGCCCTAGGATAGTGTTAGGGTTAGGGTTAGGGTTAGCATCAGGACTAGGATAGTGTTAGGGTTAGGGTTAGCATCAGCCCTAGGATAGTGTTAGGGTTAGCGTTAGGGTTAGCATCAGCCCTAGGATAGTGTTAGGGTTAGGGTTAGTGTTAGCATCAGCCCTAGGATATTATTAGGGTTAGGGTTAGCATCAGCCCTAGGATAGTGTTAGGGTAAGGGTTAGGGTTAGCATCAGGCCTAGGATAGTGTTAGGGTTACGGTTAGAATCAGCCCAAGGATAGTGTTAGGGTTAGGGTTAAGTTTAGGATCAGCCCTAGGATAGTGTTAGGGTTAGGGTTAGGGTTACCATCAGCCCTAGGATAGTGTTAGGGTTAGGGTTAGGGTTAGCACCAGGCCTAGGATAGTGTTAGTGTTAGGGTTAGCATCAGCCTTAGGATAGTGTTAGGGTTAGGGTTAGGGTTAGCATCAGCCGTAGGATAGTGTTAGGGTTAGGGTTAGTATCAGCCCTAGGATAGTGTTAGGGTTAGGGTTAGGGTTATCATCAGGCCTAGGATAGTGTTAGGGTTAGGGTTAGCATCAGCCCTAGGATAGTGTTAGGGTTAGAGTTAGGGTTCTCACCAGGCTTAGGATAGTGTTAGTGTTAGGGTTAACATCAGCCTTAGGATAGTGTTAGGGTTAGGGTTAGGGTTAGCATCAGCCCTAGGTTAGTGTTAGGGTTAGGGTGAGGGTTAGCATCAGCCCTAGGATAGTGTTAGTGTTAGGGTTAGCATCAGCCCTAGGATAGTGTTAGGGTTAGGTTTAGGGTTAGCATCAGCCCTAGGATAGTGTTAGGGTTAGGGTTAGGGTTAGCATCAGCCCTAGGATAGTATTAGGGTTAGGGTTAGCATCAGCCCTGGGATAATGTTAGGGTTAGGGTTAGGGTTAGCATCAACCCTAGGATAGTGTTAGGGTTAGGGTTAGCATCAGCCCTAGGATAGTGTTAGGGTTAGGGTTAGGGTTCGCATCAGCCCTAGGATAGTGTTAGGGTTAGGGTTAGCATCAGCCCTAGGATAGTGTTAGGGTTAGGGTTAGGGTTAGCATCAGCCCTAGGATAGTGTTAGGGTTAGGGTTACCATCAACCCTAGGATAGTTTTAGGGTTAGGGTTAGGGTTAGCGTCAGCCCTAGGATAGTGTTAGGGTTAGGGTTAGCCTCAACCCTAGGAGAGTGTTATGGTTAGGGATAGGGTTAGCATCAGGCCTAGGATAGTGTTAGGGTTAGGGTTAGGGTTAGCATCAGCCCTAGGATATTGTTAGGGTTAGGGTTAGGGTTAGCATCAGCCCTAGGATATTATTAGGGTTAGGGTTAGCACCAGGCCTAGGATAGTGTTAGTGTTAGGGTTAGCATCAGCCTTAGGATAGTGGTAGGGTTAGGGTTAGGGTTAGCATCAGCCGTAGGATAGTGTTAGGGTTAGGGTTAGTATCAGCCCTAGGATAGTGTTAGGGTTAGGGTTAGGGTTATCATCAGGCCTAGGATAGTGTTAGGGTTAGGGTTAGCATCAGCCCTAGGATAGTGTTAGGGTTAGGGTTAGGGTTAGCATCAGCCCTAGGATAGTGTTAGGGCTAGGGTTAGCATCAGCCCTAGGATAGTGTTAGGGTTAGGGTTAGGGTTAGCATCAGCCGTAGGATAGTGTTAGGGTTAGGGTTAGACTCAGCCCTAAGATAGTGTTAGAGTTAGGGTTAGGGTTAGCATGAGCCCTAGGATAGTGTTAGGGTTAGGGTTAGGGTTAGCATCCGCCCTAGGATAGTGTTAGGTTTAAGGTTAGGGTTAGCATCAGCCCTAGGATAGTGTTAGGGTTAGGGTTAACATAAACCCTAGGATAGTGTTAGGGTAAGGGTTAGGGTTATCATCAGGCCTAGGATAGTGTTAGGGTTAGGGTTAGGGTTAGCATCAGTTCAAGGATAGTGTTAGGGTTAGCGTTAGGGTTACCATCAGCCCTAGGATAGTGTTAGGGTTAGGGTTAACATAAACCCTAGCATAGTGTTAGGGTTAGGGTTAGGGTTATCATCAGGCCTATGATAGTGTTAAGGTTAGAGTTAGGGTTAGCATCAGTTCAAGGATAGTGTTAGGGTTAGCGTTAGGGTTAGCATCAGCCCTAGGATAGTGTTAGGGTTAGGGTTAGGGTTAGCATCAGCCCTAGGATATTGTTAGGGTTAGGGTTAGCATCAACCCTAGGATAGTTTTAGGGTTAGGGTTAGGGTTAGCGTCAGCCCTAGGATAGTGTTAGGGTTAGGGTTAGCCTCAGCCCTAGGAGAGTGTTATGGTTAGGGATAGGGTTAGCATCAGGCCTAGGATAGTGTTAGGGTTAGGGTTAGGGTTAGCATCAGCCCTAGGATATTGTTAGGGTTAGGGTTAGTTTTAGCATCAGCCCTAGGATATTATTAGGGTTAGGGTTAGCATCAGCACTAGAATAGTGTTAGGGTTAGTGTTAGAGTTAGCACCAGGCCTAGGATAGTGTTAGTGTTAGGGTTAGCATCAGCCTTAGGATAGTGTTAGGGTTAGGGTTAGGGTTAGCATCAGCCGTAGGATAGTGTTAGGGTTAGGGTTAGTATCAGCCCTAGGATAGTGTTAGGGTTAGGGTTAGGGTTATCATCAGGCCTAGGATAGTGTTAGGGTTAGGGTTAGCATCAGCCCTAGGATAGTGTTAGGGTTAGGGTTAGGGTTAGCACCAGGCCTAGGATAGTGTTAGTGTTAGGGTTAGCATCAGCCTTAGGATAGTGTTAGGGATAGGGTTAGGGTTAGCATCAGCCGTAGGATAGTGTTAGGGTTAAGGTTAGCCTCAACCCTAGGAGAGTGTTATGGTTAGGGATAGGGTTAGCATCAGGCCTAGGATAGTGTTAGGGTTAGGGTTAGGGTTAGCATCAGCCCTAGGATATTGTTAGGGTTAGGGTTAGGGTTAGCATCAGCCCTAGGATATTATTAGGGTTAGGGTTAGCATCAGCCCTAGGATAGTGTTAGTGTTAGGGTTAGCATCAGCCTTAGGATAGTGTTAGGGTTAGGGTTAGGGTTAGCACCAGGCCTAGGATAGTGTTAGTGTTAGGGTTAGCATCAGCCTTAGGATAGTGTTAGGGTTAGGGTTAGGGTTAGCATCAGCCGTAGGATAGTGTTAGGGTTAGGGTTAGTATCAGCCCTAGGATAGTGTTAGGGTTAGGGTTAGTGTTATCATCAGGCCTAGGATAGTGTTAGGGTTAGGGTTAGCATCAGCCCTAGGATAGTGTTAGGGTTAGGGTTAGGGTTAGCATCAGCCCTAGGATAGTGTTAGGGCTAGGGTTAGCATCAGCCCTAGGATAGTGTTAGGGTTAGGGTTAGGGTTAGCATCAGCCGTAGGATAGTGTTAGGGTTAGGGTTAGACTCAGCCCTAAGATAGTGTTAGAGTTAGGGTTAGGGTTAGCATGAGCCCTAGGATAGTGTTAGGGTTAGGGTTAGGGTTAGCATCCGCCCTAGGATAGTGTTAGGTTTAAGGTTAGGGTTAGCATCAGCCCTAGGATAGTGTTAGGGTTAGGGTTAACATAAACCCTAGGATAGTGTTAGGGTTAGGGTTAGGGTTATCATCAGGCCTAGGATAGTGTTAGGGTTAGGGTTAGGGTTAGCATCAGTTCAAGGATAGTGTTAGGGTTAGCGTTAGGGTTACCATCAGCCCTAGGATAGTGTTAGGGTTAGGGTTAACATAAACCCTAGCATAGTGTTAGGGTTAGGGTTAGGGTTATCATCAGGCCTATGATAGTGTTAAGGTTAGAGTTAGGGTTAGCATCAGTTCAAGGATAGTGTTAGGGTTAGCGTTAGGGTTAGCATCAGCCCTAGGATAGTGTTAGGGTTAGGGTTAGGGTTAGCATCAGCCCTAGGATAGTGTTAGGGTTAGGGTTAGCATCAACCCTAGGATAGTTTTAGGGTTAGGGTTAGGGTTAGCGTCAGCCCTAGGATAGTGTTAGGGTTAGGGTTAGCCTCAGCCCTAGGAGAGTGTTATGGTTAGGGATAGGGTTAGCATCAGGCCTAGGATAGTGTTAGGGTTAGGGTTAGGGTTAGCATCAGCCCTAGGATATTGTTAGGGTTAGGGTTAGGGTTAGCATCAGCCCTAGGATATTATTAGGGTTAGGGTTAGCATCAGCACTAGAATAGTGTTAGGGTTAGGGTTAGGGTTAGCACCAGGCCTAGGATAGTGTTAGTGTTAGGGTTAGCATCTGCCTTAGGATAGTGTTAGGGTTAGGGTTAGGGTTAGCATCAGCCGTAGGATAGTGTTAGGGTTAGGGTTAGTATCAGCCCTAGGATAGTGTTAGGGTTAGGGTTAGGGTTATCATCAGGCCTAGGATAGTATTAGGGTTAGGGTTAGCATCAGCCCTAGGATAGTGTTAGGTTTAGGGTTTGGGTTACCATCAGCCCTAGGATAGTGTTAGGGCTAGGGTTAGCATCAGCCCTAGGATAGTGTTAGGGTTAGGGTTAGGGTTAGCATCAGCCGTAGGATAGTGTTAGGGTTAGGGTTAGCCTCAGCTCTAAGATAGTGTTAGAGTTAGGGTTAGGGTTAGCATGAGCCCTAGGATAGTGTTAGGGTTAGGGTTAGAGTTAGCATCAGCCCTAGGATAGTGTTAGGGTTAGCGTTAACATAAACCCTAGGATAGTGTTAGGGTTAGGGTTAGGGTTATCATCAGGCCTAGGATAGTGTTAGGGTTAGGGTTAGGGTTAGCATCAGTTCAAGGATAGTGTTAGGGTTAGCGTTAGGGTTACCATCAGCCCTAGGATAGTGTTACGGTTAGGGTTAACCTAAACCCTAGCATAGTGTTAGGGTTAGGGTTAGGGTTATCATCAGGCCTATGATAGTGTTAGGGTTAGGGTTAGGGTTAGCATCAGTTCCAGGATAGTGTTAGGGTTAGCGTTAGGGTTAGCATCAGCCCTAGGATAGTGTTAGGGTTAGGGTTAGGGTTAGCATCAGCCCTAGGATAGTGTTAGGGTTAGGGTTAGCATCAGCCCTAGGATAGTGTTAGGGTTAGGGTTAGGGTTATCATCAAGCCTAGGATAGTGTTAGGGTTAGGGTTAGCCTCAGCCCTAAGATAGTATTAGAGTTAGGGTTAGGGTTAGCATCAGCCCTAGGATAGTGTTAGGGTTAGGGTTAGGGTTAGCATCAGCCCTAGGATAGTGTTAGTGTTAGGGTTACCATCAGCCCTAGGATAGTGTTAGGGTTAGGGTTAGGGATAGCATCAGCCCTAGGATAGTGTTAGGGTTAGGGTTAACATAAACCCTAGGATAGTGTTAGGATTAGGGTTAAGGTTATCATCAGGCCTAGGATAGTGTTAGGGTTAGGGTTAGGGTTAGCATCAGTTCAAGGATAGTGTTAGGGTTATGGTTAGGGTTAGCATCTGCCCTAGGATAGTGTTAGGGTTAGGCTTAGGGTTAGCATCAGCCCTAGGATAGTGTTAGGGTTAGGGTTAGCATCAGCCCTAGGATAGTGTTAGGGTTACGGTTAGGGTTAGCATCAGGCCTAGGATAGTGTCAGGGTTAGGGTTAGCATCAGCCCTAGGATAGTGTTAAGGTTAAGGTTAGGGTTAGCATCAGCCGTAGGATAGTGTTAGGGTTAGGGTTAGCCTCAGCCCTAAGATAGTGTTAGAGTTAGGGTTAGGGTTAGCATCAGCCCTAGGGTAGTGTTAGGGTTAGGGTTAGGGTTAGCATCCTCCCTAGGATAGTGTTAGGGTTAGGGTTAGGGTTAGCATCAGCCCTAGGATAGTGTTAGGGTTAGGTTTAACATAAAGCCTAGGATAGTGTTAGGGTTAGGGTTAGGGTTATCAACAGGCCTAGGATAGTGTTAGGGTTAGGGTTAGGGTTAGCATAAGTTCAAGGATAGTGTTAGGGTTAGCGTTAGGGTTAGAATCAGCCCTAGGATAGTGTTAGGGTTAGGGTTAGGGTTAGCATCAGCCCTAGGATAGTGTTAGGGTTAGGGTTATATTCAGCCCTAGGATAGTGTTAGGGTTAGGGTTAGGGTTAGCATCAGCCCTAGGATAGTGTTAGGGTTAGGGTTAGCATCAGCCCTAGGAGAGTGTTAGGGTTAGGGTTAGGGTTAGCATCAGCCCTAGGATAGTGTTAGGATTATGGTTAGGGTTATCATCAGGCCTAGGATAGTGTTAGGGTTAGGGTTAGCATCAGCCCTAGGATAGTGTTAGGGTTAGGGTTAGGGTTAGCATCAGCCCTAGGATAGTGTTAGGGCTAGGGTTAGCATCAGCCCTAGGATAGTGTTAGGGTTAGGGTTAGGGTTAGCATCAGGCCTAGGATAGTGTTAGGGTTAGGGTTAGCATCAGCCCTAGGATAGTGTTAGGGTTAGGGTTAGGGTTAGCATCAGCCGTAGGATAGTGTTAGGATTAGGGTTAGCCTTAGCCCTAAGATAGTGTTAGAGTTAGGGTTAGGCTTAGCATGAGCCCTAGGATAGTGTTAGTGTTAGGGTTAGGGTTAGCATCCGCCCTAGGATAGTGTTAGGTTTAGGGTTAGGGTTAGCATCAGCCCTAGGATAGTGTTAGGGTTAGGGTTAACATAAACCCTAGGATAGTGTTAGGGTTTGGGTTAGGGTTATCATCAGGCCTAGGATAGTGTTAGGGTTAGGGTTAGGGTTAGCATCAGTTCAAGGATAGTGTTAGGGTTAGCGTTAGGGTTAGCATCAGCCCTAGGATAGTGTTAGGGTTAGGGTTAACATAAACCCTAGGATAGTGTTAGGGTTAGGGTTAGGGTTATCATCAGGCCTATGATAGTGTTAGGGTTAGGGTTAGGGTTAGCATCAGTTCAAGGATAGTGTAAGGGTTAGCGTTAGGGTTAGCATCAGCCCTAGGATAGTGTTAGGGTTAGGGTTAGGGTTAGCATCAGCCCTAGGATAGTGTTAGGGTTAGGGTTAGCAACTGCCCTAGGATAGTGTTAGGGTTAGGGTTAGGGTTATCATCAGGCCTAGGATAGTGTTAGGGTTAGGGTTAGCCTCAGCCCTAAGATAGTGTTAGAGTTAGGGTTAGGGTTAGCATCAGCCCTAGGATAGTGTTACGGTTAGGGTTAGGGTTAGCATCAGCCCTAGGATAGTGGTAGGGTTAGGGTTAACATAAACCCTAGGATAGTGTTAGGGTTATGTTTAGGGTTATCATCAGGCCTAGGATATTGTTAGGGTTAGGGTTAGGGTTAGCATCAGGTCAAGGACAGTGTTAGGGTTATGGTTAGGGTTAGCATCTGCCCTAGGATACTGTTAGGGTTAGGGTTAGGGTTAGCATCAGCCCAAGGATAGTGTTAGGGTTAGGGTTAGCATCAGCCCTAGGATAGTGTTAGGGTTAGGGTTAGGGTTAGCATCAGGCCCAGGATCGAGTTACGGTTAGGGTTAGCATCAGCCCTAGGATAGTGTTAGGGTTAGGGTTAGGGTTAGCATCAGCCCTAGGATAGTGTTAGGGTTAGGGTTAGCATCAACCCTAGGATAGTGTTTGGGTTAGGGTTAGGGTTAGCATCAGCCCTAGGATAGTGTTAGGGTTAGAGTTAGCCTCAGCCCTAGGAGAGTGTTAGGGTTAGGGTTAGGGTTAGCATCAGCCCTAGGATAGTGTTAGGGTTAGGGTTAGGGTTAGCATCAGCCCTAGGATAGTGTTAGGGTTATGGTTAGGTTTAGCATCAGCCCTAGGATAGTGTTAGGGTTAGGGTTAGGGTTACCATCAGCCCTAGGATAGTGTTAGTGTTAGGGTTAGGGTTAGAACCAGGCCTAGGATAGTGTTAGTGTTAGGGTTAGCATCAGCCTTAGGATAGTGTTAGGGTTAGGGTTAGGGTTAGCATCAGCCGTAGGATAGTGTTAGGGTTAGGGTTAGTATCAGCCCTAGGATAGTGTTAGGGTTAGGGTTAGGGTTATCATCAGGCCTAGGATAGTGTTAGGGTTAGGGTTAGCATCAGCCCTAGGATAGTGTTAGGGTTAGGGTTAGGGTTAGCATCAGCCCTAGGATAGTGTTAGGGCTAGGGTTAGCATCAGCCCTAGGATAGTGTTAGGGTTAGGGTTAGGGTTAGCATCAGCCGTAGGATAGTGTTAGGGTTAGGGATAGCCTCAGCCCTAAGATAGTGTTAGAGTTAGGGTTAGGGTTAGCATGAGCCCTAGGATAGTGTTAGGGTTAGGGTTAGGGTTATCATCAGGCCTAGGATAGTGTTAGGGTTAGGGTTAGGGTTAGCATCAGTTCAAGGATAGTGTTAGGGTTAGCGTTAGGGTTACCATCAGCCCTAGGATAGTGTTAGGGTTAGGGTTAGCATCAGCCCTAGGATAGTGTTAGGGTTAGGTTTAGGTTTAGCATCAGCCCTAGGATAGTGTTAGGGTTAGGGTTACCATCAACCCTAGGATAGTTTTAGGGTTAGGGTTAGGGTTAGCCTCAGCCCTAGGATAGTGTTAGGGTTAGGGTTAGCCTCAGCCCTAGGAGAGTGTTATGGTTAGGGATAGGGTTAGCATCAGGCCTAGGATAGTGTTAGGGTTAGGGTTAGGGTTAGCATCAGCCCTAGGATATTGTTAGGGTTAGGGTTAGGGTTAGCATTGGCCCTAGGATATTATTAGGGTTAGGGTTAGCATCAGCCCTAGGATAGTGTTAGGGTTAGGGTTAGGGTTAGCACCAGGCCTAGGATAGTGTTAGTGTTAGGGTTAGCATCAGCCTTAGGATAGTGTTAGGGTTAGGGTTAGGGTTAGCATCAGCCGTAGGATAGTGTTAGGGTTAGGGTTAGTATCAGCCCTAGGATAGTGTTAGGGTTAGGGTTAGGGTTATCATCAGGCCTAGGATAGTGTTAGGGTTAGGGTTAGCATCAGCCCTAGGATAGTGTTAGGGTTAGGGTTAGGGTTAGCATCAGCCCTAGGATAGTGTTAGGGCTAGGGTTAGCATCAGCCCTAGGATAGTGTTAGGGTTAGGGTTAGGGTTAGCATCAGCCGTAGGATAGTGTTAGGGTTAGGGTTAGCCTCAGCCCTAAGATAGTGTTAGAGTTAGGGTTAGGGTTAGCATGAGCCCTAGGATAGTGTTAGTGTTAGGGTTAGGGTTAGCATCCGCCCTAGGATAGTGTTAGGTTTAGGGTTAGGGTTAGCATCAGCCCTAGGATAGTGTTAGGGTTAGGGTTAACATAAACCCTAGGATAGTGTTAGGGTTAGGGTTAGGGTTATCATCAGGCCTAGGATAGTGTTAGGGTTAGGGTTAGGGTTAGCATCAGTTCAAGGATAGTGTTAGGGTTAGCGTTAGGGTTACCATCAGCCCTAGGATAGTGTTAGGGTTAGGGTTAACATAAACCCTAGCATAGTGTTAGGGTTAGGGTTAGGGTTATCATCAGGCCTATGATAGTGTTAAGGTTAGGGTTAGGGTTAGCATCAGTTCAAGGATAGTGTTAGGGTTAGCGTTGGGGTTAGCATCAGCCCTAGGATAGTGTTAGGGTTAGGGTTAGGGTTAGCATCAGCCCTAGGATAGTGTTAGGGTTAGGGTTAGGGTTAGCATCAGTTCAAGGATAGTGTTAGGGTTATGGTTAGGGTTACCATCTGCCCTAGGATAGTGTTAGGGTTAGGGTTAGGGTTAGCATCAGCCCTAGGATAGTGTTAGGGTTAGGGTTAGCATCAGCCCTAGGATAGTGTTAGGGTTACGGTTAGGGTTAGCATCAGGCCTAGGATAGTGTTAAGGTTAAGGTTAGGGTTAGCATCAGCCGTAGGATAGTGTTAGGGTTAGGGTTAGCCTCAGCCCTAAGATAGTGTTAGAGTTAGGGTTAGGGTTAGCATCAGCCCTAGGGTAGTGTTAGGGTTAGGGTTAGGGTTAGCATCCTCCCTAGGATAGTGTTAGGGTTAGGGTTAGGGTTAGCATCAGCCCTAGGATAGTGTTAGGGTTAGGGTTAGGGTTAGCATCAGCCCTAGGATAGTGTTAGGGTTAGGGTTAGCATCAGCCCTAGGAGAGTGTTAGGGTTAGGGTTAGGGTTAGCATCAGCCCTAGGATAGTGTTAGGGTTAGGGTTAACATAAACCCTAGCATAGTGTTAGGGTTAGGGTTAGGGTTATCATCAGGCCTATGATAGTGTTAAGGTTAGGGTTAGGGTTAGCATCAGTTCAAGGATAGTGTTAGGGTTAGCGTTAGGGTTAGCATCAGCCCTAGGATAGTGTTAGGGTTAGGGTTAGGGTTAGGATCAGCCCTAGGATAGTGTTAGGGTTAGGGTTAGCATCAACCCTAGGATAGTTTTAGGGTTAGGGTTAGGGTTAGCGTCAGCCCTAGGATAGTGTTAGGGTTAGGGTTAGCCTCAGCCCTAGGAGAGTGTTATGGTTAGGGATAGGGTTAGCATCAGGCCTAGGATAGTGTTAGGGTTAGGGTTAGGGTTAGCATCAGCCCTAGGATAGTGTTAGGATTATGGTTAGGGTTATCATCAGGCCTAGGATAGTGTTAGGGTTAGGGTTAGCATCAGCCCTAGGATAGTGTTAGGGTTAGGGTTAGGGTTAGCATCAGCCCTAGGATAGTGTTAGGGTTAGGGTTAGGGTTAGCATCAGGCCTAGGATAGTGTTAGGGTTAGGGTTAGCATCAGCCCTAGGATAGTGTTAGGGTTAGGGTTAGGGTTAGCATCAGGCCTAGGATAGTGTTAGGGTTAGGGTTAGCATCAGCCCTAGGATAGTGTTAGGGTTAGGGTTAGCATCAGCCCTAGGATAGTGTTAGGGTTAGGGTTAGGGTTAGCATCAGCCCTAGGATAGTGTTAGGGTTATGGTTAGGTTTAGCATCAGCCCTAGGATAGTGTTAGTGTAAGGGTTAGGGTTAGCATCAGGCCTAGGATAGTGTTAGGGTTACGGTTAGAATCAGCCCAAGGATAGTGTTAGGGTTAGGGTTAAGTTTAGGATCAGCCCTAGGATAGTGTTAGGTTTAGGGTTAGGGTTACCATCAGCCCTAGGATAGTGTTAGGGTTAGGGTTAGGGTTAGCACCAGGCCTAGGATAGTGTTAGTGTTAGGGTTAGCATCAGCCTTAGGATAGTGTTAGGGTTAGGGTTAGGGTTAGCATCAGCCGTAGGATAGTGTTAGGGTTAGGGTTAGTATCAGCCCTAGGATAGTGTTAGGGTTAGGGTTAGGGTTATCATCAGGCCTAGGATAGTGTTAGGGTTAGGGTTAGCATCAGCCCTAGGATAGTGTTAGGGTTAGGGTTAGGGTTAGCATCAGCCCTAGGATAGTGTTAGGGTTAGGGTTAGGGTTAGCATCAGCCGTAGGATAGTGTTAGGGTTAGGGTTAGCCTCAGCCCTAAGATAGTGTTAGAGTTAGGGTTAGGGTTAGCATGAGCCCTAGGATAGTGTTAGGGTTAGGGTTAGGGTTAGCATCCGCCCTAGGATAGTGTTAGGTTTAGGGTTAGGGTTAGCATCAGCCCTAGGATAGTGTTAGGGTTAGGGTTAACATAAACCCTAGGATAGTGTTAGGGTTAGGGTTAGGGTTATCATCAGGCCTAGGATAGTGTTAGGGTTAGGGTTAGGGTTAGCATCAGTTCAAGGATAGTGTTAGGGTTAGCGTTAGGGTTACCATCAGCCCTAGGATAGTGTTAGGGTTAGGGTTAACATAAACCCTAGCATAGTGTTAGGGTTAGGGTTAGGGTTATCATCAGGCCTATGATAGTGTTAAGGTTAGGGTTAGGGTTAGCATCAGTTCAAGGATAGTGTTAGGGTTAGCGTTAGGGTTAGCATCAGCCCTAGGATAGTGTTAGGGTTAGGGTTAGGGTTAGGATCAGCCCTAGGATAGTGTTAGGGTTAGGGTTAGCATCAACCCTAGGATAGTTTTAGGGTTAGGGTTAGGGTTAGCGTCAGCCCTAGGATAGTGTTAGGGTTAGGGTTAGCCTCAGCCCTAGGAGAGTGTTATGGTTAGGGATAGGTTTAGCATCAGGCCTAGGATAGTGTTAGGGTTAGGGTTAGGGTTACCATCAACCCTAGGATAGTGTTAGGATTAGGGTTAGGGTTAGCATCAGGCCTAGGATAGTGTTAGGGTTAGGGTTAGGGTTAGCATCAGGCCTAGGATAGTGTTAGGGTTAGGGTTAGCATCAGCCGTAGAATAGTGTTAGGGTTAGGGTTACGGTTATCATCAGGCCTAGGATAGTGTTAGGGTTAGGGTTAGCATCAGCCCTAGGATAGTGTTAGGGTTAGCGTTAGGGTTAGCATCAGCCCTAGGATAGTGTTAGGGTTAGGGTTAGTGTTAGCATCAGCCCTAGGATATTATTAGGGTTAGGGTTAGCATCAGCCCTAGGATACTGTTAGGGTTAGAGTTAGGGTTCTCACCAGTCTTAGGATAGTGTTAGTGTTAGGGTTAACATCAGCCTTAGGATAGTGTTAGGGTTAGGGTTAGGGTTAGCATCAGCCCTAGGATAGTGTTAGGGTTAGGGTGAGGGTTAGCATCAGCCCTAGGATAGTGTTAGTGTTAGGGTTAGCATCAGCCCTAGGATAGTGTTAGGGTTAGGTTTAGGGTTAGCATCAGCCCTAGGATAGTGTTAGGGTTAGGGTTAGGGTTAGCATCAGCCCTAGGATAGTGTTAGGGTTAGGGTTAGCATCAGCCCTGGGATAATGTTAGGGTTAGGGTTAGGGTTAGCATCAACCCTAGGATAGTGTTAGGGTTAGGGTTAGCATCAGCCCTAGGATAGTGTTAGGGTTAGGGTTAGGGTTAGCATCAGCCCTAGGATAGTGTTAGGGTTAGGGTTAGCATCAGCCCTAGGATAGTGTTAGGGTTAGGGTTAGGGTTAGCATCAGCCCTAGGATAGTGTTAGGGTTAGGGTTACCATCAACCCTAGGATAGTTTTAGGGTTAGGGTTAGGGTTAGCGTCAGCCCTAGGATAGTGTTAGGGTTAGGGTTAGCCTCAGCCCTAGGAGAGTGTTATGGTTAGGGATAGGGTTAGCATCAGGCCTAGGATAGTGTTAGGGTTAGGGTTAGGGTTAGCATCAGCCCTAGGATATTGTTAGGGTAAGGGTTAGGGTTAGCATCAGCCCTAGGATATTATTAGGGTTAGGGTTAGCATCAGCCCTAGGATAGTGTTAGGGTTAGGGTTAGGGTTAGCACCAGGCCTAGGATAGTGTTAGTGTTAGGGTTAGCATCAGCCTTAGGATAGTGTTAGGGTTAGGGTTAGGGTTAGCATCAGCCGTAGGATAGTGTTAGGGTTAGGGTTAGTATCAGCCCTAGGATAGTGTTAGGGTTAGGGTTAGGGTTATCATCAGGCCTAGGATAGTGTTAGGGTTAGGGTTAGCATCAGCCCTAGGATAGTGTTAGGGTTAGGGTTAGGGTTAGCATCAGCCCTAGGATAGTGTTAGGGCTAGGGTTAGCATCAGCCCTAGCATAGTGTTAGGGTTAGGGTTAGGGTTAGCATCAGCCGTAGGATAGTGTTAGGGTTAGGGTTAGCCTCAGCCCTAAGATAGTGTTAGAGTTAGGGTTAGGGATAGCATGAGCCCTAGGATAGTGTTAGTGTTAGGGTTAGGGTTAGCATCCGCCCTAGGATAGTGTTAGGTTTAGGGTTAGGGTTAGCATCAGCCCTAGGATAGTGTTAGGGTTAGGGTTAACATAAACCCTAGGATAATGTTAGGGTTAGGGTTAGGGTTATCATCAGGACTAGGATAGTGTTAGGGTTAGGGTTAGGGTTAGCATCAGTTCAAGGATAGTGTTAGGGTTAGCGTTAGGGTTACCATCAGCCCTAGGATAGTGTTAGGTTTAGGGTTAACATAAACCCTAGCATAGTGTTAGGGTTAGGGTTAGGGTTATCATCAGGCCTATGATAGTGTTAAGGTTAGGGTTAGGGTTAGCATCAGTTCAAGGATAGTGTTAGGGTTAGCGTTAGGGTTAGCATTAGCCCTAGGATAGTGTTAGGGTTAGGGTTAGGGTTAGCATCAGCCCTAGGATAGTGTTAGGGTTAGGGTTAGCATCAACCCTAGGATAGTTTTAGGGTTAGGGATAGGGTTAGTGTCAGCCCTAGGATAGTGTTAGGGTTAGGGTTAGCCTCAGCCCTAGGAGAGTGTTATGGTTAGGGATAGGGTTAGCATCAGGCCTAGGATAGTGTTAGGGTTAGGGTTAGGGTTAGCATCAGCCCTAGGATATTGTTAGGGTTAGGGTTAGGGTTAGCATCAGCCCTAGGATATTATTAGGGTTAGGGTTAGCATCAGCCCTAGGATAGTGTGAGGGTTAGGGTTAGGGTTAGCACCAGGCCTAGGATAGTGTTAGTGTTAGGGTTAGCATCAGCCTTAGGATAGTGTTAGGGTTAGCATCAGCCGTAGGATAGTGTTAGGGTTAGGGTTAGTATCAGCCCTAGGATAGTGTTAGGGTTAGGGTTAGGGTTATCATCAGGCCTAGGATAGTGTTAGGGTTAGGGTTAGCATCAGCCCTAGGATAGTGTTAGGTTTAGGGTTAGGGTTACCATCAGCCCTAGGATAGTGTTAGGGCTAGGGTTAGCATCAGCCCTAGGATAGTGTTAGGGTTAGGGTTAGGGTTAGCATCAGCCGTAGGATAGTGTTAGGGTTAGGGTTAGCCTCAGCCCTAAGATAGTGTTAGAGTTAGGGTTAGGGTTAGCATGAGCCCTAGGATAGTGTTAGGGTTAGGGTTACGGTTAGCATCAGCCCTAGGATAGTGTTAGGGTTAGGGTTAACATAAACCCTAGGATAGTGTTAGGGTTAGGGTTAGGGTTATCATCAGGCCTAGGATAGTGTTAGGGTTAGGGTTAGGGTTAGCATCAGTTCAAGGATAGTGTTAGGGTTAGCGTTAGGGTTACCATCAGCCCTAGGATAGTGTTAGGGTTAGGGTTAACATAAACCCTAGCATAGTGTTAGGGTTAGGGTGAGGGTTATCATCAGGCCTATGATAGTGTTAGGGTTAGGGTTAGGGTTAGCATCAGTTCAAGGATAGTGTTAGGGTTAGCGTTAGGGTTAGCATCAGCCCTAGGATAGTGTTAGGGTTAGGGTTAGGGTTAGCATCAGCCCTAGGATAGTGTTAGGGTTAGGGTTAGCATCAGCCCTAGGATAGTGTTAGGGTTAGGGTTAGGGTTATCATCAAGCCTAGGATAGTGTTAGGGTTAGGGTTAGCCTCAGCCCTAAGATAGTATTAGAGTTAGGGTTAGGGTTAGCATCAGCCCTAGGATAGTGTTAGGGTTAGGGTTAGGGTTAGCATCAGCCCTAGGATAGTGTTAGTGTTAGGGTTAGCATCAGCCCTAGGATAGTGTTAGGGTTAGGGTTAGGGATAGCATCAGCCCTAGGATAGTGTTAGGGTTAGGGTTAACATAAACCCTAGGATAGTGTTAGGATTAGGGTTAAGGTTATCATCAGGCCTAGGATAGTGTTAGGGTTAGGGTTAGGGTTAGCATCAGTTCAAGGATAGTGTTAGGGTTATGGTTAGGGTTAGCATCTGCCCTAGGATAGTGTTAGGGTTAGGGTTAGGGTTAGCATCAGCCCTAGGATAGTGTTAGGGTTAGGGTTAGCATCAGCCCTAGGATAGTGTTAGGGTTACGGTTAGGGTTAGCATCAGGCGTAGGATAGTGTCAGGGTTAGGGTTAGCATCAGCCCTAGGATAGTGTTAAGGTTAAGGTTAGGGTTAGCATCAGCCGTAGGATAGTGTTAGGGTTAGGGTTAGCCTCAGCCCTAAGATAGTGTTAGAGTTAGGGTTAGGGTTAGCATCAGCCCTAGGGTAGTGTTAGGGTTAGGGTTAGGGTTAGCATCCTCCCTAGGATAGTGTTAGGGTTAGGGTTCGGGTTAGCATCAGCCCTAGGATAGTGTTAGGGTTAGGGTTAACATAAACCCTAGGATAGTGTTAGGGTTAGGGTTAGGGTTATCAACAGGCCTAGTATAGTGTTAGGGTTAGGGTTAGGGTTAGCATAAGTTCAAGGATAGTGTTAGGGTTAGCGTTAGGGTTAGAATCAGCCCTAGGATAGTGTTAGGGTTAGGGTTAGGGTTAGCATCAGCCCTAGGATAGTGTTAGGGTTAGGGTTATCATCAGCCCTAGGATAGTGTTAGGGTTAGGGTTAGGGTTAGCATCAGCCCTAGGATAGTGTTAGGGTTAGGGTTAGCATCAGCCCTAGGAGAGTGTTAGGGTTAGGGTTAGGGTTAGCATCAGCCCTAGGATAGTGTTAGGGTTAGGGTTAGCATCAACCCTAGGATAGTTTTAGGGTTAGGGTTAGGGTTAGCGTCAGCCCTAGGATAGTGTTAGGGTTAGGGTTAGCCTCAGCCCTAGGAGAGTGTTATGGTTAGGGATAGGGTTAGCATCAGGCCTAGGATAGTGTTAGGGTTAGGGTTAGGGTTAGCATCAGCCCTAGGATAGTGTTAGGATTATGGTTAGGGTTATCATCAGGCCTAGGATAGTGTTAGGGTTAGGGTTAGCATCAGCCCTAGGATAGTGTTAGGGTTAGGGTTAGGGTTAGCATCAGCCCTAGGATAGTGTTAGGGCTAGGGTTAGCATCAGCCCTAGGATAGTGTTAGGGTTAGGGTTAGGGTTAGCATCAGGCCTAGGATAGTGTTAGGGTTAGGGTTAGCATCAGCCCTAGGATAGTGTTAGGGTTAGGGTTAGGGTTAGCATCAGCCGTAGGATAGTGTTAGGATTAGGGTTAGCCTCAGCCCTAAGATAGTGTTAGAGTTAGGGTAAGGGTTAGCATGAGCCCCAGGATAGTGTTAGTGTTAGGGTTAGGGTTAGCATCCGCCCTAGGATAGTGTTAGGTTTAGGGTTAGGGTTAGCATCAGCCCTAGGATAGTGTTAGGGTTAGGGTTAACATAAACCCTAGGATAGTGTTAGGGTTTGGGATAGGGTTATCATCAGGCCTAGGATAGTGTTAGGGTTAGGGTTAGGGTTAGCATCAGTTCAAGGATAGTGTTAGGGTTAGCGTTAGGGTTAGCATCAGCCCTAGGATAGTGTTAGGGTTAGGGTTAACATAAACCCTAGGATAGTGTTAGGGTTAGGGTTAGGGTTATCATCAGGCCTATGATAGTGTTAGGGTTAGGGTTAGGGTTAGCATCAGTTCAAACATAGTGTAAGGGTTAGCGTTAGGGTTAGCATCAGCACTAGGATAGTGTTAGGGTTAGGGTTAGGGTTAGCATCAGCCCTAGGATAGTGTTAGGGTTAGGGTTAGCAACTGCCCTAGGATAGTGTTAGGGTTAGGGTTAGGGTTATCATCAGGCCTAGGATAGTGTTAGGGTTAGGGTTAGCCTCAGCCCTAAGATAGTGTTAGAGTTAGGGTTAGGGTTAGCATCAGCGCTAGGATAGTGTTAGGGTTAGGGTTAGGGTTAGCATCAGCCCTAGGATAGTGTTAGTGTTAGGGTTAGCATCAGCCCTAGGATAGTGTTACGGTTAGGGTTAGGGTTAGCATCAGCCCTAGGATAGTGTTAGGGTTAGGGTTAACATAAACCCTAGGATAGTGTTAGGGTTATGTTTAGGGTTATCATCAGGCCTAGGATAGTGTTAGGGTTAGGGTTAGGGTTAGCATCAGGTCAAGGACAGTGTTAGGGTTATGGTTAGGGTTAGCATCTGCCCTAGGATAGTGTTAGGGTTAGGGTTATGGTTAGCATCAGCCCAAGGATAGTGTTAGGGTTAGGGTTAGCATCAGCCCTAGGATAGTGTTAGGGTTAGGGTTAGGGTTAGCATCAGGCCCAGGATCGTGTTACGGTTAGGGTTAGCATCAGCCCTAGGATAGTGTTAGGGTTAGGGTTAGGGTTAGCATCAGCCCTAGGATAGTGTTAGGGTTAGGGTTAGCATCAACCCTAGGATAGTGTTTGGGTTAGGGTTAGGGTTAGCATCAGCCCTAGGATAGTGTTAGGGTTAGAGTTAGCCTCAGCCCTAGGAGAGTGTTAGGGTTATGGATAGGGTTAGCATCAGGCCTAGGATAGTGTGAGGGTTAGGGTTAGGGTTAGCATCAGCCCTAGGATAGTGTTAGGGTTAGGGTTAGCATCAGGCCTAGGATAGTGTTAGGGTTAGGGTTAGCATCACCCCTAGGATAGTGTTAGGGTTAGGGTTAGGGTTAGCATCAGCCCTAGGATAGTGTTAGGGTTATGGTTAGGTTTAGCATCAGCCCTAGGATAGTGTTAGGGTAAGGGTTAGGGTTAGCATCAGGCCTAGGATAGTGTTAGGGTTACGGTTAGAATCAGCCCAAGGATAGTGTTCGGGTTAGGGTTAAGTTTAGGATCAGCCCTAGGATAGTGTTAGGGTTAGGGTTAGGGTTACCATCAGCCCTAGGATAGTGTTAGGGTTAGGGTTAGGGTTAGCACCAGGCCTAGGATAGTGTTAGTGTTAGGGTTAGCATCAGCCTTAGGATAGTGTTAGGGTTAGGGTTAGGGTTAGCATCAGCCGTAGGATAGTGTTAGGGTTAGGGTTAGTATCAGCCCTAGGATAGTGTTAGGGTTAGGGTTAGGGTTATCATCAGGCCTAGGATACTGTTAGGGTTAGGGTTAGCATCAGCCCTAGGATAGTGTTAGGGTTAGGGTTAGGGTTAGCATCAGCCCTAGGATAGTGTTAGGGCTAGGGTTAGCATCAGCCCTAGGATAGTGTTAGGGTTAGGGTTAGGGTTAGCATCAGCCGTAGGATAGTGTTAGGGTTATTGTTAGCCTCAGCCCTAAGATAGTGTTAGAGTTAGGGTTAGGGTTAGCATGAGCCCTAGGATAGTGTTAGGGTTAGGGTTAGGGTTAGCATCCGCCCTAGGATAGTGTTAGGTTTAGGGTTAGGGTTAGCATCAGCCCTAGGATAGTGTTAGGGTTAGGGTTAACATAAACCCTAGGATAGTGTTAGGGTTAGGGTTAGGGTTATCATCAGGCCTAGGATAGTGTTAGGGTTAGGGTTAGGGTTAGCATCAGTTCAAGGATAGTGTTAGGGTTAGCGTTAGGGTTACCATCAGCCCTAGGATAGTGTTAGGGTTAGGGTTAACATAAACCCTAGCATAGTGTTAGGGTTAGGGTTATGGTTATCATCAGGCCTATGATAGTGTTAAGGTTAGGCTTAGGGTTAGCATCAGTTCAAGGATAGTGTTAGGGTTAGCGTTAGGGTTAGCATCAGCCCTAGGATAGTGTTAGGGTTAGGGTTAGGGTTAGCATCAGCCCTAGGATAGTGTTAGGGTTAGGGTTAGCATCAACCCTAGGATAGTTTTAGGGTTAGGGTTAGGGTTAGCGTCAACCCTAGGATAGTGTTAGGGTTAGAGTTAGCCTCAGCCCTAGGAGAGTGTTATGGTTAGGGATAGGGTTAGCATCAGGCCTAGGATATTGTTAGGGTTAGGGTTAGGGTTAGCATCAGCCCTAGGATATTGTTAGGGTTAGGGTTAGGGTTAGCATCAGCCCTAGGATATTATTAGGGTTAGGGTTAGCATCAGCCCTAGGATAGTGTTAGGGTTAGGGTTAGGGTTAGCACCAGGCCTAGGATAGTGTTAGTGTTAGGGTTAGCATCAGCCTTAGGATAGTGTCAGGGTTAGGGTTAGGGTAAGCATCAGCCGTAGGATAGTGTTAGGGTTAGGGTTAGTATCAGCCCTAGGATAGTGTTAGGGTTAGGGTTAGGGTTATCATCAGGCCTAGGATAGTGTTAGGGTTAGGGTAGGCATCCGCAATAGGATAGTGTTAGGGTTAGGGTTAGGGTTACCATCAGCCCTAGGATAGTGTTAGGGCTAGGGTTAGCATCAGCCCTAGGATAGTGTTAGGGTTAGGGTTAGGGTTAGCATCAGCCGTAGGATAGTGTTAGGGTTAGGGTTAGCCTCAGCCCTAAGATAGTGCTAGAGTTAGGGTTAGGGTTAGCATGAGCCCTAGGATAGTGTTAGGGTTAGGGTTAGGGTTAGCATCAGCCCTAGGATAGTGTTAGGGTTAGGGTTAACATAAACCCTAGGATAGTGTTAGGGTTAGGGTTAGGGTTATCATCAGGCCTAGGATAGTGTTAGGGTTAGGGTTAGGGTTAGCATCAGTTCAAGGATAGTGTTAGGGTTAGCGTTAGGGTTACCATCAGCCCTAGGATAGTGTTAGGGTTAGGGTTAACATAAACCCTAGCATAGTGTTAGGGTTAGGGTTAGGGTTATCATCAGGCCTATGATAGTGTTAGGGTTAGGGTTAGGGTTAGCATCAGTTCAAGGATAGTGTTAGGGTTAGCGTTAGGTTTAGCATCAGCCCTAGGATAGTGTTAGGGTTAGGGTTAGGGTTAGCATCAGCCCTAGGATAGTGTTAGGGTTAGGGTTAGCATCAGCCCTAGGATAGTGTTAGGGTTAGGGTTATGGTTATCATCAAGCCTAGGATAATGTTAGGGTTAGGGTTAGCCTCAGCCCTAAGATAGTGTTAAGGTTAAGGTTAGGGTTAGCATCAGCCGTAGGATAGTGTTAGGGTTAGGGTTAGCTTCAGCCCTAAGATAGTGTTAGAGTTAGGGTTAGGGTTAGCATCAGCCCTAGGGTAGTGTTAGGGTTAGGGTTAGGGTTAGCATCCTCCCTAGGATAGTGTTAGGGTTATGGTTAGGTTTAGCATCAGCCCTAGGATAGTGTTAGGGTTAGGGTTAACATAAACCCTAAGATAGTGTTAGGGTTAGGGTTAGGGTTATCAACAGGCCTAGGATAGTGTTAGGGTTAGGGTTAGGGTTAGCATAAGTTCAAGGATAGTGTTAGGGTTAGCGTTAGGGTTAGAATCAGCCCTAGGATAGTGTTAGGGTTAGGGTTAGGGTTAGCATCAGCCCTAGGATAGTGTTAGGGTTAGGGTTAGCATCAGCCCTAGGATAGTGTTAGGGTTAGGGTTAGGGTTAGCATCAGCCCTAGGATAGTGTTAGGGTTAGGGTTAGCATCAACCCTAGGATAGTTTTAGGGTTAGGGTTAGGGTTAGCGTCAGCCCTAGGATAGTGTTAGGGTTAGGGTTAGCCTCAGCCCTAGGAGAGTGTTATGGTTAGGGATAGGGTTAGCATCAGGCCTAGGATAGTGTTAGGGTTAGGGTTAGGGTTAGCATCAGCCCTAGGATAGTGTTAGGATTATGGTTAGGGTTATCATCAGGCCTAGGATAGTGTTAGGGTTAGGGTTAGCATCAGCCCTAGGATAGTGTTAGGGTTAGGGTTAGGGTTAGCAACAGCCCTAGGATAGTGTTAGGGCTAGGGTTAGCATCAGCCCTAGGATAGTGTTAGGGTTAGGGTTAGGGTTAGCATCAGGCCTAGGATAGTGTTAGGGTTAGGGTTAGCATAAGCCCTAGGATTGTCTTAGGGTTAGGGTTAGGGTTAGCATCAGCCGTAGGATAGGGTTAGGTTTAGGGTTAGCCTCAGCCCTAAGATAGTGTTAGAGTTAGGGTTATGGTTATCATGAGCCCTAGGATAGTGTTAGTGTTAGGGTTAGGGTTAGCATCCGCCCTAGGATAGTGTTAGGTTTAGGGTTAGGGTTAGCATCAGCCCTAGGATAGTGTTAGGGTTAGGGTTAACATATACCCTAGGATAGTGTTAGGGTTTGGGTTAGGGTTATCATCAGGCCTAGGATAGTGTTAGGGTTAGGGTTAGGGTTAGCATCAGTTCAAGGATAGTGTTAGGGTTAGCGTTAGGGTTAGCATCAGCCCTAGGATAGTGTTAGGGTTAGGGTTAACATAAACCCTAGGATAGTGTTAGGGTTAGGGTTAGGGTTATCATCAGGCCTATGATAGTGTTAGGGTTAGGGTTAGCATCAGCCTTAGGATAGTGTTACGGTTAGGGTTAGGGTTAGCATCAGCCCTAGGATAGTGTTAGGGTTAGGGTTAACATAAACCCTAGGATAGTGTTAGGGTTAGGGTTAGGGTTATCATCAGGCCTAGGATAGTGTTAGGGTTAGGGTTAGGGTTAGCATCAGGTCAAGGACAGTGTTAGGGTTATGGTTAGGGTTAGCATCTGCCCTAGGATAGTGTTAGGGTTAGGGTTAGGGTTAGCATCAGCCCAAGGATAGTGTTAGGGTTAGGGTTAGCATCAGCCCTAGGATAGTTTTTCGGTTAGGGTTAGGGTTAGCATCAGGCCCAGGATCGTGTTACGGTTAGGGTTAGCATCAGCCCTAGGATAGTGTTAGGGTTAGGGTTAGGGTTAGCATCAGCCCTGGGATAGTGTTAGGGTTAGGTTTAGCATCAACCCTAGGATAGTGTTTGGGTTAGGGTTAGGGTTAGCATCAGCCCTAGGATAGTGTTAGGGTTAGAGTTAGCCTCAGCCCTAGGAGAGTGTTAGGGTTATGGATAGGGTTAGCATCAGGCCTAGGATAGTGTGAGGGTTAGGGTTAGGGTTAGCATCAGCCCTAGGATAGTGTTAGTGTTAGGGTTAGCATCAGGCCTAGGATAGTGTTAGGGTTAGGGTTAGCATCACCCCTAGGATAGTGTTAGGGTTAGGGTTAGGGTTAGCATCAGCCCTAGGATAGTGTTAGGGTTATGGTTAGGTTTAGCATCAGCCCTAGGATAGTGTTAGGGTAAGGGTTAGGGTTAGCATCAGGCCTAGGATAGTTTTATTGTTACGGTTAGAATCAGCCCAAGGATAGTGTTAGGGTTAGGGTTAAGTTTAGGATCAGCCCTAGGATAGTGTTAGGGTTAGGGTTAGGGTTACCATCAGCCCTAGGATAGTGTTAGGGTTAGGGTTAGGGTTAGCATCAGCCCTAGGATAGTGTTAGGGTTAGGGTTAGCATCAGCCCTAGGATAGTGTTAGGGTTAGGGTTAGGTTTAGCATCAGGCCTAGGATAGTGTCAGGGTTAGGGTTAGCATCAGCCCTAGGATAGTGTTAAGGTTAGGGTTAGCATCAGCCGTAGGATAGTGTTAGGGTTAGGGTTAGCCTCAGCCCTAAGATAGTGTTAGAGTTAGGGTTAGGGTTAGAATGAGCCCTAGGATAGTGTTAGGGTTAGGGTTAGGGTTAGCATCCGCCCTAGGATAGTGTTAGGTTTAGGGTTAGGGTTAGCATCAGCCCTAGGATAGTGTTAGGGTTAGGGTTAACATAAACCCTATGATAGTGTTAGGGTTAGGGTTAGGGTTATCATCAGGCCTAGGATAGTGTTAGGGTTAGGGTTAGGGTTAGCATCAGTTCAAGGATATTGTTAGGGTTAGCGTTAGGTTTACCATCAGCCCTAGGATAGTGTTAGGGTTAGGGTTAACATAAACCCTAGCATAGTGTTAGGGTTAGGGTTAGGGTTATCATCAGGCCTATGATAGTGTTAGGGTTAGGGTTAGGGTTAGCATCAGTTCAAGGATAGTGTTAGGGTTAGCGTTAGGGTTAGCTTCAGCCCTAGGATAGTGTTAGGGTTAGGGTTAGGGTTAGCATCAGCCCTAGGATAGTGTTAGGGTTAGGGTTAGCATCAGCCCTAGGATAGTGTTAGGGTTAGGGTTAGGGTTATCATCAGGCCTAGGATAGTGTTAGGGTTAGGGTTAGCCTCAGCCCTAAGATAGTGTTAGAGTTAGGGTTAGGGTTAGCATCAGCCCTAGGATAGTGTTAGGGTTAGGGTTAGGGTTAGCATCAGCCCTAGGATAGTGTTAGTGTTAGGGTTAGCATCAGCCCTAGGATAGTGTTAGGGTTAGGGTTAGGGATAGCATCAGCCCTAGGATACTGTTAGGGTTAGGGTTAACATAAACCCTAGGATAGTGTTAGGGTTAGGGTTAAGGTTATCATCAGGCCTAGGATAGTGTTAGGGTTAGGGTTAGGGTTAGCATCAGTTCAAGGATAGTGTTAGGGTTATGGTTAGGGTTAGCATCTGCCCTAGGATAGTGTTAGGGTTAGGGTTAGCATCAGCCCTAGGATAGTGTTAGGGTTAGGGTTAGGGTTAGCATCAGGCCTAGGATAGTGTCAGGGTTAGGGTTAGCATCAGCCCTAGGATAGTGTTAAGGTTAAGGTTAGGGTTAGCATCAACCGTAGGATAGTGTTAGGGTTAGGGTTAGCCTCAGCCCTAAGACAGTGTTAGAGTTAGGGTTAGGGTTAGCATCAGCCCTAGGGTAGTGTTAGGGTTAGGGTTAGGGTTAGCATCCGCCCTATGATAGTGTTAGGGTTAGGGTTAGGGTTAGCATCAGCCCTAGGATAGTGTTAGGGTTAGGGTTAACATAAACCCTAGGATAGTGTTAGGGTTAGGGTTAGGGTTAGCATAAGTTCAAGGATAGTGTTAGGGTTAGCGTTAGGGTTAGAATCAGCCCTAGGATAGTGTTAGGGTTAGGGTTAGGGTTAGCATCAGCCCTAGGATAGTGTTAGGCTTAGGGTTAACATAAACCCTAGGATAGTGTTAGGGTTAGGGTTAGGGTTAGCATCAGGCCTAAGATACTGTTAGGGTTAGGGTTAGCATCAGCCCTAGGATAGTGTTAGGGTTACGTTTAGGGTTATCATCAGGCCTATGATAGTGTTAGGGTTAGGGTTATCATCAGCCCTAGCATAGTGTTAGGGTTAGGGTTAGCATCAGCCCTAGGATAGTGTTAGGGTTAGGGTTAGGGTTAGCATCAGGCCTAGGATAGTGTTAGGCTTAGGGTTAGCATCAGCCCTAGAATAGTGTTAGGGTTAGGGTTAGGGTTATCATCAGGCCTAGGATAGTGTTAGGGTTAGGGTTAGCATCAGCCCTAGGATAGTGTTAGGGTTAGGGTTAGGGTTAGCATCAGCCCTAGGATAGTTTTAGTGTTAGGGTTAGTGTTAGCATCAGCCCTAGGATATTATTAGGGTTAGGGTTAGCATCAGCCCTAGGATACTGTTAGGGTTAGAGTTAGGGTTCTCACCAGGCTTAGGATAGTGTTAGTGTTAGGGTTACCATCAGCCTTAGGATAGTGTTAGGGTTAGGGTTAGGGTTAGCATCAGCCCTAGGATAGTGTTAGGGTTAGGTGAGGGTTAGCATCAGCCCTAGGATAGTGTTAGTGTTAGGGTTAGCATCACCCCTAGGATAGTGTTAGGGTTAGGGTTAGGGTTAGCATCAGCCCTAGGATAGTGTTAGGGTTAGGATTAGGGTTAGCATCAGCCCTAGGATAGTGTTAGGTTTAGGGTTAGCATCAACCCTGGGATAATGTTAGGGTTAGGGTTAGGGTTAGCATCAGCCCTAGGATAGTGTTAGGGTTAGGGTTAGCATCAGCCCTAGGATAGTGTTATGGTTAGGGTTAGGGTTAGCATCAGCCCTAGGATAGTGTTAGGGTTAGGGTTAGCATCAGCCCTAGGATAGTGTTAGCGTTAGGGTTAGGGTTAGAATCAGCCCTAGGATAGTGTTAGGGTTAGGGTTAGCATCAACCCTAGGATAGTTTTAGGGGTAGGGTTAGGGTTAGCGTCAGCCCTACGATAGTGTTAGGGTTAGGGTTAGCCTCAGCCCTAGGAGAGTGTTATGGTTAGGGATAGGGTTAGCATCAGGCCTAGGATAGTGTTAGGGTTAGGGTTAGGGTTAGCATCAGCCCTAGGATATTGTTAGGGTTAGGGTTAGGGTTAGCATCAGCCCTATGATATTATTAGGGTTAGGGTTGGCATCAGCCCTAGGATAGTGTTAGGGTTAGGGTTAGGGTTAGCCCCAGGCCTAGGATAGTGTTAGTGTTAGGGTTAGCATCAGCCTTAGGATAGTGTTAGGGTTAGGGTTAGGGTTAGCATCAGCCGTAGGTTAGTGTTAGGGTCAGGGTTAGCATCAGCCCTAGGATAGTGTTAGGGTTAGGGTTAGGGTTATCATCAGGCCTAGGATAGTGTTAGGGTTAGGGTTAGCATCAGCCCTAGGATAGTGTTAGGGTTAGGGTTAGGGTTAGCATCAGCCCTAGGATAGTGTTAGGGCTAGGGTTAGCATCAGCCCTAGGATAGTGTTAGGGTTAGGGTTAGGGTTAGCATCAGCCGTAGGATAGTGTTAGGGTTAGGGTTAGCCTCAGCCCTAAGATAGTGTTAGAGTTAGGGTTAGGGTTAGCATGAGCCCTAGGATAGTGTTAGGGTTAGGGTTAGGGTTAGCATCCGCCCTAGGATAGTGTTAGGTTTAGGGTTAGGGTTAGCATCAGCCCTAGGATAGTGTTAGGGTTAGGGTTAACATAAACCCTAGGATAGTGTTAGGGTTAGGTTTAGGGTTATCATCAGGCCTAGGATAGTGTTAGGGTTAGGGTTAGCGTCAGCATCAGTTCAAGGATAGTGTTAGGGTTAGCGTTAGGGTTACCATCAGCCCTAGGATAGTGTTAGGGTTAGGGTTAACATAAACCCTAGCATAGTGTTAGGGTTAGGGTTAGGGTTATCATCAGGCCTATGATAGTGTTAGGGTTAGGGTTAGGGTTAGCATCAGTTCAAGGATAGTGTTAGGGTTAGCGTTAGGGTTAGCATCAGCCCTATGATAGTGTTAGGGTTAGGGTTAGGGTTAGCATCAGCCCTAGGATAGTGTTAGGGTTAGGGTTAGCATCAGCCCTAGGATAGTGTTAGGGTTAGGGTTAGGGTTATCATCAGGCCTAGGATAGTGTTAGGGTTAGGGTTAGCCTCAGCCCTAAGATAGTGTTAGAGTTAGGGTTAGGGTTAGCATCAGCCCTAGGATAGTGTTAGGGTTAGGGTTAGGGTTAGCATCAGCCCTAGGATAGTGTTAGTGTTAGGGTTAGCATCAGCCCTAGGATAGTGTTAGGGTTAGGGTTAGGGATAGCATCAGCCTTAGGATAGTGTTAGGGTTAGGGTTAACATAAACCCTAGGATAGTGTTAGGGTTAGGGTTAAGGTTATCATCAGGCCTAGGATAGTGTTAGGGTTAGGGTTAGGGTTAGCATCAGTTCAAGGATAGTGTTAGGGTTATGGTTAGGGTTAGCATCTGCCCTAGGATAGTGTTAGGGTTAGGGTTAGGGTTAGCATCAGCCCAAGGATAGTGTTAGGGTTAGGGTTAGCATCAGCCCTAGGATAGTGTTAGGGTTAGGGTTAGGGTTAGCATCAGGCCCAGGATAGTGTTAGGGTTAGGGTTAGCATCAGCCCTAGGATAGTGTTAGGGTTAGGGTTAGGGTTAGCATCAGCCCTAGGATAGTGTTAGGGTTAGGGTTAGCATCAACCCTAGGATAGTGTTTGGGTTAGGGTTAGGCTTAGCATCAGCCCTAGGATAGTGTTAGGGTTAGAGTTAGCCTCAGCCCTAGGAGAGTGTTAGTGTTATGGATAGGTTTAGCATCAGGCCTAGGATAGATTGAGGGTTAGGGTTAGGGTAAGCATCAGCCCTACGATAGTGTTAGGGTTAGGGTTAGCATCAGGCCTAGGATAGTGTTAGGGTTAGGGTTAACATAAACCCTAGGATAGTGTTAGGGTTAGGGTTAGGGTTAGCATCAGGCCTAGGATAGTGTTAGGGTTAGGGTTAGCATCAGCCCTAGGATAGTGTTAGGGTTAGGTTTATGGTTATCATCAGGCCTATGATAGTGTTAGGGTTAGGGTTATCATCAGCCCTAGGATAGTGTTAGGGTTAGGGTTAGCATCAGCCCTAGGATAGTGTTAGGGTTAGGGTTAGGGTTAGCATCAGGCCTAGGATAGTGTTAGGGTTAGGGTTAGGGTTATCATCAGGCCTAGGTTAGTGTTAGGGTTAGGGTTAGCATCAGCCCTAGGATAGTGTTAGGGTTAGGGTTAGGGTTAGCATCAGCCCTAGGATAGTGTTAGGGTTAGGGTTAGTGTTAGCATCAGCCCTAGGATATTATTAGGGTTAGCGTTAGCATCAGCCCTAGGATACTGTTAGGGTTAGAGTTAGGGTTCTCACCAGGCTTAGGATAGTGTTAGTGTTAGGGTTACCATGAGCCTTAAGATAGTGTTAGGGTTAGGGTTAGGGTTAGCATCAGCCCTAGGAGAGTGTTATGGTTAGGGTTAGCATCAGCCCTAGTATAGTGTTAGGGTTAGGGTTAGGGTTAGCATCAGCCCTAGGATAGTGTTAGGGTTAGGGTTAGCATCAACCCTAGGATAGTTTTAGGGTTAGGGTTAGGGTTAGCGTCAGCCCTAGGATAGTGTTAGGGTTAGGGTTAGCCTCAGCCCTAGGAGAGTGTTATGGTTAGGGATAGGGTTAGCATCAGGCCTAGGATAGTGTTAGGGTTAGGGTTAGGGTTAGCATCAGTTCAAGGATAGTGTTAGGGTTAGCGTTAGGGTTACCATCAGCCCTAGGATAGTGTTAGGGTTAGGGTTAACATAAACCCTAGCATAGTGTTAGGGTTAGGGTTATGGTTATCATCAGGCCTATGATAGTGTTAAGGTTAGGGTTAGGGTTAGCATCAGTTCAAGGATAGTGTTAGGGTTAGCGTTAGGGTTAGCATCAGCCCTAGGATAGTGTTAGGGTTAGGGTTAGGGTTAGCATCAGCCCTAGGATAGTGTTAGGGTTAGGGTTAGCATCAACCCTAGGATAGTTTTAGGGTTAGGGTTAGGGTTAGCGTCAACCCTAGGATAGTGTTAGGGTTAGGGTTAGCCTCAGCCCTAGGAGAGTGTTATGGTTAGGGATAGGGTTAGCATCAGGCCTAGGATATTGTTAGGGTTAGGGTTAGGGTTAGCATCAGCCCTAGGATATTGTTAGGGTTAGGGTTAGGGTTAGCATCAGCCCTAGGATATTATTAGGGTTAGGGTTAGCATCAGCCCTAGGATAGTGTTAGGGTTAGGGTTAGGGTTAGCACCAGGCCTAGGATAGTGTTAGTGTTAGGGTTAGCATCAGCCTTAGGATAGTGTCAGGGTTAGGGTTAGGGTTAGCATCAGCCGTAGGATAGTGTTAGGGTTAGGGTTAGTATCAGCCCTAGGATAGTGTTAGGGTTAGGGTTAGGGTTATCATCAGGCCTAGGATAGTGTTAGGGTTAGGGTTAGCATCAGCCATAGGATAGTGTTAGGGTTAGGGTTAGGGTTACCATCAGCCCTAGGATAGTGTTAGGGCTAGGGTTAGCATCAGCCCTAGGATAGTGTTAGGGTTAGGGTTAGGGTTAGCATCAGCCGTAGGATAGTGTTAGGGTTAGGGTTAGCCTCAGCCCTAAGATAGTGCTAGAGTTAGGGTTAGGGTTAGCATGAGCCCTAGGATAGTGTTAGGGTTAGGGTTAGGGTTAGCATCAGCCCTAGGATAGTGTTAGGGTTAGGGTTAACATAAACCCTAGGATAGTGTTAGGGTTAGGGTTAGGGTTATCATCAGGCCTAGGATAGTGTTAGGGTTAGGGTTAGGGTTACCATCAGCCCTAGGATAGTGTTAGGGTTAGGGTTAACATAAACCCTAGCATAGTGTTAGGGTTAGGGTTAGGGTTATCATCAGGCCTATGATAGTGTTAGGGTTAGGGTTAGGGTTAGCATCAGTTCAAGGATAGTGTTAGGGTTAGCGTTAGGGTTAGCATCAGCCCTATGATAGTGTTAGGGTTAGGGTTAGGGTTAGCATCAGCCCTAGGATAGTGTTAGGGTTAGGGTTAGCATCAGCCCTAGGATAGTGTTAGGGTTAGGGTTAGGGTTATCATCAGGCCTAGGATAGTGTTAGGGTTAGGGTTAGCCTCAGCCCTAAGATAGTGTTAGAGTTAGGGTTAGGGTTAGCATCAGCCCTAGGATAGTGTTAGGGTTAGGGTTAGGGTTAGCATCAGCCCTAGGATAGTGTTAGTGTTAGGGTTAGCATCAGCCTTAGGATAGTGTTAGGGTTAGGGTTAACATAAACCCTAGGATAGTGTTAGGGTTAGGGTTAAGGTTATCATCAGGCCTAGGATAGTGTTAGGGTTAGGGTTAGGGTTAGCATCAGTTCAAGGATAGTGTTAGCGTTATGGTTAGGGTTAGCATCTGCCCTAGGATAGTGTTAGGGTTAGGGTTAGGGTTAGCATCAGCCCAAGGATAGTGTTAGGGTTAGGGTTAGCATCAGCCCTAGGATAGTGTTAGGGTTAGGGTTAGGGTTAGCATCAGGCCCAGGATAGTGTTAGGGTTAGGGTTAGCATCAGCCCTAGGATACTGTTAGGGTTAGGGTTAGGGTTAGCATCAGCCCTAGGATAGTGTTAGGGTTAGGGTTAGCATCAACCCTAGGATAGTGTTTGGGTTAGGGTTAGGCTTAGCATCAGCCCTAGGATAGTGTTAGGGTTAGAGTTAGCCTCAGCCCTAGGAGAGTGTTAGTGTTATGGATAGGTTTAGCATCAGGCCTAGGATAGATTGAGGGTTAGGGTTAGGGTAAGCATCAGCCCTAGGATAGTGTTAGGGTTAGGGTTAGCATCAGGCCTAGGATAGTGTTAGGGTTAGGGTTAACATAAACCCTAGGATAGTGTTAGGGTTAGGGTTAGGGTTAGCATCAGGCCTAGGATAGTGTTAGGGTTAGGGTTAGCATCAGCCCTAGGATAGTGTTAGGGTTAGGTTTATGGTTATCATCAGGCCTATGATAGTGTTAGGGTTAGTGTTATCATCAGCCCTAGGATAGTGTTAGGGTTAGGGTTAGCATCAGCCCTAGGATAGTGTTAGGGTTAGGGTTAGGGTTAGCATCAGGCCTAGGATAGTGTTAGGGTTAGGGTTAGGGTTATCATCAGGCCTAGGTTAGTGTTAGGGTTAGGGTTAGCATCAGCCCTAGGATAGTGTTAGGGTTAGGGTTAGGGTTAGCATCAGCCCTAGGATAGTGTTAGGGTTAGGGTTAGTGTTAGCATCAGCCCTAGGATATTATTAGGGTTAGGGTTAGCATCAGCCCTAGGATACTGTTAGGGTTAGAGTTAGGGTTCTCACCAGGCTTAGGATAGTGTTAGTGTTAGGGTTACCATGAGCCTTAAGATAGTGTTAGGGTTAGGGTTAGGGTTAGCATCAGCCCTAGGAGAGTGTTATGGTTAGTGTTAGCATCAGCCCTAGTATAGTGTTAGGGTTAGGGTTAGGGTTAGCATCAGCCCTAGGATAGTGTTAGGGTTAGGGTTAGCATCAACCCTAGGATAGTCTTAGGGTTAGGGTTAGGGTTAGCGTCAGCCCTAGGATAGTGTTAGGGTTAGGGTTAGCCTCAGCCCTAGGAGAGTGTTATGGTTAGGGATAGGGTTAGCATCAGGCCTAGGATAGTGTTAGGGTTAGGGTTAGGGTTAGCATCAGTTCAAGGATAGTGTTAGGGTTAGCGTTAGGGTTACCATCAGCCCTAGGATAGTGTTAGGGTTAGGGTTAACATAAACCCTAGCATAGTGTTAGGGTTAGGGTTATGGTTATCATCAGGCCTATGATAGTGTTAAGGTTAGGGTTAGGGTTAGCATCAGTTCAAGGATAGTGTTAGGGTTAGCGTTAGGGTTAGCATCAGCCCTAGGATAGTGTTAGGGTTAGGGTTAGGGTTAGCATCAGCCCTAGGATAGTGTTAGGGTTAGGGTTAGCATCAACCCTAGGATAGTTTTAGGGTTAGGGTTAGGGTTAGCGTCAACCCTAGGATAGTGTTAGGGTTAGGGTTAGCCTCAGCCCTAGGAGAGTGTTATGGTTAGGGATAGGGTTAGCATCAGGCCTAGGATATTGTTAGGGTTAGGGTTAGGGTTAGCATCAGCCCTAGGATATTGTTAGGGTTAGGGTTAGGGTTAGCATCAGCCCTAGGATATTATTAGGGTTAGGGTTAGCATCAGCCCTAGGATAGTGTTAGGGTTAGGGTTAGGGTTAGCACCAGGCCTAGGATAGTGTTAGTGTTAGGGTTAGCATCAGCCTTAGGATAGTGTCAGGGTTAGGGTTAGGGTTAGCATCAGCCGTAGGATAGTGTTAGGGTTAGGGTTAGTATCAGCCCTAGGATAGTGTTAGGGTTAGGGTTAGGGTTATCATCAGGCCTAGGATAGTGTTAGGGTTAGGGTTAGCATCAGCCATAGGATAGTGTTAGGGTTAGGGTTAGGGTTACCATCAGCCCTAGGATAGTGTTAGGGCTAGGGTTAGCATCAGCCCTAGGATAGTGTTAGGGTTAGGGTTAGGGTTAGCATCAGCCGTAGGATAGTGTTAGGGTTAGGGTTAGCCTCAGCCCTAAGATAGTGCTAGAGTTAGGGTTAGGGTTAGCATGAGCCCTAGGATAGTGTTAGGGTTAGGGTTAGGGTTAGCATCAGCCCTAGGATAGTGTTAGGGTTAGGGTTAACATAAACCCTAGGATAGTGTTAGGGTTAGGGTTAGGGTTATCATCAGGCCTAGGATAGTGTTAGGGTTAGGGTTAGGGTTACCATCAGCCCTAGGATAGTGTTAGGGTTAGGGTTAACATAAACCCTAGCATAGTGTTAGGGTTAGGGTTAGGGTTATCATCAGGCCTATGATAGTGTTAGGGTTAGGGTTAGGGTTAGCATCAGTTCAAGGATAGTGTTAGGGTTAGCGTTAGGTTTAGCATCAGCCCTAGGATAGTGTTAGGGTTAGGGTTAGGGTTAGCATCAGCCCTAGGATAGTGTTAGGGTTAGGGTTAGCATCAGCCCTAGGATAGTGTTAGGGTTAGGGTTATGGTTATCATCAAGCCTAGGATAGTGTTAGGGTTAGGGTTAGCCTCAGCCCTAAGATAGTGTTAAGGTTAAGGTTAGGGTTAGCATCAGCCGTAGGATAGTGTTAGGGTTAGGGTTAGCTTCAGCCCTAAGATAGTGTTAGAGTTAGGGTTAGGGTTAGCATCAGCCCTAGGGTAGTGTTAGGGTTAGCATCCTCCCTAGGATAGTGTTAGGGTTAGGGTTAGGTTTAGCATCAGCCCTAGGATAGTGTTAGGGTTAGGGTTAACATAAACCCTAGGATAGTGTTAGGGTTAGGGTTAGGGTTATCAACAGGCCTAGGATAGTGTTAGGGTTAGGGTTAGGGTTAGCATAAGTTCAAGGATAGTGTTAGGGTTAGCGTTAGGGTTAGAATCAGCCCTAGGATAGTGTTAGGGTTAGGGTTAGGGTTAGCATCAGCCCTAGGATAGTGTTAGGGTTAGGGTTAGCATCAGCCCTAGGATAGTGTTAGGGTTAGGGTTAGGGTTAGCATCAGCCCTAGGATAGTGTTAGGGTTAGCCTTAGCATCAACCCTGGGATAGTTTTAGGGTTAGGGTTAGGGTTAGCGTCAGCCCTAGGATAGTGTTAGGGTTAGGGTTAGCCTCAGCCCTAGGAGAGTGTTATGGTTAGGGATAGGGTTAGCATCAGGCCTAGGATAGTGTTAGGGTTAGGGTTAGGGTTATCATGAGCCCTAGGATAGTGTTAGTGTTAGGGTTAGGGTTAGCATCCGCCCTAGGATAGTGTTAGGTTTAGGGTTAGGGTTAGCATCAGCCCTAGGATAGTGTTAGGGTTAGGGTTAACATATACCATAGGATAGTGTTAGGGTTTGGGTTAGCGTTATCATCAGGCCTAGGATAGTGTTAGGGTTAGGGTTAGGGTTAGCATCAGTTCAAGGATAGTGTTAGGGTTAGCGTTAGGGTTAGCATCAGCCCTAGGATAGTGTTAGGGTTAGGGTTAACATAAACCCTAGGATAGTGTTAGGGTTAGGGTTAGGGTTATCATCAGGCCTATGATAGTGTTAGGGTTAGGGTTAGGGTTAGCATCAGTTCAAGGATAGTGTAAGGGTTAGCGTTAGGGTTAGCATCAGCCCTAGGATAGTGTTAGGGTTAGGGTTAGGGTTAGCATCAGCCTTAGGATAGTGTTAGGGTTAGGGTTAGCAACTGCCCTAGGATAGTGTTAGGGTTAGGGTTAGCGTTATCATCAGGCCTAGGATAGTGTTAGGGTTAGGGTTAGCCTCAGCCCTAAGATAGTGTTAGAGTTAGGGTTAGGGTTAGCATCAGCGCTAGGATAGTGTTAGGGTTAGGGTTAGGGTTAGCATCAGCCCTAGGATATTGTTCGTGTTAGGGTTAGCATCAGCCCTAGGATAGTGTTACGGTTAGGGTTAGGGTTAGCATCAGCCCTAGGATAGTGTTAGGGTTAGGGTTAACATAAACCCTAGGATAGTGTTAGGGTTAGGGTTAGGGTTATCATCAGGCCTAGGATAGTGTTAGGGTTAGGGTTAGGGTTAGCATCAGGTCAAGGACAGTGTTAGGGTTATGGTTAGGGTTAGCATCTGCCCTAGGATAGTGTTAGGGTTAGGGTTAGGGTTAGCATCAGCCCAAGGATAGTGTTAGGGTTAGGGTTAGCATCAGCCCTAGGATAGTTTTTCGGTTAGGGTTAGGGTTAGCATCAGGCCCAGGATCGTGTTACGGTTAGGGTTAGCATCAGCCCTAGGATAGTGTTAGGGTTAGGGTTAGGGATAGCATCAGCCCTGGGATAGTGTTAGGGTTAGGTTTAGCATCAACCCTAGGATAGTGTTTGGGTTAGGGTTAGGGTTAGCATCAGCCCTAGGATAGTGTTAGGGTTAGAGTTAGCCTCAGCCCTAGGAGAGTGTTAGGGTTATGGATAGGGTTAGCATCAGGCCTAGGATAGTGTGAGGGTTAGGGTTAGGGTTAGCATCAGCCCTAGGATAGTGTTAGTGTTAGGGTTAGCATCAGGCCTAGGATAGTGTTAGGGTTAGGGTTAGCATCACCCCTAGGATAGTGTTAGGGTTAGGGTTAGGGTTAGCATCAGCCCTAGGATAGTGTTAGGGTTATGGTTAGGTTTAGCATCAGCCCTAGGATAGTGTTAGGGTAAGGGTTAGGGTTAGCATCAGGCCTAGGATAGTGTTAGGGTTACGGTTAGAATCACCCCAAGGATAGTGTTAGGGTTAGGGTTAAGTTTAGGATCAGCCCTAGGATAGTGTTAGGGTTAGGGTTAGGGTTACCATCAGCCCTAGGATAGTGTTAGGGTTAGGGTTAGGGTTAGCATCAGCCCTAGGATAGTGTTAGGGTTAGGGTTAGCATCAGCCCTAGGATAGTGTTAGGGTTAGGGTTAGGTTTAGCATCAGGCCTAGGATAGTGTCAGGGTTAGGGTTAGCATCAGCCCTAGGATAGTGTTAAGGTTAGGGTTAGCATCAGCCGTAGGATAGTGTTAGGGTTAGGGTTAGCCTCAGCCCTAAGATAGTGTTAGAGTTAGGGTTAGGGTTAGAATGAGCCCTAGGATAGTGTTAGGGTTAGGGTTAGGGTTAGCATCCGCCCTAGGATAGTGTTAGGTTTAGGGTTAGGGTTAGCATCAGCCCTAGGATAGTGTTAGGGTTAGGGTTAACATAAACTCTATGATAGTGTTAGGGTTAGGGTTAGGGTTATCATCAGGCCTAGGATAGTGTTAGGGTTAGGGTTAGGGTTAGCATCAGTTCAAGGATATTGTTAGGGTTAGCGTTAGGTTTACCATCAGCCCTAGGATAGTGTTAGGGTTAGGGTTAATATAAACCCTAGCATAGTGTTAGGGTTAGGGTTAGGGTTATCATCAGGCCTATGATAGTGTTAGGGTTAGGGTTAGGGTTAGCATCAGTTCAAGGATAGTGTTAGGGTTAGCGTTAGGGTTAGCATCAGCCCTAGGATAGTGTTAGGGTTAGGGTTAGGGTTAGCATCAGCCCTAGGATAGTGTTAGGGTTAGGGTTAGCATCAGCCCTAGGATAGTGTTAGGGTTAGGGTTAGGGTTATCATCAGGCCTAGGATAGTGTTAGGGTTAGGGTTAGCCTCAGCCCTAAGATAGTGTTAGAGTTAGGGTTAGGGTTAGCATCAGCCCTAGGATAGTGTTAGGGTTAGGGTTAGGGTTAGCATCAGCCCTAGGATAGTGTTAGTGTTAGGGTTAGCATCAGCCCTAGGATAGTGTTAGGGTTAGGGTTAGGGATAGCATCAGCCCTAGGATAGTGTTAGGGTTAGGGTTAACATAAACCCTAGGATAGTGTTAGGGTTAGGGTTAAGGTTATCATCAGGCCTAGGATAGTGTTAGGGTTAGGGTTAGGGTTAGCATCAGTTCAAGGATAGTGTTAGGGTTATGGTTAGGGTTAGCATCTGCCCTAGGATAGTGTTAGGGTTAGGGTTAGGGTTAGCATCAGCCCTAGGATAGTGTTAGGGTTAGGGTTAGCATCAGCCCTAGGATAGTGTTAGGGTTAGGGTTAGGGTTAGCATCACGCCTAGGATAGTGTCAGGGTTAGGGTTAGCATCAGCCCTAGGATAGTGTTAAGGTTAAGGTTAGGGTTAGCATCAGCCGTAGGATAGTGTTAGGGTTAGGGTTAGCCTCAGCCCTAAGACAGTGTTAGAGTTAGGGTTAGGGTTAGCATCAGCCCTAGGGTAGTGTTAGGGTTAGGGTTAGGGTTAGCATCCGCCCTAGGATAGTGTTAGGGTTAGGGTTAGGGTTAGCATCAGCCCTAGGATAGTGTTAGGGTTAGGGTTAACATAAACCCTAGGATAGTGTTAGGGTTAGGGTTAGGGTTAGCATAAGTTCAAGGATAGTGTTAGGGTTAGCGTTAGGGTTAGAATCAGCCCTAGGATAGTGTTAGGGTTAGGGATAGGGTTAGCATCAGCCCTAGGATAGTGTTAGGCTTAGGGTTAACATAAAACCTTGGATAGTGTTAGGGTTAGGGTTAGGGTTAGCATCAGGCCTAAGATAGTGTTAGGGTTAGGGTTAGCATCAGCCCTAGGATAGTGTTAGGGTTAGGTTTAGGGTTATCATCAGGCCTATGATAGTGTTAGGGTTAGGGTTATCATCAGGCCTAGGATAGTGTTAGGGTTAGGGTTAGGGTTAGCATCAGTTCAAGGATATTGTTAGGGTTAGCGTTAGGTTTACCATCAGCCCTAGGATAGTGTTAGGGTTAGGGTTAACATAAACCCTAGCATAGTGTTAGGGTTAGGGTTAGGGTTATCATCAGGCCTATGATAGTGTTAGTGTTAGGGTTAGGGTTAGCATCAGTTCAAGGATAGTGTTAGGGTTAGCGTTAGGGTTAGCATCAGCCCTAGGATAGTGTTAGGGTTAGGGTTAGGGTTAGCATCAGCCCTAGGATAGTGTTAGGGTTAGGGTAAGCATCAGCCCTAGGATAGTGTTAGGGTTAGGGATAGGGTTATCATCAGGCCTAGGATAGGGTTAGGGTTAGGGTTAGCCTCAGCCCTAAGATAGTGTTAGAGTTAGGGTTAGGGTTAGCATCAGCCCTAGGATAGTGTTAGGGTTAGGGTTAGGGTTAGCATCAGCCCTAGGATAGTGTTAGTGTTAGGGTTAGCATCAGCCCTAGGATAGTGTTAGGGTTAGGGTTAGGGATAGCATCAGCCCTAGGATAGTGTTAGGGTTAGGGTTAACATAAACCCTAGGATAGTGTTAGGGTTAGGGTTAAGGTTATCATCAGGCCTAGGATAGTGTTAGGGTTAGGGTTAGGGTTAGCATCAGTTCAAGGATAGTGTTAGGGTTATGGTTAGGGTTAGCATCTGCCCTAGGATAGTGTTAGGGTTAGGGTTAGCATCAGCCCTAGGATAGTGTTAGGGTTAGGGTTAGGGTTAGCATCAGGCCTAGGATAGTGTCAGGGTTAGGGTTAGCATCAGCCCTAGGATAGTGTTAAGGTTAAGGTTAGGGTTAGCATCAGCCGTAGGATAGTGTTAGGGTTAGGGTTAGCCTCAGCCCTAAGACAGTGTTAGAGTTAGGGTTAGGGTTAGCATCAGCCCTAGGGTAGTGTTAGGGTTAGGGTTAGGGTTAGCATCCGCCCTATGATAGTGTTAGGGTTAGGGTTAGGGTTAGCATCAGCCCTAGGATAGTGTTAGGGTTAGGGTTAACATAAACCCTAGGATAGTGTTAGGGTTAGGGTTAGGGTTAGCATAAGTTCAAGGATAGTGTTAGGGTTAGCGTTAGGGTTAGAATCAGCCCTAGGATAGTGTTAGGGTTAGGGTTAGGGTTAGCATCAGCCCTAGGATAGTGTTAGGCTTAGGGTTAACATAAACCCTAGGATAGTGTTAGGGTTAGGGTTAGGGTTAGCATCAGGCCTAAGATAGTGTTAGGGTTAGGGTTAGCATCAGCCCTGGATAGTGTTAGGGTTACGTTTAGGGTTATCATCAGGCCTATGATAGTGTTAGGGTTAGGGTTATCATCAGCCCTAGGATAGTGTTAGGGTTAGGGTTAGCATCAGCCCTAGGATAGTGTTAGGGTTAGGGTTAGGGTTAGCATCAGGCCTAGGATAGTGTTAGGGTTAGGGTTAGCATCAGCCCTAGAATAGTGTTAGGGTTAGGGTTAGGGTTATCATCAGGCCTAGGATAGTGTTAGGGTTAGGGTTAGCATCAGCCCTAGGATAGTGTTAGGGTTAGGGTTAGGGTTAGCATCAGCCCTAGGATAGTTTTAGTGTTAGGGTTAGTGTTAGCATCAGCCCTAGGATATTATTAGGGTTAGGGTTAGCATCAGCCCTAGGATACTGTTAGGGTTAGAGTTAGGGTTCTCACCAGGCTTAGGATAGTGTTAGTGTTAGGGTTACCATCAGCCTTAGGATAGTGTTAGGGTTAGGGTTAGGGTTATCATCAGCCCTAGGATAGTGTTAGGGTTAGGTGAGGGTTAGCATCAGCCCTAGGATAGTGTTAGTGTTAGGGTTAGCATCACCCCTAGGATAGTGTTAGGGTTAGGGTTAGGGTTAGCATCAGCCCTAGGATAGTGTTAGGGTTAGGATTAGGGTTAGCATCAGCCCTAGGATAGTGTTAGGTTTAGGGTTAGCATCAACCCTGGGATAATGTTAGGGTTAGGGTTAGGGTTAGCATCAGCCCTAGGATAGTGTTAGGGTTAGGGTTAGCATCAGCCCTAGGATAGTGTTATGGTTAGGGTTAGGGTTAGCATCAGCCCTAGGATAGTGTTAGGGTTAGGGTTAGCATCAGCCCTAGGATAGTGTTAGCGTTAGGGTTAGGGTTAGGATCAGCCCTAGGATAGTGTTAGGGTTAGGGTTAGCATCAACCCTAGGATAGTTTTAGGGGTAGGGTTAGGGTTAGCGTCAGCCCTACGATAGTGTTAGGGTTAGGGTTAGCCTCAGCCCTAGGATATTGTTAGGGTTAGGGTTAGGGTTAGCATCAGCCCTATGATATTATTAGGGTTAGGGTTGGCATCAGCCCTAGGATAGTGTTTGGGTTAGGGTTAGGGTTAGCCCCAGGCCTAGGATAGTGTTAGTGTTAGGGTTAGCATCAGCCTTAGGATAGTGTTAGGGTTAGGGTTAGGGTTAGCATCAGCCGTAGGTTAGTGTTAGGGTTAGGGTTAGCATCAGCCCTAGGATAGTGTTAGGGTTAGGGTTAGGGTTATCATCAGGCCTAGGATAGTGTTAGGGTTAGGGTTAGCATCAGCCCTAGGATAGTGTTAGGGTTAGGGTTAGGGTTAGCATCAGCCCTAGGATAGTGTTAGGGCTAGGGTTAGCATCAGCCCTAGGATAGTGTTAGGGTTAGGGTTAGGGTTAGCATCAGCCGTAGGATAGTGTTAGGGATAGGGTTAGCCTCAGCCCTAAGATAGTGTTAGAGTTAGGGTTAGGGTTAGCATGAGCCCTAGGATAGTGTTAGGGTTAGGGTTAGGGTTAGCATCCGCCCTAGGATAGTGTTAGGTTTAGGGTTAGGGTTAGCATCAGCCCTAGGATAGTGTTAGGGTTAGGGTTAACATAAACCCTAGGATAGTGTTAGGGTTAGGTTTAGGGTTATCATCAGGCCTAGGATAGTGTTAGGGTTAGGGTTAGGGTCAGCATCAGTTCAAGGATAGTGTTAGGGTTAGCGTTAGGGTTACCATCAGCCCTAGGATAGTGTTAGGGTTAGGGTTAACATAAACCCTAGCATAGTGTTAGGGTTAGGGTTAGGGTTATCATCAGGCCTATGATAGTGTTAGGGTTAGGGTTAGGGTTAGCATCAGTTCAAGGATAGTGTTAGGGTTAGCGTTAGGGTTAGCATCAGCCCTATGATAGTGTTAGGGTTAGGGTTAGGGTTAGCATCAGCCCTAGGATAGTGTTAGGGTTAGGGTTAGCATCAGCCCTAGGATAGTGTTAGGGTTAGGGTTAGGGTTATCATCAGGCCTAGGATAGTGTTAGGGTTAGGGTTAGCCTCAGCCCTAAGATAGTGTTAGAGTTAGGGTTAGGGTTAGCATCAGCCCTAGGATAGTGTTAGGGTTAGGGTTAGGGTTAGCATCAGGCCTAGGATAGTGTTAGGGTTAGGGTTAGCATCAGCCCTAGGATAGTGTTAGGGTTAGGTTTAGGGTTATCATCAGGCCTATGATAGTGTTAGGGTTAGGGTTATCATCAGCCCTAGGATAGTGTTAGGGTTAGGGTTAACATAAACCCTAGGATAGTGTTAGGGTTAGGGTTAAGGTTATCATCAGGCCTAGGATAGTGTTAGGGTTAGGGTTAGGGTTAGCATCAGTTCAAGGATAGTGTTAGGGTTATGGTTAGGGTTAGCATCTGCCCTAGGATAGTGTTAGGGTTAGGGTTAGGGTTAGCATCAGCCCAAGGATAGTGTTAGGGTTAGGGTTAGCATCAGCCCTAGGATAGTGTTAGGGTTAGGGTTAGGGTTAGCATCAGGCCCAGGATAGTGTTAGGGTTAGGGTTAGCATCAGCCCTAGGATAGTGTTAGGGTTAGGGTTAGGGTTAGCATCAGCCCTAGGATAGTGTTAGGGTTAGGGTTAGCATCAACCCTAGGATAGTGTTTGGGTTAGGGTTAGGCTTAGCATCAGCCCTAGGATAGTGTTAGGGTTAGAGTTAGCCTCAGCCCTAGGAGAGTGTTAGTGTTATGGATAGGTTTAGCATCAGGCCTAGGATAGATTGAGGGTTAGGGTTAGGGTAAGCATCAGCCCTAGGATAGTGTTAGGGTTAGGGTTAGCATCAGGCCTAGGATAGTGTTAGGGTTAGGGTTAACATAAACCCTAGGATAGTGTTAGGGTTGGGTTAGGGTTAGCATCAGGCCTAGGATAGTGTTAGGGTTAGGGTTAGCATCAGCCCTAGGATAGTGTTAGGGTTAGGTTTAGGGTTATCATCAGGCCTATGATAGTGTTAGGGTTAGGGTTATCATCAGCCCTAGGATAGTGTTAGGGTTAGGGTTAGCATCAGCCCTAGGATAGTGTTAGGGTTAGGGTTAGGGTTAGCATCAGGCCTAGGATAGTGTTAGGGTTAGGGTTAGGGTTATCATCAGGCCTAGGTCAGTGTTAGGGTTAGGGTTAGCATCAGCCCTAGGATAGTGTTAGGGTTAGGGTTAGGGTTAGCATCAGCCCTAGGATAGTGTTAGGGTTAGGGTTAGTGTTAGCATCAGCCCTAGGATATTATTAGGGTTAGGGTTAGCATCAGCCCTAGGATACTGTTAGGGTTAGAGTTAGGGTTCTCACCAGGCTTAGGATAGTGTTAGTGTTAGGGTTACCATGAGCCTTAAGATAGTGTTAGGGTTAGGGTTAGGGTTAGCATCAGCCCTAGGATAGTGTTAGCGTTAGGGTTAGCATCAACCCTAGGATAGTTTTAGGGTTAGGGTTAGGGTTAGCGTCAGCCCTAGGATAGTGTTAGGGTTAGGGTTAGCCTCAGCCCTAGGAGAGTGTTATGGTTAGGGATAGGGTTAGCATCAGGCCTAAAATAGTGTTAGGGTTAGGGTTAGGTTTAGCATCAGCCCTAGGATATTGTTAGGGTTAGGGTTAGGGTTAGCATCAGCCCTAGGATATTATTAGGGTTAGGGTTAGCATCAGCCCTAGGATAGTGTTAGGGTTAGGGTTAGGGTTAGCACCAGGCCTAGGATAGTGTTAGTGTTAGGGTTAGCATCAGCCTTAGGATAGTGTTAGGGTTAGGGTTAGGGTTAGCATCAGCCGTAGGATAGTGTTAGGGTTACGGTTAGCATCAGCCCTAGGATAGTGTTAGGGTTAGTGTTAGGGTTAGCATCAGGCCTAGGATAGTGTTAGGGTTAGGGTTAGCATCAGCCCTAGGATAGTGTTAGGGTTAGGGTTAACATAAACCCTAGGATAGTGTTAGGGTTAGGTTTAGGGTTATCATCAGGCCTAGGATAGTGTTAGGGTTAGGGTTAGGGTTAGCATCAGTTCAAGGATAGTGTTAGGGTTAGCGTTAGGGTTACCATCAGCCCTAGGATAGTGTTAGGGTTAGGGTTAACATAAACCCTAGCATAGTGTTAGGGTTAGGGTTAGGGTTATCATCAGGCCTATGATAGTGTTAGGGTTAGGGTTAGGTTTAGCATCAGTTCAAGGATAGTGTTAGGGTAAGCGTTAGGGTTAGCATCAGCCCTAGGATAGTGTTAGGGTTAGGGTTAGCGTTAGCATCAGCCCTAGGATAGTGTTAGGGTTAGGGTTAGCATCAGCCCTAGGATAGTGTTAGGGTTAGGGTTAGGGTTATCATCAGGCCTAGGATAGTGTTAGGGTTAGGGTTAGCCTCAGCCCTAAGATAGTGTTAGAGTTAGGGTTAGGGTTAGCATCAGCCCTAGGATAGTGTTAGGGTTAGGGTTAGGGTTAGCATCAGCCCTAGGATAGTGTTAGTGTTAGGGTTAGCATCAGCCCTAGGATAGTGTTAGGGTTAGGGTTAGGGATAGCATCAGCCCTAGGATAGTGTTAGGGTTAGGGTTAACATAAACCCTAGGATAGTGTTAGGGTTAGGGTTAAGGTTATCATCAGGCCTAGGATAGTGTTAGGGTTAGGGTTAGGGTTAGCATCAGTTCAAGGATAGTGTTAGGGTTATGGTTAGGGTTAGCATCTGCCCTAGGATAGTGTTAGGGTTAGGGTTAGGGTTAGCATCAGCCCAAGGATAGTGTTACGGTTAGGGTTAGCATCAGCCCTAGGATAGTGTTAGGGTTAGGGTTAGGGTTAGCATCAGGCCCAGGATAGTTTTAGGGTTAGGGTTAGCATCAGCCCTAGGATAGTGTTAGGGTTAGGGTTAGGGTTAGCATCAGCCCTAGGATAGTGTTAGGGTTAGGGTTAGGGTTAGCATCAGCCCTAGGATATTGTTAGTGTTAGGGTTAGCATCAGCCCTAGAATAGTGTTAGGGTTAGGGTTAGTGATAGCATCAGCCCTAGGATAGTGTTAGGGTTAGGGTTAACATAAACCCTAGGATAGTGTTAGGGTTAGGGTTAAGGTTATCATCAGGCCTAGGATAGTGTTAGGGTTAGGGTTAGGGTTAGCATCAGTTCAAGGATAGTGTTAGGGTTATGGTTAGGGTTAGCATCTGCCCTAGGATAGTGTTAGGGTTAGGGTTAGGGTTAGCATCAGCCCTAGGATAGTGTTAGGGTTAGGGTTAGCATCAGCCCTAGGATAGTGTTAGGGTTAGGGTTAGGGTTAGCATCAGGCCTAGGATAGTGTCAGGGTTAGGGTTAGCATCAGCCCTAGGATAGTGTTAAGGTTAAGGTTAGGGTTAGCATCAGCCGTAGGATAGTGTTAGGGTTAGGGTAAGCCTCAGCCCTAAGATAGTGTTACAGTTAGGGTTAGGGTTAGCATCAGCCCTAGGGTAGTGTTAGGGTTAGGATTAGGGTTAGCATCCGCCCTAGGATAGTGTTAGGGTTAGGGTTAGGGTTAGCATCAGCCCAAGGATAGTGTTAGGGTTAGGGTTAACATAAACCCTAGGATAGTGTTAGGGTTAGCGTTAGGGTTAGCATAAGTTCAAGGATAGTGTTAGGGTTAGCGTTAGGGTTAGAATCAGCCCTAGGATAGTGTTAGGGTTAGGGTTAGGGTTAGCATCAGCCCTAGGATAGTGTTAGGGTTAGGGTTAACATAAACCCTAGGATAGTGTTAGGGTTAGGGTTAGGGTTAGCATCAGGCCTAGGATAGTGTTAGGGTTAGGGTTAGCATCAGCCCTAGGATAGTGTTAGGGTTAGGTTTAGGGTTATCCTCAGGCCTATGTTAGTGTTAGGGTTAGGGTTATCATCAGCCCTAGGATAGTGTTAGGGTTAGGGTTAGCATCAGCCCTAGGATAGTGTTAGGGTTAGGGTTAGGGTTAGCATCAGGCCTAGGATAGTGTTAGGGTTAGGGTTAGCATCAGCCCTAGAATAGTGTTAGGGTTAGGGTTAGGGTTATCATCAGGCCTAGGATAGTGTTAGGGTTAGGGTTAGCATCAGCCCTAGGATAGTGTTAGGGTTAGGGTTAGGGTTAGCATCAGCCCTAGGATAGTGTTACGGTTAGGGTTAGTGTTAGCATCAGCCCTAGGATATTATTAGGGTTAGGGTTAGCATCAGCCCTTGGATAGTGTTAGGGTTAGTGTTAGGGTTAGCATCAGCCCTAGGATAGTGTTAGGGTTAGGGTTAGCATCAACCCTGGGATAATGTTAGGGTTAGGGTTAGGGTTAGCATCAGCCCTAGGATAGTGTTAGGGTTAGGGTTAGCATCAGTTCAAGGATAGTGTTAGGGTTAGCGTTAGGGTTAGCATCAGCCCTATGATAGTGTTAGGGTTAGGGTTAGGGTTAGCATCAGCCCTAGGATAGTGTTAGGGTTAGGGTTAGCATCAGCCCTAGGATAGTGTTAGGGTTAGGGTTAGGGTTATCATCAGGCCTAGGATAGTGTTAGGGTTAGGGTTAGCCTCAGCCCTAAGATAGTGTTAGAGTTAGGGTTAGGGTTAGCATCAGCCCTAGGATAGTGTTAGGGTTAGGGTTAGGGTTAGCATCAGGCCTAGGATAGTGTTAGGGTTAGGGTTAGCATCAGCCCTAGGATAGTGTTAGGGTTAGGTTTAGGGTTATCATCAGGCCTATGATAGTGTTAGGGTTAGGGTTATCATCAGCCCTAGGATAGTGTTAGGGTTAGGGTTAACATAAACCCTAGGATAGTGTTAGGGTTAGGGTTAAGGTTATCATCAGGCCTAGGATAGTGTTAGGGTTAGGGTTAGGGTTAGCATCAGTTCAAGGATAGTGTTAGGGTTATGGTTAGGGTTAGCATCTGCCCTAGGATAGTGTTAGGGTTAGGGTTAGGGTTAGCATCAGCCCAAGGATAGTGTTAGGGTTAGGGTTAGCATCAGCCCTAGGATAGTGTTAGGGTTAGGGTTAGGGTTAGCATCAGGCCCAGGATAGTGTTAGGGTTAGGGTTAGCATCAGCCCTAGGATAGTGTTAGGGTTAGGGTTAGGGTTAGCATCAGCCCTAGGATAGTGTTAGGGTTAGGGTTAGCATCAACCCTAGGATAGTGTTTGGGTTAGGGTTAGGCTTAGCATCAGCCCTAGGATAGTGTTAGGGTTAGAGTTAGCCTCAGCCCTAGGAGAGTGTTAGTGTTATGGATAGGTTTAGCATCAGGCCTAGGATAGATTGAGGGTTAGGGTTAGGGTAAGCATCAGCCCTAGGATAGTGTTAGGGTTAGGGTTAGCATCAGGCCTAGGATAGTGTTAGGGTTAGGGTTAACATAAACCCTAGGATAGTGTTAGGGTTGGGTTAGGGTTAGCATCAGGCCTAGGATAGTGTTAGGGTTAGGGTTAGCATCAGCCCTAGGATAGTGTTAGGGTTAGGTTTAGGGTTATCATCAGGCCTATGATAGTGTTAGGGTTAGGGTTATCATCAGCCCTAGGATAGTGTTAGGGTTAGGGTTAGCATCAGCCCTAGGATAGTGTTAGGGTTAGGGTTAGGGTTAGCATCAGGCCTAGGATAGTGTTAGGGTTAGGGTTAGGGTTATCATCAGGCCTAGGTCAGTGTTAGGGTTAGGGTTAGCATCAGCCCTAGGATAGTGTTAGGGTTAGGGTTAGGGTTAGCATCAGCCCTAGGATAGTGTTAGGGTTAGGGTTAGTGTTAGCATCAGCCCTAGGATATTATTAGGGTTAGGGTTAGCATCAGCCCTAGGATACTGTTAGGGTTAGAGTTAGGGTTCTCACCAGGCTTAGGATAGTGTTAGTGTTAGGGTTACCATGAGCCTTAAGATAGTGTTAGGGTTAGGGTTAGGGTTAGCATCAGCCCTAGGATAGTGTTAGCGTTAGGGTTAGCATCAACCCTAGGATAGTTTTAGGGTTAGGGTTAGGGTTAGCGTCAGCCCTAGGATAGTGTTAGGGTTAGGGTTAGCCTCAGCCCTAGGAGAGTGTTATGGTTAGGGATAGGGTTAGCATCAGGCCTAAAATAGTGTTAGGGTTAGGGTTAGGTTTAGCATCAGCCCTAGGATATTGTTAGGGTTAGGGTTAGGGTTAGCATCAGCCCTAGGATATTATTAGGGTTAGGGTTAGCATCAGCCCTAGGATAGTGTTAGGGTTAGGGTTAGGGTTAGCACCAGGCCTAGGATAGTGTTAGTGTTAGGGTTAGCATCAGCCTTAGGATAGTGTTAGGGTTAGGGTTAGGGTTAGCATCAGCCGTAGGATAGTGTTAGGGTTACGGTTAGCATCAGCCCTAGGATAGTGTTAGGGTTAGTGTTAGGGTTAGCATCAGGCCTAGGATAGTGTTAGGGTTAGGGTTAGCATCAGCCCTAGGATAGTGTTAGGGTTAGGGTTAACATAAACCCTAGGATAGTGTTAGGGTTAGGTTTAGGGTTATCATCAGGCCTAGGATAGTGTTAGGGTTAGGGTTAGGGTTAGCATCAGTTCAAGGATAGTGTTAGGGTTAGCGTTAGGGTTACCATCAGCCCTAGGATAGTGTTAGGGTTAGGGTTAACATAAACCCTAGCATAGTGTTAGGGTTAGGGTTAGGGTTATCATCAGGCCTATGATAGTGTTAGGGTTAGGGTTAGGTTTAGCATCAGTTCAAGGATAGTGTTAGGGTAAGCGTTAGGGTTAGCATCAGCCCTAGGATAGTGTTAGGGTTAGGGTTAGCGTTAGCATCAGCCCTAGGATAGTGTTAGGGTTAGGGTTAGCATCAGCCCTAGGATAGTGTTAGGGTTAGGGTTAGGGTTATCATCAGGCCTAGGATAGTGTTAGGGTTAGGGTTAGCCTCAGCCCTAAGATAGTGTTAGAGTTAGGGTTAGGGTTAGCATCAGCCCTAGGATAGTGTTAGGGTTAGGGTTAGGGTTAGCATCAGCCCTAGGATAGTGTTAGTGTTAGGGTTAGCATCAGCCCTAGGATAGTGTTAGGGTTAGGGTTAGGGATAGCATCAGCCCTAGGATAGTGTTAGGGTTAGGGTTAACATAAACCCTAGGATAGTGTTAGGGTTAGGGTTAAGGTTATCATCAGGCCTAGGATAGTGTTAGGGTTAGGGTTAGGGTTAGCATCAGTTCAAGGATAGTGTTAGGGTTATGGTTAGGGTTAGCATCTGCCCTAGGATAGTGTTAGGGTTAGGGTTAGGGTTAGCATCAGCCCAAGGATAGTGTTACGGTTAGGGTTAGCATCAGCCCTAGGATAGTGTTAGGGTTAGGGTTAGGGTTAGCATCAGGCCCAGGATAGTTTTAGGGTTAGGGTTAGCATCAGCCCTAGGATAGTGTTAGGGTTAGGGTTAGGGTTAGCATCAGCCCTAGGATAGTGTTAGGGTTAGGGTTAGGGTTAGCATCAGCCCTAGGATATTGTTAGTGTTAGGGTTAGCATCAGCCCTAGAATAGTGTTAGGGTTAGGGTTAGTGATAGCATCAGCCCTAGGATAGTGTTAGGGTTAGGGTTAACATAAACCCTAGGATAGTGTTAGGGTTAGGGTTAAGGTTATCATCAGGCCTAGGATAGTGTTAGGGTTAGGGTTAGGGTTAGCATCAGTTCAAGGATAGTGTTAGGGTTATGGTTAGGGTTAGCATCTGCCCTAGGATAGTGTTAGGGTTAGGGTTAGGGTTAGCATCAGCCCTAGGATAGTGTTAGGGTTAGGGTTAGCATCAGCCCTAGGATAGTGTTAGGGTTAGGGTTAGGGTTAGCATCAGGCCTAGGATAGTGTCAGGGTTAGGGTTAGCATCAGCCCTAGGATAGTGTTAAGGTTAAGGTTAGGGTTAGCATCAGCCGTAGGATAGTGTTAGGGTTAGGGTAAGCCTCAGCCCTAAGATAGTGTTACAGTTAGGGTTAGGGTTAGCATCAGCCCTAGGGTAGTGTTAGGGTTAGGATTAGGGTTAGCATCCGCCCTAGGATAGTGTTAGGGTTAGGGTTAGGGTTAGCATCAGCCCAAGGATAGTGTTAGGGTTAGGGTTAACATAAACCCTAGGATAGTGTTAGGGTTAGCGTTAGGGTTAGCATAAGTTCAAGGATAGTGTTAGGGTTAGCGTTAGGGTTAGAATCAGCCCTAGGATAGTGTTAGGGTTAGGGTTAGGGTTAGCATCAGCCCTAGGATAGTGTTAGGGTTAGGGTTAACATAAACCCTAGGATAGTGTTAGGGTTAGGGTTAGGGTTAGCATCAGGCCTAGGATAGTGTTAGGGTTAGGGTTAGCATCAGCCCTAGGATAGTGTTAGGGTTAGGTTTAGGGTTATCCTCAGGCCTATGTTAGTGTTAGGGTTAGGGTTATCATCAGCCCTAGGATAGTGTTAGGGTTAGGGTTAGCATCAGCCCTAGGATAGTGTTAGGGTTAGGGTTAGGGTTAGCATCAGGCCTAGGATAGTGTTAGGGTTAGGGTTAGCATCAGCCCTAGAATAGTGTTAGGGTTAGGGTTAGGGTTATCATCAGGCCTAGGATAGTGTTAGGGTTAGGGTTAGCATCAGCCCTAGGATAGTGTTAGGGTTAGGGTTAGGGTTAGCATCAGCCCTAGGATAGTGTTACGGTTAGGGTTAGTGTTAGCATCAGCCCTAGGATATTATTAGGGTTAGGGTTAGCATCAGCCCTTGGATAGTGTTAGGGTTAGTGTTAGGGTTAGCATCAGCCCTAGGATAGTGTTAGGGTTAGGGTTAGCATCAACCCTGGGATAATGTTAGGGTTAGGGTTAGGGTTAGCATCAGCCCTAGGATAGTGTTAGGGTTAGGGTTAGCATCAGCCCTAGGATAGTGTTAGGGTTAGGGTTAGGTTTAGCATCAGCCCTAGGATAGTGTTAGGGTTAGGGTTAGCATCAGCCCTAGGATAGTGTTAGCGTTAGGGTTAGGGTTAGAATGAGCCCTAGGATAGTGTTAGGGTTAGGGTTAGCATCAACCCTAGGATAGTTTTAGGATTAGGGTTAGGGTTAGCGTCAGCCCTAGGATAGTGTTAGGGTTAGGGTTAGCCTCAGCCCTAGGAGAGTGTTATGGTTAGGGATAGGGTTAGCATCAGGCCTAGGATAGTGTTAGGGTTAGGGTTAGGGTTAGCATCAGCCCTAGGATAGTGTTAGGGTTAGGGTTAGCATCAGCCCTATGATATTATTAGGGTTAGGGTTGACATCAGCCCTAGGATAGTGTTAGGGTTAGGGTTAGGGTTAGCCCCAGGCCTAGGATAGTGTTAGTGTTAGGGTTAGCATCAGCCATAGGATAGTGTTAGGGTTAGGGTTAGCATCAGCCCTAGAATAGTGTTAGGGTTAGGGTTAGGGTTATCATCAGGCCTAGGATAGTGTTAGGGTTAGGGTTAGCATCAGCCCTAGGATAGTGTTAGGGTTAGGGTTAGGGTTAGCATCAGCCCTAGGATAGTGTTAGGGCTAGGATTAGCATCAGCCCTAGGATAGTGTTAGGGTTAGGGTTAGGGTTAGCATCAGCCGTAGGATAGTGTTAGGGTTAGGGTTAGCCTCAGCCCTAAGATAGTGTTAGAGTTAGGGTTAGGGTTAGCATGAGCCCTAGGATAGTGTTAGGGTTAGGGTTAGGGTTAGCATCCGCCCTAGGATAGTGTTAGGTTTAGGGTTAGGGTTAGCATCAGCCCTAGGATAGTGTTAGGGTTAGGGTTAACATAAACCCTAGGATAGTGTTAGGGTTAGGTTTAGGGTTATCATCAGGCCTAGGATAGTGTTTGGGTTAGGGTTAGGGTTAGCATCAGTTCAAGGATCGTGTTAGGGTTAGCGTTAGGGTTACCATCAGCCCTAGGATAGTGTTAGGGTTAGAGTTAACATAAACCCTAGCATAGTGTCAGGGTTAGGGTTAGGGTTATCATCAGGCCTATGATAGTGTTAGGGTTAGGGTTAGGGTTAGCATCAGTTCAAGGATAGTGTTAGGGTTAGCGTTAGGGTTAGCATCAGCCCTAGGATAGTTTTAGGGTTAGGGTTAGGGTTAGCATCAGCCCTAGGATAGTGTTAGGGTTAGGGTTAGCATCAGCCCTAGGATAGTGTTAGGGTTAGGGTTAGGGTTATCATCAGGCCTAGGATAGTGTTAGGGTTAGGGTTAGCCTCAGCCCTAAGATAGTGTTAGAGTTAGGGTTAGGGTTAGCATCAGCCCTAGGATAGTGTTAGGGTTAGGGTTAGGGTTAGCATCAGCCCTAGGATAGTGTTAGTGTTAGGGTTAGCATCAGCCCTAGGATAGTGTTAGGGTTAGGGTTAGGGATAGCATCAGCCTTAGGATAGTGTTAGGGTTAGGGTTAACATAAACCCTAGGATAGTGTTAGGGTTAGGGTTAAGGTTATCATCAGGCCTAGGATAGTGTTAGGGTTAGGGTTAGGGTTAGCATCAGTTCAAGGATAGTGTTAGGGTTATGGTTAGGGTTAGCATCTGCCCTAGGATAGTGTTAGGGTTAGGGTTAGGGTTAGCATCAGCCCAAGGATAGTGTTAGGGTTAGGGTTAGCATCTGCCCTAGGATAGTGTTAGGGTTAGGGTTAGGGTTAGCATCAGGCCCAGGATAGTGTTAGGGTTAGGGTTAGCATCAGCCCTAGGATAGTGTTAGGGTTAGGGTTAGGGTTAGCATCAGCCCTAGGATAGTGTTAGGGTTAGGGTTAGCATCAACCCTAGGATAGTGTTGGGGTTAGGGTTAGGGTTAGCATCAGCCCTAGGATAGTGTTAGGGTTAGAGGTAGCCTCAGCCCTAGGAGAGTGTTAGTGTTATGAATAGGGTTAGCATCAGGCCTAGGATAGTGTGAGGGTTAGGGTTAGGATTAGCATCAGCCCTAGGATAGTGTTAGGGTTAGGGTTAGCATTAGGCCTAGGATAGTGTTAGGGTTAGGGTTAGCATCACCCCTAGGATAGTGTTAGGGTTATGGTTAGGGTTAGCATCAGGCCTAGGATAGTGATATTGTTATGGTTAGGTTTAGCATCAGCCCTAGGATAGTGTTAGGGTTAAGGTTAGGGTTAGCATCGGCCGTAGGATAGTGTTAGGGTTAGGGTTAGCCTCAGCCCTAAGATAGTGTTAGAGTTAGGGTTAGGGTTAGCATCAGCCCTAGGGTAGTGTTAGGGTTAGGGTTAGGGTTAGCATCCGCCCTAGGATAGTGTTAGGGTTAGGGTTAGGGTTAGCATCAGCCCTAGGATAGTGTTAGGGTTAGGGTTAACATAAACCCTAGGATAGTGTTAGGGTTAGGGTTAGCATCCGCCCTAGGATAGTGTTAGGTTTAGGGTTAGGGTTAGTATCAGCCCTAGGATAGTGTTAGTGTTAGGGTTAACATAAAACCTAGGATAGTGTTAGGGTTAGGTTTAGGGTTATCATCAGGCCTAGGATAGTGTTAGGGTTAGGGTTAGGGTTAGCATCAGTTCAAGAATAGTGTTAGGGTTAGCGTTAGGGTTACCATCAGCCCTAGGATAGTGTTAGGGTTAGGGTTAACATAAACCCTAGCATAGTGTTAGGGTTAGGGTTAGGGTTATCATCAGGCCTATGATAGTGTTAGAGTTAGGGTTAGGGTTAGCATCAGTTCAAGGATAGTGTTAGGGTAAGCGTTAGGGTTAGCATCAGCCCTAGGATAGTGTTAGGGTTAGGGTTAGGGTTAGCATCAGCCCTAGGATAGTGTTAGGGTTAGGGTTAGCATCAGCCCTAGGATAGTGTTAGGGTTAGGGTTAGGGTTAGCATCAGCCCTAGGATAGTGTTAGTGTTAGGGTTAGCCTCAGCCCTAGGATAGTGTTAGGGTTAGGGTTAGGGATAGCATCAGCCCTAGGATAGTGTTAGGGTTAGGGTTAACATAAACCCTAGGGTAGTGTTAGGGTTAGGGTTAAGGTTATCATCAGGCCTAGGATAGTGTTAGGGTTAGGGTTAGGGTTAGCATCAGTTCAAGGATAGTGTTAGGGTTATGGTTAGGGTTAGCATCTGCCCTAGGATAGTGTTAGGGTTATGGTTAGGGTTAGCATCAGCCCAAGGATAGTGTTAGGGTTAGGGTTAGCATCAGCCCTAGGATAGTGTTAGGGTTAGGGTTAGGGTTAGCATCAGGCCCAGGATAGTGTTAGGGTTAGGGTTAGCATCAGCCCTAGGATAGTGTTAGGGTTAGGGTTAGGGTTAGCATCAGCCCTAGGATAGTGTTAGGCTTAGGGTTAGGGTTAGCATCAGCCCTAGGATAGTGTTAGTGTTAGGGTTAGCATCAGCCCTAGAATAGTGTTAGGGTTAGGGTTAGGGATAGCATCAGCCCTAGGATAGTGTTAGGGTTAGGGTTAACATAAACCCTAGGATAGTGTTAGGGTTAGGGTTAAGGTTATCATCAGGCCTAGTATAGTGTTAGGGTTACGGTTAGGGTTAGCATCAGTTCAAGGATAGTGTTAGGGTTATGGTTAGGGTTAGCATCTGCCCTAGGATAGTGTTAGGGTTAGGGTTAGGGTTAGCATCAGCCCTAGGATAGTGTTAGGGTTAGGGTAATCCTCAGCCCTAAGATAGTGTTAGGGTTAGGGTTAGGGTTAGCATCAGGCCTAGGATAGTGTTAGGGTTAGGGTTAACATAAACCCTAGGATAGTGTTAGGGTTAGGGTTAGGGTTAGCATAAGTTCAAGGATAGTGTTAGGGTTAGCGTTAGGGTTAGAATCAGCCCTAGGATAGTGTTAGGGTTAGGGTTAGGGTTAGCATCAGCCCTAGGATAGTGTTAGGGTTAGGGTTAACATAAACCCTAGGATAGTGTTAGGGTTAGGGTTAGGGTTAGCATCAGGCCTAGGATAGTGTTAGGGTTAGGGTTAGCATCAGCCCTAGGATAGTGTTAGGGTTAGGTTTAGGGTTATCATCAGGCCTATGATAGTGTTAGGGTTAGGGTTATCATCAGCCCTAGGATAGTGTTAGGGTTAGGGTTAGCATCAGCCCTAGGATAGTGTTAGGGTTAGGGTTAGGGTTAGCATCAGGCCTAGGATAGTGTTAGGGTTAGGGTTAGCATCAGCCCTAGAATAGTGTTAGGGTTAGGGTTAGGGTTATCATCAGGCCTAGGATAGTGTTAGGGTTAGGGTTAGCATCAGCCCTAGGATAGTGTTAGGGTTAGGGTTAGGGTTAGCATCAGCCCTAGGATAGTGTTACGGTTAGGGTTAGTGTTAGCATCAGCCCTAGGATATTATTAGGGTTAGGGTTAGCATCAGCCCTAGGATAGTGTTAGGGTTAGGGTTAGGGTTAGCATCGGCCCTAGGATAGTGTTAGGGTTAGGGTTAGCATCAACCCTGGGATAATGTTAGGGTTAGGGTTAGGGTTAGCATCAGACCTAGGATAGTGTTAGGGTTAGGGTTAGCATCAGCCCTAGGATAGTGTTAGGGTTAGGGTTAGGTTTAGCATCAGCCCTAGGATAGTGTTAGGGTTAGGGTTAGCATCAGCCCTAGGATAGTGTTAGCGTTAGGGTTAGGGTTAGAATCAGCCCTAGGATAGTGTTAGGGTTAGGGTTAGCATCAACCCTAGGATAGTTTTAGGGTTAGGGTTAGGGTTAGCGTCAGCCCTAGGATAGTGTTAGGGTTAGGGTTAGCCTCAGCCCTAGGAGAGTGTTATGGTTAGGGATAGGGTTAGCATCAGGCCTAGGATAGTGTTAGGGTTAGGGTTAGGGTTAGCATCAGCCCTAGGATATTGTTAGGGTTAGGGTTAGGGTTAGCATCAGCCCTATGATATTATTAGGGTTAGGGTTGACATCAGCCCTAGGATAGTGTTAGGGTTAGGGTTAGGGTTAGCCCCAGGCCTAGGATAGTGTTAGTGTTAGGGTTAGCATCAGCCTTAAGATAGTGTTAGGGTTAGGGTTAGGGTTAGCATCAGCCCTAGGATAGTGTTAGGGTTAGGGTTAGGGTTATCATCAGCCCTAGGATAGTGTTAGGGCTAGGGTTAGCATCAGCCCTAGGATAGTGTTAGGGTTAGGGTTAGGGTTAGCATCAGCCGTAGGATAGTGTTAGGGTTAGGGTTAGCCTCAGCCCTAAGCTAGTGTTAGAGTTAGGGTTAGGGTTAGCATGAGCCCTAGGATAGTGTTAGGGTTAGGGTTAGGGTTAGCATCCGCCCTAGGATAGTGTTAGGTTTAGGGTTAGGGTTAGCATCAGCCCTAGGATAGTGTTAGGGTTAGGGTTAACATAAACCCTAGGATAGTGTTAGGGTTAGGTTTAGGGTTATCATCAGGCCTAGGATGGTGTTAGGGTTAGGGTTAGGGTTAGCATCAGTTCAAGGATCGTGTTAGGGTTAGCGTTAGGGTTACCATCAGCCCTAGGATAGTGTTAGGGTTAAAGTTAACATAAACCCTAGTATAGTGTTAGGGTTAGGGTTAGGGTTATCATCAGGCCTATGATAGTGTTAGGGTTAGGGTTAGGGTTAGCATCAGTTCAAGGATAGTGTTAGGGTTAGCGTTAGGGTTAGCATCAGCCCTAGGATAGTGTTAGGGTTAGGGTTAGGGTTAGCATCAGCCCTAGGATAGTGTTAGGGTTAGGGTTAGCATCAGCCCTAGGATAGTGTTAGGGTTAGGGTTAGGGTTATCATCAGGCCTAGGATAGTGTTAGGGTTAGGGTTAGCCTCAGCCCTAAGATAGTGTTAGAGTTAGGGTTAGGGTTAGCATCAGCCCTAGGACAGTGTTAGGGTTAGGGTTAGGGTTAGCATCAGCCCTAGGATAGTGTTAGTGTTAGGGTTAGCAAGAGCCCTAGGATAGTGTTAGGGTTAGGGTTAGGGATAGCATCAGCCTTAGGATAGTGTTAGGGTTAGGGTTAACATAAACCCTAGGATAGTGTTAGGGTTAGGGTTAAGGTTATCATCAGGCCTAGGATAGTGTTAGGGTTAGGGTTAGGGTTAGCATCAGTTCAAGGATAGTGTTAGGGTTATGGTTAGGGTTAGCATCTGCCCTAGGATAGTGTTAGGGTTAGGGTTAGGGTTAGCATCAGCCCAAGGATAGTGTTAGGGTTAGGGTTAGCATCAGCCCTAGGATAGTGTTAGGGTTAGGGTTAGGGTTAGCATCAGGCCCAGGATAGTGTTAGGGTTAGGGTTAGCATCAGCCCTAGGATAGTGTTAGGGTTAGGGTTAGGGTTAGCATCAGCCCTAGGATAGTGTTAGGGTTAGGGTTAGGGTTAGCATCAGCCCTAGGATAGTGTTAGGGTTAGGGTTAGGGTTAGCATCAGGCCCAGGATAGTGTTAGGGTTAGGGTTAGCATCAGCCCTAGGATAGTGTTAGGGTTAGGGTTAGGGTTAGCATCAGCCCTAGGATAGTGTTAGGGTTAGGGTTAGGGTTAGCATCAGCCCTATGATAGTGTTAGTGTTAGGGTTAGCATCAGCCCTAGAATAGTGTTAGGGTTAGGGTTAGGGTTAGCATCAGCCCTAGAATAGTGTTAGGGTTAGGGTTAGGGTTAGCATCAGGCCTAGGATTGTGTCAGGGTTAGGGTTAGCATCAGCCCTAGGATAGTGTTAAGGTTAAGGTTAGGGTTAGCATCAGCCGTAGGATAGTGTTAGGGTTAGGGTAAGCCTCAGCCCTAAGATAGTGTTACAGTTAGGGTTAGGGTTAGCATCAGCCCTAGGGTAGTGTTAGGGTTAGGATTAGGGTTAGCATCCGCCCTAGGATAGTGTTAGGGTTAGGGTTAGGGTTAGCATCAGCCCTAGGATAGTGTTAGGGTTAGGGTTAACATAAACCCTAGGATAGTGTTAGGGTTAGGGTTAGGGTTAGCATAAGTTCAAGGATAGTGTTAGGGTTAGCGTTAGGGTTAGAATCAGCCCTAGGATAGTGTTAGGGTTAGGGTTAAGGTTAGCATCAGCCCTAGGATAGTGTTAGGGTTAGGGTTAACATAAACCCTAGGATAGTGTTAGGGTTAGGGTTAGGGTTAGCATCAGGCCTAGGATAGTGTTAGGGTTAGGGTTAGCATCAGCCCTAGGATAGTGTTAGGGTTAGGTTTAGGGTTATCATCAGGCCTATGACAGTGTTAGGGTTAGGGTTATCATCAGCCCTAGGATAGTGTTAGGGTTAGGGTTAGCATCAGCCCTAGGATAGTGTTAGGGTTAGGGTTAGGGTTAGCATCAGGCCTAGGATAGTGTTAGGGTTAGGGTTAGCATCAGCCCTAGAATAGTGTTAGGGTTAGGGTTAGGGTTATCATCAGGCCTAGGATAGTGTTAGGGTTAGGGTTAGCATCAGGCCTAGGATAGTGTTAGGGTTAGGGTTAGGGTTAGCATCAGCCCTAGGATAGTGTTACGGTTAGGGTTAGTGTTACCATCAGCCCTAGGATATTATTATTGTTAGGGTTAGCATCAGCCCTAGGATAGTGTTAGGGTTAGGGTTAGGGTTAGCATCAGCCCTAGGATAGTGTTAGGGTTAGGGTTAGCATCAACCCTGGGATAATGTTAGGGTTAGGGTTAGGGTTAGCATCAGCCCTAGGATAGTGTTAGGGTTAGGGTTAGCATCAGCCCTAGGATACTGTTAGGGTTAGGGTTAGGTTTAGCATCAGCCCTAGGATAGTGTTAGGGTTAGGGTTAGCATCAGGCCTAGGATAGTGTTAGGGTTAGGGTTAGGGTTAGCATCAGCCCTAGGATATTGTTAGGGTTAGGGTTAGGGTTAGCATCAGCCCTATGATATTATTAGGGTTAGGGTTGACATCAGCCCTAGGATAGTATTAGGGTTAGGGTTAGGGTTAGCCCCAGGCCTAGGATAGTGTTAGTGTTAGGGTTAGCATCAGCCTTAGGATAGTGTTAGGGTTAGGGTTAGGGTTAGCATCAGCCGTAGGATAGTGTTAGGGTTAGGGTTAGCATCAGCCGTAGGATAGTGTTAGGGTTAGGGTTAGGGTTATCATCAGGCCTAGGATAGTGTTAGGGTTAGGGTTAGCATCAGCCCTAGGATAGTGTTAGGGTTAGGGTTAGGGTTAGCATCAGCCCTAGGATAGTGTTAGGGCTAGGGTTAGCATCAGCCCTAGGATAGTGTTAGGGTTAGGGTTAGGGTTAGCATCAGCCGTAGGATAGTGTTAGGGTTAGGGTTAGCCTCAGCCCTAAGATAGTGTTAGAGTTAGGGTTAGGGTTAGCATGAGCCCTAGGATATTGTTAGGGTTAGGGTTAGGGTTAGCATCCGCCCTAGGATAGTGTTAGGTTTAGGGTTAGGGTTAGCATCAGCCCTAGGATAGTGTTAGGGTTAGGGTTAACATAAACCCTAGGATAGTGTTAGGGTTAGGTTTAGGGTTATCATCAGGCCTAGGATAGTGATAGGGTTAGGGTTAGGGTTAGCATCAGTTCAAGGATCGTGTTAGGGTTAGCGTTAGGGTTACCATCAGCCCTAGGATTGTGTTAGGGTTAGAGTTAACATAAACCCTAGCATAGTGTTAGGGTTAGGGTTAGGGTTATCATCAGGCCTATGATAGTGTTAGGGTTAGGGTTAGGGTTAGCATCAGTTCAAGGATAGTGTTAGGGTTAGCGTTAGGGTTAGCATCAGCCCTAGGATAGTGTTAGGGTTAGGGTTAGGGTTAGCATCAGCCCTAGGATAGTGTTAGGGTTAGGGTTAGCATCAGCCCTAGGATAGTGTTAGGGTTAGGGTTAGGGTTATCATCAGGCCTAGGATAGTGTTAGGGTTAGGGTTAGCCTCAGCCCTAAGATAGTGTTAGAGTTAGGGTTAGGGTTAGCATCAGCCCTAGGATAGTGTTAGGGTTAGGGTTAGGGTTAGCATCAGCCCTAGGATAGTTTTAGGGTTAGGGTTAGGGTTAGCATCAGCCCTAGGATAGTGTTAGGGTTAGGGTTAACATAAACCCTAGGATAGTGTTAGGGTTAGGGTTAGGGTTAGCATAAGTTCAAGGATAGTGTTAGGGTTAGCGTTAGGGTTAGAATCAGCCCTAGGATAGTGTTAGGGTTAGGGTTAAGGTTAGCATCAGCCCTAGGATAGTGTTAGGGTTAGGGTTAACATAAACCCTAGGATAGTGTTAGGGTTAGGGTTAGGGTTAGCATCAGGCCTAGGATAGTGTTAGGGTTAGGGTTAGCATCAGCCCTAGGATAGTGTTAGGGTTAGGTTTAGGGTTATCATCAGGCCTATGATAGTGTTAGGGTTAGGGTTATCATCAGCCCTAGGATAGTGTTAGGGTTAGGGTTAGCATCAGCCCTAGGATAGTGTTAGGGTTAGGGTTAGGGTTAGCATCAGGCCTAGGATAGTGTTAGGGTTAGGGTTAGCATCAGCCCTAGAATAGTGTTAGGGTTAGGGTTAGGGTTATCATCAGGCCTAGGATAGTGTTAGGGTTAGGGTTAGCATCAGGCCTAGGATAGTGTTAGGGTTAGGGTTAGGGTTAGCATCAGCCCTAGGATAGTGTTACGGTTAGGGTTAGTGTTACCATCAGCCCTAGGATATTATTAGGGTTAGGGTTAGCATCAGCCCTAGGATAGTGTTAGGGTTAGGGTTAGGGTTAGCATCAGCCCTAGGATAGTGTTAGGGTTAGGGTTAGCATCAACCCTGGGATAATGTTAGGGTTAGGGTTAGGGTTAGCATCAGCCCTAGGATAGTGTTAGGGTTAGGGTTAGCATCAGCCCTAGGATACTGTTAGGGTTAGGGTTAGGTTTAGCATCAGCCCTAGGATAGTGTTAGGGTTAGGGTTAGCATCAGCCCTAGGATAGTGTTAGCGTTAGGGTTAGGGTTAGAATCAGCCCTAGGATAGTGTTAGGGTTAGGGTTAGCATCAACCCTAGGATAGTTTTAGGGTTAGGGTTAGGGTTAGCCTCAGCCCTAGGAGAGTGTTATGGTTAGGGATAGGGTTAGCATCAGGCCTAGGATAGTGTTAGGGTTAGGGTTAGGGTTAGCATCAGCCCTAGGATATTGTTAGGGTTAGGGTTAGGGTTAGCATCAGCCCTATGATATTATTAGGGTTAGGGTTGACATCAGCCCTAGGATAGTATTAGGGTTAGGGTTATGGTTAGCCCCAGGCCTAGGATAGTGTTAGTGTTAGGGTTAGCATCAGCCTTAGGATAGTGTTAGGGTTAGGGTTAGGGTTAGCATCAGCCGTAGGATAGTGTTAGGGTTAGGGTTAGCATCAGCCGTAGGATAGTGTTAGGGTTAGGGTTAGGGTTATCATCAGGCCTAGGATAGTGTTAGGGTTAGGGTTAGCATCAGCCCTAGGATAGTGTTAGGGTTAGGGTTAGGGTTAGCATCAGCCCTAGGATAGTGTTAGGGCTAGGGTTAGCATCAGCCCTAGGATAGTGTTAGGGTTAGGGTTAGGGTTAGCATCAGCCGTAGGATAGTGTTAGGGTTAGGGTTAGCCTCAGCCCTAAGATAGTGTTAGAGTTAGGGTTAGGGTTAGCATGAGCCCTAGGATAGTGTTAGGGTTAGGGTTAGGGTTAGCATCCGCCCTAGGATAGTGTTAGGTTTAGGGTTAGGGTTAGCATCAGCCCTAGGATAGTGTTAGGGTTAGGGTTAACATAAACCCTAGGATAGTGTTAGGGTTAGGTTTAGGGTTATCATCAGGCCTAGGATAGTGATAGGGTTAGGGTTAGGGTTAGCATCAGTTCAAGGATCGTGTTAGGGTTAGCGTTAGGGTTACCATCAGCCCTAGGATTGTGTTAGGGTTAGAGTTAACATAAACCCTAGCATAGTGTTAGGGTTAGGGTTAGGGTTATCATCAGGCCTATGATAGTGTTAGGGTTAGGGTTAGGGTTAGCATCAGTTCAAGGATAGTGTTAGGGTTAGCGTTAGGGTTAGCATCAGCCCTAGGATAGTGTTAGGGTTAGGGTTAGGGTTAGCATCAGCCCTAGGATAGTGTTAGGGTTAGGGTTAGCATCAGCCCTAGGATAGTGTTAGGGTTAGGGTTAGGGTTATCATCAGGCCTAGGATAGTGTTAGGGTTAGGGTTAGCCTCAGCCCTAAGATAGTGTTAGAGTTAGGGTTAGGGTTAGCATCAGCCCTAGGATAGTGTTAGGGTTAGGGTTAGGGTTAGCATCAGCCCTAGGATAGTGTTAGTGTTAGGGTTAGCATCAGCCCTAGGATAGTGTTAGGGTTAGGGTTAGGGATAGCATCAGCCTTAGGATAGTGTTAGGGTTAGGGTTAACATAAACCCTAGGATAGTGTTAGGGTTAGGGTTAAGGTTATCATCAGGCCTAGGATAGTGTTAGGGTTAGGGTTAGGGTTAGCATCAGTTCAAGGATAGTGTTAGGGTTATGGTTAGGGTTAGCATCTGCCCTAGGATAGTGTTAGGGTTAGGGTTAGGGTTAGCATCAGCCCAAGGATAGTGTTAGGGTTAGGGTTAGCATCAGCCCTAGGATAGTGTTAGGGTTAGGGTTAGGGTTAGCATCAGGCCCAGGATAGTGTTAGGGTTAGGGTTAGCATCAGCCCTACGATAGTGTTAGGGTTAGGGTTAGGGTTAGCATCAGCCCTAGGATAGTGTTAGGGTTAGGGTTAGCATCAACCCTAGGATAGTGTTGGGATTAGGGTTAGGGTTAGCATCAGCCCTAGGATAGTGTTAGGGTTAGAGTTAGCCTCAGCCCTAGGAGAGTGTTAGTGTTATGAATAGGGTTAGCATCAGGCCTAGGATAGTGTGAGGGTTAGGGTTAGGATTAGCATCAGCCCTAGGATAGTGTTAGGGTTACTGTTAGCATTAGGCCTAGGATAGTGTTAGGGTTAGGGTTAGCATCACCCCTAGGATAGTGTTAGGGTTATGGTTAGGGTTAGCATCAGGCCTAGGATAGTGTTATTGTTATGGTTAGGTTTAGCATCAGCCCTAGGATAGTGTTAGGGTTAAGGTTAGGGTTAGCATCGGCCGTAGGATAGTGTTAGGGTTAGGGTTAGCCTCAGCCCTAAGATAGTGTTAGAGTTAGGGTTAGGGTTAGCATCAGCTCTAGGGTAGTGTTAGGGTTAGGGTTAGGGTTAGCATCCGCCCTAGGATAGTGTTAGGGTTAGGGTTAGGGTTAGCATCAGCCCTAGGATAGTGTTAGGGTTAGGGTTAACATAAACCCTAGGATAGTGTTAGGGTTAGGGTTAGGGTTATCATCAGGCCTAGGATAGTGTTAGGGTTAGGGTTAGGGTTAGCATAAGTTCAAGGATAGTGTTAGGGTTAGCGTTAGGGTTAGAATCAGCCCTAGGATAGTGTTAGGGTTAGGGTTAGGGTTAGCATCAGCCCTAGGATAGTGTCAGGGTTAGGGTTAACATCAGCCCTAGGATAGTGTTAAGGTTAAGGTTAGGGTTAGCATCAGCCGTAGGATAGTGTTAGGGTTAGGGTTAGCCTCAGCCCTAAGATAGTGTTAGAGTTAGGGTTAGGGTTAGCATCAGCCCTAGGGTAGTGTTAGGGTTAGGGTTAGGTTTAGCATCCGCCCTAGGATAGTGTTAGGGTTAGGGTTAGGGTTAGCATCAGCCCTAGGATAGTGTTAGGGTTAGGGTTAACATAAACCCTAGGACAGTGTTAGGGTTAGGGTTAGGGTTATCAGCAGGCCTAGGATAGTGTTAGGGTTAGGGTTAGGGTTAGCATAAGTTCAAGGATAGTGTTAGGGTTAGCGTTAGGGTTAGAATCAGCCCTAGGATAGTGTTAGGGTTATTGTTAGGGTTAGCATCAGCCCTAGGATAGTGTTAGGGTTAGGGTTAACATAAACCCTAGGATACTGTTAGGGTTAGGGTTGGGGTTAGCATCAGGCCTAGGATAGTGTTAGGGTTAGGGTTAGCATCAGCCCTAGGATAGTGTTAGGGTTAGGGTTAGGGTTAGCCTCAGCCCTAGGATAGTGTTAAGGTTAGGGTTAGCATCAACCCTAAGATAGTGTTTGGGTTAGGGTTAGGGTTAGCATCAGCCCTAGGATAGTGTTAGGGTTAGAGTTAGCCTCAGCCCTAGGAGAGTGTTAGTGTTATGAATAGGGTTAGCATCAGGCCTAGGATAGTGTGAGGGTTAGGGTTAGGGTTAGCATCAGCCCTAGGATAGTGTTAGGTTAGGGTTAGCATCAGGCCTAGGATAGTGTTAGGGTTAGGGTTAGCATCACCCCTAGGATAGTGTTAGGGTTAGGGTTAGGGTTAGCATCAGGCCTAGGATAGTGTTATTGTTATGGTTAGGTTTAGGATCCGCCCTAGGATAGTGTTAGGGTTAGGGTTAGGGTTAGCATCAGCCCTAGGATAGTGTTAGGGTTAGTGTTAACATAAACCCTAGGATAGTGTTAGGGTTAGGGTTAGGGTTATCAACAGGCCTAGGATAGTGTTAGGGTTAGGGTTAGGGTTAGCATAAGTTCAAGGATAGTGTTAGGGTTAGCGTTAGGGTTAGAATCAGCCCTAGGATAGTGTTAGGGTTAGGGTTAGGGTTAGCATCAGCCCTAGGATAGTGTTAGGGTTAGGGTTAACATAAACCCTAGGATAGTGTTAGGGTTAGGGTTAGGGTTAGCATCAGGCCTAGGATAGTGTTAGGGTTAGGGTTAGCATCAGCCCTAGGATAGTGTTAGGGTTAGGTTTAGGGTTATCATCAGGCCTATGATAGTGTTAGGGTTAGGGTTATCATCAGCCCTAGGATAGTGTTAGGGTTAGGGTTAGCATCAGCCCTAGGATAGTGTTAGGGTTAGGGTTAGGGTTAGCATCAGGCCTAGGATAGTGTTAGGGTTAGGGTTAGCATCAGCCCTAGAATAGTGTTAGGGTTAGGGTTAGGGTTATCATCAGGCCTAGGATAGTGTTAGGGTTAGGGTTAGCATCAGGCCTAGGATAGTGTTAGGGTTAGGGTTAGCATCAGCCCTAGAATAGTGTTAGGGTTAGGGTTAGTGTTAGCATCAGCCCTAGGATATTATTAGGGTTAGGGTTAGCATCAGCCCTAGGATACTGTTAGGGTTAGAGTTAGGGTTCTCACCAGGCTTAGGATAGTGTTAGTGTTAGGGTTACCATCAGCCTTAGGATAGTGTTAGGGTTAGGGTTAGGGTTAGCATCAGCCCTAGGATAGTGTTAGTGTTAGGGTTAGCATCAGCCCTAGAATAGTGTTAGGGTTAGGGTTAGGGATAGCATCAGCCCTAGGATAGTGTTAGGGTTAGGGTTAACATAAACCCTAGGATAGTGTTAGGGTTAGGGTTAAGGTTATCATCAGGCCTAGGATAGTGTTAGAGTTAGGGTTAGGGTTAGCATCAGTTCAAGGATAGTGTTAGGGTTATGGTTAGGGTTAGCATCTGCCCTAGGATAGTGTTACGGTTAGGGTTAGGGTTAGCATCAGCCCTAGGATAGTGTTAGGGTTAGGGTTAGCATCAGCCCTAGGATAGTGTTAGGGTTAGGGTTAGGGTTAGCATCAGGCCTAGGATAGTGTCAGGGTTAGGGTTAGCATCAGCCCTAGGATAGTGATAAGGTTAAGGTTAGGGTTAGCATCAGCCGTAGGATAGTGTTAGGGTTAGGGTAAGACTCAGCCCTAAGATAGTGTTACAGTTAGGGTTAGGGTTAGCATCAGCCCTAGGGTAGTGTTAGGGTTAGGATTAGGGTTAGCATCCGCCCTAGGATAGTGTTAGGGTTAGGGTTAGGGTTAGCATCAGCCCTAGGATAGTGTTAGGGTTAGGGTTAACATAAACCCTAGGATAGTGTTAGGGTTAGGGTTAGGGTTAGCATAAGTTCAAGGATAGTGTTAGGGTTAGCGTTAGGGTTAGAATCAGCCCTAGGATAGTGTTAGGGTTAGGGTTAAGGTTAGCATCAGCCCTAGGATAGTGTTAGGGTTAGGGTTAACATAAACCCTAGGATAGTGTTAGGGTTAGGGTTAGGGTTAGCATCAGGCCTAGGATAGTGTTAGGGTTAGGGTTAGCATCAGCCCTAGGATAGTGTTAGGGTTAGGTTTAGGGTTATCATCAGGCCTATGATAGTGTTAGGGTTAGGGTTATCATCAGCCCTAGGATAGTGTTAGGGTTAGGGTTAGCATCAGCCCTAGGATAGTGTTAGGGTTAGGGTTAGGGTTAGCATCAGGCCTAGGATAGTGTTAGGGTTAGGGTTAGCATCAGCCCTAGAATAGTGTTAGGGTTAGGGTTAGGGTTATCATCAGGCCTAGGATAGTGTTAGGGTTAGGGTTAGCATCAGGCCTAGGATAGTGTTAGGGTTAGGGTTAGGGTTAGCATCAGCCCTAGGATAGTGTTACGGTTAGGGTTAGTGTTACCATCAGCCCTAGGATATTATTAGGGTTAGGGTTAGCATCAGCCCTAGGATAGTGTTAGGGTTAGGGTTAGGGTTATCAACAGGCCTAGGATAGTGTTAGGGTTAGGGTTAGGGTTAGCATAAGTTCAAGGATAGTGTTAGGGTTAGCGTTAGGGTTAGAATCAGCCCTAGGATAGTGTTAGGGTTATTGTTAGGGTTAGCATCAGCCCTAGGATAGTGTTAGGGTTAGGGTTAACATAAACCCTAGGATAGTGTTAGGGTTAGGGTTGGGGTTAGCATCAGGCCTAGGATAGTGTTAGGGTTAGGGTTAGCATCAGCCCTAGGATAGTGTTAGGGTTAGGGTTAGGGTTTGCCTCAGCCCTAGGATAGTGTTAAGGTTAGGGTTAGCATCAACCCTAAGATAGTGTTTGGGTTAGGGTTAGGGTTAGCATCAGCCCTAGGATAGTGTTAGGGTTAGAGTTAGCCTCAGCCCTAGGAGAGTGTTAGTGTTATGAATAGGGTTAGCATCAGGCCTAGGATAGTGTGAGGGTTAGGGTTAGGGTTAGCATCAGCCCTAGGATAGTGTTAGGTTAGGGTTAGCATCAGGCCTAGGATAGTGTTAGGGTTAGGGTTAGCATCACCCCTAGGATAGTGTTAGGGTTAGGGTTAGGGTTAGCATCAGGCCTAGGATAGTGTTATTGTTATGGTTAGGTTTAGGATCCGCCCTAGGATAGTGTTAGGGTTAGGGTTAGGGTTAGCATCAGCCCTAGGATAGTGTTAGGGTTAGTGTTAACATAAACCCTAGGATAGTGTTAGGGTTAGGGTTAGGGTTATCAACAGGCCTAGGATAGTGTTAGGGTTAGGGTTAGGGTTAGCATAAGTTCAAGGATAGTGTTAGGGTTAGCGTTAGGGTTAGAATCAGCCCTAGGATAGTGTTAGGGTTAGGGTTAGGGTTAGCATCAGCCCTAGGATAGTGTTAGGGTTAGGGTTAACATAAACCCTAGGATAGTGTTAGGGTTAGGGTTAGGGTTAGCATCAGGCCTAGGATAGTGTTAGGGTTAGGGTTAGCATCAGCCCTAGGATAGTGTTAGGGTTAGGTTTAGGGTTATCATCAGGCCTATGATAGTGTTAGGGTTAGGGTTATCATCAGCCCTAGGATAGTGTTAGGGTTAGGGTTAGCATCAGCCCTAGGATAGTGTTAGGGTTAGGGTTAGGGTTAGCATCAGGCCTAGGATAGTGTTAGGGTTAGGGTTAGCATCAGCCCTAGAATAGTGTTAGGGTTAGGGTTAGGGTTATCATCAGGCCTAGGATAGTGTTAGGGTTAGGGTTAGCATCAGGCCTAGGATAGTGTTAGGGTTAGGGTTAGCATCAGCCCTAGAATAGTGTTAGGGTTAGGGTTAGTGTTAGCATCAGCCCTAGGATATTATTAGGGTTAGGGTTAGCATCAGCCCTAGGATACTGTTAGGGTTAGAGTTAGGGTTCTCACCAGGCTTAGGATAGTGTTAGTGTTAGGGTTACCATCAGCCTTAGGATAGTGTTAGGGTTAGGGTTAGGGTTAGCATCAGCCCTAGGATAGTGTTAGTGTTAGGGTTAGCATCAGCCCTAGAATAGTGTTAGGGTTAGGGTTAGGGATAGCATCAGCCCTAGGATAGTGTTAGGGTTAGGGTTAACATAAACCCTAGGATAGTGTTAGGGTTAGGGTTAAGGTTATCATCAGGCCTAGGATAGTGTTAGGGTTAGGGTTAGGGTTAGTATCAGTTCAAGGATAGTGTTAGGGTTATGGTTAGGGTTAGCATCTGCCCTAGGATAGTGTTACGGTTAGGGTTAGGGTTAGCATCAGCCCTAGGATAGTGTTAGGGTTAGGGTTAGCATCAGCCCTAGGATAGTGTTAGGGTTAGGGTTAGGGTTAGCATCAGGCCTAGGATAGTGTCAGGGTTAGGGTTAGCATCAGCCCTAGGATAGTGTTAAGGTTAAGGTTAGGGTTAGCATCAGCCGTAGGATAGTGTTAGGGTTAGGGTAAGCCTCAGCCCTAAGATAGTGTTACAGTTAGGGTTAGGGTTACCATCAGCCCTAGGGTAGTGTTAGGGTTAGGATTAGGGTTAGCATCCGCCCTAGGATAGTGTTAGGGTTAGGGTTATGGTTAGCATCAGCCCTAGGATAGTGTTAGGGTTAGGGTTAACATAAACCCTAGGATAGTGTTAGGGTTAGGGTTAGGGTTAGCATAAGTTCAAGGATAGTGTTAGGGTTAGCGTTAGGGTTAGAATCAGCCCTAGGATAGTGTTAGGGTTAGGGTTAAGGTTAGCATCAGCCCTAGGATAGTGTTAGGGTTAGGGTTAACATAAACCCTAGGATAGTGTTAGGGTTAGGGTTAGGGTTAGCATCAGGCCTAGGATAGTGTTAGGGTTAGGGTTAGCATCAGCCCTAGGATAGTGTTAGGGTTAGGTTTAGGGTTATCATCAGGCCTATGATAGTGTTAGGGTTAGGGTTATCATCAGCCCTAGGATAGTGTTAGGGTTAGGGTTAGCATCAGCCCTAGGATAGTGTTAGGGTTAGGGTTAGGGTTAGCATCAGGCCTAGGATAGTGTTAGGGTTAGGGTTAGCATCAGCCCTAGAATAGTGTTAGGGTTAGGGTTAGGGTTATCATCAGGCCTAGGATAGTGTTAGGGTTAGGGTTAGCATCAGGCCTAGGATAGTGTTAGGGTTAGGGTTAGGGTTAGCATCAGCCCTAGGATAGTGTTACGGTTAGGGTTAGTGTTACCATCAGCCCTAGGATATTATTAGGGTTAGGGTTAGCATCAGCCCTAGGATAGTGTTAGGGTTAGGGTTAGGGTTAGCATCAGCCCTAGGATAGTGTTAGGGTTAGGGTTAGCATCAACCCTGGGATAATGTTAGGGTTAGGGTTAGGGTTAGCATCAGCCCTAGGATAGTGTTAGGGTTAGGGTTAGCATCAGCCCTAGGATACTGTTATGGTTAGGGTTAGGTTTAGCATCAGCCCTAGGATAGTGTTAGGGTTAGGGTTAGCATCAGCCCTAGGATAGTGTTAGCGTTAGGGTTAGGGTTAGAATCAGCCCTAGGATAGTGTTAGGGTTAGGGTTAGCATCAACCCTAGGATAGTTTTAGGGTTAGGGTTAGGGTTAGCGTCAGCCCTAGGATAGTGTTAGGGTTAGGGTTAGCCTCAGCCCTAGGAGAGTGTTATGGTTAGGGATAGGGTTAGCATCAGGCCTAGGATAGTGTTAGGGTTAGGGTTAGGGTTAGCATCAGCCCTAGGATATTGTTAGGGTTAGGGTTAGGGTTAGCATCAGCCCTATGATATTATTAGGGTTAGGGTTGACATCAGCCCTAGGATAGTATTAGGGTTAGGGTTAGGGTTAGCCCCAGGCCTAGGATAGTGTTAGTGTTAGGGTTAGCATCAGCCTTAGGATAGTGTTAGGGTTAGGGTTAGGGTTAGCATCAGCCGTAGGATAGTGTTAGGGTTAGGGTTAGCATCAGCCGTAGGATAGTGTTAGGGTTAGGGTTAGGGTTATCATCAGGCCTAGGATAGTGTTAGGGTTAGGGTTAGCATCAGCCCTAGGATAGTGTTAGGGTTAGGGTTAGGGTTAGCATCAGCCCTAGGATAGTGTTAGGGCTAGGGTTAGCATCAGCCCTAGGATAGTGTTAGGGTTAGGGTTAGGGTTAGCATCAGCCGTAGGATAGTGTTAGGGTTAGGGTTAGCCTCAGCCCTAAGATAGTGTTAGAGTTAGGGTTAGGGTTAGCATGAGCCCTAGGATAGTGTTAGGGTTAGGGTTAGGGTTAGCATCCGCCCTAGGATAGTGTTAGGTTTAGGGTTAGGGTTAGCATCAGCCCTAGGATAGTGTTAGGGTTAGGGTTAACATAAACCCTAGGGTAGTGTTAGGGTTAGGTTTAGGGTTATCATCAGGCCTAGGATAGTGATAGGGTTAGGGTTAGGGTTAGCATCAGTTCAAGGATCGTGTTAGGGTTAGCGTTAGGGTTACCATCAGCCCTAGGATTGTGTTAGGGTTAGAGTTAACATAAACCCTAGCATAGTGTTAGGGTTAGGGTTAGGGTTATCATCAGGCCTATGATAGTGTTAGGGTTAGGGTTAGGGTTAGCATCAGTTCAAGGATAGTGTTAGGGTTAGCGTTAGGGTTAGCATCAGCCCTAGGATAGTGTTAGGGTTAGGGTTAGGGTTAGCATCAGCCCTAGGATAGTGTTAGGGTTAGGGTTAGCATCAGCCCTAGGATAGTGTTAGGGTTAGGGTTAGGGTTATCATCAGGCCTAGGATAGTGTTAGGGTTAGGGTTAGCCTCAGCCCTAAGATAGTGTTAGAGTTAGGGTTAGGGTTAGCATCAGCCCTAGGATAGTGTTAGGGTTAGGGTTAGGGTTAGCATCAGCCCTAGGATAGTGTTAGTGTTAGGGTTAGCATCAGCCCTAGGATAGTGTTAGGGTTAGGGTTAGGGATAGCATCAGCCTTAGGATAGTGTTAGGGTTAGGGTTAACATAAACCCTAGGATAGTGTTAGGGTTAGGGTTAAGGTTATCATCAGGCCTAGGATAGTGTTAGGGTTAGGGTTAGGGTTAGCATCAGTTCAAGGATAGTGTTAGGGTTATGGTTAGGGTTAGCATCTGCCCTAGGATAGTGTTAGGGTTAGGGTTAGGGTTAGCATCAGCCCAAAAATAGTGTTAGGGTTAGGGTTAGCATCAGCCCTAGGATAGTGTTAGGGTTAGGGTTAGGGTTAGCATCAGGCCCAGGATAGTGTTAGGGTTAGGGTTAGCATCAGCCCTACGATAGTGTTAGGGTTAGGGTTAGGGTTAGCATCAGCCCTAGGATAGTGTTAGGGTTAGGGTTAGCATCAACCCTAGGATAGTGTTGGGATTAGGGTTAGGGTTAGCATCAGCCCTAGGATAGTGTTAGGGTTAGAGTTAGCCTCAGCCCTAGGAGAGTGTTAGTGTTATGAATAGGGTTAGCATCAGGCCTAGGATAGTGTGAGGGTTAGGGTTAGGATTAGCATCAGCCCTAGGATAGTGTTAGGGTTAGTGTTAGCATTAGGCCTAGGATAGTGTTAGGGTTAGGGTTAGCATCACCCCTAGGATAGTGTTAGGGTTATGGTTAGGGTTAGCATCAGGCCTAGGATAGTGTTATTGTTATGGTTAGGTTTAGCATCAGCCCTAGGATAGTGTTAGGGTTAAGGTTAGGGTTAGCATCGGCCGTAGGATAGTGTTAGGGTTAGGGTTAGCCTCAGCCCTAAGATAGTATTAGAGTTAGGGTTAGGGTTAGCATCAGCTCTAGGGTAGTGTTAGGGTTAGGGTTAGGGTTAGCATCCGCCCTAGGATAGTGTTAGGGTTAGGGTTAGGGTTAGCATCAGCCCTAGGATAGTGTTAGGGTTAGGGTTAACATAAACCCTAGGATAGTGTTAGGGTTAGGGTTAGGGTTATCATCAGGCCTAGGATAGTGTTAGGGTTAGGGTTAGGGTTAGCATAAGTTTAAGGATAGTGTTAGGGTTAGCGTTAGGGTTAGAATCAGCCCTAGGATAGTGTTAGGGTTAGGGTTAGGGTTAGCATCAGCCCTAGGATAGTGTCAGGGTTAGGGTTAACATCAGCCCTAGGATAGTGTTAAGGTTAAGGTTAGGGTTAGCATCAGCCGTAGGATAGTGTTAGGGTTAGGGTTAGCCTCAGCCCTAAGATAGTGTTAGAGTTAGGGTTAGGGTTAGCATCAGCCCTAGGGTAGTGTTAGGGTTAGGGTTAGGTTTAGCATCCGCCCTAGGATAGTGTTAGGGTTAGGGTTAGGGTTAGCATCAGCCCTAGGATAGTGTTAGGGTTAGGGTTAACATAAACCCTAGGATAGTGTTAGGGTTAGGGTTAGGGTTATCAACAGGCCTAGGATAGTGTTAGGGTTAGGGTTAGGGTTAGCATAAGTTCAAGGATAGTGTTAGGGTTAGCGTTAGGGTTAGAATCAGCCCTAGGATAGTGTTAGGGTTATTGTTAGGGTTAGCATCAGCCCTAGGATAGTGTTAGGGTTAGGGTTAACATAAACCCTAGGATAGTGTTAGGGTTAGGGTTGGGGTTAGCATCAGGCCTAGGATAGTGTTAGGGTTAGGGTTAGCATCAGCCCTAGGATAGTGTTAGGGTTAGGGTTAGGGTTAGCCTCAGCCCTAGGATAGTGTTAAGGTTAGGGTTAGCATCAACCCTAAGATAGTGTTTGGGTTAGGGTTAGGGTTAGCATCAGCCCTAGGATAGTGTTAGGGTTAGAGTTAGCCTCAGCCCTAGGAGAGTGTTAGTGTTATGAATAGGGTTAGCATCAGGCCTAGGATAGTGTGAGGGTTAGGGTTAGGGTTAGCATCAGCCCTAGGATAGTGTTAGGTTAGGGTTAGCATCAGGCCTAGGATAGTGTTAGGATTAGGGTTAGGGTTAGCATCAGGCCTAGGATAGTGTTATTGTTATGGTTAGGTTTAGGATCCGCCCTAGGATAGTGTTAGGGTTAGGGTTAGGGTTAGCATCAGCCCTAGGATAGTGTTAGGGTTAGTGTTAACATAAACCCTAGGATAGTGTTAGGGTTAGGGTTAGGGTTATCAACAGGCCTAGGATAGTGTTAGGGTTAGGGTTAGGGTTAGCATAAGTTCAAGGATAATGTTAGGGTTAGCGTTAGGGTTAGAATCAGCCCTAGGATAGTGTTAGGGTTAGGGTTAGGGTTAGCATCAGCCCTAGGATAGTGTTAGGGTTAGGGTTAACATAAACCCTAGGATAGTGTTAGGGTTAGGGTTAGGGTTAGCATCAGGCCTAGGATAGTGTTAGGGTTAGGGTTAGCATCAGCCCTAGGATAGTGTTAGGGTTAGGTTTAGGGTTATCATCAGGCCTATGATAGTGTTAGGGTTAGGGTTATCATCAGCCCTAGGATAGTGTTAGGGTTAGGGTTAGCATCAGCCCTAGGATAGTGTTAGGGTTAGGGTTAGGGTTAGCATCAGGCCTAGGATAGTGTTAGGGTTAGGGTTAGCATCAGCCCTAGAATAGTGTTAGGGTTAGGGTTAGGGTTATCATCAGGCCTAGGATAGTGTTAGGGTTAGGGTTAGCATCAGGCCTAGGATAGTGTTAGGGTTAGGGTTAGCATCAGCCCTAGAATAGTGTTAGGGTTAGGGTTAGTGTTAGCATCAGCCCTAGGATATTATTAGGGTTAGGGTTAGCATCAGCCCTAGGATACTGTTAGGGTTAGAGTTAGGGTTCTCACCAGGCTTAGGATAGTGTTAGTGTTAGGGTTACCATCAGCCTTAGGATAGTGTTAGGGTTAGGGTTAGGGTTAGCATCAGCCCTAGGATAGTGTTAGGGTTAGGGTGAGGGTTAGCATCAGCCCTAGGATAGTGTTAGTGTTAGGGTTAGCATCAGCCCTAGGATAGTGTTAGGGTTAGGGTTAGGGTTAGCATCAGCCCTAGGATAGTGTTAGGGTTAGGGTTAGGGTTAGCATCAGCCCTAGGATAGTGTTAGGGTTAGGGTTAGCATCAGCCCTGGGATAATGTTAGGGTTAGGCTTAGGGTTAGCATCAGCCCTAGGATAGTGTTAGGGTTAGGGTTAGCATCAGCCCTAGGATAGTGTTAGGGTTAGGGTTAGGGTTAGCATCAGCCCTACGATAGTGTTAGGGTTAGGGTTAGCATCAGCCCTAGGATAGTGTTAGGGTTAGGGTTAGGGTTAGCATCAGCCCTAGGATAGTGTTAGGGTTAGGGTTAGCATCAACCCTAGGATAGTTTTAGGGTTAGGGTTAGGGTTAGCGTCAGCCCTAGGATAGTGTTAGGGTTACGGTTAGCCTCAGCCCTAGGAGAGTGTTATGGTTAGGGATAGGGTTAGCATCAGGCCTAGGATAGTGTTAGGTTTAGGGTTAGGGTTAGCATCAGCCCTAGGATATTGTTAGGGTTAGGGTTAGGGTTAGCATCAGCCCTAGGATATTATTAGGGTTAGGGTTAGCATCAGCCCTAGGATAGTGTTAGGGTTAGGGTTAGGGTTAACACCAGGCCTAGGATAGTGTTAGTGTTAGGGTTAGCATCAGCCTTAGGATAGTGTTAGGGTTAGGGTTAGGGTTAGCATCAGCCGTAGGATAGTGTTAGGGTTACGGTTAGCATCAGCCCTAGGATAGTGTTAGGGTTAGGGTTAGGGTTATCATCAGGCCTAGGATAGTGTTAGTGTTAGGGTTAGCATCAGCCCTAGGATAGTGTTAGGGTTAGGGTTAGGGTTAGCATCAGCCCTAGGATAGTGTTAGGGCTAGGGTTAGCATCAGCCCTAGGATAGTGTTAGGGTTAGGGTTAGGGTTAGCATCAGCCGTAGGATAGTGTTAGGGTTAGGGTTAGCCTCAGCCCTAAGATAGTGTTAGAGTTAGGGTTAGGGTTAGCATGAGCCCTAGGATAGTGTTAGGGTTAGGGTTAGGGTTAGCATCCGCCCTAGGATAGTGTTAGGTTTAGGGTTAGGGTTAGCAACAGCCCTAGGATAGTGTTAGGGTTAGGGTTAACATAAACCCTAGGATAGTGTTAGGGTTAGGTTTAGGGTTATCATCAGGCCTAGGATAGTGTTAGGGTTAGGGTTAGGGTTAGCATCAGTTCAAGGATAGTGTTAGGGTTAGCGTTAGGGTTACCATCAGCCCTAGGATAGTGTTAGGGTTAGGGTTAACATAAACCCTAGCATAGTGTTAGGGTTAGGGTTAGGGTTATCATCAGGCATATGATAGTGTTAGGGTTAGGGTTAGGGTTAGCATCAGTTCAAGGATAGTGTTAGGGTAAGCGTTATGGTTAGCATCAGCCCTAGGATAGTGTTAGGGTTAGGGTTAGGGTTAGCATCAGCCCTAGGATAGTGTTAGGGTTAGGGTTAGCATCAGCCCTAGGATAGTGTTAGGGTTAGGGTTAGGGTTATCATCAGGCCTAGGATAGTGTTAGGGTTAGGGTTAGCCTCAGCCCTAAGATAGTGTTAGAGTTAAGGTTAGGGTTAGCATCAGCCCTAGGATAGTGTTAGGGTTAGGGTTAGAGTTAGCATCAGCCCTAGGATAGTGTTAGTGTTAGGGTTAGCATCAGCCCTAGGATAGTGTTAGGGTTAGGGTTAGGGATAGCATCAGCCCTAGGATAGTGTTAGGGTTAGGGTTAACATAAACCCTAGGATAGTGTTAGGGTTAGGGTTAAGGTTATCATCAGGCCTAGGATAGTGTTAGGGTTAGGGTTAGGGTTAGCATCAGTTCAAGAATAGTGTTAGGGTTATGGTTAGGGTTAGCATCTGCCCTAGGATAGTGTTAGGGTTAGGGTTAGGGTTAGCATCAGCCCAAGGATAGTGTTAGGATTAGGGTTAGCATCAGCCCTAGGATAGTGTTAGGGTTAGGGTTCGGGTAAGCATCAGGCCCAGGATAGTGTTAGGATTAGGGTTAGCATCAGCCCTAGGATAGTGTTAGGGTTAGGGTTAGGGTTAGCATCAGCCCTAGGATAGTGTTAGGGTTAGGGTTAGCATCAACCCTAGGGTAGTGTTTGGGTTAGGGTTAGGGTTAGCATCAGCCCTAGGATAGTGTTAGGGTTAGAGTTAGCCTCAGCCCTAGGAGAGTGTTAGGGTTATGGATAGGGTTAGCATCAGGCCTAGGATAGCGTGAGGGTTAGGGTTAGGGTTAGCATCAGCCCTAGGATAGTGTTAGGGTTAGGGTTAGCATCAGGCCTAGGATAGTGTTAGGGTTAGGGTTAGCATCACCCCTAGGATAGTGTTAGGGTTAGGGTTAGTGTTAGCATCAGCCCTAGGATAGTGTTAGGGTTATGGTTAGGTTTAGCATCAGCCCTAGGATAGTGTTAGGGTTAAGGTTAGGGTTAGCATCAGCCGTAGGATAGTGTTAGGGTTAGGGATAGCCTCAGCCCTAAGATAGTGTTAGAGTTAGGGTTAGGGTTAGCATCAGCCCTAGGGTAGTGTTAGGGTTAGGGTTAGGGTTAGCATCCGCCCTAGGATAGTGTTAGGGTTAGGGTTAGGGTTAGCATCAGCCCTAGGATAGTGTTAGGGTTAGGGTTAACATAAACCCTAGGATAGTGTTAGGGTTAGGGTTAGTGTTATCATCAGGCCTAGGATAGTGTTAGGGTTAGGGTTAGGGTTAGCATAAGTTCAAGGATAGTGTTAGGGTTAGCGTTAGGGTTAGAATCAGCCCTAGGATAGTGTTAGGGTTAGGGTTAGGGTTAGCATCAGCCCTAGGATAGTGTTAGGGTTAGGGTTAACATAAACCCTAGGATAGTGTTAGGGTTAGGGTTAGGGTTAGCATCAGGCCTAGGATAGTGTTAGGGTTAGGGTTAGCATCAGCCCTAGGATAGTGTTAGGGTTAGGTTTAGGGTTATCATCAGGCCTATGATAGTGTTAGGGTTAGGGTTATCATCAGCCCTAGGATAGTGTTAGGGTTAGGGTTAGCATCAGCCCTAGGATAGTGTTAGGGTTAGGGTTAGGGTTAGCATCAGGCCTAGGATAGTGTTAGGGTTAGGGTTAGCATCAGCCCTAGAATAGTGTTAGGGTTAGGGTTAGGGTTATCATCAGGCCTAGGATAGTGTTAGGGTTAGGGTTAGCATCAGGCCTAGGATAGTGTTAGGGTTAGGGTTAGCATCAGCCCTAGAATAGTGTTAGGGTTAGGGTTAGTGTTAGCATCAGCCCTAGGATATTATTAGGGTTAGGGTTAGCATCAGCCCTAGGATACTGTTAGGGTTAGAGTTAGGGTTCTCACCAGGCTTAGGATAGTGTTAGTGTTAGGGTTACCATCAGCCTTAGGATAGTGTTAGGGTTAGGGTTAGGGTTAGCATCAGCCCTAGGATAGTGTTAGGGTTAGGGTGAGGGTTAGCATCAGCCCTAGGATAGTGTTAGTGTTAGGGTTAGCATCAGCCCTAGGATAGTGTTAGGGTTAGGGTTAGGGTTAGCATCAGCCCTAGGATAGTGTTAGGGTTAGGGTTAGGGTTAGCATCAGCCCTAGGATAGTGTTAGGGTTAGGGTTAGCATCAGCCCTGGGATAATGTTAGGGTTAGGCTTAGGGTTAGCATCAGCCCTAGGATAGTGTTAGGGTTAGGGTTAGCATCAGCCCTAGGATAGTGTTAGGTTTAGGGTTAGGGTTAGCATCAGCCCTACGATAGTGTTAGGGTTAGGGTTAGCATCAGCCCTAGGATAGTGTTAGGGTTAGGGTTAGGGTTAGCATCAGCCCTAGGATAGTGATAGGGTTAGGGTTAGCATCAACCCTAGGATAGTTTTAGGGTTAGGCTTAGGGTTAGCGTCAGCCCTAGGATAGTGTTAGGGTTACGGTTAGCCTCAGCCCTAGGAGAGTGTTATGGTTAGGGATAGGGTTAGCATCAGGCCTAGGATAGTGTTAGGTTTAGGGTTAGGGTTAGCATCAGCCCTAGGATATTGTTAGGGTTAGGGTTAGGGTTAGCATCAGCCCTAGGATATTATTAGGGTTAGGGTTAGCATCAGCCCTAGGATAGTGTTAGGGTTAGGGTTAGGGTTAACACCAGGCCTTGGATAGTGTTAGTGTTAGGGTTAGCATCAGCCTTAGGATAGTGTTAGGGTTAGGGTTAGGGTTAGCATCAGCCGTAGGATAGTGTTAGGGTTACGGTTAGCATCAGCCCTAGGATAGTGTTAGGGTTAGGGTTAGGGTTATCATCAGGCCTAGGATAGTGTTAGTGTTAGGGTTAGCATCAGCCCTAGGATAGTGTTAGGGTTAGGGTTAGGGTTAGCATCAGCCCTAGGATAGTGTTAGGGCTAGGGTTAGCATCAGCCCTAGGATAGTGTTAGGGTTAGGGTTAGGGTTAGCATCAGCCGTAGGATAGTGTTAGGGTTAGGGTTAGCCTCAGCCCTAAGATAGTGTTAGAGTTAGGGTTAGGGTTAGCATGAGCCCTAGGATAGTGTTAGGGTTAGGGTTAGGGTTAGCATCCGCCCTAGGATAGTATTAGGTTTAGGGTTAGGGTTAGCAACAGCCCTAGGATAGTGTTAGGGTTAGGGTTAACATAAACCCTAGGATAGTGTTAGGGTTAGGTTTAGGGTTATCATCAGGCCTAGGATAGTGTTAGGGTTAGGGTTAGGGTTAGCATCAGTTCAAGGATAGTGTTAGGGTTAGCGTTAGGGTTACCATCAGCCCTAGGATAGTGTTAGGGTTAGGGTTAACATAAACCCTAGCATAGTGTTAGGGTTAGGGTTAGGGTTATCATCAGGCATATGATAGTGTTAGGGTTAGGGTTAGGGTTAGCATCAGTTCAAGGATAGTGTTAGGGTAAGCGTTAGGGTTAGCATCAGCCCTAGGATAGTGTTAGGGTTAGGGTTAGGGTTAGCATCAGCCCTAGGATAGTGTTAGGGTTAGGGTTAGCATCAGCCCTAGGATAGTGTTAGGGTTAGGGTTAGGGTTATCATCAGGCCTAGGATAGTGTTAGGGTTAGGGTTAGCCTCAGCCCTAAGATAGTGTTAGAGTTAAGGTTAGGGTTAGCATCAGCCCTAGGATAGTGTTAGGGTTAGGGTTAGAGTTAGCATCAGCCCTAGGATAGTGTTAGTGTTAGGGTTAGCATCAGCCCTAGGATAGTGTTAGGGTTAGGGTTAGGGATAGCATCAGCCCTAGGATAGTGTTAGGGTTAGGGTTAACATAAACCCTAGGATAGTGTTAGGGTTAGGGTTAAGGTTATCATCAGGCCTAGGATAGTGTTAGGGTTAGGGTTAGGGTTAGCATCAGTTCAAGAATAGTGTTAGGGTTATGGTTAGGGTTAGCATCTGCCCTAGGATAGTGTTAGGGTTAGGGTTAGGGTTAGCATCAGCCCAAGGATAGTGTTAGGATTAGGGTTAGCATCAGCCCTAGGATAGTGTTAGGGTTAGGGTTCGGGTAAGCATCAGGCCCAGGATAGTGTTAGGATTAGGGTTAGCATCAGCCCTAGGATAGTGTTAGGGTTAGGGTTAGGGTTAGCATCAGCCCTAGGATAGTGTTAGGGTTAGGGTTAGCATCAACCCTAGGGTAGTGTTTGGGTTAGGGTTAGGGTTAGCATCAGCCCTAGGATAGTGTTAGGGTTAGAGTTAGCCTCAGCCCTAGGAGAGTGTTAGGGTTATGGATAGGGTTAGCATCAGGCCTAGGATAGCGTGAGGGTTAGGGTTAGGGTTAGCATCAGCCCTAGGATAGTGTTAGGGTTAGGGTTAGCATCAGGCCTAGGATAGTGTTAGGGTTAGGGTTAGCATCACCCCTAGGATAGTGTTAGGGTTAGGGTTAGTGTTAGCATCAGCCCTAGGATAGTGTTAGGGTTATGGTTAGGTTTAGCATCAGCCCTAGGATAGTGTTAGGGTTAAGGTTAGGGTTAGCATCAGCCGTAGGATAGTGTTAGGGTTAGGGATAGCCTCAGCCCTAAGATAGTGTTAGAGTTAGGGTTAGGGTTAGCATCAGCCCTAGGGTAGTGTTAGGGTTAGGGTTAGGGTTAGCATCCGCCCTAGGATAGTGTTAGGGTTAGGGTTAGGGTTAGCATCAGCCCTAGGATAGTGTTAGGGTTAGGGTTAACATAAACCCTAGGATAGTGTTAGGGTTAGGGTTAGTGTTATCATCAGGCCTAGGATAGTGTTAGGGTTAGGGTTAGGGTTAGCATAAGTTCAAGGATAGTGTTAGGGTTAGCGTTAGGGTTAGAATCAGCCCTACGATAGTGTTAGGGTTAGGGTTAGTGTTAGCATCAGCCCTAGGATAGTGTTAGGGTTAGGCTTAACATAAACCCTAGGATAGTGTTAGGGTTAGGGTTAGGGCTAGCATCAGGCCTAGGATAGTGTTAGGGTTAGGGTTAGCATCAGCCCTAGGATAGTGTTAGGGTTAGGGTTAGGGTTATCATCAGGCCTATGATAGTGTTAGGGTTAGGGTTATCATCAGCCCTAGGATAGTGTTAGGGTTACGGTGAGCATCAGCCCTAGGATAGTGTTAGGGTTAGGGTTAGGGTTAGCATCAGGCCTAGGATAGTGTTAGGGTTAGGGTTAGCATCAGCCCTAGGATAGTGTTAGGGTTAGGGTTAGGGTTATCATCAGGCCTAGGATAGTGTTAGGGTTAGGGTTAGGGTTAGCATCAGGCCTAGGATAGTGTTAGGGTTAGGGTTAGCATCAGCCCTAGGATAGTGTTAGGGTTAGGGTTAGGGTTAGCATCAGGCCTAGGATAGTGTTAGGGTTAGGGTTAGCATCAGCCCTAGAATAGTGTTAGGGTTAGGGTTAGCATCAGCCCTAGGATAGTGTTAGGGTTAGGGTTAGGGTTATCATCAGGCCTAGGATAGTGTTAGGGTTAGGGTTAGCCTCAGCCCTAAGATAGTGTTAGAGTTAGGGTTAGGGTTAGCATCAGCCATAGGATAGTGTTAGGGTTAGGGTTAGGGTTATCATCAGGCCTAGGATAGTGTTAGGGTTAGGGTTAGCCTCAGCCCTAAGATAGTGTTAGAGTTAGGGTTAGGGTTAGCATCAGCCCTAGGATAGTGTTAAGGTTAGGGTTAGGGTTAGCATCAGCCCTAGGATAGTGTTAGGGTTAGGGTTAGGGATAGCATCAGCCCTAGGATAGTGTTAGGGTTAGGGTTAACATAAACCCTAGGATAGTGTTAGGGTTAGGGTTAAGGTTATCATCAGGCCTAGGATAGTGTTAGGGTTAGGGTTAGGGTTAGCATCAGTTCAAGAATAGTGTTAGGGTTATGGTTAGGGTTAGCATCTGCCCTAGGATAGTGTTAGGGTTAGGGTTAGGGTTAGCATCAGCTCAAGGATAGTGTTAGGATTAGGGTTAGCATCAGCCCTAGGATAGTGTTAGGGTTAGGGTTAGGGTAAGCATCAGGCCCAGGATAGTGTTAGTGTTAGGGTTAGCATCAGCCCTAGGATAGTGTTAGGGTTAGGGTTAGGGTTATCATCAGCCCTAGGATAGTGTTAGGGTTAGGGTTAGCATCAACCCTAGGGTAGTGTTTGGGTTAGGGTTAGGGTTAGCATCAGCCCTAGGATAGTGTTAGGGTTAGAGTTAGCCTCAGCCCTAGGAGAGTGTTAGGGTTATGGATAGGGTTAGCATCAGGCCTAGGATAGTGTGAGGGTTAGGGTTAGGGTTAGCATCAGCCCTAGGATAGTGTTAGGGTTAGGGTTAGCATCAGGCCTAGGATAGTGTTAGGGTTAGGGTTAGCATCACCCCTAGGATAGTGTTAGGGTTAGGGTTAGTGTTAGCATCAGCCCTAGGATAGTGTTAGGGTTATGGTTAGGTTTAGCATCAGCCCTAGGATAGTGTTAGGGTTAAGGTTAGGGTTAGCATCAGCCGTAGGATAGTGTTAGGGTTAGGGATAGCCTCAGCCCTAAGATAGTGTTAGAGTTAGGGTTAGGGTTAGCATCAGCCCTAGGGTAGTGTTAGGGTTAGGGTTAGGGTTAGCATCCGCCCTAGGATAGTGTTAGGATTAGGGTTAGGGTTAGCATCAGCCCTAGGATAGTGTTAGGGTTAGGGTTAACATAAACCATAGGATAGTGTTAGGGTTAGGGTTAGTGTTATCATCAGGCCTAGGATAGTGTTAGGGTTAGGGTTAGGGTTAGCATAAGTTCAAGGATAGTGTTAGGGTTAGCGTTAGGGTTAGAATCAGCCCTACGATAGTGTTAGGGTTAGGGTTAGTGTTAGCATCAGCCCTAGGATAGTGTTAGGGTTAGGCTTAACATAAACCCTAGGATAGTGTTAGGGTTAGGGTTAGGGTTAGCATCAGGCCTAGGATAGTGTTAGGGTTAGGGTTAGCATCAGCCCTAGGATAGTGTTAGGGTTAGGGTTAGGGTTATCATCAGGCCTATGATAGTGTTAGGGTTAGGGTTATCATCAGCCCTAGGATAGTGTTAGGGTTAGGGTGAGCATCAGCCCTAGGATAGTGTTAGGGTTAGGGTTAGGGTTAGCATCAGGCCTAGGATAGTGTTAGGGTTAGGGTTAGCATCAGCCGTAGGATAGTGTTAGGGTTAGGGTTAGGGTTATCATCAGGCCTAGGACAGTGTTAGGGTTAGGGTTAGGGTTAGCATCAGGCCTAGGATAGTGTTAGGGTTAGGGTTAGCATCAGCCCTAGGATAGTGTTAGGGTTAGGGTTAGGGTTAGCATCAGGCCTAGGATAGTGTTAGGGTTAGGGTTAGCATCAGCCCTAGAATAGTGTTAGGGTTAGGGTTAGGGTTATCATCAGGCCTAGGATAGTGTTAGGGTTAGGGTTAGCATCAGCCCTAGGATAGTGTTAGGGTTAGGGTTAGGGTTAGCATCAGCCCTAGGATAGTGTTAGGGTTAGGGTTAGTGTTAGCATCAGCCCTAGGGTATTATTAGGGTTAGGGTTAGCATCAGCCCTAGGATACTGTTAGGGTTAGAGTTAGGGTTCTCACCAGGCTTAGGATAGTGTTAGTGTTAGGGTTACCATCAGCCTTAGGATAGTGTTAGGGTTAGGGTTAGGGTTAGCATCAGCCCTAGGATAGTGTTAGGGTTAGGGTGAGGGTTAGCATCAGCCCTAGGATAGTGTTAGTGTTAGGGTTAGCATCAGCCCTAGGATAGTGTTAGGGTTAGGGTTAGGGTTAGCATCAGCCCTAGGATAGTGTTAGGGTTAGGGTTAGGGTTATCATCAGGCCTAGGATAGTGTTAGGGTTAGGGTTAGCCTCAGCCCTAAGATAGTGTTAGAGTTAGGGTTAGGGTTAGCATCAGCCCTAGGATAGTGTTAGGGTTAGGGTTAGGGTTAGCATCAGCCCTAGGATAGTGTTAGTGTTAGGGTTAGCATCAGCCCTAGGATAGTGTTAGGGTTAGGGTTAGGGATAGCATCAGCCTTAGGATAGTGTTAGGGTTAGGGTTAACATAAACCCTAGGATAGTGTTAGGGTTAGGGTTAAGGTTATCATCAGGCCTAGGATAGTGTTAGGGTTAGGGTTAGGGTTAGCATCAGTTCAAGGATAGTGTTAGGGTTATGGTTAGGGTTAGCATCTGCCCTAGGATAGTGTTAGGGTTAGGGTTAGGGTTAGCATCAGCCCAAGGATAGTGTTAGGGTTAGGGTTAGCATCAGCCCTAGGATAGTGTTAGGGTTAGGGTTAGGGTTAGCATCAGGCCCAGGATAGTGTTAGGGTTAGGGTTAGCATCAGCCCTAGGATAGTGTTAGGGTTAGGGTTAGGGTTAGCCTCAGCCCTAGGATAGTGTTAAGGTTAGGGTTAGCATCAACCCTAGGATAGTGTTTGGGTTAGGGTTAGGGTTAGCATCAGCCCTAGGATAGTGTTAGGGTTAGAGTTAGCCTCAGCCCTAGGAGAGTGTTAGTGTTATGAATAGGGTTAGCATCAGGCCTAGGATAGTGTGAGGTTAGTGTTAGGGTTAGCATCAGCCCTAGGATAGTGTTAGGGTTAGGGTTAGCATCAGGCCTAGGATAGTGTTAGTGTTAGGGTTAGCATCACCCCTAGGATAGTGTTAGGGTTAGGGTTAGGGTTAGCATAAGGCCTAGGATAGTGTTATTGTTATGGTTAGGTTTAGCATCAGCCCTAGGATAGTGTTAGGGTTAAGGTTAGGGTTAGCATCGGCCGTAGGATAGTGTTAGGGTTAGGGTTAGCCTCAGCCCTAAGATAGTGTTAGAGTTAGGGTTAGGGTGAGCATCAGCCCTAGGGTAGTGTTAGGGTTAGGGTTAGGGTTAGCATCAGCCCTAGGATAGTGTTAGGGTTAGGGTTAACATAAACCCTAGGATAGTGTTAGGGTTAGGGTTAGGGTTATCATCAGGCCTAGGATAGTGTTAGGGTTAGGGTTAGGGTTAGCATAAGTTCAAGGATAGTGTTAGGGTTAGCGTTAGGGTTAGAATCAGCCCTAGGATAGTGTTAGGGTTAGGGTTAGGGTTAGCATCAGCCCTAGGATAGTGTTAGGGTTTGGGTTAGGGTTAGCATCAGGTCTAGGATAGTGTTAGGGTTAGGGTTAGCATCAGCCCTAGGATAGTGTTAGGGTTAGGTTTAGGGTTATCATCAGGCCTATGATAGTGTTAGGGTTAGGGTTATCATCAGCCCTAGGATAGTGTTAGGGTTAGGCTTAGCATCAGCCCTAGGATAGTGTTAGGGTTAGGGTTAGGGTTAGCATCAGGCCTAGGATAGTGTTAGGGTTAGGGTTAGCATCAGCCCTAGAATAGTGTTAGGGTTAGGGTTAGGGTTATCATCAGGCCTAGGATAGTGTTAGGGTTAGGGTTAGCATCAGGCCTAGGATAGTGTTAGGGTTAGGGTTAGGGTTAGCATCAGCCCTAGGATAGTGTTAGGGTTAGGGTTAGCATCAGCCCTAGGATAGTGTTAGGGTTAGGGTTAGGGTTAGCATCAGCCCTAGGATAGTGTTAGGGTTAGGGTTAGCATCAGCCCTAGGATAGTGTTAGGGTTAGGGTTAGGGTTAGCATCAGCCCTAGGATAGTGTTTGGGTTAAGGTTAGCATCAACCCTAGGATAGTTTTAGGGTTAGGGTTAGGGTTAGCGTCAGCCCTAGGATAGTGTTAGGGTTAGGGTTGGCCTCAGCCCTAGGAGAGTGTTATGGTTAGGGATAGGGTTAGCATCAGGCCTAGGATAGTGTTAGGGTTAGGGTTAGGGTTAGCATCAGCCCTAGGATAGTGTTAGGGTTAGGGTTAGCCTCAGCCCTAGGAGAGGGTTAGGGTTAGGGATAGGGTTAGCATCAGGCCTAGGATAGTGTGAGGGTTAGGGTTAGGGTTAGCATCAGCCCAAGGATAATGTTAGGGTTAGGGTTAGCATCAGGCCTAGAATAGTGTTAGGGTTAGGGTTAGCATCAGCCCTAGGATAGTGTTAGCGTTATGGTTAGGGTTAGCATCAGGCCTAGGATAGTGTTAGGGTTAGGGTTAGCATCAGCCCTAAGATAGTGTTAGGGTTAGGGTTAGGGTTATCATCAGGCCTATGATAGTGTTAGGTTTAGGGTTAGCATCAGCCCTAAGATAGTGTTAGGGTTACGGTTAGGGTTAGCATCAGGCCTAGGATAGTGTTAGGGTTAGGGTTAGCATCAGCCCTAGGATAGTGTTAGGGTTAGGGTTACGGTTAGCATCAGGCCTAGGATAGTGTTAGGGTTAGGGTTAGCATCAGCCCTAGGATAGTGTTAGGGTTAGGGTTAGGGTTATCATCAGGCCTAGGATAGTGTTAGGGTTAGGGTTAGCATCAGCCCTAGGATAGTGTTAGGGTTAGGGTTAGGGCTAGCATCAGCCCTACGACAGTGTTAGGGTTAGGGTTAGTGTTAGCATCAGCCCTAGGATATTATTAGGGTTAGGGTTAGCATCAGCCCTAGGATACTGTTAGGGTTAGAGTTAGGGTTAGCACCAGGCTTAGGATAGTGTTAGTGTTAGGGTTACCATCAGCCTTAGGATAGTGTTAGGGTTAGGGTTAGGGTTAGCATTAGCCCTAGGATAGTGTTAGGGTTAGGGTGAGGGTTAGCATCAGCCCTAGGATAGTGTTAGTGTTAGGGTTAGCATCAGCCCTAGGATAGTGTTAGGGTTAGGGTTAGGGTTAGCATCAGCCCTAGGATAGTGTTAGGGTTAGGGTTAGGGTTATCATCAGGCCTAGGATAGTGTTAGGGTTAGGGTTAGCCTCAGCCCTAAGATAGTGTTAGAGTTAGGGTTAGGGTTAGCATCAGCCCTAGGATAGTGTTAGGGTTAGGGTTAGGGTTAGCATCAGCCCTAGGATAGTGTTAGTGTTAGGGTTAGCATCAGCCCTAGGATAGTGTTAGGTTTAGGGTTAGGGATAGCATCAGCCTTAGGATAGTGTTAGGGTTAGGGTTAACATAAACCCTAGGATAGTGTTAGGGTTAGGGTTAAGGTTATCATCAGGCCTAGGATAGTGTTAGGGTTAGGGTTAGGGTTAGCATCAGTTCAAGGATAGTGTTAGGGTTATGGTTAGGGTTAGCATCTGCCCTAGGATAGTGTTAGGGTTAGGGTTAGGGTTAGCATCAGCCCAAGGATAGTGTTAGGGTTAGGGTTAGCATCAGCCCTAGGATAGTGTTAGGGTTAGGGTTAGGGTTAGCATCAGGCCCAGGATAGTGTTAGGGTTAGGGTTAGCATCAGCCCTAGGATAGTGTTAGGGTTAGGGTTAGGGTTAGCCTCAGCCCTAGGATAGTGTTAAGGTTAGGGTTAGCATCAACCCTAGGATAGTGTTTGGGTTAGGGTTAGGGTTAGCATCAGCCCTAGGATAGTGTTAGGGTTAGAGTTAGCCTCAGCCCTAGGAGAGTGTTAGTGTTATGAATAGGGTTAGCATCAGGCCTAGGATAGTGTGAGGTTAGTGTTAGGGTTAGCATCAGCCCTAGGATAGTGTTAGGGTTAGGGTTAGCATCAGGCCTAGGATAGTGTTAGTGTTAGGGTTAGCATCACCCCTAGGATAGTGTTAGGGTTAGGGTTAGGGTTAGCATAAGGCCTAGGATAGTGTTATTGTTATGGTTAGGTTTAGCATCAGCCCTAGGATAGTGTTAGGGTTAAGGTTAGGGTTAGCATCGGCCGTAGGATAGTGTTAGGGTTAGGGTTAGCCTCAGCCCTAAGATAGTGTTAGAGTTAGGGTTAGGGTGAGCATCAGCCCTAGGGTAGTGTTAGGGTTAGGGTTAGGGTTAGCATCAGCCCTAGGATAGTGTTAGGGTTAGGGTTAACATAAACCCTAGGATAGTGTTAGGGTTAGGGTTAGGGTTATCATCAGGCCTAGGATAGTGTTAGGGTTAGGGTTAGGGTTAGCATAAGTTCAAGGATAGTGTTAGGGTTAGCGTTAGGGTTAGAATCAGCCCTAGGATAGTGTTAGGGTTAGGGTTAGGGTTAGCATCAGCCCTAGGATAGTGTTAGGGTTAGGGTTAACATAAACCCTAGGATAGTGTTAGGGTTAGGGTTAGGGTTAGCATCAGGTCTAGGATAGTGTTAGGGTTAGGGTTAGCATCAGCCCTAGGATAGTGTTAGGGTTAGGTTTAGGGTTATCATCAGGCCTATGATAGTGTTAGGGTTAGGGTTATCATCAGCCCTAGGATAGTGTTAGGGTTAGGGTTAGCATCAGCCCTAGGATAGTGTTAGTGTTAGGGTTAGGGTTAGCATCAGGCCTAGGATAGTGTTAGGGTTAGGGTTAGCATCAGCCCTAGAATAGTGTTAGGGTTAGGGTTAGGGTTATCATCAGGCCTAGGATAGTGTTAGGGTTAGGGTTAGCATCAGGCCTAGGATAGTGTTAGGGTTAGGGTTAGGGTTAGCATCAGCCCTAGGATAGTGTTAGGGTTAGGGTTAGCATCAGCCCTAGGATAGTGTTAGGGTTAGGGTTAGGGTTAGCATCAGCCCTAGGATAGTGTTAGGGTTAGGGTTAGCATCAGCCCTAGGATAGTGTTAGGGTTAGGGTTAGGGTTAGCATCAGCCCTAGGATAGTGTTTGGGTTAAGGTTAGCATCAACCCTAGGATAGTTTTAGGGTTAGGGTTAGGGTTAGCGTCAGCCCTAGGATAGTGTTAGGGTTAGGGTTGGCCTCAGCCCTAGGAGAGTGTTATGGTTAGGGATAGGGTTAGCATCAGGCCTAGGATAGTGTTAGGGTTAGGGTTAGGGTTAGCATCAGCCCTAGGATAGTGTTAGGGTTAGGGTTAGCCTCAGCCCTAGGAGAGGGTTAGGGTTAGGGATAGGGTTAGCATCAGGCCTAGGATAGTGTGAGGGTTAGGGTTAGGGTTAGCATCAGCCCAAGGATAGTGTTAGGGTTAGGGTTAGCATCAGGCCTAGAATAGTGTTAGGGTTAGGGTTAGCATCAGCCCTAGGATAGTGTTAGCGTTAGGGTTAGGGTTAGCATCAGGCCTAGGATAGTGTTAGGGTTAGGGTTAGCATCAGCCCTAAGATAGTGTTAGGGTTAGGGTTAGGGTTATCATCAGGCCTATGATAGTGTTAGGTTTAGGGTTAGCATCAGCCCTAAGATAGTGTTAGGGTTACGGTTAGGGTTAGCATCAGGCCTAGGATAGTGTTAGGGTTAGGGTTAGCATCAGCCCTAGGATAGTGTTAGGGTTAGGGTTACGGTTAGCATCAGGCCTAGGATAGTGTTAGGGTTAGGGTTAGCATCAGCCCTAGGATAGTGTTAGGGTTAGGGTTAGGGTTATCATCAGGCCTAGGATAGTGTTAGGGTTAGGGTTAGCATCAGCCCTAGGATAGTGTTAGGGTTAGGGTTAGGGCTAGCATCAGCCCTACGACAGTGTTAGGGTTAGGGTTAGTGTTAGCATCAGCCCTAGGATATTATTAGGGTTAGGGTTAGCATCAGCCCTAGGATACTGTTAGGGTTAGAGTTAGGGTTAGCACCAGGCTTAGGATAGTGTTAGTGTTAGGGTTACCATCAGCCCTAGGATAGTGTTAGGGTTAGGGTTAGGGTTAGCATCAGGCCTAGGATAGTGTTAGGGTTAGGGTTAGCATCAGCCCTAGGATAGTGTTAATGTTAGGGTTAGGGTTAGCATCAGCCGTAGGATAGTGTTAGGGTTAGGGTTAGCCTCAGCCCTAAGATAGTGTTAGAGTTAAGTTTAGGGTTAGCATGAGCCCTAGGATAGTGTTAGGGTTAGGGTTAGGGTTAGCATCCGCCCTAGGATAGTGTTAGGTTTAGGGTTAGGGTTAGCATCAGCCCTAGGATAGTGTTAGGGTTAGGGTTAACATAAACCCTAGGATAGTGTTAGGGTTAGGGTTAGGGTTAGCATCAGCCCTAGGATAGTGTAAGGGTTAGGGTTAGCATCAGCCCTAGGATAGTGTTAGGGTTAGGGTGAGGGTTAGCATCAGGCCTAGGATAGTGTTAGGGTTAGGGTTAGCATCAGCCCTAGGATAGTGTTAGTGTTAGGGTTAGGGTTAGCATCAGCCATAGGATAGTGTTAGGGTTAGGGTTAGGGTTAGCTTCAGCCCTAGGAGAGTGTTAGGGTTAGGTTTAGGGTTAGCATCAGCCCTAGGATAGTGTTTGGGGTAGGGATAGCATCAGCCCTAGGATAGTGTTAGGGTTATGGTTAGGGTTAGCATCAGCCCTAGGATAGTGTTAGGGTTAGGGTTAGCATCAGCCCTAGGATAGTGTTAGGGTAAGGGTTAGGGTTAGCATCAGCCCTAAGATAGTGTTAGGGTTAGGGTTAGACTCAGCCCTCGGGGAATATTAGGGTTAGGGTTAGGGTTAGCAACAGCCCTAGGATAGTGTTAGGGTTATTGTTAGCATCAGCCCTAGGATAGTGTTAGGGTTAGGGTTACGGTTAGCATCAGCCCTAGGATACTGTTAGGGTTAGAGTTAGCATCAGCCCTAGGATAGTGTTAGGGTTAGGGTTAGGGTTAGCATCAGCCCTAGGATAGTGTTAGGGTTTGGGCTATGGTTAGCATCAGCCCTGGGATAGTGTTAGGCATATGGTTAGCCTCAGCCCTAGGAGATGTTAGGGTTAGGGTTAGGGTTAGCATCAGCCCTAGGATAGTGTTAGGGTTAAGGTTAGCATCAGCCCTAGGATAGTGTTAGGGTTAGGGTTGCGGTTAGAATCAGCCCAAGGATAGTGTTAGTGTTAGGGTCATCATCAGCCCTAGGATAGTGTTAGGGTTAGGGTTAGGGATATCATCAGGCCTACGATAGTGTTAGGGTTAGGGTTAGCATCAGCCCTAGGATAGATTTAGGGTTAGGGTTAGGGTTAGCATCAGCCCTAGGATAGTGTCAGTGTTAGGGATAGGGTTAGCATCAGCCCTAGGATAGTGTTACGGTTAGGGTTAGCATCAGCCCTAGGATAGTGTTAGGGTTAGGGTTAGGGATAGCATCAGCCCTAGGATAGTGTTAGGGTTAGGGTTAGCCTCAGCCCTAGGAGTGTTGTAGTGTTAGGGTTAGGGTTAGCATCAGCCCTAGGATAGTGTTAGGGTTAGGGTTAACATCAGTTCTAGGATAGTGTTAGGGTTAGGGTTAGGGTTAGCATCAGCCCTAGGATATTGTTAGGGTTAGGGTTAGGGTTAGCATCAGCCCTAGGATAGTGTTAGTGTTAGGGTTAGGGTTAGCATCAGCTCTAGGATAGTGTTAGGGTTAGGGTAAGGGTTAGCATCAGCCCAAGGATAGTGTTAGGGTTATGGTTAGGGTTAGCAGCAGCCCTAGGATAGTGTTAGGGTTAGGGTTAGCCTCAGCCCTAGGAGAGTGTTAGGGTTAGGGTTAGGGTTAGCATCAGCCCTAGGATAGTGTTAGGGTTAGGGTTAGCATCAGCCCTAGGATAGTGTTAGGGTTAGGGTTGCGGTTAGAATCAGCCCTAGGATAGTGTTAGTGTTAGGGTCATCATCAGCCCTAGGATAGTATTAGGGTTAGGGTTAGGGATATCATCAGGCCTAGAATAGTGTTAGGGTTAGGGTTAGCATCAGCCCTAGGATAGTGTTAGGGTTAGGGTTAGGGTTAGCATCAGCCCTAGGATAGTGTTAGTGTTAGGGATAGGGTTAGCATCAGCCCTAGGATAGTGTTAGGGTTAGGGTTAGCATCAGGCCTAGGATAGTGTTAGGGTAGGGTTAACATAAACCCTAGGCTAGTGTTAGGGTTAGGGTTAGGGTTAGCATCAGGCCTAGGATAGTGTTATGGTTAGGGTTAGCATCAGCCCTAGGATAGTGTTAGGGTTAGGGTTAGGGTTATCATCAGGCCTATGATAGTGTTAGGTTTAGGGTTAGCATCAGCCCTAGGATAGTGTTAGGGTTAGGGTTAGGGTTAGCATCAGCCCTAGGATAGTGTTAGGGTTAGGGTTAGCATCAGCCCTAGGATACTGTTAGGGTTAGAGTAAGGGTTAGCACCAGGCTTAGGATAGTGTTAGTGTTAGGGTTACCATCAGACTTAGGATCGTGTTAGGGTTAGGGTTAGCATCAGCCGTAGGATAATGTTAGGGTTAGGGTTAGCCTCAGCCCTAGGATAGTGTTAGCGTTAGGGTTAAGGTTAGCATCAGCCCTAGGATAGTGTTAGGGGTAGGGTGAGGGTTAGCATCAGCCCTAGGATAATGTTAGTGTTAGGGTTAGCATCAGCCCTAGGATAGTGTTAGGGTTAGGGTTAGGGTTAGAATCAGCTCTAGGATAGTGTTAGGGTTAGTGTTAGGTTTAGCATCAGCCCTAGGATAGTGTTAGGGTTAGGGTTAGGGATAACATTTTCCCTAGGATAGTGTTAGGGTTAGGGTTAGCATCAGCCCTGGATAATGTTAGGGTTAGGGTTAGCATCAGCCCTAGGATAGTGTTAGGGTTAGGGTTAGCATCAGCCCTAGGATAGTGTTAGGGTTAGGGTTAGGGTTAGCATCAGCCCTAGGATAGTGTTAGGGTTAGGGTTATATGCAGCCCTAGGATAGTGTTAGGGTTAGGGTTAGGGTTAGCATCAGCCCTAGGATAGTGTTAGCGTTAGGGTTAGCATCAACCCTAGGATAGTTTTAGGGTTAGGGTTAGGGTTAGCGTCAGCCCTAGGATAGTGTTAGGGTTAGGGTTAGCCTCAGCCCTAGGAGAGTGTTATGGTTAGGGATAGGGTTAGCATCAGGCCTAGGATATTGTTAGGGTAAAGGTTAGGGTTAGCATCATCCCTAGGATATTATTAGGGTTAGGGTTAGCATCAGCCCTAGGATAGTGTTAGGGTTAGGTTTAGGGTTAGCACCAGGCCTAGGATAGTGTTAGTGTTAGGGTTAGCATCAGCCTTAGGATAGTGTTTGGGTTAGGGTTAGGGTTAGCATCAGCCGTAGGATAGTGTTAGGGTTAGGGTTACCTTCAGCCCTAGGATAGTGTTAGGGTTAGGGTTAGGGTTATCATCAGGCCTAGGATAGTGTTAGGGTTAGGGTCAGCATCAGCCCTAGGATAGTGTTAGGGTTAGGGTTAGGGTTAGCATCAGCCCTAGGATAGTGTTAGAGCTAGGGTTAGCATCAGCCCTAGGATAGTGTTAGGGTTAGGGTTAGGGTTAGCATCAGGCCTAGGATAGTGTTAGGGTTAGGGTTAGCATCAGCCCTAGGATAGTGTTAGGGTTAGGGTTAGGGTTAGCATCAGCCGTAGGATAGTGTTAGGATTAGGGTTAGCCTCAGCCCTAAGACAGTGTTAGAGTTAAGGTTAGGGTTAGCATGAGCCCTAGGATAGTGTTAGGGTTAGGGTTAGGGTTAGCATCCGCCCTAGGATAGTGTTAGGTTTAGGGTTAGGGTTAGCATCAGCCCTAGGATAGTGTTAGCGTTAGGGTTAACATAAACCCTAGGATAGTGTTAGGGTTAGAGTTAGGGTTAGCATCCTCCCTAGGATAGTGTTAGGGTTACGGTTAGGGTTAGCATCAGCCCTAGGATAGTGTTAGGGTTAGGGTTAACATCAGCCCTAGGATAGTGTTAGGGTTAGGGTTAGGGTTAGCATCAGCCCTAGGATAGTGTTAGAGTTAGGGTTAGGTTTAGCATCAGGCCTAGGATAGGGTTAGGGTTAGGGTTATCATCAGCCCTAGGATACTGTTAGGGTTAGGGTTAGGGTTAGCATCAGCCCTAGGGTAGTGTTAGGGTTAGGGGTAGCATCAGCCCTAGGATAGTGTTAGGGTTAGGGTTAGGGTTACCATCAGCCCTAGGATAGTGGAAGGGTTAGGGTTAGGGTTAGCATCAGGCCTAGGATAGTGTTAGAGTTAGGGTTAGCATCAGCCCTAGGATAGTGTTAGGGTTAGGGTTAGGGTTAGCATCAGCCCTAGGATAGTGTTAGAGTTAGGGTTAGCATCAGCCCTAGGATAGTGTTAGGGTTAGGGTTAGGGTTAGCATCAGCCCTAGGATAGTGTTAGGGTTAGGGTTAGCATCAGCCCTAGGATAGTGTTAGGGTTAGGGTTATGTTTAGCATCAGCCCTAGGATAGTGTTAGGGTTAGGGTTAGCCTCAGCCCTAGGAGAGTGTTAGGGTTAGGGTTAGGGTTAGCATCAGCCCTAGGATAGTGTTAGGGTTAGGGTTAGCATCAGCCCTAGGATAGTGTTAGGGTTAGGGTTGCGGTTAGAATCAGCCCTAGGATAGTGTTAGTGTTAGGGTCATCATCAGCCCTAGGAGAGTATTAGGGTTAGGGTTAGGGATATCATCAGGCCTAGGATAGTGGAAGGGTTAGGGTTAGGGTTAGCATCAGGCCTAGGATAGTGTTAGAGTTAGGGTTAGCATCAGCCCTAGGATAGTGTTAGGGTTAGGGTTAGGGTTAGCATCAGCCCTAGGATAGTGTTAGAGTTAGGATTAGCATCAGCCCTAGGATAGTGCTAGGGTTAGGGTTAGGGTTAGCATCAGCCCTAGGATAGTGTTAGGGTAAGGGTTAGCATCAGCCCTAGGATAGTGTTAGGGTTAGTGTTATGTTTAGCATCAGCCCTAGGATAGTATTAGGGTTAGGGTTAGCCTCAGCCCTAGGAGAGTGTTAGGGTTAGGGTTAGGGTTAGCATCAGCCCTAGGATAGTGTTAGGGTTAGGGTTGCGGTTAGAATCAGCCCTAGGATAGTGTTAGGGTTAGGGTTAGCATCAGCCCTAGGTTAGTGTTAGGGTTAGGGTTAGGGTTAGTATCAGCCCTAGGATAGTGTTAGTGTTAGGGATAGGGTTAGCATCAGCCCTAGGATAGTGTTAGGGTTAGGGTTAGCATCAGCCCTAGGATAGTGTTAGGGTTAGGGTTAGGGTTAGTATCAGCCCTAGGATAGTGTTAGGGTTAGGGTTAGCCTCAGCCCTAGGAGTGTTGTAGTGTTAGGGTTAGGGTTAGCATCAGCCCTAGGATAGTGTTAGGGTTAGGGTTAGGGTTAGCATCAGCCCTAGGATAGTGTTAGGGTTAGGGTTAGCCTCAGCCCTAGGAGAGTGTTAGGGTTAGGTTTAGGGTTAGCATCAGCCCTAGGATAGTGTTTGGGGTAGGGATAGCATCAGCCCTAGGATAGTGTTAGGGTTATGGTTAGGTTTAGCATCAGCCCTAGGATAGTGTTAGGGTAAGGGTTAGTGTTAGCATCAGCCCTAAGATAGTGTTAGGGTTAGGGTTAGACTCAGCCCTCGGAGAGTATTAGGGTTAGGGTTAGGGTTAGCAACAGCCCTAGGATAGTGCTAGGGTTATTGTTATCATCAGCCCTAGGATAGTGTTAGGGTTCGGGTTACGGTTAGCATCAGCCCTAGGATAGTGTTAGGGTTAGAGTTAGCATCAGCCCTAGGATAGTGTTAGGGTTAGGGTTAGGGTTAGCATCAGCCCTAGGATAGTGTTAGGGTTTGGGTTATGGTTAGCATCAGCCCTAGGATAGTGTTAGGCTTAGGGTTAGCCTCAGCCCTAGGAGAGTGTTAGGGTTAGGGTTAGGGTTAGCATCAGCCCTGGGATAGTGATAGGGTTAGGGTTAGCATCAGCCCTAGGATAGTGTTAGGGTTAGGGTTGCGGTTAGAATCAGCCCTAGGATAGTGTTAGTGTTAGGGTCATCATCAGCCCTAGGATAGTGTTAGGGTTAGGGTTAGGGATATCATCAGGCCTAGGATAGTGTTAGGGTTAGGGTTAGCATCAGCCCTAGGATAGTGTTAGGGTTAGGGTTAGGGCTAGCATCAGCCCTAGGATAGTGTTAGGGTTAGGGTTAGCATCAGCCCTAGGATAGTGTTAGGGTTAGGGTTAGGGTTAGCATCAGCCCTAGGATAGTGTTAGTGTTAGGGTTAGAGTTACCATCAGCCCTAGGATAGTGTTAGGTTTAGGGTTATCATCAGCCCTAGGACAGTGTTAGGGTTAGCATCAGCCCTAGGATAGTGGAAGGGTTAGGCTTACGGTTAGCATCAGGCCTAGGATAGTGTTAGAGTTAGGGTAAGCATCAGCCCTAGGATAGTGTTAGGGTTAGGGTTAGGGTTAGCATCAGCCCTAGGATAGTGTTAGAGTTAGGGTTAGCATCAGCCCTAGGATAGTTTTAAGGTTAGGGTTAGGGTTAGCATCAGCCCTAGGATAGTGTTAGGGTTAGGGTTAGCATCAGCCCTAGGATAGTGTTAGGGTTAGGGTTATGGTTAGCATCAGCCCTAGGATAGTGTTAGGGTTAGGGTTAGCCTCAGCCCTAGGAGAGTGTTAGGGTTAGGGTTAGGGTTAGCATGAGCCCTAGGATAGTGTTAGGGTTAGGGTTAGCATCAGCCCTAGGATAGTGTTAGGGTTAGGGTTGCGGTTAGAATCAGCCCTAGGATAGTGTTAGTGTTAGGGTAATCATCAGCCCTAGGATAGTGTTAGGGTTAGGGTGAGGGTTAGCATCAGGCCTAGGATAGTGTTAGGGTGAGGGTTAGCATCAGCCCTAGGATAGTGTTAGTGTTAGGGTTAGGGTTAGCATCAGCCATAGGATAGTGTTAGGGTTAGTGTTAGGGTTAGCTTCAGTCCTAGGAGAGTGTTAGGGTTAGGGTTAGGGTTAGCATCAGCCCTAGGGTAGTGTTAGGGTTAGGGGTAGCATCAGCCCTAGGATAGTGTTAGGGTTAGGGTTAGGGTTACCATCAGCCCTAGGATAGTGGAAGGGTTAGGGTTAGGGTTAGCATCAGGCCTAGGATAGTGTTAGAGTTAGGGTTAGCATCAGCCCTAGGATAGTGTTAGGGTTAGGGTTAGGGTTAGCATCAGCCCTAGGATAGTGCTAGAGTTAGGGTTAGCATCAGCCCTAGGATAGTGCTAGGGTTAGGGTTAGGGTTAGCATCAGCCCTAGGATAGTGTTAGGGTAAGGGTTAGCATCAGCCCTAGGATAGTGTTAGGGTTAGTGTTATGTTTAGCATCAGCCCTAGGATAGTGTTAGGGTTAGGGTTAGCCTCAGCCCTAGGAGAGTGTTAGGGTTAGGGTTAGGGTTAGCATCAGCCCTAGGATAGTGTTAGGGTTACGGTTAGCATCAGCCCTAGGATAGTGTTAGGGTTATGGTTGCGGTTAGAATCAGCCCTAGGATAGTGTTAGTGTTAGGGTCATCATCAGCCCTAGGATAGTATTAGGTTTAGGGTTAGGGATATCATCAGGCCTAGGATAGTGTTAGGGTTAGGGTTAGCATCAGCCCTAGGATAATGTTAGGGTTAGGGTTAGGGTTAGCATCAGCCCTAGGATAGTGTTAGTGTTAGGGATAGGGTTAGCATCAGCCCTAGGATAGTGTAAGGGTTAGGGTTAGCATCAGCCCTAGGATAGTGTTAGGGTTAGGGTTAGGGTTAGCATCAGCCCTAGGATAGTGTTAGGGTTAGGGTTAGCCTCAGCCCTAGGAGTGTTGTAGTGTTAGGGTTAGGGTTAGCATCAGCCCTACGATAGTGTTACTGTTAGGGTTAACATCAGCTCTAGGATGGTGTTAGGGTTAGGGTTAGGGTTAGCATCAGCCCTAGGATACTGTTAGGGTTAGGGTTAGGGTTAGCATCAGCCCTAGGATAGTGTTAGTGTTAGGGTTAGGGTTAGCATCAGAACTAGGATAGTGTTAGGGTTAGGGTTAGGGTTAGCACCAGGCCTAGGATAGTGTTAGTGTTAGGGTTAGCATCAGCCTTAGGATAGTATTAGGGGTAGGGTTAGTGTTAGTATCAGCCGTAGGATAGTGTTAGGGTTAGGGTTAACCTCAGCGCTAGGATAGTGTTAGAGTTAGGGTTAGGGTTAGCATCAGCCCTAGGATAGTGTTAGGGTTACGGTTAGGGTTAGCATCACCCCTAGGTTAGTGTTAGGGTTAGGGTTAGCATCAGCCCTAGGATAGTGTTAGGGTTAGGGATAGGGTTAGCATCAGCCCTAGGATAGCGTTAGGGTTAGGGTTAGCATCAGCCCTAGGATAGTGTTAGGGTTAGGGTTAGGGTTAGCATCAGCCCAGAGATAGTGTTAGGGTTAGGGTTAGCCTCAGCCCTAGGAGTGTTGTAGGGTTAGGCTTAGGGTTAGCATCAGCTCTAGGATAGTGTTAGGGTTAGGGTTACCATCAGCCCTAGGATAGTGTTAGCTTTAGGGTTAGCATCAGCCCCAGGATAGTGTTAGGGTTAGGGTTAGGGTTAGCATCAGCCCTAGGATATTGAAAGGTTTAGGGTTAGGGTTAGCATCAGGCCTAGGATAGTGTTAGAGTTAGGGTTAGCATCAGCCCTAGGATAGTGTTAGGGTTAGAGTTAGCATCAGCCCTAGGATAGTGTTTGGGTTAGGGTTAGGGTTAGCATCAGCCCTAGGATAGTGTTAGGGTTAGGGTTAGGGTTAGCATCAGCCCTAGGATAGTGTTAGGGTTAGGGTTAGCCTCAGCCCTAGGAGAGTGTTAGGGTTAGGTTTACAGTTAGCATCAGCCCTAGGATAGTGTTTGGGGTAGGGATAGCATCAGCCCTAGGATAGTGTTAGGGTAAGGGTTAGGGTTAGCATCAGCCCTAAGATAGTGTTAGGGTTAGGGTTAGACTCAGCCCTCGGAGAGTATTAGGGTTAGGGTTAGGGTTAGCAACAGCCCTAGGATAGTGTTAGGGTTATTGTTATCATCAGCCCTAGGATAGTGTTAGGGTTAGAGTTAGCATCAGCCCTAGGATAGTGTTAGGGTTAGGGTTAGGGTTAGCATCAGCCCTAGGATAGTGTTAGGGTTTGGGTTATGGTTAGCATCAGCCCTAGGATAGTGTTAGGCTTAGGGTTAGCCTCAGCCCTAGGAGAGTGTTAGGGTTAGGGTTAGGGTTAGCATCAGCCCTAGGATAGTGTTAGGGTTAGGGTTAGCATCAGCCCTAGGATAGTGTTAGGGTTAGGGTTGCGGTTAGAATCAGCCCTAGGATAGTGTTAGTGTTAGGGTCATCATCAGCCCTAGGATAGTGTTAGGGTTAGGGTTAGGGATATCATCAGGCCTAGGATAGTGGAAGGGTTAGGGTTAGTGTTAGCATCAGGCCTAGGATAGTGTTAGGGTTAGGGTTAGGGTTAGCATCAGCCCTAGGATAGTGTTAGTGTTAGGGATAGGGTTAGCATCAGCCCTAGGATAGTGTTAGGGTTAGGGTTAGCATCAGCCCTAGGATAGTGTTAGGGTTAGGGTTAGGGTTAGCATCAGCCCTAGGATAGTGTTAGTGTTAGGGTTAGAGTTACCATCAGCCCTAGGATAGTGTTAGGTTTAGGGTTATCATCAGCCCTAGGACAGTGTTAGGGTTAGCATCAGCCCTAGGATAGTGGAAGGGTTAGGCTTACGGTTAGCATCAGGCCTAGGATAGTGTTAGAGTTAGGGTAAGCATCAGCCCTAGGATAGTGTTAGGGTTAGGGTTAGGGTTAGCATCAGCCCGAGGATAGTGTTAGAGTTAGGGTTAGCATCAGCCCTAGGATAGTTTTAAGGTTAGGGTTAGGGTTAGCATCAGCCCTAGGATAGTGTTAGGGTTAGGGTTAGCATCAGCCCTAGGATAGTGTTAGGGTTAGGGTTATGGTTAGCATCAGCCCTAGGATAGTGTTAGGGTTAGGGTTAGCCTCAGCCCTAGGAGAGTGTTAGGGTTAGGGTTAGGGTTAGCATGAGCCCTAGGATAGTGTTAGGGTTAGGGTTAGCATCACCCCTAGGATAGTGTTAGGGTTAGGGTTGCGGTTAGAATCAGCCCTAGGATAGTGTTAGTGTTAGGGTAATCATCAGCCCTAGGATAGTATTAGGGTTAGGGTTAGGGATATCATCAGGCCTAGGATAGTGTTAGGGTTAGGATTAGCATCAGCCCTAGGATAGTGTTAGGGTTAGGGTGAGGGTTAGCATCGGTTCAAGGATAGTGTTAGGGTTAGCGTTAGGGTTAGCATCAGCCATAGGATAGTGTTAGGGTTAGGGTTAGGGTTAGCATCAGCCCTAGGATAGTGTTAGGGTTAGGGTTAGCATCAGCCCTAGGATAGTGTTAGGGTTAGGGTTAGGGTTACCATCAGGCCTAGGATAGTGTTAGGGTTAGGGTTAGCATCAACCCTAGGATAGTGTTAGCGTTAGGGTTAGGGTTAGCATCAGCCCTAGGATAGTGTTAGGGTTAGGGTGAGGGTTAGCATCAGGCCTAGGATAGTGTTAGGGTTAGGGTTAGCATCAGCCCTAGGATAGTGTTAGTGTTAGGGTTAGGGTTAGCATCAGCCATAGGATAGTGTTAGGGTTAGGGTTAGGGTTAGCTTCAGCCCTAGGAGAGTGTTAGGGTTAGGGTTAGGGTTAGCATCAGCCCTAGGGTAGTGTTAGGGTTAGGGGTAGCATCAGCCCTAGGATAGTGTTAGGGTTAGGGTTAGGGTTACCATCAGCCCTAGGATAGTGGAAGGGTTAGGGTTAGGGTTAGCATCAGGCCTAGGATAGTGTTAGAGTTAGGGTTAGCATCAGCCCTAGGATAGTGTTAGGGTTAGGGTTAGGGTTAGCATCAGCCCTAGGATAGTGCTAGAGTTAGGGTTAGCATCAGCCCTAGGATAGTGCTAGGGTTAGGGTTAGGGTTAGCATAAGCCCTAGGATAGTGTTAGGGTAAGGGTTAGCATCAGCCCTAGGATAGTGTTAGGGTTAGTGTTATGTTTAGCATCAGCCCTAGGATAGTGTTAGGGTTAGGGTTAGCCTCAGCCCTAGGAGAGTGTTAGGGTTAGGGTTAGGGTTAGCATCAGCCCTAGGATAGTGTTAGGGTTACGGTTAGCATCAGCCCTAGGATAGTGTTAGGGTTATGGTTGCGGTTAGAATCAGCCCTAGGATAGTGTTAGTGTTAGGGTCATCATCAGCCCTAGGATAGTATTAGGTTTAGGGTTAGGGATATCATCAGGCCTAGGATAGTGTTAGGGTTAGGGTTAGCATCAGCCCTAGGATAATGTTTGGGTTAGGGTTAGGGTTAGCATCAGCCCTAGGATAGTGTTAGTGTTAGGGATAGGGTTAGCATCAGCCCTAGGATAGTGTAAGGGTTAGGGTTAGCATCAGCCCTAGGATAGTGTTAGGGTTAGGGTTAGGGTTAGCATCAGCCCTAGGATAGTGTTAGGGTTAGGGTTAGCCTCAGCCCTAGGAGTGTTGTAGTGTTAGGGTTAGGGTTAGCATCAGCCCTACGATAGTGTTACTGTTAGGGTTAACATCAGCTCTAGGATGGTGTTAGGGTTAGGGTTAGGGTTAGCATCAGCCCTAGGATACTGTTAGGGTTAGGGTTAGGGTTAGCATCAGCCCTAGGATAGTGTTAGTGTTAGGGTTAGGGTTAGCATCAGAACTAGGATAGTGTTAGGGTTAGGGTTAGGGTTAGCACCAGGCCTAGGATAGTGTTAGTGTTAGGGTTAGCATCAGCCTTAGGATAGTATTAGGGGTAGGGTTAGTGTTAGTATCAGCCGTAGGATAGTGTTAGGGTTAGGGTTAACCTCAGCGCTAGGATAGTGTTAGAGTTAGGGTTAGGGTTAGCATCAGCCCTAGGATAGTGTTAGGGTTACGGTTAGGGTTAGCATCACCCCTAGGTTAGTGTTAGGGTTAGGGTTAGCATCAGCCCTAGGATAGTGTTAGGGTTAGGGATAGGGTTAGCATCAGCCCTAGGATAGCGTTAGGGTTAGGGTTAGCATCAGCCCTAGGATAGTGTTAGGGTTAGGGTTAGGGTTAGCATCAGCCCAGAGATAGTGTTAGGGTTAGGGTTAGCCTCAGCCCTAGGAGTGTTGTAGGGTTAGGCTTAGGGTTAGCATCAGCTCTAGGATAGTGTTAGGGTTAGGGTTACCATCAGCCCTAGGATAGTGTTAGCTTTAGGGTTAGCATCAGCCCCAGGATAGTGTTAGGGTTAGGGTTAGGGTTAGCATCAGCCCTAGGATATTGAAAGGTTTAGGGTTAGGGTTAGCATCAGGCCTAGGATAGTGTTAGAGTTAGGGTTAGCATCAGCCCTAGGATAGTGTTAGGGTTAGAGTTAGCATCAGCCCTAGGATAGTGTTTGGGTTAGGGTTAGGATAAGCATCAGCCCTAGGATAGTGTTAGGGTTAGGGTTAGGGTTAGCATCAGCCCTAGGATAGTGTTAGGGTTAGGGTTAGCCTCAGCCCTAGGAGAGTGTTAGGGTTAGGTTTACAGTTAGCATCAGCCCTAGGATAGTGTTTGGGGTAGGGATAGCATCAGCCCTAGGATAGTGTTAGGGTAAGGGTTAGGGTTAGCATCAGCCCTAAGATAGTGTTAGGGTTAGGGTTAGACTCAGCCCTCGGAGAGTATTAGGGTTAGGGTTAGGGTTAGCAACAGCCCTAGGATAGTGTTAGGGTTATTGTTATCATCAGCCCTAGGATAGTGTTAGGGTTAGAGTTAGCATCAGCCCTAGGATAGTGTTAGGGTTAGGGTTAGGGTTAGCATCAGCCCTAGGATAGTGTTAGGGTTTGGGTTATGGTTAGCATCAGCCCTAGGATAGTGTTAGGCTTAGGGTTAGCCTCAGCCCTAGGAGAGTGTTAGGGTTAGGGTTAGGGTTAGCATCAGCCCTAGGATAGTGTTAGGGTTAGGGTTAGCATCAGCCCTAGGATAGTGTTAGGGTTAGGGTTGCGGTTAGAATCAGCCCTAGGATAGTGTTAGTGTTAGGGTCATCATCAGCCCTAGGATAGTGTTAGGGTTAGGGTTAGGGATATCATCAGGCCTAGGATAGTGGAAGGGTTAGGGTTAGGGTTAGCATCAGGCCTAGGATAGTGTTAGAGTTAGGGTTAGCATCAGCCCTAGGATAGTGTTAGGGTTAGGGTTAGGGTTAGCATCAGCCCTAGGATAGTGTTAGAGTTAGGATTAGCATCAGCCCTAGGATAGTGCTAGGGTTAGGGTTAGGGTTAGCATCAGCCCTAGGATAGTGTTAGGGTAAGGGTTAGCATCAGCCCTAGGATAGTGTTAGGGTTAGTGTTATGTTTAGCATCAGCCCTAGGATAGTATTAGGGTTAGGGTTAGCCTCAGCCCTAGGAGAGTGTTAGGGTTAGGGTTAGGGTTAGCATCAGCCCTAGGATAGTGTTAGGGTTAGGGTTGCGGTTAGAATCAGCCCTAGGATAGTGTTAGGGTTAGGGTTAGCATCAGCCCTAGGATAGTGTTAGGGTTAGGGTTAGGGTTAGCATCAGCCCTAGGATAGTGTTAGTGTTAGGGATAGGGTTAGCATCAGCCCTAGGATAGTGTTAGGGTTAGGGTTAGCATCAGCCCTAGGATAGTGTTAGGGTTAGGGTTAGGGTTAGTATCAGCCCTAGGATAGTGTTAGGGTTAGGGTTAGCCTCAGCCCTAGGAGTGTTGTAGTGTTAGGGTTAGGGTTAGCATCAGCCCTAGGATAGTGTTAGGGTTAGGGTTAGGGTTAGCATCAGCCCTAGGATAGTGTTAGGGTTAGGGTTAGCCTCAGCCCTAGGAGAGTGTTAGGGTTAGGTTTAGGGTTAGCATCAGCCCTAGGATAGTGTTTGGGGTAGGGATAGCATCAGCCCTAGGATAGTGTTAGGGTTATGGTTAGGTTTAGCATCAGCCCTAGGATAGTGTTAGGGTAAGGGTTAGTGTTAGCATCAGCCCTAAGATAGTGTTAGGGTTAGGGTTAGACTCAGCCCTCGGAGAGTATTAGGGTTAGGGTTAGGGTTAGCAACAGCCCTAGGATAGTGCTAGGGTTATTGTTATCATCAGCCCTAGGATAGTGTTAGGGTTCGGGTTACGGTTAGCATCAGCCCTAGGATAGTGTTAGGGTTAGAGTTAGCATCAGCCCTAGGATAGTGTTAGGGTTAGGGTTAGGGTTAGCATCAGCCCTAGGATAGTGTTAGGGTTTGGGTTATGGTTAGCATCAGCCCTAGGATAGTGTTAGGCTTAGGGTTAGCCTCAGCCCTAGGAGAGTGTTAGGGTTAGGGTTAGGGTTAGCATCAGCCCTGGGATAGTGATAGGGTTAGGGTTAGCATCAGCCCTAGGATAGTGTTAGGGTTAGGGTTGCGGTTAGAATCAGCCCTAGGATAGTGTTAGTGTTAGGGTCATCATCAGCCCTAGGATAGTGTTAGGGTTAGGGTTAGGGATATCATCAGGCCTAGGATAGTGTTAGGGTTAGGGTTAGCATCAGCCCTAGGATAGTGTTAGGGTTAGGGTTAGGGTTAGCATCAGCCCTAGGATAGTGTTAGTGTTAGGGATAGGGTTAGCATCAGCCCTAGGATAGTGTTAGGGTTAGGGTTAGCATCAGCCCTAGGATAGTGTTAGGGTTAGGGTTAGGGTTAGCATCAGCCCTAGGATAGTGTTAGTGTTAGGGTTAGAGTTACCATCAGCCCTAGGATAGTGTTAGGTTTAGGGTTATCATCAGCCCTAGGACAGTGTTAGGGTTAGCATCAGCCCTAGGATAGTGGAAGGGTTAGGCTTACGGTTAGCATCAGGCCTAGGATAGTGTTAGAGTTAGGGTAAGCATCAGCCCTAGGATAGTGTTAGGGTTAGGGTTAGGGTTAGCATCAGCCCGAGGATAGTGTTAGAGTTAGGGTTAGCATCAGCCCTAGGATAGTTTTAAGGTTAGGGTTAGGGTTAGCATCAGCCCTAGGATAGTGTTAGGGTTAGGGTTAGCATCAGCCCTAGGATAGTGTTAGGGTTAGGGTTATGGTTAGCATCAGCCCTAGGATAGTGTTAGGGTTAGGGTTAGCCTCAGCCCTAGGAGAGTGTTAGGGTTAGGGTTAGGGTTAGCATGAGCCCTAGGATAGTGTTAGGGTTAGGGTTAGCATCAGCCCTAGGATAGTGTTAGGGTTAGGGTTGCGGTTAGAATCAGCCCTAAGATAGTGTTAGTGTTAGGGTAATCATCAGCCCTAGGATAGTATTAGGGTTAGGGTTAGGGATATCATCAGGCCTAGGATAGTGTTAGGGTTAGGATTAGCATCAGCCCTAGGATAGTGTTAGGGTTAGGGTTAGGGTTAGCATCAGCCCTAGGATAGTGTTAGGGTTAGGGTTAGGGTTAGCATCAGCCCTAGGATAGTGTTCGGGTTACGGTTAGGGTTAGCATCAGCCCTAGGATAGTGTTAGGGTTACGGTTAGGGGTAGCATCAACCCTAGGATAGTGTTAGGGTTAGGGTTAGCATCAGCCCTAGGATACTGTTAGGGTTAGTGTTAGGGTTAGCATCAGCCCTAGGATAGTGTTAGGGTTAGGGTTAGCATCAGCCCTAGGATAGTGTTAGGGTTAGGGTTAGGGTTAGCATCAGCCCTAGGATACTGTTAGGGTTAGGGTTAGCATCAGCCCTAGGACAGTGTTAGGGTTATTTTTAGGGTTAGCATCAGCCCTAGGATAGTGTTAGGTTTAGGGTTAGCATCAGCCCTAGGATAGTGTTAGGGTTAGGGTTAGGTTTAGCATCAGCCCAAGGATAGTGTTAGGGTTAGGGTTAGCCTCAGCCCTAGGAGTGTTGTAGGGTTAGGGTTAGGGTTAGCATCAGCCCTAGGATAGTGTTAGGGTTAGGGTTACCATCAGCCCTAGGATAATGTTAGGTTTAGGGTTAGCATCAGCCCCAGGATAGTGTTAGGGTTAGGGTTAGGGTTAGCATCAGCCCTAGGATAGTGAAAGGGTTAGGGTTAGGGTTAGCATCAGGCCTAGGATAGTGTTAGAGTTAGGGTTAGCATCAGCCCTAGGATAGTGTTAGGGTTAGAGATAGCATCAGCCCTAGGATAGTGTTAGGGTTAGGGTTCGGGTTAGCATCAGCCCTAGGATAGTGTTAGGGTTAGGGTTAGCATCAGCCCTAGGATAGTGTTAGGGTTAGGGTTAACATCAGCCCTAGGATAGTGTTAGGGTTAGGGATATGTTTAGCATCAGGCCTAGGATAGTGTTAGGGTTAGGGTTAGCCTCAGCCCTAGGAGAGTGTTAGGGTTAGGGTTAGGGTTAGCATCAGCCCTAGGATAGTGTTAGGGTTAGGGTTAGCCTCAGCCCTAGGAGTGTTGTAGTGTTAGGGTTAGGGTTAGCATCAGCCCTAGGATAGTGTTAGGGTTAGGGTTAACATTAGCTGTAGGATAGTGTTAGGGTTAGGGTTAGGGTTAGCATCAGCTCTAGGATATTGTTAGGGTTAGGGTTAGGGTTAGCATCAGCCCTAGGATAGTGTTAGGGTTATGGTTAGGGTTAGCAGCAGCCCTAGGATAGTGTTAGGGTTAGGGTTAGCATCAGCCCTAGGATATTGTTCGGGTTAGGGTTAGGGTTAGCATCAGCCCTAGGATAGTGTTAGGGTTACGGTTAGTGTTAGCATCAGGCCTAGGATAGTGTTAGGGTTAGGGTTAACATCAGCCCTAGGATAGTGTTAGGGTTAGGGTTAGGGTTAGCATCAGCCCTAGGATAGTGTTAGGGTTAGGGTTAGCATCAGCCCTAGGATAGTGTTAGAGTTAGGGTTAGGTTTAGCATCAGGCCTAGGATAGGGTTAGGGTCAGGGTTATCATCAGCCCTAGGATAGTGTTAGGGTTAGGGTTAGGGTTAGCATCAGCCCTAGGGTAGTGTTAGGGTTAGGGTTATCATCAGCCCTAGGATAGTGTTAGTGTTAGGGTTAGGGTTAGCATCAGCCCTAGGATAGTGGAAGGGTTAGGGTTAGGGTTAGCATCAGGCCTAGGATAGTGTTAGAGTTAGGGTTAGCATCAGCCCTATGATAGTGTTAGGGTTAGGGTTAGGGTTAGCATCAGCCCTAGGATAGTGTTAGAGTTAGGGTTAGCATCAGCCCTAGGATAGTGTTAGGGTTAGGGTTAGGGTTAGCATCAGCCCTAGGATAGTGTTAGGTTTAGGGTTAGCATCAGCCCTAGGATAGTGTTAGGGTTAGGGTTATGGTTAGAATCAGCCCTAGGATAGTTTTAGGGCTAGGGTTAGCCTCAGCCCTAGGAGAGTCTTAGGGTTAGGGTTAGGGTTAGCATCAGCCCTAGGATAGTGTTAGGGTTAGGGTTAGCATCAGCCCTAGGATAGTGTTAGGGTTAGGGTTGCGGTTAGAATCAGCCCTAGGATAGTGTTAGTGTTAGGGTCATCATCAGCCCTAGGATAGTATTAGGGTTAGGGTTAGGGATATCATCAGGCCTAGGATAGTGTTAGGGTTAGGGTTAGCATCAGCCCTAGGATAGTGTTAGGGTTAGGGTTAGGGTTAGCATCAGCCCTAAGATAGTGTTAGTGTTAGGGATAGGTTTAGCATCAGCCCTAGGATAGTGTTAGGGTTAGGGTTAGGGATAGCATCAGCCCTAGGATAGTGTTAGTGTTAGGGTTAGGGTTAGCACCAGGCCTAGGATAGTTTTAGTGTTAGGGTTAGCATCAGCCTTAGGATAGTGTTAGGGGTAGGGTTAGGGTTATTATCAGCCGTAGGATAGTGTTAGGGTTTGGGTTAACCTCAGCGCTAGGATAGTGTTAGAGTTAGGGTTAGGGTTAGCATCAGCCCTAAGATAGTGTTAGGGTTAGGGTTAGGGTTATGATTAGCATCAGCCCTAGGATAGTGTTAGGGTTGGGGTTAGGGTTAGCATCAGCCCTAGGATAGTGTTAGGGTTAGGGTTAGCCTCAGCCCTAGGAGTGTTGTAGGGTTAGGGTTAGGGTTAGCATCAGCTCTAGGATAGTGTTAGGGTTAGGGTTACCATCAGCCCTAGGATAGTGTTAGGTTTAGGGTTAGCATCAGCCCCAGGATAGTGTTAGGGTTAGGGTTATGGTTAGCATCAGCCCTAGGATAGTGTTAGGGTTAGGGTTAGGGTTAGCATCAGCCCTAGGATAGTGAAAGGGTTAGGGTTAGGGTTAGCATCAGGCCTAAGATAGTGTTAGAGTTAGGGTTAGCATCAGCCCTAGGATAGTGTTAGGGTTTGAGTTAGCATCAGCCCTAGGATAGTGTTAGGGTTACGGTCAGGGTTAGCATCAGCCCTAGGATAGTGTTAGCGTTAGGGTTAGGGTTAGCATCAGCCCCAGGATAGTGTTAGGGTTAGGGTTAGGGTTAGCATCAGCCCTAGGATAGTGTTAGGGTTATGGTTAGGGTTAGCAGCAGCCCTAGGATAGTGTTAGGGTTAGGGTTAGCATCAGCCCTAGGACATTGTTCGGGTTAGGGTTAGGGTTAGCATCAGCCCTAGGATAGTGTTAGGGTTACGGTTAGGGTTAGCATCAGCCCTAGGATACTGTTAGGGTTATGGTTAACATCAGCCCTAGGATAGTGTTAGGGTGAGGGTTAGGGTTAGCATCAGCCCTAGGATAGTGTTAGGGTTAGGGTTAGCATCAGCCCTAGGAGAGTGTTAGAGTTAGGGTTAGGTTTAGCATCAGGCCTAGGATAGGGTTAGGGTCAGGGTTATCATCAGTCAGAGGATAGTGTTAGGGTTAGGGTTAGGGTTAGCATCAGCCCTAGGGTAGTGTTACGGTTAGGTGTAGCATCAGCCCTAGGATAGTGTTAGGGTTAGCGTTAGGGTTACCATCAGCCCTAGGATAGTGTTAGGTTTAGGGTTATCATCAGCCCTAGGATAGTGTTAGGGTTAGGGTTAGGGTTAGCATCAGCCCTAGGATAGTGGAAGGGTTAGGGTTAGGGTTAGCATCAAGCCTAGGATAGTGTTAGAGTTAGGGTTAGCATCAGCCCTAGGATAGTGTTAGGGTTAGGGTTAGGGTTAGCATCAGCCCTAGGATAGTGTCAGAGTTAGGGTTAGCATCAGCCCTAGGATAGTGTTAGGGTTAGGGTTAGCATCAGCCCTAGGATAGTGTTAGGGTTAGGGTTATGGTTAGCATCAGCCCTAGGATAGTGTTAGGGCTAGGGTTTGTCTCAGCCCTAGGAGAGTGTTAGGGTTAGGGTTAGGGTTAGCATCAGCCCTAGGATAGTGTTAGGGTTAGGGTTAGCATCAGTCCTAGGATAGTGTTAGGGTTAGGGTTGCGGTTAGAATCAGCCCTAGGATAGTGTTAGTGTTAGGGTCATCATCAGCCCTAGGATAGTATTAGGGTTAGGGTTAGGGATATCATCAGGCCTAGGATAGTGTTAGGGTTAGGGTTAGCATCAGCCCTAGGATAGTGTTAGGGTTAGGGTTAGGGTTATGATTAGCATCAGCCCTAGGATAGTGTTAGGGTTGGGGTTAGGGTTAGCATCAGCCCTAGGATAGTGTTAGGGTTAGGGTTAGCCTCAGCCCTAGGAGTGTTGTAGGGTTAGGGTTAGGGTTAGCATCAGCTCTAGGATAGTGTTAGGGTTAGGGTTACCATCAGCCCTAGGATAGTGTTAGGTTTAGGGTTAGCATCAGCCCCAGGATTGTGTTAGGGTTAGGGTTATGGTTAGCATCAGCCCTAGGATAGTGTTAGGGTTAGGGTTAGGGTTAGCATCAGCCCTAGGATAGTGAAAGGGTTAGGGTTAGGGTTAGCATCAGGCCTAAGATAGTGTTAGAGTTAGGGTTAGCATCAGCCCTAGGATAGTGTTAGGGTTTGAGTTAGCATCAGCCCTAGGATAGTGTTAGGGTTAGGGTCAGGGTTAGCATCAGCCCTAGGATAGTGTTAGGGTTAGGGTTAGGGTTAGCATCAGCCCCAGGATAGTGTTAGGGTTAGGGTTAGGGTTAGCATCAGCCCTAGGATTGTGTTAGGGTTATGGTTAGGGTTAGCAGCAGCCCTAGGATAGTGTTAGGGTTAGGGTTAGCATCAGCCCTAGGATATTGTTCGGGTTAGGGTTAGGGTTAGCATCAGCCCTAGGATAGTGTTAGGGTTACGGTTAGGGTTAGCATCAGCCCTAGGATAGTGTTAGGGTTATGGTTAACATCAGCCCTAGGATAGTGTTAGGGTGAGGGTTAGGGTTAGCATCAGCCCTAGGATAGTGTTAGGGTTAGGGTTAGCATCAGCCCTAGGAGAGTGTTAGAGTTAGGGTTAGGTTTAGCATCAGGCCTAGGATAGGGTTAGGGTCAGTGTTATCATCAGTCAGAGGATAGTGTTATTGTTAGGGTTAGGGTTAGCATCAGCCCTAGGGTAGTGTTACGGTTAGGTGTAGCATCAGCCCTAGGATAGTGTTAGGGTTAGCGTTAGGGTTACCATCAGCCCTAGGATAGTGTTAGGTTTAGGGTTATCATCAGCCCTAGGATAGTGTTAGGGTTAGGGTTAGGGTTAGCATCAGCCCTAGGATAGTGGAAGGGTTAGGGTTAGGGTTAGCATCAGGCAGAGGATAGTGTTAGAGTTAGGGTTAGCATCAGCCCTAGGATAGTGTTAGGGTTAGGGTTAGGGTTAGCATCAGCCCTAGGATAGTGTTAGAGTTAGGGTTAGCATCAGCCCTAGGATAGTGTTAGGGTTAGGGTTAGCATCAGCCCTAGGATAGTGTTAGGGTTAGGGTTATGGTTAGCATCAGCCCTAGGATAGTGTTAGGGCTAGGGTTTGTCTCAGCCCTAGGAGAGTGTTAGGGTTAGGGTTAGGGTTAGCATCAGCCCTAGGATAGTGTTAGGGTTAGGGTTAGCATCAGTCCTAGGATAGTGTTAGGGTTAGGGTTGCGGTTAGAATCAGCCCTAGGATAGTGTTAGTGTTAGGGACATCATCAGCCCTAGGATAGTATTAGGGTTAGGGTTAGGGATATCATCAGACCTAGGATAGTGTTAGGGTTAGGGTTAGCATCAGCCCTAGGATAGTGTTAGGGTTAGGGTTAGGGTTAGCATCAGCCCTAGGATAGTGTTAGTGTTAGGGTTAGGGTTAGCATCAGCCCTAGGATAGTGTTAGTGTTAGGGTTAGGGTTAGCATCAGCCCTAGGATAGTGTTAGGGTTAGGATTAGCATCAGCCCTAGGATAGTGTTAGGGTTAGGGTTAGGGTTAGCATCAGCCCTAGGATAGTGTTAGGGTTAGGGTTAGGGTTAGCATCAGCCCTAGGATAGTGGAAGGGTTAGGGTTAGGGTTAGCATCAGGCCTAGGATAGTGTTAGAGTTAGGGTTAGCATCAGCCCTAGGATAGTGTTAGGGTTAGGGTTAGGGTTAGCATCAGCCCTAGGATAGTGTTAGAGTTAGGGTTAGCATCAGCCCTAGGATAGTGTTAGGGTTAGGGTTAGCATCAGCCCTAGGATAGTGTTAGGGTTAGGGTTATGGTTAGCATCAGCCCTAGGATAGTGTTAGGGCTAGGGTTTGTCTCAGCCCTAGGAGAGTGTTAGGGTTAGGGTTAGGGTTAGCATCAGCCCTAGGATAGTGTTAGGGTTAGGGTTAGCATCAGTCCTAGGATAGTGTTAGGGTTAGGGTTGCGGTTAGAATCAGCCCTAGGATAGTGTTAGTGTTAGGGTCATCATCAGCCCTAGGATAGTATTAGGGTTAGGGTTAGGGATATCATCAGGCCTAGGATAGTGTTAGGGTTAGGGTTAGCATCAGCCCTAGGATAGTGTTAGGGTTAGGGTTAGGGTTAGCATCAGCCCTAGGATAGTGTTAGGGTTAGGGTTAGGGTTAGCATCAGCCCTAGGATAGTGTTAGTGTTAGGGTTAGGGTTAGCATCAGCCCTAGGATAGTGTTAGGGTTAGGATTAGCATCAGCCCTAGGATAGTGTTAGGGTTAGGGTTAGGGTTAGCATCAGCCCTAGGATAGTGTTAGGGTTAGGGTTAGGGTTACCATCAGCCCTAGGATAGTGTTAGGTTTAGGGTTATCATCAGCCCTAGGACAGTGTTAGGGTTAGGGTTAGGGTTAGCATCAGCCCTAGGATAGTGGAAGGGTTAGGGTTAGAGTTAGCATCAGCCCTAGGATAGTGTTAGGGTTAGGGTTATGGTTAGCATCAGCCCTAGGAGAGTGTTAGGGTTAGGGTTAGCCTCAGCCCTAGGAGAGTGTTAGGGTTAGGGTTAGGGTTAGCATGAGCCCTAGGATAGTGTTAGGGTTAGGGTTAGCATCAGCCCTAGGATAGTGTTAGGGTTAGTGTTGCGGTTAGAATCAGCCCTAGGATAGTGTTAGTGTTAGGGTCCTCATCAGCCCTAGGATAGTATTAGGGTTAGGGTTAGGGATATCATCAGGCCTAGGATAGTGTTAGGGTTAGGATTAGCATCAGCCCTAGGATAGTGTTAGGGTTATGGTTAGGGTTAGCATCAGCCCTAGGATAGTGTTAGTGTTAGGGATAGGTTTAGCATCAGCCCTAGGAGAGTGTTAGGGTTAGGGTTAGGGATAGCATCAGCCCTAGGATAGTGTTAGGGTTAGGGTTAGGGTTAGCATCAGCCCTAAGATAGTGTTCGGGTTACGGTTAGGGTTAGCATCAGCCCTAGGATTGTGTTAGGGTTACGGTTAGGGTTAGCATCAACCCTAGGATAGTGTTAGGGTTAGGGTTAGCATCAGCCCTAGGATACTGTTAGGGTTAGTGTTAGGGTTAGCATCAGCCCTTGGATAGTGTTAGGGTTAGGGTTAGCATCAGCCCTAGGATAGTGTTAGGGTTAGGGTTAGGGTTAGCATAAGTCCTAGGATACTGTTAGGGTTAGGGTTAGCATCAGCCCTAGGATAGTGTTAGGGTTATTGTTAGGGTTAGCATCAGCCCTAGGATAGTGTTAGGGTTAGGGTTAGCATCAGCCCTAGGATAGTGTTAGGGTAAGGGTTAGTGTTATCATCATCCCAAGGATAGTGTTAGGGTTAGGGTTAGCCTCAGCCCTAGGAGTGTTGTAGGGTTAGGGTTAGGGTTAGCATCAGCCCTAGGATAGTGTTAGGGTTAGGGTTACCATCAGCCCTAGGATAGTGTTAGGTTTAGGGTTAGCATCAGCCCCAGGATAGTGTTAGGTTTAGGGTTAGGTTTAGCATCAGCCCTAGGATAGTGTTAGGGTTAGGGTTAGGGTTAGCATCAGCCCTAGGATAGTGAAAGGGTTAGGGTTAGGGTTAGCATCAGGCCTAGGATAGTGTTAGAGTTAGGGTTAGCATCAGCCCTAGGATAGTGTTAGGGTTATTGTTAGCATGAGCCCTAGGATAGTGTTAGGGTTAGGGTTAGGGTTAGCATCAGCCCTAGGATAGTGTTAGGGTTAAGGTTAGCCTCAGCCCTAGGAGTGTTGTAGTGTTAGGGTTAGGGTTAGCATCAGCCCTAGGATAGTGTTAGGGTTAGGGTTAACATCAGCTGTAGGATACTGTTAGGGTTAGGGTTAGGGTTAGCATCAGCCCTAGGATATTGTTAGGGTTAGGGTTAGGGTTAGCATCAGCCCTAGGATAGTGTTAGGGTTATGGTTAGGGTTAGCAGCAGCCCTAGGATAGTGTTAGGGTTAGGGTTAGCATCAGCCCTAGGATATTGTTCGGGTTAGGGTTAGGGTTAGCATCAGTCCTAGGATAGTGTTAGGGTTACAGTTAGGGTTAGCATCAGCCCTAGGATAGTGAAAGGGTTAGGGTTAGGGTTAGCGTCAGGCCTAGGATAGTGTTAGAGTTAGGGTTAGCATCAGCCCTAGGATAGTGTTAGGGTTTGAGTTAGCATCAGCCCTAGGATAGTGTTGGGGTTAGGGTCAGGGTTAGCATCAGCCCTAGGATAGTGTTAGGGTTAGGGTTAGGGTTAGCATCAGCCCCAGGATAGTGTTAGGGTTAGGGTTAGGGTTAGCATCAGCCCTAGGATAGTGTTAGGGTTATGGTTAGGGTTAGCAGCAGCCCTAGGATAGCGCTAGGGTTAGGGTTAGCATCAGCCCTAGGATATTGTTCGGGTTAGGGTTAGGGTTAGCATCAGCCCTAGGATAGTGTTAGGGTTACGGTTAGGGTTAGCATCAGCCCTAGGATAATGTTAGGGTTATGGTTAACATCAGCCCTAGGATAGTGTTAGGGTGAGGGTTAGGGTTAGCATCAGCCCTAGTATAGTGTTAGGGTTAGGGTTAGCATCAGCCCTAGGAGAGTGTTAGAGTTAGGGTTAGGTTTAGCATCAGGCCTAGGATAGGGTTAGGGTCAGGGTTATCATCAGTCAGAGGATAGTGTTAGGGTTAGGGTTAGGGTTAGCATCAGCCCTAGGGTAGTGTTACGGTTAGGTGTAGCATCAGCCCTAGGATAGTGTTAGGGTTAGCGTTAGGGTTACCATCAGCCCTAGGATAGTGTTAGGTTTAGGGTTATCATCATCCCTAGGATAGTGTTAGGGTTAGGGTTAGGGTTAGCATCAGCCCTAGGATAGTGGAAGGGTTAGGGTTAGGGTTAGCATCAGGCCTAGGATAGTGTTAGAGTTAGGGTTAGCATCAGCCCTAGGATACTGTTAGGGTTAGGGTTAGGGTTAGCATCAGCCCTAGGATAGTGTTAGAGTTAGGGTTAGCATCAGCCCTAGGATAGTGTTAGGGTTAGGGTTAGCATCAGCCCTAGGATAGTGTTAGGGTTAGGGTTATGGTTAGCATCAGCCCTAGGATAGTGTTAGGGCTAGGGTTTGTCTCAGCCCTAGGAGAGTGTTAGGGTTAGGGTTAGGGTTAGCATCAGCCCTAGGATAGTGTTAGGGTTGGGGTTAGCATCAGTCCTAGGATAGTGTTAGGGTTAGGGTTGCGGTTAGAATCAGCCCTAGGATAGTGTTAGTGTTAGGGTCATCATCAGCCCTAGGATAGTATTAGGGTTAGGGTTAGGGATATCATCAGGCCTAGGATAGTGTTAGGGTTAGGGTTAGCATCAGCCCTAGGATAGTGTTAGGGTTAGGGTTAGGGTTAGCATCAGCCCTAGGATAGTGTTAGGGTTAGGGTTAGGGTTAGCATCAGCCCTAGGATAGTGTTAGTGTTAGGGTTAGGGTTAGCATCAGCCCTAGGATAGTGTTAGGGTTAGGATTAGCATCAGCCCTAGGATAGTGTTAGGGTTAGGGTTAGGGTTAGCATCAGCCCTAGGATAGTGTTAGGGTTAGGGTTAGGGTTACCATCAGCCCTAGGATAGTGTTAGGTTTAGGGTTATCATCAGCCCTAGGACAGTGTTAGGGTTAGGGTTAGGGTTAGCATCAGCCCTAGGATAGTGGAAGGGTTAGGGTTAGAGTTAGCATCAGCCCTAGGATAGTGTTAGGGTTAGGGTTATGGTTAGCATCAGCCCTAGGAGAGTGTTAGGGTTAGGGTTAGCCTCAGCCCTAGGAGAGTGTTAGGGTTAGGGTTAGGGTTAGCATGAGCCCTAGGATAGTGTTAGGGTTAGGGTTAGCATCAGCCCTAGGATAGTGTTAGGGTTAGTGTTGCGGTTAGAATCAGCCCTAGGATAGTGTTAGTGTTAGGGTCCTCATCAGCCCTAGGATAGTATTAGGGTTAGGGTTAGGGATATCATCAGGCCTAGGATAGTGTAAGGGTTAGGATTAGCATCAGCCCTAGGATAGTGTTAGGGTTATGGTTAGGGTTAGCATCAGCCCTAGGATAGTGTTAGTGTTAGGGATAGGTTTAGCATCAGCCCTAGGAGAGTGTTAGGGTTAGGGTTAGGGATAGCATCAGCCCTAGGATAGTGTTAGGGTTAGGGTTAGGGTTAGCATCAGCCCTAAGATAGTGTTCGGGTTACGGTTAGGGTTAGCATCAGCCCTAGGATTGTGTTAGGGTTACGGTTAGGGTTAGCATCAACCCTAGGATAGTGTTAGGGTTAGGGTTAGCATCAGCCCTAGGATACTGTTAGGGTTAGTGTTAGGGTTAGCATCAGCCCTTGGATAGTGTTAGGGTTAGGGTTAGCATCAGCCCTAGGATAGTGTTAGGGTTAGGGTTAGGGTTAGCATAAGTCCTAGGATACTGTTAGGGTTAGGGTTAGCATCAGCCCTAGGATAGTGTTAGGGTTATTGTTAGGGTTAGCATCAGCCCTAGGATAGTGTTAGGGTTAGGGTTAGCATCAGCCCTAGGATAGTGTTAGGGTAAGGGTTAGGGTTATCATCATCCCAAGGATAGTGTTAGGGTTAGGGTTAGCCTCAGCCCTAGGAGTGTTGTAGGGTTAGGGTTAGGGTTAGCATCAGCCCTAGGATAGTGTTAGGGTTAGGGTTACCATCAGCCCTAGGATAGTGTTAGGTTTAGGGTTAGCATCAGCCCCAGGATAGTGTTAGGTTTAGGGTTAGGTTTAGCATCAGCCCTAGGATAGTGTTAGGGTTAGGGTTAGGGTTAGCATCAGCCCTAGGATAGTGAAAGGGTTAGGGTTAGGGTTAGCATCAGGCCTAGGATAGTGTTAGAGTTAGGGTTAGCATCAGCCCTAGGATAGTGTTATGGTTATTGTTAGCATGAGCCCTAGGATAGTGTTAGGGTTAGGGTTAGGGTTAGCATCAGCCCTAGGATAGTGTTAGGGTTAGGGTTAGCCTCAGCCCTAGGAGTGTTGTAGTGTTAGGGTTAGGGTTAGCATCAGCCCTAGGATAGTGTTAGGGTTAGGGTTAACATCAGCTGTAGGATACTGTTAGGGTTAGGGTTAGGGTTAGCATCAGCCCTAGGATATTGTTAGGGTTAGGGTTAGGGTTAGCATCAGCCCTAGGATAGTGTTAGGGTTATGGTTAGGGTTAGCAGCAGCCCTAGGATAGTGTTAGGTTTAGGGTTAGCATCAGCCCTAGGATATTGTTCGGGTTAGGGTTAGGGTTAGCATCAGTCCTAGGATAGTGTTAGGGTTACAGTTAGGGTTAGCATCAGCCCTAGGATAGTGTTAGGGTTATGGTTAACATCAGCCCTAGGATAGTGTTAGGGTGAGGGTTAGGGTTAGCATCAGCCCTAGGATAGTGTTAGGGTTAGGGTTAGCATCAGCCCTAGGAGAGTGTTAGAGTTAGGGTTAGGTTTAGCATCAGGCCTTGGATAGGGTTAGGGTCAGGGTTATCATCAGCCCTAGGATAGTGTTAGGGTTAGGGTTAGGGTTAGCATCAGCCCTAGGGTAGTGTTACGGTTAGGGTTAGCATCAGCCCTAGGATAGTGTTAGGGTTAGCGTTAGGGTTACCATCTGCCCTAGGATAGTGTTAGGTTTAGGGTTATCATCAGCCCTAGGATAGTGTTAGGGTTAGGGTTAGGGTTAGCATCAGGCCTAGGATAGTGGAAGGGTTAGGGTTAGGGTTAGAATCAGGCCTAGGATAGTGTTAGAGTTAGGGTTAGCATCAGCCCTAGGATAGTGTTAGGGTTAGGGTTAGGGTTAGCATCAGCCCTAGGATAGTGTTAGAGTTAGGGTTAGCATCAGCCCTAGGATAGTGTTAGGGTTAGGGTTAGGGTTAGCATCAGCCCTAGGATAGTGTTAGGGTTAGGGTTAGCATCAGCCCTAGGAGAGTGTTAGGGTTAGGGTTATGGTTAGCATCAGCCCTAGGATAGTGTTAGGGCTAGGGTTTGTCTCAGCCCTACGAGAGTGTTAGGGTTAGGGTTAGGGTTAGCATCAGCCCTAGGATAGTGTTAGGGTTAGGGTTAGCATCAGTCCTAGGATAGTGTTAGGGTTAGGGTTGCGGTTAGAATCAGCCCTAGGATAGTGTTAGTGTTAGGGTCATCATCAGCCCTAGGATAGTATTAGGGTTAGGGTTAGGGATATCATCAGGCCTAGGATAGTGTTAGGGGTAGGGTTAGCATCAGCCCTAGGATAGTGTTAGGGTTAGGGTTAGGGTTAGCATCAGCCCTAGGATAGTGTTAGTGTTAGGGATAGGTTTAGCATCAGCCCTAGGATAGTGTTAGGGTTAGGGTTAGGGATAGCATCAGCCCTAGGATAGTGTTAGGGTTAGGGTTAGGGTTAGCACCAGGCCTAGGATAGTGTTAGTGTTAGGGTTAGCATCAGCCTTAGGATAGTGTTAGGGGTAGTGTTATGGTTATTATCAGCCCTAGGATAGTGTTAGGGTTAGGGTTAGGGTTAGCATCAGCCCTAGGATAGTGTTAGGGTTAGGGTTAGCCTCAGCCGTAGGAGTGTTGTAGGGTTAGGGTTAGGGTTAGCATCAGCTCTAGGATAGTGTTAGGGTTAGGGTTACCATCAGCCCTAGGACAGTGTTAGGTTTAGGGTTAGCATCAGACCCAGGATAGTGTTAGGGTTAGGGTTAGGGTTAGCATCAGCCCTAGGATAGCGTTAGCGTTAGGGTTAGGGTTAGCATCAGCCCTAGGATAGTGAAAGGGTTAGGGTTAGGGTTAGCATCAGGCCTAGGATAGTGTTAGAGTTAGGGTTAGCATCAGCCCTAAAATAGTGTTAGGGTTAGAGTTATCATCAGCCCTAGGATAGTGTTAGGGTTAGGGTTAGGGTTAGCATCAGGCCTAGGATAGTGGAAGGGTTAGGGTTAGGGTTAGAATCAGGCCTAGGATAGTGTTAGAGTTAGGGTTAGCATCAGCCCTAGGATAGTGTTAGGGTTAGGGTTAGGGTTAGCATCAGCCCTAGGATAGTGTTAGAGTTAGGGTTAGCATCAGCCCTAGGATAGTGTTAGGGTTAGGGTTAGGGTTAGCATCAGCCCTAGGATAGTGTTAGGGTTAGGGTTAGCATCAGCCCTAGGATAGTGTTAGGGTTATGGTTATGGTTAGCATCAGCCCTAGGATAGTGTTAGGGCTAGGGTTTGTCTCAGCCCTAGGAGAGTGTTAGGGTTAAGGTTAGGGTTAGCATCAGCCCTAGGATAGTGTTAGGGTTAGGGTTAGCATCAGTCCTAGGATAGTGTTAGGGTTAGGGTTGCCGTTAGAATCAGCCCTAGGATAGTGTTAGTGTTAGGGTCATCATCAGCTCTAGGATAGTATTAGGGTTAGGGTTAGGGATATCATCAGGCCTAGGATAGTGTTAGGGTTAGGGTTAGCATCAGCCCTAGGATAGTGTTAGGGTTAGGGTTAGGGTTAGCATCAGCCCTAGGATAGTGTTAGTGTTAGGGATAGGTTTAGCATCAGCCCTAGGATAGTGTTAGGGTTAGGGTTAGGGATAGCATCAGCCCTAGGATAGTGTTAGGGTTAGGGTTAGGGTTAGCACCAGGCCTAGGATAGTGTTAGTGTTAGGGTTAGCATCAGCCTTAGGATAGTGTTAGGGGTAGGGTTAGGGTTATATCAGCCCTAGGATAGTGTTAGGGTTAGGGTTAGCCTCAGCCCTAGGAGTGTTGTAGGGTTAGGGTTAGGGTTAGCATCAGCTCTAGGATAGTGTTAGGGTTAGGGTTACCATCAGCCCTAGGACAGTGTTAGGTTTAGGGTTAGCATCAGCCCCAGGTTAGTGTTAGGGTTAGGGTTAGGGTTAGCATCAGCCCTAGGATAGCGTTAGGGTTAGGGTTAGGGTTAGCATCAGCCCTAGGATAGTGAAAGGGTTAGGGTTAGGGTTAGCATCAGGCCAAGGATAGTGTTAGAGTTAGGGTTAGCATCAGCCCTTAAATAGTGTTAGGGTTAGAGTTAGCATCAGCCCTAGGATAGTGTTAGGGTTAGGGTTAGGGTTACCATCAGCCCTAGGATAGTGTTAGGGTTAGGGTTAGGGTTAGCATCAGCCCTAGGATAGTGTTAGGGTTAGGGTTAGCCTCAGCCCTAGGATAGTGTTAGGGTTATGGTTAGGTTTAGCATCAGCCCTAGGATAGTGTTAGCATAAGGGTTAGGGTTAGCATCAGCCCTAAGATAGTGTTAGGGTTAGGGTTAGACTCAGCCCTCGGAGAGTATAAGGGTTAGGGTTAGGGTTAGCAACAGCCCTAGGATAGTGTTAGGGTTATTGTTAGCATCAGCCCTAGGATAGTGTTAGGGTTAGGGTTACGGTTAGCCTCAGCCCTAGGATAGTGTTAGGGTTAGAGTTAGCATCAGCCCTAGGACAGTGTTAGGGTTAGGGTTAGGGTTAGCATCAGCCCTAGGATAGTGTTAGGGTTTGGGTTATGGTTAGCATCAGCCCTAGGATAGTGTTAGGCTTAGGTTTAGCCTCTGCCCTAGGAGAGTGTTAGGGTTAGGGTTAGAGTTAGCATCAGCCCTAGGATAGTGATAGGGTTAGGGTTAGCATCAGCCCTAGGATAGTGTTAGGGTTAGGGTTGCGGTTAGAATCAGCCCTAGGATAGTGTTAGTGTTAGGGTCATCATCAGACCTAGGATAGTGTTAGGGTTAGGGATAGGAATATCATCAGGCATAGGATAGTGTTAGGGTTAGGGTTAGCCTCAGCCCTAGGATAGTGTTAGGGTAGGGTTAGGGTTAGCATCAGCCCTAGGATAGTGTTAGTGTTAGGGATAGGGTTAGCATCAGACCTAGGATAGTGTTAGGGTTAGGGTTAGCATCAGCCCTAGGATAGTGTTAGGGTTAGGGTTACGGTTAGCATCAGCCCTAGGAGTGTTGTAGTGTTAGGGTTAGGGTTAGCATCAGCCCTAGGATAGTGTTATGGTTAGGGTTAACATCAGCTCTAGGATAGTGTTAGGGTTAGGGTAAGGGTTAGCATCAGCCCTAGGATATTGTTAGGGTTAGGGTTAGGGTTAGCATCAGCCCTAGGATAGTGTTAGTGTTAGGGTTAGGGTTAGCATCAGCCCTAGGATAGTGTTAGGGTTAGGGAAAGGGTTAGCATCAGCCCTAGGATAGTGTTAGGGTTATGGTTAGGGTTAGCAGCAGCCCTAGGATAGTGTTAGGGTTAGGGTTAGGGTTAGCATCAGCCCTAGGATAGTGTTAGGGTTAGGGTTAGCATCAGCCCTAGGATAGTGTTAGAGTTAGGGTTAGGGTTAGCCTCAGCCCTAGGAGAGTGTTAGGGTTAGGGTTAGGGTTAGCATCAGCCCTAGGATAGTGTTAGGGTTAGGGTTAGCATCAGCCCTAGGATAGTGTTAGGGTTAGGGTTGCGGTTACAATCAGCCCTGGGATAGTGTTAGTGTTAGGTTCATCATCAGCCCTAGGATAGTATTAGGGTTAGGGTTAGGGTTAGCATCAGCCCTAGGATAGTGTTAGGGTTAGGGTTAGCATCAGCCCTAGGATAGTGTTAGGGTTAGGGTTAGGGTTAGCATCAGCCCTGGGATAGTGTTAGGGTTAGGGTTAACATCAGCTCTAGGATAGTGTTAGGGTTAGGGTTAGGGTTAGCATCAGCCCTAGGATATTGTTAGGGTTAGGGTTAGGATTAGCATCAGCCCTAGGATAGTGTTAGTGTTAGGGTTAGGGTTAGCATCAGCCCTAGGATAGTGTGAGGGTTAGTGTTAGGGTTAGCACCAGGCCTAGGATAGTGTTAGTGTTAGTGTTAGCATCAGCCTTAGGATAGTGTTAGGGGTAGGGTTAGGGTTAGTATCAGCCGTAGGATAGTGTTAGGGTTAGGGTTAACCTCAGCGCTAGGATAGTGTTAGAGTTAGGGTTAGGGTTAGCATCAGCCCTAAGATAGTGCTAGGGTTAGGGTTAGGGTTATGATTAGGATCAGCCATAGGATAGTGTTTGGGGTAGGGATAGCATCAGCCCTAGTATAGTGTTAGGGTTATGGTTAGGTTTAGCATCAGCCCTAGGATAGTGTTAGGGTAAGGGTTAGGGTTAGCATCAGCCCTCAGATAGTGTTAGGGTTAGGGTTAGACTCAGTCCTCGGAGAGTATTAGGGTTAGGGTTAGGGTTAGCAACAGCCCTAGGATAGTGTTAGGGTTATTGTTATCATCAGCCCTAGGATAGTATTAGGGTTCGGGTTACGGTTAGCATCAGCCCTAGGATAGTGTTAGGGTTAGAGTTAGCATCAGCCCTAGGATATTGTTAGGGTTAGGGTTAGGGTTAGCATCAGCCCTAGGATAGTGTTAGGGTTTGGGTTATGGTTAGCATCAGCCCTAGGATAGTGTTAGGCTTAGGGTTAGCCTCACCCTAGGAGAGTGTTAGGGTTAGGGTTAGGGTTAGCATCAGCCCTAGGATAGTGTTAGGGTTAGGGTTAGCATCAGCCCTAGGATAGTTTTAGGGTTAGGGTTGCGGTTAGAATCAGCCCTAGGATAGTGTTAGTGTTAGGGTCATCATCAGCCCTAGGATAGTGTTAGGGTTAGGGTTAGGGATATCATCAGGACTAGGATAGTGTTAGGGTTAGGGTTAGCATCAGCCCTAGGATAGTGTTAGGGTTAGGGTTAGGGTTAGCATCAGCCCTAGGCTAGTGTTAGTGTTAGGGTTAGTGTTACCATCAGCCCTAGAATAGTGTTAGGTTTAGGGTTATCATCAGCCCTAGGACAGTGTTAGGGTTAGGGTTAGGGTTAGCATCAGCCCTAGGATAGTGGAAGGGTTAGGGTTAGGGTTAGCATCAGCCCTAGGATAGTGTTAGGGTTAGGGTTATGGTTAGCATCAGCCCTAGGATAGTGTTAGGGTTAGGGTTAGCCTTAGCCCTAGGAGAGTGTTAGGGTTAGGGTTAGGGTTAGCATGAGCCCTAGGATAGTGTTAGGGTTAGGGTTAGCATCAGCCCTAGGATAGTGTTAGGGTTAGGGTTGTGGTTAGAATCAGCCCTAGGACAGTGTTAGTGTTAGGGTCCTCATCAGCCCTAGGATAGTATTAGTGTTAGGGTCCTCATCAGCCCTAGGATAGTATTAGGGTTAGGGTTAGGGATATCATCAGGCCTAGGATAGTGTTAGAGTTAGGATTATCATCAGCCCTAGGATAGTGTTAGGGTTAGGGTTAGGGTTAGCATCAGCCCTAGGATAGTATTAGTGTTAGGGATAGGTTTAGCATCAGCCCTAGGAGAGTGTTAGGGTTAGGGTTAGGGATAGCATCAGCCCTAGGATAGTGTTAGGGTTAGGGTTAGGGTTAGCATCAGCCCTAGGATAGTGTTCGGGTTACGGTTAGGGTTAGCATCAGCCCTAGGATTGTGTTAGGGTTACGGTTAGGGTTAGCATCAACCCTAGGTTAGTGTTAGGGTTAGGGTTAGCATCAGCCCTAGGATACTCTTAGGGTTAGTGTTAGGGTTAGCATCAGCCCTAGGATAGTGTTAAGGTTAGGGTTAGCATCAGCCCTAGGATAGTGTTAGGGTTAGGGTTACGGTTAGCATCAGCCCTAGGATAGTGTTAGTGTTAGGGTTAGGGTTAGCATCAGCCCTAGGATAGTCTTAGGTTTAGGGTAAGGGTTAGCATCAGCCCTAGGATAGTGTTAGGGTTATGGTTACGGTTAGCAGCAGCCCTAGGATAGTGTTAGGGTTAGGGTTATGGTTAGCATCAGCCCTAGGATATTGTTAGGGTTAGGGTTAGCCTTAGCAATAGCAGAGTGTTAGGGTTAGGGTTAGGGTTAGCATGAGCCCTAGGATAGTGTTAGGGTTAGGGTTAGCATCAGCCCTAGGATAGTGTTATGGTTAGGGTTGCGGTTAGAATCAGCCCTAGGATAGTGTTAGTGTTAGGGTCCTCATCAGCCCTAGGATAGTATTAGGGTTAGGGTCCTCATCAGCCCTAGGATAGTATTAGGGTTAGTGTTAGGGATATCCTCAGGCCTAGGATAGTGTTAGGGTTAGGATTATCATCAGCCCTAGGATAGTGTTAGGGTTAGGGTTAGGGTTAGCATCAGCCCTAGGATAGTGTTAGGGTTAGGGTTAGCCTCAGCCCTAGGAGTGTTGTAGGGTTAGGGTTAGGGTTAGCATCAGCTCTAGGATAGTGTTAGGGTTAGGGTTACCATCAGCCCTAGGACAGTGTTAGGTTTAGGGTTAGCATCAGCCCCAGGATAGTGTTAGGGTTAGGGTTAGGGTTAGCATCAGCCCTAGGATAGTGTTAGGGTTAGGGTTAGGGTTAGCATCAGACCTAGGATAGTGAAAGGGTTAGGGTTAGGGTTAGCATCAGGCCTAGGATAGTGTTAGAGTTAGGGTTAGCATCAGCCCTAGGATAGTGTTAGGGTTAGAGTTAGCATCAGCCCTAGGATAGTGTTAGCGTTAGGGTTAGGGTTACCATCAGCCCTAGGATAGTGTTAGGGTTAGGGTTAGGGTTAGCATCAGCCCTAGGATAGTGTTAGGGTTAGGGTTAGCCTCAGCCCTAGGATAGTGTTAGGGTTATGGTTAGGTTTAGCATCAGCCCTAGGATAGTGTTAGGATAAGGGTTAGGGTTAGCATCAGCCCTAAGATAGTGTTAGGGTTAGGGTTAGACTCAGCCCTGGGAGAGTATAAGGGTTAGGGTTAGGGTTAGCAACAGCCCTAGGATAGTGTTAGGGTTATTGTTAGCATCAGCCCTAGGATAGTGTTAGGGTTAGGGTTACGGTTAGCCTCAGCCCTAGGATAGTGTTAGGGTTAGAGTTAGCATCAGCCCTAGGATAGTGTTAGGGTTAGGGTTAGGGTTAGCATCAGCCCTAGGATAGTGTTAGGGTTTGGGTTATGGTTAGCATCAGCCCTAGGATAGTGTTAGGCTTAGGTTTAGCCTCTGCCCTAGGAGAGTGTTAGGGTTAGGGTTAGAGTTAGCATCAGCCCTAGGATAGTGATAGGGTTAGGGTTAGCATCAGCCCTAGGATAGTGTTAGGGTTAGGGTTGCGGTTAGAATCAGCCCTAGGATAGTGTTAGTGTTAGGGTCATCATCAGACCTAGGATAGTGTTAGGGTTAGGGATAGGAATATCATCAGGCATAGGATAGTGTTAGGGTTAGGGTTAGCCTCAGCCCTAGGATAGTGTTAGGGTAGGGTTAGGGTTAGCATCAGCCCTAGGATAGTGTTAGTGTTAGGGATAGGGTTAGCATCAGACCTAGGATAGTGTTAGGGTTAGGGTTAGCATCAGCCCTAGGATAGTGTTAGGGTTAGGGTTACGGTTAGCATCAGCCCTAGGAGTGTTGTAGTGTTAGGGTTAGGGTTAGCATCAGCCCTAGGATAGTGTTATGGTTAGGGTTAACATCAGCTCTAGGATAGTGTTAGGGTTAGGGTTAGGGTTAGCATCAGCCCTAGGATATTGTTAGGGTTAGGGTTAGGGTTAGCATCAGCCCTAGGATAGTGTTAGTGTTAGGGTTAGGGTTAGCATCAGCCCTAGGATAGTGTTACGGTTAGGGAAAGGGTTAGCATCAGCCCTAGGATAGTGTTAGGGTTATGGTTAGGGTTAGCAGCAGCCCTAGGATAGTGTTAGGGTTAGGGTTAGGGTTAGCATCAGCCCTAGGATAGTGTTAGGGTTAGGGTTAGCATCAGCCCTAGGATAGTGTTAGAGTTAGGGTTAGGGTTAGCCTCAGCCCTAGGAGAGTGTTAGGGTTAGGGTTAGGGTTAGCATCAGCCCTAGGATAGTGTTAGGGTTAGGGTTAGCATCAGCCCTAGGATAGTGTTAGGGTTAGGGTTGCGGTTACAATCAGCCCTGGGATAGTGTTAGTGTTAGGTTCATCATCAGCCCTAGGATAGTATTAGGGTTAGGGTTAGGGATATCATCAGGCCTAGGATAGTGTTAGGGTTAGGGTTAGCATCAGCCCTAGGATAGTGTTAGGGTTAGGGTTAGGGTTAGCATCAGCCCTAGGATAGTGTTAGTGTTAGGGATAGGGTTAGCATCAGCCCTAGGATAGCGTTAGGGTTAGGGTTAGCATCAGCCCTAGGATAGTGTTAGGGTTAGGGTTAGGGTTAGCATCAGCCCTGGGATAGTGTTAGGGTTAGGGTTAACATCAGCTCTAGGATAGTGTTAGGGTTAGGGTTAGGGTTAGCATCAGCCCTAGGATATTGTTAGGGTTAGGGTTAGGATTAGCATCAGCCCTAGGATAGTGTTAGTGTTAGGGTTAGGGTTAGCATCAGCCCTAGGATAGTGTGAGGGTTAGGGTTAGGGTTAGCACCAGGCCTAGGATAGTGTTAGTGTTAGTGTTAGCATCAGCCTTAGGATAGTGTTAGGGGTAGGGTTAGGGTTAGTATCAGCCGTAGGATAGTGTTAGGGTTAGGGTTAACCTCAGCGCTATAATAGTGTTAGAGTTAGGGTTAGGGTTAGCATCAGCCCTAAGATAGTGCTAGGGTTAGGGTTAGGGTTATGATTAGCATCAGCCATAGGATAGTGTTAGGGTTAGGGTTAGGGTTAGCATCAGCCCTAGGATAGTGTTAGGGTTAGGGTTAGCATCAGCCCTAGGATAGTGTTCGGGTTAGGGTTAGGGTTAGCATCAGCCCTAGGATAGTGTTAGGGTTACGGTTAGGGTTAGCATCACCCCTAGGTTAGTGTTAGGGTTAGGGTTAGCATCAGCCCTAGGATAGTGTTAGGGTTAGGGATAGGGTTAGCATCAGCCCTAGGATAGTGTTAGGGTTAGGGTTAGCATCAGCCCTAGGATAGTGTTAGGGTTAGGGTTAGGGTTAGCATCAGTCCTAGGATACTGTTAGGGTTAGGGTTAGCATCAGCCCTAGGATAGTGTTAGGGTTATTGATAGGGTTAGCATCAGCCATAGGATACTGTTATGGTTAGGGTTAGCATCAGCCCTAGGATAGTGTTAGGGTTAGGGTTACCATCAGCCCTAGGATAGTGTTAGCTTTAGGGTTAGCATCAGCCCCAGGATAGTGTTAGGGTTAGGGTTAGGGTTAGCATCAGCCCTAGGATACTGAAAGGTTTAGGGTTAGGGTTAGCATCAGGCCTAGGATAGTGTTAGAGTTAGGGTTAGCATCAGCCCTAGGATAGTGTTAGGGTTAGAGTTAGCATCAGCCCTAGGATAGTGGTAGGGTTAGGGTTAGGGTTAGCATCAGCCCTAGGATAGTGTTAGGGTTAGGGTTAGGGTTAGCATCAGCCCTAGGATAGTGTTAGGGTTAGGGTTAGCCTCAGCCCTAGGAGAGTGTTAGGGTTAGGTTTAGGGTTAGCATCAGCCCTAGGATAGTGTTTGGGGTAGGGATAGCATCAGCCCTAGTATAGTGTTAGGGTTATGGTTAGGTTTAGCATCAGCCCTAGGATAGTGTTAGGGTAAGGGTTAGGGTTAGCATCAGCCCTCAGATAGTGTTAGGGTTAGGGTTAGACTCAGTCCTCGGAGACTATTAGGGTTAGGGTTAGGGTTAGCAACAGCCCTAGGATAGTGTTAGGGTTATTGTTATCATCAGCCCTAGGATAGTATTAGGGTTCGGGTTACGGTTAGCATCAGCCCTAGGATAGTGTTAGGGTTAGAGTTAGCATCAGCCCTAGGATATTGTTAGGGTTAGGGTTAGGGTTAGCATCAGCCCTAGGATAGTGTTAGGGTTTGGGTTATGGTTAGCATCAGCCCTAGTATACTGTTAGGCTTAGGGTTAGCCTCACCCTAGGAGACTGTTAGGGTTAGGGTTAGGGTTAGCATCAGCCCTAGGATAGTGTTAGGGTTAGGGTTAGCATCAGCCCTAGGATAGTTTTAGGGTTAGGGTTGCGGTTAGAATCAGCCCTAGGATAGTGTTAGTGTTAGGGTCATCATCAGCCCTAGGATAGTGTTAGGGTTAGGGTTAGGGATATCATCAGGGCTAGGATAGTGTTAGGGTTAGGGTTAGCATCAGCCCTAGGATAGTGTTAGGGTTAGGGTTAGGGTTAGCATCAGCCCTAGGATAGTGTTAGTGTTAGGGTTAGTGTTACCATCAGCCCTAGAATAGTGTTAGGTTTAGGGTTATCATCAGCCCTAGGACAGTGTTAGGGTTAGGGTTAGGGTTAGCATCAGCCCTAGGATAGTGGAAGGGTTAGGGTTAGGGTTAGCATCAGCCCTAGGATAGTGTTAGGGTTAGGGTTATGGTTAGCATCAGCCCTAGGATAGTGTTAGGGTTAGGGTTAGCCTTAGCCCTAGGAGAGTGTTAGGGTTAGGGTTAGGGTTAGCATGAGCCCTAGGATAGTGTTAGGGTTAGGGTTAGCATCAGCCCTAGGATAGTGTTAGGGTTAGGGTTGTGGTTAGAATCAGCCCTAGGATAGTGTTAGTGTTAGGGTCCTCATCAGCCCTAGGATAGTATTAGGGTTAGGGTCCTCATCAGCCCTAGGATAGTATTAGGGTTAGGGTTAGGGATATCATCAGGCCTAGGATAGTGTTAGAGTTAGGATTATCATCAGCCCTAGGATAGTGTTAGGGTTAGGGTTAGGGTTAGCATCAGCCCTAGGATAGTGTTAGTGTTAGGGATAGGTTTAGCATCAGCCCTAGGAGAGTGTTAGGGTTAGGGTTAGGGATAGCATCAGCCCTAGGATAGTGTTAGGGTTAGGGTTAGGGTTAGCATCAGCCCTAGGATAGTGTTCGGGTTACGGTTAGGGTTAGCATCAGCCCTAGGATTGTGTTAGGGTTACGGTTAGGGTTAGCATCAACCCTAGGATAGTGTTAGGGTTAGGGTTAGCATCAGCCCTAGGATACTCTTAGGGTTAGTGTTAGGGTTAGCATCAGCCCTAGGATAGTGTTAAGGTTAGGGTTAGCATCAGCCCTAGGATAGTGTTAGGGTTAGGGTTACGGTTAGCATCAGTCCTAGGATACTGTTAGGGTTAGGGTTAGCATCAGACCTAGGATAGTGTTAGGGTTATTCTTAGGGTTAGCATCAGCCCTAGGATAGTGTTAGGGTTAGGGTTAGCATCAGCCCTAGGATAGTGTTAGGGTTAGGGTTAGGGTTAGCATCAGCCCAAGGATAGTGTTAGGGTTAGGGTTAGCCTCAGCCCTAGGAGTGTTGTAGGGTTAGGGTTAGGGTTAGCATCAGCCCTAGGATAGTGTTAGGGTTAGGGTTACCATCAGCCCTAGGATAGTGTTAGGTTTAGGGTTAGCATCAGTCCCAGGATAGTGTTAGGGTTAGGGTTAGGGTTAGCATCAGCCCTAGGATAGTGTTAGGGTTAGGGTTAGGGTTAGCATCAGCCCTAGGATAGTGAAAGGGTTAGGGTTCGGGTTAGCATCAGGCCTAGGATAGTGTTAGAGTTAGGGTTAGCATCAGCCCTAGGATAGTGTTAGGGTTATTGTTAGCATCAGCCCTAGGATAGTGTTAGGGTTATGGTTAGGGTTAGCATCAGCCCTAGGATAGTGTTAGGGTTAGGGTTAGCATCAGCCCTAGGATAGTGTTAGGGTTACGGTTGCGGTTAGAATCAGCCCTAGAATAGTGTTAGTGTTGGGGTCATCATCAGCCCTAGGATAGTATTAGGGTTAGGGTTAGGGATATCATCAGGCCTAGGATAGTGTTAGGGTTAGGGTTAGCATCAGCCCTAGGATAGTGTTAGGGTTAGGGTTAGGGTTAGCATCAGCCCTCGGATATTGTTAGTGTTAGGGATAGGGTTAACATCAGCCCTAGGATAGTGTTAGGGTTAGGGTTAGCATCAGCCCTAGGATAGTGTTAGGGTTAGGGTTAGGGTTAGCATCAGCCCTAGGTTAGTGTTAGGGTTAGGGTTAACATCAGCTGTAGGATAGTGTTAGGGTTAGGGTTAGGGTTAGCATCAGCCCTAGGATATTGTTAGGGTTAGGGTTAGGGTTAGCATGAGCCCTAGGATAGTGTTAGGGTTATGGTTAGGGTTAGCAGCAGCCCTAGGATAGTGTTAGGGTTAGGGTTAGCATCAGCCCTAGGATATTGTTCGGGTTAGGGTTAGGGTTAGCATCAGCCCTAGGATAGTGTTAGGGTTAGGGTTAGGGTTAGCATCAGCCCTAGGATAGTGTTAGCGTTAGGGTTAGCATCAACCCTAGGAGAGTGATATGGTTAGGGATAGGGTTAGCATCAGGCCTAGGATAGTGTTAGGGTTAGGGTTAGGGTTAGCATCAGCCCTAGGATAGTGTTAGGGTTAGGGTTAGGGTTAGCATCAGCCCTAGGATATTGTTAGGGTTAGGGTTAGGGTTAGCATCAGCCCTAGGATAGTGTTAGTGTTAGGGTTAGGGTTAGCATCAGCCCTAGGATAGTCTTAGGTTTAGGGTAAAGGTTAGCATCAGCCCTAGGATAGTGTTAGGGTTATGGTTACGGTTAGCAGCAGCCCTAGGATAGTGTTAGGGTTAGGGTTAGGGTTAGCATCAGCCCTAGGATAGTGTTAGGGTTAGGGTTAGCATCAGCCCTAGGATATTGTTCGGGTTAGGGTTAGGGTTAACATCAGCCCAAGGATAGTGTTAGGGTTACGGTTAGGGTTAGCATCAGCCCTAGGATAGTGTTAAGGTTAGGGTTAACATCAGCCCTAGGATAGTTTTATGGTTAGGGTTAGGGTTAGCATCAGCCCTAGGATAGTGTTAGGGTTAGGGTTAACATCAGCCCTAGGATAGTGTTAGAGTTAGGGTTAGGTGTAGCATCAGGACTAGTATAGGGTTAGGGTCAGGGTTATCATCAGCCCTAGGATAGTGTTAGGGTTAGGGTTAGCATCAGCCCTAGGGTAGTGTTATGGTTAGGGGTAGCATCAGCCCTAGGATAGTGTTAGGGTTAGGGTTAGGGTTAGCATCAGCCCTAGGATAGTGGAAGGGTTAGGGTTAGGGTTAGCATCAGGCCTAGGATAGTGTTAGAGATAGGGTTAGCATCAGCCTTAGGATAGTGTTAGGGTTAGGGTTAGGGTTAGCATCAGCCCTAGGATAGTGTTAGGGTTAGGGTTAGGGTTAGCATCAGCCCTAGGATAGTGTTAGGGTTTGGGTTATGGTTAGCATCAGCCCTAGGATAGTGTTAGGCTTAGGGTTAGCCTCAGCCCTAGGAGAGTGTTAGGGTTAGGGTTAGAGTTAGCATCAGCCCTAGGATAGTGATAGGGTTAGGGTTAGCATCAGCCCTAGGATAGTGTTAGGGTTAGGGTTGCGGTTAGAATCAGCCCTAGGATAGTGTTAGTGTTAGGGTCATCATCAGCCCTAGGATAGTGTTAGGGTTAGGGATAGGGATATCATCAGGCCTTGGATAGTGTTAGGGTTAGGGTTAGCATCAGCCCTAGGATAGTGTTACGGTTAGGGTTAGGGTTAGCATCAGCCCTAGGATAGTGTTAGTGTTAGGGATAGGGTTAGCATCAGCCCTAGGATAGTGTTAGGGTTAGGGTTAGCATCAGCCCTAGGATAGGGTTAGGGTAAGGGTTAGGGTTAACATCAGCCCTAGGATAGTGTTAGGGTTAGGGTTAGCCTCAGCCCTAGGAGTGTTGTAGTGTTAGGGTTAGGGTTAGCATCAGCCCTAGGATAGTGTTAGGGTTAGGGTTAACATCAGCTCTAGGATAGTGTTAGGGTTAGGGTTAGGGTTAGCATCAGCCCTAGGATAGTGTTAGGGTTAGGGTTAGCATCAGCCCTAGGATACTGTTAGAGTTAGGGTTAGGTTAAGCATCAGGCCTAGGATAGAGTTAGGGTTAGGGTTATCATCAGCCCTAGGATAGTGTTAGGGTTAGGGTTAGGGTTAGCATCAGCCCTAGGGTAGTGTTAGGGTTAGGGGTAGCATCAGCCCTAGGATAGTATTAGGGTTAGGGTTAGGGTAACCATCAGCCCTAGGATAGTGTTAGGTTTAGGGTTATCATCAGCCCTAGGATAGTGTTAAGGATAAGGTTAGGGTTAGCATCAGCCCTAGGATAGTGGAAGGGTTATTGTTAGGGTTAGCATCAGGCCTAGGATAGTGTTAGAGTTAGGGTTAGCATCAGCCCTAGGATAGTGGTAGGGTTAGGGTTAGGGTTAGCATCAGCCCTAGGATAGTGTAGAGTTAGGGTTAGCATCAGCCCTAGGATAGTGTTAGGGTTAGGGTTAGCCTCAGCCCTAGGAGAGTGTTAGGGTTAGGGTTAGGGTTAGCATCAGCCCTAGGATAGTGTTAGGGTTAGGGTTATGGTTAGCATCAGCCCTAGGTTAGTGTTAGGTTTAGGGTTAGCATCAGCCCCAGGATAGTGTTAGGGTTAGGGTTAGGGTTAGCATCAGCCCTAGGATAGTGTTAGGGTTAGGGTTAGGGTTAGCATCAGCCCTAGGATAGTGAAAGGGTTAGGGTTAGGGTTAGCATCAGGCCTAGGATAGTGTTAGAGTTAGGGTTAGCATGAGCCCTAGGATAGTGTTAGGGTTAGAGTTAGCATCAGCCCTAGGATAGTGTTAGGGTTAGGGTTAGAGTTAGCATCAGCCCTAGGATAGTGTTAGGGTTAGGGTTAGGGTTAGCATCAGCCCTAGGATAGTGTTAGGGTTTGAGTTAGCATCAGCCCTAGGATAGTGTTAGGGTTAGTGTTAGGGTTAGCATCAGGCCTAGGATAGTGTTAGAGTTAGGGTTATGGTTAGCATCAGCCCTAGGATAGTTTTAGGGTTAGGGTTAGCCTCAGCCCTAGGAGAGTGTTAGGGTTAGGGTTAGGGTTAGCATCAGCCCTAGGATAATGTTAGGGTTAGGGTTAGCCTCAGCCCTAGGAGAGTGTTAGGGTTAGGGTTAGGGTTAGCATCAGCCCTAGGATAGTGTTAGGGTTAGGGTTAGGGATCGCATCAGCCCTAGGATAGTGTTAGCGTTAGGGTTAGGGTTAGCACCAGGCCTAGGATAGTGTTAGTGTTAGGGTTAGCATCAGCCTTAGGATAGTGTTAGGGGTAGGGTTAGGGTTAGTATCAGCCGTAGGATAGTGTTAGGGCTAGGGTTAACCTCAGCGCTAGGATAGTGTTAGAGTTAGGGTTAGGGTTAGCATCAGCCCTAAGATAGTGTTAGGGTTAGGGTTAGGGTTATGATTAGCATCAGCCCCAGGATAGTGTTAGGGTTAGGGTTAGTGTTAGCATCAGCCCTAGGATAGTGTTAGGGTTAGGGTTAGCATCAGCCCTAGGATAGTGTTCGGGTTAGGGTTAGGGTTAGGGTTACCATCAGCCCTAGGATAGTGTTAGGGTTACGGTTAGGGTTAGCATCAACCCTAGGATAGTGTTAGGGTTAGGGTTAATATCAGCCCTAGGATAGTGTTAGGGTTAGGGTTAGCATCAGCCCTAGGATAGTGTTAGTCTTAGGGTTAGCATCAGCCCTAGGATAGTGTTAGGGTTAGCGTTAGGGTTAGCATCAGTCCTAGGATACTGTTAGTGCTAGGGTTAGCATCAGCCCTATGATAGTGTTAGGGTTATTGTTAGGGTTAGCATCAGCCCTAGGATAGTGTTAGGGTTAGGGTTAGCATCAGCCCTAGGATAGTGTTAGGGTTAGGGTTAGGGTTAGCATCAGCCCAAGGATATTGTTAGGGTTAGGGTTAGCCTCAGCCATACTAGTGTTGTAGGGTTAGGGTTAGGGTTAGCATCAGCGCTAGGATACTGTTAGGGTTAGGGTTACCATCAGCCCTAGGATAGTGTTAGGTTTAGGGTTAGCATCAGCCCCAGGATAGTGTTAGGGTTAGGGTTAGGGTTAGCAACAGCCCTAGGATAGTGTTAGTGTTAGGGTTAGGGTTAGCATCAGCCCTAGGATAGTGAAAGGGTTAGGGTTAGGGTTAGCATCAGGCCTAGGATAGTGTTAGAGTTAGGGTTAGCATCAGCCCTACGATAGTGTTAGGGTTAGCGTTAGCATCAGCCCTAGGATAGTGTTAGGGTTAGGGTTAGGGTTAGCATCAGCCCTAGGATAGTGTTAGGGTTAGGGTTAGGGTTAGCATCAGCCCTAGGATAGTGTTAGGGTTAGGGTTAGCCTCAGCCCTAGGAGAGTGTTAGGGTTAGGGTTACCATCAGCCCCAGGATAGTGTTAGGGTTAGGGTTAGGGTTAGCATCAGCCCTAGGATAGTGTTAGGGTTAGGGTTAGGGTTAGCATCAGCCCTAGGATAGTGAAAGGGTTAGGGTTAGGGTTAGCATCAGGCCTAGGATAGTGTTAGAGTTAGGGTTAGCATCAGCCCTAGGATAGTGTTAGGGTTATTGTTAGCATCAGCCCTAGGATAGTGTTAGGGTTAGGGTTAGGGTTAGCATCAGCCCTAGGATAGTGTTAGGGTTAGGGTTAGCATCAGCCCTAGGATAGCGTTAGTGTTAGGGTTGCGGTTAGAATCAGCCCTAGGATAGTGTTAGTGTTAGGGTCATCATCAGCCCTAGGATAGTATTAGGGTTAGGGTTAGGGATATCATCAGGCCTAGGATAGTGTTAGGGTTAGGGTTGGCATCAGCCCTAGGATAGTGTTAGGGTTAGGGTTAAGGTTAGCATCAGCCCTAGGATAGTGTTAGTGTTAGGGATAGGGTTAGCATCAGCCCTAGGTTAGTGTTAGGTTTAGGGTTAGCATCAGCCCTAGGATAGTGTTAGGGTTAGGGTTAGGGTTAGCATCAGCCCTAGGATAGTGTTAGGGTTAGGGTTAGCCTCAGCCCTAGGAGTGTTGTAGTGTTAGGGTTAGGGTTAGCATCAGCTGTAGGATAGTGTTAGGGTTAGGGTTAGGGTTAGCATCAGCCCTAGGATATTTTTAGGGTTAGGGTTAGCGTTAGCATCAGCCCTAGGATAGTGTTAGGCTTATGATTAGGGTTAGCAGCAGCCCTAGGATAGTGTTAGGGTTAGGGTTAGCATCAGCCCTAGGATATTGTTCGGGTTAGGGTTAGGGTTAACATCAGCCCAAGGATAGTGTTAGGGTTACGGTTAGGGTTAGCATCAGCCCTAGGATAGTGTTAAGGTTAGGGTTAACATCAGCCCTAGGATAGTTTTAGGGTTAGGGTTAGGGTTAGCATCAGCCCTAGGATAGTGTTAGGGTTAGGGTTAGCATCAGCCCTAGGATAGTGTTAGAGTTAGGATTAGGTGTACCATCAGGACTAGTATAGGGTTAGGGTCAGGGTTATCATCAGCCCTAGGATAGTGTTAGGGTTAGGGTTAGCATCAGACCTAGGGTAGTGTTATGGTTAGGGGTAGCATCAGCCCTAGGATAGTGTTAGGGTTAGAGTTAGGGTTAGCATCAGCCCTAGGATAGTGGAAGGGTTAGGGTTAGGGTTAGCATCAGGCCTAGGATAGTGTTAGAGTTAGGGTTAGCATCAGCCCTCGGAGAGTGTTAGGGTTAGGGTTAGGGTTAGCATCAGCCCTAGGATAGTGTTAGGGTTAGGGTTAGCATCAGCCCTAGGATAGTGTTAGGGTTAGGGTTGCGATTAGAATCAGCCCTAGGATAGTGTTAGTGTTAGGGTCATCATCAGCCCTAGGATAGTATTAGGGTTAGGGTTAGGGATATCATCAGGCCTAGGAGAGTGTTAGGGTTAGGGTTAGCATCAGCCCTAGGATAGTGTTAGGGTTAGGGTTAGGGTTAGCATCAGCCCTAAGGTAGTGTTAGGGTTAGGGTTACCATAAGCCCTAGGGTAGTGTTAGGTTTAGGGTTAGCATCAGCCTCAGGATAGTGTTAGGGTTAGGGTTAGGGTGAGCATCAGCCCTAGGATAGTGTTAGGGTTAGGGTTAGGGTTAGCATCAGCCCTAGGATAGTGAAAGGGTTAGGGTTAAGGTTAGCATCAGGCCTAGGATAGTGTTAGAGTTAGGGTTAGCATCAGCCCTAGGATAGTGTTAGGGTTAGAGTTAGCATCAGCCCTAGGATAGTGTAGGGTTAGGGTTAGGGTTAGCATCAGCCCTAGGATAGTGTTAGGGTTAGTGTTAGGGTTAGCATCAGGCCTAGGATAGTGTTAGCGTTAGGGTTATGGTTAGCATCAGCCCTAGGATAGTGTTAGGGTTAGGGTTAGCCTCAGCCCTAGGAGAGTGTTAGGGTTAGGGTTAGGGTTAGCATCAGCCCTAGGATAGTGTTAGGGTTAGGGTTAGCATCAGCCCTAGCATAGTGTTAGGGTTAGGGTTGCGGTTAGAATCAGCCCTAGGATAGTGTTAGTGTTAGGGTCATCATCAGCCCTATGATAGTGTTAGGGTTAGGGTTAGGGATATCATCAGGCCTAGGATAGTGTTAGGGTTAGGGTTAGCATCAGCCCTAGGATAGTGTTAGGGTTAGGGTTAGGGTTAGCATCAGCCCTAGGATAGTGTTAGTGTTAGGGATAGGTTTAGCATCAGCCCTAGGATAGTGTTAGGGTTAGGGTTAGGGATAGCATCAGCCCTAGGATAGTGTTAGGGTTAGGGTTAGGGTTAGCACCAGGCCTAGGATAGTGTTAGTTTTAGGGTTAGCATCAGCCTTAGGATAGTGTTAGGGGTAAGGTTAGGGTTAGTATCAGCCGTAGGATAGTGTTAGGGTTAGAGTTAACCTCAGCGCTAGGATAGTGTTAGAGTTAGGGTTAGGGTTAGCATCAGCCCTAAGATAGTGTTAGGGTTAGGGTTAGGGTTATGATTAGCATCAGCCCTAGGATAGTCTTAGGGTTAGGGTTAGCATCAGCCCTAGGATAGTGTTCGGGTTAGGGTTAGGGTTAGCATCAGCCCTAGGATAGTGTTAGGGTTACGGTTAGGGTTAGCATCAACCCTAGGATAGTGTTAGGGTTAGGGTTAGCATCAGCCCTAGGATAGTGTTAGGGTTAGGGTTAGGGTTAGCATCAGCCCTAGGATATTGTTAGGGTTAGGGTTAGCATCAGCCCTAGGATAGTGTTAGGGTTAGGGTTAGGGTTAGCATCAGTCCTAGGATACTGTTAGTGTTAGGGTTAGCATCAGCCCTAGGATAGTGTTAGGGTTATTGTTAGGGTTAGCATCAGCCCTAGGATAGTGTTAGGGTTAGGGTTAGCATCAGCCCGAGGATAGTGTTAGGGTTAGTGTTAGGGTTAGCATCAGCCCAAGGATAGTGTTAGGGTTAGGGTTAGCCTCAGCCCTACTAGTGTTGTAGGGTTAGGGTTAGGGTTAGCATCAGCGCTAGGATAGTGTTAGGGTTAGGGTTACCATCAGCCCTAGGATAGTGTTAGGTTTAGGGTTAGCATCAGCCCCAGGATAGTGTTAGGGTTAGGGTTAGGGTTAGCATCAGCCCTAGCATAGTGTTAGGGTTAGGGTTAGGGTTAGCATCAGCCCTAGGATAGTGAAAGGGTTAGGGTTAGGGTTAGCATCAGGCCTAGGATAGTGTTAGAGTTAGGGTTAGCATCAGCCCTAGGATAGTGTTAGTGTTAGAGTTAGCATCAGCCCTAGGATAGTGTTAGGGTTAGGGTTAGGGTTAGCATCAGCCCTAGGATAGTGTTAGGGTTAGGGTTAGGGTTAGCCTCAGCCCTAGGATAGTGTTAGGGTTAGGGTTAGGGTTAGCTACAGCCCTATGATATTGTTAGGGTTATTGTTAGCATCAGCCCTAAGTTAGTGTTAGGGTTAGGGTTAGGGTTAGCATCAGCCCTAGGATAGTGTAGGGTTAGAGTTAGCATCAGCCCTAGGATAGTGTTAGGGTTAGGGTTAGGGTTAGCATCAGCCCTAGGATAGTGTTAGGGTTAGGGTTATGGTTAGCATCAGCCCTAGGATAGTGTTAGGGTTAGGGTTAACATCAGCTCTAGGATAGTGTTAGGGTTAGGGTTAGGGTTAGCATCAGCCCTAGGATAGTGTTAGGGTTAGGGTTAGCATCAGCCCTAGGATACTGTTAGAGTTAGGGTTAGGTTAAGCATCAGGCCTAGGATAGAGTTAGGGTTAGGGTTATCATCAGCCCTAGGATAGTGTTAGGGTTAGGGTTAGGGTTAGCATCAGCCCTAGGGTAGTGTTAGGGTTAGGGGTAGCATCAGCCCTAGGATAGTATTAGGGTTAGGGTTAGGGTAACCATCAGCCCTAGGATAGTGTTAGGTTTAGGGTTATCATCAGCCCTAGGATAGTGTTAAGGATAAGGTTAGGGTTAGCATCAGCCCTAGGATAGTGGAAGGGTTATTGTTAGGGTTAGCATCAGGCCTAGGATAGTGTTAGAGTTAGGGTTAGCATCAGCCCTAGGATAGTGGTAGGGTTAGGGTTAGGGTTAGCATCAGCCCTAGGATAGTGTAGAGTTAGGGTTAGCATCAGCCCTAGGATAGTGTTAGGGTTAGGGTTAGCCTCAGCCCTAGGAGAGTGTTAGGGTTAGGGTTAGGGTTAGCATCAGCCCTAGGATAGTGTTAGGGTTAGGGTTATGGTTAGCATCAGCCCTAGGTTAGTGTTAGGTTTAGGGTTAGCATCAGCCCCAGGATAGTGTTAGGGTTAGGGTTAGGGTTAGCATCAGCCCTAGGATAGTGTTAGGGTTAGGGTTAGGGTTAGCATCAGCCCTAGGATAGTGAAAGGGTTAGGGTTAGGGTTAGCATCAGGCCTAGGATAGTGTTAGAGTTAGGGTTAGCATGAGCCCTAGGATAGTGTTAGGGTTAGAGTTAGCATCAGCCCTAGGATAGTGTTAGGGTTAGGGTTAGAGTTAGCATCAGCCCTAGGATAGTGTTAGGGTTAGGGTTAGGGTTAGCATCAGCCCTAGGATAGTGTTAGGGTTTGAGTTAGCATCAGCCCTAGGATAGTGTTAGGGTTAGTGTTAGGGTTAGCATCAGGCCTAGGATAGTGTTAGAGTTAGGGTTATGGTTAGCATCAGCCCTAGGATAGTTTTAGGGTTAGGGTTAGCCTCAGCCCTAGGAGAGTGTTAGGGTTAGGGTTAGGGTTAGCATCAGCCCTAGGATAATGTTAGGGTTAGGGTTAGCCTCAGCCCTAGGAGAGTGTTAGGGTTAGGGTTAGGGTTAGCATCAGCCCTAGGATAGTGTTAGGGTTAGGGTTAGGGATCGCATCAGCCCTAGGATAGTGTTAGCGTTAGGGTTAGGGTTAGCACCAGGCCTAGGATAGTGTTAGTGTTAGGGTTAGCATCAGCCTTAGGATAGTGTTAGGGGTAGGGTTAGGGTTAGTATCAGCCGTAGGATAGTGTTAGGGCTAGGGTTAACCTCAGCGCTAGGATAGTGTTAGAGTTAGGGTTAGGGTTAGCATCAGCCCTAAGATAGTGTTAGGGTTAGGGTTAGGGTTATGATTAGCATCAGCCCCAGGATAGAGTTAGGGTTAGGGTTAGTGTTAGCATCAGCCCTAGGATAGTGTTAGGGTTAGGGTTAGCATCAGCCCTAGGATAGTGTTCGGGTTAGGGTTAGGGTTAGGGTTACCATCAGCCCTAGGATAGTGTTAGGGTTACGGTTAGGGTTAGCATCAACCCTAGGATAGTGTTAGGGTTAGGGTTAATATCAGCCCTAGGATAGTGTTAGGGTTAGGGTTAGCATCAGCCCTAGGATAGTGTTAGTGTTAGGGTTAGCATCAGCCCTAGGATAGTGTTAGGGTTAGCGTTAGGGTTAGCATCAGTCCTAGGATACTGTTAGTGCTAGGGTTAGCATCAGCCCTATGATAGTGTTAGGGTTATTGTTAGGGTTAGCATCAGCCCTAGGATAGTGTTAGGGTTAGGGTTAGCATCAGCCCTAGGATAGTGTTAGGGTTAGGGTTAGGGTTAGCATCAGCCCAAGGATATTGTTAGGGTTAGGGTTAGCCTCAGCCATACTAGTGTTGTAGGGTTAGGGTTAGGGTTAGCATCAGCGCTAGGATACTGTTAGGGTTAGGGTTACCATCAGCCCTAGGATAGTGTTAGGTTTAGGGTTAGCATCAGCCCCAGGATAGTGTTAGGGTTAGGGTTAGGGTTAGCAACAGCCCTAGGATAGTGTTAGGGTTAGGGTTAGGGTTAGCATCAGGCCTAGGATAGTGAAAGGGTTAGGGTTAGGGTTAGCATCAGGCCTAGGATAGTGTTAGAGTTAGGGTTAGCATCAGCCCTACGATAGTGTTAGGGTTAGCGTTAGCATCAGCCCTAGGATAGTGTTAGGGTTAGGGTTAGGGTTAGCATCAGCCCTAGGATAGTGTTAGGGTTAGGGTTAGGGTTAGCATCAGCCCTAGGATAGTGTTAGGGTTAGGGTTAGCCTCAGCCCTAGGAGAGTGTTAGGGTTAGGGTTACCATCAGCCCCAGGATAGTGTTAGGGTTAGGGTTAGGGTTAGCATCAGCCCTAGGATAGTGTTAGGGTTAGGGTTAGGGTTAGCATCAGCCCTAGGATAGTGAAAGGGTTAGGGTTAGGGTTAGCATCAGGCCTAGGATAGTGTTAGAGTTAGGGTTAGCATCAGCCCTAGGATAGTGTTAGGGTTATTGTTAGCATCAGCCCTAGGATAGTGTTAGGGTTAGGGTTAGGGTTAGCATCAGCCCTAGGATAGTGTTAGGGTTAGGGTTAGCATCAGCCCTAGGATAGCGTTAGTGTTAGGGTTGCGGTTAGAATCAGCCCTAGGATAGTGTTAGTGTTAGGGTCATCATCAGCCCTAGGATAGTATTAGGGTTAGGGTTAGGGATATCATCAGGCCTAGGATAGTGTTAGGGTTAGGGTTGGCATCAGCCCTAGGATAGTGTTAGGGTTAGGGTTAAGGTTAGCATCAGCCCTAGGATAGTGTTAGTGTTAGGGATAGGGTTAGCATCAGCCCTAGGTTAGTGTTAGGTTTAGGGTTAGCATCAGCCCTAGGATAGTGTTAGGGTTAGGGTTAGGGTTAGCATCAGCCCTAGGATAGTGTTAGGGTTAGGGTTAGCCTCAGCCCTAGGAGTGTTGTAGTGTTAGGGTTAGGGTTAGCATCAGCTGTAGGATAGTGTTAGGGTTAGGGTTAGGGTTAGCATCAGCCCTAGGATATTTTTAGGGTTAGGGTTAGCGTTAGCATCAGCCCTAGGATAGTGTTAGGCTTATGATTAGGGTTAGCAGCAGCCCTAGGATAGTGTTAGGGTTAGGGTTAGCATCAGCCCTAGGATATTGTTCGGGTTAGGGTTAGGGTTAACATCAGCCCAAGGATAGTGTTAGGGTTACGGTTAGGGTTAGCATCAGCCCTAGGATAGTGTTAAGGTTAGGGTTAACATCAGCCCTAGGATAGTTTTAGGGTTAGGGTTAGGGTTAGCATCAGCCCTAGGATAGTGTTAGGGTTAGGGTTAGCATCAGCCCTAGGATAGTGTTAGAGTTAGGATTAGGTGTACCATCAGGACTAGTATAGGGTTAGGGTCAGGGTTATCATCAGCCCTAGGATAGTGTTAGGGTTAGGGTTAGCATCAGACCTAGGGTAGTGTTATGGTTAGGGGTAGCATCAGCCCTAGGATAGTGTTAGGGTTAGAGTTAGGGTTAGCATCAGCCCTAGGATAGTGGAAGGGTTAGGGTTAGGGTTAGCATCAGGCCTAGGATAGTGTTAGAGTTAGGGTTAGCATCAGCCCTCGGAGAGTGTTAGGGTTAGGGTTAGGGTTAGCATCAGCCCTAGGATAGTGTTAGGGTTAGGGTTAGCATCAGCCCTAGGATAGTGTTAGGGTTAGGGTTGCGATTAGAATCAGCCCTAGGATAGTGTTAGTGTTAGGGTCATCATCAGCCCTAGGATAGTATTAGGGTTAGGGTTAGGGATATCATCAGGCCTAGGAGAGTGTTAGGGTTAGGGTTAGCATCAGCCCTAGGATAGTGTTAGGGTTAGGGTTAGGGTTAGCATCAGCCCTAAGGTAGTGTTAGGGTTAGGGTTACCATAAGCCCTAGGGTAGTGTTAGGTTTAGGGTTAGCATCAGCCTCAGGATAGTGTTAGGGTTAGGGTTAGGGTGAGCATCAGCCCTAGGATAGTGTTAGGGTTAGGGTTAGGGTTAGCATCAGCCCTAGGATAGTGAAAGGGTTAGGGTTAAGGTTAGCATCAGGCCTAGGATAGTGTTAGAGTTAGGGTTAGCATCAGCCCTAGGATAGTGTTAGGGTTAGAGTTAGCATCAGCCCTAGGATAGTGTAGGGTTAGGGTTAGGGTTAGCATCAGCCCTAGGATAGTGTTAGGGTTAGTGTTAGGGTTAGCATCAGGCCTAGGATAGTGTTAGCGTTAGGGTTATGGTTAGCATCAGCCCTAGGATAGTGTTAGGGTTAGGGTTAGCCTCAGCCCTAGGAGAGTGTTAGGGTTAGGGTTAGGGTTAGCATCAGCCCTAGGATAGTGTTAGAGTTAGGGTTAGCATCAGCCCTAGGATAGTGTTAGGGTTAGGGTTGCGGTTAGAATCAGCCCTAGGATAGTGTTAGTGTTAGGGTCATCATCAGCCCTATGATAGTGCTAGGGTTAGGGTTAGGGATATCATCAGGCCTAGGATAGTGTTAGGGTTAGGGTTAGCATCAGCCCTAGGATAGTGTTAGGGTTAGGGTTAGGGTTAGCATCAGCCCTAGGATAGTGTTAGTGTTAGGGATAGGTTTAGCATCAGCCCTAGGATAGTGTTAGGGTTAGGGTTAGGGATAGCATCAGCCCTAGGATAGTGTTATGGTTAGGGTTAGGGTTATCACCAGGCCTAGGATAGTGTTAGTGTTAGGGTTAGCATCAGCCTTAGGATAGTGTTAGGGGTAAGGTTAGGGTTAGTATCAGCCGTAGGATAGTGTTAGGGTTAGGGTTAACCTCAGCGCTAGGATAGTGTTAGAGTTAGGGTTAGGGTTAGCATCAGCCCTAAGATAGTGTTAGGGTTAGGGTTAGGGTTATGATTAGCATCAGCCCTAGGATAGTGTTAGGGTTAGGGTTAGGGTTAGCATCAGCCCTAGGATAGTGTTAGGGTTAGGGTTAGCATCAGCCCTAGGATAGTGTTCGGGTTAGGGTTAGGGTTAGCATCAGCCCTAGGATAGTGTTAGGGTTACGGTTAGGGTTAGCATCAACCCTAGGATAGTGTTAGGGTTAGGGTTAGCATCAGCCCTAGGATAGTGTTAGGGTTAGGGTTAGGGTTAGCATCAGCCCTAGGATATTGTTAGGGTTAGGGTTAGCATCAGCCCTAGGATAGTGTTAGGGTTAGGGTTAGGGTTAGCATCAGTCCTAGGATACTGTTAGTGTTAGGGTTAGCATCAGCCCTAGGATAGTGTTAGGGTTATTGTTAGGGTTAGCATCAGCCCTAGGATAGTGTTAGGGTTAGGGTTAGCATCAGCCCTAGGATAGTGTTAGGGTTAGGGTTATTGTTAGCATCAGCCCAGGAATAGTGTTAGGGTTAGGGTTAGCCTCAGCCCTACTAGTGTTGTAGGGTTAGGGTTAGGGTTAGCATCAGCGCTAGGATAGTGTTAGGGTTAGGGTTACCATCAGCCCTAGGATAGTGTTAGGTTTAGGGTTAGCATCAGCCCCAGGATAGTGTTAGGGTTAGGGATAGGGTTAGCATCAGCCCTAGGATAGTGTTAGGGTTAGGGTTAGGGTTAGCATCAGCCCTAGGATAGTGAAAGGGTTAGGGTTAGGGTTAGCATCAGGCCTAGGATAGTGTTAGAGTTAGGGTTAGCATCAGCCCTAGGATAGTGTTAGGGTTAGAGTTAGCATCAGCCCTAGGATAGTGTTAGGGTTAGGGTTAGGGTTAGCATCAGCCCTAGGATAGTGTTAGGGTTAGGGTTATGGTTAGCATCAGCCCTAGGATAGTGTTAGGGTTAGGGTTAACCTCAGCTCTAGGAGAGTGTTAGGGTTAGGTTTAGGGTTAGCATCAGCCCTAGGATAGTGTTTGGGGTAGGGATAGCGTCAGCCCTAGGATAGTGTTAGGGTTATGGTTAGGTTTAGCATCATCCCTAGGATAGTGTTATTGTAAGGATTAGGGTTAGCATCAGCCCTGAGATAGTGTTAGGGTTAGGGTTAGACTCAGCCCTCGGAGAGTATTAGGGTTAGGTTTAGGGTTAGCTACAGCCCTAGGATAGTGTAGGGTTAGAGTTAGCATCAGCCCTAAGTTAGTGTTAGGGTTAGGGTTAGGGTTAGCATCAGCCCTAGGATAGTGTTAGGGTTAGGGTTGTTATTAGCATCAGCCCTAGGATAGTGTTAGGGTTAGGGTTAGCCTCATCCCTAGGAGAGTGTTAGGGTTAGGGTTAGCATCAGCCCTAGGATTGTGTTAGGGTTAGGGTTGCGGTTAGAATCAGCCCTAGGATAGTGTTAGTGTTAAGGTCATCATCAGCCCTAGGATAGTGTTAGGGTTAGGATTAGGGATATCATCAGGCCTAGGATAGTGTTAGGGTTAGGGTTACCATCAGCCCTAGGATAGTGTTAGGGTTAGGGTTAGGGTTACCATCAGCCCTAGGATAGTGTTAGGTTTAGGGTTATCATCAGCCCTAGGATAGTGTTATGGTTAGGGTTAGCGTTAGCATCAGCCCTAGGATAGTGGAAGGGTTAGGGTTAGGGTTAGCATCAGGCCTAGGATAGTGTTAGAGTTAGGGTTAGCATCAGTCCTAGGATAGTGTTAGGGTTAGGGTTAGGGTTAGCATCAGCCCTAGGATAGTGTTAGGGTTTGAGTTAGCATCAGCCCTAGGATAGTGTTAGGGTTAGGGTTAGGGATATCATCAGGCCTAGGATAGTGTTAGGGTTAGGGTTACCATCAGCCCTAGGATAGTGTCAGGGTTAGGGTTAGGGTTAGCACCAGCCCTAGGATAGTGTTAGTGTTAGGGATAGGGTTAGCATCAGCCCTAGGATAGTGTTAGGGTTATTGTTAGCATCAGCCCTAGGATAGTGTTCGGGTTAGGGTTACGGTTAGAATCAGCCCTAGGACAGTGTTAGTGTTAGGGTCATCATCAGACCTAGGATAGTGTTAGGGTAAGGGTTAGGGATATCATCAGGCCTAGGATAGTGTTAGGGTTAGGGTTAGCATCAGCCCTAGGATAGTGTTAATGTAAGGGTTAGGGTTAGCATCAGCCCTAGGATATTGTTAGGGTTAGGGTTAGGTTTAGCATCAGCCCTAGGATAGTGTTAGGGTTAGGGTTATCATCAGACGTAGGATAGTGTTAGGGTTAGGGTTAGGGTTAGCATCAGGCCTAGGATAGTGTTAGGGTTAGGGTTAGGGTTAGCATCAGCCCTAGGATAGTGTTAGGGTTAGGGTTAGCATCAGCCCTAGGTTAGTGTTAGGGTTAGGGTTAGGATTATCCCCAGGCCTAGGATAGTGTTAGTGTTAGGGTTAGCATCAGGCCTAGGATAGTGTTAGAGTTAGGGTTAGGGTTAGCATCAGCCCTAGGATAGTGTTAGGGTTAGGGTTAGGGTTAGCATCAGCCCTAGGATAGTGTTAGGGTTAGGGTTAGCCTCAGCCCTAGGAGAGTGTTAGGGTTACGTTTAGGGTTAGCATCAGCCCTAGGATAGTGTTTGGGGTAGGGATAGCATCAGCCCTAGGATAGTGTTAGGGTTATGGTTAGGTTTATCATCAGCCCTAGGATAGTGTTATTGTAAGGGTTAGGGTTAGCATCAGCCCTGAGATAGTGTTAGGGTTAGGGTTAGACTCAGCCCTCGGAGAGTATTAGGGTTAGGGTTAGGGTTAGCTACAGCCCTAGGATAGTGTTAGGGTTATTGTTAGCATCAGCCCTAAGTTAGTGTTAGGGTTAGGGTTAGGGTTAGCATCAGCCCTAGGATAGTGTTAGGGTTATTGTTAGCATCAGCCCTAAGTTAGTGTTATTGTTACGGTTAGGGTTAGCATCAGCCCTAGGATAGTGTAGGGTTAGAGTTAGCATCAGCCCTAGGATAGTGTTAGGGTTAGGGTTAGGGTTAGCATCAGCCCTAGGATAGTGTTAGGGTTAGGGTTATGGTTAGCATCAGCCCTAGGATAGTGTTAGGGTTAGGGTTAGCCTCAGCCCTAGGAGAGTGTTAGGGTTAGGGTTAGGGTTAGCATCAGCCCTAGGATAGTGTTAGGGTTAGGGTTAGCATCAGCCCTAGGTTTGTGTTAGGGTTAGGGTTGCGGTTAGAATCAGCCCTAGGATAGTGTTAGTGTTAAGGTCATCATCAGGCCTAGGATAGTGTTAGGGTTAGTGTTAGGGTTAGCATCAGCCCTAGGATAGTGTTAGGGTTAGGGTTAGCATCAGCCCTAGGTTAGTGTTAGGGTTAGGGTTAGGATTATCACCAGGCCTAGGATAGTGTTAGTGTTAGGGTTAGCATCAGGCCTAGGATAGTGTTAGAGTTAGGGTTAGGGTTAGCATCAGCCCTAGGATAGTGTTAGGGTTAGGGTTAGGGTTAGCATCACCCCTAGGATAGTGTTAGGGTTAGGGTTAGCCTCAGCCCTAGGAGAGTGTTAGGGTTAGGTTTATGGTTAGCATCAGCCCTAGGATAGTGTTTGGGGTAGGGATAGCATCAGCCCTAGGATAGTGTTAGGGTTATGGTTAGGTTTATCATCAGCCCTAGGATAGTGTTATTATAAGGGTTAGGGTTAGCATCAGCCCTGAGATAGTGTTAGGGTTAGGGTTAGACTCAGCCCTCGGAGAGTATTAGGGTTAGGTTTAAGGTTAGCTACAGCATTAGGATAGTGTTAGGGTTATTGTTAGCATCAGCCCTAAGTTAGTGTTAGGGTTACGGATTGGGTTAGCATCAGCCCTAGGATAGTGTAGGGTTAGAGATAGCATCAGCCCTAGGATAGTGTTAGGGTTAGGGTTAGGGTTAGCATCAGCCTTAGGATAGTGTTAGGGGTAGAGTTAGGGTTATTATCAGCCGTAGGATAGTGTTAGGGTTAGGGTTAACCTCAGCGCTTGGATAGTGTTAGAGTTAGGGTTAGGGTTAGCATCAGCCCTAAGGTAGTGTTAGGGTTAGGGTTAACATCAGCCCTAGGGTAGTGTTAGGTTTAGGGTTAGCATCAGCCTCAGGATAGTGTTAGGGTTAGGGTTAGGGTGAGCATCAGCCCTAGGATAGTGTTAGGGTTAGGGTTAGGGTTAGCATCAGCCCTAGGATAGTGAAAGGGTTAGGGTTAGGGTTAGCATCAGCCCTAGGATAGTGTTAGGGTTAGGGTTAGGGTTAGCATCAGCCCTAGGATAGTGTTAGGGTTTGAGTTAGCATCAGCCCTAGGATAGTGTTAGGGTTAGTGTTAGGGTTAGCATCAGGCCTAGGATAGTGTTAGCGTTAGGGTTATGGTTAGCATCAGCCCTAGGATAGTGTTAGGGTTAGGGTTAGCCACAGCCCCAGGAGAGTGTTAGGGTTAGGGTTAGGGTTAGCATCAGCCCTAGGATAGTGTTAGAGTTAGGGTTAGCATCAGCCCTAGGATAGTGTTAGGGTTAGGGTAGCGGTTAGAATCAGCCCTAGGATAGTGTTAGTGTTAGGGTCATCATCAGCCCTATGATAGTGCTAGGGTTAGGGTTAGGGATATCATCAGGCCTAGGATAGTGTTAGGGTTAGGGTTAGCATCAGCCCTAGGATAGTGTTAGGGTTAGGGTTAGGGTTAGCATCAGCCCTAGGATAGTGTTAGTGTTAGGGATAGGTTTAGCATCAGCCCTAGGATAGTGTTAGGGTTAGGGTTAGGGATAGCATCAGCCCTAGGATAGTGTTAGGGTTAGGGTTAGGGTTAGCACCAGGCCTAGGATAGTGTTAGTGTTAGGGTTAGCATCAGCCTTAGGATAGTGTTAGGGGTAAGGTTAGGGTTAGTATCAGCCGTAGGATAGTGTTAGGGTTAGGGTTAACCTCAGCGCTAGGATAGTGTTAGAGTTAGGGTTAGGGTTAGCATCAGCCCTAAGATAGTGTTAGGGTTAGGGTTAGGGTTATGATTAGCATCAGCCCTAGGATAGTGTTAGGGTTAGGGTTAAGGTTAGCATCAGCCCTAGGATAGTGTTAGGGTTAGGGTTAGCATCAGCCCTAGGAGAGTGTTCGGGTTAGGGTTAGGGTTAGCATCAGCCCTAGGATAGTGTTAGGGTTACGGTTAGGGTTAGCATCAACCCTAGGATAGTGTTAGGGTTAGGGTTAGCATCAGCCCTAGGATAGTGTTAGGGTTAGGGTTAGGGTTAGCATCAGCCCTAGGATATTGTTAGGGTTAGGGTTAGCATCAGCCCTAGGATAGTGTTAGGGTTAGGGTTAGGGTTAGCATCAGTCCTAGGATACTGTTAGTGTTAGGGTTAGCATCAGTCCTAGGATAGTGTTAGGGTTATTGTTAGGGTTAGCATCAGCCCTAGGATAGTGTTAGGGTTAGGGTTAGCATCAGCCCTAGGATAGTGTTAGGGTTAGGGTTAGGGTTAGCATCAGCCCAAGAATAGTGTTAGGGTTAGGGTTAGCCTCAGCCCTACTAGTGTTGTAGGGTTAGGGTTAGGTTTAGGGTTAGCATCAGCGCTAGGATAGTGTTAGGGTTAGGGTTACCATCAGCCCTAGGATAGTGTTAGGTTTAGGGTTAGCATCAGCCCCAGGATAGTGTTAGGGTTAGGGTTAGGGTTAGCATCAGCCCTAGGATAGTGTTAGGGTTAGGGTTAGGGTTAGCATCAGCCCTAGGATAGTGAAAGGGATAGGGTTAGGGTTAGCATCAGGCCTAGGATAGTGTTAGAGTTAGGGTTAGCATCAGCCCTAGGATAGTGTTAGGGTTAGGGTTAGCCTCAGCCCTAGGAGAGTGTTAGGGTTAGGTTTATGGTTAGCATCAGCCCTAGGATAGTGTTTGGGGTAGGGATAGCATCAGCCCTAGGATAGTGTTAGGGTTATGGTTAGGTTTATCATCAGCCCTAGGATAGTGTTATTATAAGGGTTAGGGTTAGCATCAGCCCTGAGATAGTGTTAGGGTTAGGGTTAGACTCAGCCCTCGGAGAGTATTAGGGTTAGGTTTAAGGTTAGCTACAGCATTAGGATAGTGTTAGGGTTATTGTTAGCATCAGCCCTAAGTTAGTGTTAGGGTTACGATTTGGGTTAGCATCAGCCCTAGGATAGTGTAGGGTTAGAGATAGCATCAGCCCTAGGATAGTGTTAGGGTTAGGGTTAGGGTTAGCATCAGCCTTAGGATAGTGTTAGGGGTAGAGTTAGGGTTATTATCAGCCGTAGGATAGTGTTAGGGTTAGGGTTAACCTCAGCGCTTGGATAGTGTTAGAGTTAGGGTTAGGGTTAGCATCAGCCCTAAGGTAGTGTTAGGGTTAGGGTTAACATCAGCCCTAGGGTAGTGTTAGGTTTAGGGTTAGCGTCAGCCTCAGGATAGTGTTAGGGTTAGGGTTAGGGTGAGCATCAGCCCTAGGATAGTGTTAGGGTTAGGGTTAGGGTTAGCATCAGCCCTAGGATAGTGAAAGGGTTAGGGTTAGGGTTAGCATCAGGCCTAGGATAGTGTTAGAGTTAGGGTTAGCATCAGGCCTAGGATAGTGTTAGGGTTAGAGTTAGCATCAGCCCTAGGATAGTGTTAGGGTTAGGGTTAGGGTTAGCATCAGCCCTAGGATAGTGTTAGGGTTAGGGTTAGGGTTAGCATCAGCCCTAGGATAGTGTTAGGGTTTGAGTTAGCATCAGCCCTAGGATAGTGTTAGGTTTAGTGTTAGGGTTAGCATCAGGCCTAGGATAGTGTTAGCGTTAGGGTTATGGTTAGCATCAGCCCTAGGATAGTGTTAGGGTTAGGGTTAGCCACAGCCCTAGGAGAGTGTTAGGGTTAGGGTTAGGGTTAGCATCAGCCCTAGGATAGTGTTAGAGTTATGGTTAGCATCAGCCCTAGGATAGTGTTAGGGTTAGGGTTAGCCACAGCCCTAGGAGAGTGTTAGGGTTAGGGTTAGGGTTAGCATCAGCCCTAGGATAGTGTTAGAGTTAGGGTTAGCATCAGCCCTAGGACAGTGTTAGGGTTAGGGTAGCGGTTAGAATCAGCCCTAGGATAGTGTTAGTGTTAGGGTCATCATCAGCCCTATGATAGTGCTAGGGTTAGGGTTAGGGATATCATCAGGCCTAGGATAGTGTTAGGGTTAGGGTTAGCATCAGCCCTAGGATAGTGTTAGGGTTAGGGTTAGGGTTAGCATCAGCCCTATGATAGTGTTAGTGTTAGGGATAGGTTTAGCATCAGCCCTAGGATAGTGTTAGGGTTAGGGTTAGGGATAGCATCAGCCCTAGGATAGTGTTAGGGTTAGCGTTAGGGATAGCATCAACCCTAGGATAGTGTTAGGGTTAGGGTTAGGGTTAGCACCAGGCCTAGGATACTGTTTGTGTTAGGGTTAGCATCAGCCTTAGGATAGTGTTAGGGGTAGGGGTAGGGTTAGTATCAGCCGTAGGATAGTGTTAGGGTTAGGGTTAACCTCAGCGCTAGGACAGTGTTAGAGTTAGGGTTAGGGTTAGCATCAGCCCTAAGATAGTGTTACGGTTAGGGTTAGGGTTATGATTAGCATCAGCCCTAGGATAGTGTTAGGGTTAGGGTTAGGGTTAGCATCAGCCCTAGGATAGTGTTAATGTTAGGGTTAGCATCAGTCCTAGGATAGTGTTCGGGTTACGCTTAGGGTTAGCATCAGCCCTAGGATAGTGTTAGGGTTACGGTTAGGGTTAGCATCAGCCCTAGGATAGTGTTAGGGATAGGGTTAGCATCAGCCCTAGGATAATGTTCGCGTTAGGGTTAGGGATAGCATCAGCCCTAGGATAGTGTTAGGGTTACGGTTAGGGTTAGCATCAACCCTAGGATAGTGTTTGGGTTAGGGTTAGCATCAGCCCTAGGATAGTGTTAGGGTTAGGGTTAGGGTTAGCTTCACCCCTAGGATAGTGTTAGGGTTAGGGTTAGCACCAGCCCTAGGATAGTGTTAGGGTTAGGGTTAGGGTTAGCATCAGTCCTAGGATACTGTTAAGGTTAGGGTTAGCATCAGCCCTAGGATAGTGTTAGGGTTATTGTTACGGTTAGCATCAGCCCTAGGATAGTGTTAGGGTTAGGGTTAGCATCAGCCCTAGGATAGTGTTAGGGTTAGGGTTAGGGTTAGCATCAGCCCAAGGATAGTGTTAGGGTTAGGGTTAGCCTCAGCCCTAGGAGTGTTGTAGGGTTAGGGTTAGGGTTAGCATCAGCCCTAGGACAGTGTTAGGGTTAGGGTTACCATCAGCCCTAGGATAGTGTTAGGTTTAGTGTTAGCATCAGCCCTAGGATAGTGTTAGGGTTAGGGTTAGGGTTAGCATCAGCCCTAGGATAGTGTTAGAGTTAGGGTTAGCATCAGCCTTAGGATAGTGTTAGGGTTAGGGTTAGGGTTAGCATCAGTCCTAGGATACTGTTAGGGTTAGGGTTAGCATCAGCCCTAGGATAGTGTTAGGGTTATTGTTAGGGTTAGCATCAGCCCTAGATTAGTGTTAGGGTTAGGTTTAGCCTCAGCCCTAGGAGTGTTGTAGGGTTAGGGTTAGGGTTAGCATCAGTCCTAGGACACTGTTAGGGTTAGGGTTAGCATCAGCCCTAGGATAGTGTTAGGGTTAGGGTTAGGGTTAGCATCAGCCCTAGGATAGTGAAAGGGTTAGGGTTAGGGTTAGCATCAGGCCTAGGATAGTGTTAGAGTTAGGGTTAGCATCAGCCCTAGGATAGTGTTAGGGTTAGAGTTAGCATCAGCCCTAGGATAGTGTTACGGTTAGGGTTAGGGTTAGCATCAGACCTAGGATAGTGTTAGGGATAGGGTTAGGGTTAGCATCAGCCCTAGGATAGTGTTAGGGTTAGGGTTAGCCTCAGCCCTAGGAGAGTGTTAGGGTTAGGTTTAGGGTTAGCATCAGCCCTAGGATAGTGTTTGGGGTAGGGATAGCATCAGCCCTAGGATAGTGTTAGGGTTATGGTTAGGTTTAGCATCAGCCCTAGGATAGCGTTAGGGTAAGGGTTAGGGTTAGCATCAACCCTAAGATAGTGTTAGGTTTAGGGTTAGACTCAGCCCTCGGAGAGTATTAGGGTTACGGTTAGGGTTAGCAACAGCCCTAGGATAGTGTTAGGGTTATTGTTAGCATCAGCCCTATGAGAGTGTTAGGGTTAGGGTTAGGGTTAGCATCAGCCCTAGGATAGTGTTAGTGTTAGAGTTAGCATCAGCCCTAGGATAGTGTTAGGGTTAGTGTTAGGGTTACCATCAGCCCTAGGATAGTGTTAGGCTTTGGGTTATGGTTATCATCAGCCCTAGGATAGTGTTAGGGTTAGGGTTAGCCTCAGCCCTAGGAGAGTGTTAGGGTTAGGGTTAGGGTTAGCATCAGCCCTAGGATAGTGTTAGGGTTAGGGTTAGCATCAGCCCTAGGATAGTGTTACGGTTAGGGTTGCGGTTAGAATCAGCCCTAGGATAGTGTTAGTGTTAGGGTCATCATCAGCCCTAGGATAGTGTTAGGGTTAGGGTTAGGGATATCATCAGGCCTAGGATAGTGTTAGGGTTAGGGTTAGCATCAGCCCTAGGATAGTGTTAGGGTTAGGGTTAGCGTTAGCATCAGCCCTAGGATAGTGTTCGTGTTAGGGATAGGGTTAGAATCAGCCCTAGGATAGTGTTAGGGTTAGGGTAGCACCAGCCCTAGGATAGTGTTAGTGTTAGGGATAGGGTTAGCATCAGCCCTAGGATAGTGTTAGGGTTATTGTTAGCATCAGCCCTAGGATAGTGTTCGGGTTAGGGTTACGGTTAGAATCAGCCCTAGGACAGTGTTAGTGTTAGGGTCATCATCAGACCTAGGATAGTGTTAGGGTAAGGGTTAGGGATATCATCAGGCCTAGGATAGTGTTAGGGTTAGGGTTAGCATCAGCCCTAGGATAGTGTTAGGGTAAGGGTTAGGGTTAGCATCAGCCCTAGGATAGTGTTAGGGTTAGGGTTAGGTTTAGCATCAGCCCTAGGATAGTGTTAGGGTTAGGGTTATCATCAGACGTAGGATAGTGTTAGGGTTAGGGTTAGGGTTAGCATCAGGCCTAGGATAGTGTTAGGGTTAGAGTTAGGGTTAGCATCAGCCCTAGGATAGTGTTAGGGTTAGGGTTAGCATCAGCCCTAGGATAGTGGAAGGGTTAGAGTTAGGGTTAGCATCAGGCCTAGGATAGTGTTAGAGTTAGGGTTAGCATCAGTCCTAGGATAGTGTTAGGGTTAGGGTTAGGGTTAGTATCAGCCTTAGGATAGTGTTAGGGTTTGAGTTAGCATCAGCCCTAGGATACTGTTTGGGTTAGTGTTAGGGTTAGCATCAGGCCTAGGATAGTGTTAGAGTTAGGGTTATGGTTAGCATCAGCCCTAGGATAGTGTTAGGGTTAGGGTTAGCCTCAGCCCTAGGAGAGTGTTAGGGTTAGGGTTAGGGTTAGCATCAGCCCTTGGATAGTGTTATTGTTAGGGTTAGCATCAGCCCTAGGATAGTGTTAGGGTTAGGGTTGCGGTTAGAATCAGCCCTAGGATAGTGTTAGTGTTAGGGTCATCATCAGCCCTAGGATAGTGTTAGGGTTAGGGTTAGGGATATCATCAGGCCTAGGATAGTGTTAGGGTTAGGGTTAGCATCAGCCCTAGGATAGTGTTAGGGTTAGGGTTAGGGTTAGCATCAGCCCTAGGATAGTGTTAGTGTTAGGGATAGGTTTAGCATCAGCCCTAGGATAGTGTTAGGGTTAGGGTTAGGGATAGCATCAGCCCTAGGATAGTGCTAGGGTTAGGGTTAGGGTTAGCACCAGGCCTAGGATACTGTTTGTGTTAGGGTTAGCATCAGCCTTAGGATAGTGTTAGGGGTAGGGGTAGGGTTAGTATCAGCCGTAGGATAGTGTTAGGGTTAGGGTTAACCTCAGCGCTAGGACAGTGTTAGAGTTAGGGTTAGGGTTAGCATCAGCCCTAAGATAGTGTTAGGGTTAGGGTTAGGGTTATGATTAGCATCAGCCCTAGGATAGTGTTAGGGTTAGGGTTAGGGTTAGCATCAGCCCTAGGATAGTGTTAATGTTAGGGTTAGCATCAGCCCTAGGATAGTGTTCGGGTTACGCTTAGGGTTAGCATCAGCCCTAGGATAGTGTTAGGGTTACGGTTAGGGTTAGCATCAGCCCTAGGATAGTATTAGGGATAGGGTTAGCATCAGCCCTAGGATAGTGTTCGCGTTAGGGTTAGGGATAGCATCAGCCCTAGGATAGTGTTAGGGTTACGGTTAGGGTTAGCATCAACCCTAGGATAGTGTTTGGGTTAGGGTTAGCATCAGCCCTAGGATAGTGTTAGGGTTAGGGTTAGGGTTAGCTTCAGCCCTAGGATAGTGTTAGGGTTAGGGTTAGCACCAGCCCTAGGATAGTGTTAGGGTTAGGGTTAGGGTTAGCATCAGCCCAAGGATAGTGTTAGGGTTAGGGTTACCATCAGCCCTAGGATAGTGTTAGGTTTAGTGTTAGCATCAGCCCTAGGATAGTGTTAGGGTTAGGGTTAGGGTTAGCATCAGCCCTAGGATAGTGTTAGAGTTAGGGTTAGCATCAGCCTTAGGATAGTGTTAGAGTTAGGGTTAGGGTTAGCATCAGTCCTAGGATACTGTTAGGGTTAGGGTTAGCATCAGCCCTAGGATAGTGTTAGGGTTATTGTTAGGGTTAGCATCAGCCCTAGATTAGTGTTAGGGTTAGGGTTAGCCTCAGCCCTAGGAGTGTTGTAGGGTTAGGGTTAGGGTTAGCATCAGTCCTAGGATACTGTTAGGGTTAGGGTTAGCATCAGCCCTAGGATAGTGTTAGGGTTAGGGTTAGGGTTAGCATCAGCCCTAGGATAGTGAAAGGGTTAGGGTTAGGGTTAGCATCAGGCCTAGGATAGTGTTAGAGTTAGGGTTAGCATCAGCCCTAGGATAGTGTTAGGGTTAGAGTTAGCATCAGCCCTAGGATAGTGTTACGGTTAGGGTTAGGGTTAGCATCAGACCTAGGATAGTGTTAGGGTTAGGGTTAGGGTTAGCATCAGCCCTAGGATAGTGTTAGGGTTAGAGTTAGCCTCAGCCCTAGGAGAGTGTTAGGGTTAGGTTTAGGGTTAGCATCAGCCCTAGGATAGTGTTTGGGGTAGGGATAGCATCAGCCCTAGGATAGTATTAGGGTTATGGTTAGGTTTAGCATCAGCCCTAGGATAGTGTTAGGGTAAGGGTTAGGGTTAGCATCAGCCCTAAGATAGTGTTAGGTTTAGGGTTAGACTCAGCCCTCGGAGAGTATTAGGGTTAGGGTTAGGGTTAGCAACAGCCCTAGGATAGTGTTAGGGTTATTGTTAGCATCAGCCCTAAGAGAGTGTTAGGGTTAGGGTTAGGGTTAGCATCAGCCCTAGGATAGTGTTAGTGTTAGAGTTAGCATCAGCCCTAGGATAGTGTTAGTGTTAGTGTTAGGGTTACCATCAGCCCTAGGATAGTGTTAGGCTTTGGGTTATGGTTATCATCAGCCCTACGATAGTGTTAGGGTTAGGGTTAGCCTCAGCCCTAGGAGAGTGTTAGGGTTAGGGTTAGGGTTAGCATCAGTCCTAGGATAGTGTTAGGGTTAGGGTTAGCATCAGCCCTAGGATAGTGTTAGGGTTAGGGTTGCGGTTAGAATCAGCCCTAGGATAGTGTTAGTGTTAGGGTCATCATCAGCCCTAGGATAGTGTTAGGGTTAGGGTTAGGGATATCATCAGGCCTAGGATAGTGTTAGGGTTAGGGTTAGCATCAGCCCTAGGATAGTGTTAGGGTTAGGGTTAGGGTTAGCATCAGCCCTAGGATAGTGTTAGTGTTAGGGATAGGGTAAGAATCAGCCCTAAGATAGTGTTAGGGTTAGTGTTACCATCAGCCCTAGGATAGTGTTAGGGTTAGGGTTAGGGTTAGCATCAGCCCTAGGATAGTGTTAGGGTTAGGGTTAGCCTCAGCCAGAGGAGTGTTGTAGTGTTAGGGTTAGGGTTAGCATCAGCCCTAGGATAGTGTTATGGTTAGGGTTAACATCAGCTCTAGGATAGTGTTAGGGTTAGGGTTAGGGTTAGCATCAGCCCTAGGATATTGTTAGGGTTAGGGTTAGGGTTAGCCTCAGCCCTAGGATAGTGTTAGTGTTAGGCTTAGGGTTAGCATCAGCCCTAGGATAGTGTTAGCGTTAGGGTTAGGGTTAGCACCAGGCGTAGGATAGTGTTAGTGTTAGGGTTAGCATCAGCCTTAGGATAGTGTTAAGGGTAGGGTTAGGGTTAGCATCAGCCGTAGGATAGTGTTAGGGTTAGGGTTAGCCACAGCCCTAGGATAGTGTTAGAGTTAGGGTTAGGGTTAGCATCAGCCCTAAGATAGTGTTAGGGTTAGGGTTATGGTTATGATAAGCATCAGCCCTAGGAAAGTGTTAGGGTTAGGGTTAGGGTTAGCATCAGCCCTAGGATAGTGGAAGGGTTAGGGTTAGGGTTAGCATCAGGCCTAGGATAGTGTTAGAGTTAGGGTTAGCATCAGCCCTGGGATAGTTTTAGGGTTAGGGTTATGGTTAGCATCAGCCCTAGGATGGTGTTAGGGTTAGGGTTAGCATCAGCCCTAGGATAGTGTTTGGGTTAGGGTTGCGGTTAGAATCAGCCCTAGGATAGTGTTAGTGTTAGGGTCATCATCAGCCCTAGGATAGTGTTAGGGTTAGGGTTAGGGATATCATCAGGCCTAGGATTGTGTTAGGGTTAGGGTTAGCATCAGCCCTAGGATAGTGTTAGGGTTAGGGTTAGGGTTAGCATCAGCCCTAGGATAGTGTTAGGGTTAGGGTTAGGGATAGCATCTGCCCTAGGTTAGTGTTAGGGTTAGGGTTAGTGTTAGCACCAGGCCTAGGATAGTGTTAGTGTTAGGGTTAGCATCAGCCTTAGGATAGTGTTAGGGGTAGGGTTACGGTTAGTATGAGCCGTAGGATAGTGTTAGGGTTAGGGTTAACCTCAGCGCTAGGATAGTGTTAGAGTTAGGGTTAGAGTTAGCATCAGCCCTAAGATAGTGTTAGGGTTAGGGTTAGGATTATGATTAGCATCAGCCCTAGGATAGTGTTAGGGTTATGGTTAGGGTTAGCATCAGCCCTAGGATAGTGTTAGGGTTAGGGTTAGCATCAGCCCTAGGATATTGTTCGGGTTAGGGTTAGGGTTAGCATCAGCCCTAGGATAGTGTTAGGGTTACGGTTAGGGTTAGCATCAGCCCTAGGATAGTGTTAGTGTTAGGGTTAGCATCAGCCCTAGGATAGTGTTAGGGTTAGGGTTAGGTTTAGCATCAGCCCTACGATAGAGTTAGGGTTAGGGTTAGGTTTAGCATCAGGCCTAGGATAGGGTTAGGGTTAGGGTTAGGGTTAGCATCAGACCTAGGATACTGTTAGGGTTAGGGTTATGGTTAGCATCAGCCCTAGGATAGTGTTAGGGTTAGGGTAAGCCTCAGCCCTAGGAGAGTGTTAGGGTTAGGGTTAGGGTTAGCATCAGCCCTAGGATAGTGTTAGAGTTAGGGTTAGCATCAGCCCTAGGATAGTGTTAGGGTTAGGGTTGCGGTTAGAATCAGCCCTAGGATAGTGTTAGTGTTAGGGTCATCATCAGCCCTAGGCTAGTGTTAGGGTTAGGGTTAGGGATATCATCAGGCCTAGGATTGTGTTAGGGTTAGGGTTAGCATCAGCCCTAGGATAGTGTTAGAGTTAGGGTTAGGGTTAGGATCAGCCCTAGGATATTGTTAGTGTTAGGGATAGGGTTAGCATCAGCCCTAGGATAGTGTTAGGGTTAGGGTTAGGGATAGCATCAGCCCTAGGATAGTGTTAGGGTTGTGGTTAGGGTTAGCACCAGGCCTAGGATAGTGTTAGTGTTAGGGTTAGCATCAGCCTTAGGATAGTGTTAGGGGTAGGGTTACGGTTAGTATCATCCGTATCATAGTCTTATTGTTAGGGTTAACCTCAGCGCTAGGATAGTGTTAGAGTTAGGGTTAGAGTTAGCATCAGCCCTAAGATAGTGTTAGGGTTAGGGTTAGGGTTATGATTAGCATCAGCCCTAGGATACTGTTAGGGTTAGGGTTAGGGTTAGCATCAGCCCTAGGATAGTGTTAGGGTTAGGGTTAGCATCAGCCCTAGGATAGAGTTCGGGTTAGGGTTAATGTTAGCATCAGCCCTAGGATAGTGTTAGGGTTAGGGTTAGGGTTAGCATCAGCCCTAGGATAGTGTTAGGGTTAGGGTTAGGTTTAGCATCAGGCCTAGGATAGGGTTAGGGTTAGGGTTATCATCAGCCCTAGGATAGTGTTACGGTTAGGGTTAGGGTTAGCATCAGCCCTAGGATAGTGTTAGGGTTAGGGTTAGGTTTAGCATGAGGCCTAGGATAGTGTTAGGTTTAGGGTTAGCATCAGCCCTAGGATAGTGTTAGGGTTAGGGTTAGGGTTAGCACCAGGCCTAGGATAGTGTTAGTGTTAGGGTTAGAATCAGCCTTCGGATAGTGTTAGGGTTAGGTTTAGGGTTAGCATCAGCCGTAGGATAGTGTTAGGGTTAGTGTTAGCCTCAGCCCTAGGATAGTGTTAGGGTTAGGGTTAGCCTCAGCCCTAGGAGAGTGTTAGGGTTAGGGTTAGCATCAGCCCTAGGATAGTGTTACGGTTAGGGTTAGCATCTGCCCTAGGATAATGTTAGGGTTAGGGTTAGGGTTAGCATCTGCCCTAGGATAGTGTTAGGGTTAGTGTTAGGGTTAGCATCAGCCCTAGGATAGTGTTAGGGTTAGGGTTAGGGATATCATCAGGGCTAGGATAATGTTAGGGTTAGGGTTAGCATCAGCCCTAGGATACTGTTAGGGTAAGGGTTAGGGTTAGCATCAGCCCTAGGATAGTGTAAGGGTTAGGGTTAGGGTTAGCATCAGGCCTAGGATAGTGTTAGGGTTAGGGTTAGGGTTAGCACCAGGCCTAGGATAGTGTTAGTGTGAGGGTTAGAATCAGCCTTAGGATAGTGTTAGGGTTAGGTTTAGGGTTAGCATCAGCCTTAGGATAGTGTTAGGGTTAGTGTTAGCCTCAGCCCTAGGATAGTGTTAGAGTTAGGGTTAGCCTCAGCCCTAGGAGAGTGTTAGGGTTAGGGTTAGCATCAGCCCTAGGATAGTGTTAGGGTTAGGGTTAGGGTTAGCATCAGCCCTAGGATAGTGTTAGGGTTAGGTTTAGCCTCAGCCCTAGGAGAGTTGTAGGGTTAGGGTTAGGGTTAGCATCAGCCCTAGGATAGTGTTAGGGTTAGGGTTAAGGTTAGCATCAGCCCTAGGATAGTGTTAAGGTTAGGGTTAGCATCAGCCCTAGGATACTGTTAGGGTTAGGGATAGGGTTAGCACCAGGCCTAGGATAGTGTTAGTGTTAGGGTTAGAATCAGCCTTACGATAGTGTTAGGGTTAGGTTTAGGGTTAGCATCAGCCGTAGGATAGTGTTAGGGTTAGTGTTAGCCTCAGCCCTAGGATAGTGTTAGGGTTAGGGTTAGCCTCAGCCCTAGGAGAGTGTTAGGGTTAGGGTTAGCATCAGCCCTAGGATAGTGTTACGGTTAGGGTTAGCATCTGCCCTAGGATAGTGTTAGGGTTAGGGTTAGGGTTAGCATCTGCCCTAGGATAGTGTTAGGGTTAGTGTTAGGGTTAGCATCAGCCCTAGGATAGTGTTAGGGTTAGGGTTAGGGATATCATCAGGCCTAGGATAGTGTTAGGGTTAGGGTTAGCATTAGCCCTAGGATAGTGTTAGGGTAAGGATTAGGGTTAGCATCAGCCCTAGGATAGTGTTAGGGTTAGGGTTATAGTTAGCATCAGCCCTAGGATAGTGTTAGGGTTATGGTTAGCATCTGCCCTAGGATAGTGTTAGGGTTAGGGTTAGGGTTAGCATCTGCCCTAGGATAGTGTTAGGGTTAGTGTTAGGGTTAGCATCAGCCCTAGGATAGTGTTAGGGTTAGGGTTAGGGATATCATCAGGGCTAGGATAATGTTAGGGTTAGGGTTAACATCAGCCCTAGGATACTGTTAGGGTAAGGGTTAGGGTTAGCATCAGCCCTAGGATAGTGTAAGGGTTAGGGTTAGGGTTAGCATCAGGCCTAGGATAGTGTTAGTGTTAGGGTTAGCATCAGCCCTAGGATAGTGTTAGGGTTAGGGTTAGGGTTAGCATCAGCCGTAGGATAGTGTTAGGGTTAGAGTTAGCATCAGCCCTAGGATAGTGTCAGGGTTAGGGTTAGGGTTAGCATCAGCCCTAGGATAGTGTTAGGGTTAGGGTTAGGGTTAGCATGAGCCCTAGGATAGTGTTAGGGTTAGGGTTAGCCTCAGCCCTAGGAGAGTATTAGGGTTAGGTTTAGGGTTAGCATCAGCCCTAGGATACTGTTAGGGTTAGGGATAGCATCAGCCCTAGGATAGTGTTAGGGTTATGGTTAGGTTTAGCATCAGCCCTAGGATAGTGTTAGGGTAAGGGTGAGGGTTAGCATCAGCCCTAGGATAGTGTTAGCGTTAGGGTTAGGGTTAGCTTCAGCCCTAGGATAGTGTAAGGGTTAGGGTTAGCATAAGCCCTAGGATATTGTTAGGGTTAGGGTTAGGGTAAGCACCAGGCCTAGGATAGTGTTAGTGTTAGGGTTAGCATCAGCCTTAGGATAGTGTTAGGGGTAGGGTTAGGGTTAGTATCAGCCGTAGGATAGTGTTAGGGTTAGGTTAGCCTCAGCCCTAGGATAGTGTTAGAATTAGGGTTAGGGTTAGAATCTGCCCTAACATAGTGTTATTGTTAGGGTTGGGGTTATGATTAGCATCAGCCCTAGGATAGTGTTAGGGTTAGGTTAGGGTTTGCATCAGCCCTAGGATAGTGTTAGGGTTAGGGTTAGCATCAGCCCTAGGATAGTGTTAGGGTTAGGATTAGTGTTAGCATCAGCCCTAGGATAGTGTTAGGGTTAGGGTTATCATCAGCCCTAGGATAGTGTTAGGGTTAAGTTTAGGGTTAGCATCAGGCCTAGGATAGTGTTAGGGTTAGGGTTAGGGTTAGCATCAGCCCTAGGATAGTGTTACGGTTAGGGTTAGCCTCAGCCCTAGGAGAGTTGTAGGGTTAGGGTTAGGGTTAGCATCAGCCCTAGGATAGTGTTAGGGTTAGGCTTAAGGTTAGCATCAGCCCAAGGATAGTGTTAGGGTTAGGGTTAGCATCAGCCCTAGGATAGTGTTAGGGTTAGGGTTAGGGTTAGCACCAGGCCTAGGATAGTGTTAGTGTTAGGGTTAGAATCAGCCTTAGGATAGTGTTAGGGTTAGGTTTAGGGTTATCATCAGCCTTAGGATAGTGTTAGGGTTAGTGTTAGCCTCAGCCCTAGGATAGTGTTAGAGTTAGGGTTAGCCTCAGCCCTAGGAGAGTGTTAGGGTTAGGGTTAGCATCAGCCCTAGGATAGTGTTAGGGTTAGGGTTAGGGTTAGCATCAGCCCTAGGATAGTGTTAGGGTTAGGTTTAGCCTCAGCCCTAGGAGAGTTGTAGGGTTAGGGTTAGGGTTAGCATCAGCCCTAGGATAGTGTTAGGGTTAGGGTTAAGGTTAGCATCAGCCCTAGGATAGTGTTAGGGTTAGGGTTAGCATCAGCCCTAGGATAGTGTTAGGGTTAGGGATAGGGTTAGCACCAGGCCTAGGATAGTGTTAGTGTTAGGGTTAGAATCAGCCTTACGATAGTGTTAGGGTTAGGTTTAGGGTTAGCATCAGCCCTAGGATAGTGTTAGGGTTAGGGTTAGGGTGAGCATCAGCCCTAGGATAGTGTTAGGGTTAGAGTTAGCATCAGCCCTAGGATAGTGTTAGGGTTAGGGTTAGGGTTAGCATCAGCCCTAGGATAGTGTTAGTGTTAGGGTTAGCATCAGCCCTAGGATAGTGTTAGGGTTAGGGTTAGGGTTAGCATCAGGCCTAGGATAGTGTTAGTGTTAGGGTTAGCATCAGCCCTAGGATAGGGTTAGGGTTAGGGTTAGGGTTAGCATCAGCCCTAGGATAGTGTTAGGGTTATGGTTAGCATCTGCCTTAGGATAGTGTTAGGGTTAGGGTTAGGGTTAGCATCTGCCCTAGGATAGTGTTAGGGTTAGTGTTAGGGTTAGCATCAGCCCTAGGAGAGTTGTAGGGTTAGGGTTAGGGTTAGCATCAGCCCTAGGATAGTGTTAGGGTTAGGCTTAAGGTTAGCATCAGCCCTAGGATAGTGTTAGGTTTAGAGTTAGCATCAGCCCTATGATAGTGTTAGGGTTAGGGTTAGGGTTAGCACCAGGCCTAGGATAGTGTTAGTGTTAGGGTTAGAATCAGCCTTAGGATAGTGTTAGGGTTAGGTTTAGGGTTAGCATCAGCCGTAGGATAGTGTTAGGGTTAGTGTTAGCCTCAGCCCTAGGATAGTGTTAGGGTTAGGGTTAGCCTCAGCCCTAGGAGAGTGTTAGGGTTAGGGTTAGCATCAGCCCTAGGATAGTGTTACGGTTAGGGTTAGCATCTGCCCTAGGATAGTGTTAGGGTTAGGGTTAGGGTTAGCATCTGCCCTAGGATAGTGTTAGGGTTAGTGTTAGGGTTAGCATCAGCCCTAGGATAGTGTTAGGGTTAGGGTTAGGGATATCATCAGGCCTAGGATAGTGTTAGGGTTAGGGTTAGCATTAGCCCTAGGATAGTGTTAGGGTAAGGATTAGGATTAGCATCAGCCCTAGGATAGTGTTAGGGTTAGGGTTATAGTTAGCATCAGCCCTAGGATAGTGTTAGGGTTATGGTTAGCATCTGCCCTAGGATAGTGTTAGGGTTAGGGTTAGGGTTAGCATCTGCCCTAGGATAGTGTTAGGGTTAGTGTTAGGGTTAGCATCAGCCCTAGGATAGTGTTAGGGTTAGGGTTAGGGATATCATCAGGGCTAGGATAATGTTAGGGTTAGGGTTAGCATCAGCCCTAGGATACTGTTAGGGTAAGGGTTAGGGTTAGCATCAGCCCTAGGATAGTGTAAGGGTTAGGGTTAGGGTTAGCATCAGGCCTAGGATAGTGTTAGTGTTAGGGTTAGCATCAGCCCTAGGATAGTGTTAGTGTTAGGGTTAGGGTTAGCATCAGCCCTAGGATAGTGTTAGGGTTAGAGTTAGCATCAGCCCTAGAATAGTGTCAGGGTTAGGGTTAGGGTTAGCATCAGCCCTAGGATAGTGTTAGGGTTAGGGTTAGGGTTAGCATGAGCCCTAGGATAGTGTTAGGGTTAGGGTTAGCCTCAGCCCTAGGAGAGTATTAGGGTTAGGTTTAGGGTTAGCATCAGCCCTAGGATACTGTTAGGGTTAGGGATAGCATCAGCCCTAGGATAGTGTTAGGGTTATGGTTAGGTTTAGCATCAGCCCTAGGATAGTGTTAGGGTAAGGGTGAGGGTTAGCATCAGCCCTAGGATAGTGTTAGCGTTAGGGTTAGGGTTAGCTTCAGCCCTAGGATAGTGTTAGGGTTAGGGTTAGCATAAGCCCTAGGTTATTGTTAGGGTTAGGGTTAGGGTAAGCACCAGGCCTAGGATAGTGTTAGTGTTAGGGTTAGCATCAGCCTTAGGATAGTGTTAGGGGTAGGGTTAGGGTTAGTATCAGCCGTAGGATAGTGTTAGGGTTAGGTTAGCCTCAGCCCTAGGATAGTGTTAGAATTAGGGTTAGGGTTAGAATCTGCCCTAACATAGTGTTATTGTTAGGGTTGGGGTTATGATTAGCATCAGCCCTAGGATAGTGTTAGGGTTAGGTTAGGGTTTGCATCAGCCCTAGGATAGTGTTAGGGTTAGGGTTAGCATCAGCCCTAGGATAGTGTTAGGGTTAGGATTAGTGTTAGCATCAGCCCTAGGATAGTGTTAGGGTTAGGGTTATCATCAGCCCTAGGATAGTGTTAGGGTTAGGGTTAGGGTTAGCATCAGGCCTAGGATAGTGTTAGGGTTAGGGTTAGGGTTAGCATCAGCCCTAGGATAGTGTTACGGTTAGGGTTAGCCTCAGCCCTAGGAGAGTTGTAGGGTTAGGGTTAGGGTTAGCATCAGCCCTAGGATAGTGTTAGGGTTAGCCTTAAGGTTAGCATCAGCCCAAGGATAGTGTTAGGGTTAGGGTTAGCATCAGCCCTAGGATAGTGTTAGGGTTAGGGTTAGGGTTAGCACCAGGCCTAGGATAGTGTTAGTGTGAGGGTTAGAATCAGCCTTAGGATAGTGTTAGGGTTAGGTTTAGGGTTAGCATCAACCTTAGGATAGTGTTAGGGTTAGTGTTAGCCTCAGCCCTAGGATAGTGTTAGAGTTAGGGTTAGCCTCAGCCCTAGGAGAGTGTTAGGGTTAGGGTTAGCATCAGCCCTAGGATAGTGTTAGGGTTAGGGTTAGGGTTAGCATCAGCCCTAGGATAGTGTTAGGGTTAGGCTTAAGGTTAGCATCAGCCCAAGGATAGTGTTAGGGTTAGGGTTAGCATCAGCCCTAGGATAGTGTTAGGGTTAGGGTTAGGGTTAGCACCAGGCCTAGGATAGTGTTAGTGTGAGGGTTAGAATCAGCCTTAGGATAGTGTTAGGGTTAGGTTTAGGGTTAGCATCAGCCTTAGGATAGTGTTAGGGTTAGTGTTAGCCTCAGCCCTAGGATAGTGTTAGAGTTAGGGTTAGCCTCAGCCCTAGGAGAGTGTTAGGGTTAGGGTTAGCATCAGCCCTAGGATAGTGTTAGGGTTAGGGTTAGGGTTAGCATCAGCCCTAGGATAGTGTTAGGGTTAGGTTTAGCCTCAGCCCTAGGAGAGTTGTAGGGTTAGGGTTAGGGTGAGCATCAGCCCTAGGATAGTGTTAGGGTTAGGGTTAAGGTTAGCATCAGCCCTAGGATAGTGTTAGGGTTAGGGTTAGCATCAGCCCTAGGATAGTGTTAGGGTTAGGGATAGGGTTAGCACCAGGCCTAGGATAGTGTTAGTGTTAGGGTTAGAATCAGCCTTACGATAGTGTTAGGGTTAGGTTTAGGGTTAGCATCAGCCGTAGGATAGTGTTAGGGTTAGTGTTAGCCTCAGCCCTAGGATAGTGTTAGGGTTAGGGTTAGCCTCAGCCCTAGGAGAGTGTTAGGGTTAGGGTTAGCATCAGCCCTAGGATAGTGTTACGGTTAGGGTTAGCATCTGCCCTAGGATAGTGTTAGGGTTAGGGTTATGGTTAGCATCTGCCCTAGGATAGTGTTAGGGTTAGGGTTAGGGTTAGCATCTGCCCTAGGATAGTGTTAGGGTTAGTGTTAGGGTTAGCATCAGCCCTAGGATAGTGTTAGGGTTAGGGTTAGGGATATCATCAGGGCTAGGATAATGTTAGGGTTAGGGTTAGCATCAGCCCTAGGATACTGTTAGGGTAAGGGTTAGGGTTAGCATCAGCCCTAGGATAGTGTAAGGGTTAGGGTTAGGGTTAGCATCAGGCCTAGGATAGTGTTAGTGTTAGGGTTAGCATCAGCCCTAGGATAGTGTTAGGGTTAGGGTTAGGGTTAGCATCAGCCCTAGGATAGTGTTAGGGTTAGAGTTAGCATCAGCCCTAGGATAGTGTCAGGGTTAGGGTTAGGGTTAGCATCAGCCCTAGGATAGTGTTAGGGTTAGGGTTAGGGTTAGCATGAGCCCTAGGATAGTGTTAGGGTTAGGGTTAGCCTCAGCCCTAGGAGAGTATTAGGGTTAGGTTTAGGGTTAGCATCAGCCCTAGGATACTGTTAGGGTTAGGGATAGCATCAGCCCTAGGATAGTGTTAGGGTTATGGTTAGGTTTAGCATCAGCCCTAGGATAGTGTTAGGGTAAGGCTGAGGGTTAGCATCAGCCCTAGGATAGTGTTAGCGTTAGGGTTACGGTTAGCTTCAGCCCTAGGATAGTGTTAGGGTTAGGGTTAGCATAAGCCCTAGGATATTGTTAGGGTTAGGGTTAGGGTAAGCACCAGGCCTAGGATAGTGTTAGTGTTAGGGTTAGCATCAGCCTTAGGATAGTGTTAGGGGTAGGGTTAGGGTTAGTATCAGCCGTAGGATAGTGTTAGGGTTAGGTTAGCCTCAGCCCTAGGATAGTGTTAGAATTAGGGTTAGGGTTAGAATCTGCCCTAACATAGTGTTATTGTTAGGGTTGGGGTTATGATTAGCATCAGCCCTAGGATAGTGTTAGGGTTAGGTTAGGGTTTGCATCAGCCCTAGGATAGTGTTAGGGTTAGGGTTAGCATCAGCCCTAGGATAGTGTTAGGGTTAGGATTAGTGTTAGCATCAGCCCTAGGATAGTGTTAGGGTTAGGGTTATCATCAGCCCTAGGATAGTGTTAGGGTTAGGGTTAGGGTTAGCATCAGGCCTAGGATAGTGTTAGGGTTAGGGTTAGGGTTAGCATCAGCCCTAGGATAGTGTTACGGTTAGGGTTAGCCTCAGCCCTAGGAGAGTTGTAGGGTTAGGGTTAGGGTTAGCATCAGCCCTAGGATAGTGTTAGGGTTAGGCTTAAGGTTAGCATCAGCCCAAGGATAGTGTTAGGGTTAGGGTTAGCATCAGCCCTAGGATAGTGTTAGGGTTAGGGTTAGGGTTAGCACCAGGCCTAAGATAGTGTTAGTGTGAGGGTTAGAATCAGCCTTAGGATAGTGTTAGGGTTAGGTTTAGGGTTAGCATCAGCCTTAGGATAGTGTTAGGGTTAGTGTTAGCCTCAGCCCTAGGATAGTGTTAGAGTTAGGGTTAGCCTCATCCCTAGGAGTGTGTTAGGGTTAGGGTTAGCATCAGCCCTAGGATAGTGTTAGGGTTAGGGTTAGGGTTAGCATCAGCCCTAGGATAGTGTTAGGGTTAGGTTTAGCCTCAGCCCTAGGAGGTGTAGGGTTAGGGTTAGGGTTAGCATCAGCCCTAGGATAGTGTTAGGGTTAGGGTTAAGGTTAGCATCAGCCCTAGGATAGTGTTAGGGTTAGGGTTAGCATCAGCCCTAGGATAGTGTTAGGGTTAGGGATAGGGTTAGCACCAGGCCTAGGATAGTGTTAGTGTTAGGGTTAGAATCAGCCTTACGATAGTGTTAGGGTTAGGTTTAGGGTTAGCATCAGCCCTAGGATAGTGTTAGGGTTAGGGTTAGGGTTAGCATCAGCCCTAGGATAGTGTTAGGGTTAGAGTTAGCATCAGCCCTAGGATAGTGTTAGGGTTAGGGTTAGGGTTAGCATCAGCCCTAGGATAGTGTTAGTGTTAGGGTTAGCATCAGCCCTAGGATAGTGTTAGGGTTAGGGTTAGGGTTAGCATCAGGCCTAGGATAGTGTTAGTGTTAGGGTTAGCATCAGCCCTAGGATAGGGTTAGGGTTAGGGTTAGGGTTAGCATCAGCCCTAGGATAGTGTTAGGGTTATGGTTAGCATCTGCCTTAGGATAGTGTTAGGGTTAGGGTTAGGGTTAGCATCTGCCCTAGGATAGTGTTAGGGTTAGTGTTAGGGTTAGCATCAGCCCTAGGAGAGTTGTAGGGTTAGGGTTAGGGTTAGCATCAGCCCTAGGATAGTGTTAGGGTTAGGCTTAAGGTTAGCATCAGCCCTAGGATAGTGTTAGGTTTAGGGTTAGCATCAGCCCTAGGATAGTGTTAGGGTTAGGGTTAGGGTTAGCACCAGGCCTAGGATAGGGTTAGTGTTAGGGTTAGAATCAGCCTTAGGATAGTGTTAGGGTTAGGTTTAGGGTTAGCATCAGCCGTAGGATAGTGTTAGGGTTAGTGTTAGCCTCAGCCCTAGGATAGTGTTAGGGTTAGGGTTAGCCTCAGCCCTAGGAGAGTGTTAGGGTTAGGGTTAGCATCAGCCCTAGGATAGTGTTACGGTTAGGGTTAGCATCTGCCCTAGGATAGTGTCAGGGTTAGTGTTAGGGTTAGCATCTGCCCTAGGATAGTGTTAGGGTTAGTGTTAGGGTTAGCATCAGCCCTAGGATAGTGTTAGGGTTAGGGTTAGGGATATCATCAGGCCTAGGATAGTGTTAGGGTTAGGGTTAGCATTAGCCCTGGGAGAGTGTTAGGGTTAGGGTTAGCATCAGCCCTAGGATAGTGTTAGGGTAAGGATTAGGGTTAGCATCAGCCCTAGGATAGTGTTAGGGTTAGGGTTATAGTTAGCATCAGCCCTAGGATAGTGTTAGGGTTATGGTTAGCATCTGCCCTAGGATAGTGTTAGGGTTAGGGTTAGGGTTAGCATCTGCCCTAGGATAGTGTTAGGGTTAGTGTTAGGGTTAGCATCAGCCCTAGGATAGTGTTAGGGTTAGGGTTAGGGATATCATCAGGGCTAGGATAATGTTAGGGTTAGGGTTAGCCTCAGCCCTAGGAGAGTATTAGGGTTAGGTTTAGGGTTAGCATCAGCCCTAGGATACTGTTAGGGTTAGGGATAGCATCAGCCCTAGGATAGTGTTACGGTTATGGTTAGGTTTAGCATCAGCCCTAGGATAGTGTTAGGGTAAGGGTGAGGGTTAGCATCAGCCCTAGGATAGTGTTAGCGTTAGGGTTAGGGTTAGCTTCAGCCCTAGGATAGTGTTAGGGTTAGGGTTAGCATCAGCCCTAGGATATTGTTAGGGTTAGGGTTAGGGTAAGCACCAGGCCTAGGATAGTGTTAGTGTTAGTGTTAGCATCAGCCTTAGGATAGTGTTAGGGGTAGGGTTAGGGTTAGTATCAGCCGTAGGATAGTGTTAGGGTTAGGTTAGCCTCAGCCCTAGGATAGTGTTAGAATTAGGGTTAGGGTTAGAATCTGCCCTAACATAGTGTTATTGTTAGGGTTGGGGTTATGATTAGCATCAGCCCTAGGATAGTGTTAGGGTTAGGTTAGGGTTTGCATCAGCCCTAGGATAGTGTTAGGGTTAGGGTTAGCATCAGCCCTAGGATAGTGTTAGGGTTAGGATTAGTGTTAGCATCAGCCCTAGGATAGTGTTAGGGTTAGGGTTATCATCAGCCCTAGGATAGTGTTAGGGTTAGGGTTAGGGTTAGCATCAGGCCTAGGATAGTGTTAGGGTTAGGGTTAGGGTTAGCATCAGCCCTAGGATAGTGTTACGGTTAGGGTTAGCCTCAGCCCTAGGAGAGTTGTAGGGTTAGGGTTAGGGTTAGCATCAGCCCTAGGATAGTGTTAGGGTTAGGCTTAAGGTTAGCATCAGCCCAAGGATAGTGTTAGGGTTAGGGTTAGCATCAGCCCTAGGATAGTGTTAGGGTTAGGGTTAGGGTTAGCACCAGGCCTAGGATAGTGTTAGTGTGAGGGTTAGAATCAGCCTTAGGATAGTGTTAGGGTTAGGTTTAGGGTTAGCATCAGCCTTAGGATAGTGTTAGGGTTAGTGTTAGCCTCAGCCCTAGGATAGTGTTAGAGTTAGGGTTAGCCTCAGCCCTAGGAGAGTGTTAGGGTTAGGGTTAGCATCAGCCCTAGGATAGTGTTAGGGTTAGGGTTAGGGTTAGCATCAGCCCTAGGATAGTGTTAGGGTTAGGCTTAAGGTTAGCATCAGCCCAAGGATAGTGTTAGGGTTAGGGTTAGCATCAGCCCTAGGATAGTGTTAGGGTTAGGGTTAGGGTTAGCACCAGGCCTAGGATAGTGTTAGTGTGAGGGTTAGAATCAGCCTTAGGATAGTGTTAGGGTTAGGTTTAGGGTTAGCATCAGCCTTAGGATAGTGTTAGGGTTAGTGTTAGCCTCAGCCCTAGGATAGTGTTAGAGTTAGGGTTAGCCTCAGCCCTAGGAGAGTGTTAGGGTTAGGGTTAGCATCAGCCCTAGGATAGTGTTAGGGTTAGGGTTAGGGTTAGCATCAGCCCTAGGATAGTGTTAGGGTTAGGTTTAGCCTCAGCCCTAGGAGAGTTGTAGGGTTAGGGTTAGGGTTAGCATCAGCCCTAGGATAGTGTTAGGGTTAGGGTTAAGGTTAGCATCAGCCCTAGGATAGTGTTAGGGTTAGGGTTAGCATCAGCCCTAGGATAGTGTTAGGGTTAGGGATAGGGTTAGCACCAGGCCTAGGATAGTGTTAGTGTTAGGGTTAGAATCAGCCTTACGATAGTGTTAGGGTTAGGTTTAGGGTTAGCATCAGCCGTAGGATAGTGTTAGGGTTAGTGTTAGCCTCAGCCCTAGGATAGTGTTAGGGTTAGGGTTAGCCTCAGCCCTAGGAGAGTGTTAGGGTTAGGGTTAGCATCATCCCTAGGATAGTGTTACGGTTAGGGTTAGCATCTGCCCTAGGATAGTGTTAGGGTTAGGGTTAGGGTTAGCCTCAGCCCTAGGATAGTGTTAGGGTTAGTGTTAGGGTTAGCATCAGCCCTAGGATAGTGTTAGGGTTAGGGTTAGGGATATCATCAGGCCTAGGATAGTGTTAGGGTTAGGGTTAGCATAGCCCTAGGATAGTGTTAGGGTAAGGATTAGGGTTAGCATCAGCCCTAGGATAGTGTTAGGGTTAGGGTTATAGTTAGCATCAGCCCTAGGATAGTGTTAGGGTTATGGTTAGCATCTGCCCTAGGATAGTGTTAGGGTTAGGGTTAGGGTTAGCATCTGCCCTAGGATAGTGTTAGGGTTAGTGTTAGGGTTAGCATCAGCCCTAGGATAGTGTTAGGGTTAGGGTTAGGGATATCATCAGGGCTAGGATAATGTTAGGGTTAGGTTTAGCATCAGCCCTAGGATACTGTTAGGGTAAGGGTTAGGGTTAGCATCAGCCCTAGGATAGTGTAAGGGTTAGGGTTAGGGTTAGCATCAGGCCTAGGATAGTGTTAGTGTTAGGGTTAGCATCAGCCCTAGGATAGTGTTAGGGTTAGGGTTAGGGTTAGCATCAGCCCTAGGATAGTGTTAGGGTTAGGGATAGGGTTAGCACCAGGCCTAGGATAGTGTTAGTGTTAGGGTTAGAATCAGCCTTACGATAGTGTTAGGGTTAGGTTTAGGGTTAGCATCAGCCCTAGGATAGTGTTAGGGTTAGGGTTAGGGTTAGCATCAGCCCTAGGATAGTGTTAGGGTTAGAGTTAGCATCAGCCCTAGGATAGTGTTAGGGTTAGGGTTAGGGTTAGCATCAGCCCTAGGATAGTGTTAGTGTTAGGGTTAGCATCAGCCCTAGGATAGTGTTAGGGTTAGGGTTAGGGTTAGCATCAGGCCTAGGATAGTGTTAGTGTTAGGGTTAGCATCAGCCCTAGGATAGGGTTAGGGTTAGGGTTAGGGTTAGCATCAGCCCTAGGATAGTGTTAGGGTTATGGTTAGCATCTGCCTTAGGATAGTGTTAGGGTTAGGGTTAGGGTTAGCATCTGCCCTAGGATAGTGTTAGGGTTAGTGTTAGGGTTAGCATCAGCCCTAGGAGAGTTGTAGGGTTAGGGTTAGGGTTAGCATCAGCCCTAGGATAGTGTTAGGGTTAGGCTTAAGGTTAGCATCAGCCCTAGGATAGTGTTAGGTTTAGGGTTAGCATCAGCCCTAGGATAGTGTTAGGGTTAGGGTTAGGGTTAGCACCAGGCCTAGGATAGTGTCAGTGTTAGGGTTAGAATCAGCCTTAGGATAGTGTTAGGGTTAGGTTTAGGGTTAGCATCAGCCGTAGGATAGTGTTAGGGTTAGTGTTAGCCTCAGCCCTAGGATAGTGTTAGGGTTAGGGTTAGCCTCAGCCCTAGGAGAGTGTTAGGGTTAGGGTTAGCATCAGCCCTAGGATAGTGTTACGGTTAGGGTTAGCATCTGCCCTAGGATAGTGTTAGGGTTAGGGTTAGGGTTAGCATCTGCCCTAGGATAGTGTTAGGGTTAGTGTTAGGGTTAGCATCAGCCCTAGGATAGTGTTAGGGTTAGGGTTAGGGATATCATCAGGCCTAGGATAGTGTTAGGGTTAGGGTTAGCATTAGCCCTAGGATAGTGTTAGGGTAAGGATTAGGGTTAGCATCAGCCCTAGGATAGTGTTAGGGTTAGGGTTATAGTTAGCATCAGCCCTAGGATAGTGTTAGGGTTATGGTTAGCATCTGCCCTAGGATAGTGTTAGGGTTAGGGTTAGGGTTAGCATCTGCCCTAGGATAGTGTTAGGGTTAGTGTTAGGGTTAGCATCAGCCCTAGGATAGTGTTAGGGTTAGGGTTAGGGATATCATCAGGGCTAGGATAATGTTAGGGTTAGGGTTAGCCTCAGCCCTAGGAGAGTATTAGGGTTAGGTTTAGGGTTAGCATCAGCCCTAGGATACTGTTAGGGTTAGGGATAGCATCAGCCCTAGGATAGTGTTAGGGTTATGGTTAGGTTTAGCATCAGCCCTAGGATAGTGTTAGGGTAAGGGTGAGGGTTAGCATCAGCCCTAGGATAGTGTTAGCGTTAGGGTTAGGGTTAGCTTCAGCCCTAGGATAGTGTTAGGGTTAGGGTTAGCATCAGCCCTAGGATAGTGTTAGGGTTAGGGTTAGGGTTAGCATCAGCCCTAGGATAGTGTTAGGGTTAGGCTTAAGGTTAGCATCAGCCCAAGGATAGTGTTAGGGTTAGGGTTAGCATCAGCCCTAGGATAGTGTTAGGGTTAGGGTTAGGGTTAGCACCAGGCCTAGGATAGTGTTAGTGTGAGGGTTAGAATCAGCCTTAGGATAGTGTTAGGGTTAGGTTTAGGGTTAGCATCAGCCTTAGGATAGTGTTAGGGTTAGTGTTAGCCTCAGCCCTAGGATAGTGTTAGAGTTAGGGTTAGCCTCAGCCCTAGGAGAGTGTTAGGGTTAGGGTTAGCATCAGCCCTAGGATAGTGTTAGGGTTAGGGTTAGGGTTAGCATCAGCCCTAGGATAGTGTTAGGGTTAGGTTTAGCCTCAGCCCTAGGAGAGTTGTAGGGTTAGGGTTAGGGTTAGCATCAGCCCTAGGATAGTGTTAGGGTTAGGGTTAAGGTTAGCATCAGCCCTAGGATAGTGTTAGGGTTAGGGTTAGCATCAGCCCTAGGATAGTGTTAGGGTTAGGGATAGGGTTAGCACCAGGCCTAGGATAGTGTTAGTGTTAGGGTTAGAATCAGCTTTACGATAGTGTTAGGGTTAGGTTTAGGGTTAGCATCAGCCGTAGGATAGTGTTAGGGTTAGTGTTAGCCTCAGCCCTAGGATAGTGTTAGGGTTAGGGTTAGCCTCAGCCCTAGGAGAGTGTTAGGGTTAGGGTTAGCATCAGCCCTAGGATAGTGTTACGGTTAGGGTTAGCATCTGCCCTAGGATAGTGTTAGGGTTAGGGTTAGGGTTAGCATCTGCCCTAGGATAGTGTTAGGGTTAGTGTTAGGGTTAGCATCAGCCCTAGGATAGTGTTAGGGTTAGGGTTAGGGATATCATCAGGCCTAGGATAGTGTTAGGGTTAGGGTTAGCATTAGCCCTAGGATAGTGTTAGGGTAAGGATTAGGGTTAGCATCAGCCCTAGGATAGTGTTAGGGTTAGGGTTATAGTTAGCATCAGCCCTAGGATAGTGTTAGGGTTATGGTTAGCATCTGCCCTAGGATAGTGTTAGGGTTAGGGTTAGGGTTAGCATCTGCCCTAGGATAGTGTTAGGGTTAGTGTTAGGGTTAGCATCAGCCCTAGGATAGTGTTAGGGTTAGGGTTAGGGATATCATCAGGGCTAGGATAATGTTAGGGTTAGGGTTAGCATCAGCCCTAGGATACTGTTAGGGTAAGGGTTAGGGTTAGCATCAGCCCTAGGATAGTGTAAGGGTTAGGGTTAGGGTTAGCATCAGGCCTAGGATAGTGTTAGTGTTAGGGTTAGCATCAGCCCTAGGATAGTGTTAGGGTTAGGGTTAGGGTTAGCATCAGCCCTAGGATAGTGTTAGGGTTAGAGTTAGCATCAGCCCTAGGATAGTGTCAGGGTTAGGGTTAGGGTTAGCATCAGCCCTAGGATAGTGTTAGGGTTAGGGTTAGGGTTAGCATGAGCCCTAGGATAGTGTTAGGGTTAGGGTTAGCCTCAGCCCTAGGAGAGTATTAGGGTTAGGTTTAGGGTTAGCATCAGCCCTAGGATACTGTTAGGGTTAGGGATAGCATCAGCCCTAGGATAGTGTTAGGGTTATGGTTAGGTTTAGCATCAGCCCTAGGATAGTGTTAGGGTAAGGGTGACGGTTAGCATCAGCCCTAGGATAGTGTTAGCGTTAGGGTTAGGGTTAGCTTCAGCCCTAGGATAGTGTTAGGGTTAGGGTTAGCATAAGCCCTAGGATATTGTTAGGGTTAGGGTTAGGGTAAGCACCAGGCCTAGGATAGTGTTAGTGTTAGGGTTAGCATCAGCCTTAGGATAGTGTTAGGGGTAGGGTTAGGGTTAGTATCAGCCGTAGGATAGTGTTAGGGTTAGGTTAGCCTCAGCCCTAGGATAGTGTTAGAATTAGGGTTAGGGTTAGAATCTGCCCTAACATAGTGTTATTGTTAGGGTTGGGGTTATGATTAGCATCAGCCCTAGGATAGTGTTAGGGTTAGGTTAGGGTTTGCATCAGCCCTAGGATAGTGTTAGGGTTAGGGTTAGCATCAGCCCTAGGATAGTGTTAGGGTTAGGATTAGTGTTAGCATCAGCCCTAGGATAGTGTTAGGGTTAGGGTTATCATCAGCCCTAGGATAGTGTTAGGGTTAGGGTTAGGGTTAGCATCAGGCCTAGGATAGTGTTAGGGTTAGGGTTAGGGTTAGCATCAGCCCTAGGATAGTGTTACGGTTAGGGTTAGCCTCAGCCCTAGGAGAGTTGTAGGGTTAGGGTTAGGGTTAGCATCAGCCCTAGGATAGTGTTAGGGTTAGGCTTAAGGTTAGCATCAGCCCAAGGATAGTGTTAGGGTTAGGGTTAGCATCAGCCCTAGGATAGTGTTAGGGTTAGGGTTAGGGTTAGCACCAGGCCTAAGATAGTGTTAGTGTGAGGGTTAGAATCAGCCTTAGGATAGTGTTAGGGTTAGGTTTAGGGTTAGCATCAGCCTTAGGATAGTGTTAGGGTTAGTGTTAGCCTCAGCCCTAGGATAGTGTTAGAGTTAGGGTTAGCCTCAGCCCTAGGAGTGTGTTAGGGTTAGGGTTAGCATCAGCCCTAGGATAGTGTTAGGGTTAGGGTTAGGGTTAGCATCAGCCCTAGGATAGTGTTAGGGTTAGGTTTAGCCTCAGCCCTAGGAGGTGTAGGGTTAGGGTTAGGGTTAGCATCAGCCCTAGGATAGTGTTAGGGTTAGGGTTAAGGTTAGCATCAGCCCTAGGATAGTGTTAGGGTTAGGGTTAGCATCAGCCCTAGGATAGTGTTAGGGTTAGGGATAGGGTTAGCACCAGGCCTAGGATAGTGTTAGTGTTAGGGTTAGAATCAGCCTTACGATAGTGTTAGGGTTAGGTTTAGGGTTAGCATCAGCCCTAGGATAGTGTTAGGGTTAGGGTTAGGGTTAGCATCAGCCCTAGGATAGTGTTAGGGTTAGAGTTAGCATCAGCCCTAGGATAGTGTTAGGGTTAGGGTTAGGGTTAGCATCAGCCCTAGGATAGTGTTAGTGTTAGGGTTAGCATCAGCCCTAGGATATTGTTAGGGTTAGGGTTAGGGTTAGCATCAGGCCTAGGATAGTGTTAGTGTTAGGGTTAGCATCAGCCCTAGGATAGGGTTAGGGTTAGGGTTAGGGTTAGCATCAGCCCTAGGATAGTGTTAGGGTTATGGTTAGCATCTGCCTTAGGATAGTGTTAGGGTTAGGGTTAGGGTTAGCATCTGCCCTAGGATAGTGTTAGGGTTAGTGTTAGGGTTAGCATCAGCCCTAGGAGAGTTGTAGGGTTAGGGTTAGGGTTAGCATCAGCCCTAGGATAGTGTTAGGGTTAGGCTTAAGGTTAGCATCAGCCCTAGGATAGTGTTAGGTTTAGGGTTAGCATCAGCCCTAGGATAGTGTTAGGGTTAGTGTTAGGGTTAGCATCAGCCCTAGGATAGTGTTAGGGTTAGGGTTAGGGATATCATCAGGCCTAGGATAGTGTTAGGGTTAGGGTTAGCATTAGCCCTAGGATAGTGTTAGGGTAAGGATTAGGGTTAGCATCAGCCCTAGGATAGTGTTAGGGTTAGGGTTATAGTTAGCATCAGCCCTAGGATAGTGTTAGGGTTATGGTTAGCATCTGCCCTAGGATAGTGTTAGGGTTAGGGTTAGGGTTAGCATCTGCCCTAGGATAGTGTTAGGGTTAGTGTTAGGGTTAGCATCAGCCCTAGGATAGTGTTAGGGTTAGGGTTAGGGATATCATCAGGGCTAGGATAATGTTAGGGTTAGGGTTAGCCTCAGCCCTAGGAGAGTATTAGGGTTAGGTTTAGGGTTAGCATCAGCCCTAGGATACTGTTAGGGTTAGGGATAGCATCAGCCCTAGGATAGTGTTAGGGTTATGGTTAGGTTTAGCATCAGCCCTAGGATAGTGTTAGGGTAAGGGTGAGGGTTAGCATCAGCCCTAGGATAGTGTTAGCGTTAGGGTTAGGGTTAGCTTCAGCCCTAGGATAGTGTTAGGGTTAGGGTTAGCATAAGCCCTAGGATATTGTTAGGGTTAGGGTTAGGGTAAGCACCAGGCCTAGGATAGTGTTAGTGTTAGGGTTAGCATCAGCCTTAGGATAGTGTTAGGGGTAGGGTTAGGGTTAGTATCAGCCGTAGGATAGTGTTAGGGTTAGGTTAGCCTCAGCCCTAGGATAGTGTTAGAATTAGGGTTAGGGTTAGAATCTGCCCTAACATAGTGTTATTGTTAGGGTTGGGGTTATGATTAGCATCAGCCCTAGGATAGTGTTAGGGTTAGGTTAGGGTTTGCATCAGCCCTAGGATAGTGTTAGGGTTAGGGTTAGCATCAGCCCTAGGATAGTGTTAGGGTTAGGATTAGTGTTAGCATCAGCCCTAGGATAGTGTTAGGGTTAGGGTTATCATCAGCCCTAGGATAGTGTTAGGGTTAGGGTTAGGGTTAGCATCAGGCCTAGGATAGTGTTAGGGTTAGGGTTAGGGTTAGCATCAGCCCTAGGATAGTGTTACGGTTAGGGTTAGCCTCAGCCCTAGGAGAGTTGTAGGGTTAGGGTTAGGGTTAGCATCAGCCCTAGGATAGTGTTAGGGTTAGGCTTAAGGTTAGCATCAGCCCAAGGATAGTGTTAGGGTTAGGGTTAGCATCAGCCCTAGGATAGTGTTAGGGTTAGGGTTAGGGTTAGCACCAGGCCTAGGATAGTGTTAGTGTGAGGGTTAGAATCAGCCTTAGGATAGTGTTAGGGTTAGGTTTAGGGTTAGCATCAGCCTTAGGATAGTGTTAGGGTTAGTGTTAGCCTCAGCCCTAGGATAGTGTTAGAGTTAGGGTTAGCCTCAGCCCTAGGAGAGTGTTAGGGTTAGGGTTAGCATCAGCCCTAGGATAGTGTTAGGGTTAGGGTTAGGGTTAGCATCAGCCCTAGGATAGTGTTAGGGTTAGGCTTAAGGTTAGCATCAGCCCAAGGATAGTGTTAGGGTTAGGGTTAGCATCAGCCCTAGGATAGTGTTAGGGTTAGGGTTAGGGTTAGCACCAGGCCTAGGATAGTGTTAGTGTGAGGGTTAGAATCAGCCTTAGGATAGTGTTAGGGTTAGGTTTAGGGTTAGCATCAGCCTTAGGATAGTGTTAGGGTTAGTGTTAGCCTCAGCCCTAGGATAGTGTTAGAGTTAGGGTTAGCCTCAGCCCTAGGAGAGTGTTAGGGTTAGGGTTAGCATCAGCCCTAGGATAGTGTTAGGGTTAGGGTTAGGGTTAGCATCAGCCCTAGGATAGTGTTAGGGTTAGGTTTAGCCTCAGCCCTAGGAGAGTTGTAGGGTTAGGGTTAGGGTTAGCATCAGCCCTAGGATAGTGTTAGGGTTAGGGTTAAGGTTAGCATCAGCCCTAGGATAGTGTTAGGGTTAGGGTTAGCATCAGCCCTAGGATAGTGTTAGGGTTAGGGATAGGGTTAGCACCAGGCCTAGGATAGTGTTAGTGTTAGGGTTAGAATCAGCTTTACGATAGTGTTAGGGTTAGGTTTAGGGTTAGCATCAGCCGTAGGATAGTGTTAGGGTTAGTGTTAGCCTCAGCCCTAGGATAGTGTTAGGGTTAGGGTTAGCCTCAGCCCTAGGAGAGTGTTAGGGTTAGGGTTAGCATCAGCCCTAGGATAGTGTTACGGTTAGGGTTAGCATCTGCCCTAGGATAGTGTTAGGGTTAGGGTTAGGGTTAGCATCTGCCCTAGGATAGTGTTAGGGTTAGTGTTAGGGTTAGCATCAGCCCTAGGATAGTGTTAGGGTTAGGGTTAGGGATATCATCAGGCCTAGGATAGTGTTAGGGTTAGGGTTAGCATTAGCCCTAGGATAGTGTTAGGGTAAGGATTAGGGTTAGCATCAGCCCTAGGATAGTGTTAGGGTTAGGGTTATAGTTAGCATCAGCCCTAGGATAGTGTTAGGGTTATGGTTAGCATCTGCCCTAGGATAGTGTTAGGGTTAGGGTTAGGGTTAGCATCTGCCCTAGGATAGTGTTAGGGTTAGTGTTAGGGTTAGCATCAGCCCTAGGATAGTGTTAGGGTTAGGGTTAGGGATATCATCAGGGCTAGGATAATGTTAGGGTTAGGGTTAGCATCAGCCCTAGGATACTGTTAGGGTAAGGGTTAGGGTTAGCATCAGCCCTAGGATAGTGTAAGGGTTAGGGTTAGGGTTAGCATCAGGCCTAGGATAGTGTTAGTGTTAGGGTTAGCATCAGCCCTAGGATAGTGTTAGGGTTAGGGTTAGGGTTAGCATCAGCCCTAGGATAGTGTTAGGGTTAGAGTTAGCATCAGCCCTAGGATAGTGTCAGGGTTAGGGTTAGGGTTAGCATCAGCCCTAGGATAGTGTTAGGGTTAGGGTTAGGGTTAGCATGAGCCCTAGGATAGTGTTAGGGTTAGGGTTAGCCTCAGCCCTAGGAGAGTATTAGGGTTAGGTTTAGGGTTAGCATCAGCCCTAGGATACTGTTAGGGTTAGGGATAGCATCAGCCCTAGGATAGTGTTAGGGTTATGGTTAGGTTTAGCATCAGCCCTAGGATAGTGTTAGGGTAAGGGTGACGGTTAGCATCAGCCCTAGGATAGTGTTAGCGTTAGGGTTAGGGTTAGCTTCAGCCCTAGGATAGTGTTAGGGTTAGGGTTAGCATAAGCCCTAGGATATTGTTAGGGTTAGGGTTAGGGTAAGCACCAGGCCTAGGATAGTGTTAGTGTTAGGGTTAGCATCAGCCTTAGGATAGTGTTAGGGGTAGGGTTAGGGTTAGTATCAGCCGTAGGATAGTGTTAGGGTTAGGTTAGCCTCAGCCCTAGGATAGTGTTAGAATTAGGGTTAGGGTTAGAATCTGCCCTAACATAGTGTTATTGTTAGGGTTGGGGTTATGATTAGCATCAGCCCTAGGATAGTGTTAGGGTTAGGTTAGGGTTTGCATCAGCCCTAGGATAGTGTTAGGGTTAGGGTTAGCATCAGCCCTAGGATAGTGTTAGGGTTAGGATTAGTGTTAGCATCAGCCCTAGGATAGTGTTAGGGTTAGGGTTATCATCAGCCCTAGGATAGTGTTAGGGTTAGGGTTAGGGTTAGCATCAGGCCTAGGATAGTGTTAGGGTTAGGGTTAGGGTTAGCATCAGCCCTAGGATAGTGTTACGGTTAGGGTTAGCCTCAGCCCTAGGAGAGTTGTAGGGTTAGGGTTAGGGTTAGCATCAGCCCTAGGATAGTGTTAGGGTTAGGCTTAAGGTTAGCATCAGCCCAAGGATAGTGTTAGGGTTAGGGTTAGCATCAGCCCTAGGATAGTGTTAGGGTTAGGGTTAGGGTTAGCACCAGGCCTAAGATAGTGTTAGTGTGAGGGTTAGAATCAGCCTTAGGATAGTGTTAGGGTTAGGTTTAGGGTTAGCATCAGCCTTAGGATAGTGTTAGGGTTAGTGTTAGCCTCAGCCCTAGGATAGTGTTAGAGTTAGGGTTAGCCTCAGCCCTAGGAGTGTGTTAGGGTTAGGGTTAGCATCAGCCCTAGGATAGTGTTAGGGTTAGGGTTAGGGTTAGCATCAGCCCTAGGATAGTGTTAGGGTTAGGTTTAGCCTCAGCCCTAGGAGGTGTAGGGTTAGGGTTAGGGTTAGCATCAGCCCTAGGATAGTGTTAGGGTTAGGGTTAAGGTTAGCATCAGCCCTAGGATAGTGTTAGGGTTAGGGTTAGCATCAGCTCTAGGATAGTGTTAGGGTTAGGGATAGGGTTAGCACCAGGCCTAGGATAGTGTTAGTGTTAGGGTTAGAATCAGCCTTACGATAGTGTTAGGGTTAGGTTTAGGGTTAGCATCAGCCCTAGGATAGTGTTAGGGTTAGGGTTAGGGTTAGCATCAGCCCTAGGATAGTGTTAGGGTTAGAGTTAGCATCAGCCCTAGGATAGTGTTAGGGTTAGGGTTAGGGTTAGCATCAGCCCTAGGATAGTGTTAGTGTTAGGGTTAGCATCAGCCCTAGGATATTGTTAGGGTTAGGGTTAGGGTTAGCATCAGGCCTAGGATAGTGTTAGTGTTAGGGTTAGCATCAGCCCTAGGATAGGGTTAGGGTTAGGGTTAGGGTTAGCATCAGCCCTAGGATAGTGTTAGGGTTATGGTTAGCATCTGCCTTAGGATAGTGTTAGGGTTAGGGTTAGGGTTAGCATCTGCCCTAGGATAGTGTTAGGGTTAGTGTTAGGGTTAGCATCAGCCCTAGGAGAGTTGTAGGGTTAGGGTTAGGGTTAGCATCAGCCCTAGGATAGTGTTAGGGTTAGGCTTAAGGTTAGCATCAGCCCTAGGATAGTGTTAGGTTTAGGGTTAGCATCAGCCCTAGGATAGTGTTAGGGTTAGGGTTAGGGTTAGCACCAGGCCTAGGATAGTGTTAGTGTTAGGGTTAGAATCAGCCTTAGGATAGTGTTAGGGTTAGGTTTAGGGTTAGCATCAGCCGTAGGATAGTGTTAGGGTTAGTGTTAGCCTCAGCCCTAGGATAGTGTTAGGGTTAGGGTTAGCCTCAGCCCTAGGAGAGTGTTAGGGTTAGGGTTAGCATCAGCCCTAGGATAGTGTTACGGTTAGGGTTAGCATCTGCCCTAGGATAGTGTTAGGGTTAGGGTTAGGGTTAGCATCTGCCCTAGGATAGTGTTAGGGTTAGTGTTAGGGTTAGCATCAGCCCTAGGATAGTGTTAGGGTTAGGGTTAGGGATATCATCAGGCCTAGGATAGTGTTAGGGTTAGGGTTAGCATTAGCCCTAGGATAGTGTTAGGGTAAGGATTAGGGTTAGCATCAGCCCTAGGATAGTGTTAGGGTTAGGGTTATAGTTAGCATCAGCCCTAGGATAGTGTTAGGGTTATGGTTAGCATCTGCCCTAGGATAGTGTTAGGGTTAGGGTTAGGGTTAGCATCTGCCCTAGGATAGTGTTAGGGTTAGTGTTAGGGTTAGCATCAGCCCTAGGATAGTGTTAGGGTTAGGGTTAGGGATATCATCAGGGCTAGGATAATGTTAGGGTTAGGGTTAGCATCAGCCCTAGGATACTGTTAGGGTAAGGGTTAGGGTTAGCATCAGCCCTAGGATAGTGTAAGGGTTAGGGTTAGGGTTAGCATCAGGCCTAGGATAGTGTTAGTGTTAGGGTTAGCTTCAGCCCTAGGATAGTGTTAGGGTTAGGGTTAGGGTTAGCATCAGCCCTAGGATAGTGTTAGGGTTAGAGTTAGCATCAGCCCTAGGATAGTGTCAGGGTTAGGGTTAGGGTTAGCATCAGCCCTAGGATAGTGTTAGGGTTAGGGTTAGGGTTAGCATGAGCCCTAGGATAGTGTTAGGGTTAGGGTTAGCCTCAGCCCTAGGAGAGTATTAGGGTTAGGTTTAGGGTTAGCATCAGCCCTAGGATACTGTTAGGGTTAGGGATAGCATCAGCCCTAGGATAGTGTTAGGGTTAGGGTTAGCATCAGCCCTAGGATAGTGTTAGGGTAAGGGTGAGGGTTAGCATCAGCCCTAGGATAGTGTTAGCGTTAGGGTTAGGGATAGCTTCAGCCCTAGGATAGTTTTAGGGTTAGGGTTAGCATAAGCCCTAGGATATTGTTAGGGTTAGGGTTAGGGTAAGCACCAGGCCTAGGATAGTGTTAGTGTTAGGGTTAGCATCAGCCTTAGGATAGTGTTAGGGGTAGGGTTAGGGTTAGTATCAGCCGTAGGATAGTGTTAGGGTTAGGTTAGCCTCAGCCTTAGGATAGTGTTAGAATTAGGGTTAGGGTTAGAATCTGCCCTAACATAGTGTTATTGTTAGGGTTGGGGTTATGATTAGCATCAGCCCTAGGATAGTGTTAGGGTTAGGTTAGGGTTTCCATCAGCCCTAGGATAGTGTTAGGGTTAGGGTTAGCATCAGCCCTAGGATAGTGTTAGGGTTAGGATTAGTGTTAACATCAGCCCTAGGATAGTGTTAGGGTTAGGGTTATCATCAGCCCTAGGATAGTGTTAGGGTTAGGGTTAGGGTTAGCATCAGGCCTAGGATAGTGTTAGGGTTAGGGTTAGGGTTAGCATCAGCCCTAGGATAGTGTTACGGTTAGGGTTAGCCTCAGCCCTAGGAGAGTTGTAGGGTTAGGGTTAGGGTTAGCATCAGCCCTAGGATAGTGTTAGGGTTAGGCTTAAGGTTAGCATCAGCCCAAGGATAGTGTTAGGGTTAGGGTTAGCATCAGCCCTAGGATAGTGTTAGGGTTAGGGTTAGGGTTAGCACCAGGCCTGGGATAGTGTTAGTGTGAGGGTTAGAATCAGCCTTAGGATAGTGTTAGGGTTAGGTTTAGGGTTAGCATCAGCCTTAGGATAGTGTTAGGGTTAGTGTTAGCCTCAGCCCTAGGATAGTGTTAGAGTTAGGGTTAGCCTCAGCCCTAGGAGAGTGTTAGGGTTAGGGTTAGCATCAGCCCTAGGATAGTGTTAGGGTTAGGGTTAGGGTTAGCATCAGCCCTAGGATAGTGTTAGGGTTAGGTTTAGCCTCAGCCCTAGGAGAGTTGTAGGGTTAGGGTTAGGGTTAGCATCAGCCCTAGGATAGTGTTAGGGTTAGTGTTAGGGTTAGCATCAGCCCTAGGATAGTGTTAGGGTTAGGGTTAGGGATATCATCAGGCCTAGGATAGTGTTAGGGTTAGGGTTAGCATTAGCCCTAGGATAGTGTTAGGGTAAGGATTAGGGTTAGCATCAGCCCTAGGATAGTGTTAGGGTTAGGGTTATAGTTAGCATCAGCCCTAGGATAGTGTTAGGGTTATGGTTAGCATCTGCCCTAGGAAAGTGTTAGGGTTAGGGTTAGGGTTAGCATCTGCCCTAGGATAGTGTTAGGGTTAGTGTTAGGGTTAGCATCAGCCCTAGGATAGTGTTAGGGTTAGGGTTAGGGATATCATCAGGGCTAGGATAATGTTAGGGTTAGGGTTAGCATCAGCCCTAGGATGCTGTTAGGGTAAGGGTTAGGGTTAGCATCAGCCCTAGGATAGTGTAAGGGTTAGGGTTAGGGTTAGCATCAGGCCTAGGATAGTGTTAGTGTTAGGGTTAGCATCAGCCCTAGGATAGTGTTAGGGTTAGGGTTAGGGTTAGCATCAGCCCTAGGATAGTGTTAGGGTTAGAGTTAGCATCAGCCCTAGGATAGTGTCAGGGTTAGGGTTAGGGTTAGCATCAGCCCTAGGATAGTGTTAGGGTTAGGGTTAGGGTTAGCATGAGCCCTAGGATAGTGTTAGGGTTAGGGTTAGCCTCAGCCCTAGGAGAGTATTAGGGTTAGGTTTAGGGTTAGCATCAGCCCTAGGATACTGTTAGGGTTAGGGATAGCATCAGCCCTAGGATAGTGTTAGGGTTATGGTTAGGTTTAGCATCAGCCCTAGGATAGTGTTAGGGTAAGGGTGAGGGTTAGCATCAGCCCTAGGATAGTGTTAGCGTTAGGGTTAGGGTTAGCTTCAGCCCTAGGATAGTGTTAGGGTTAGGGTTAGCATAAGCCCTAGGATATTGTTAGGGTTAGGGTTAGGGTAAGCACCAGGCCTAGGATAGTGTTAGTGTTAGGGTTAGCATCAGCCTTAGGATAGTGTTAGGGGTAGGGTTAGGGTTAGTATCAGCCGTAGGATAGTGTTAGGGTTAGGTTAGCCTCAGCCCTAGGATAGTGTTAGAATTAGGGTTAGGGTTAGAATCTGCCCTAACATAGTGTTATTGTTAGGGTTGGGGTTATGATTAGCATCAGCCCTAGGATAGTGTTAGGGTTAGGTTAGGGTTTGCATCAGCCCTAGGATAGTGTTAGGGTTAGGGTTAGCATCAGCCCTAGGATAGTGTTAGGGTTAGGATTAGTGTTAGCATCAGCCCTAGGATAGTGTTAGGGTTAGGGTTATCATCAGCCCTAGGATAGTGTTAGGGTTAGGGTTAGGGTTAGCATCAGGCCTAGGATAGTGTTAGGGTTAGGGTTAGGGTTAGCATCAGCCCTAGGATAGTGTTACGGTTAGGGTTAGCCTCAGCCCTAGGAGAGTTGTAGGGTTAGGGTTGGGGTTATCATCAGCCCTAGGATAGTGTTAGGGTTAGGCTTAAGGTTAGCATCAGCCCAAGGATAGTGTTAGGGTTAGGGTTAGCATCAGCCCTAGGATAGTGTTAGGGTTAGGGTTAGGGTTAGCACCAGGCCTAGGATAGTGTTAGTGTGAGGGTTAGAATCAGTCTTAGGATAGTGTTAGGGTTAGGTTTAGGGTTAGCATCAGCCTTAGGATAGTGTTAGGGTTAGTGTTAGCCTCAGCCCTAGGATAGTGTTAGAGTTAGGGTTAGCCTCAGCCCTAGGAGAGTGTTAGGGTTAGGGTTAGGGTTAGCATCAGCCCTAGGATAGTGTTAGGGTTAGGTTTAGCCTCAGCCCTAGGAGAGTTGTAGGGTTAGGGTTAGGGTTAGCATCAGCCTTAGGATAGTGTTAGGGTTAGGGTTAAGGTTAGCATCAGCCCTAGGATAGTGTTAGGGTTAGGGTTAGCATCAGCCCTAGGATAGTGTTAGGGTTAGGGATAGGGTTAGCACCAGGCCTAGGATAGTGTTAGTGTTAGGGTTAGAATCAGCCTTACGATAGTGTTAGGGTTAGGTTTAGGGTTAGCATCAGCCCTAGGATAGTGTTAGGGTTAGGGTTAGGGTTAGCATCAGCCCTAGGATAGTGTTAGGGTTAGAGTTAGCATCAGCCCTAGGATAGTGTTAGGGTTAGGGTTAGGGTTAGCATCAGCCCTAGGATAGTGTTAGTGTTAGGGTTAGCATCAGCCCTAGGATAGTGTTAGGGTTAGGGTTAGGGTTAGCATCAGGCCTAGGATAGTGTTAGTGTTAGGGTTAGCATCCGCCCTAGGATAGGGTTAGGGTTAGGGTTAGGGTTAGCATCAGCCCTAGGATAGTGTTAGGGTTATGGTTAGCATCTGCCTTAGGATAGTGTTAGGGTTAGGGTTAGGGTTAGCATCTGCCCTAGGATAGTGTTAGGGTTAGTGTTAGGGTTAGCATCAGCCCTAGGATACTGTTAGGGTTAGGGTTAGGGATATCATCAGGCTAGGATAGTGTTAGGGTTAGGGTTAGGGTTAGCATCAGCCCTAGGATAGTGTTAGGGTTAGGGTTAGGGTTAGCATCAGCCCTAGGATAGTGTTAGGGTTAGGGTTAGGGGTAGCATCAGCCCTAGGATAGTGTTAGGGTTAGGGTTAGCATCAGCCCTAGGATAGTGTTAGGGTTACGGTTAGGGTTAGCATCAGCCCTAGGATAGTGTTAGGGTTAGGGTTATCATCAGCCCTGGGATAGTGTTAGGGTTAGGGTTAGGGTTAGCATCAGGCCTAGGATAGTGTTAGGGTTAGGGTTAGGTTTAGCATCAGCCCTAGGATAGTGTTAGGGTTAGGGTTAGCATCAGCCCTAGGGTAGTGTTAGGGTTAGGGTTAGCCTCAGCCCTAGGATAGTGTTAGGGTTAGGTTTAAGGTTAGCATCGGCCCTAGGATAGTGTTAGGTTTAGGGTTAGGGTTAGCATCAGGCCTAGTATAGTGTTAGTGTTAGGGTTAGCATCAGCCCTAGGATAGGGTTAGGGTTAGGGTTAGGGTTAGCATCAGCCCTAGGATAGTGTTAGGGTTATGGTTAGCATCTGCCTTAGGATAGTGTTAGGGTTAGGGTTAGGGTTAGCATCTGCCCTAGGATAGTGTTAGGGTTAGTGGTAGGGTTAGCATCAGCCCTAGGAGAGTTGTAGGGTTAGGGTTAGGGTTAGCATCAGCCCTAGGATAGTGTTAGGGTTAGGCTTAAGGTTAGCATCAGCCCTAGGATAGTGTTAGGTTTAGGGTTAGCATCAGCCCTAGGATAGCGTTAGGGTTAGGGTTAGGGTTAGCACCAGGCCTAGGATAGTGTTAGTGTTAGGGTTAGAATCAGCCTTAGGATAGTGTTAGGGTTAGGTTTAGGGTTAGCATCAGCCGTAGGATAGTGTTAGGTTTAGTGTTAGCCTCAGCCCTAGGATAGTGTTAGGTTTAGGGTTAGCCTCAGCCCTAGGAGAGTGTTAGGGTTAGGGTTAGCATCAGCCCTAGGATAGTGTTACGGTTAGTGTTAGCATCTGCCCTAGGATAGTGTTAGGGTTAGGGTTAGGGTTAGCATCTGCCCTAGGATAGTGTTAGGGTTAGTGTTAGGGTTAGCATCAGCCCTAGGATAGTGTTAGGGTTAGGGTTAGGGATATCATCAGGCCTAGGATAGTGTTAGGGTTAGGGTTAGCATTAGCCCTAGGATAGTGTTAGGGTAAGGATTAGGGTTAGCATCAGCCCTAGGATAGTGTTAGGGTTAGGGTTATAGTTAGCATCAGCCCTAGGATAGTGTTAGGGTTATGGTTAGCATCTGCCCTAGGATAGTGTTAGGGTTAGGGTTAGGGTTAGCATCTGCCCTAGGATAGTGTTAGGGTTAGTGTTAGGGTTAGCATCAGCCCTAGGATAGTGTTAGGGTTAGGGTAGGGATATCATCAGGGCTAGGATAATGTTAGGGTTAGGGTTAGCATCAGCCCTAGGATACTGTTAGGGTAAGGGTTAGGGTTAGCATCAGCCCTAGGATAGTGTAAGGGTTAGGGTTAGGGTTAGCATCAGGCCTAGGATAGTGTTAGTGTTAGGGTTAGCTTCAGCCCTAGGATAGTGTTAGGGTTAGGGTTAGGGTTAGCATCAGCCCTAGGATAGTGTTAGGGTTAGAGTTAGCATCAGCCCAGGGATAGTGTCAGGGTTAGGGTTAGGGTTAGCATCAGCCCTAGGATAGTGTTAGGGTTAGGGTTAGGGTTAGCATGAGCCCTAGGATAGTGTTAGGTTTAGGGTTAGCCTCAGCCCTAGGAGAGTATTAGGGTTAGGTTTAGGGTTAGCATCAGCCCTAGGATACTGTTAGGGTTAGGGATAGCATCAGCCCTAGGATAGTGTTAGGGTTATGGTTAGGTTTAGCATCAGCCCTAGGATAGTGTTAGGGTTAGGGTTAGGGTTAGCATCAGGCCTAGGATAGTGTTAGGGTTAGGGTTAGGGTTAGCATCAGCCCTAGGATAGTGTTAGGGTTAGGCTTAAGGTTAGCATCAGCCAAAGGATAGTGTTAGGGTTAGGGTTATCATCAGCCCTAGGATAGTGTTAGGGTTAGGGTTAGGGTTAGCACCAGGCCTAGGATAGTGTTAGTGTGAGGGTTAGAATCAGCCTTAGGATAGTGTTAGGGTTAGGTTTAGGGTTAGCATCAGCCTTAGGATAGTGTTAGGGTTAGTGTTAGCCTCAGCCCTAGGATAGTGTTAGAGTTAGGGTTAGCCTCAGCCCTAGGAGAGTGTTAGGGTTAGGGTTAGCATCAGCCCTAGGATAGTGTTAGGGTTAGGGTTAGGGTTAGCATCAGCCCTAGGATAGTGTTAGGGTTAGGTTTAGCCTCAGCCCTAGGAGAGTTGTAGGGTTAGGGTTAGGGTTAGCATCAGCCCTAGGATAGTGTTAGGGTTAGGGTTAAGGTTAGCATCAGCCCTAGGATAGTGTTAGGGTTAGGGTTAGCATCAGCCCTAGGATAGTGTTAGGGTTAGGGATAGGGTTAGCACCAGGCCTAGGATAGTGTTAGTGTTAGGGTTAGAATCAGCCTTACGATAGTGTTAGGGTTAGGTTTAGGTTTAGCATCAGCCGTAGGATAGTGTTAGGGTTAGTGTTAGCCTCAGCCCTAGGATAGTGTTAGGGTTAGGGTTAGCCTCAGCCCTAGGAGAGTGTTAGGGTTAGGGTTAGCATCAGCCCTAGGATAGTGTTACGGTTAGGGTTAGCATCTGCCCTAGGATAGTGTTAGGGTTAGTGTTAGGGTTAGCATCTGCCCTAGGATAGTGTTAGGGTTAGTGTTAGGGTTAGCATCAGCCCTAGGATAGTGTTAGGGTTAGGGTTAGGGATATCATCAGGCCTAGGATAGTGTTAGGGTTAGGGTTAGCATTAGCCCTAGGATAGTGTTAGGGTAAGGATTAGGGTTAGCATCAGCCCTAGGATAGTGTTAGGGTTAGGGTTATAGTTAGCATCAGCCCTAGGATAGTGTTAGGGTTATGGTTAGCATCTGCCCTAGGATAGTGTTAGGGTTAGGGTTAGGGTTAGCATCTGCCCTAGGATAGTGTTAGGGTTAGTGTTAGGGTTAGCATCAGCCCTAGGATAGTGTTAGGGTTAGGGTTAGGGATATCATCAGGGCTAGGATAATGTTAGGGTTAGGGTTAGCATCAGCCCTAGGATGCTGTTAGGGTAAGGGTTAGGGTTAGCATCAGCCCTAGGATAGTGTAAGGGTTAGGGTTAGGGTTAGCATCAGGCCTAGGATAGTGTTAGTGTTAGGGTTAGCTTCAGCCCTAGGATAGTGTTAGGGTTAGGGTTAGGGTTAGCATCAGCCCTAGGATAGTGTTAGGGTTAGAGTTAGCATCAGCCCTAGGATAGTGTCAGGGTTAGGGTTAGGGTTAGCATCAGCCCTAGGATAGTGTTAGGGTTAGGGTTAGGGTTAGCATGAGCCCTAGGATAGTGTTAGGGTTAGGGTTAGCCTCAGCCCTAGGAGAGTATTAGGGTTAGGTTTAGGGTTAGCATCAGCCCTAGGATACTGTTAGGGTTAGGGATAGCATCAGCCCTAGGATAGTGTTAGGGTTATGGTTAGGTTTAGCATCAGCCCTAGGATAGTGTTAGGGTAAGGGTGAGGGTTAGCATCAGCCCTAGGATAGTGTTAGCGTTAGGGTTAGGGATAGCTTCAGCCCTAGGATAGTTTTAGGGTTAGGGTTAGCATAAGCCCTAGGATATTGTTAGGGTTAGGGTTAGGGTAAGCACCAGGCCTAGGATAGTGTTAGTGTTAGGGTTAGCATCAGCCTTAGGATAGTGTTAGGGGTAGGGTTAGGGTTAGTATCAGCCGTAGGATAGTGTTAGGGTTAGGTTAGCCTCAGCCTTAGGATAGTGTTAGAATTAGGGTTAGGGTTAGAATCTGCCCTAACATAGTGTTATTGTTAGGGTTGGGGTTATGATTAGCATCAGCCCTAGGATAGTGTTAGGGTTAGGTTAGGGTTTGCATCAGCCCTAGGATAGTGTTAGGGTTAGGGTTAGCATCAGCCCTAGGATAGTGTTAGGGTTAGGATTAGTGTTAACATCAGCCCTAGGATAGTGTTAGGGTTAGGGTTATCATCAGCCCTAGGATAGTGTTAGGGTTAGGGTTAGGGTTAGCATCAGGCCTAGGATAGTGTTAGGGTTAGGGTTAGGGTTAGCATCAGCCCTAGGATAGTGTTACGGTTAGGGTTAGCCTCAGCCCTAGGAGAGTTGTAGGGTTAGGGTTAGGGTTAGCATCAGCCCTAGGATAGTGTTAGGGTTAGGATTAAGGTTAGCATCAGCCCAAGGATAGTGTTAGGGTTAGGGTTAGCATCAGCCCTAGGATAGTGTTAGGGTTAGGGTTAGGGTTAGCACCAGGCCTGGGATAGTGTTAGTGTGAGGGTTAGAATCAGCCTTAGGATAGTGTTAGGGTTAGGTTTAGGGTTAGCATCAGCCTTAGGATAGTGTTAGGGTTAGTGTTAGCCTCAGCCCTAGGATAGTGTTAGAGTTAGGGTTAGCCTCAGCCCTAGGAGAGTGTTAGGGTTAGGGTTAGCATCAGCCCTAGGATAGTGTTAGGGTTAGGGTTAGGGTTAGCATCAGCCCTAGGATAGTGTTAGGGTTAGGTTTAGCCTCAGCCCTAGGAGAGTTGTAGGGTTAGGGTTAGGGTTAGCATCAGCCCTAGGATAGTGTTAGGGTTAGGGTTAAGGTTAGCATCAGCCCTAGGATAGTGTTAGGTTTAGGGTTAGCATCAGCCCTAGGATAGTGTTAGGGTTAGGGATAGGGTTAGCACCAGGCCTAGGATAGTGTTAGTGTTAGGGTTAGAATCAGCCTTACGATAGTGTTAGGGTTAGGTTTAGGTTTAGCATCAGCCGTAGGATAGTGTTAGGGTTAGTGTTAGCCTCAGCCCTAAGATAGTGTTGGGGTTAGGGTTAGCCTCAGCCCTAGGAGAGTGTTAGGGTTAGGGTTAGCATCAGCCCTAGGATAGTGTTACGGTTAGGGTTAGCATCTGCCCTAGGATAGTGTTAGGGTTAGTGTTAGGGTTAGCATCTGCCCTAGGATAGTGTTAGGGTTAGTGTTAGGGTTAGCATCAGCCCTAGGATAGTGTTAGGGTTAGGGTTAGGGATATCATCAGGCCTAGGATAGTGTTAGGGTTAGGGTTAGCATTAGCCCTAGGATAGTGTTAGGGTAAGGATTAGGGTTAGCATCAGCCCTAGGATAGTGTTAGGGTTAGGGTTATAGTTAGCATCAGCCCTAGGATAGTGTTAGGGTTATGGTTAGCATCTGCCCTAGGATAGTGTTAGGGTTAGGGTTAGGGTTAGCATCTGCCCTAGGATAGTGTTAGGGTTAGTGTTAGGGTTAGCATCAGCCCTAGGATAGTGTTAGGGTTAGGGTTAGGGATATCATCAGGGCTAGGATAATGTTAGGGTTAGGGTTAGCATCAGCCCTAGGATGCTGTTAGGGTAAGGGTTAGGGTTAGCATCAGCCCTAGGATAGTGTAAGGGTTAGGGTTAGGGTTAGCATCAGGCCTAGGATAGTGTTAGTGTTAGGGTTAGCATCAGCCCTAGGATAGTGTTAGGGTTAGTGTTAGGGTTAGCATCAGCCCTAGGATAGTGTTAGGGTTAGAGTTAGCATCAGCCCTAGGATAGTGTCAGGGTTAGGGTTAGGGTTAGCATCAGCCCTAGGATAGTGTTAGGGTTAGGGTTAGGGTTAGCATGAGCCCTAGGATAGTGTTAGGGTTAGGGTTAGCCTCAGCCCTAGGAGAGTATTAGGGTTAGGTTTAGGGTTAGCATCAGCCCTAGGATACTGTTAGGGTTAGGGATAGCATCAGCCCTAGGATAGTGTTAGGGTTATGGTTAGGTTTAGCATCAGCCCTAGGATAGTGTTAGGGTAAGGGTGAGGGTTAGCATCAGCCCTAGGATAGTGTTAGGGTTAGAGTTAGCATCAGCCCTAGGATAGTGTCAGGGTTAGGGTTAGGGTTAGCATCAGCCCTAGGATAGTGTTAGGGTTAGGGTTAGGGTTAGCATGAGCCCTAGGATAGTGTTAGGGTTAGGGTTAGCCTCAGCCCTAGGAGAGTATTAGGGTTAGGTTTAGGGTTAGCATCAGCCCTAGGATACTGTTAGGGTTAGGGATAGCATCAGCCCTAGGATAGTGTTAGGGTTATGGTTAGGTTTAGCATCAGCCCTAGGATAGTGTTAGGGTAAGGGTGAGGGTTAGCATCAGCCCTAGGATAGTGTTAGCGTTAGGGTTAGGGATAGCTTCAGCCCTAGGATAGTTTTAGGGTTAGGGTTAGCATAAGCCCTAGGATATTGTTAGGGTTAGGGTTAGGGTAAGCACCAGGCCTAGGATAGTGTTAGTGTTAGGGTTAGCATCAGCCTTAGGATAGTGTTAGGGGTAGGGTTAGGGTTAGTATCAGCCGTAGGATAGTGTTAGGGTTAGGTTAGCCTCAGCCTTAGGATAGTGTTAGAATTAGGGTTAGGGTTAGAATCTGCCCTAACATAGTGTTATTGTTAGGGTTGGGGTTATGATTAGCATCAGCCCTAGGATAGTGTTAGGGTTAGGTTAGGGTTTGCATCAGCCCTAGGATAGTGTTAGGGTTAGGGTTAGCATCAGCCCTAGGATAGTGTTAGGGTTAGGATTAGTGTTAACATCAGCCCTAGGATAGTGTTAGGGTTAGGGTTATCATCAGCCCTAGGATAGTGTTAGGGTTAGGGTTAGGGTTAGCATCAGGCCTAGGATAGTGTTAGGGTTAGGGTTAGGGTTAGCATCAGCCCTAGGATAGTGTTACGGTTAGGGTTAGCCTCAGCCCTAGGAGAGTTGTAGGGTTAGGGTTAGGGTTAGCATCAGCCCTAGGATAGTGTTAGGGTTAGGATTAAGGTTAGCATCAGCCCAAGGATAGTGTTAGGGTTAGGGTTAGCATCAGCCCTAGGATAGTGTTAGGGTTAGGGTTAGGGTTAGCACCAGGCCTGGGATAGTGTTAGTGTGAGGGTTAGAATCAGCCTTAGGATAGTGTTAGGGTTATGTTTAGGGTTAGCATCAGCCTTAGGATAGTGTTAGGGTTAGTGTTAGCCTCAGCCCTAGGATAGTGTTAGAGTTAGGGTTAGCCTCAGCCCTAGGAGAGTGTTAGGGTTAGGGTTAGCATCAGCCCTAGGATAGTGTTAGGGTTAGGGTTAGGGTTAGCATCAGCCCTAGGATAGTGTTAGGGTTAGGTTTAGCCTCAGCCCTAGGAGAGTTGTAGGGTTAGGGTTAGGGTTAGCATCAGCCCTAGGATAGTGTTAGGGTTAGGGTTAAGGTTAGCATCAGCCCTAGGATAGTGTTAGGTTTAGGGTTAGCATCAGCCCTAGGATAGTGTTAGGGTTAGGGATAGGGTTAGCACCAGGCCTAGGATAGTGTTAGTGTTAGGGTTAGAATCAGCCTTACGATAGTGTTAGGGTTAGGTTTAGGTTTAGCATCAGCCGTAGGATAGTGTTAGGGTTAGTGTTAGCCTCAGCCCTAAGATAGTGTTGGGGTTAGGGTTAGCCTCAGCCCTAGGAGAGTGTTAGGGTTAGGGTTAGCATCAGCCCTAGGATAGTGTTACGGTTAGGGTTAGCATCTGCCCTAGGATAGTGTTAGGGTTAGTGTTAGGGTTAGCATCTGCCCTAGGATAGTGTTAGGGTTAGTGTTAGGGTTAGCATCAGCCCTAGGATAGTGTTAGGGTTAGGGTTAGGGATATCATCAGGCCTAGGATAGTGTTAGGGTTAGGGTTAGCATTAGCCCTAGGATAGTGTTAGGGTAAGGATTAGGGTTAGCATCAGCCCTAGGATAGTGTTAGGGTTAGGGTTATAGTTAGCATCAGCCCTAGGATAGTGTTAGGGTTATGGTTAGCATCTGCCCTAGGATAGTGTTAGGGTTAGGGTTAGGGTTAGCATCTGCCCTAGGATAGTGTTAGGGTTAGTGTTAGGGTTAGCATCAGCCCTAGGATAGTGTTAGGGTTAGGGTTAGGGATATCATCAGGGCTAGGATAATGTTAGGGTTAGGGTTAGCATCAGCCCTAGGATGCTGTTAGGGTAAGGGTTAGGGTTAGCATCAGCCCTAGGATAGTGTAAGGGTTAGGGTTAGGGTTAGCATCAGGCCTAGGATAGTGTTAGTGTTAGGGTTAGCATCAGCCCTAGGATAGTGTTAGGGTTAGTGTTAGGGTTAGCATCAGCCCTAGGATAGTGTTAGGGTTAGAGTTAGCATCAGCCCTAGGATAGTGTCAGGGTTAGGGTTAGGGTTAGCATCAGCCCTAGGATAGTGTTAGGGTTAGGGTTAGGGTTAGCATGAGCCCTAGGATAGTGTTAGGGTTAGGGTTAGCCTCAGCCCTAGGAGAGTATTAGGGTTAGGTTTAGGGTTAGCATCAGCCCTAGGATACTGTTAGGGTTAGGGATAGCATCAGCCCTAGGATAGTGTTAGGGTTATGGTTAGGTTTAGCATCAGCCCTAGGATAGTGTTAGGGTAAGGGTGAGGGTTAGCATCAGCCCTAGGATAGTGTTAGCGTTAGGGTTAGGGTTAGCTTCAGCCCTAGGATAGTGTTAGGGTTAGGGTTAGCATAAGCCCTAGGATATTGTTAGGGTTAGGGTTAGGGTAAGCACCAGGCCTAGGATAGTGTTAGTGTTAGGGTTAGCATCAGCCTTAGGATAGTGTTAGGGGTAGGGTTAGGGTTAGTATCAGCCGTAGGATAGTGTTAGGGTTAGGTTAGCCTCAGCCCTAGGATAGTGTTAGAATTAGGGTTAGGGTTAGAATCTGCCCTAACATAGTGTTATTGTTAGGGTTGGGGTTATGATTAGCATCAGCCCTAGGATAGTGTTAGGGTTAGGTTAGGGTTTGCATCAGCCCTAGGATAGTGTTAGGGTTAGGGTTAGCATCAGCCCTAGGATAGTGTTAGGGTTAGGATTAGTGTTAGCATCAGCCCTAGGATAGTGTTAGGGTTAGGGTTATCATCAGCCCTAGGATAGTGTTAGGGTTAGGGTTAGGGTTAGCATCAGGCCTAGGATAGTGTTAGGGTTAGGGTTAGGGTTAGCATCAGCCCTAGGATAGTGTTACGGTTAGGGTTAGCCTCAGCCCTAGGAGAGTTGTAGGGTTAGGGTTAGGGTTATCATCAGCCCTAGGATAGTGTTAGGGTTAGGCTTAAGGTTAGCATCAGCCCAAGGATAGTGTTAGGGTTAGGGTTAGCATCAGCCCTAGGATAGTGTTAGGGTTAGGGTTAGGGTTAGCACCAGGCCTAGGATAGTGTTAGTGTGAGGGTTAGAATCAGTCTTAGGATAGTGTTAGGGTTAGGTTTAGGGTTAGCATCAGCCTTAGGATAGTGTTAGGGTTAGTGTTAGCCTCAGCCCAAGGATAGTGTTAGAGTTAGGGTTAGCCTCAGCCCTAGGAGAGTGTTAGGGTTAGGGTTAGGGTTAGCATCAGCCCTAGGATAGTGTTAGGGTTAGGTTTAGCCTCAGCCCTAGGAGAGTTGTAGGGTTAGGGTTAGGGTTAGCATCAGCCTTAGGATAGTGTTAGGGTTAGGGTTAAGGTTAGCATCAGCCCTAGGATAGTGTTAGGGTTAGGGTTAGCATCAGCCCTAGGATAGTGTTAGGGTTAGGGATAGGGTTAGCACCAGGCCTAGGATAGTGTTAGTGTTAGGGTTAGAATCAGCCTTACGATAGTGTTAGGGTTAGGTTTAGGGTTAGCATCAGCCCTAGGATAGTGTTAGGGTTAGGGTTAGGGTTAGCATCAGCCCTAGGATAGTGTTAGGGTTAGAGTTAGCATCAGCCCTAGGATAGTGTTAGGGTTAGGGTTAGGGTTAGCATCAGCCCTAGGATAGTGTTAGTGTTAGGGTTAGCATCAGCCCTAGGATAGTGTTAGGGTTAGGGTTAGGGTTAGCATCAGGCCTAGGATAGTGTTAGTGTTAGGGTTAGCATCAGCCCTAGGATAGGGTTAGGGTTAGGGTTAGGGTTAGCATCAGCCCTAGGATAGTGTTAGGGTTATGGTTAGCATCTGCCTTAGGATAGTGTTAGGGTTAGGGTTAGGGTTAGCATCTGCCCTAGGATAGTGTTAGGGTTAGTGTTAGGGTTAGCATCAGCCCTAGGATACTGTTAGGGTTAGGGTTAGGGATATCATCAGGCTAGGATAGTGTTAGGGTTAGGGTTAGGGTTAGCATCAGCCCTAGGATAGTGTTAGGGTTAGGGTTAGGGTTAGCATCAGCCCTAGGATAGTGTTAGGGTAAGGGTTAGGGGTAGCATCAGCCCTAGGATAGTGTTAGGGTTACGGTTAGCATCAGCCCTAGGATAGTGTTAGGGTTACGGTTAGGGTTAGCATCAGCCCTAGGATAGTGTTAGGGTTAGGGTTATCATCAGCCCTGGGATAGTGTTAGGGTTAGGGTTAGGGTTAGCATCAGGCCTAGGATAGTGTTAGGGTTAGGGTTAGGTTTAGCATCAGCCCTAGGATAGTGTTAGGGTTAGGGTTAGCATCAGCCCTAGGGTAGTGTTAGGGTTAGGGTTAGCCTCAGCCCTAGGATAGTGTTAGGGTTAGGTTTAAGGTTAGCATCGGCCCTAGGATAGTGTTAGGTTTAGGGTTAGGGTTAGCATCAGGCCTAGGATAGTGTTAGTGTTAGGGTTAGCATCAGCCCTAGGATAGGGTTAGGGTTAGGGTTAGGGTTAGCATCAGCCCTAGGATAGTGTTAGGGTTATGGTTAGCATCTGCCTTAGGATAGTGTTAGGGTTAGGGTTAGGGTTAGCATCTGCCCTAGTATAGTGTTAGGGTTAGTGTTAGGGTTAGCATCAGCCCTAGGAGAGTTGTAGGGTTAGGGTTAGGGTTAGCATCAGCCCTAGGATAGTGTTAGGGTTAGGCTTAAGGTTAGCATCAGCCCTAGGATAGTGTTAGGTTTAGGGTTAGCATCAGCCCTAGGATAGCGTTAGGGTTAGGGTTAGGGTTAGCACCAGGCCTAGGATAGTGTTAGTGTTAGGGTTAGAATCAGCCTTAGGATAGTGTTAGGGTTAGGTTTAGGGTTAGCATCAGCCGTAGGATAGTGTTAGGTTTAGTGTTAGCCTCAGCCCTAGGATAGTGTTAGGTTTAGGGTTAGCCTCAGCCCTAGGAGAGTGTTAGGGTTAGGGTTAGCATCAGCCCTAGGATAGTGTTACGGTTAGGGTTAGCATCTGCCCTAGGATAGTGTTAGGGTTAGGGTTAGGGTTAGCATCTGCCCTAGGATAGTGTTAGGGTTAGTGTTAGGGTTAGCATCAGCCCTAGGATAGTGTTAGGGTTAGGGTTAGGGATATCATCAGGCCTAGGATAGTGTTAGGGTTAGGGTTAGCATTAGCCCTAGGATAGTGTTAGGGTAAGGATTAGGGTTAGCATCAGCCCTAGGATAGTGTTAGGGTTAGGGTTATAGTTAGCATCAGCCCTAGGATAGTGTTAGGGTTATGGTTAGCATCTGCCCTAGGATAGTGTTAGGGTTAGGGTTAGGGTTAGCATCTGCCCTAGGATAGTGTTAGGGTTAGTGTTAGGGTTAGCATCAGCCCTAGGATAGTGTTAGGGTTAGGGTAGGGATATCATCAGGGCTAGGATAATGTTAGGGTTGGGGTTAGCATCAGCCCTAGGATACTGTTAGGGTAAGGGTTAGGGTTAGCATCAGCCCTAGGATAGTGTAAGGGTTAGGGTTAGGGTTAGCATCAGGCCTAGGATAGTGTTAGTGTTAGGGTTAGCTTCAGCCCTAGGATAGTGTTAGGGTTAGGGTTAGGGTTAGCATCAGCCCTAGGATAGTGTTAGGGTTAGAGTTAGCATCAGCCCAGGGATAGTGTCAGGGTTAGGGTTAGGGTTAGCATCAGCCCTAGGATAGTGTTAGGGTTAGGGTTAGGGTTAGCATGAGCCCTAGGATAGTGTTAGGTTTAGGGTTAGCCTCAGCCCTAGGAGAGTATTAGGGTTAGGTTTAGGGTTAGCATCAGCCCTAGGATACTGTTAGGGTTAGGGATAGCATCAGCCCTAGGATAGTGTTAGGGTTATGGTTAGGTTTAGCATCAGCCTTAGGATAGTGTTAGGGTTAGGGTTAGGGTTAGCATCAGGCCTAGGATAGTGTTAGGGTTAGGGTTAGGGTTAGATTCAGCCCTAGGATAGTGTTAGGGTTAGGCTTAAGGTTAGCATCAGCCAAAGGATAGTGTTAGGGTTAGGGTTATCATCAGCCCTAGGATAGTGTTAGGGTTAGGGTTAGGGTTAGCACCAGGCCTAGGATAGTGTTAGTGTGAGGGTTAGAATCAGCCTTAGGATAGTGTTAGGGTTAGGTTTAGGGTTAGCATCAGCCTTAGGATAGTGTTAGGGTTAGTGTTAGCCTCAGCCCTAGGATAGTGTTAGAGTTAGGGTTAGCCTCAGCCCTAGGAGAGTGTTAGGGTTAGGGTTAGCATCAGCCCTAGGATAGTGTTAGGGTTAGGGTTAGGGTTAGCATCAGCCCTAGGATAGTGTTAGGGTTAGGTTTAGCCTCAGCCCTAGGAGAGTTGTAGGGTTAGGGTTAGGGTTAGCATCAGCCCTAGGATAGTGTTAGGGTTAGGGTTAAGGTTAGCATCAGCCCTAGGATAGTGTTAGGGTTAGGGTTAGCATCAGCCCTAGGATAGTGTTAGGGTTAGGGATAGGGTTAGCACCAGGCCTAGGATAGTGTTAGTGTTAGGGATAGAATCAGCCTTACGATAGTGTTAGGGTTAGGTTTAGGTTTAGCATCAGCCGTAGGATAGTGTTAGGGTTAGTGTTAGCCTCAGCCCTAGGATAGTGTTAGGGTTAGGGTTAGCCTCAGCCCTAGGAGAGTGTTAGGGTTAGGGTTAGCATCAGCCCTAGGATAGTGTTACGGTTAGGGTTAGCATCTGCCCTAGGATAGTGTTAGGGTTAGTGTTAGGGTTAGCATCTGCCCTAGGATAGTGTTAGGGTTAGTGTTAGGGTTAGCATCAGCCCTAGGATAGTGTTAGGGTTAGGGTTAGGGATATCATCAGGCTTAGGATAGTGTTAGGGTTAGGGTTAGCATTAGCCCTAGGATAGTGTTAGGGTAAGGATTAGGGTTAGCATCAGCCCTAGGATAGTGTTAGGGTTAGGGTTATAGTTAGCATCAGCCCTAGGATAGTGTTAGGGTTATGGTTAGCATCTGCCCTAGGATAGTGTTAGGGTTAGGGTTAGGGTTAGCATCTGCCCTAGGATAGTGTTAGGGTTAGTGTTAGGGTTAGCATCAGCCCTAGGATAGTGTTAGGGTTAGGGTTAGGGATATCATCAGGGCTAGGATAATGTTAGGGTTAGGGTTAGCATCAGCCCTAGGATGCTGTTAGGGTAAGGGTTAGGGTTAGCATCAGCCCTAGGATAGTGTAAGGGTTAGGGTTAGGGTTAGCATCAGGCCTAGGATAGTGTTAGTGTTAGGGTTAGCATCAGCCCTAGGATAGTGTTAGGGTTAGGGTTAGGGTTAGCATCAGCCCTAGGATAGTGTTAGGGTTAGAGTTAGCATCAGCCCTAGGATAGTGTCAGGGTTAGGGTTAGGGTTAGCATCAGCCCTAGGATAGTGTTAGGGTTAGGGTTAGGGTTAGCATGAGCCCTAGGATAGTGTTAGGGTTAGGGTTAGCCTCAGCCCTAGGAGAGTATTAGGGTTAGGTTTAGGGTTAGCATCAGCCCTAGGATACTGTTAGGGTTAGGGATAGCATCAGCCCTAGGATAGTGTTAGGGTTATGGTTAGGTTTAGCATCAGCCCTAGGATAGTGTTAGGGTAAGGGTGAGGGTTAGCATCAGCCCTAGGATAGTGTTAGCGTTAGGGTTAGGGTTAGCTTCAGCCCTAGGATAGTGTTAGGGTTAGGGTTAGCATAAGCCCTAGGATATTGTTAGGGTTAGGGTTAGGGTAAGCACCAGGCCTAGGATAGTGTTAGTGTTAGGGTTAGCATCAGCCTTAGGATAGTGTTAGGGGTAGGGTTAGGGTTAGTATCAGCCATAGGATAGTGTTAGGGTTAGGTTAGCCTCAGCCCTAGGATAGTGTTAGAATTAGGGTTAGGGTTAGAATCTGCCCTAACATAGTGTTATTGTTAGGGTTGGGGTTATGATTAGCATCAGCCCTAGGATAGTGTTAGGGTTAGGTTAGGGTTTGCATCAGCCCTAGGATAGTGTTAGGTTTAGGGTTAGCATCAGCCCTAGGATAGTGTTAGGGTTAGGATTAGTGTTAGCATCAGCCCTAGGATAGTGTTAGGGTTAGGGTTATCATCAGCCCTAGGATAGTGTTAGGGTTAGGGTTAGGGTTAGCATCAGGCCTAGGATAGTGTTAGGGTTAGGGTTAGGGTTAGCATCAGCCCTAGGATAGTGTTACGGTTAGGGTTAGCCTCAGCCCTAGGAGAGTTGTAGGGTTAGGGTTAGGGTTAGCATCAGCCCTAGGATAGTGTTAGGGTTAGGCTTAAGGTTAGCATCAGCCCAAGGATAGTGTTAGGGTTAGGGTTAGCATCAGCCCTAGGATAGTGTTAGGGTTAGGGTTAGGGTTAGCACCAGGCCTAGGATAGTGTTAGTGTGAGGGTTAGAATCAGCCTTAGGATAGTGTTAGGGTTAGGTTTAGGGTTAGCATCAGCCTTAGGATAGTGTTAGGGTTAGTGTTAGCCTCAGCCCTAGGATAGTGTTAGAGTTAGGGTTAGCCTCAGCCCTAGGAGAGTGTTAGGGTTAGGGTTAGCATCAGCCCTAGGATAGTGTTAGGGTTAGGGTTAGGGTTAGCATCAGCCCTAGGATAGTGTTAGGGTTAGGTTTAGCCTCAGCCCTAGGAGAGTTGTAGGGTTAGGGTTAGGGTTAGCATCAGCCTTAGGATAGTGTTAGGGTTAGGGTTAAGGTTAGCATCAGCCCTAGGATAGTGTTAGGGTTAGGGTTAGCATCAGCCCTAGGATAGTGTTAGGGTTAGGGATAGGGTTAGCACCAGGCCTAGGATAGTGTTAGTGTTAGGGTTAGAATCAGCCTTACGATAGTGTTAGGGTTAGGTTTAGGGTTAGCATCAGCCCTAGGATAGTGTTAGGGTTAGGGTTAGGGTTAGCATCAGCCCTAGGATAGTGTTAGGGTTAGAGTTAGCATCAGCCCTAGGATAGTGTTAGGGTTAGGGTTAGGGTTAGCATCAGCCCTAGGATAGTGTTAGTGTTAGGGTTAGCATCAGCCCTAGGATAGTGTTAGGGTTAGGGTTAGGGTTAGCATCAGGCCTAGGATAGTGTTAGTGTTAGGGTTAGCATCAGCCCTAGGATAGGGTTAGGGTTAGGGTTAGGGTTAGCATCAGCCCTAGGATAGTGTTAGGGTTATGGTTAGCATCTGCCTTAGGATAGTGTTAGGGTTAGGGTTAGGGTTAGCATCTGCCCTAGGATAGTGTTAGGGTTAGTGTTAGGGTTAGCATCAGCCCTAGGATACTGTTAGGGTTAGGGTTAGGGATATCATCAGGCTAGGATAGTGTTAGGGTTAGGGTTAGGGTTAGCATCAGCCCTAGGATAGTGTTAGGGTTAGGGTTAGGGTTAGCATCAGCCCTAGGATAGTGTTAGGGTTAGGGTTAGGGGTAGCATCAGCCCTAGGATAGTGTTAGGGTTAGGGTTAGCATCAGCCCTAGGATAGTGTTAGGGTTACGGTTAGGGTTAGCATCAGCCCTAGGATAGTGTTAGGGTTAGGGTTATCATCAGCCCTGGGATAGTGTTAGGGTTAGGGTTAGGGTTAGCATCAGGCCTAGGATAGTGTTAGGGTTAGGGTTAGGTTTAGCATCAGCCCTAGGATAGTGTTAGGGTTAGGGTTAGCATCAGCCCTAGGGTAGTGTTAGGGTTAGGGTTAGCCTCAGCCCTAGGATAGTGTTAGGGTTAGGTTTAAGGTTAGCATCGGCCCTAGGATAGTGTTAGGGTTAGGGATAACATCAGCCCTAGGATAGTGTTAGGGTTATGGTTAGTTTTAGCATCAGCCCTAGGATAGTGTTAGGGTAAGGGTTAGGGTTAGCATCAGACCTAAGATAATGTTAGGTTTAGGGTTAGCCTCAGCCCTAGGAGAGTGTTAGGGTTAGGGTTAGGGTTAGCATCAGCCCTAGGATAGTGTTAGGGTTAGGGTTAGCATCAGCCCTAGGATAGTGTTAGGGTAGGGTTACGGTTAGAATCAGCCCTAGGATAGTGTTAGCGTTAGGGTCATCATCAGCCCTAGGATAGTGTTAGGGTTAGGGTTAGGGATATCATCAGGCCTAGGATAGTGTTAGTTTTTGGGTTAGCATCAGCCCTAGGATAGTGATAGTGTTAGGGTTATTGTTAGCATCAGCCCTAGGATAGTGTTAGGGTTAGGGTTAGGGTTAGCATCAGCCCTAGGATAGTGTTAGGGTTAGGGTTAGGGTGAGCATCAGCCCTAGGATAGTGTTAGGGTTAGGGTTAGCATCAGGCCTAGGATAGTGTTAGGGTTAGTGTTAGGGTTAGCACCAGGCCTAGGATAGTGTTAGTGTTAGGTTTAGCATAAGCCTTAGGATATTTTTAGCGGTAGGGTTGGGGTTAGTATTAGCCGTAGGATAGTGTTAGGGTTAGGGTTACCCTCAGCGCTAGGATAGTGTTAGGGCTAGGGTTATGGTTAGCATCAGCCCTAAGATAGTGTTAGGGTTAGGGTTAGCCTCAGCCCTAGGAGAGTTGTAGGGTTAGGGTTAGGGTTAGCATCAGCCCTAGGATAGTGTTAGGGTAAGGGTTAAGTTTACCATCAGCCCTAGGATAGTGTTAGGGTTAGGGTTAGCATCAGCCCTAGGATAGTGTTAGGGTTAGGGAAAGGGTTAGCACCAGGCCTAGGATAGTGTTAGTGTTAGGGTTAGAATCAGCCTTCGGATAGTGTTAGGGTTAGGTTTAGGGTTAGCATCCGCCGTAGGATAGTGTTAGGGTTAGAGTTAGCCTCAGCCCTAGGATAGTGTTAGAGTTAGGGTTAGGGTTAGCATCAGCCATAGGATAGTGTTAGGGTTAGAGTTAGCATCAGCCCTAGGATAGTGTTAGGGTTAGGGTTAGGGTTAGCATCAGCCCTAGGATAGTGTTAGTGTTAGGGTTAGCATCAGCCCTAGGATAGTGTTAGGGTTAGTGTTAGGGTTAGCATCAGGCCTAGGATAGTGTTTGTGTTAGGGTTAGCATCAGCCCTAGGATAGGGTTAGGGTTAGGGTTAGGGTTAGCATCAGCCCTAGGATAGTGTTAGGGTTAGGGTTAGCATCAGCCCTAGGATAGTGTTAGGGTTAGGGTTAGGGTTAGCATCAGCCCTAGGATAGTGTTAGGGTTATGGTTAGCATCAGCCCTAGGATAGTGTTAGGGTTAGGGTTAGGGTTAGCATCTGCCCTAGGATAGTGTTAGGGTTAGGGTTAGGGTTATGGTTAGCATAAGCCCTAGGATAGTGTAAGGGTTAGGGTTAGGGTTAGCATCAGGCCTAGGATAGTGTTAGAGTTAGGGTTAGCATCAGCCCTAGGATAGTGTTAGGGTTAGGGTTAGGGTTATCATCAGCCCTAGGATAGTGTTAGGGTTAGAGTTAGCATCAGCCCTAGGATAGTGTTAGGGTTAGGGTTAGGGTTAACATCAGCCCTAGGATAGTGTTAGGGTTAGGGTTAGGGTTAGCATCAGCCCTAGGATAGTGTTAGGGTTAGGGTTAGCCTCAGCCCTAGGAGAGTGTAAGGGTTAGGTTTATGGTTAGCTTCAGCCCTAGGATAGTGTAAGGGTTAGGGTTAGCATCAGCCCTAGGATAGTGTTAGGATTATGGTTAGGTTTAGCATCAGCCCTAGGATAGTGTTAGGGTAAGGGTTAGGGTTAGCATCAGCCCTAGGATACTGTTGGGGTTAGGGTTAGGGTTAGCATCAGCCCTAGGTTAATGTTAGGGTTAGGGTTAGGGTAAGCATCAGCCCTAGGATAGTGTTAGGGTTAGGGTTAGCATCAGCCTTAGGATAGTGTTAGGGTTAGGTTTAGCGTTAGCATCAGCCGTAGGATAGTGTTAGGGTTAGTGTTAGCATCAGCCCTAGGATAGTGTTAGGGTTAGGGTTAGGGTAAGCATCAGCCCTAGGATAGTGTTAGGGTTAGGGTTATCATCAGCCCTGGGATAGTGTTAGGGTTAGGGTTAGGGTTAGCATCAGGCCTAGGATAGTGTTAGGGTTAGGGTTAGGTTTAGCATCAGCCCTAGGATAGTGTTAGGGTTAGGGTTAGCATCAGCCCTAGGGTAGTGTTAGGGTTAGGGTTAGCCTCAGCCCTAGGATAGTGTTAGGGTTAGGTTTAAGGTTAGCATCGGCCCTAGGATAGTGTTAGGGTTAGGGATAACATCAGCCCTAGGATAGTGTTAGGGTTATGGTTAGTTTTAGCATCAGCCCTAGGATAGTGTTAGGGTAAGGGTTAGGGTTAGCATCAGACCTAAGATAATGTTAGGTTTAGGGTTAGCCTCAGCCCTAGGAGAGTGTTAGGGTTAGGGTTAGGGTTAGCATCAGCCCTAGGATAGTGTTAGGGTTAGGGTTAGCATCAGCCCTAGGATAGTGTTAGGGTAGGGTTACGGTTAGAATCAGCCCTAGGATAGTGTTAGCGTTAGGGTCATCATCAGCCCTAGGATAGTGTTAGGGTTAGGGTTAGGGATATCATCATGCCTAGGATAGTGTTAGTTTTTGGGTTAGCATCAGCCCTAGGATAGTGATAGTGTTAGGGTTATTGTTAGCATCAGCCCTAGGATAGTGTTAGGGTTAGGGTTAGGGTTAGCATCAGCCCTAGGATAGTGTTAGGGTTAGGGTTAGGGTGAGCATCAGCCCTAGGATAGTGTTAGGGTTAGGGTTAGCATCAGGCCTAGGATAGTGTTAGGGTTAGTGTTAGGGTTAGCACCAGGCCTAGGATAGTGTTAGTGTTAGGTTTAGCATAAGCCTTAGGATATTTTTAGCGGTAGGGTTGGGGTTAGTATTAGCCGTAGGATAGTGTTAGGGTTAGGGTTACCCTCAGCGCTAGGATAGTGTTAGGGCTAGGGTTATGGTTAGCATCAGCCCTAAGATAGTGTTAGGGTTAGGGTTAGCCTCAGCCCTAGGAGAGTTGTAGGGTTAGGGTTAGGGTTAGCATCAGCCCTAGGATAGTGTTAGGGTAAGGGTTAAGTTTACCATCAGCCCTAGGATAGTGTTAGGGTTAGGGTTAGCATCAGCCCTAGGATAGTGTTAGGGTTAGGGAAAGGGTTAGCACCAGGCCTAGGATAGTGTTAGTGTTAGGGTTAGAATCAGCCTTCGGATAGTGTTAGGGTTAGGTTTAGGGTTAGCATCCGCCGTAGGATAGTGTTAGGGTTAGGGTTAGCCTCAGCCCTAGGATAGTGTTAGAGTTAGGGTTAGGGTTAGCATCAGCCATAGGATAGTGTTAGGGTTAGAGTTAGCATCAGCCCTAGGATAGTGTTAGGGTTAGGGTTAGGGTTAGCATCAGCCCTAGGATAGTGTTAGTGTTAGGGTTAGCATCAGCCCTAGGATAGTGTTAGGGTTAGTGTTAGGGTTAGCATCAGGCCTAGGATAGTGTTTGTGTTAGGGTTAGCATCAGCCCTAGGATAGGGTTAGGGTTAGGGTTAGGGTTAGCATCAGCCCTAGGATAGTGTTAGGGTTAGGGTTAGCATCAGCCCTAGGATAGTGTTAGGGTTAGGGTTAGGGTTAGCATCAGCCCTAGGATAGTGTTAGGGTTATGGTTAGCATCAGCCCTAGGATAGTGTTAGGGTTAGGGTTAGGGTTAGCATCTGCCCTAGGATAGTGTTAGGGTTAGGGTTAGGGTTATGGTTAGCATAAGCCCTAGGATAGTGTAAGGGTTAGGGTTAGGGTTAGCATCAGGCCTAGGATAGTGTTAGAGTTAGGGTTAGCATCAGCCCTAGGATAGTGTTAGGGTTAGGGTTAGGGTTATCATCAGCCCTAGGATAGTGTTAGGGTTAGAGTTAGCATCAGCCCTAGGATAGTGTTAGGGTTAGGGTTAGGGTTAACATCAGCCCTAGGATAGTGTTAGGGTTAGGGTTAGGGTTAGCATCAGCCCTAGGATAGTGTTAGGGTTAGGGTTAGCCTCAGCCCTAGGAGAGTGTAAGGGTTAGGTTTATGGTTAGCTTCAGCCCTAGGATAGTGTAAGGGTTAGGGTTAGCATCAGCCCTAGGATAGTGTTAGGATTATGGTTAGGTTTAGCATCAGCCCTAGGATAGTGTTAGGGTAAGGGTTAGGGTTAGCATCAGCCCTAGGATACTGTTGGGGTTAGGGTTAGGGTTAGCATCAGCCCTAGGTTAATGTTAGGGTTAGGGTTAGGGTAAGCATCAGCCCTAGGATAGTGTTAGGGTTAGGGTTAGCATCAGCCTTAGGATAGTGTTAGGGTTAGGTTTAGCGTTAGCATCAGCCGTAGGATAGTGTTAGGGTTAGTGTTAGCATCAGCCCTAGGATAGTGTTAGGGTTAGGGTTAGGGTAAGCATCAGCCCTAGGATAGTGTTAGGGTTAGGGTTAGCATCAGCCCTAGAATAGTGTTAGGGTTAACGTTAGGGTTAGCATCAGCCCTAGGTTAGTGTTAGGGTTAGGGTTATCCTCAGCCCTAGGATATTGTTAGGGTTAGGGTTAGGGTTAGCACCAGGCCTAGGATATTGTTAGGGTTAGGGTTAGGATCAGCCTTAGGATAGTGTTACGGTTAGGGTTAGGGTTAGCATCAGCCCTAGGATAGTGTTAGGGTTAGGGTTAGCATCAGCCCTAGGATAGTGTTAGGGTTAGGGTTAGGATTAGCATCAGCCCAAGGATAGTGTTAGGGTTAGGGTTAGCATCAGCCCTAGGAAAGTGTTATGGTTAGGGTTAGGGTTATCATCAGCCGTAGGATAGTGTTAGGGTTAGGCTTACCATCAGCCCTAGGATAGTGTTAGGGTTAGGGTTAGCATCAGCCTTAGGATAGTGTTATGGTTAGGGTTAGGGTTAGCATCAGCCCTAGGATAGTGTTAGGTTTAGGGTTAGCATCAGCCCTAGGATAGTGTTAGGGTTAGGGTTAGGGTTAGCATCAGCCCTAGGATAGTGTTAGGGTTAGGGTTAGCATCAGGCCTAGGATAGTGTTAGGGTTAGTGTTAGGGTTAGCACCAGGCCTAGGATAGTGTTAGTGTTAGGTTTAGCATAAGCCTTAGGATATTGTTAGCGGTAGGGTTAGGGTTAGTATTAGCCGTAGGATAGTGTTAGGGTTAGGGTTACCCTCAGCGCTAGGATAGTGTTAGGGCTAGGGTTAGGGTTAGCATCAGCCCTAAGATAGTGTTAGGGTTAGGGTTAGCCTCAGCCCTAGGAGAGTTGTAGGGTTAGGGTTAGGGTTAGCATCAGCCCTAGGATAGTGTTAGGGTAAGGGTTAAGTTTACCATCAGCCCTAGGATAGTGTTAGGGTTAGGGTTAGCATCAGCCCTAGGATAGTGTTAGGGTTAGGGATAGGGTTAGCACCAGGCCTAGGATAGTGTTAGTGTTAGGGTTAGAATCAGCCTTCGGATAGTGTTAGGGTTAGGTTTAGGGTTAGCATCCGCCGTAGGATAGTGTTAGGGTTAGGGTTAGCCTCAGCCCTAGGATAGTGTTAGAGTTAGGGTTAGGGTTAGCATCAGCCATAGGATAGTGTTAGGGTTAGAGTTAGCATCAGCCCTAGGATAGTGTTAGGGTTAGGGTTAGGGTTAGCATCAGCCCTAGGATAGTGTTAGTGTTAGGGTTAGCATCAGCCCTAGGATAGTGTTAGGGTTAGTGTTAGGGTTAGCATCAGGCCTAGGATAGTGTTTGTGTTAGGGTTAGCATCAGCCCTAGGATAGGGTTAGGGTTAGGGTTAGGGTTAGCATCAGCCCTAGGATAGTGTTAGGGTTAGGGTTAGCATCAGCCCTAGGATAGTGTTAGGGTTAGGGTTAGGGTTAGCATCAGCCCTAGGATAGTGTTAGGGTTATGGTTAGCATCAGCCCTAGGATAGTGTTAGGGTTAGGCTTAGGGTTAGCATCTGCCCTAGGATAGTGTTAGGGTTAGGGTTAGGGTTATGGTTAGCATAAGCCCTAGGATAGTGTAAGGGTTAGGGTTAGGGTTAGCATCAGGCCTAGGATAGTGTTAGAGTTAGAGTTAGCATCAGCCCTAGGATAGTGTTAGGGTTAGGGTTAGGGTTATCATCAGCCCTAGGATAGTGTTAGGGTTAGAGTTAGCATCAGCCCTAGGATAGTGTTAGGGTTAGGGTTAGGGTTAACATCAGCCCTAGGATAGTGTTAGGGTTAGGGTTAGGGTTAGCATCAGCCCTAGGATAGTGTTAGGGTTAGGGTTAGCCTCAGCCCTAGGAGAGTGTAAGGGTTAGGTTTATGGTTAGCTTCAGCCCTAGGATAGTGTAAGGGTTAGGGTTAGCATCAGCCCTAGGATAGTGTTAGGATTATGGTTAGGTTTAGCATCAGCCCTAGGATAGTGTTAGGGTAAGGGTTAGGGTTAGCATCAGCCCTAGGATACTGTTAGGGTTAGGGTTAGGGTTAGCATCAGCCCTAGGTTAATGTTAGGGTTAGGGTTAGGGTAAGCATCAGCCCTAGGATAGTGTTAGGGTTAGGGTTAGCATCAGCCTTAGGATAGTGTTAGGGTTAGGTTTAGCGTTAGCATCAGCCGTAGGATAGTGTTAGGGTTAGTGTTAGCATCAGCCCTAGGATAGTGTTAGGGTTAGGGTTAGGGTAAGCATCAGCCCTAGGATAGTGTTAGGGTTAGGGTTAGCATCAGCCCTAGAATAGTGTTAGGGTTAACGTTAGGGTTAGCATCAGCCCTAGGTTAGTGTTAGGGTTAGGGTTATCCTCAGCCCTAGGATATTGTTAGGGTTAGGGTTAGGGTTAGCACCAGGCCTAGGATAGTGTTAGGGTTAGGGTTAGCATCAGCCCAAGGATAGTGTTAGGGTTAGGGTTAGCATCAGCCCTAGGAAAGTGTTATGGTTAGGGTTAGGGTTATCATCAGCCGTAGGATAGTGTTAGGGTTAGGCTTAGCATCAGCCCTAGGATAGTGTTAGGGTTAGGGTTAGCATCAGCCTTAGGATAGTGTTATGGTTAGGGTTAGGGTTAGCATCAGCCCTAGGATAGTGTTAGGGTTAGGGTTAGCATCAGCCCTAGGATAGTGTTAGGGTTATGGTTAGGGTTAGCATCAGCCCAAGGATAGCGTTAGGGTTAGGGTTAGCATCAGCCCTAGGAAAGTGTTATGGTTAGGGTTAGGGTTATCATCAGCCGTAGGATAGTGTTAGGGTTAGGGTTAGCCTCAGCCCTAGGATAGTGTTAGGGTTAGGGTTACGGTTAGCATCAGCCCTAGGATAGTGTTTGCGTTAGGGTTTGCGTCAGCCCTAGGAGACTGTTAGGGTTAGGGATAGGGTTAGCATCAGGCCTAGGATAGTGTTAGGGTTAGAGTTAGCATCAGCCCTAGGATAGAGTTAGGGTTAGGATTAGGGTTAGCATCAGCCCTAGGATAGTGTTAGGGTTAGGGTTAGGGTTAGCATCAGCCCTAGGATAGTGTTAGGGTTAGGGTTAGGGTTTGCATCAGCCCTTGGATAGTGTTAGGGTTAGGGTTAGCATTAGCCCTAGGATAGTGTTAGGGTTAGGATTATTGTTAGCATCAGCCCTAGGATAGTGTTAGGGTTAGGGTTATCATCAGCCCTAGGATAGTGTTAGGGTTAGGGTTAGGGTTAGCATCAGGCCTCGGATAGTGTTAGGGTTAGGGTTAGGGTTAGCATCAGCCCTAGGATAGTGTTACGGTTAGGGTTAGCCTCAGCCCTAGGAGAGTTGTAGGGTTACGGATAGGGTTAGCATCAGCCCTAGGATAGTGTTAGGGTTAGGCTTAAGGTTAGCATCAGCCCTAGGATAGTGTTAGGTTTAGGGTTAGCATCAGCCCTAGGATAGTGTTAGGGTTAGGGTTAGGGTTAGCACCAGGCCTAGGATAGTGTTAGTGTTAGGGTTAGAATCAGCCTTAGGATAGTGTTAGGGTTAGGTTTAGGGTTAGCATCAGCCGTAGGATAGTGTTAGGGTTAGTGTTAGCCTCAGCCCTAGGATAGTGTTAGGGTTAGGGTTAGCCTCAGCCCTAGGAGAGTGTTAGGGTTAGGGTTAGCATCAGCCCTAGGATAGTGTTACGGTTAGGGTTAGCATCTGCCCTAGGATAGTGTTAGGGTTAGGGTTAGGGTTAGCATCTGCCCTAGGATAGTGTTAGGGTTAGTGTTAGGGTTAGCATCAGCCCTAGGAGAGTGTTAGGGTTAGGGTTAGGGATATCATCAGGCCTAGGATAGTGTTAGGGTTAGGGTTAGCATTAGCCCTAGGATAGTGTTAGGGTAAGGATTAGGGTTAGCATCAGCCCTAGGATAGTGTTAGGGTTAGGGTTATAGTTAGCATCAGCCCTAGGATAGTGTTAGGGTTATGGTTAGCATCTGCCCTAGGATAGTGTTAGGGTTAGGGTTAGGGTTAGCATCTGCCCTAGGATAGTGTTAGGGTTAGTGTTAGGGTTAGCATCAGCCCTAGGATAGTGTTAGGGTTAGGGTTAGGGATATCATCAGGGCTAGGATAATGTTAGGGTTAGGGTTAGCATCAGCCCTAGGATACTGTTAGGGTAAGGGTTAGGGTTAGCATCAGCCCTAGGATAGTGTAAGGGTTAGGGTTTGGGTTAGCATCAGGCCTAGGATAGTGTTAGGGTTAGTGTTAGGATTAGCATCAGCCCTAGGATAGTGTTAGGGTTAGGGTTAGGGTTAGCATCAGCCCGAGGATAGTGTTAGGGCTAGAGTTAGCATCAGCCCTAGGATAGTGTCAGGGTTAGGGTTAGGGTTAGCATCAGCCCTAGGATAGTGTTAGGGTTAGGGTTAGGGTTAGCATGAGCCCTAGGATAGTGTTAGGGTTAGGGTTAGCCTCAGCCCTAGGAGAGTATTAGGGTTAGGTTTAGGGTTAGCATCAGCCCTAGGATACTGTTAGGGTTAGGGATAGCTTCAGCCCTAGGATAGTGTTAGGGTTATGGTTAGGTTTAGCATCAGCCCTAGGATACTGTTAGGGTAAGGGTGAGGGTTAGCATCAGCCCTAGGTTAGTGTTAGTGTTAGGGTTAGGGTTAGCTTCAGCCCTAGGATAGCGTTAGGGTTATGGTTACCATAAGCCCTAGGATATTGTTAGGGTTAGGGTTAAGGTTAGCACCAGGCCTAGGATAGTGTCAGTGTTAGGGTTAGCATCAGTCTTAGGATAGTGTTATGGGTAGGGTTAGGGGTAGTATCAGCCGTAGGATAGTGTTAGGGTTAGGTTAGCCTCAGCGCTAGGATAGTGTTCGAGTTAGGGTTAGGGTTAGAATCAGCCCTAACATAGTGTTATTTTTAGGGTTGCGGTTATGATTAGCATCAGCCCTAGGATAGTGTTAGGGTTAGGGTTAGGGTTTGCATCAGCCCTAGGATAGTGTTAGGGTTAGGGTTAGCATTAGCCCTAGGATAGTGTTAGGGTTAGGATTAGTGTTAGCATCAGCCCTAGGATAGTGTTAGGGTTAGGGTTATCATCAGCCCTAGGATAGAGATAGGGTTAGGGTTAGGGTTAGCATCAGGCCTCGGATAGTGTTAGGGTTAGGGTTAGGGTTAGCATCAGCCCTAGGATAGTGTTACGGTTAGGGTTAGCCTCAGCCCTAGGATAGTTGTAGGGTTAGGGTTAGGGTTAGCATCAGCCCTAGGATAGTGATAGGGTTAGGCTTAAGATTAGCATCAGCCCTAGGATAGTGTTAGGTTTAGGGTTAGCATCAGCCCTAGGATAGTGTTAGGGTTAGGGTTAGGGTTAGCACCAGGCCTAGAATAGTGTTAGTGTTAGGGTTAGAATCAGCATTAGGATAGTATTAGGGTTAGGTTTAGGGTTAGCATCAGCCGTAGTATAGTGTTAGGGTTAGTGTTAGCCTCAGCCCAAGGATAGTGTTAGGGTTAGGGTTAGCCTCAGCCCTAGGAGAGTGTTAGGGTTAGGGTTAGCATCAGCCCTAGGATAGTGTTAGGGTTAGGGTTAGCCTCAGCCCTAGGAGAGTTGTAGGGTTAGGGTTAGGGTTAGCATCAGCCATAGGATAGTGTTAGGGTTAGAGTTTAGGTTAGCATCAGCCCTAGGATAGTGTTAGGGTTAGGGTTAGCATCAGCCCTAGGATAGTGTTAGGGTTAGGGATAGGGTTAGCACCAGGCCTAGGATAGTGTTAGTGTTAGGGTTAGAATCATCCTTAGGATAGTGTTAGGGTTAGGTTTAGGGTTAGCATCAGCCGTAGGATAGTGTTAGGGTTAGGGTTAGCCTCAGCCTTAGGATAGTGTTAGAGTTAGGGTTAGGGTTAGCATCAGCCCTACGATAGTGTTATGGATAGAGTTAGCATCAGCCCTAGGATAGTGTCAGGGTTAGGGTTAGGGTTAGCATCAGCCCTAGGATCGTGTTAGTGTTAGGGTTAGCATCAGCCCTAGGATAGTGTTAGGGTTAGGGTTTAGGGTTAGCATCAGGCCTAGGATAGTGTTAGTGTTAGGGTTAGCATCAGCCCTAGGATAGGGTTAGGGTTAGTGTTAGGGTTAGCATCAGCCCTAGGATAGTGTTAGGGTTAGGGTTAGCATCAGCCCTAGGATAGTGTTAGGGTTAGGGTTAGGGTTAGCATCTGCCCTTGGATAGTGTTAGGGTTAGTGGTAGGGTTAGCATCAGCCCTAGGATAGTGTTAGGGTTAGGGTTAGGGATATCATCAGGCCTAGGATAGTGTTAGGGTTAGGGTTAGCATCAGCCCTAGGATAGTGTTAGGGTAAGGGTTAGGGTTAGCATCAGCCCTAGGATAGTGTTAGGGTTAGGGTTAGGGTTAGCATCAGCCCTAGGATAGTGTTAGGGTTAGGGTTAGGGTTAGCATCAGCCCTAGGATAGTGTTAGGGTTAGGGTTAGCATCAACCCTCGGATAGTGTTAGGGTTAGGGTTAGGGTTAGCACCAGGCCTAGGATAGTGTTAGTGTTAGGGTTAGCATCAGCCTTAGGATAGTGTTAGGGGTAGGGTTAGGGTTAGTATCAGCCGTAGGATAGTGTTAGGATTAGGGTTAGCCTCAGCCCTAGGATAGTTGTAGAGTTAGGGTTACGGTTAGCATCAGCCCTAAGATAGTGTTAGGGTTAGGGTTAGGGTTATGATTAGCATCAGCCCTAGGATACTGTTAGGGTTAGGGTTAGGGGTACCATCAGCCCTAGGATAGTGTTAGGGTTAGGGTTAGCATCAGCCCTAGGATAGTGTTAGGGTTAGGGTTAGGGTTAGCATCAGCCCTAGGATAGGGTTAGGGTTAGGGTTATCATCAGTCCTGGGATAGTGTTAGGGTTAGGGTTAGGGTTAGCATCAGGCCTATTATCGTGTTAGGGTTAGGGTTAGGGTTAGCATCAATCCTAGGATAGTGTTAGGGTTAGGGTTAGCATCAGCCCTAGGGTAGTGTTAGGGTTAGGGTTAGCCTCAGCCCTAGGAGAGTGTTACGGTTAGGTTTAGGGTTAGCATCAGCCCTAGGATAGTGTTAGGGTTAGGGATAGCATCAGCCCTAGGATAGTGTTAGGGTTATGGTTAGTTTTAGCATCAGCCCTAGGATAGTGTTAGGGTAAGGGTTAGGGTTAGCATCAGACCTAAGATAGTGTTAGGTTTAGGGTTAGCCTCAGCCCTAGGAGAGTGTTAGGGTTAGGGTTAGGGTTAGCATCAGCCCTAGGATAGTGTTAGGGTAGGGTTACGGTAAGAATCAGCCCTACGATAGTGTTAGCGTTAGGGTCATCATCAGCCCTAGGATAGTGTTAGGGTTAGGGTTAGGGATATCATCAGGCCTAGGATAGTGTTAGTGTTTGGGTTAGCATCAGCCCTAGGATAGTGTTAGTGTTAGGGTTATTGTTAGCATCAGCCCTAGGATAGTGTTAGGGTTAGGGTTAGGGTTAGCATCAGTCCTAGGATAGTGTTAGGGTTAGGGTTAGGTTTAGCATCAGCCCTAGGATAGTGTTAGGGTTAGGGTTAGCATCAGCCCTAGGGTAGTGCTAGGGTTAGTGTTAGGGTTAGCACCAGGCCTAGGATAGTGTTAGTGTTAGGTTTAGCATAAGCCGTAGGATAGTGTTAGGGTTAGGGTTAGCCTCAGCCCTAGGATAGTGTTAGGGCTAGGGTTACGGTTAGCATCAGCCCTAAGATAGTGCTAGGGTTAGGGTTAGCCTCAGCCCTAGGAGAGTTGTAGGGTTAGGGTTAGGGTTAGCATCAGCCCTAGGATAGTGTTAGGGTTAGGGTTAAGTTTAGCATCAGCCCTAGGATAGTGTTAGGGTTAGGGTTAGCATCAGCCCTAGGATAGTGTTAGGGTTAGGGTTAGGGTTAGCACCAGGCCTAGGATAGTGTTAGTTTTAGGGTTAGAATCAGCCTTCGGATAGTGTTAGGGTTAGGTTTAGGGTTAGCATCGGCCGCAGGATAGTGTTAGGGTTAGGGTTAGCCTCAGCCCTAGGATAGTGTTAGAGTTAGGGTTAGGGATAGCATCAGCCCTAGGATAGTGTTAGGGTTAGAGTTAGCATCAGCCCTGGGATACTGTTAGGGTTAGGGTTAGGGTTAGCATCAGCCCTAGGATAGTGTTACTGTTAGGGTTAGCATCAGCCCTAGAATAGTGTTAGGGTTAGCGTTAGGGTTAGCATCAGGCCTAGGATAGTGTTTGTGTTAGGGTTAGCATCAGCCCTAGGATAGGGTTAGGGTTAGGGTTAGGGTTAGCATCAGCCCTAGGATAGTGTTAGGGTTAGGAATAGCATCAGCCCTAGGATAGTGTTAGGGTTAGGGTTAGGGTTAGCATCAGCCCTAGGATAGTGTTAGGGTTATGGTTAGCATCAGCCCTAGGATAGTGCTAGGTTTAGGGTTATTGTTAGCATCTGCCCTAGGATAGTGTTAGGGTTAGGGTTAGGGTTAGCATAAGCCCTAGGATAGTGTAAGGGTTAGGGTTAGGGTTAGCATCAGGGCTAGGATAGTGTTAGAGTTAGGGTGAGCATCAGCCCTAGGATAGTGTTAGGTTTAGGGTTAGGGTTAGCATCAGCCCTAGGATAGTGTTAGGGTTAGAGTTAGCATCAGCCCTATGATAGTGTTAGGGTTAGGGTTAGCGTTAGCATCAGCCCTAGGATAGTGTTAGGGTTAGGGTTAATGTTACCATCAGCCCTAGGATAGTGTTAGGGTTAGGGTTAGCCTCAGCCCTAGGAGAGTGTAAGGGTTAGGTTTATGGTTAGCTTCAGCCCAAGGATAGTGTTAGGGTTAGGGTTAGCATCAACCCTAGGATAGTGTTAAGGTTATGGTTAGGTTTAGCATCAGCCCTAGGTTAGTGTTGGGGTAAGGGTTAGGGTTAGCATCAGCCATAGGATACTGTTAGGGTTAGGGTTAGGGTTAGCATCAGCCCTAGGTTAGTGTTAGGGTTAGGGTTAGGGTAAGCATCAGCCCTAGGATAGTGTTAGGGTTAGGGTTAGCATCAGCCTAAGGATAGTGTTAGGGTTAGGGTTAGTGTTAGCATCAGCCCTAGGATAGTGTTAGGGTTAGGGTTATCATCAGCCCTAGGATAGTGTTAGGGTTAGGGTTAGGGTTAGCATCAGGCCTCGGATAGTGTTAGGGTTAGGGTTAGGGTTAGCATCAGCCCTAGGATAGTGTTACGGTTAGGGTTAGCCTCAGCCCTAGGAGAGTTGTAGGGTTAGGGTTAGGGTTAGCATCAGCCCTAGGATAGTGTTAGGGTTATGCTTAAGGTTAGCATCAGCCGTAGGATAGTGTTAGGGTTAGTGTTAGCCTCAGCCCTAGGATAGTGTTAGGGTTAGGGTTAGCCTCAGCCCTAGGAGAGTGTTAGGGTTAGGGTTAGCATCAGCCCTAGGATAGTGTTAGGGTTAGGGTTAGCATCAGCCCTAGGATAGTGTTAGGGTTAGCGTTAGGGTTAGCATCAGGCCTAGGATAGTGTTTGTGTTAGGGTTAGCATCAAACCTAGGATAGGGTTAGGGTTAGGGTTAGGGTTAGCATCAGCCCTAGGATAGTGTTAGCGTTAGGGTTAGCATCAGCCCTAGGATAGTGTTAGGGTTAGGGTTAGGGTTAGCATCAGCCCTAGGATAGTGTTAGGGTTATGGTTAGCATCAGCCCTAGGATAGTGTTAGGGTTAGGGTTAGGGTTAGCATCTGCCCTAGGATAGTGTTAGGGTTAGGGTTAGCATAAGCCCTAGGATAGTGTAAGGGTTAGGGTTAGGGTTAGCATCAGGCCTAGGATAGTGTTAGAGTTAGGGTTAGCATCAGCCCTAGGATAGTGTTAGGTTTAGGGTTAGGGTTAGCATCAGCCCTAGGATAGTGTTAGGGTTAGAGTTAGCATCAGCCCTATGATAGTGTTAGGGTTAGGGTTAGGGTTAGCATCAGCCCTAGGATAGTGTTAGGGTTAGGGTTAATGTTAGCATCAGCCCTAGGATTGTGTTAGGGTTAGGGTTAGCCTCAGCCCTAGGAGAGTGTAAGGGTTAGTTTTATGGTTAGCTTCAGCCCTAGGATAGTGTTAGGGTTAGGGTTAGCATCAACCCTAGGATAGTGTTAGGGTTATGGTTAGGTTTAGCATCAGCCCTAGGTTAGTGTTGGGGTAAGGGTTAGGGTTAGCATCAGCCATAGGATACTGTTAGGGTTAGGGTTAGGGTTAGCATCAGCCCTAGGTTAGTGTTAGGGTTAGGGTTAGGGTAAGCATCAGCCCTAGGATAGTGTTAGGGTTAGGGTTAGCATCAGCCTAAGGATAGTGTTAGGGTTAGGTTTAGGGTTAGCATCAGCCGTATGATAGTGTTAGGGTTAGTGTTAGCATCAGCCCTAGGATAGTGTTAGGGTTAGGGTTAGGGAAAGCATCAGCCCTAGGATAGTGTTAGGGTTAGGGTTAGCATCAGCCCTAGAATAGTGTTAGGGTTAGGGTTAGGGTTAGCATCAGCCCTAGGTTAGTGTTAGGGTTAGGGTTAGCCTCAGCCCTAGGATATTGTTAGGGTTAGGGTTAGGGTTAGCTCCAGGCCTAGGATAGTGTTAGGGTTAGGGTTAGCATCAGCCTTAGGATAGTGTTACGGTTAGGGTTAGGGTTAGGATCAGCCCTAGGATAGTGTTAGGGTTAGGGTTAGCATCAGCCCTAGGATAGTGTTAGGGTTAGGGTTAGGGTTAGCATCAGCCCAAGGATAGTGTTAGGGTTAGGGTTAGCATCAGCCCTAGGAAAGTGTTATGGTTAGAGTTAGGGTTATCATCAGCCGTAGGATAGTGTTAGGGTTAGGGTTAGCATCAGCCCTAGGATAGTGTTAGGGTTAGGGTTAGCATCAGCCTTAGGATAGTGTTATGGTTAGGGTTAGGGTTAGCATCAGCCCTAGGATAGTGTTAGGGTTAGGGTTAGCATCAGCCCTAGGATAGTGTTAGGGTTAGGGTTAGGGTTAGCATCAGCCCAAGGATAGTGTTAGGGTTAGGGTTAGCATCAGCCCTAGGAAAGTGTTATGGTTAGGGTTAGGGTTATCATCAGCCGTAGGATAGTGTTAGGGTTAGGGTTAGCCTCAGCCCTAGGATAGTGTTAGGGTTAGGGTTAGGGTTAACATCAGCCCTAGGATAGTGTTTGGGTTAGGGTTTGCCTTAGCCCTAGGATAGTGTTAGGGTTAGAGTTAGCATCAGCCCTAGGATAGAGTTAGGGTTAGGATTAGGGTTAGCATCAGCCCTAGGATAGTGTTAGGGTTAGGGTCAGGGTTAGCATCAGCCCTAGGATAGTGTTAGGGTTAGGGTTAGCCTCAGCCCTAGGAGAGTGTTAGGGTTAGGTTTAGGGTTACCATCAGCCCTAGGATAGTGTTCGGGTTAGGGATAGCATCAGCCCTAGGATAGTGTTAGGGTAGGGTTACGGTTAGAATCAGCCCTAGGATAGTGTTAGCGTTAGGGTTAGCATCAGCCCTAGGATAGTGTTAGGGTTAGGGTTAGGGTTAGCTTCAGCCCTAGGATAGTGTTAGGGTTAGTGTTAGCATCAGCCCTAGGATAGTGTTAGTGTTAGGGTTAGCATCAGCCCTAGGATAGTGTTAGGGTTAGCGTTAGGGTTAGCATCAGGCCTAGGATAGTGTTTGTGTTAGGGTTAGCATCAGCCCTAGGATAGGGTTAGGGTTAGGGTTAGGGTTAGCATCAGCCCTAGGATAGTGTTAGCGTTAGGGTTAGCATCAGCCCTAGGATAGTGTTAGGGTTAGGGTTAGGGTTAGCATCAGCCCTAGGATAGTGTTATGGTTAGGGTTAGCCTCAGCCCTAGGATAGTGTTAGAGTTAGGGTTAGGGTCAGCATCAGCCCTAAGATAGTGTTAGGGTTAGGGTTAGGGTTATGATTAGCATCAGCCCTAGGATAGTGTTAGGGTTAGGGTTAGGGTTAGCATCAGCCCAAGGATAGTGTTAGGGTTAGGGTTAGCATCATCCATAGGATAGTGTTAGGGTTAAGGTTTGGGTTAGCATTAGCCCTAGGATAGTGTTAGGGTTAGGGTTATCATGAGCCCTAGGATAGTGTTAGGGTTAGGGTTAGTGTTAGCATCAGGCCTAGGATAGTGTTAGGGTTAGGGTTAGGGTAAGCATCAGCCCTAGGATAGTGTTAGGGTTAGGGTTAGCATCAGCCCTACGATAGTGTTAGGGGTAGGGTTAGGGTTATCACAAGGCCTAGGATAGTGTTAGTGTAAGGGTTAGCATCAGGCCTAGGATAGTGTTAGAGTTAGGGTTAGGGTTAGCATCAGCCCTAGGATAGTGTTAGGGTTAGGGTTAGCCTCAGCCCTAGGATAGTGTTAGAGTTAGGGTTAGGGTTAGCATCAGCCCTAGGATAGTGTTAGGGATAGAGTTAGCATCAGCCCTAGGATAGTGTTAGGGTTAGGGTTAGGGTTAGCATCAGCCCTAGGATAGTGTTAGTGTTAGGGTTAGCATCAGCCTAGGATAGTGTTAGGGTTAGAGTTAGGGTTAGCATCAGGCCTAGGATAGTGTTAGTGTTAGGGTTAGCATCAGCCCTAGGATAGGGTTAGGGTTAGGGTTAGGGTTAGCATCAGCCCTAGGATAGTGTTAGGGTTAGGGTTAGCATCAGCCCTAGGATAGTGTTAGGGTTAGGGTTAGGGTTAGTATCAGCCCTAGGATAGTGTTAGGGTTATGGTTAGCATCTGCCTAGGATAGTGTTAGGGTTAGGGTTAGGGTTAGCATCTGCCCTAGGATAGTGTTAGGGTTAGTGTTAGGGTTAGCATCAGCCAGAGGATAGTGTTAGGGTTAGGGTTAGGGATATCATCAGGCCTAGGATAGTGTTAGGGTTAGGGTTAGCATCAGCCCTAGGATAGTGTTAGGGTAATGGTTAGGGTTAGCATCAGCCCTAGGATAGTGTTAGGGTTAGGGTTAGGGTTAGCATCAGCCCTAGGATAGTGTTAGGGTTATGGTTAGCATCTGCCCTAGGATAGTGTTAGGGTTAGGGTTAGGGTTAGCATCTGCCCTAGGATAGTGTTAGGGTTAGTGTTACGGTTAGCATCAGCCCTAGGATAGTGTTAGGGTTATGGTTAGGGATATCATCAGGCCTAGGATAGTGTTAGGGTTAGGGTTAGCATCAGCCCTAGGATAGTGTTAGGGTAAGGGTTAGGGTTAGCATCAGCCCTAGGATAGTGTAAGGGTTAGGGTTAGGGTTAGCATCAGGCCTAGGATAGTGTTAGAGTTAGGGTTAGCATCAGCCCTAGGATAGTGTTAGGGTTAGGGTTAGGGTTAGCATCAGCCCTAGGATAGTGTTAGGGTTAGAGTTAGCATCAGCCCTAGGATAGTGTCAGGGTTAGGGTTAGGGTTAGCATCAGCCCTAGGATAGTGTTAGGGTTAGGGTTAGGGTTAGCATGAGCCCTAGGATAGTGTTAGGGTTAGGGTTAGCCTCAGCCCTAGGAGAGTATTAGGGTTAGGTTTAGGGTTAGCATCAGCCCTAGGATACTGTTAGGGTTAGGGATAGCATCAGCCCTAGGATAGTGTTAGGGTAAGGGTGAGGGTTAGCATCAGCCCTAGGTTAGTGTTAGGGTTAGGGTTAGGGTTAGCTTCAGCCCTAGGATAGTGTTAGGGTTAGGGTTAGCCTCAGCCCTAGGAGAGTATTAGGGTTAGGTTTAGGGTTAGCATCAGCCCTAGGATACTGTTAGGGTTAGGTTTAGCATCAGCCCTAGGATAGTGTTAGGGTAAGGGTGAGGGTTAGCATCAGCCCTAGGTTAGTGTTAGGGTTAGGGTTAGGGTTAGCTTCAGCCCTAGGATAGTGTTAGGGTTAGGGTTAGCATAAGCCCTAGGATATTGTTAGGGTTAGGGTTAGGGTTAGCACCAGGCCAAGGATAGTGTTAGTGTTAGGGTTAGCATCAGTCTTAGGATAGTGTTATGGGTAGGGTTAGGGGTAGTATCAGCCGTAGGATAGTGTTATGGTTAGGTTAGCCTCAGCGCTAGGATAGTGTTAGAGTTAGGGTTAGGGTTAGAATCGGCCCTAACATAGTGTTATTTTTATGGTTGGGTTTATGATTAGCATCAGCCCTAGGATAGTGTTAGGGTTAGGGTTAGGGTTTGCATCAGCCCTAGGATAGTGTTAGGGTTAGGGTTAGCATTAGCCCTAGGATAGTGTTAGGGTTAGGATTAGTGTTAGCATCAGCCCTAGGATAGTGTTAGGGTTAGGGTTATCATCAGCCCTAGGATAGTGTTAGGGTTAGGGTTAGGGTTAGCATCAGGCCTCGGATACTGTTAGGGTTAGGGTTAGGGTTAGCATCAGCCCTAGGATAGTGTTACGGTTAGGGTTAGCCTCAGCCGTAGGAGAGTTGTAGGGTTAGGGTTAGGGTTAGCATCAGCCCTAGGATAGTGTTAAGGTTAGGCTTAAGGTTAGCATCAGCCCTAGGATAGTGTTAGGTTTCGGGTTAGCATCAGACCTAGGATAGTGTTAGGGTTAGCGTTAGGGTTAGCACCAGGCCTAGGATAGTGTTAGTGTTAGGGTTAGAATCAGCCATAGGATAGTGTTAGGGTTAGGTTTAGGGTTAGCATCAGCCGTAGGATAGTGTTTGGGTTAGTGTTAGCCTCAGCCCTAGGATAGTGTTAGGGTTAGGGTTAGGGTTAGCATCAGCCCTAGGATAGTGTTAGGGTTAGGGTTAGCCTCAGCCCTAGGAGAGTTGTAGGGTTAGGGTTAGGGTTAGCATCAGCCCTAGGATAGTGTTAGGGTTAGGGTTAAGGTTAGCATCAGCCCTAGGATAGTGTTAGGGTTAGGGTTAGCATCAGCCCTACGATAGTGTTAGGGTTAGGGATAGGGTTAGCACCAGGCCTAGGATAGTGTTAGTGTTAGGGTTAGAATCAGCCTTAGGATAGTGTTAGGGTTAGGTTTAGGGTTAGCATCAGCCGTAGGATAGTGTTAGGGTTAGGGTTACCCTCAGCCCTAGGATAGTGTTAGAGTTAGGGTTAGGGTTAGCATCAGCCCTAGGATAGTGTTAGGGATAGAGTTAGCATCAGCCCTAGGATAGTGTTAGGGTTAGGGTTAGGGTTAGCATCAGCCCTAGGATAGTGTTAGTGTTAGGGTTAGCATCAGCCCTAGGATAGTGTTAGGGTTAGGGTTAGGGTTAGCATCAGGCCTAGGATAGTGTTAGTGTTAGGGTTAGCATCAGCCCTAGGATAGTGTTAGGGTTAGGGTTAGGGTTAGCATCAGCCCTAGGATAGTGTTAGGGTTAGGGTTAGCATTAGCCCTAGGATAGTGTTAGGGTCAGGGTTAGGGTTAGCATCAGCCCTAGGATAGTGTTAGTGTTATGGTTAGCATCTGCCCTAGGATAGTGTTAGGGTTAGGGTTAGGGTTAGCATCGGCCCTAGGATAGTGTTAGGGTTAGTGTTAGGGTTAGCATCAGCCCTAGGATAGTGTTAGGGTTAGGGTTAGGGATATCATCAGGCCTAGGATAGTGTTAGGGTTAGGGTTAGCATCAGCCCTAGGATAGTGTTAGGGTAAGGTATAGGGTTAGCATCAGTCCTAGGATAGTGTTAGGGTTAGGGTTAGGGTTAGCATCAGCCCTAGGATACTGTTAGGGTTAGGGTTAGGGTTAGCATCAGCCCTAGGATAGTGTTAGGGTTAGGGTTAGCATCAACCCTAGGATAGTGTTAGGGTTAGGGTTAGGGTTAGCACCAGGCCTAGGATAGTGTTAGTGTTAGGGTTAGCATCAGCCTTAGGATAGTGTTAGGGGTAGGGTTAGGGTTAGTATCAGCCGTAGGATAGTGTTAGGATTAGGGTTAGCCTCAGCCCTAGGATAGTTGTAGAGTTAGGGTTACGGTTAGCATCAGCCCTAAGATAGTGTTAGGGTTAGGGTTAGGGTTATGATTAGCATGAGCCCTAGGATACTGTTAGGGTTAGGGTTAGGGGTAGCATCAGCCCTAGGATAGTGTTAGGGTTAGGGTTAGCATCAGCCCTAGGATAGTGTTAGGGTTAGGGTTAGGGTTAGCATCAGCCCTAGGATAGTGTTAGGGTTAGGGTTATCATCAGTCCTGGGATAATGTTAGGGTTAGGGTTAGGGTTAGCATCAGGCCTAGGATCGTGTTAGGGTTAGGGTTAGGGTTACCATCAGCCCTAGGATAGTGTTAGGGTTAGGGTTAGCATCAGCCCTAGGGTAGTGTTAGGGTTAGGGTTAGCCTCAGCCCTAGGAGAGCGTTAGGGTTAGGTTTAGGGTTAGCATCAGCCCTAGGATAGTGTTAGGGTTAGGGATAGCATCAGCCCTAGGATAGTGTTAGGGTTATGGTTAGTTTTAGCATCAGCCCTAGGATAGTGTTAGGGTAAGGGTTAGGGTTAGCATCAGACCTAAGATAGTGTTAGGTTTAGGGTTAGCCTCAGCCCTAGGAGAGTGTTAGTGTTAGGGTTAGGGTTAGCATCAGCCCTAGGATAGTGTTAGGGTTAGGGTTAGCATCAGCCCTAGGATAGTGTTAGGGTAGGGTTACGGTTAGAATCAGCCCTACGATAGTGTTAGCGTTAGGGTCATCATCAGCCCTAGGATAGTGTTAGGGTTAGGGTTAGGGATATCATCAGCCCTAGGATAGTGTTAGTGTTTGGGTTAGCATCAGCCCTAGGATAGTGTTAGTGTTAGGGTTATTGTTAGCATCAGCCCTAGGATAGTGTTAGGGTTAGGGTTAGGGTTAGCATCAGTCCTAGGATAGTGTTAGGGTTAGGGTTAGGGTTAGCATCAGCCCTAGGATAGTGTTAGGGTTAGGGTTAGCATCAGCCCTAGGATAGTGTTAGGGTTAGTGTTAGGGTTAGCACCAGGCCTAGGATAGTGTTAGTGTTAGGTTTAGCATAAGCCTTACGATAGTGTTAGGGGTAGGGTTAGGGTTAGTATTAGCCGTAGGATAGTGTTAGGGTTAGGGTTAGCCTCAGCCCTAGGATAGTGTTAGGGCTAGGGTTAGGGTTAGCATCAGCCCTAAGATAGTGTTAGGGTTAGGGTTAGCCTCAGCCCTAGGAGAGTTGTAGGGTTAGGGTTAGGGTTAGCATCGGCCGCAGGATAGTGTTAGGGTTAGGGTTAGCCTCAGCCCTAGGATAGTGTTAGAGTTACTGTTAGGGATAGCATCAGCCCTAGGATAGTGTTAGGGTTAGAGTTAGCATCAGCCCTAGGATAGTGTTAGGGTTAGGGTTAGGGTTAGCATCAGCCCTAGGATTGTGTTAGTGTTAGGGTTAGCATCAGCCCTAGGATAGTGTTAGGGTTAGCGTTAGGGTTAGCATCAGGCCGAGGATAGTGTTTGTGTTAGGGTTAGCATCAGCCCTAGGATAGGGTTAGGGTTAGGGTTAGGGTTAGCATCAGCCCTAGGATAGTGTTAGGGTTATGTTTAGCATCAGCCCTAGGATAGTGTTAGGTTAGGGTTATGGTTAGCATCTGCCCTAGGATAGTGTTAGGGTTAGGTTTAGGGTTAGCATAAGCCCTAGGATAGTGTAAGGGTTAGGGTTAGGGTTAGCATCAGGCCTAGGATAGTGTTAGAGTTAGGGTTAGCATCAGCCCTAGGATAGTGTTAGGTTTAGGGTTAGGGTTAGCATCACCCCTAGGATAGTGTTAGGGTTAGAGTTAGCATCAGCCCTATGATAGTGTCAGGGTTAGGGTTAGGGTTAGCATCAGCCCTAGGATAGTGTTAGGGTTAGGGTTAATGTTAGCATCAGCCCTAGGATAGTGTTAGGGTTAGGGTTAGCATCAACCCTAGGATAGTGTTAGGGTTATGGTTAGGTTTAGCATCAGCCCTAGGTTAGTGTTGGGGTAAGGGTTAGGGTTAGCATCAGCCATAGGATACTGTTAGGGTTAGGGTTAGGGTTAGCATCACCCTAGGTTAGTGTTAGGGTTATGGTTAGGGTAAGCATCAGCCCTAGGATAGTGTTAGGGTTAGGGTTAGCATCAGCCTAAGGATAGTGTTAGGGTTAGGTTTAGGGTTAGCATCAGCCGTAGGATAGTGTTAGGGTTAGTGTTAGCATCAGCCCTAGGATAGTGTTAGGGTTAGGGTTAGGGTAAGCATCAGCCCTAGGATAGTGTTAGGGTTAGGGTTAGCATCAGCCCTAGAATAGTGTTAGGGTTAGGGTTATGGTTATCATCAGCCCTAGGTTAGTGTTAGGGTTAGGGTTAGCCTCAGCCCTAGGATATTGTTAGGGTTAGGGTTAGGGTTAGCACCAGGCCTAGGATAGTGTTAGGGTTAGGGTTAGCATCAGCCTTAGGATAGTGTTACGGTTAGGGTTAGGGTTACGATCAGCCCTAGGATAGTGTTAGGGTTAGGGTTAGCATCAGCCCAAGGATAGTGTTTGGGTTAGGGTTAGCATAAGCCCTAGGAAAGTGTTATGGTTAGGGTTAGGGTTATCATCAGCCGTAGGATAGTGTTAGGGTTAGGGTTAGCATCAGCCCTAGGATAGTGTTAGGGTTAGTGTTAGCATCAGCCTTAGGATAGTGTTATGATTAGGGTTAGGGTTAGCATCAGCCCTAGGATAGTGTTAGGGTTAGGGTTAGCATCAGCCTTAGGATAGTGTTATGATTAGGGTTAGGGTTAGCATCAGCCCTAGGATAGTGTTAGGGTAAGGGTTAGCATCAGCCCTAGGATAGTGTTAGGGTTAGGGTTATGGTTAGCATCAGCCCAAGGATAGTGTTAGGGTTAGGGTTAGCATCAGCCCTAGGAAAGTGTTATGGTTAGGGTTAGGGTTAGCATCAGCCCTAGGATAGTGTTTGGGTTAGGGTTTACCTTAGCCCTAGGAGAGTGTTAGGGTTAGGGATAGGGTTAGCATCAGCCCTAGGATAGTGTTAGGGTAAGGGTTAGCATCAGCCCTAGGATAGAGTTAGGGTTAGGATTAGGGTTAGCATCAGCCCTAGGATAGTGTTAGGGTTAGGGTTAGCCTCAGCCCTAGGAGAGTGTTAGGGTTAGTTTTAGGGTTACCATCAGCCCTAGGATAGTGTTAGGGTTAGGGATAGCATCAGCCCTAGGATAGTGTTAGGGTAGGGTTACGGTTAGAATCAGCCCTAGGATAGTGTTAGCGTTAGGGTTAGCATCAGCCCTAGGATAGTGTTAGGGTTAGGGTTAGGGTTAGCTTCAGCCCTAGGATAGTGTTAGGGTTAGGGTTAGCATCAGCCCTAGGATATTGTTAGGCTTAGGGTTAGGTTAGCGCCAGGCCTAGGATAGTGTTAGTGTTAGGGTTAGCATCAGCCTTAGGAGAGTGTTAGGGGTAGGGTTAGGGTTAGTATCAGCCGTAGGATAGTGTTGTGGTTAGGGTTAGCCTCAGCCCTAGGATAGTGTTAGAGTTAGGGTTAGGGTTAGCATCAGCCCTAAGATAGTGTTAGGGTTAGGCTTAGGGTTATGATTAGCATCAGCCCTAGGATAGTGTTAGGGTTAGGGTTAGGGTTAGCATCAGCCCAAGGATAGTGTTAGGGTTAGTGTTACGGTTAGCATCAGCCCTAGGATAGTGTTAGGGTTATGGTTAGGGATATCATCAGGCCTAGGATAGTGTTAGGGTTGGGGTTAGCATCAGCCCTAGGATAGTGTTAGGGTAAGGGTTAGGGTTAGCATCAGCCCTAGGATAGTGTAAGGGTTAGGGTTAGGGTTAGCATCAGGCCTAGGATAGTGTTAGAGTTAGGGTTAGCATCAGCCCTAGGATAGTGTTAGGGTTAGGGTTAGGGTTAGCATCAGCCCTAGGATAGTGTTAGGGTTAGAGTTAGCATCAGCCCTAGGATAGTGTCAGGGTTAGGGTTAGGGTTAGCATCAGCCCTAGGATAGTGTTAGGGTTAGGGTTAGGGTTAGCATGAGCCCTAGGATAGTGTTAGGGTTAGGGTTAGCCTCAGCTCTAGGAGAGTATTAGGGTTAGGTTTAGGGTTAGCATCAGCCCTAGGATACTGTTAGGGTTAGGGATAGCATCAGCCCTAGGATAGTGTTAGGGTTATGGTTAGGTTTAGCATCAGCCCTAGGATACTGTTAGGGTAAGGGTGAGGGTTAGCATCAGCCCTAGGTTAGTGTTAGGGTTAGGGTTAGGGTTAGCTTCAGCCCTAGGATAGTGTTAGGGTTAGGGTTAGCATAAGCCCTAGGATATTGTTAGGGTTAGGGTTAGGGTTAGCACCAGGCCAAGGATAGTGTTAGTGTTAGGGTTAGCATCAGTCTTAGGATAGTGTTATGGGTAGGGTTAGGGGTAGTATCAGCCGTAGGATAGTGTTAGGGTTAGGTTAGCCTCAGCGCTAGGATAGTGTTAGAGTTAGGGTTAGGGTTAGAATCGGCCCTAACATAGTGTTATTTTTATGGTTGGGTTTATGATTAGCATCAGCCCTAGGATAGTGTTAGGGTTAGGGTTAGGGTTTGCATCAGCCCTAGGACAGTGTTAGGGTTAGGGTTAGCATCAGCCCTACGATAGTGTTAGGGTTAGGGATAGGGGTAGCACCAGGCCTAGGATAGTGTTAGTGTTAGGGTTAGCATCAGCCAGAGGATAGTGTTAGGGTTAGGGTTAGGGATATCATCAGGCCTAGGATAGTGTTAGGGTTAGGGTTAGCATCAGCCCTAGGATAGTGTTAGGGTAATGGTTAGGGTTAGCATCAGCCCTAGGATAGTGTTAGGATTAGGGTTAGGGTTAGCATCAGCCCTAGGATAGTGTTAGGGTTATGGTTAGCATCTGCCCTAGGATAGTGTTAGGGTTAGGGTTAGGGTTAGCATCTGCCCTAGGATAGTGTTAGGGTTAGTGTTACGGTTAGCATCAGCCCTAGGATAGTGTTAGGGTTATGGTTAGGGATATCATCAGGCCTAGGATAGTGTTAGGGTTAGGGTTAGCATCAGCCCTAGGATAGTGTTAGGGTAAGGGTTAGGGTTAGCATCAGCCCTAGGATAGTGTAAGGATTAGGGTTAGGGTTAGCATCAGGCCTAGGATAGTGTTAGAGTTAGGGTTAGCATCAGCCCTAGGATAGTGTTACGGTTAGGGTTAGGGTTTGCATCAGCCCTAGGATAGTGTTAGGGTTAGAGTTAGCATCAGCCCTAGGATAGTGTCAGGGTTAGGGTTAGGGTTAGCATCAGCCCTAGGATAGTGTTAGGGTTAGGGTTAGGGTTAGCATGAGCCCTAGGATAGTGTTAGGGTTAGGGTTAGCCTCAGCCCTAGGAGAGTATTAGGGTTAGGTTTAGGGTTAGCATCAGCCCTAGGATACTGTTAGGGTTAGGGATAGCATCAGCCCTAGGATAGTGTTAGGGTTATGGTTAGGTTTAGCATCAGCCCTAGGATAGTGTTAGGGTAAGGGTGAGGGTTAGCATCAGCCCTAGGTTAGTGTTAGGGTTAGGGTTAGGGTTAGCTTCAGCCCTAGGATAGTGTTAGGGTTAGGGTTAGCATAAGCCCTAGGATATTGTTAGGGTTAGGGTTAGGGTTAGCACCAGGCCAAGGATAGTGTTAGTGTTAGGGTTAGCATCAGTCTTAGGATAGTGTTATTGGTAGGGTTAGGGGTAGTATCAGCCGTAGGATAGTGTTAGGGTTAGGTTAGCCTCAGCGCTAGGATAGTGTTAGAGTTACGGTTAGGGTTAGAATCGGCCCTAACATAGTGTTATTTTTATGGTTGGGTTTATGATTAGCATCAGCCCTAGGATAGTGTTAGGGTTAGGGTTAGGGTTTGCATCAGCCCTAGGATAGTGTTAGGGTTAGGGTTAGCATTAGCCCTAGGATAGTGTTAGGGTTAGGATTAGTGTTATCATCAGCCCTAGGATAGTGTTAGGGTTAGGGTTATCATCAGCCCTAGGATAGTGTTAGGGTTAGGGTTAGGGTTAGCATCAGGCCTCGGATACTGTTAGGGTTAGGGTTAGGGTTAGCATCAGCCCTAGGATAGTGTTACGGTTAGGGTTAGCCTCAGCCCTAGGAGAGTTGTAGGGTTAGGGTTAGGGTTAGCATCAGCCCTAGGATAGTGTTAAGGTTAGGCTTAAGGTTAGCATCAGCCCTAGGATAGTGTTAGGTTTCGGGTTAGCATCAGACCTAGGATAGTGTTAGGGTTAGCGTTAGGGTTAGCACCAGGCCTAGGATAGTGTTAGTGTTAGGGTTAGAATCAGCCATAGGATAGTGTTAGGGTTAGGTTTAGGGTTAGCATCAGCCGTAGGATAGTGTTTGGGTTAGTGTTAGCCTCAGCCCTAGGATAGTGTTAGGGTTAGGGTTAGGGTTAGCATCAGCCCTAGGATAGTGTTAGGGTTAGGGTTAGCCTCAGCCCTAGGAGAGTTGTAGGGTTAGGGTTAGGGTTAGCATCCGCCCTAGGATAGTGTTAGGGTTAGGGTTAAGGTTAGCATCAGCCCTAGGATAGTGTTAGGGTTAGGGTTAGCATCAGCCCTACGATAGTGTTAGGGTTAGGGATAGGGTTAGCACCAGGCCTAGGATAGTGTTAGTGTTAGGGTTAGAATCAGCCTTAGGATAGTGTTAGGGTTAGGTTTAGGGTTAGCATCAGCCGTAGGATAGTGTTAGGGTTAGGGTTACCCTCAGCCCTAGGATAGTGTTAGAGTTAGGGTTAGGGTTAGCATCAGCCCTAGGATAGTGTTAGGGATAGAGTTAGCATCAGCCCTAGGATAGTGTTAGGGTTAGGGTTAGGGTTAGCATCAGCCCTAGGATAGTGTTAGTGTTAGGGTTAGCATCAGCCCTAGGATAGTGTTAGGGTTAGGGTTAGGGTTAGCATCAGGCCTAGGATAGTGTTAGTGTTAGGGTTAGCATCAGCTCTAGGATAGTGTTAGGGTTAGGGTTAGGGTTAGCATCAGCCCTAGGATAGTGTTAGGGTTAGGGTTAGCATTAGCCCTAGGATAGTGTTAGGGTCAGGGTTAGGGTTAGCATCAGCCCTAGGATAGTGTTAGGGTTATGGTTAGCATCTGCCCTAGGATAGTGTTAGGGTTAGGGTTAGGGTTAGCATCGGCCCTAGGATAGTGTTAGGGTTAGTGTTAGGGTTAGCATCAGCCCTAGGATAGTGTTAGGGTTAGGGTTAGGGATATCATCAGGCCTAGGATAGTGTTAGGGTTAGGGTTAGCATCAGCCCTAGGATAGTGTTAGGGTAAGGTTTAGGGTTAGCATCAGTCCTAGGATAGTGTTAGGGTTAGGGTTAGGGTTAGCATCAGCCCTAGGATACTGTTAGGGTTAGGGTTAGGGTTAGCATCAGCCCTAGGATAGTGTTAGGGTTAGGGTTAGCATCAACCCTAGGATAGTGTTAGGGTTAGGGTTAGGGTTAGCACCAGGCCTAGGATAGTGTTAGTGTTAGGGTTAGCATCAGCCTTAGGATAGTGTTAGGGGTAGGGTTAGGGTTAGTATCAGCCGTAGGATAGTGTTAGGATTAGGGTTAGCCTCAGCCCTAGGATAGTTGTAGAGTTAGGGTTACGGTTAGCATCAGCCCTAAGATAGTGTTAGGGTTAGGGTTAGGGTTATGATTAGCATGAGCCCTAGGATACTGTTAGGGTTAGGGTTAGGGGTAGCATCAGCCCTAGGATAGTGTTAGGGTTAGGGTTAGCATCAGCCCTAGGATAGTGTTAGGGTTAGGGTTAGGGTTAGCATCAGCCCTAGGATAGTGTTAGGGTTAGGGTTATCATCAGTCCTGGGATAATGTTAGGGTTAGGGTTAGGGTTAGCATCAGGCCTAGGATCGTGTTAGGGTTAGGGTTAGGGTTACCATCAGCCCTAGGATAGTGTTAGGGTTAGGGTTAGCATCAGCCCTAGGGTAGTGTTAGGGTTAGGGTTAGCCTCAGCCCTAGGAGAGCGTTAGGGTTAGGTTTAGGGTTAGCATCAGCCCTAGGATAGTGTTAGGGTTAGGGATAGCATCAGCCCTAGGATAGTGTTAGGGTTATGGTTAGTTTTAGCATCAGCCCTAGGATAGTGTTAGGGTAAGGGTTAGGGTTAGCATCAGACCTAAGATAGTGTTAGGTTTAGGGTTAGCCTCAGCCCTAGGAGAGTGTTAGTGTTAGGGTTAGGGTTAGCATCAGCCCTAGGATAGTGTTAGGGTTAGGGTTAGCATCAGCCCTAGGATAGTGTTAGGGTAGGGTTACGGTTAGAATCAGCCCTACGATAGTGTTAGCGTTAGGGTCATCATCAGCCCTAGGATAGTGTTAGGGTTAGGGTTAGGGATATCATCAGCCCTAGGATAGTGTTAGTGTTTGGGTTAGCATCAGCCCTAGGATAGTGTTAGTGTTAGGGTTATTGTTAGCATCAGCCCTAGGATAGTGTTAGGATTAGGGTTAGGGTTAGCATCAGTCCTAGGATAGTGTTAGGGTTAGGGTTAGGGTTAGCATCAGCCCTAGGATAGTGTTAGGGTTAGGGTTAGCATCAGCCTTGGATAGTGTTAGGGTTAGTGTTAGGGTTAGCACCAGGCCTAGGATAGTGTTAGTGTTAGGTTTAGCATAAGCCTTACGATAGTGTTAGGGGTAGGGTTAGGGTTAGTATAAGCCGTAGGATAGTGTTAGGGTTAGGGTTAGCCTCAGCCCTAGGATAGTGTTAGGGCTAGGGTTAGGGTTAGCATCAGCCCTAAGATAGTGTTAGGGTTAGGGTTAGCCTCAGCCCTAGGAGAGTTGTAGGGTTAGGGTTAGGGTTAGCATCGGCCGCAGGATAGTGTTAGGGTTAGGGTTAGCCTCAGCCCTAGGATAGTGTTAGAGTTACTGTTAGGGATAGCATCATCCCTAGGATAGTGTTAGGGTTAGAGTTAGCATCAGCCCTAGGATAGTGTTAGGGTTAGGGTTAGGGTTAGCATCAGCCCTAGGATTGTGTTAGTGTTAGGGTTAGCATCAGCCCTAGGATAGTGTTAGGGTTAGCGTTAGGGTTAGCATCAGGCCGAGGATAGTGTTTGTGTTAGGGTTAGCATCAGCCCTAGGATAGGGTTAGGGTTAGGGTTAGGGTTAGCATCAGCCCTAGGATAGTGTTAGGGTTATGTTTAGCATCAGCCCTAGGATAGTGTTAGGTTAGGGTTATGGTTAGCATCTGCCCTAGGATAGTGTTAGGGTTAGGTTTAGGGTTAGCATAAGCCCTAGGATAGTGTAAGGGTTAGGGTTAGGGTTAGCATCAGGCCTAGGATAGTGTTAGAGTTAGGGTTAGCATCAGCCCTAGGATAGTGTTAGGTTTAGGGTTAGGGTTAGCATCACCCCTAGGATAGTGTTAGGGTTAGAGTTAGCATCAGCCCTATGATAGTGTCAGGGTTAGGGTTAGGGTTAGCATCAGCCCTAGGATAGTGTTAGGGTTAGGGTTAATGTTAGCATCAGCCCTAGGATAGTGTTAGGGTTAGGGTTAGCATCAACCCTAGGATAGTGTTAGGGTTATGGTTAGGTTTAGCATCAGCCCTAGGTTAGTGTTGGGGTAAGGGTTAGGGTTAGCATCAGCCATAGGATACTGTTAGGGTTAGGGTTAGGGTTAGCATCACCCTAGGTTAGTGTTAGGGTTATGGTTAGGGTAAGCATCAGCCCTAGGATAGTGTTAGGGTTAGGGTTAGCATCAGCCTAAGGATAGTCTTAGGGTTAGGTTTAGGGTTAGCATCAGCCGTAGGATAGTGTTAGGGTTAGTGTTAGCATCAGCCCTAGGATAGTGTTAGGGTTAGGGTTAGGGTAAGCATCAGCCCTAGGATAGTGTTAGGGTTAGGGTTAGCATCAGCCCTAGAATAGTGTTAGGGTTAGGGTTATGGTTATCATCAGCCCTAGGTTAGTGTTAGGGTTAGGGTTAGCCTCAGCCCTAGGATATTGTTAGGGTTAGGGTTAGGGTTAGCACCAGGCCTAGGATAGTGTTAGGGTTAGGGTTAGCATCAGCCTTAGGATAGTGTTACGGTTAGGGTTAGGGTTACGATCAGCCCTAGGATAGTGTTAGGGTTAGGGTTAGCATCAGCCCAAGGATAGTGTTTGGGTTAGGGTTAGCATAAGCCCTAGGAAAGTGTTATGGTTAGGGTTAGGGTTATCATCAGCCGTAGGATAGTGTTAGGGTTAGGGTTAGCATCAGCCCTAGGATAGTGTTAGGGTTAGTGTTAGCATCAGCCTTAGGATAGTGTTATGATTAGGGTTAGGGTTAGCATCAGCCCTAGGATAGTGTTAGGGTTAGGGTTAGCATCAGCCTTAGGATAGTGTTATGATTAGGGTTAGGGTTAGCATCAGCCCTAGGATAGTGTTAGGGTAAGGGTTAGCATCAGCCCTAGGATAGTGTTAGGGTTAGGGTTATGGTTAGCATCAGCCCAAGGATAGTGTTAGGGTTAGGGTTAGCATCAGCCCTAGGAAAGTGTTATGGTTAGGGTTAGGGTTAGCATCAGCCCTAGGATAGTGTTTGGGTTAGGGTTTACCTTAGCCCTAGGAGAGTGTTAGGGTTAGGGATAGGGTTAGCATCAGCCCTAGGATAGTGTTAGGGTAAGGGTTAGCATCAGCCCTAGGATAGAGTTAGGGTTAGGATTAGGGTTAGCATCAGCCCTAGGATAGTGTTAGGGTTAGGGTTAGCCTCAGCCCAAGAGAGTGTTAGGGTTAGGTTTAGGGTTACCATCAGCCCTAGGATAGTGTTAGGGTTAGGGATAGCATCAGCCCTAGGATAGTGTTAGGGTAGGGTTACGGTTAGAATCAGCCCTAGGATAGTGTTAGCGTTAGGGTTAGCATCAGCCCTAGGATAGTGTTAGGGTTAGGGTTAGGGTTAGCTTCAGCCCTAGGATAGTGTTAGGGTTAGGGTTAGCATCAGCCCTAGGATATTGTTAGGCTTAGGGTTAGGTTAGCGCCAGGCCTAGGATAGTGTTAGTGTTAGGGTTAGCATCAGCCTTAGGAGAGTGTTAGGGGTAGGGTTAGGGTTAGTATCAGCCGTAGGATAGTGTTGTGGTTAGGGTTAGCCTCAGCCCTAGGATAGTGTTAGAGTTAGGGTTAGGGTTAGCATCAGCCCTAAGATAGTGTTAGGGTTAGGCTTAGGGTTATGATTAGCATCAGCCCTAGGATAGTGTTAGGGTTAGGGTTAGGGTTAGCATCAGCCCAAGGATAGTGTTAGGGTTAGTGTTACGGTTAGCATCAGCCCTAGGATAGTGTTAGGGTTATGGTTAGGGATATCATCAGGCCTAGGATAGTGTTAGGGTTAGGGTTAGCATCAGCCCTAGGATAGTGTTAGGGTAAGGGTTAGGGTTAGCATCAGCCCTAGGATAGTGTAAGGGTTAGGGTTAGGGTTAGCATCAGGCCTAGGATAGTGTTAGAGTTAGGGTTAGCATCAGCCCTAGGATAGTGTTAGGGTTAGGGTTAGGGTTAGCATCAGCCCTAGGATAGTGTTAGGGTTAGAGTTAGCATCAGCCCTAGGATAGTGTCAGGGTTAGGGTTAGGGTTAGCATCAGCCCTAGGATAGTGTTAGGGTTAGGGTTAGGGTTAGCATGAGCCCTAGGATAGTGTTAGGGTTAGGGTTAGCCTCAGCTCTAGGAGAGTATTAGGGTTAGGTTTAGGGTTAGCATCAGCCCTAGGATACTGTTAGGGTTAGGGATAGCATCAGCCCTAGGATAGTGTTAGGGTTATGGTTAGGTTTAGCATCAGCCCTAGGATAGTGTTAGGGTAAGGGTGAGGGTTAGCATCAGCCCTAGGTTAGTGTTAGGGTTAGGGTTAGGGTTAGCTTCAGCCCTAGGATAGTGTTAGGGTTAGGGTTAGCATAAGCCCTAGGATATTGTTAGGGTTAGGGTTAGGGTTAGCACAGGGCAAGGATAGTGTTAGTGTTAGGGTTAGCATCAGTCTTAGGATAGTGTTATGGGTAGGGTTAGGGGTAGTATCAGCCGTAGGATAGTGTTAGGGTTAGGTTAGCCTCAGCGCTAGGATAGTGTTAGAGTTAGGGTTAGGGTTAGAATCGGCCCTAACATAGTGTTATTTTTATGGTTGGGTTTATGATTAGCATCAGCCCTAGGATAGTGTTAGGGTTAGGGTTAGGGTTTGCATCAGCCCTAGGACAGTGTTAGGGTTAGGGTTAGCATCAGCCCTACGATAGTGTTAGGGTTAGGGATAGGGTTAGCACCAGGCCTAGGATAGTGTTAGTGTTAGGGTTAGAATCAGCCTTAGGATAGTGTTAGGGTTAGGTTTAGGGTTAGCATCAGCCGTAGGATAGTGTTAGGGTTAGGGTTACCCTCAGCCCTAGGATAGTGTTAGAGTTAGGGTTAGGGTTAGCATCAGCCCTAGGATAGTGTTAGGGATAGAGTTAGCATCAGCCCTAGGATAGTGTTAGGGTTAGGGTTAGGGTTAGCATCAGCCCTAGGATAGTGTTAGTGTTAGGGTTAGCATCAGCCCTAGGATAGTGTTAGGGTTAGGGTTAGGGTTAGCATCAGGCCTAGGATAGTGTTAGTGTTAGGGTTAGCATCAGCCCTAGGATAGTGTTAGGGTTAGGGTTAGGGTTAGCATCAGCCCTAGGATAGTGTTAGGGTTAGGGTTAGCATTAGCCCTAGGATAGTGTTAGGGTCAGGGTTAGGGTTAGCATCAGCCCTAGGATAGTGTTAGGGTTATGGTTAGCATCTGCCCTAGGATAGTGTTAGGGTTAGGGTTAGGGTTAGCATCGGCCCTAGGATAGTGTTAGGGTTAGTGTTAGGGTTAGCATCAGCCCTAGGATAGTGTTAGGGTTAGGGTTAGGGATATCATCAGGCCTAGGATAGTGTTAGGGTTAGGGTTAGCCTCAGCCCTAGGATAGTGTTAGGGTAAGGTTTAGGGTTAGCATCAGTCCTAGGATAGTGTTAGGGTTAGGGTTAGGGTTAGCATCAGCCCTAGGATACTGTTAGGGTTAGGGTTAGGGTTAGCATCAGCCCTAGGATAGTGTTAGGGTTAGGGTTAGCATCAACCCTAGGATAGTGTTAGGGTTAGGGTTAGGGTTAGCACCAGGCCTAGGATAGTGTTAGTGTTAGGGTTAGCCTCAGCCCTAGGATAGTTGTAGAGTTAGGGTTACGGTTAGCATCAGCCCTAAGATAGTGTTAGGGTTAGGGTTAGGGTTATGATTAGCATGAGCCCTAGGATACTGTTAGGGTTAGGGTTAGGGGTAGCATCAGCCCTAGGATAGTGTTAGGGTTAGGGTTAGCATCAGCCCTAGGATAGTGTTAGGGTTAGGGTTAGGGTTAGCATCAGCCCTAGGATAGTGTTAGGGTTAGGGTTATCATCAGTCCTGGGATAGTGTTAGGGTTAGGGTTAGGGTTAGCATCAGGCCTAGGATCGTGTTAGGGTTAGGGTTAGGGTTAGCATCAGCCCTAGGATAGTGTTAGGGTTAGGGTTATCATCAGTCCTGGGATAGTGTTAGGGTTAGGGTTAGGGTTAGCATCAGCCCTAGGGTAGTGTTAGGGTTAGGGTTAGCCTCAGCCCTAGGAGAGCGTTAGGGTTAGGTTTAGGGTTAGCATCAGCCCTAGGATAGTGTTAGGGTTAGGGATAGCATCAGCCCTAGGATAGTGTTAGGGTTATGGTTAGTTTTAGCATCAGCCCTAGGATAGTGTTAGGGTAAGGGTTAGGGTTAGCATCAGACCTAAGATAGTGTTAGGTTTAGGGTTAGCCTCAGCCCTAGGAGAGTGTTAGTGTTAGGGTTAGGGTTAGCATCAGCCCTAGGATAGTGTTAGGGTTAGGGTTAGCATCAGCCCTAGGATAGTGTTAGGGTAGGGTTACGGTTAGAATCAGCCCTACGATAGTGTTAGCGTTAGGGTCATCATCAGCCCTAGGATAGTGTTAGGGTTAGGGTTAGGGATATCATCAGCCCTAGGATAGTGTTAGTGTTTGGGTTAGCATCAGCCCTAGGATAGTGTTAGTGTTAGGGTTATTGTTAGCATCAGCCCTAGGATAGTGTTAGGGTTAGGGTTAGGGTTAGCATCAGTCCTAGGATAGTGTTAGGGTTAGGGTTAGGGTTAGCATCAGCCCTAGGATAGTGTTAGGGTTAGGGTTAGCATCAGCCCTAGGATAGTGTTAGGGTTAGTGTTAGGGTTAGCACCAGGCCTAGGATAGTGTTAGTGTTAGGTTTAGCATAAGCCTTAGGATAGTGTTAGGGGTAGGGTTAGGGTTAGTATTAGCCGTAGGATAGTGTTAGGGTTAGGGTTAGCCTCAGCCCTAGGATAGTGTTAGGGCTAGGGTTAGGGTTAGCATCAGCCCTAAGATAGTGTTAGGGTTAGGGTTAGCCTCAGCCCTAGGAGAGTTGTTTGGTTAGGGTTAGGGTTAGCATCGGCCGCAGGATAGTGTTAGGGTTAGGGTTAGCCTCAGCCCTAGGATAGTGTTAGAGTTACTGTTAGGGATAGCATCAGCCCTAGGATACTGTTAGGGTTAGAGTTAGCATCAGCCCTAGGATAGTGTTAGGGTTAGGGTTAGGGTTAGCATCAGCCCTAGGATTGTGTTAGTGTTAGGGTTAGCATCAGCCCTAGGATAGTGTTAGGGTTAGCGTTAGGGTTAGCATCAGGCCGAGGATAGTGTTTGTGTTAGGGTTAGCATCAGCCCTAGGATAGGGTTAGGGTTAGGGTTAGGGTTAGCATCAGCCCTAGGATAGTGTTAGGGTTATGGTTAGCATCAGCCCTAGGATAGTGGTAGGTTAGGGTTATGGTTAGCATCTGCCCTAGGATAGTGTTAGGGTTAGGTTTAGGGTTAGCATAAGCCCTAGGATAGTGTAAGGGTTAGGGTTAGGGTTAGCATCAGGCCTAGGATAGTGTTAGAGTTAGGGTTAGCATCAGCCCTAGGATAGTGTTAGGTTTAGGGTTAGGGTTAGCATCACCCCTAGGATAGTGTTAGGGTTAGAGTTAGCATCAGCCCTATGATAGTGTCAGGGTTAGGGTTAGGGTTAGCATCAGCCCTAGGATATGTTAGGGTTAGGGTTAATGTTAGCATCAGCCCTAGGATAGTGTTAGGGTTAGGGTTAGCCTCAGCCCTAGGAGAGTGTAAGGGTTAGGTTTATGGTTAGCTTCAGCCCTAGGATAGTGTTAGGGTTAGGGTTAGCATCAACCCTAGGATAGTGTTAGGGTTATGGTTAGGTTTAGCATCAGCCCTAGGTTAGTGTTGGGGTAAGGGTTAGGGTTAGCATCAGCCATAGGATACTGTTAGGGTTAGGGTTAGGGTTAGCATCACCCTAGGTTAGTGTTAGGGTTATGGTTAGGGTAAGCATCAGCCCTAGGATAGTGTTAGGGTTAGGGTTAGCATCAGCCTAAGGATAGTGTTAGGGTTAGGTTTAGGGTTAGCATCAGCCGTAGGATAGTGTTAGGGTTAGTGTTAGCATCAGCCCTAGGATAGTGTTAGGGTTAGGGTTAGGGTAAGCATCAGCCCTAGGATAGTGTTAGGGTTAGGGTTAGCATCAGCCCTAGAATAGTGTTAGGGTTAGGGTTATGGTTATCATCAGCCCTAGGTTAGTGTTAGGGTTAGGGTTAGCCTCAGCCCTAGGATATTGTCAGGGTTAGGGTTAGGGTTAGCACCAGGCCTAGGATAGTGTTAGGGTTAGGGTTAGCATCAGCCTTAGGATAGTGTTACGGTTAGGGTTAGGGTTACGATCAGCCCTAGGATAGTGTTAGGGTTAGGGTTAGCATCAGCCCAAGGATAGTGTTTGGGTTAGGGTTAGCATAAGCCCTAGGAAAGTGTTATGGTTAGGGTTAGGGTTATCATCAGCCGTAGGATAGTGTTAGGGTTAGGGTTAGCATCAGCCCTAGGATAGTGTTAGGGTTAGTGTTAGCATCAGCCTTAGGATAGTGTTATGATTAGGGTTAGGGTTAGCATCAGCCCTAGGATAGTGTTAGGGTTAGGGTTAGCATCAGCCTTAGGATAGTGTTATGATTAGGGTTAGGGTTAGCATCAGCCCTAGGATAGTGTTAGGGTAAGGGTTAGCATCAGCCCTAGGATAGTGTTAGGGTTAGGGTTATGGTTAGCATCAGCCCAAGGATAGTGTTAGGGTTAGGGTTAGCATCAGCCCTAGGAAAGTGTTATGGTTAGGGTTAGGGTTAGCATCAGCCCTAGGATAGTGTTTGGGTTAGGGTTTACCTTAGCCCTAGGAGAGTGTTAGGGTTAGGGATAGGGTTAGCATCAGCCCTAGGATAGTGTTAGGGTAAGGGTTAGCATCAGCCCTAGGATAGAGTTAGGGTTAGGATTAGGGTTAGCATCAGCCCTAGGATAGTGTTAGGGTTAGGGTTAGCCTCAGCCCTAGGAGAGTGTTAGGGTTAGGTTTAGGGTTACCATCAGCCCTAGGATAGTGTTAGGGTTAGGGATAGCATCAGCCCTAGGATAGTGTTAGGGTAGGGTTACGGTTAGAATCAGCCCTAGGATAGTGTTAGCGTTAGGGTTAGCATCAGCCCTAAGATAGTGTTAGGGTTAGGCTTAGGGTTATGATTAGCATCAGCCCTAGGATAGTGTTAGGGTTAGGGTTAGGGTTAGCATCAGCCCAAGGATAGTGTTAGGGTTAGGGTTAGCATCATCCATAGGATAGTGTTAGGGTTAAGGTTTGGGTTAGCATCAGCCCTAGGATAGTGTTAGGGTTAGGGTTATCATGAGCCCTAGGATAGTGTTAGGGTTAGGGTTAGGGTTAGCATCAGGCCTAGGATAGTGTTAGGGTTAGGGTTAGGGTAAGCATCAGCCCTAGAATAGTGTTAGGGTTAGGGTTAGCATCAGCCCTACGATAGTGTTAGGGTTAGGGTTAGCATCAGCCCTAGAATAGTGTTAGGGTTAGGGTTAGGGTTAGCATCAGCCATAGGTTAGTGTTAGGGTTAGGGTTAGCCTCAGCCCTAGGATATTGTTAGGGTTAGGGTTAGGGTTAGCACGAGGCCTAGGATAGTGTTAGGGTTAGGGTTAGCATCAGCATTAGGATAGTGTTACGGTTAGCGTTAGGGTTAGGATCAGCCCTAGGATAGTGTTAGGGTTAGGGTTAGCATCAGCCCAAGGATAGTGTTTGGGTTAGGGTTAGCATCAGCCCTAGGAAAGTGTTATGGTTAGGGTTAGGGTTATCATCAGCCGTAGGATAGTGTTAGGGTTAGGGTTAGCATCAGCCCTAGGATAGTGTTAGGGTTAGGGTTAGCATCAGCCTTAGGATAGTGTTATGATTAGGGTTAGGGTTAGCATCAGCCCTAGGATAGTGTTAGGGTAAGGGTTAGCATCAGCCCTAGGATAGTGTTAGGGTTAGGGTTAGGGTTAGCATCAGCCCAAGGATAGTGTTAGGGTTAGGGTTAGCATCAGCCCTAGGAAAGTGTTATGGTTAGGGTTAGGGTTAGCATCAGCCCTAGGATAGTGTTTGGGTTAGGGTTTGCCTTAGCCCTAGGAGAGTGTTAGGGTTAGGGATAGGGTTAGCATCAGCCCTAGGATAGTGTTAGGGTAAGGGTTAGCATCAGCCCTAGGATAGAGTTAGGGTTAGGATTAGGGTTAGCATCAGCCCTAGGATAGTGTTAGGGTTAGGGTCAGGGTTAGCATCAGCCCTAGGATAGTGTTAGGGTTAGGGTTAGCCTCAGCCCTAGGAGAGTGTAAGGGTTAGGTTTATGGTTAGCTTCAGCCCTAGGATAGTGTTAGGGTTAGGGTTAGCATCAACCCTAGGATAGTGTTAGGGTTATGGTTAGGTTTAGCATCAGCCCTAGGTTAGTGTTGGGGTAAGGGTTAGGGTTAGCATCAGCCATAGGATACTGTTAGGGTTAGGGTTAGGGTTAGCATCACCCTAGGTTAGTGTTAGGGTTATGGTTAGGGTAAGCATCAGCCCTAGGATAGTGTTAGGGTTAGGGTTAGCATCAGCCTAATGATAGTGTTAGGGTTAGGTTTAGGGTTAGCATCAGCCGTAGGATAGTGTTAGGGTTAGTGTTAGCATCAGCCCTAGGATAGTGTTAGGGTTAGGGTTAGGGTAAGCATCAGCCCTAGGATAGTGTTAGGGTTAGGGTTAGCATCAGCCCTAGAATAGTGTTAGGGTTAGGGTTACTGTTATCATCAGCCCTAGGTTAGTGTTAGGGTTAGGGTTAGCCTCAGCCCTAGGATATTGTTAGGGTTAGGGTTAGGGTTAGCACCAAGCCTAGGATAGTGTTAGGGTTAGGGTTAGCATCACCCTTAGGATAGTGTTACGGTTAGGGTTAGGGTTAGGATCAGCCCTAGGATAGTGTTAGGGTTAGGGTTAGCATCAGCCCAAGGATAGTGTTTGGGTTAGGGTTAGCATAAGCCCTAGGAAAGTGTTATGGTTAGGGTTAGGGTTATCATCAGCCGTAGGATATTGTTAGGGTTAGGGTTAGCATCAGCCCTAGGATAGAGTTAGGGTTAGGGTTAGCATCAGCCTTAGGATAGTGTTATGATTAGGGTTAGGGTTAGCATCAGCCCTAGGATAGTGTTAGGGTAAGGGTTAGCATCAGCCCTAGGATAGTGTTAGGGTTAGGGTTAGGGTTAGCATCAGCCCAAGGATAGTGTTAGGGTTAGGGTTAGCATCAGCCCTAGGAAAGTGTTATGGTTAGGGTTAGGGTTAGCATCAGCCCTAGGATAGTGTTTGGGTTAGGGTTTGCCTTAGCCCTAGGAGAGTGTTAGGGTTAGGGATAGGGTTAGCATCAGCCCTAGGATAGTGTTAGGGTAAGGGTTAGCATCAGCCCTAGGATAGAGTTAGGGTTAGGATTAGGGTTAGCATCAGCCCTAGGATAGTGTTAGGGTTAGGGTTAGCCTCAGCCCTAGGAGAGTGTTAGGGTTAGGTTTAGGGTTACCATCAGCCCTAGGATAGTGTTAGGGTTAGGGATAGCATCAGCCCTAGGATAGTGTTAGGGTAGGGTTACGGTTAGAATCAGCCCTAGGATAGTGTTAGCTTTAGGGTTAGCATCAGCCCTAGGATAGTGTTAGGGTTAGGGTTAGGGTTAGCTTCAGCCTTAGGATAGTGTTAGGGTTAGGGTTAGCATCAGCCCTAGGATATTGTTAGGGTTAGGGTTAGGTTAGCGCCAGGCCTAGGATAGTGTTAGTGTTAGGGTTAGCATCAGCCTTAGGATAGCGTTAGGGGTAGGGTTAGGGTTAGTATCAGCCGTAGGATAGTGTTGTGGTTAGGGTTAGCCTCAGCCCTAGGATAGTGTTAGAGTTAGGGTTAGGGTTAGCATCAGCCCTAAGATAGTGTTAGGGTTAGGCTTAGGGTTATGATTAGCATCAGCCCTAGGATAGTGTTAGGGTTACGGTTAGGGTTAGCATCAGCCCAAGGATAGTGTTAGGGTTAGGGTTAGCATCATCCATAGGATAGTGTTAGGGTTAAGGTTTGGGTTAGCATCAGCCCTAGGATAGTGTTAGGATTAGGGTTATCATGAGCCCTAGGATAGTGTTAGGGTTAGGGTTAGGGTTAGCATCAGGCCTAGGATAGTGTTAGGGTTAGGGTTAGGGTAAGCATCAGCCCTAGAATAGTGTTAGGGTTAGGGTTAGCATCAGCCCTACGATAGTGTTAGGGTTAGGGTTAGGGTTATCACCAGGCCTAGGATAGTGTTGGTGTAAGGGTTAGCATCAGGCCTAGGATAGTGTTAGATTTAGGGTTAGGGTTAGCATCAGCCCTAGGATAGTGTTAGTGTTAGGGTTAGCATCAGCCCTAGGATAGTGTTAGGGTTAGGGTTAGCATCAGTCCTAGGATAGTGTTAGGCTTAAGGTTAGGGTTAGCATCAGCCCTAGGATAGTGTTAGGGTTAGGGTTAGCCTCAGCCCTAGGAGAGTTGTAGGGTTAGGGTTAGGGTTAGCATCAGCCCTAGGATAGTGTTAGGATTAGGGTTAAGGTTAGCATCAGCCCTAGGATAGTGTTAGGGTTAGGGTTAGCATCAGCCCTAGGATAGTGTTAGGGTTAGGGTTAGGGTTAGCACCAGGCCTAGGATAGTGTTAGTGTTAGGGTTAGAATCAGCCTTAGGATAGTGTTAGGGTTAGGTTTAGGGTTAGCATCAGCCCTAGTATAGTCTTAGGGTTAGTGTTAGCATCAGCTCTAGGATAGTGTTAGGGTTAGGGTTAGCCTCAGCCCTAGGATAGTGTTAGGGTTACGGTTAGCATCAGCCCTAGGATAGTGTTAGGGTTAGGGTTAGGGTTAGCATCAGCCCTAGGATAGTGTTAGGGTTAGGGTTAGTCTCAGCCCTAGGAGAGTTGTAGGGTTAGGGTTAGGGTTAGCATAAGCCCTAGGATAGTGTTAGGGTTACGGTTAAGGTTAGCATCAGCCCTAGGATAGTGTTAGGGTTAGGGTTAGCCTCAGCCCTACGATAGTGTTAGAGTTAGGGTTAGGGATAGCATCAGCCCTAGGATAGTGTTAGGGTTAGAGTGAGCATCAGCCCTAGGATAGTGTTAGTGTTAGGGTTAGGGTTAGCATCAGCCCTAGGATAGTGTTAGTGTTAGGGTTAGCATCAGCCCTAGGATAGTGTTAGGGTTAGCGTTAGGGTTAGCATCAGGCCTAGGATAGTGTTTGTGTTAGGGTTAGCATCAGCCCTAGGATAAGGTTAGGGTTAAGGTTACGGTTAGCATCAGCCCTAGGATAGTGTTAGGGTTAGGGTTAGCATCAGCCCTAGGATAGTGTTAGGGTTAGGGTTAGGGTTAGCATCAGCCCTAGGATAGTGTTAGGGTTATGGTTAGCATCAGCCCTAGGATAGTGTTAGGGTTAGGGTTAGGGTTAGCATCTGCCCTAGGATAGTGTTAGGGTTAGGGTTAGGGTTAGCATAAGCCCTAGGATAGTGTAAGGGTTAGGGTTAGGGTTAGCATCAGGCCTAGGAGAGTGTTAGAGTTAGGGTTAGCATCAGCCCTAGGATAGTGTTAGGTTTAGGGTTAGGGTTAGCATCAGCCCTAGGATAGTGTTAGGGTCACAGTTAGCATCAGCCCTATGATAGTGTTAGGGTTAGGGTTACGGTTAGCATCAGCCCTAGGATAGTGTTAGGGTTAGGGTTAGGGTTAGCATCAGCCCTAGGATAGTGTTAGGGTTAGGGTTAGCCTCAGCCCTGGGAGAGTGTAAGGGTTAAGTTTATGGTTAGCTTCAGCCCTAGGATAGTGTTAGGGTTAGGGTTAGCATCAGCCCTAGGATAGTGTTAGGGTTATGGTTAAGTTTAGCATCAGCCATAGGTTAGTGTTGGGGTAAGGGTTAGGGTTAGCATCAGCCATAGGATACTGTTAGGGTTAGGGTTAGGGTTAGCATCAGCCCTAGGTTAGTGTTAGGGTTAGGGTTAGGGTAAGCATCACCCCTAGGATAGTGTTAGAGTTAGGGTTAGCATCAGCCTTAGGATAGTGTTAGGGTTAGGTTTAGGGTTAGCATCAGCCGTAGGATAGTGTTAGGGTTAGTGTTAGCATCAGCCCTAGGATAGTGTTAGGGTTAGGGTTAGGGTAAGCATCAACCCTAGGATAGTGTTAGGGTTAGGGTTAGCATCAGCCCTAGAATAGTGTTAGGGTTAGGGTTAGGGTTAGCATCAGCCCAAGGTTAGTGTTAGGGTTAGGGTTAGCCTCAGCCCTAGGATAGTGTTAGGGTTAGGGTTAGGGTTAGCACCAGGCCTAGGATCGTGTTAGGGTTAGGGTTAGAATCAGCCTTAGGATAGTGTTACGGTTAGGGTTAGGGTTAGGATCAGCCCTAGGATAGTGTTAGGGTTAGGGTTAGCATCTGCCCTAGGATAGTGTTAGGGTTAGTGTTAGGGTTAGCATCAGCCCAAGGATAGTGTTAGGGTTAGGGTTAGCATCAGCCCTAGGAAAGTGTTATGGTTAGGGTTAGGGTTATCATCAGCCGTAGGATAGTGTTAAGGTTAGGGTTATCATCAGCCCTAGGATAGTGTTATGGTTAGGGTTAGCATCAGCCTTAGGATAGTGTTATGGTTAGGGTTAGGGTTAGCATCAGCCCTAGGATAGTGTTAGGGTTAGGGTTAGCATCAGCCCTAGGATAGTGTTGGAGTTAGGGTTAGGGTTAGCATCAGCCCAAGGATAGTGTTAGGGTTAGGGTTAGCATCAGCCCTAGGATAGTGTTAGAGTTAGGGTTAGGGTTAGCCTCAGCCCTAGGATAGTGTTAGGCTTAGGGTTAGGGTTAGCATCAGCCCTAGGATAGTGTTTGGGTTAGGTTTTGCCTTAGCCCTAGGAGAGTGTTAGGGTTAGGGATAGGGTTAGCATCAGGCCTAGGATAGTGTTAGGGTTAGAGTTAGCATCAGCCCTAGGATAGATTTAGGGTTAGGATTAGGGTTAGCATCAGCCCTAGGATAGTGTTAGGGTTAGGGTCAGGGTTAGCATCAGCCCTAGGATAGTGTTAGGGTTAGGGTTAGCCTCAGCCCTAGGAGAGTGTTAGGGTTAGGTTTAGGGTTACCATTAGCCCTAGGATAGTGTTAGGGTTAGGGATAGCATCAGCCCTAGGATAGTGTTAGGGTAGGGTTACGGTTAGAATCAGCCCTAGGATAGTGTTAGCGTTAGAGTTAGCATCAGTCCTAGGATAGTGTTAGGGTTAGGGTTAGGGTTAGCTTCAGCCCTAGGATATTGTTAGGGTTATGGTTAGCATCAGCACTAGGATATTGTTAGGGTTAGGGTTAGGTTAGCGCCAGGCCTAGGATAGTTTTAATGTTAGCGTTAGCATCAGCCTTAGGATAGTGTTAGGGGTAGGGTTAGGGTTAGTATCAGCCGTAGGATAGTGTTATGGTTAGGGTTAGCCTCAGCCCTAGGATAGTGTTAGAGTTAGGTTTAGGGTTAGCATCAGCCCTAAGATAGTGTTAGGGTTAGGGTTAGGGTTAGCATCAGCCCAAGGATAGTGTTAGGGTTAGAGTTAGCATCATCCATAGGATAGTATTAGGGTTAAGGTTTGGGTTAGCATCAGCCCTAGGATAGTGTTAGGGTTAGGGTTATCATGAGCCCTAGGATAGTGTTAGGGTTAGGGTTAGGGTTAGCATCAGGCCTAGGATAGTGTTAGGGTTAGGGTTAGGGTAAGCATCAGCCCTAGGATAGTGTTAGGGTTAGGGTTAGCATCAGCCCTACGATAGTGTTAGGGTTAGGGTTAGGGTTATCACCAGGCCTAGGATAGTGATAGTGTAAGGGTTAGCATCAGGCCTAGGATAGTGTTAGAGTTAGGGTTAGGGTTAGCATCAGCCCTAGGATAGTGTTAGGGTTAGGGTTAGCATCAGCCCTAGGATAGTGTTAGGGTTAGGTTTGGGTAAGCATCAGCCCTAGGATAGTGTTAGGCTTAGGGTTAGGGTTAGCATCAGCCCTAGGATAGTGTTAGGGTTAGGGTTAGCCTCAGCCCTAGGAGAGTTGTAGGGTTAGGGTTAGGGTTAGCATCAGCCCTAGGATAGTGTTAGGGTTAGGGTTCAGGTTAGCATCAGCCCTAGGATAGTGTTAGGGTTAGGGTTAGCATCAGCCATAGGATAGTGTTAGGGTTAGGTTTAGGGTTAGCACCAGGCCTAGGATAGTGTTAGTGTTAGGGTTAGAATCAGCCTTAGGATAGTGTTAGGGTTAGGTTTAGGGTTAGCATCAGCCCTAGTATAGTGTTAGGGTTAGTGTTAGCATCAGCTCTAGGATAGTGTTAGGGTTAGGGTTAGCCTCAGCCCTAGGATAGTGTTAGAGTTACGGTTAGCATCAGCCCTAGGATAGTGTTAGGGTTAGGGTTAGTCTCAGCCCTAGGAGAGTTGTAGGGTTAGGGTTAGGGTTAGCATAAGCCCTAGGATAGTGTTAGGGTTAGGGTTAAGGTTAGCATCAGCCCTAGGATAGTGTTAGGGTTAGGGTTAGCCTCAGCCCTACGATAGTGTTAGAGTTAGGGTTAGGGATAGCATCAGCCCTAGGATAGTGTTAGGGTTAGAGTTAGCATCAGCCCTAGGATAGTGTTAGGGTTAGGGTTAGGGTTAGCATCAGCCCTAGGATAGTGTTAGTGTTAGGGTTAGCATCAGCCCTAGGATATTGTTAGGGTTAGCGTTAGGGTTAGCATCAGGCCTGGGATAGTGTTTGTGTTAGGGTTAGCATCAGCCCTAGGATAGGGTTAGGGTTAGGGTTACGGTTAGCATCAGCCCTAGGATAGTGTTAGGGTTAGGGTTAGCATCAGCCCTAGGATAGTGTTAGGGTTAGGGTTAGGGTTAGCATCAGCCCTAGGATAGTGTTAGGGTTATGGTTAGCATCAGCCCTAGGATAGTGTTAGGGTTAGGGTTAGGGTTAGCATCTGCCCTAGGATAGTGTTAGGGTTAGGGTTAGGGTTAGCATAAGCCCTAGGATAGTGTAAGGGTTAGGGTTAGGGTTAGCATCAGGCCTAGGAGAGTGTTAGAGTTAGGGTTAGCATCAGCCCTAGGATAGTGTTAGGTTTAGGGTTAGGGTTAGCATCAGCCCTAGGATAGTGTTAGGGTTAGAGTTAGCATCAGCCCTATGATAGTGTTAGGGTTAGGGTTACGGTTAGCATCAGCCCTAAGATAGTGTTAGGGTTAGGGTTAGGGTTAGCATCAGCCCTAGGATAGTGTTAGGGTTAGGGTTAGCCTCAGCCCTAGGAGAGTGTAAGGGTTAAGTTTATGGTTAGCTTCAGCCCTAGGATAGTGTTAGGGTTAGGGTTAGCATCAGCCCTAGGATAGTGTTAGGGTTATGGTTAGGTTTAGCATCAGCCCTAGGTTAGTGTTGGGGTAAGGGTTAGGGTTAGCATCAGCCATAGGATACTGTTAGGGTTAGGGTTAGGGTTAGCATCAGCCCTAGGTTAGTGTTAGGGTTAGGGTTAGGGTAAGCATCAGCCCTAGGATAGTGTTAGGGTTAGGGTTAGCATCAGCCTTAGGATAGTGTTAGGGTTAGGTTTAGGGTTAGCATCAGCCGTAGGATAGTGTTAGGGTTAGTGTTAGCATCAGCCCTAGGATAGTGTTAGGGTTAGGGTTAGGGTAAGCATCAACCCTAGGATAGTGTTAGGGTTAGGGTTAGCATCAGCCCTAGAATAGTGTTAGGGTTAGGGTTAGGGTTAGCATCAGCCCTAGGTTAGTGTTAGGGTTAGGGTTAGCCTCAGCCCTAGGATAGTGTTAGGGTTAGGGTTAGGGTTAGCACCAGGCCTAGGATAGTGTTAGGGTTAGGGTTGGCATCAGCCTTAGGATAGCGTTACGGTTAGGGTTAGGGTTAGGATCAGCGCTAGGATAGTGTTAGGGTTAGGGTTAGCATCTGCCCTAGGATAGTGTTAGGGTTAGTGTTAGGGTTAGCATCAGCCCAAGGATAGTGTTAGGGTTAGGGTTAGCATCAGCCCTAGGAAAGTGTTATGGTTAGGGTTAGGGTTATCATCAGCCGTAGGATAGTGTTAAGGTTAGGGTTAGCATCAGCCCTAGGATAGTGTTAGGGTTAGGGTTAGCATCAGCCTTAGGATAGTGTTATGGTTAGGGTTAGGGTTAGCATCAGCCCTAGGATAGTGTTAGGGTTAGGGTTAGCATCAGCCCTAGGATAGTGTTAGGGTTAGGCTTAGGGTTAGCATCAGCCCAAGGATAGTGTTAGGGTTAGGGTTAGCATCAGCCCTAGGAAAGTGTTATGGTTAGGGTTACGGTTATCATCAGCCGTAGGATAGTGTTAGGGTTAGGGTTAGCCTCAGCCCTAGGATAGTGTTAGGGTTAGGGTTAGGGTTAGCATCAGCCCTAGGAAAGTGTTATGGTTAGGGTTAGGGTTAGCATCAGCCCTAGGATAGTGTTTGGGTTAGGGTTTGCCTTAGCCCTAGGAGAGTGTTAGGGTTAGGGATAGGGTTAGCATCAGCCCTAGGATAGTGTTAGGGTAAGGGTTAGCATCAGCCCTAGGATAGAGTTAGGGTTAGGATTAGGGTTAGCATCAGCCCTAGGATAGTGTTAGGGTTAGGGTTAGCCTCAGCCCTAGGAGAGTGTTAGGGTTAGGTTTAGGGTTACCATCAGCCCTAGGATAGTGTTAGGGTTAGGGATAGCATCAGCCCTAGGATAGTGTTAGGGTAGGGTTACGGTTAGAATCAGCCCTAGGATAGTGTTAGCTTTAGGGTTAGCATCAGCCCTAGGATAGTGTTAGGGTTAGGGTTAGGGTTAGCTTCAGCCTTAGGATAGTGTTAGGGTTAGGGTTAGCATCAGCCCTAGGATATTGTTAGGGTTAGGGTTAGGTTAGCGCCAGGCCTAGGATAGTGTTAGTGTTAGGGTTAGCATCAGCCTTAGGATAGCGTTAGGGGTAGGGTTAGGGTTAGTATCAGCCGTAGGATAGTGTTGTGGTTAGGGTTAGCCTCAGCCCTAGGATAGTGTTAGAGTTAGGGTTAGGGTTAGCATCAGCCCTAAGATAGTGTTAGGGTTAGGCTTAGGGTTATGATTAGCATCAGCCCTAGGATAGTGTTAGGGTTAGGGTTAGGGTTAGCATCAGCCCAAGGATAGTGTTAGGGTTAGGGTTAGCATCATCCATAGGATAGTATTAGGGTTAAGGTTTGGGTTAGCATCAGCCCTAGGATAGTGTTAGGATCAGGGTTATCATGAGCCCTAGGATAGTGTTAGGGTTAGGGTTAGGGTTAGCATCAGGCCTAGGATAGTGTTAGGGTTAGGGTTAGGGCAAGCATCAGCCCTAGAATAGTGTTATGGTTAGGGTTAGCATCAGCCCTACGATAGTGTTAGGGTTAGGGTTAGGGTTATCACCAGGCCTAGGATAGTGTTGGTGTAAGGGTTAGCATCAGGCCTAGGATAGTGTTAGATTTAGGGTTAGGGTTAGCATCAGCCCTAGGATAGTGTTAGTGTTAGGGTTAGCATCAGCCCTAGGATAGTGTTAGGGTTAGGGTTAGCATCAGCCCTAGGATAGTGTTAGGGTTAGGGTTAGGGTTAGCACCAGGCCTAGATTAGTGTTAGTGTTAGGGTTAGAATCAGCCTTAGGATAGTGTTAGGGTTAGGTTTAGGGTTAGCATCAGCCCTAGTATAGTCTTAGGGTTAGTGTTAGCATCAGCTCTAGGATAGAGTTAGGGTTAGGGTTAGCCTCAGCCCTAGGATAGTGTTAGGGTTACGGTTAGCATCAGCCCTAGGATAGTGTTAGGGTTAGGGTTAGGGTTAGCATCAGCCCTAGGATAGTGTTAGGGTTAGGGTTAGTCTCAGCCCTAGGAGAGTTGTAGGGTTAGGGTTAGGGTTAGCATAAGCCCTAGGATAGTGTTAGGGTTACGGTTAAGGTTAGCATCAGCCCTAGGATAGTGTTAGGGTTAGGGTTAGCCTCAGCCCTACGATAGTGTTAGAGTTAGGGTTAGGGATAGCATCAGCCCTAGGATAGTGTTAGGGTTAGAGTGAGCATCAGCCCTAGGATAGTGTTAGTGTTAGGGTTAGGGTTAGCATCAGCCCTAGGATAGTGTTAGTGTTAGGGTTAGCATCAGCCCTAGGATAGTGTTAGGGTTAGCGTTAGGGTTAGCATCAGGCCTAGGATAGTGTTTGTGTTAGGGTTAGCATCAGCCCTAGGATAAGGTTAGGGTTAAGGTTACGGTTAGCATCAGCCCTAGGATAGTGTTAGGGTTAGGGTTAGCATCAGCCCTAGGATAGTGTTAGGGTTAGTGTTAGGGTTAGCATCAGCCCTAGGATAGTGTTAGGGTTATGGTTAGCATCAGCCCTAGGATAGTGTTAGGGTTAGGGTTAGGGTTAGCATCTGCCCTAGGATAGTGTTAGGATTAGGGTTAGGGTTAGCATAAGCCCTAGGATAGTGTAAGGGTTAGGGTTAGGGTTAGCATCAGGCCTAGGAGAGTGTTAGAGTTAGGGTTAGCATCAGCCCTAGGATAGTGTTAGGGTTAGGGTTAGCATCAGCCCTAGGATAGTGTTAGGGTTAGGGTTAGGGTTAGCATCAGCCCTAGGAAAGTGTTATGGTTAGGGTTAGGGTTAGCATCAGCCCTAGGATAGTGTTTGGGTTAGGGTTTGCCTTAGCCCTAGGAGAGTGTTAGGGTTAGGGATAGGGTTAGCATCAGCCCTAGGATAGTGTTAGGGTACGGGTTAGCATCAGCCCTAGGATAGAGTTAGGGTTAGGATTAGGGTTAGCATCAGCCCTAGGATAGTGTTAGGGTTAGGGTTAGCCTCAGCCCTAGGAGAGTGTTAGGGTTAGGTTTAGGGTTACCATCAGCCCTAGGATAGTGTTAGGGTTAGGGATAGCATCAGCCCTAGGATAGTGTTAGGGTAGGGTTACGGTTAGAATCAGCCCTAGGATAGTGTTAGCTTTAGGGTTAGCATCAGCCCTAGGATAGTGTTAGGGTTAGGGTTAGGGTTAGCTTCAGCCTTAGGATAGTGTTAGGGTTAGGGTTAGCATCAGCCCTAGGATATTGTTAGGGTTAGGGTTAGGTTAGCGCCAGGCCTAGGATAGTGTTAGTGTTAGGGTTAGCATCAGCCTTAGGATAGCGTTAGGGGTAGGGTTAGGGTTAGTATCAGCCGTAGGATAGTGTTGTGGTTAGGGTTAGCCTCAGCCCTAGGATAGTGTTAGAGTTAGGGTTAGGGTTAGCATCAGCCCTAAGATAGTGTTAGGGTTAGGCTTAGGGTTATGATTAGCATCAGCCCTAGGATAGTGTTAGGGTTAGGGTTAGGGTTAGCATCAGCCCAAGGATAGTGTTAGGGTTAGGGTTAGCATCATCCATAGGATAGTGTTAGGGTTAAGGTTTGGGTTAGCATCAGCCCTAGGATAGTGTTAGGATTAGGGTTATCATGAGCCCTAGGATAGTGTTAGGGTTAGGGTTAGGGTTAGCATCAGGCCTAGGATAGTGTTAGGGTTAGGGTTAGGGCAAGCATCAGCCCTAGAATAGTGTTATGGTTAGGGTTAGCATCAGCCCTACGATAGTGTTAGGGTTAGGGTTAGGGTTATCACCAGGCCTAGGATAGTGTTGGTGTAAGGGTTAGCATCAGGCCTAGGATAGTGTTAGATTTAGGGTTAGGGTTAGCATCAGCCCTAGGATAGTGTTAGTGTTAGGGTTAGCATCAGCCCTAGGATAGTGTTAGGGTTAGGGTTAGCATCAGCCCTAGGATAGTGTTAGGCTTAAGGTTAGGGTTAGCATCAGCCCTAGGATAGTGTTAGGGTTAGGGTTAGCCTCAGCCCTAGGAGAGTTGTAGGGTTAGGGTTAGGGTTAGCATCAGCCCTAGGATAGTGTTAGGATTAGGGTTAAGGTTAGCATCAGCCCTAGGATAGTGTTAGGGTTAGGGTTAGCATCAGCCCTAGGATAGTGTTAGGGTTAGGGTTAGGGTTAGCACCAGGCCTAGGATAGTGTTAGTGTTAGGGTTAGAATCAGCCTTAGGATAGTGTTAGGGTTAGGTTTAGGGTTAGCATCAGCCCTAGTATAGTCTTAGGGTTAGTGTTAGCATCAGCTCTAGGATAGTGTTAGGGTTAGGGTTAGCCTCAGCCCTAGGATAGTGTTAGGGTTACGGTTAGCATCAGCCCTAGGATAGTGTTAGGGTTAGGGTTAGGGTTACCATCAGCCCTAGGATAGTGTTAGGGTTAGGGTTAGTCTCAGCCCTAGGAGAGTTGTAGGGTTAGGGTTAGGGTTAGCATAAGCCCTAGGATAGTGTTAGGGTTACGGTTAAGGTTAGCATCAGCCCTAGGATAGTGTTAGGGTTAGGGTTAGCCTCAGCCCTACGATAGTGTTAGAGTTAGGGTTAGGGATAGCATCAGCCCTAGGATAGTGTTAGGGTTAGAGTGAGCATCAGCCCTAGGATAGTGTTAGTGTTAGGGTTAGGGTTAGCATCAGCCCTAGGATAGTGTTAGTGTTAGGGTTAGCATCAGCCCTAGGATAGTGTTAGGGTTAGCGTTAGGGTTAGCATCAGGCCTAGGATAGTGTTTGTGTTAGGGTTAGCATCAGCCCTAGGATAAGGTTAGGGTTAAGGTTACGGTTAGCATCAGCCCTAGGATAGTGTTAGGGTTAGGGTTAGCATCAGCCCTAGGATAGTGTTAGGGTTAGTGTTAGGGTTAGCATCAGCCCTAGGATAGTGTTAGGGTTATGGTTAGCATCAGCCCTAGGATAGTGTTAGGGTTATGGTTAGGGTTAGCATCTGCCCTAGGATAGTGTTAGGGTTAGGGTTAGGGTTAGCATAAGCCCTAGGATAGTGTAAGGGTTAGGGTTAGGGTTAGCATCAGGCCTAGGAGAGTGTTAGAGTTAGGGTTAGCATCAGCCCTAGGATAGTGTTAGGTTTAGGGTTAGGGTTAGCATCAGCCCTAGGATAGTGTTAGGGTTACAGTTAGCATCAGCCCTATGATAGTGTTAGGGTTAGGGTTACGGTTAGCATCAGCCCTAGGATAGTGTTAGGGTTAGGGTTAGGGTTAGCATCAGCCCTAGGATAGTGTTAGGGTTAGGGTTAGCCTCAGCCCTGGGAGAGTGTAAGGGTTAAGTTTATGGTAAGCTTCAGCCCTAGGATAGTGTTAGGGTTAGGGTTAGCATCAGCCCTAGGATAGTGTTAGGGTTATGGTTAAGTTTAGCATCAGCCATAGGTTAGTGTTGGGGTAAGGGTTAGGGTTAGCATCAGCCATAGGATACTGTTAGGGTTAGGGTTAGGGTTAGCATCAGCCCTAGGGTAGTGTTAGGGTTAGGGTTAGGGTAAGCATCACCCCTAGGATAGTGTTAGAGTTAGGGTTAGCATCAGCCTTAGGATAGTGTTAGGGTTAGGTTTAGGGTTAGCATCAGCCGTAGGATAGTGTTAGGGTTAGTGTTAGCATCAGCCCTAGGATAGTGTTAGGGTTAGGGTTAGGGTAAGCATCAACCCTAGGATAGTGTTAGTGTTAGGGTTAGCATCAGCCCTAGAATAGTGTTAGGGTTAGGGTTAGGGTTAGCATCAGCCCTAGGTTAGTGTTAGGGTTAGGGTTAGCCTCAGCCCTAGGATAGTGTTAGGGTTAGGGTTAGGGTTAGCACCAGGCCTAGGATCGTGTTAGGGTTAGGGTTAGAATCAGCCTTAGGATAGTGTTACGGTTAGGGTTAGGGTTAGGATCAGCCCTAGGATAGTGTTAGGGTTAGGGTTAGCATCTGCCCTAGGATAGTGTTAGGGTTAGTGTTAGGGTTAGCATCAGCCCAAGGATAGTGATAGGGTTAGGGTTAGCATCAGCCCTAGGAAAGTGTTATGGTTAGGGTTAGGGTTATCATCAGCCGTAGGATAGTGTTAAGGTTAGGGTTATCATCAGCCCTAGGATAGTGTTAGGGTTAGGGTTAGCATCAGCCTTAGGATAGTGTTATGGTTAGGGTTAGGGTTAGCATCAGCCCTAGGATAGTGTTAGGGTTAGGGATAGCATCAGCCCTAGGATAGTGTTAGAGTTAGGGTTAGGGTTAGCATCAGCCCAAGGATAGTGTTAGGGTTAGGGTTAGCCTCAGCCCTAGGAAAGTGTTATGGTTAGGGTTAGGGTTATCATCAGCCGTAGGATAGTGTTAGGGTTAGGGTTAGCCTCAGCCCTAGGATAGTGTTAGGCTTAGGGTTAGGGTTAGCATCAGCCCTAGGATAGTGTTAGGGTTAGGGTCAGGGTTAGCATCAGCCCTAGGATAGTGTTAGGGTTAGGGTTAGCCTCCGCCCTAGGAGAGTGTTAGGGTTAGGTTTAGGGTTACCATTAGCCCTAGGATAGTGTTAGGGTTAGGGATAGCATCAGCCCTAGGATAGTGTTAGGGTAGGGTTACGGTTAGAATCAGCCCTAGGATAGTGTTAGCGTTAGGGTTAGCATCAGTCCTAGGATAGTGTTAGGGTTAGGGTTAGGGTTAGCTTCAGCCCTAGGATATTGTTAGGGTTATGGTTAGCATCAGCACTAGGATATTGTTAGGGTTAGGGTTAGGTTAGCGCCAGGCCTAGGATAGTTTTAATGTTAGGGTTAGCATCAGCCTTAGGATAGTGTTAGGGGTAGGGTTAGGGTTAGTATCAGCCGTAGGATAGTGTTATGCTTAGGGTTAGCCTCAGCCCTAGGATAGTGTTAGAGTTAGGTTTAGGGTTAGCATCAGCCCTAAGATAGTGTTAGGGTTAGGGTTAGGGTTAGCATCAGCCCAAGGATAGTGTTAGGGTTAGAGTTAGCATCATCCATAGGATAGTGTTAGGGTTAAGGTTTGGGTTAGCATCAGCCCTAGGATAGTGTTAGGGTTAGGGTTATCATGAGCCCTAGGATAGTGTTAGGGTTAGGGTTAGGGTTAGCATCAGGCCTAGGATAGTGTTAGGGTTAGGGTTAGGGTAAGCATCAGCCCTAGGATAGTGTTAGGGTTAGGGTTAGCATCAGCCCTACGATAGTGTTAGGGTTAGGGTTAGGGTTATCACCAGGCCTAGGATAGTGATAGTGTAAGGGTTAGCATCAGGCCTAGGATAGTGTTAGAGTTAGGGTTAGGGTTAGCATCAGCCCTAGGATAGTGTTAGGGTTAGGGTTAGCATCAGCCCTAGGATAGTGTTAGGGTTAGGTTTGGGTAAGCATCAGCCCTAGGATAGTGTTAGGCTTAGGGTTAGGGTTAGCATCAGCCCTAGGATAGTGTTAGGGTTAGGGTTAGCCTCAGCCCTAGGAGAGTTGTAGGGTTAGGGTTAGGGTTAGCATCAGCCCTAGGATAGTGTTAGGGTTAGGGTTCAGGTTAGCATCAGCCCTAGGATAGTGTTAGGGTTAGGGTTAGCATCAGCCCTAGGATAGTGTTAGGGTTAGGTTTAGGCTTAGCACCAGGCCTAGGATAGTGTTAGTGTTAGGGTTAGAATCAGCCTTAGGATAGTGTTAGGGTTAGGTTTAGGGTTAGCATCAGCCCTAGTATAGTGTTAGGGTTAGTGTTAGCATCAGCTCTAGGATAGTGTTAGGGTTAGGGTTAGCCTCAGCCCTAGGATAGTGTTAGAGTTACGGTTAGCATCAGCCCTAGGATAGTGTTAGGGTTAGGGTTAGTCTCAGCCCTAGGAGAGTTGTAGGGTTAGGGTTAGGGTTAGCATAAGCCCTAGGATAGTGTTAGGGTTAGGGTTAAGGTTAGCATCAGCCCTAGGATAGTGTTAGAGTTAGGGTTAGGGATAGCATCAGCCCTAGGATAGTGTTAGGGTTAGAGTTAGCATCAGCCCTAGGATAGTGTTAGGGTTAGGGTTAGGGTTAGCATCAGCCCTAGGATAGTGTTAGTGTTAGGGTTAGCATCAGCCCTAGGATATTGTTAGGGTTAGCGTTAGGGTTAGCATCAGGCCTAGGATAGTGTTTGTGTTAGGGTTAGCATCAGCCCTAGGATAGGGTTAGGGTTAGGGTTACGGTTAGCATCAGCCCTAGGATAGTGTTAGGGTTAGGGTTAGCATCAGCCCTAGGATAGTGTTAGGGTTAGGGTTAGGGTTAGCATCAGCCCTAGGATAGTGTTAGGGTTATGGTTAGCATCAGCCCTAGGATAGTGTTAGGGTTAGGGTTAGGGTTAGCATCTGCCCTAGGATAGTGTTAGGGTTAGGGTTAGGGTTAGCATAAGCCCTAGGATAGTGTAAGGGTTAGGGTTAGGGTTAGCATCAGGCCTAGGAGAGTGTTAGAGTTAGGGTTAGCATCAGCCCAAGGATAGTGTTAGGTTTAGGGTTAGGGTTAGCATCAGCCCTAGGATAGTGTTAGGGTTAGAGTTAGCATCAGCCCTATGATAGTGTTAGGGTTAGGGTTACGGTTAGCATCAGCCCTAAGATAGTGTTAGGGTTAGGGTTAGGGTTAGCATCAGCCCTAGGATTGTGTTAGGGTTAGGGTTAGCCTCAGCCCTAGGAGAGTGTAAGCGTTAAGTTTATGGTTAGCTTCAGCCCTAGGATAGTGTTAGGGTTAGGGTTAGCATCAGCCCTAGGATAGTGTTAGGGTTATGGTTAGGTTTAGCATCAGCCCTAGGTTAGTGTTGGGGTAAGGGTTAGGGTTAGCATCAGCCATAGGATACTGTTAGGGTTAGGGTTAGGGTTAGCATCAGCCCTAGGTTAGTGTTAGGGTTAGGGTTAGGGTAAGCATCAGCCCTAGGATAGTGTTAGGGTTAGGGTTAGCATCAGCCTTAGGATAGTGTTAGGGTTAGGTTTAGGGTTAGCATCAGCCGTAGGATAGTGTTAGGGTTAGTGTTAGCATCAGCCCTAGGATAGTGTTAGGGTTAGGGTTAGGGTAAGCATCAACCCTAGGATAGTGTTAGGGTTAGGGTTAGCATCAGCCCTAGAATAGTGTTAGGGTTAGGGTTAGGGTTAGCATCAGCCCTAGGTTAGTGTTAGGGTTAGGGTTAGCCTCAGCCCTAGGATAGTGTTAGGGTTAGGGTTAGGGTTAGCACCAGGCCTAGGATAGTGTTAGGGTTAGGGTTGGCATCAGCCTTAGGATAGCGTTACGGTTAGGGTTAGGGTTAGGATCAGCGCTAGGATAGTGTTAGGGTTAGGGTTAGCATCTGCCCTAGGATAGTGTTAGGGTTAGTGTTAGGGTTAGCATCAGCCCAAGGATAGTGTTAGGGTTAGGGTTAGCATCAGCCCTAGGAAAGTGTTATGGTTAGGGTTAGGGTTATCATCAGCCGTAGGATAGTGTTAAGGTTAGGGTTAGCATCAGCCCTAGGATAGTGTTAGGGTTAGGGTTAGCATCAGCCTTAGGATAGTGTTATGGTTAGGGTTAGGGTTAGCATCAGCCCTAGGATAGTGTTAGGGTTAGGGTTAGCATCAGCCCTAGGATAGTGTTAGGGTTAGGGTTAGGGTTAGCATCAGCCCAAGGATAGTGTTAGGGTTAGGGTTAGCATCAGCCCTAGGAAAGTGTTATGGTTAGGGTTACGGTTATCATCAGCCGTAGGATAGTGTTAGGGTTAGGGTTAGCCTCAGCCCTAGGATAGTGTTAGGGTTAGGGTTAGGGTTAGCATCAGCCCTAGGATAGTGTTTGGGTTAGGTTTTGCCTTAGCCCTAGGAGAGTGTTAGGGTTAGGGATAGGGTTAGCATCAGGCTTAGGATAGTGTTAGGGTTAGAGTTAGCATCAGCCCTAGGATAGATTTAGGGTTAGGATTAGGGTTAGCATCAGCCCTAGGATAGTGTTAGGGTTAGGGTCAGGGTTAGCATCAGCCCTAGGATAGGGTTAGGGTTAGGGTTAGCCTCAGCCCTAGGAGAGTGTTAGGGTTAGGTTTAGGGTTACCATTAGCCCTAGGATAGTGTTAGGGTTAGGGATAGCATCAGCCCTAGGATAGTGTTAGGTTAGGGTTACGGTTAGAATCAGCACTAGGATAGTGTTAGCGTTAGGGTTAGCATCAGCCCTAGGATAGTGTTAGGGTTAGGGTTAGGGTTAGCTTCAGCCCTAGGATAGTGTTAGGGTTAGGGTTAGCATCATCCCTAGGATATTGTTAGGGTTAGGGTTAGGTTAGCGCCAGGCCTAGGATAGTTTTAATGTTAGGGTTAGCATCAGCCTTAGGATAGTGTTAGGGGTAGGGTTAGGGTTAGTATCAGCCGTAGGATAGTGTTATGGTTAGGGTTAGCCTCAGCCCTAGGATAGTGTTAGAGTTAGGGTTAGGGTTAGCATCAGCCCTAAGATAGTGTTAGGGTTAGGCTTAGGGTTATGATTAGCATCAGCCCTAGGATAGTGTTAGGGTTAGGGTTAGGGTTAGCATCTGCCCAAGGATAGTGTTAGGGTTAGGGTTAGCATCATCCATAGGATAGTGTTAGGGTTAAGGTTTGGGTTAGCATCAGCCCTAGGATAGTGTTAGGGTTAGGGTTATCATGAGCCCTAGGATAGTGTTAGGGTTAGGGTTAGGGTTAGCATCAGGCCTAGGATAGTGTTAGGGTTAGGGTTAGGGTAAGCATCAGCCCTAGGATAGTGTTAGGGTTAGGGTTAGCATCAGCCCTACGATAGTGTTAGGGTTAGGGTTAGGGTTAGGGTTATCACCAGGCCTAGGATAGTGATAGTGTAAGGGTTAGCATCAGGCCTAGGATAGTGTTAGAGTTAGGGTTAGGGTTAGCATCAGCCCTAGGATAGTGTTAGGGTTAGGGTTAGCATCAGCCCTAGGATAGTGTTAGGGTTAGGTTTGGGTAAGCATCAGCCCTAGGATAGTGTTAGGCTTAGGGTTAGGGTTAGCATCAGCCCTAGGATAGTGTTAGGGTTAGGGTTAGCCTCAGCCCTAGGAGAGTTGTAGGGTTAGGGTTAGGGTTAGCATCAGCCCTAGGATAGTGTTAGGGTTAGGGTTCAGGTTAGCATCAGCCCTAGGATAGTGTTAGGGTTAGGGTTAGCATCAGCCCTAGGATAGTGTTAGGGTTAGGTTTAGGGTTAGCACCAGGCCTAGGATAGTGTTAGTGTTAGGGTTAGAATCAGCCTTAGGATAGTGTTAGGGTTAGGTTTAGGGTTAGCATCAGCCCTAGTATAGTGTTAGGGTTAGTGTTAGCATCAGCTCTAGGATAGTGTTAGGGTTAGGGTTAGCCTCAGCCCTAGGATAGTGTTAGAGTTACGGTTAGCATCAGCCCTAGGATAGTGTTAGGGTTAGGGTTAGTCTCAGCCCTAGGAGAGTTGTAGGGTTAGGGTTAGGGTTAGCATAAGCCCTAGGATAGTGTTAGGGTTAGGGTTAAGGTTAGCATCAGCCCTAGGATAGTGTTAGAGTTAGGGTTAGGGATAGCATCAGCCCTAGGATAGTGTTAGGGTTAGAGTTAGCATCAGCCCTAGGATAGTGTTAGGGTTAGGGTTAGGGTTAGCATCAGCCCTAGGATAGTGTTAGTGTTAGGGTTAGCATCAGCCCTAGGATATTGTTAGGGTTAGCGTTAGGGTTAGCATCAGGCCTAGGATAGTGTTTGTGTTAGGGTTAGCATCAGCCCTAGGATAGGGTTAGGGTTAGGGTTACGGTTAGCATCAGCCCTAGGATAGTGTTAGGGTTAGGGTTAGCATCAGCCCTAGGATAGTGTTAGGGTTAGGGTTAGGGTTAGCATCAGCCCTAGGATAGTGTTAGGGTTATGGTTAGCATCAGCCCTAGGATAGTGTTAGGGTTAGGGTTAGGGTTAGCATCTGCCCTAGGATAGTGTTAGGGTTAGGGTTAGGGTTAGCATAAGCCCTAGGATAGTGTAAGGGTTAGGGTTAGGGTTAGCATCAGGCCTAGGAGAGTGTTAGAGTTAGGGTTAGCATCAGCCCTAGGATAGTGTTAGGTTTAGGGTTAGGGTTAGCATCAGCCCTAGGATAGTGTTAGGGTTAGAGTTAGCATCAGCCCTATGATAGTGTTAGGGTTAGGGTTACGGTTAGCATCAGCCCTAAGATAGTGTTAGGGTTAGGGTTAGGGTTAGCATCAGCCCTAGGATAGTGTTAGGGTTAGGGTTAGCCTCAGCCCTAGGAGAGTGTAAGGGTTAAGTTTATGGTTAGCTTCAGCCCTAGGATAGTGTTAGGGTTAGGGTTAGCATCAGCCCTAGGATAGTGTTAGGGTTATGGTTAGGTTTAGCATCAGCCCTAGGTTAGTGTTGGGGTAAGGGTTAGGGTTAGCATCAGCCATAGGATACTGTTAGGGTTAGGGTTAGGGTTAGCATCAGCCCTAGGTTAGTGTTAGGGTTAGGGTTAGGGTAAGCATCAGCCCTAGGATAGTGTTAGGGTTAGGGTTAGCATCAGCCTTAGGATAGTGTTAGGGTTAGGTTTAGGGTTAGCATCAGCCGTAGGATAGTGTTAGGGTTAGTGTTAGCATCAGCCCTAGGATAGTGTTAGGGTTAGGGTAAGGGTAAGCATCAACCCTAGGATAGTGTTAGGGTTAGGGTTAGCATCAGCCCTAGAATAGTGTTAGGGTTAGGGTTAGGATTAGCATCAGCCCTAGGTTAGTGTTAGGGTTAGGGTTAGCCTCAGCCCTAGGATAGTGTTAGGGTTAGGGTTAGGGTTAGCACCAGGCCTAGGATAGTGTTAGGGTTAGGGTTGGCATCAGCCTTAGGATAGCGTTACGGTTAGGGTTAGGGTTAGGATCAGCGCTAGGATAGTGTTAGGGTTAGGGTTAGCATCTGCCCTAGGATAGTGTTAGGGTTAGTGTTAGGGTTAGCATCAGCCCAAGGATAGTGTTAGGGTTAGGGTTAGCATCAGCCCTAGGAAAGTGTTATGGTTAGGGTTAGGGTTATCATCAGCCGTAGGATAGTGTTAAGGTTAGGGTTAGCATCAGCCCTAGGATAGTGTTAGGGTTAGGGTTAGCATCAGCCTTAGGATAGTGTTATGGTTAGGGTTAGGGTTAGCATCAGCCCTAGGATAGTGTTAGGGTTAGGGTTAGCATCAGCCCTAGGATAGTGTTAGGGTTAGGGTTAGGGTTAGCATCAGCCCAAGGATAGTGTTAGGGTTAGGGTTAGCATCAGCCCTAGGAAAGTGTTATGGTTAGGGTTACGGTTATCATCAGCCGTAGGATAGTGTTAGGGTTAGGGTTAGCCTCAGCCCTAGGATAGTGTTAGGGTTAGGGTTAGGGTTAGCATCAGCCCTAGGATAGTGTTTGGGTTAGGTTTTGCCTTAGCCCTAGGAGAGTGTTAGGGTTAGGGATAGGGTTAGCATCAGGCTTAGGATAGTGTTAGGGTTAGAGTTAGCATCAGCCCTTGGATAGATTTAGGGTTAGGATTAGGGTTAGCATCAGCCCTAGGATAGTGTTAGGGTTAGGGTCAGGGTTAGCATCAGCCCTAGGATAGTGTTAGGGTTAGGGTTAGCCTCAGCCCTAGGAGAGTGTTAGGGTTAGGTTTAGGGTTACCATTAGCCCTAGGATAGTGTTAGGGTTAGGGATAGCATCAGCCCTAGGATAGTGTTAGGGTAGGGTTACGGTTAGAATCAGCACTAGGATAGTGTTAGCGTTAGGGTTAGCATCAGCCCTAGGATAGTGTTAGGGTTAGGGTTAGGGTTAGCTTCAGCCCTAGGATAGTGTTAGGGTTAGGGTTAGCATCATCCCTAGGATATTGTTAGGGTTAGGGTTAGGTTAGCGCCAGGCCTAGGATAGTTTTAATGTTAGGGTTAGCATCAGCCTTAGGATAGTGTTAGGGGTAGGGTTAGGGTTAGTATCAGCCGTAGGATAGTGTTATGGTTAGGGTTAGCCTCAGCCCTAGGATAGTGTTAGAGTTAGGGTTAGGGTTAGCATCAGCCCTAAGATAGTGTTAGGGTTAGGCTTAGGGTTATGATTAGCATCAGCCCTAGGATAGTGTTAGGGTTAGGGTTAGGGTTAGCATCTGCCCATGGATAGTGTTAGGGTTAGGGTTAGCATCATCCATAGGATAGTGTTAGGGTTAAGGTTTGGGTTAGCATCAGCCCTAGGATAGTGTTAGGGTTAGGGTTATCATGAGCCCTAGGATAGTGTTAGGGTTAGGGTTAGGGTTAGCATCAGGCCTAGGATAGTGTTAGGGTTAGGGTTAGGGTAAGCATCAGCCCTAGAATAGTGTTAGGGTTAGGGTTAGCATCAGCCCTACGATAGTGTTAGGGTTAGGGTTAGCATCAGCCCTAGAATAGTGTTAGGGTTAGGGTTAGGGTTAGCATCAGCCCTAGCTTAGTGTTAGGGTTAGGGTTAGCCTCAGCCCTAGGATATTGTTAGGGTTAGGGTTAGGGTTAGCACCAGGCCTAGGATAGTGTTAGGGTTAGGGTTAGCATCAGCCTTAGGATAGTGTTAGGGTTAGGGTTAGGGTTAGGATCAGCCCTAGGATAGTGTTAGGGTTAGGGTTAGCATCAGCCCAAGGATAGTGTTTGGGTTAGGGTTAGCATCAGCCCTAGGAAAGTGTTATGGTTAGGGTTAGGGTTATCATCAGCCGTAGGATAGTGTTAGGGTTAGGGTTAGCATCAGCCCTAGGATAGTGTTAGGGTTAGGGTTAGCATCAGCCTTAGGATAGTGTTATGATTAGGGTTACGGTTAGCATCAGCGCTAGGATAGTGTTAGGGTAAGGGTTAGCATCAGCCCTAGGATAGTGTTAGGGTTAGGGTTAGGGTTAGCATCAGCCCAAGGATAGTGTTAGGGTTAGGGTTAGCATCAGCCCTAGGAAAGTGTTATGGTTAGGGTTAGGGTTAGCATCAGCCCTAGGATAGTGTTTGGGTTAGGGTTTGCCTTAGCCCTAGGAGAGTGTTAGGGTTAGGGATAGGGTTAGCATCAGCCCTAGGATAGTGTTAGGGTAAGGGTTAGCATCAGCCCTAGGATAGAGTTAGGGTTAGGATTAGGGTTAGCATCAGCCCTAGGATAGTGTTAGGGTTAGGGTCAGGGTTAGCATCAGCCCTAGGATAGTGTTAGGGTTAGGGTTAGCCTCAGCCCTAGGAGAGTGTTAGGGTTAGGTTTAGGGTTACCATCACCCCTAGGATACTGTTAGCGTTAGGGATAGCATCAGCCCTAGGATAGTGTTAGGGTAGGGTTACGGTTAGAATCAGCCCTAGGATAGTGTTAGCGTTAGGGTTAGCATCAGCCCTAGGATAGTGTTAGGGTTAGGGTTAGGGTTAGCTTCAGCCCTAGGATAGTGTTAGGGTTAGGGTTAGCATCAGCCCTAGGATATTGTTAGGGTTATGGTTAGGTTAGCGCCAGGCCTAGGATAGTGTTAGTGTTAGGGTTAGCATCAGCCTTAGGATAGTGTTAGGGGTAGGGTTAGGGTTAGTATCAGCCGTAGGATAGTGTTGTGGTTAGGGTTAGCCTCAGCCCTAGGATAGTGTTAGAGTTAGGGTTAGGGTTAGCATCAGCCCTAAGATAGTGTTAGGGTTAGGCTTAGGGTTATGATTAGCATCAGCCCTAGGATAGTGTTAGTGTTAGGGTTAGGGTTAGCATCAGCCCAAGGATAGTGTTAGGGTTAGGGTTAGCATCATCCATAGGATAGTGTTAGGGTTAAGGTTTGGGTTAGCATCAGCCCTAGGATAGTGTTAGGGTTAGGGTTATCATGAGCCCTAGGATAGTGTTAGGGTTAGGTTTAGGGTTAGCATCAGGCCTAGGATAGTGTTAGGGTTAGGGTTAGGGTAAGCATCAGCCCTAGAATAGTGTTAGGGTTAGGGTTAGCATCAGCCCTACGATAGTGTTAGGGTTAGGGTTAGGGTTATCACCAGGCCTAGGATAGTGTTAGTGTAAGGGTTAGCATCAGGCCTAGGATAGTGTTAGAGTTAGGGTTAGGGTTAGCATCAGCCCTAGGATAGTGTTAGGGTTAGGGTTAGCATCAGCCCTAGGATAGTGTTAGGGTTAGGTTTGGGTAAGCATCAGCCCTAGGATAGTGTTAGGGTTAGGGTTAGCATCAGCCCTAGGATAGTGTTAGGCTTAAGGTTAGGGTTAGCATCAGCCCTAGGATAGTGTTAGGGTTAGGGTTAGCCTCAGCCGTAGGACAGTTGTAGGGTTAGGGTTAGGGTTAGCATCAGCCCTAGGATAGTGTTAGGATTAGGGTTAAGGTTAGCATCAGCCCTAGGATAGTGTTAGGGTTAGGGTTAGCATCAGCCCTAGGATAGTGTTAGGGTTAGGGTTAGGGTTAGCACCAGGCCTAGGATAGTGTTAGTGTTAGGGTTAGAATCAGCCTTAGGATAGTGTTAGGGTTAGGTTTAGGGTTAGCATCAGCCCTAGTATAGTCTTAGGGTTAGTGTTAGCATCAGCTCTAGGATAGTGTTAGGGTTAGGGTTAGCCTCAGCCCTAGGATAGTGTTAGGGTTACGGTTAGCATCAGCCCTAGGATAGTGTTAGGGTTAGGGTTAGGGTTAGCATCAGCCCTAGGATAGTGTTAGGGTTAGGGTTAGTCTCAGCCCTAGGAGAGTTGTAGGGTTAGGGTTAGGGTTAGCATAAGCCCTAGGATAGTGTTAGGGTTAGGGTTAAGGTTAGCATCAGCCCTAGGATAGTGTTAGGGTTAGGGTTAGCCTCAGCCCTACGATAGTGTTAGAGTTAGGGTTAGGGATAGCATCAGCCCTAGGATAGTGTTAGGGTTAGAGTGAGCATCAGCCCTAGGATAGTGTTAGGGTTAGGGTTAGGGTTAGCATCAGCCCTAGGATAGTGTTAGTGTTAGGGTTAGCATCAGCCCTAGGATAGTGTTAGGGTTAGCGTTAGGGTTAGCATCAGGCCTAGGATAGTGTTTGTGTTAGGGTTAGCATCAGCCCTAGGATAAGGTTAGGGTTAAGGTTACGGTTAGCATCAGCCCTAGGATAGTGTTAGGGTTAGGGTTAGCATCAGCCCTAGGATAGTGTTAGGGTTAGGGTTAGGGTTAGCATCAGCCCTAGGATAGTGTTAGGGTTATGGTTAGCATCAGCCCTAGGATAGTGTTAGGGTTAGGGTTAGGGTTAGCATCTGCCCTAGGATAGTGTTAGGGTTAGGGTTAGGGTTAGCATAAGCCCTAGGATAGTGTAAGGTTTAGGGTTAGGGTTAGCATCAGGCCTAGGAGAGTGTTAGAGTTAGGGTTAGCATCAGCCCTAGGATAGTGTTAGGTTTAGGGTTAGGGTTAGCATCAGCCCTAGGATAGTGTTAGGGTTACAGTTAGCATCAGCCCTATGATAGTGTTAGTGTTAGGGTTACGGTTAGCATCAGCCCTAGGATAGTGTTAGGGTTAGGGTTAGGGTTAGCATCAGCCCTAGGATAGTGTTAGGGTTAGGGTTAGCCTCAGCCCTGGGAGAGTGTAAGGGTTAAGTTTATGGTTAGCTTCAGCCCTAGGATAGTGTTAGGGTTAGGGTTAGCATCAGCCCTAGGATAGTGTTAGGGTTATGGTTAAGTTTAGCATCAGCCCTAGGTTAGTGTTGGGGTAAGGGTTAGGGTTAGCATCAGCCATAGGATACTGTTAGGGTTAGGGTTAGGGTTAGCATCAGCCCTAGGTTAGTGTTAGGGTTAGGGTTAGGGTAAGCATCACCCCTAGGATAGTGTTAGAGTTAGGGTTAGCATCAGCCTTAGGATAGTGTTAGGGTTAGGTTTAGGGTTAGCATCAGCCGTAGGATAGTGTTAGGGTTAGTGTTAGCATCAGCCCTAGGATAGTGTTAGGGTTAGGGTTAGGGTAAGCATCAACCCTAGGATAGTGTTAGGGTTAGGGTTAGCATCAGCCCTAGAATAGTGTTAGGGTTAGGGTTAGGGTTAGCATCAGCCCTAGGTTAGTGTTAGGGTTAGGGTTAGCCTCAGCCCTAGGATAGTGTTAGGGTTAGGGTTAGGGTTAGCACCAGGCCTAGGATCGTGTTAGGGTTAGGGTTAGAATCAGCCTTAGGATAGTGTTACGGTTAGGGTTAGGGTTAGGATCAGCCCTAGGATAGTGTTAGGGTTAGGGTTAGCATCTGCCCTAGGATAGTGTTAGGGTTAGTGTTAGGGTTAGCATCAGCCCAAGGATAGTGTTAGGGTTAGGGTTAGCATCAGCCCTAGGAAAGTGTTATGGTTAGGGTTAGGGTTATCATCAGCCGTAGGATAGTGTTAAGGTTAGGGTTATCATCAGCCCTAGGATAGTGTTAGGGTTAGGGTTAGCATTAGCCTTAGGATAGTGTTATGGTTAGGGTTAGGGTTAGCATCAGCCCTAGGATAGTGTTAGGGTTAGGGTTAGCATCAGCCCTAGGATAGTGTTAGGGTTAGGGTTAGGGTTAGCATCAGCCCAAGGATAGTGTTAGGGTTAGGGTTAGCATCAGCCCTAGGAAAGTGTTATGGTTAGGGTTAGGGTTATCATCAGCCGTAGGATAGTGTTAGGGTTAGGGTTAGCCTCAGCCCTAGGATAGTGTTAGGCTTAGGGTTAGGGTTAGCATCAGCCCTAGGATAGTGTTTGGGTTAGGATTTGCCTTAGCCCTAGGAGAGTGTTAGGGTTAGGGATAGGGTTAGCATCAGGCCTAGGATAGTGTTAGGGTTAGAGTTAGCATCAGCCCTAGGATAGATTTAGGGTTAGGATTAGGGTTAGCATCAGCCCTAGGATAGTGTTAGGGTTAGGGTCAGGGTTAGCATCAGCCCTAGGATAGTGTTAGGGTTAGGGTTAGCCTCAGCCCTAGGAGAGTGTTAGGGTTAGGTTTAGGGTTACCATTAGCCCTAGGATAGTGTTAGGGTTAGGGATAGCATCAGCCCTAGGATAGTGTTAGGGTAGGGTTACGGTTAGAATCAGCCCTAGGATAGTGTTAGCGTTAGGGTTAGCATCAGTCCTAGGATAGTGTTAGGGTTAGGGTTAGGGTTAGCTTCAGCCCTAGGATAGTGTTAGGGTTATGGTTAGCATCAGCACTAGGATATTGTTAGGGTTAGGGTTAGGTTAGCGCCAGGCCTAGGATAGTTTTAATGTTAGGGTTAGCATCAGCCTTAGGATAGTGTTAGGGGTAGGGTTAGGGTTAGTATCAGCCGTAGGATAGTGTTATGGTTAGGGTTAGCCTCAGCCCTAGGATAGTGTTAGAGTTAGGTTTAGGGTTAGCATCAGCCCTAAGATAGTGTTAGGGTTAGGGTTAGGGTTAGCATCAGCCCAAGGATAGTGTTAGGGTTAGAGTTAGCATCATCCATAGGATAGTGTTAGGGTTAAGGTTTGGGTTAGCATCAGCCCTAGGATAGTGTTAGGGTTAGGGTTATCATGAGCCCTAGGATAGTGTTAGGGTTAGGGTTAGGGTTAGCATCAGGCCTAGGATAGTGTTAGGGTTAGGGTTAGGGTAAGCATCAGCCCTAGGATAATGTTAGGGTTAGGGTTAGCATCAGCCCTACGATAGTGTTAGGGTTAGGGTTAGGGTTATCACCAGGCCTAGGATAGTGATAGTGTAAGGGTTAGCATCAGGCCTAGGATAGTGTTAGAGTTAGGGTTAGGGTTAGCATCAGCCCTAGGATAGTGTTAGGGTTAGGGTTAGCATCAGCCCTAGGATAGTGTTAGGGTTAGGTTTGGGTAAGCATCAGCCCTAGGATAGTGTTAGGCTTAGGGTTAGGGTTAGCATCAGCCCTAGGATAGTGTTAGGGTTAGGGTTAGCCTCAGCCCTAGGAGAGTTGTAGGGTTAGGGTTAGGGTTAGCATGAGCCCTAGGATAGTGTTAGGGTTAGGGTTAAGGTTAGCATCAGCCCTAGGATATTGTTAGGGTTAGGGTTAGCATCAGCCCTAGGATAGTGTTAGGGTTAGGTTTAGGGTTAGCACCAGGCCTAGGATAGTGTTAGTGTTAGGGTTAGAATCAGCCTTAGGATAGTGTTAGGGTTAGGTTTAGGGTTAGCATCAGCCCTAGTATAGTGTTAGGGTTAGTGTTAGCATCAGCTCTAGGATAGTGTTAGGGTTAGGGTTAGCCTCAGCCCTAGGATAGTGTTAGGGTTACGGTTAGCATCAGCCCTAGGATAGTGTTAGGGTTAGGGTTAGTCTCAGCCCTAGGAGAGTTGTAGGGTTAGGGTTAGGGTTAGCATAAGCCCTAGGATAGTGTTAGGGTTAGGGTTAAGGTTAGCATCAGCCCTAGGATTGTGTTAGGGTTAGGGTTAGCCTCAGCCCTACGATAGTGTTAGAGTTAGGGTTAGGGATAGCATCAGCCCTAGGATAGTGTTAGGGTTAGAGTTAGCATCAGCCCTAGGATAGTGTTAGGGTTAGGGTTAGGGTTAGCATCAGCCCTAGGATAGTGTTAGTGTTAGGGTTAGCATCAGCCCTAGGATATTGTTAGGGTTAGCGTTAGGGTTAGCATCAGGCCTAGGATAGTGTTTGTGTTAGGGTTAGCATCAGCCCTAGGATAGGGTTAGGGTTAGGGTTACGGTTAGCATCAGCCCTAGGATAGTGTTAGTGTTAGGGTTAGCATCAGCCTTAGGATAGCGTTAGGGGTAGGGTTAGGGTTAGTATCAGCCGTAGGATAGTGTTGTGGTTAGGGTTAGCCTCAGCCCTAGGATAGTGTTAGAGTTAGGGTTAGGGTTAGCATCAGCACTAAGATAGTGTTAGGGTTAGGCTTAGGGTTATGATTAGCATCAGCCCTAGGATAGTGTTAGGGTTAGGGTTAGGGTTAGCATCAGCCCAAGGATAGTGTTAGGGTTAGGGTTAGCATCATCCATAGGATAGTGTTAGGGTTAAGGTTTGGGTTAGCATCAGCCCTAGGATAGTGTTAGGATTAGGGTTATCATGAGCCCTAGGATAGTGTTAGGGTTAGGGTTAGGGTTAGCATCAGGCCTAGGATAGTGTTAGGGTTAGGGTTAGGGTAAGCATCAGCCCTAGAATAGTGTTAGGGTTAGGGTTAGCATCAGCCCTACGATAGTGTTAGGGTTAGGGTTAGGGTTATCACCAGGCCTAGGATAGTGTTGGTGTAAGGGTTAGCATCAGGCCTAGGATAGTGTTAGATTTAGGGTTAGGGTTAGCATCAGCCCTAGGATAGTGTTAGTGTTAGGGTTAGCATCAGCCCTAGGATAGTGTTAGGGTTAGGGTTAGCATCAGCCCTAGGATAGTGTTAGGCTTAAGGTTAGGGTTAGCATCAGCCCTAGGATAGTGTTAGGGTTAGGGTTAGCCTCAGCCCTAGGAGAGTTGTAGGGTTAGGGTTAGGGTTAGCATCAGCCCTAGGATAGTGTTAGGATTAGGGTTAAGGTTAGCATCAGCCCTAGGATAGTGTTAGGGTTAGGGTTAGCATCAGCCCTAGGATAGTGTTAGGGTTAGGGTTAGGGTTAGCACCAGGCCTAGGATAGTGTTAGTGTTAGGGTTAGAATCAGCCTTAGGATAGTGTTAGGGTTAGGTTTAGGGTTAGCATCAGCCCTAGTATAGTCTTAGGGTTAGTGTTAGCATCAGCTCTAGGATAGTGTTAGGGTTAGGGTTAGCCTCAGCCCTAGGATAGTGTTAGGGTTACGGTTAGCATCAGCCCTAGGATAGTGTTAGGGTTAGGGTTAGGGTTAGCATCAGCCCTAGGATAGTGTTAGGGTTAGGGTTAGTCTCAGCCCTAGGAGAGTTGTAGGGTTAGGGTTAGGGTTAGCATAAGCCCTAGGATAGTGTTAGGGTTACGGTTAAGGTTAGCATCAGCCCTAGGATAGTGTTAGGGTTAGGGTTAGCCTCAGGCCTACGATAGTGTTAGAGTTAGGGTTAGGGATAGCATCAGCCCTAGGATAGTGTTAGGGTTAGAGTGAGCATCAGCCCTAGGATAGTGTTAGCGTTAGGGTTAGGGTTAGCATCAGCCCTAGGATAGTGTTAGTGTTAGGGTTAGCATCAGCCCTAGGATAGTGTTAGGGTTAGCGTTAGGGTTAGCATCAGGCCTAGGATAGTGTTTGTGTTAGGGTTAGCATCAGCCCTAGGATAAGGTTAGGGTTAAGGTTACGGTTAGCATCAGCCCTAGGATAGTGTTAGGGTTAGGGTTAGCATCAGCCCTAGGATAGTGTTAGGGTTAGGGTTAGGGTTAGCATCAGCCCTAGGATAGTGTTAGGGTTATGGTTAGCATCAGCCCTAGGATAGTGTTAGGGTTAGGGTTAGGGTTAGCATCTGCCCTAGGATAGTGTTAGGGTTAGGGTTAGGGTTAGCATAAGCCCTAGGATAGTGTAAGGGTTAGGGTTAGGGTTAGCATCAGGCCTAGGAGAGTGTTAGAGTTAGGTTTAGCATCAGCCCTAGGATAGTGTTAGGTTTATTGTTAGGGTTAGCATCAGCCCTAGGATAGTGTTAGGGTCACAGTTAGCATCAGCCCTATGATAGTGTTAGGGTTAGGGTTACGGTTAGCATCAGCCCTAGGATAGTGTTAGGGTTAGGGTTAGGGTTAGCATCAGCCCTAGGATAGTGTTAGGGTTAGGGTTAGCCTCAGCCCTGGGAGAGTGTAAGGGTTAAGTTTATTGTTAGCTTCAGCCCTAGGATAGTGTTAGGGTTAGGGTTAGCATCAGCCCTAGGATAGTGTTAGGGTTATGGTTAAGTTTAGCATCAGCCATAGGTTAGTGTTGGGGTAAGGGTTAGGGTTAGCATCAGCCATAGGATACTGTTAGGGTTAGGGTTAGGGTTAGCATCAGCCCTAGGTTAGTGTTAGGGTTAGGGTTAGGGTAAGCATCACCCCTAGGATAGTGTTAGAGTTAGGGTTAGCATCAGCCTTAGGATAGTGTTAGGGTTAGGTTTAGGGTTAGCATCAGCCGTAGGATAGTGTTAGGGTTAGTGTTAGCATCAGCCCTAGGATAGTGTTAGGGTTAGGGTTAGGGTAAGCATCAACCCTAGGATAGTGTTAGGGTTAGGGTTAGCATCAGCCCTAGAATAGTGTTAGGGTTAGGGTTAGGGTTAGCATCAGCCCTAGGTTAGTGTTAGGGTTAGGGTTAGCCTCAGCCCTAGGATAGTGTTAGGGTTAGGGTTAGGGTTAGCACCAGGCCTAGGATCGTGTTAGGGTTAGGGTTAGAATCAGCCTTAGGATAGTGTTACGGTTAGGGTTAGGGTTAGGATCAGCCCTAGGATAGTGTTAGGGTTAGGGTTAGCATCTGCCCTAGGATAGTGTTAGGGTTAGTGTTAGGGTTAGCATCAGCCCAAGGATAGTGTTAGGGTTAGGGTTAGCATCAGCCCTAGGAAAGTGTTATGGTTAGGGTTAGGGTTATCATCAGCCGTAGGATAGTGTTAAGGTTAGGGTTATCATCAGCCCTAGGATAGTGTTAGGGTTAGGGTTAGCATCAGCCTTAGGATAGTGTTATGGTTAGGGTTAGGGTTAGCATCAGCCCTAGGATAGTGTTAGGGTTAGGGTTAGCATCAGCCCTAGGATAGTGTTAGAGTTAGGGTTAGGGTTAGCATCAGCCCAAGGATAGTGTTAGGGTTAGGGTTAGCATCAGCCCTAGGAAAGTGTTATGGTTAGGGTTAGGGTTATCATCAGCCGTAGGATAGTGTTAGGGTTAGGGTTAGCCTCAGCCCTAGGATAGTGTTAGGCTTAGGGTTAGGGTTAGCATCAGCCCTAGGATAGTGTTTGGGTTAGGTTTTGCCTTAGCCCTAGGAGAGTGTTAGGGTTAGGGATAGGGTTAGCATCAGGCCTAGGATAGTGTTAGGGTTAGAGTTAGCATCAGCCCTAGGATAGATTTAGGGTTAGGATTAGGGTTAGCATCAGCCCTAGGATAGTGTTAGGGTTAGGGTCAGGGTTAGCATCAGCCCTAGGATAGTGTTAGGGTTAGGGTTAGCCTCAGCCCTAGGAGAGTGTTAGGGTTAGGTTTAGGGTTACCATTAGCCCTAGGATAGTGTTAGGGTTAGGGATAGCATCAGCCCTAGGATAGTGTTAGGGTAGGGTTACGGTTAGAATCAGCCCTAGGATAGTGTTAGCGTTAGGGTTAGCATCAGTCCTAGGATAGTGTTAGGGTTAGGGTTAGGGTTAGCTTCAGCCCTAGGATATTGTTAGGGTTATGGTTAGCATCAGCACTAGGATATTGTTAGGGTTAGGGTTAGGTTAGCGCCAGGCCTAGGATAGTTTTAATGTTAGGGTTAGCATCAGCCTTAGGATAGTGTTAGGGGTAGGGTTAGGGTTAGTATCAGCCGTAGGATAGTGTTATGGTTAGGGTTAGCCTCAGCCCTAGGATAGTGTTAGAGTTAGGTTTAGGGTTAGCATCAGCCCTAAGATAGTGTTTGGGTTAGGGTTAGGGTTAGCATCAGCCCAAGGATAGTGTTAGGGTTAGAGTTAGCATCATCCATAGGATAGTGTTAGGGTTAAGGTTTGGGTTAGCATCAGCCCTAGGATAGTGTTAGGGTTAGGGTTATCATGAGCCCTAGGATAGTGTTAGGGTTAGGGTTAGGGTTAGCATCAGGCCTAGGATAGTGTTAGGGTTAGGGTTAGGGTAAGCATCAGCCCCAGGATAGTGTTAGGGTTAGGGTTAGCATCAGCCCTACGATAGTGTTAGGGTTAGGGTTAGGGTTATCACCAGGCCTAGGATAGTGATAGTGTAAGGGTTAGCATCAGGCCTAGGATAGTGTTAGAGTTAGGGTTAGGGTTAGCATCAGCCCTAGGATAGTGTTAGGGTTAGGGTTAGCATCAGCCCTAGGATAGTGTTAGGGTTAGGTTTGGGTAAGCATCAGCCCTAGGATAGTGTTAGGCTTAGGGTTAGGGTTAGCATCAGCCCTAGGATAGTGTTAGGGTTAGGGTTAGCCTCAGCCCTAGGAGAGTTGTAGGGTTAGGGTTAGGGTTAGCATCAGCCCTAGGATAGTGTTAGGGTTAGGGTTCAGGTTAGCATCAGCCCTAGGATAGTGTTAGGGTTAGGGTTAGCATCAGCCCTAGGATAGTGTTAGGGTTAGGTTTAGAGTTAGCACCAGGCCTAGGATAGTGTTAGTGTTAGGGTTAGAATCAGCCTTAGGATAGTGTTAGGGTTAGGTTTAGGGTTAGCATCAGCCCTAGTATAGTGTTAGGGTTAGTGTTAGCATCAGCTCTAGGATAGTGTTAGGGTTAGGGTTAGCCTCAGCCCTAGGATAGTGTTAGAGTTACAGTTAGCATCAGCCCTAGGATAGTGTTAGGGTTAGGGTTAGTCTCAGCCCTAGGAGAGTTGTAGGGTTAGGGTTAGGGTTAGCATAAGCCCTAGGATAGTGTTAGGGTTAGGGTTAAGGTTAGCATCAGCCCTAGGATAGTGTTAGAGTTAGGGTTAGGGATAGCATCAGCCCTAGGATAGTGTTAGGGTTAGAGTTAGCATCAGCCCTAGGATAGTGTTAGGGTTAGGGTTAGGGTTAGCATCAGCCCTAGGATAGTGTTAGTGTTAGGGTTAGCATCAGCCCTAGGATATTGTTAGGGTTAGCGTTAGGGTTAGCATCAGGCCTAGGATAGTGTTTGTGTTAGGGTTAGCATCAGCCCTAGGATAGGGTTAGGGTTAGGGTTACGGTTAGCATCAGCCCTAGGATAGTGTTAGGGTTAGGGTTACCATCAGCCCTAGGATAGTGTTAGGGTTAGGGTTAGGGTTAGCATCAGCCCTAGGATAGTGTTAGGGTTATGGTTAGCATCAGCCCTAGGATAGTGTTAGGGTTAGGGTTAGGGTTAGCATCTGCCCTAGGATAGTGTTAGGGTTAGGGTTAGGGTTAGCATAAGCCCTAGGATAGTGTAAGGGTTAGGGTTAGGGTTAGCATCAGGCCTAGGAGAGTGTTAGAGTTAGGGTTAGCATCAGCCCTAGGATAGTGTTAGGTTTAGGGTTAGGGTTAGCATCAGCCCTAGGATAGTGTTAGGGTTAGAGTTAGCATCAGCCCTATGATAGTGTTAGGGTTAGGGTTACGGTTAGCATCAGCCCTAAGATAGTGTTAGGGTTAGGGTTAGGGTTAGCATCAGCCCTAGGATAGTGTTAGGGTTAGGGTTAGCCTCAGCCCTAGGAGAGTGTAAGGGTTAAGTTTATGGTTAGCTTCAGCCCTAGGATAGTGTTAGGGTTAGGGTTAGCATCAGCCCTAGGATAGTGTTAGGGTTATGGTTAGGTTTAGCATCAGCCCTAGGTTAGTGTTGGGGTAAGGGTTAGGGTTAGCATCAGCCATAGGATACTGTTAGGGTTAGGGTTAGGGTTAGCATCAGCCCTAGGTTAGTGTTAGGGTTAGGGTTAGGGTAAGCATCAGCCCTAGGATAGTGTTAGGGTTAGGGTTAGCATCAGCCTTAGGATAGTGTTAGGGTTAGGTTTAGGGTTAGCATCAGCCGTAGGATAGTGTTAGGGTTAGTGTTAGCATCAGCCCTAGGATAGTGTTAGGGTTAGGGTTAGGGTAAGCATCAACCCTAGGATAGTGTTAGGGTTAGGGTTAGCATCAGCCCTAGAATAGTGTTAGGGTTAGGGTTAGGGTTAGCATCAGCCCTAGGTTAGTGTTAGGGTTAGGGTTAGCCTCAGCCCTAGGATAGTGTTAGGGTTAGGGTTAGGGTTAGCACCAGGCCTAGGATAGTGTTAGGGTTAGGGTTGGCATCAGCCTTAGGATAGCGTTACGGTTAGGGTTAGGGTTAGGATCAGCGCTAGGATAGTGTTAGGGTTAGGGTTAGCATCTGCCCTAGGATAGTGTTAGGGTTAGTGTTAGGGTTAGCATCAGCCCAAGGATAGTGTTAGGGTTAGGGTTAGCATCAGCCCTAGGAAAGTGTTATGGTTAGGGTTAGGGTTATCATCAGCCGTAGGATAGTGTTAAGGTTAGGGTTAGCATCAGCCCTAGGATAGTGTTAGGGTTAGGGTTAGCATCAGCCTTAGGATAGTGTTATGGTTAGGGTTAGGGTTAGCATCAGCCCTAGGATAGTGTTAGGGTTAGGGTTAGCATCAGCCCTAGGATAGTGTTAGGGTTAGGGTTAGGGTTAGCATCAGCCCAAGGATAGTGTTAGGGTTAGGGTTAGCATCAGCCCTAGGAAAGTGTTATGGTTAGGGTTACGGTTATCATCAGCCGTAGGATAGTGTTAGGGTTAGGGTTAGCCTCAGCCCTAGGATAGTGTTAGGGTTAGGGTTAGGGTTAGCATCAGCCCTAGGATAGTGTTTGGGTTAGGTTTTGCCTTAGCCCTAGGAGAGTGTTAGGGTTAGGGATAGGGTTAGCATCAGGCTTAGGATAGTGTTAGGGTTAGAGTTAGCATCAGCCCTAGGATAGATTTAGGGTTAGGATTAGGGTTAGCATCAGCCCTAGGATAGTGTTAGGGTTAGGGTCAGGGTTAGCATCAGCCCTAGGATAGTGTTAGGGTTAGGGTTAGCCTCAGCCCTAGGAGAGTGTTAGGGTTAGGTTTAGGGTTACCATTAGCCCTAGGATAGTGTTAGGGTTAGGGATAGCATCAGCCCTAGGATAGTGTTAGGGTTGGGTTACGGTTAGAATCAGCACTAGGATAGTGTTAGCGTTAGGGTTAGCATCAGCCCTAGGATAGTGTTAGGGTTAGGGTTAGGGTTAGCTTCAGCCCTAGGATAGTGTTAGGGTTAGGGTTAGCATCATCCCTAGGATATTGTTAGGGTTAGGGTTAGGTTAGCGCCAGGCCTAGGATAGTTTTAATGTTAGGGTTAGCATCAGCCTTAGGATAGTGTTAGGGGTAGGGTTAGGGTTAGTATCAGCCGTAGGATAGTGTTATGGTTAGGGTTAGCCTCAGCCCTAGGATAGTGTTAGAGTTAGGGTTAGGGTTAGCATCAGCCCTAAGATAGTGTTAGGGTTAGGCTTAGGGTTATGATTAGCATCAGCCCTAGGATAGTGTTAGGGTTAGGGTTAGGGTTAGCATCTGCCCATGGATAGTGTTAGGGTAGGGTTAGCATCATCCATAGGATAGTGTTAGGGTTAAGGTTTGGGTTAGCATCAGCCCTAGGATAGTGTTAGGGTTAGGGTTATCATGAGCCCTAGGATAGTGTTAGGGTTAGGGTTAGGGTTAGCATCAGGCCTAGGATAGTGTTAGGGTTAGGGTTAGGGTAAGCATCAGCCCTAGAATAGTGTTAGGGTTAGGGTTAGCATCAGCCCTACGATAGTGTTAGGGTTAGGGTTAGCATCAGCCCTAGAATAGTGTTAGGGTTAGGGTTAGGGTTAGCATCAGCCCTAGGTTAGTGTTAGGGTTAGGGTTAGCCTCAGCCCTAGGATATTGTTAGGGTTAGGGTTAGGGTTAGCACCAGGCCTAGGATAGTGTTAGGGTTAGGGTTAGCATCAGCCTTAGGATAGTGTTACGGTTAGGGTTAGGGTTAGGATCAGCCCTAGGATAGTGTTAGGGTTAGGGTTAGCATCAGCCCAAGGATAGTGTTTGGGTTAGGGTTAGCATCAGCCCTAGGAAAGTGTTATGGTTAGGGTTAGGGTTATCATCAGCCGTAGGATAGTGTTAGGGTTAGGGTTAGCATCAGCCCTAGGATAGTGTTAGGGTTAGGGTTAGCATCAGCCTTAGGATAGTGTTATGATTAGGGTTACGGTTAGCATCAGCGCTAGGATAGTGTTAGGGTAAGGGTTAGCATCAGCCCTAGGATAGTGTTAGGGTTAGGGTTAGGGTTAGCATCAGCCCAAGGATAGTGTTAGGGTTAGGGTTAGCATCAGCCCTAGGAAAGTGTTATGGTTAGGGTTAGGGTTAGCATCAGCCCTAGGATAGTGTTTGGGTTAGGGTTTGCCTTAGCCCTAGGAGAGTGTTAGGGTTAGGGATAGGGTTAGCATCAGCCCTAGGATAGTGTTAGGGTAAGGGTTAGCATCAGCCCTAGGATAGAGTTAGGGTTAGGATTAGGGTTAGCATCAGCCCTAGGATAGTGTTAGGGTTAGGGTCAGGGTTAGCATCAGCCCTAGGATAGTGTTAGGGTTAGGGTTAGCCTCAGCCCTAGGAGAGTGTTAGGGTTAGGTTTAGGGTTACCATCACCCCTAGGATAGTGTTAGCGTTAGGGATAGCATCAGCCCTAGGATAGTGTTAGGGTAGGGTTACGGTTAGAATCAGCCCTAGGATAGTGTTAGCGTTAGGGTTAGCATCAGCCCTAGGATAGTGTTAGGGTTAGGGTTAGGGTTAGCTTCAGCCCTAGGATAGTGTTAGGGTTAGGGTTAGCATCAGCCCTAGGATATTGTTAGGGTTATGGTTAGGTTAGCGCCAGGCCTAGGATAGTGTTAGTGTTAGGGTTAGCATCAGCCATAGGATAGTGTTAGGGGTAGGGTTAGGGTTAGTATCAGCCGTAGGATAGTGTTGTGGTTAGGGTTAGCCTCAGCCCTAGGATAGTGTTAGAGTTAGGGTTAGGGTTAGCATCACCCCTAAGATAGTGTTAGGGTTAGGCTTAGGGTTATGATTAGCATCAGCCCTAGGATAGTGTTAGTGTTAGGGTTAGGGTTAGCATCAGCCCAAGGATAGTGTTAGGGTTAGGGTTAGCATCATCCATAGGATAGTGTTAGGGTTAAGGTTTGGGTTAGCATCAGCCCTAGGATAGTGTTAGGGTTAGGGTTATCATGAGCCCTAGGATAGTGTTAGGGTTAGGTTTAGGGTTAGCATCAGGCCTAGGATAGTGTTAGGGTTAGGGTTAGGGTAAGCATCAGCCCTAGAATAGTGTTAGGGTTAGGGTTAGCATCAGCCCTACGATAGTGTTAGGGTTAGGGTTAGGGTTATCACCAGGCCTAGGATAGTGTTAGTGTAAGGGTTAGCATCAGGCCTAGGATAGTGTTAGAGTTAGGGTTAGGGTTAGCATCAGCCCTAGGATAGTGTTAGGGTTAGGGTTAGCATCAGCCCTAGGATAGTGTTAGGGTTAGGTTTGGGTAAGCATCAGCCCTAGGATAGTGTTAGGGTTAGGGTTAGCATCAGCCCTAGGATAGTGTTAGGCTTAAGGTTAGGGTTAGCATCAGCCCTAGGATAGTGTTAGGGTTAGGGTTAGCCTCAGCCCTAGGAGAGTTGTAGGGTTAGGGTTAGGGTTAGCATCAGCCCTAGGATAGTGTTAGGATTAGGGTTAAGGTTAGCATCAGCCCTAGGATAGTGTTAGGGTTAGGGTTGGCATCAGCCCTAGGATAGTGTTAGGGTTAGGGTTAGGGTTAGCACCAGGCCTAGGATAGTGTTAGTGTTAGGGTTAGAATCAGCCTTAGGATAGTGTTAGGGTTAGGTTTAGGGTTAGCATCAGCCCTAGTATAGTCTTAGGGTTAGTGTTATCATCAGCTCTAGGATAGTGTTAGGGTTAGGGTTAGCCTCAGCCCTAGGATAGTGTTAGGGTTAGGGTTAGGGTTAGCATCAGCCCTAGTATAGTGTTAGGGTTAGGGTTAGTCTCAGCCCTAGGAGAGTTGTAGGGTTAGGGTTAGGGTTAGCATAAGCCCTAGGATAGTGTTAGGGTTAGGGTTAAGGTTAGCATCAGCCCTAGGATAGTGTTAGGGTTAGGGTTAGCCTCAGCCCTACGATAGTGTTAGAGTTAGGGTTAGGGATAGCATCAGCCCTAGGATAGTGTTAGGGTTAGAGTGAGCATCAGCCCTAGGATAGTGTTAGGGTTAGGGTTAGGGTTAGCATCAGCCCTAGGATAGTGTTAGTGTTAGGGTTAGCATCAGCCCTAGGATAGTGTTAGGGTTAGCGTTAGGGTTAGCATCAGGCCTAGGATAGTGTTTGTGTTAGGGTTAGCATCAGCCCTAGGATAAGGTTAGGGTTAAGGTTACGGTTAGCATCAGCCCTAGGATAGTGTTAGGGTTAGGGTTAGCATCAGCCCTAGGATAGTGTTAGGGTTAGGGTTAGGGTTAGCATCAGCCCTAGGATAGTGTTAGGGTTATGGTTAGCATCAGCGCTAGGATAGTGTTAGGGTTAGGGTTAGGGTTAGCATCTGCCCTAGGATAGTGTTAGGGTTAGGGTTAGGGTTAGCATAAGCCCTAGGATAGTGTAAGGTTTAGGGTTAGGGTTAGCATCAGGCCTAGGAGAGTGTTAGAGTTAGGGTTAGCATCAGCCCTAGGATAGTGTTAGGTTTAGGGTTAGGGTTAGCATCAGCCCAAGGATAGTGTTAGGGTTACAGTTAGCATCAGCCATATGATAGTGTTAGTGTTACGGTTACGGTTAGCATCAGCCCTAGGATAGTGTTAGGGTTAGGGTTAGGGTTAGCATCAGCCCTAGGATAGTGTTAGGGTTAGGGTTAGCCTCAGCCCTGGGAGAGTGTAAGGGTTAAGTTTATGGTTAGCTTCAGCCCTAGGATAGTGTTAGGGTTAGGGTTAGCATCAGCCCTAGGATAGTGTTAGGGTTATGGTTAAGTTTAGCATCAGCCCTAGGTTAGTGTTGGGGTAAGGGTTAGGGTTAGCATCAGCCATAGGATACTGTTAGGGTTAGGGTTAGGGTTAGCATCAGCCCTAGGTTAGTGTTAGGGTTAGGGTTAGGGTAAGCATCACCCCTAGGATAGTGTTAGAGTTAGGGTTAGCATCAGCCTTAGGATAGTGTTAGGGTTAGGTTTAGGGTTAGCATCAGCCGTAGGATAGTGTTAGGGTTAGTGTTAGCATCAGCCCTAGGATAGTGTTAGGGTTAGGGTTAGGGTAAGCATCAACCCTAGGATAGTGTTAGGGTTAGGGTTAGCATCAGCCCTAGAATAGTGTTAGGGTTAGGGTTAGGGTTAGCATCAGCCCTAGGTTAGTGTTAGGGTTAGGGTTAGCCTCAGCCCTAGGATAGTGTTAGGGTTAGGGTTAGGGTTAGCACCAGGCGTAGAATCGTGTTAGGGTTAGGGTTAGAATCAGCCTTAGGATAGTGTTACGGTTAGGGTTAGGGTTAGGATCAGCCCTAGGATAGTGTTAGGGTTAGGGTTAGCATCTGCCCTAGGATAGTGTTAGGGTTAGTGTTAGGGTTAGCATCAGCCCAAGGATAGTGTTAGGGTTAGGGTTAGCATCAGCCCTAGGAAAGTGTTATGGTTAGGGTTAGGGTTATCATCAGCCGTAGGATAGTGTTAAGGTTAGGGTTATCATCAGCCCTAGGATAGTGTTAGGGTTAGGGTTAGCATCAGCCTTAGGATAGTGTTATGGTTAGGGTTAGGGTTAGCATCAGCCCTAGGATAGTGTTAGGGTTAGGGTTAGCATCAGCCCTAGGATAATGTTAGGGTTAGGGTTAGGGTTAGCATCAGCCCAAGGATAGTGTTAGGGTTAGGGTTAGCATCAGCCCTAGGAAAGTGTTATGGTTAGGGTTAGGGTTATCATCAGCCGTAGGATAGTGTTAGGGTTAGGGTTAGCCTCAGCCCTAGGATAGTGTTAGGCTTAGGGTTAGGGTTAGCATCAGCCCTAGGATAGTGTTTGGGTTAGGTTTTGCCTTAGCCCTAGGAGAGTGTTAGGGTTAGGGATAGGGTTAGCATCAGGCCTAGGATAGTGTTAGGGTTAGAGTTAGCATCAGCCCTAGGATAGATTTAGGGTTAGGATTAGGGTTAGCATCAGCCCTAGGATAGTGTTAGGGTTAGGGTCAGGGTTAGCATCAGCCCTAGGATAGTGTTAGGGTTAGGGTTAGCCTCAGCCCTAGGAGAGTGTTAGGGTTAGGTTTAGGGTTACCATTAGCCCTAGGATAGTGTTAGGGTTAGGGATAGCATCAGCCCTAGGATAGTGTTAGGGTAGGGTTAAGGTTAGAATCAGCCCTAGGATAGTGTTAGCGTTAGGGTTAGCATCAGTCCTAGGATAGTGTTAGGGTTAGGGTTAGGGTTAGCTTCAGCCCTAGGATAGTGTTAGGGTTATGGTTAGCATCAGCACTAGGATATTGTTAGGGTTAGGGTTAGGTTAGCGCCAGGCCTAGGATAGTTTTAATGTTAGGGTTAGCATCAGCCTTAGGATAGTGTTAGGGGTAGGGTTAGGGTTAGTATCAGCCGTAGGATAGTGTTATGGTTAGGGTTAGCCTCAGCCCTAGGATAGTGTTAGAGTTAGGTTTAGGGTTAGCATCAGCCCTAAGATAGTGTTAGGGTTAGGGTTAGGGTTAGCATCAGCCCAAGGATAGTGTTAGGGTTAGAGTTAGCATCATCCATAGGATAGTGTTAGGGTTAAGGTTTGGGTTAGCATCAGCCCTAGGATAGTGTTAGGGTTAGGGTTATCATGAGCCCTAGGATAGTGTTAGGGTTAGGGTTAGGGTTAGCATCAGGCCTAGGAGAGTGTTAGGGTTAGGGTTATGGTAAGCATCAGCCCTAGGATAATGTTAGGGTTAGGGTTAGCATCAGCCCTACGATAGTGTTAGGGTTAGGGTTAGGGTTATCACCAGGCCTAGGATAGTGATAGTGTAAGGGTTAGCATCAGGCCTAGGATAGTGTTAGAGTTAGGGTTAGGGTTAGCATCAGCCCTAGGATAGTGTTAGGGTTAGGGTTAGCATCAGCCCTAGGATAGTGTTAGGGTTAGGTTTGGGTAAGCATCAGCCCTAGGATAGTGTTAGGCTTAGGGTTAGGGTTAGCATCAGCCCTAGGATAGTGTTAGGGTTAGGGTTAGCCTCAGCCCTAGGAGAGTTGTAGGGTTAGGGTTAGGGTTAGCATGAGCCCTAGGATAGTGTTAGGGTTAGGGTTAAGGTTAGCATCAGCCCTAGGATATTGTTAGGGTTAGGGTTAGCATCAGCCCTAGGATAGTGTTAGGGTTAGGTTTAGGGTTAGCACCAGGCCTAGGATAGTGTTAGTGTTAGGGTTAGAATCAGCCTTAGGATAGTGTTAGGGTTAGGTTTAGGGTTAGCATCAGCCCTAGTATAGTGTTAGGGTTAGTGTTAGCATCAGCTCTAGGATAGTGTTAGGGTTAGGGTTAGCCTCAGCCCTAGGATAGTGTTAGGGTTACGGTTAGCATCAGCCCTAGGATAGTGTTAGGGTTAGGGTTAGTCTCAGCCCTAGGAGAGTTGTAGGGTTAGGGTTAGGGTTAGCATAAGCCCTAGGATAGTGTTAGGGTTAGGGTTAAGGTTAGCATCAGCCCTAGGATTGTGTTAGGGTTAGGGTTAGCCTCAGCCCTACGATAGTGTTAGAGTTAGGGTTAGGGATAGCATCAGCCCTAGGATAGGTTAGGGTTAGAGTTAGCATCAGCCCTAGGATAGTGTTAGTGTTAGGGTTAGGGTTAGCATCAGCCCTAGGATAGTGTTAGTGTTAGGGTTAGCATCAGCCCTAGGATATTGTTAGGGTTAGCGTTAGGGTTAGCATCAGGCCTAGGATAGTGTTTGTGTTAGGGTTAGCATCAGCCCTAGGATAGGGTTAGGGTTAGGGTTACGGTTAGCATCAGCCCTAGGATAGTGTTAGGGTTAGGGTTAGCATCAGCCCTAGGATAGTGTTAGGGTTAGGGTTAGGGTTAGCATCAGCCCTAGGATAGTGTTAGGGTTATGGTTAGCATCAGCCCTAGGATAGTGTTAGGGTTAGGGTTAGGGTTAGCATCTGCCCTAGGATAGTGTTAGGGTTAGGGTTAGGGTTAGCATAAGCCCTAGGATAGTGTAAGGGTTAGGGTTAGGGTTAGCATCAGGCCTAGGAGAGTGTTAGAGTTAGGGTTAGCATCAGCCCTAGGATAGTGTTAGGTTTAGGGTTAGGGTTAGCATCAGCCCTAGGATAGTGTTAGGGTTAGAGTTAGCATCAGCCCTATGATAGTGTTAGGGTTAGGGTTACGGTTAGCATCAGCCCTAGGATAGTGTTAGGGTTAGGGTTAGGGTTAGCATCAGCCCTAGGATAGTGTTAGGGTTAGGGTTAGCCTTAGCCCTAGGAGAGTGTAAGGGTTAAGTTTATGGTTAGCTTCAGCCCTAGGATAGTGTTAGGGTTAGGGTTAGCATCAGCCCTAGGATAGTGTTAGGGTTATGGTTAGGTTTAGCATCAGCCCTAGGTTAGTGTTGGGGTAAGGGTTAGGGTTAGCATCAGCCATAGGATACTGTTAGGGTTAGGGTTAGGGTTAGCATCAGCCCTAGGTTAGTGTTAGGGTTAGGGTTAGGGTAAGCATCAGCCCTAGGATAGTGTTAGGGTTAGGGTTAGCATCAGCCTTAGGATAGTGTTAGGGTTAGGTTTAGGGTTAGCATCAGCAGTAGGATAGTGTTAGGGTTAGTGTGAGCATCAGCCCTAGGATAGTGTTAGGGTTAGGGTTAGGGTAAGCATCAACCCTACGATAGTGTTAGGGTTAGGGTTAGCATCAGCCCTAGAATAGTGTTAGGGTTAGGGTTAGGGTTAGCATCAGCCCTAGGTTAGTGTTAGGGTTAGGGTTAGCCTCAGCCCTAGGATAGTGTTAGGGTTAGGTTTAGGGTTAGCACCAGGCCTAGGATAGTGTTAGGGTTAGGGTTGGCATCAGCCCTAGGATAGTGTTAGGGTTAGGGTTAGGGTTAGCATCAGCCCAAGGATAGTGTTAGGGTTAGGGTTAGCATCAGCCCTAGGAAAGTGTTATGGTTAGGGTTAGGGTTATCATCAGCCGTAGGATAGTGTTAGGGTTAGGGTTAGCCTCAGCCCTAGGATAGTGTTAGGGTTAGGGTTAGGGTTAGCATCAGCCCTAGGATAGTGTTTGGGTTAGGTTTTGCCTTAGCCCTAGGAGAGTGTTAGGGTTAGGGATAGGGTTAGCATCAGGCCTAGGATAGTGTTAGGGTTAGAGTTAGCATCAGCCCTAGGATAGATTTAGGGTTAGGATTAGGGTTAGCATCAGCCCTAGGATAGTGTTAGGGTTAGGGTCAGGGTTAGCATCAGCCCTAGGATACTGTTAGGGTTAGGGTTAGCCTCAGCCCTAGGAGAGTGTTAGGGTTAGGTTTAGGGTTACCATTAGCCCTAGGATAGTGTTAGGGTTAGGGATAGCATCAGCCCTAGGATAGTGTTAGTGTAGGGTTACGGTTAGAATCAGCACTAGGATAGTGTTAGCGTTAGGGTTAGCATCAGCCCTAGGATAGTGTTAGGGTTAGGGTTAGGGTTAGCTTCAGCCCTAGGATAGTGTTAGGGTTAGGGTTAGCATCAGCCCTAGGATATTGTTAGGGTTAGGGTTAGGTTAGCGCCAGGCCTAGGATAGTTTTAATGTTAGGGTTAGCATCAGCCTTAGGATAGTGTTAGGGGTAGGGTTAGGGTTAGTATCAGCCGTAGGATAGTGTTATGGTTAGGGTTAGCCTCAGCCCTAGGATAGTGTTAGAGTTAGGTTTAGGGTTAGCATCAGCCCTGAGGTAGTGTTAGGGTTAGGGTTAGGGTTATGATTAGCATCATCCCTAGGATAGTGTTAGGGTTAGGGTTAGGGTTAGCATCAGCCCAAGGATAGTGTTAGGGTTAGAGTTAGCATCATCCATAGGATAGTGTTAGGGTTAAGGTTTGGGTTAGCATCAGCCCTAGGATAGTGTTAGGGTTAGGGTTATCATGAGCCCTAGGATAGTGTTAGGGTTAGGGTTAGGGTTAGCATCAGGCCTAGGATAGTGTTAGGGTTAGGGTTAGGGTAAGCATCAGCCCTAGGATAGTGTTAGGGTTAGGGTTAGCATCAGCCCTACGATAGTGTTAGGGTTAGGGTTAGCGTTATCACCAGGCCTAGGAGAGTGATAGTGTAAGGGTTAGCATCAGGCCTAGGATAGTGTTAGAGTTAGGGTTAGTGTTAGCACCAGGCCTAGGATAGTGTTAGTGTTAGGGTTAGAATCAGCCTTAGGATAGTGTTAGGGTTAGGTTTAGGGTTAGCATCAGCCCTAGTATAGTGTTAGGGTTAGTGTTAGCATCAGCTCTAGGATAGTGTTAGGGTTAGGGTTAGCCTCAGCCCTAGGATAGTGTTAGGGTTACGGTTAGCATCAGCCCTAGGATAGTGTTAGGGTTAGGGTTAGGGTTAGCATCAGCCCTAGGATAGTGTTAGGGTTAGGGTTAGGGTTAGCATCAGCCCTAGGATAGTGTTAGGGTTAGGGTTAGCATCAGCCCTAGGATAGTGTTAGGATTAGGGTTAGAATCAGATGAAGGATAGTGTTAGGGTTAGGTTTAGGGTTAGCATGAGCGGTAGGATAGTGTTAGGGTTAGGGTTAGCCTCAGCCCTAGGATAGAGTTAGAGTTAGGGTTAGGGTTAGCATCAGCCCTAGGATAGTGTTAGGGTTAGAGTTAGCATCAGCCCTAGGATAGTGTTAGGGTTAGGGTTAGGGTTAGCATCAGCCCTAGGATAGTGTTAGTGTTAGGGTTAGCATCAGCCCTAGGATAGTGTTAGGGTTAGGGTTAGGGATATCATCAGGCCTAGGATAATGATAGTGTTAGGGTTAGCATCAGCCCTAGGATAGCGTTAGGGTTAGGGTTAGGGTTAGCATCAGCCCTAGGATAGTGTTAGGGTTAGGGTTATCATCAGCCCTAGGATAGTGTTAGGGTTAGGGTTAGGGTTAGCATCAGCCCTAGGATAGTGGATGGGTTAGGGTTAGGGTTAGCATCAGGCCTAGGATAGTGTTACAGTTAGGGTTAGCATCAGCCCTAGGATAGTGTTACGGTTAGGGTTAGGGTTCGGGTTAGCATCAGCCCTAGGATAGTGTTAGGGTTAGAGTTAGCATCAGCCCTAGGATAGTGTTAGGGTTAGGATTAGGGTTAGCATCAGTCCTAGGATAGTGTTAGGGTTAGGGTTATGGTTAGCATCAGCCCTAGGATAGTGTTAGTGTTAGGGTTAGCCTCAGCCCTAGGAGAGTGTTAGGGTTAGGGTTAGGGTTAGCATCAGCCCTAGGATAGTGTTAGGGTTAGGGTTAGCATCAGCCCTAGGATAGTGTTTGGGTTAGGGTTGCGGTTAAAATCAGCCCTAGGATAGTGTTAGTATTAGGGTCATCATCAGCCCTAGGATAGTGTTAGGGTTAGGGTTAGGGATATCATCAGGCCTAGGATTGTGTTAGGGTTAGGGTTAGCATCAGCCCTAGGATAGTGTTAGGGTTAGGGTTAGGGATAGCATCTGCCCTAGGATAGTGTTAGGGTTAGGGTTAGGGTTAGCAACAGGCCTAGGATAGTGTTAGTGTTAGGGTTAGCATCAGCGCTAGGATAGTGTTAGAGTTAGGGTTAGAGTTAGCATCAGCCTTAAGATAGTGTTAGGGTTAGGGTTAGGGTTATGATTAGCATCAGCCCTAGGATAGTGTTAGGGTTAGGGTTAGGGTTAGGGTTAGCATCAGCCCTAGGATAGTGTAAGGGTTAGGGTTAGCATCAGCCCTAGGATAGTGTTCGGGTTAGGGTTAGGGTTAGCATCAGCCCTAGGATAGTGTTAGGGTTACGGTTAGGGTTAGCATCAACCCTAGGATAGTGTTAGGGTTAGGGTTGGCATCAGCCCTAGGATAGTGTTAGGGTTAGAATTAGGGTTAGCATCAGCCCTAGGATAGTGTTAGGGTTAGGGTTAGCATCAGCCCTAGGATAGAGTTAGTGTTAGGGTTAGGGTTAGCATGAGTCCTAGGATACTGTTAGGGTTAGGGTTAGCATCAGCCCTAGGATAGTGCTAGGGTTATTGTTAGGGTTAGCATCAGCCCTAGGATAGTGTTAGGCTTAGGGTTAGCATCAGCCCTAGGATTGTGTTAGCGTTAGGTTTAGGGTTACCATCAGCCCTAGGACAGTGTTAGGTTTAGGGTTACCATCAGCCCCAGCATAGTGTTAGGGTTAGGATTAGGGTTAGCATCAGCCCTAGGATAGTGTTAGGGTTAGGGTTAGGGTTAGCATCAGCCCTAGGATAGTGAAAGGGTTAGGGTTAGGGTTAGCATCAGGCCTAGGATAGTGTTAGATTTAGGGTTAGCATCAGCCCTAGGATAGAGTTAGGGTTAGAGTTAGCATCAGCCCTAGGATAATCTTAGGCTTAGGTTTAGGGTTAGCATCAGCCCTAGGATAGTGTTAGGGTTAGGGTTAGGGTTAGCATCAGCCCTAGGATAGTGTTAGGGTTAGGGTTAGCCTCAGCCCTAGAAGAGTGTTAGGGTTAGGTTTAGGGTTAGCATCAGCCCTAGGATAGTGTTTGGGTTAGGGATAGCTTCAGCCCAAGGGTTGTGTTAGGGTAAGGGTTAGGGTTAGCATCAGCCCTAAGATAGTGTTAGGGTTAGGGTTACACTCAGCCCTAGGAGAGTATTAGGGTTAGGGTTAGGGTTAGGAACAGCCCTAGGATAGTGTTAGGGTTATTGTTAGCATCAGCCCTAAGATAGTGTTAGGGTTAGGGTTACGGTTAGAATCAGCCCTAGGATAGTGTTAGTGTTAGGGTAATCATCAGCCCTAGGATAGTGTTAGGGTTAGGTTTAGGGATATCATCAGGCCTAGGATAGTGTTAGGGTTAGGGTTAGCATCAGCCCTAGGATAGTGTTAGGGTAAGTGTTAGGGATAGCATCAGCCCTAGGATAGTGTTAGGGTTAGGGTTAGTGTTAGCATCAGCCCAGGATAGTGTTAGGGTTAGGGTTAGCATCAGCCCTAGGATAGTGTTAGGGTTAGGGTTAGAATCAGCCCTAGGATAGTGTTAGGGTTAGGGTTAGGGTTAGCATCAGCCCAAGGATAGTGTTAGGGTTAGGGTTAGTCTCAGCCCTAGGAGAGTTGTAGGGTTAGGGTTAGGGTTAGCATCAGCCCTAGGATAGTGTTAGGGTTAGGGTTAGCATCAGCCCTAGGATAGTGTTAGGGTTAGGGTTAGGGTTAGCATCAGCCCAAGGATAGTGTTAGGGTTAGGGTTAGTCTCAGCCCTAGGAGAGTTGTAGGGTTAGGGTTAGGGTTAGCATCAGCCCTAGGATAGTGTTAGGGTTAGGGTTAAGGTTAGCATCAGCCCCAGGATAGTGTTAGGGTTAGGGTTAGCATCAGCCCTAGGATAGTGTTAGGGTTAGGGTTAGAATCAGATGAAGGATAGTGTTAGGGTTAGGTTTAGGGTTAGCATCAGCCGTAGGATAGTGTTAGGGTTAGGGTTAGCCTCAGCCCTAGGATAGAGTTAGAGTTAGGGTTAGGGTTAGCATCAGCCCTAGGATAGTGTTAGGGTTAGAGTTAGCATCAGCCCTAGGATAGTGTTAGTGTTAGGGTTAGGGTTAGCATCAGCCCTAGGATTATGTTAGTTTTAGGGTTAGCATCAGCCCTAGGATAGTGTTAGGGTTAGGGTTAGGGTTATCATCAGGCCTAGGATAGTGATAGTGTTAGGGTTAGCATCAGGCCTAGGATAGTGTTAGGGTTAGGGTTAGGGTTAGCATCAGCCCTAGGATAGTGTTAGGGTTAGGGTTATCATCAGCCCTAGGATAGTGTTAGGGTTAGGGTTAGGGTTAGCATCAGCCCTAGGATAGTGGATGGGTAGGGTTAGGGTTAGCATCAGGCCTAGGATAGTGTTACAGTTAGGGTTAGCATCAGCCCTAGGATAGTGTTAGGGTTAGGGTTAGGGTTAGGGTTAGCATCAGCCCTAGGACAGTGTTAGGGTTAGAGTTAGCATCAGCCCTAGGATAGTGTTAGGGTTAGGATTAGGGTTGGCATCAGCCCTAGGATAGTGTTAGGGTTAGGGTTATGGTTAGCATCAGCCCTAGGATAGTGTTAGGGTTAGGGTTAGCCTCAGCCCTAGGAGAGTGTTAGGGTTAGGGTTAGGGTTAGCATCAGCCCTAGGATAGTGTTAGGGTTAGGGTTAGCATCAGCCCTAGGATAGTGTTTGGGTTAGGGTTGCGGTTAGAATCAGCCCTAGGATAGTGTTAGTATTAGGGTCATCATCAGCCCTAGGATAGTGTTAGGGTTAGGGTTAGGGATATCATCAGGCCTTGGATTGTGTTAGGGTTAGGGTTAGCATCAGCCCTAGGATAGTGTTAGGGTTAGGGTTAGGGTTAGCATCAGCCCTAGGATAGTGTTAGTGTTAGGGTTAGGGTTAGCATCAGCCCTAGGATAGTGTTAGGGTTAGGGTTACGGTTAGCATCAGCCCTAGGATAGTGTTAGGGTTAGGGTTAGGGTTAGCATCAGCCCTAGGATAGTGTTAGGGTTAGGGTTAGCCTCAGCCCTAGGAGAGTGTAAGGGTTAAGTTTATGGTTAGCTTCAGCCCTAGGATAGTGTTAGGGTTAGGGTTAGCATCAGCCCTAGGATAGTGTTAGGGTTATGGTTAGGTTTAGCATCAGCCCTAGGTTAGTGTTGGGGTAAGGGTTAGGGTTAGCATCAGCCATAGGATACTGTTAGGGTTAGGGTTAGGGTTAGCATCAGCCCTAGGTTTGTGTTAGGGTTAGGGTTAGGGTAAGCATCAGCCCTAGGATAGTGTTAGGGTTAGGGTTAGCATCAGCCTTAGGATAGTGTTAGGGTTAGGTTTAGGGTTAGCATCAGCCGTAGGATAGTGTTAGGGTTAGTGTTAGCATCAGCCCTAGGATAGTGTTAGGGTTAGGGTTAGGGTAAGCATCAACCCTAGGATAGTGTTAGGGTTAGGGTTAGCATCAGCCCTAGAATAGTGTTAGGGTTAGGGTTAGGGTTAGCATCAGCCCTAGGTTAGTGTTAGGGTTAGGGTTAGCCTCAGCCCTAGGATAGTGTTAGGGTTAGGGTTAGGGTTAGCACCAGGCCTAGGATAGTGTTAGGGTTAGGGTTGGCATCAGCCTTAGGATAGCGTTACGGTTAGGGTTAGGGTTAGGATCAGCCCTAGGATAGTGTTAGGGTTAGGGTTAGCATCTGCCCTAGGATAGTGTTAGGGTTAGTGTTAGGGTTAGCATCAGCCCAAGGATAGTGTTAGGGTTAGGGTTAGCATCAGCCCTAGGAAAGTGTTATGGTTAGGGTTAGGGTTATCATCAGCCGTAGGATAGTGTTAAGGTTAGGGTTAGCATCAGCCCTAGGATAGTGTTAGGGTTAGGGTTAGCATCAGCCTTAGGATAGTGTTATGGTTAGGGTTAGGGTTAGCATCAGCCCTAGGATAGTGTTAGGGTTAGGGTTAGCATCAGCCCTAGGATAGTGTTAGGGTTAGGGTTAGGGTTAGCATCAGCCCAAGGATAGTGTTAGGGTTAGGGTTAGCATCAGCCCTAGGAAAGTGTTATGGTTAGGGTTAGGGTTATCATCAGCCGTAGGATAGTGTTAGGGTTAGGGTTAGCCTCAGCCCTAGGATAGTGTTAGGGTTAGGGTTAGGGTTAGCATCAGCCCTAGGATAGTGTTTGGGTTAGGTTTTGCCTTAGCCCTAGGAGAGTGTTAGGGTTAGGAATAGGGTTAGCATCAGGCCTAGGATAGTGTTAGGGTTAGAGTTAGCATCAGCCCTAGGATAGATTTAGGGTTAGGATTAGGGTTAGCATCAGCCCTAGGATAGTGTTAGGGTTAGGGTCAGAGTTAGCATCAGCCCTAGGATAGTGTTAGGGTTAGGGTTAGCCTCAGCCCTAGGAGAGTGTTAGGGTTAGGTTTAGGGTTACCATTAGCCCTAGGATAGTGTTAGGGTTAGGGATAGCATCAGCCCTAGGATAGTGTTAGGGTAGGGTTACGGTTAGAATCAGCACTAGGATAGTGTTAGCGTTAGGGTTAGCATCAGCCCTAGGATAGTGTTAGGGTTAGGGTTAGGGTTAGCTTCAGCCCTAGGATAGTGTTAGGGTTAGGGTTAGCATCAGCCCTAGGATATTGTTAGGGTTAGGGTTAGGTTAGCGCCAGGCCTAGGATAGTTTTAATGTTAGGGTTAGCATCAGCCTTAGGATAGTGTTAGGGGTAGGGTTAGGGTTAGTATCAGCCGTAGGATAGTGTTATGGTTAGGGTTAGCCTCAGCCCTAGGATAGTGTTAGAGTTAGGTTTAGGGTTAGCATCAGCCCTGAGATACTGTTAGGGTTAGGGTTAGGGTTATGATTAGCATCAGCCCTAGGATAGTGTTAGGGTTAGGGTTAGGGTTAGCATCAGCCCAAGGATAGTGTTAGGGTTAGAGTTAGCATCATCCATAGGATAGTGTTAGGGTTAAGGTTTGGGTTAGCATCAGCCCTAGGATAGTGTTAGGGTTAGGGTTATCATGAGCCCTAGGATAGTGTTAGGGTTAGGGTTAGGGTTAGCATCAGGCCTAGGATAGTGTTAGGGTTAGGGTTAGGGTAAGCATCAGCCCTAGGATAGTGTTAGGGTTAGGGTTAGCATCAGCCCTACGATAGTGTTAGGGTTAGGTTAGCGTTATCACGAGGCCTAGGATAGTGATAGTGTAAGGGTTAGCATCAGGCCTAGGATAGTGTTAGAGTTAGGGTTAGGGTTAGCATCAGCCCTAGGATAGTGTTAGGATTAGGGTTAGCATCAGCCCTAGGATAGTGTTAGGGTTAGGTTTGGGTAAGCATCAGCCCTAGGATAGTGTTAGGCTTAGGGTTAGGGTTAGCATCAGCCCTAGGATAGTGTTAGGGTTAGGGTTAGCCTCAGCCCTAGGAGAGTTGTAGGGTTAGGGTTAGGGTAGCATCAGCCCTAGGATAGTGTTAGGGTTAGGGTTAAGGTTAGCATCAGCACTAGGATAGTGTTAGGGTAAGGGTTAGCATCAGCCCTAGGACAGTGTTAGGGTTAGGGTTAGGGTTAGCACCAGGCCTAGGATAGTGTTAGTGTTAGGGTTAGAATCAGCCTTAGGATAGTGTTAGGGTTAGGTTTAGGGTTAGCATCAGCCCTAGTATAGTGTTAGGGTTAGTGTTAGCATCAGCCCTAGGATAGTGTTAGGGTTAGGGTTAGGGTTAGCATCAGCCCTAGGATAGTGTTAGGGTTAGGGTTAGGGTTAGCATCAGCCCTAGGATAGTGTTAGGGTTAGGGTTAGCATCAGCCCTAGGATTGTGTTAGGGTTAGGGTTAGAATCAGATGAAGGATAGTGTTAGGGTTAGGTTTAGGGTTAGCATGAGCCGTAGGATAGTGTTAGGGTTAGGGTTAGCCTCAGGCCTAGGATAGAGTTAGATTTAGGTTTAGGGTTAGCATCAGCCCTAGGATAGTGTTAGGGTTAGAGTTAGCATCAGCCCTAGGATAGTGTTAGGGTTAGGGTTAGGGTTAGCATCAGCCCTAGGATAGTGTTAGTGTTAGGGTTAGCATCAGCCCTAGGATAGTGTTAGGGTTAGGGTTAGGGATATCATCAGGCCTAGGATAGTGATAGTGTTAGGGTTAGCATCAGCCCTAGGATAGCGTTAGGGTTAGGGTTAGGGTTAGCATCAGCCCTAGGATAGTGTTAGGGTTAGGGTTATCATCAGCCCTAGGATAGTGTTAGGGTTAGGGTTAGGGTTAGCATCAGCCCTAGGATAGTGGATGGGTTAGGGTTAGGGTTAGCATCAGGCCTAGGATAGTGTTACAGTTAGGGTTAGCATCAGCCCTAGGATAGTGTTACGGTTAGGGTTAGGGTTCGGGTTAGCATCAGCCCTAGGATAGTGTTAGGGTTAGAGTTAGCATCAGCCCTAGGATAGTGTTAGGGTTAGGATTAGGGTTAGCATCAGCCCTAGGATAGTGTTAGGGTTAGGGTTATGGTTAGCATCCGCCCTAGGATAGTGTTAGTGTTAGGGTTAGCCTCAGCCCTAGGAGAGTGTTAGGGTTAGGGTTAGGGTTAGCATCAGCCCTAGGATAGTGTTAGGGTTAGGGTTAGCATCAGCCCTAGGATAGTGTTTGGGTTAGGGTTGCGGTTAAAATCAGCCCTAGGATAGTGTTAGTATTAGGGTCATCATCAGCCCTAGGATAGTGTTAGGGTTAGGGTTAGGGATATCATCAGGCCTAGGATTGTGTTAGGGTTAGGGTTAGCATCAGCCCTAGGATAGTGTTAGGGTTAGGGTTAGGGTTAGCATCAGCCCTAGGATAGTGTTAGTGTTAGGGTTAGGGTTAGCATCAGCCCTAGGATAGTGTTAGGGTTAGGGTTAGGGATAGCATCTGCCCTAGGATAGTGTTAGGGTTAGGGTTAGCATCAGCGCTAGGATAGTGTTAGAGTTAGGGTTAGAGTTAGCATCAGCCCTAAGATAGTGTTAGGGTTAGGGTTAGGGTTATGATTAGCATCAGCCCTAGGATAGTGTTAGGGTTAGGGTTAGGGTTAGGGTTAGCATCAGCCCTAGGATAGTGTAAGGGTTAGGGTTAGCATCAGCCCTAGGATAGTGTTCGGGTTAGGGTTAGGGTTAGCATCAGCCCTAGGATAGTGTTAGGGTTACGGTTAGGGTTAGCATCAACCCTAGGATAGTGTTAGGGTTAGGGTTGGCATCAGCCCTAGGATAGTGTTAGGGTTAGAATTAGGGTTAGCATCAGCCCTAGGATAGTGTTAGGGTTAGGGTTAGCATCAGCCCTAGGATAGAGTTAGTGTTAGTGTTAGGGTTAGCATGAGTCCTAGGATACTGTTAGGGTTAGGGTTAGCATCAGCCCTAGGATAGTGCTAGGGTTATTGTTAGGGTTAGCATCAGCCCTAGGATAGTGTTAGGCTTAGGGTTAGCATCAGCCCTAGGATTGTGTTAGCGTTAGGTTTAGGGTTACCATCAGCCCTAGGATAGTGTTAGGTTTAGGGTTACCATCAGGCCCAGCATAGTGTTAGGGTTAGGGTTAGGGTTAGCATCAGCCCTAGGATAGTGTTAGGGTTAGGGTTAGGGTTAGCATCAGCCCTAGGATAGTGAAAGGGTTAGGGTTAGGGTTAGCATCAGGCCTAGGATAGTGTTAGATTTAGGGTTAGCATCAGCCCTAGGATAGAGTTAGGGTTAGAGTTAGCATCAGCCCTAGGATAATGTTAGGGTTAGGGTTAGGGTTAGCATCAGCCCTAGGATAGTGTTAGGGTTAGGGTTAGGGTTAGCATCAGCCCTAGGATAGTGTTAGGGTTAGGGTTAGCCTCAGCCCTAGAAGAGTGTTAGGGTTAGGTTTAGGGTTAGCATCAGCCCTAGGATAGTGTTTGGGTTAGGGATAGCTTCAGCCCAAGGATTGTGTTAAGGTAAGGGTTAGGGTTAGCATCAGCCCTAAGATAGTGTTAGGGTTAGGGTTACACTCAGCCCTAGGAGAGTATTAGGGTTAGGGTTAGGGTTAGGAACAGCCCTAGGATAGTGTTAGGGTTATTGTTAGCATCAGCCCTAAGATAGTGTTAGGGTTAGGGTTACGGTTAGAATCAGCCCTAGGATAGTGTTACTGTTAGGGTAATCATCAGCCCTAGGATAGTGTTAGGGTTAGGTTTAGGGATATCATCAGGCCTAGGATAGTGTTAGGGTTAGGGTTAGCATCAGCCCTAGGATAGTGTTAGGGTTAGGGTTAGTGTTAGCATCAGCCCAGGATAGTGTTAGGGTTAGGGTTAGCATCAGCCCTAGGATAGTGTTAGGGTTAGGGTTAGAATCAGCCGTAGGATAGTGTTAGGGTTAGGGTTAGCATCAGCCCTAGGATAGTGTTAGGGTTAGGGTTAGGGTTAGCATCAGCCCAAGGATAGTGTTAGGGTTAGGGTTAGTCTCAGCCCTAGGAGAGTTGTAGGGTTAGGGTTAGGGTTAGCATCAGCCCTAGGATAGTGTTAGGGTTAGGGTTAAGGTTAGCATCAGCCCCAGGATAGTGTTAGGGTTAGGGTTAGCATCAGCCCTAGGATAGTGTTAGGGTTAGGGTTAGAATCAGATGTAGGATAGTGTTAGGGTTAGGTTTAGGGTTAGCATCAGCCATAGGATAGTGTTAGGGTTAGGGTTAGCCTCAGCCCTAGGATAGAGTTAGAGTTAGGGTTAGGGTTAGCATCAGCCCTAGGATAGTGTTAGGGTTAGAGTTAGCATCAGCCCTAGGATAGTGTTAGTGTTAGGGTTAGGGTTAGCATCAGCCCTAGGATAATGTTAGTGTTAGGGTTAGCATCAGCCCTAGGATAGTGTTAGGGTTAGGGTTAGGGTTATCATCAGGCCTAGGATAGTGTTTGGGTTAGGGTTGCGGTTAGAATCAGCCCTAGGATAGTGTTAGTATTAGGGTCATCATCAGCCCTAGGATAGTGTTAGGGTTAGGGTTAGGGATATCATCAGGCCTTGGATTGTGTTAGGGTTAGGGTTAGCATCAGCCCTAGGATAGTGTTAGGGTTAGGGTTAGGGTTAGCATCAGCCCTAGGATAGTGTTAGTGTTAGGGTTAGGGTTAGCATCAGCCCTAGGATAGTGTTAGGGTTAGGGTTAGGGATAGCATCTGCCCTAGGATAGTGTTAGGGTTAGGGTTAGGGTTAGCACCAGGCCTAGGATAGTGTTAGTGTTAGGGTTAGCATCAGCCTTAGGATAGTGTTAGGGGTAGGGTTACGGTTAGTATCAGCTGTAGGATAGTGTTAGTGCTAGGGTTAACCTCAGCGCTAGGATAGTGTTAGAGTTAGGGTTAGAGTTAGCATCAGCCCTAAGATAGTGTTAGGGTTAGGGTTAGGGTTATGATTAGCATCAGCCCTAGGATAGTGTTAGGGTTAGGGTTAGGGTTAGGGTTAGCATCAGCCCTAGGATAGTGTAAGGGTTAGGGTTACCATCAGCGCTAGGATAGTGTTCGGGTTAGGGTTAGGGTTAGCATCAGCCCTAGGATAGTGTTAGGGTTACGGTTAGTTTTAGCATCAACCCTAGGATAGTGTTAGGGTTAGGTTTGGCATCAGCCCTAGGATAGTGTTACTGTTAGAATTAGGGTTAGCATCAGCCCTAGGATAGTGTTAGGGTTAGGGTTAGCATCAGCCCTAGGATAGTGTTAGGGTTAGGGTTAGGGTTAGCATGAGTCCTAGGATACTGTTAGGGTTAGGGTTAGCATCAGCCCTAGGATAGTGTTAGGGTTCTTGTTAGGGTTAGCATCAGCCCTAGGATAGTGTTAGGCTTAGGGTTAGCATCAGCCCTAGGATTGTGTTAGGGTTAGGATTAGGGTTACCATCAGCCCTACGATAGTGTTAGGTTTAGGGTTACCATCAGCCCCAGCATAGTGTTAGGGTTAGGGTTAGGGTTAGCATCAGCCCTAGGATAGTGTTAGTGTTAGGGTTAGGGTTAGCATCAGCCCTAGGATAGTGAAAGGGTTAGGGTTAGGGTTAGCATCAGGCCTAGGATAGTGTTAGATTTAGGGTTAGCATCAGCCCTAGGATAGTGTAAGGGTTAGGGTTAGCATCAGCCCTAGGATAGTGTTCGGGTTAGGGTTAGGGTTAGCATCAGCCCTAGGATAGTGTTAGGGTTACGGTTAGGGTTAGCATCAACCCTAGGATAGTGTTAGGGTTAGGGTTGGCATCAGCCCTAGGATAGTGTTAGGGTTAGAATTAGGGTTAGCATCAGCCCTAGGATAGTGTTAGGGTTAGGGTTAGCATCAGCCCTAGGATAGAGTTAGGGTTAGGGTTACGGTTAGCATCAGCCCTAGGATAGTGTTAGGCTTAGGGTTAGCATCAGCCCTAGGATAGTGTTAGGTTTAGGGTTACCATCAGACCCAGCATAGTGTTAGGGTTAGGGTTAGGGTTAGCATCAGCCCTAGGATAGTGTTAGGGTTAGGGTTAGGGTTAGCATCAGCCCTAGGATAGTGAAAGGGGTAGGGTTAGGGTTAGCATCAGCCCTAGGATAGTGTTAGGGTTAGGGTTAGGGTTAGAATCAGCCCTAGGATAGTGTTAGGGTTAGGGTTAGCCTCAGCCCTAGAAGAGTGTTAGGGTTAGGTTTAGGGTTAGCATCAGCCCTAGGATAGTGTTTGGTTAGGGATAGCTTCAGCCCAAGGATTGTGTTAGGGTAAGGGTTAGGGTTAGCATCAGCCCTAAGATAGTGTTAGGGTTAGGGTTACACTCAGCCCTAGGAGAGTATTAGGGTTAGGGTTAGGGTTAGGAACAGCCCTAGGATAGTGTTAGTGTTAGGGTAATCATCAGCCCTAGGATAGTGTTAGGGTTAGGTTTAGGGATATCATCAGGCCTAGGATAGTGTTAGGGTTAGGGTTAGCATCAGCCCTAGGATAGTGTTAGGGTAAGTGTTAGGGATAGCATCAGCCCTAGGATAGTGTTAGGGTTAGGGTTAGTGTTAGCATCAGCCCAGGATAGTGTTAGGGTTAGGGTTAGCATCAGCCCTAGGATAGTGTTAGGGTTAGGGTTAGAATCAGCCGTAGGACAGTGTTAGGGTTAGATTTAGGGTTAGCATCAGCCCTAGGATAGTGTTAGTGTTAGGGTTAGCATCAGCCTTAGGATAGTGTTATGGTTAGGGTTAGGGTTAGCATCAGCCCTAGGATAGTGTTAGGGTTAGGGTTAGCATCAGCCCTAGGATAGTGTTAGGGTTAGGGTTAGGGTTAGCATCAGCCCAAGGATAGTGTTAGGGTTAGGGTTAGCATCAGCCCTAGGAAAGTGTTAGGGTTAGGGTTAGGGTTAGTATCAGCCCTAGGATAGTGTTAGGGTTAGGGTTAGTCTCAGCCCTAGGAGAGTTGTAGGGCTAGGGTTAGGGTTAGCATCAGCCCTAGGATAGTGTTAGGGTTAGGGTTAGCATCAGCCCTAGGATAGTGTTAGGGTTAGGGTTAGGGATATCATCAGGCCTAGGATAGTGATAGTGTTAGGGTTAGCATCAGCCCTAGGATAGCGTTAGGGTTAGGGTTAGGGTTAGCATCAGCCCTAGGATAGTGTTAGGGTTAGGGTTATCATCAGCCCTAGGATAGTGTTAGGGTTAGGGTTAGGGTTAGCATCAGCCCTAGGATAGTGGATGGGTTAGGGTTAGGGTTAGCATCAGGCCTAGGATAGTGTTACAGTTAGGGTTAGCATCAGCCCTAGGATAGTGTTAGAGTTAGGGTTAGGGTTCGGGTTAGCATCAGCCCTAGGATAGTGTTAGGGTTAGAGTTAGCATCAGCCCTAGGATAGTGTTAGGGTTAGGATTAGGGTTAGCATCAGCCCTAGGATAGTGTTAGGGTTAGGGTTATGGTTAGCATCAGCCCTAGGATAGTGTTAGTGTTAGGGTTAGCCTCAGCCCTAGGAGAGTGTTAGGGTTAGGGTTAGGGTTAGCATCAGCCTTAGGATAGTGTTAGGGTTAGAGTTAGCATCAGCCCTAGGATAGTGTTTGGGTTAGCGTTGCGGTTAAAATCAGCCCTAGGATAGTGTTAGTATTAGGGTCATCATCAACCCTAGGATAGTGTTAGGGTTAGGGTTAGGGATATCATCAGGCCTAGGATTGTGTTAGGGTTAGGGTTAGCATCAGCCCTAGGATAGTGTTAGTGTTAGGGTTAGGGTTAGCATCAGCCCTAGGATAGTGTTAGGGTTAGGGTTAGAATTAGCATCAGCGCTAAGATAGTGTTAGGGTTAGGGTTAGGGTTATGATTAGCATCAGCCCTAGGATAGTGTTAGGGTTAGGGTTAGGGTTAGGGTTAGCATCAGCCCTAGGATAGTGTAAGGGTTAGGGTTAGCATCAGCCCTAGGATAGTGTTCGGGTTAGGGTTAGGGTTAGCATCAGCCCTAGGATAGTGTTAGGGTTACGGTTAGGGTTAGCATCAACCCTAGGATAGTGTTAGGGTTAGGGTTGGCATCAGCCCTAGGATAGTGTTAGGGTTAGAATTAGGGTTAGCATCAGCCCTAGGATAGTGTTAGGGTTAGGGTTAGCATCAGCCCTAGGATAGAGTTAGTGTTAGGGTTAGGGTTAGCATGAGTCCTAGGATACTGTTAGGGTTAGGGTTAGCATCAGCCCTAGGATAGTGCTAGGGTTATTGTTAGGGTTAGCATCAGCCCTAGGATAGTGTTAGGCTTAGGGTTAGCATCAGCCCTAGGATTGTGTTAGCGTTAGGTTTAGGGTTACCATCAGCCCTAGGATAGTGTTAGGTTTAGGGTTACCATCAGCCCCAGCATAGTGTTAGGGTTAGGGTTAGGGTTAGCATCAGCCCTAGGATAGTGTTAGGGTTAGGGTTAGGGTTAGCATCAGCCCTAGGATAGTGAAAGGGTTAGGGTTAGGGTTAGCATCAGGCCTAGGATAGTGTTAGATTTAGGGTTAGCATCAGCCCTAGGATAGAGTTAGGGTTAGAGTTAGCATCAGCCCTAGGATAATGTTAGGGTTAGGGTTAGGGTTAGCATCAGCCCTAGGATAGTGTTAGGGTTAGGGTTAGGGTTAGAATCAGCCCTAGGATAGTGTTAGGGTTAGGGTTAGCCTCAGCCCTAGAAGAGTGTTAGGGTTAGGTTTAGGGTTAGCATCAGCCCTAGGATAGTGTTTGGGTTAGGGATAGCTTCAGCCCAAGGATTGTGTTAGGGTAAGGGTTAGGGTTAGCATCAGCCCTAAGATAGTGTTAGGGTTAGGGTTACACTCAGCCCTAGGAGAGTATTAGGGTTAGGGTTAGGGTTCGGAACAGCCCTAGGATAGTGTTAGGGTTATTGTTAGCATCAGCCCTAAGATAGTGTTAGGGTTAGGGTTACGGTTAGAATCAGCCCTAGGATAGTGTTAGTGTTAGGGTAATCATCAGCCCTAGGATAGTGTTAGGGTTAGGTTTAGGGATATCATCAGGCCTAGGATAGTGTTAGGGTTAGGGTTAGCATCAGCCCTAGGATAGTGTTAGGGTAAGTGTTAGGGATAGCATCAGCCCTAGGATAGTGTTAGGGTTAGGGTTAGTGTTAGCATCAGCCCAGGATAGTGTTAGGGTTAGGGTTAGCATCAGCCCTAGTATAGTGTTAGGGTTAGGGTTAGAATCAGATGAAGGATAGTGTTAGGGTTAGGTTTAGGGTTAGCATCGGCCGTAGGATAGTGTTAGGGTTAGGGTTAGCTTCAGTTCTAGGATAGAGTTAGAGTTAGGGTTAGGGTTAGCATCAGCCCTAGGATAGTGTTAGGGTTAGAGTTAGCATCAGCCCTAGGATAGTGTTAGTGTTAGGGTTAGGGTTAGCATCAGCCCTAGGATAATGTTAGTGTTAGGGTTAGCATCAGCCCTAGGATAGTGTTAGGGTTAGGGTTAGGGTTATCATCAGGCCTAGGATAGTGATAGTGTTAGGGTTAGCATCAGGCCTAGGATAGTGTTAGGGTTAGGGTTAGGGTTAGCATCAGCCCTAGGATAGTGTTAGGGTTAGGGTTATCATCAGCCCTAGGATAGTGTTAGGGTTAGGGTTAGGGTTAGCATCAGCCCTAGGATAGTGGATGGGTAGGGTTAGGGTTAGCATCAGGCCTAGGATAGTGTTACAGTTAGGGTTAGCATCAGCCCTAGGATAGTGTTAGGGTTAGGGTTAGGGTTAGGGTTAGCATCAGCCCTAGGACAGTGTTAGGGTTAGAGTTAGCATCAGCCCTACGATAGTGTTAGGGTTAGGATTAGGGTTAGCATCAGCCCTAGGATAGTGTGAGGGTTAGGGTTATGGTTAGCATCATCCCTAGGATAGTGTTAGGGTTAGGGTTAGCCTCAGCCCTAGGAGAGTGTTAGGGTTAGGGTTAGGGTTAGCATCAGCCCTAGGATAGTGTTAGGGTTAGGGTTAGCATCAGCCCTAGGATAGTGTTTGGGTTAGGGTTGCGGTTAGAATCAGCCCTAGGATAGTGTTAGTATTAGGGTCATCATCAGCCCTAGGATAGTGTTAGGGTTAGGGTTAGGGATATCATCAGGCCTTGGATTGTGTTAGGTTTAGGGTTAGCATCAGCCCTAGGATAGTGTTAGGGTTAGGGTTAGGGTTAGCATCAGCCCTAGGATAGTGTTAGTGTTAGGGTTAGGGTTAGCATCAGCCCTAGGATAGTGTTAGGGTTAGGGTTAGGGATAGCATCTGCCCTAGGATAGTGTTAGGGTTAGGGTTAGGGTTAGCACCAGGCCTAGGATAGTGTTAGTGTTAGGGTTAGCATCAGCCTTAGGATAGTGTTAGGGGTAGGGTTACGGTTAGTATCAGCTGTAGGATAATGTTAGTGCTAGGGTTAACCTCAGCGCTAGGATAGTGTTAGAGTTAGGGTTAGAGTTAGCATCAGCCCTAAGATAGTGTTAGGGTTAGGGTTAGGATTATGATTAGCATCAGCCCTAGGATAGTGTTAGGGTTAGGGTTAGGGTTAGGGTTAGCATCAGCCCTAGGATAGTGTAAGGGTTAGGGTTACCATCAGCCCTAGGATAGTGTTCGGGTTAGGGTTAGGGTTAGCATCAGCCCTAGGATAGTGTTAGGGTTACGGTTAGTTTTAGCATCAACCCTAGGATAGTGTTAGGGTTAGGGTTGGCATCAGCCCTAGGATAGTGTTACTGTTAGAATTAGGGTTAGCATAAGCCCTAGGATAGTGTTAGGGTTAGGGTTAGCATCAGCCCTAGGATAGTGTTAGGGTTAGGGTTAGGGTTAGCATGAGTCCTAGGATACTGTTAGGGTTAGGGTTAGCATCAGCCCTAGGATAGTGTTAGGGTTCTTGTTAGGGTTAGCATCAGCCCTAGGATAGTGTTAGGCTTAGGGTTAGCATCAGCCATAGGATTGTGTTAGGGTTAGGTTTAGGGTTACCATCAGCCCTACGATAGTGTTAGGTTTAGGGTTACCATCAGCCCCAGCATAGTGTTAGGGTTAGGGTTAGGGTTAGCATCAGCCCTAGGATAGTGTTAGGGTTAGGGTTAGGGTTAGCATCAGCCCTAGGATAGTGAAAGGGTTAGGGTTAGGGTTAGCATCAGGCCTAGGATAGTGTTAGATTTAGGGTTAGCATCAGCCCTAGGATAGTGTTAGCGTTAGAGTTAGCATCAGCCCTAGGATAATGTTAGGGTTAGGGTTAGGGTTAGCATCAGCCGTAGGATAGTGTTTGGGTTAGGGTTGCGGTTAGAATCAGCCCTAGGATAGTGGTAGTATTAGGGTCATCATCAGCCCTAGGATAGTGTTAGGGTTAGGGTTAGGGATATCATCAGGCCTAGGATTGTGTTAGGGTTAGGTTTTGCATCAGTCCTAGGATAGTGTTATGGTTAGGGTTCGGGTTAGCATCAGCCCTAGGATAGTGTTAGTGTTAGGGTTAGGGTTAGCATCAGCCCTAGGATAGTGTTAGGGTTAGGGTTAGGGATAGCATCTGCCCTAGGATAGTGTTAGGGTTAGGGTTAGGGTTAGCACCAGGCCTAGGATAGTGTCAGTGTTAGGGTTAGCATCAGCCTTAGGATAGTGTTAGGGGTAGGGTTACGGTTAGTATCAGCTGTAGGATAGTGTTAGTGCTAGGGTTAACCTCAGCGCTAGGATAGTGTTAGAGTTAGGGTTAGAGTTAGCATCAGCCCTAAGATAGTGTTAGGGTTAGGGTTAGGGTTATGATTAGCATCAGCCCTAGGATAGTGTTAGGGTTAGGGTTAGGGTTAGGGTTAGCATCAGCCCTAGGATAGTGTAAGGGTTAGGGTTAGCATCAGCCCTAGGATAGTGTTCGGGTTAGGGTTAGGGTTAGCATCAGCCCTAGGATAGTGTTAGGGTTACGGTTAGTTTTAGCATCAACCCTGGGATAGTGTTAGGGTTAGGGTTGGCATCAGCCCTAGGATAGTGTTAGGGTTAGAATTAGGGTTAGCATCAGCCCTAGGATAGTGTTAGGGTTAGGGTTAGCATCAGCCCTAGGATAGTGTTAGTGTTAGGGTTAGGGTTAGCATGAGTCCTAGGATACTGTTAGGGTTAGGGTTAGCATCAGCCCTAGGATAGTGTTAGGGTTATTGTTAGGGTTAGCATCAGCCCTAGGATAGTGTTAGGCTTAGGGTTAGCATCAGCCCTAGGATTGTGTTAGGGTTAGGTTTAGGGTTACCATCAGCCCTACGATAGTGTTAGGTTTAGGGTTACCATCAGCCCCAGCATAGTGTTAGGGTTAGGGTTAGGGTTAGCATGAGCCCTAGGATAGTGTTAGGGTTAGGTTTAGGGTTAGCATCAGCCCTAGGATAGTGAAAGGGTTAGGATTAGGGTTAGCATCAGGCCTAGGATAGTGTTAGATTTAGGGTTAGCATCAGCCCTAGGATAGTGTTAGGGTTAGAGTTAGCATCAGCCCTAGGATAATGTTAGGGTTAGGGTTAGGGTTAGCATCAGCCCTAGGATAGTGTTAGGGTTAGGGTTAGGGTTAGCATCAGCCCTAGGATTGTGTTAGGGTTAGGGTTAGCCTCAGCCCTAGAAGAGTGTTAGGGTTAGGGTTAGGGTTAGGAACAGCCCTAGGATATTGTTAGGGTTATTGTTAGCATCAGCCCTAAGATAGTGTTAGGGTTAGGGTTACGGTTAGAATCAGCCCTAGGATAGTGTTAGTGTTAGGGTAATCATCAGCCCTAGGACAGTGTTAGGGTTAGGGTTAGGGATATCATCAGGCCTAGGATAGTGTTAGGGTTAGGGTTAGCATCAGCCCTAGGATAGTGTTAGGGTAAGTGTTAGGGATAGCATCAGCCCTAGGATATTGTTAGGGTTAGCGTTAGGGTTAGCATCAGCCCTAGGATAGTGTTAGGGTTAGGATTAGCATCAGCCCTAGGATAGTGTTAGGGTTAGGGTTAGAATCAGCCGTAGGATAGTGTTAGGGTTAGATTTAGGGTTAGCATCAGCCCTAGGATAGTGTTAGTGTTAGGGTTAGCATCAGCCTTAGGATAGTGTTATGGTTAGGGTTAGGGTTAGCATCAGCCCTAGGATAGTGTTAGGGTTAGGGTTAGCATCAGCCCTAGGATAGTGTTAGGGTTAGGGTTAGGGTTAGCATCAGCCCAAGGATTGTGTTAGGGTTAGGGTTAGCATCAGCCTTAGGAGAGTGTTAGGGTTAGGGATAGGGTTAGCATCAGGCCTAGGATAGTGTTAGGTTTAGAGTTAGCATCAGCCCTAGGATAGAGTTAGGGTTAGGATTAGGGTTAGCATCAGCCCTAGATTGGTGTTAGGGTTAGGGTTAGGGTTAGCATCAGCCCTAGGATAGTGTTAGGGTTAGGGTTAGCATCAGCCCTAGGATAGTGTTAGGGTTAGGTTTGGGTAAGCATCAGCCCTAGGATAGTGTTAGGCTTAGGGTTAGGGTTAGCATCAGCCCTAGGATAGTGTTAGGGTTAGGGTTAGCCTCAGCCCTAGGAGAGTTGTAGGGTTAGGGTTAGGGTTAGCATCAGCCCTAGGATAGTGTTAGGGTTAGGGTTAGGGTTAGCATCAGCCCTAGGATAGTGAAAGGGTTAGGGTTAGGGTTAGCATCAGGCCTAGGATAGTGTTAGATTTAGGGTTAGCATCAGCCCTAGGATAGTGTTAGCGTTAGAGTTAGCATCAGCCCTAGGATAATGTTAGGGTTAGGGTTAGGGTTAGCATCAGCCGTAGGATAGTGTTTGGGTTAGGGTTGCGGTTAGAATCAGCCCTAGGATAGTGTTAGTATTAGGGTCATCATCAGCCCTAGGATAGTGTTAGGGTTAGGGTTAGGGATATCATCAGGCCTAGGATTGTGTTAGGGTTAGGTTTTGCATCAGTCCTAGGATAGTGTTATGGTTAGGGTTCGGGTTAGCATCAGCCCTAGGATAGTGTTAGTGTTAGGGTTAGGGTTAGCATCAGCCCTAGGATAGTGTTAGGGTTAGGGTTAGGGATAGCATCTGCCCTAGGATAGTGTTAGGGTTAGGGTTAGGGTTAGCACCAGGCCTAGGATAGTGTCAGTGTTAGGGTTAGCATCAGCCTTAGGATAGTGTTAGGGGTAGGGTTACGGTTAGTATCAGCTGTAGGATAGTGTTAGTGCTAGGGTTAACCTCAGCGCTAGGATAGTGTTAGAGTTAGGGTTAGAGTTAGCATCAGCCCTAAGATAGTGTTAGGGTTAGGGTTAGGGTTATGATTAGCATCAGCCCTAGGATAGTGTTAGGGTTAGGGTTAGGGTTAGGGTTAGCATCAGCCCTAGGATAGTGTAAGGGTTAGGGTTAGCATCAGCCCTAGGATAGTGTTCGGGTTAGGGTTAGGGTTAGCATCAGCCCTAGGATAGTGTTAGGGTTACGGTTAGTTTTAGCATCAACCCTGGGATAGTGTTAGGGTTAGGGTTGGCATCAGCCCTAGGATAGTGTTAGGGTTAGAATTAGGGTTAGCATCAGCCCTAGGATAGTGTTAGGGTTAGGGTTAGCATCAGCCCTAGGATAGTGTTAGTGTTAGGGTTAGGGTTAGCATGAGTCCTAGGATACTGTTAGGGTTAGGGTTAGCATCAGCCCTAGGATAGTGTTAGGGTTATTGTTAGGGTTAGCATCAGCCCTAGGATAGTGTTAGGCTTAGGGTTAGCATCAGCCCTAGGATTGTGTTAGGGTTAGGTTTAGGGTTACCATCAGCCCTACGATAGTGTTAGGTTTAGGGTTACCATCAGCCCCAGCATAGTGTTAGGGTTAGGGTTAGGGTTAGCATGAGCCCTAGGATAGTGTTAGGGTTAGGTTTAGGGTTAGCATCAGCCCTAGGATAGTGAAAGGGTTAGGATTAGGGTTAGCATCAGGCCTAGGATAGTGTTAGATTTAGGGTTAGCATCAGCCCTAGGATAGTGTTAGGGTTAGAGTTAGCATCAGCCCTAGGATAATGTTAGGGTTAGGGTTAGGGTTAGCATCAGCCCTAGGATAGTGTTAGGGTTAGGGTTAGGGTTAGCATCAGCCCTAGGATTGTGTTAGGGTTAGGGTTAGCCTCAGCCCTAGAAGAGTGTTAGGGTTAGGGTTAGGGTTAGGAACAGCCCTAGGATATTGTTAGGGTTATTGTTAGCATCAGCCCTAAGATAGTGTTAGGGTTAGGGTTACGGTTAGAATCAGCCCTAGGATAGTGTTAGTGTTAGGGTAATCGTCAGCCCTAGGACAGTGTTAGGGTTAGGGTTAGGGATATCATCAGGCCTAGGATAGTGTTAGGGTTAGGGTTAGCATCAGCCCTAGGATAGTGTTAGGGTAAGTGTTAGGGATAGCATCAGCCCTAGGATATTGTTAGGGTTAGCGTTAGGGTTAGCATCAGCCCTAGGATAGTGTTAGGGTTAGGATTAGCATCAGCCCTAGGATAGTGTTAGGGTTAGGGTTAGAATCAGCCGTAGGATAGTGTTAGGGTTAGATTTAGGGTTAGCATCAGCCCTAGGATAGTGTTAGTGTTAGGGTTAGCATCAGCCTTAGGATAGTGTTATGGTTAGGGTTAGGGTTAGCATCAGCCCTAGGATAGTGTTAGGGTTAGGGTTAGCATCAGCCCTAGGATAGTGTTAGGGTTAGGGTTAGGGTTAGCATCAGCCCAAGGATTGTGTTAGGGTTAGGGTTAGCATCAGCCTTAGGAGAGTGTTAGGGTTAGGGATAGGGTTAGCATCAGGCCTAGGATAGTGTTAGGGTTAGAGTTAGCATCAGCCCTAGGATAGAGTTAGGGTTAGGATTAGGGTTAGCATCAGCCCTAGATTGGTGTTAGGGTTAGGGTTAGGGTTAGCATCAGCCCTAGGATAGTGTTAGGGTTAGGGTTAGCCTCAGCCCTAGGAGAGTGTTAGGGTTAGGTTTAGGGTAACCATCATCCCTAGGATAGTGTTAGGGTTGGGGATAACATCAGCCCTAGAATATTGTTAAGGCTATGGTTAGGTTTAGCATCACCCCTAGGATAGTGTTAGGGTAAGGGTTAGGGTTAGCATCACCCCTAGGATAGTGTTAGGGTTAGGGTTAGGGTTAGCATCAGCCCTAGGATAGTGTTAGGGTTAGGGTTAGGGTTAGCTTCAGCCCTAGGATAGTGTTAGGGTTAGGGTTAGCATCAGCCCTAGGATATTGTTAGGGTTAGGGTTAGGTTAGCGCCAGGCCTAGGATAGTGTTAGTGTTAGGGTTAGCATCAGCATTAGGATAGTGTTAGGGGTAGGGTTAGGGTTAGTATCAGCCGTAGGATAGTGTTATGGTTAGGGTTAGCCTCAGCCCTAGGATAGTGTTAGAGTTAGGGTTAGGGTTAGCATCAGCCCTAAGATAGTGTTAGGGTTAGGGTTAGGGTTATGATTAGCATCAGCCCTAGGATAGTGTTAGGGTTAGGGTTAGGGTTAGCATCAGCCCAAGGATAGTGTTAGGGTTAGGGTTAGCATCAGTCATAGGATAGTGTTAGGAGTAAGGTTTGGGTTAGCATCAGCCCTAGGATAGTGTTAGGGTTAGGTTTGGGTAAGCATCAGCCCTAGGATAGTGTTAGGCTTAGGGTTAGAATCAGCCCTAGGATAGTGTTAGGCTTAGGGTTAGGGTTAGCATCAGCCCTAGGATAGTGTTAGGGTTAGGGTTAGCCTTAGCCCTAGGAGAGTTGTAGGGTTAGGGTTAGGGTTAGCATCAGCCCTAGGATAGTGTTAGGGTTAGGGTTAAGGTTAGCATCAGCCCTAGGATAGTGTTAGGGTTAGAGTTAGGGTTAGCACCAGGCCTAGGATTGTGTTAGTGTTAGGGTTAGAATCAGCCTTAGGATAGTGTTAGGGTTAGGTTTAGGGTTAGCATCAGCCCTAGTATAGTGTTAGGGTTAGTGTTAGCATCAGCTCTAGGATAGTGTTAGGGTTAGGGTTAGCCTCAGCCCTAGGACAGTGTTAGGGTTACGGTTAGCATGAGCCCTAGGATAGTGTTAGGGTTAGGGTTAGGGTTAGCATCAGCCCTAGGATAGTGTTAATGTTAGGGTTAGTCTCAGCCCTAGGAGAGTTGTAGGGTTAGGGTTAGGGTTAGCATCAGCCCTAGGATAGTGTTAGGGTTAGGGTTAGGGATAGCATCTGCCCTAGGATAGTGTTAGGGTTAGGGTTAGGGTTAGCACCAGGCCTAGGATAGTGTTAGTGTTAGGGTTAGCATCAGCCTTAGGATAGTGTTAGGGGTAGGGTTACGGTTAGTATCAGCTGTAGGATAGTGTTAGTGTTAGGGTTAACCTCAGCGCTAGGATAGTGTTAGAGTTAGGGTTAGAGTTAGCATCAGCCCTAAGATAGTGTTAGGGTTAGGGTTAGGGTTATGATTAGCATCAGCCCTAGGATAGTGTTAGGGTTAGGGTTAGGGTTAGGGTTAGCATCAGCCCTAGGATAGTGTAAGGGTTAGTGTTAGCATCAGCCCTAGGATAGTGTTCGGGTTAGGGTTAGGGTTAGCATCAGCCCTAGGTTAGTGTTTGGGTTACGGTTAGGGTTAGCATCAACCCTAGGATAGTGTTAGGGTTAGGGTTGGCATCAGCCCTAGGATAGTGTTAGGGTTAGAATTAGGGTTTGCATCAGCCCTAGGATAGTGTTAGGGTTAGGGTTGGCATCAGCCCTAGGATAGTGTTAGGGTTAGAATTAGGGTTTGCATCAGCCCTAGGATAGTGTTAGGGTTAGGGTTAGCATCAGCCCTAGGATAGTGTTAGGGTTAGTGTTAGGGTTAGCATGAGTCCTAGGATACTGTTAGTGTTAGGGTTAGCATCAGCCCTAGGATAGTGTTAGGCTTAAGGTTAGCATCAGCCCTAGGATTGTGTTAGGGTTAGGTTTAGGGTTACCATCAGCCCTAGGATAGTGTTAGGTTTAGGGTTACCATCAGCCCCAGCATAGTGTTAGGGTTAGGGTTAGGGTTAGCATCAGCCCTAGGATAGTGTTAGGGTTAGGGTTAGGGTTAGCATCAGCCCTAGGATAGTGAAAGGGTTAGGGTTAGGGTTAGCATCAGGCCTAGGATAGTGTTAGATTTAGGGTTAGCATCAGCCCTAGGATAGTGTTAGGGTTAGAGTTAGCATCAGCCCTAGGATAGTGTTAGGGTTAGGGTTAGGTTTAGGGTTAGCATCAGCCCTAGGATAGTGTTAGGGTTAGGGTTAGCCTCAGCCCTAGAAGAGGGTTAGGGTTAGGTTTAGGGTTAGCATCAGCCCTAGGATAGTGTTTGGGTTAGGGATAGCTTCAGCCCAAGGACAGTGTTAGGGTAAGGGTTAGGGTTAGCATCAGCCCTAAGATAGTGTTAGGGTTAGGGTTACACTCAGCCCTAGGAGAGTATTAGGGTTAGGGTTAGGGTTAGGAACAGCCCTAGGATAGTTTTAGTGTTATTGTTAGCATCAGCCCTAGGATAGTGTTAGGGTTAGGGTTACGGTTAGAATCAGCCCTAGGATAGCGTTAGTGTTAGGGTAATCATCAGCCCTAGGAAAGTGTTAGGGTTAGGGTTAGGGATATCATCAGGCCAAGGATAGTGTTAGGGTTAGGGTTAGCATCAGCCCTAGGACAGTGTTAGGGTAAGTGTTAGGGATAGCATCAGCCCTAGGATAGTGTTAGGGTTAGGGTTAGGGTTAGCATCAGCCCTAGGATAGTGTTAGGGTTAGGGTTAGGGTTAGCATCAGCCCTAGGATAGTGTTAGGGTTAGGGTTAGCCTCAGCCCTAGGATAGTGTTAGAGTTAGGGTTACGGTTAGCATGAGCCCTAAGATAGTGTTAGGGTTAGGGTTAGGGTCAGGGTTATGATTAGCATCAGCCCTAGGATAGTGTTAGGGTTAGGGTTAGGGTTAGCATCAGCCCTAGAATAGTGTTAGGGTTAGGGTTAGCATCATCCCTAGGATAGTGTTAGGGTTAGCTTTAGGGTTAGCATCAGCCCTAGGATAGTGTTATGGTTAGGGTTATCATCAGCCCTGGGATAGTGTTAGGGTTAGGGTTAGGGTTAGCATCAGGCCTAGGATAGTGTTAGTGTTAGGGTTAGGGTTAGCATCAGCTCTAGGATAGTGTTAGGGTTAGGGTTAGCCAGAGCCCTAGGAGAGTGTTAGGGTTAGGTTTAGGGTTAGCATCAGCCTTAGGATAGTGTTAGGGTTAGGGATAGCATCAGCCCTAGGATAGTGTTAGGGTTATTGTTAGGGTTAGCATCAGCCCTAGGATAGTGTTAGGCTTAGGGTTAGCATCAGCCCTAGGATTGTGTTAGGGTTAGGTTTAGGGTTACCATCAGCCCTAGGATAGTGTTAGGTTTAGGGTTACCATCAGCCCCAGCATAGTGTTAGGGTTAGGGTTAGGGTTAGCATCAGCCGTAGGATAGTGTTAGGGTTAGGGTTAGGGTTAGCATCAGCCCTAGGATAGTGAAAGGGTTAGGGTTAGGGTTAGCATCAGGCCTAGGATAGTGTTAGATTTAGGGTTAGCATCAGCCCTAGGATAGTGTTAGGGTTAGAGTTAGCATCAGCCCTAGGATAGTGTTAGGGTTAGGGTTAGGTTTAGGGTTAGCATCAGCCCTAGGATAGTGTTAGGGTTAGGGTTAGCCTCAGCCCTAGAAGAGGGTTAGGGTTAGGTTTAGGGTTAGCATCAGCCCTAGGATAGTGTTTGGGTTAGGGATAGCTTCAGCCCAAGGACAGTGTTAGGGTAAGGGTTAGGGTTAGCATCAGCCCTAAGATAGTGTTAGGGTTAGGGTTACACTCAGCCCTAGGAGAGTATTAGGGTTAGGGTTAGGGTTAGGAACAGCCCTAGGATAGTTTTAGTGTTATTGTTAGCATCAGCCCTAGGATAGTGTTAGGGTTAGGGTTACGGTTAGAATCAGCCCTAGGATAGCGTTAGTGTTAGGGTAATCATCAGCCCTAGGAAAGTGTTAGGGTTAGGGTTAGGGATATCATCAGGCCAAGGATAGTGTTAGGGTTAGGGTTAGCATCAGCCCTAGGACAGTGTTAGGGTAAGTGTTAGGGATAGCATCAGCCCTAGGATAGTGTTAGGGTTAGGGTTAGGGTTAGCATCAGCCCTAGGATAGTGTTAGGGTTAGGGTTAGGGTTAGCATCAGCCCTAGGATAGTGTTAGGGTTAGGGTTAGCCTCAGCCCTAGGATAGTGTTAGAGTTAGGGTTACGGTTAGCATGAGCCCTAAGATAGTGTTAGGGTTAGGGTTAGGGTCAGGGTTATGATTAGCATCAGCCCTAGGATAGTGTTAGGGTTAGGGTTAGGGTTAGCATCAGCCCTAGAATAGTGTTAGGGTTAGGGTTAGCATCATCCCTAGGATAGTGTTAGGGTTAGCTTTAGGGTTAGCATCAGCCCTAGGATAGTGTTATGGTTAGGGTTATCATCAGCCCTGGGATAGTGTTAGGGTTAGGGTTAGGGTTAGCATCAGGCCTAGGATAGTGTTAGTGTTAGGGTTAGGGTTAGCATCAGCTCTAGGATAGTGTTAGGGTTAGGGTTAGCCAGAGCCCTAGGAGAGTGTTAGGGTTAGGTTTAGGGTTAGCATCAGCCTTAGGATAGTGTTAGGGTTAGGGATAGCATCAGCCCTAGGATAGTGTTAGGGTTATTGTTAGGGTTAGCATCAGCCCTAGGATAGTGTTAGGCTTAGGGTTAGCATCAGCCCTAGGATTGTGTTAGGGTTAGGTTTAGGGTTACCATCAGCCCTAGGATAGTGTTAGGTTTAGGGTTACCATCAGCCCCAGCATAGTGTTAGGGTTAGGGTTAGGGTTAGCATCTGCCGTAGGATAGTGTTAGGGTTAGGGTTAGGGTTAGCATCAGCCCTAGGATAGTGAAAGGGTTAGGGTTAGGGTTAGCATCAGGCCTAGGATAGTGTTAGATTTAGGGTTAGCATCAGCCCTAGGATAGTGTTAGGGTTAGAGTTAGCATCAGCCCTAGTATAGTGTTAGGGTTAGGGTTAGGGTTAGCATCAGCCCTAGGATAGTGTTAGGGTTAGGGTAAGGGTTAGCATCAGCCCTAGGATAGTGTTAGGGTTAGGGTTAGCCTCAGCCCTAGAAGAGTGTTAGGGTTAGGTTTAGGGTTAGCATCAGCCCTAGGATAGTGTTTGGGTTAGGGATAGCTTCAGCCCAAGGATAGTGTTAGGGTAAAGGTTAGGGTTAGCATCAGCCCTAAGATAGTGTTAGGGTTAGGGTTACACTCAGCCCTAGGAGAGTATTAGGGTTAGGGTTAGGGTTAGGAACAGCCCTAGGATAGTGTTAGGGTTATTGTTAGCATCAGCCCTAGGATAGTGTTAGGGTTAGGGTTACGGTTAGAATCAGCCCTAGGATAGTGTTAGTGTTAGGGTAATCATCAGCCATAGGATAGTGTTAGGGTTAGGGTTAGGGATATCATCAGGCCTAGGATAGTGTTAGGGTTAGGGTTAGCATCAGCCCTAGGATAGTGTTAGGGTAAGTGTTAGGGATAGCATGAGCCCTAGGATAGTGTTAGGGTTAGGGTTAGGGTTAGCATCAGCCCTAGGATAGTGTTAGGGTTAGGGTTAGGGTTAGCATCAGCCCTAGGATAGTGTTAGGGTTAGGGTTAGCATCAGCCCTAGGATAGTGTTAGGGTTAGGGTTAGGTTTAGCACCAGGCCTAGGATAGTGTTAGTGTTATTGTTAGCATCAGCCTTAGGATAGTGTTAGGGGTAGGGTTAGGGTTAGTATCAGCCGTAGGATAGTGTTAGGGTTAGGGTTAGCCTCAGCCCTAGGATAGTGTTAGAGTTAGGGTTTCGGTTAGCATGAGCCCTAAGATAGTGTTAGGGTTAGGGTTAGGGTTAGCATCAGCCCTAGGATAGTGTTAGGGTTAGGGTTATCATCAGCCCTGGGATAGTGTTAGGGTTAGGGTTAGGGTTAGCATCAGGCCTAGGATAGTGTTAGTGTTAGGGTTAGGGTTAGCATCAGCTCTAGGATAGTGTTAGGGTTAGGCTTAGCCAGAGCCCTAGGAGAGTGTTAGGGTTAGGTTTAGGGCTAGCATCAGCCGTAGGATCGTGTTAGGGTTAGGGATAGCATCAGCCCTAGGATAGTGTTAGGGTTATGTTAAGTTTTAGCATCAGCCCTAGGATAATGTTAGGGTAAGGGTTAGGGTTAGCCTCAGCCCTAAGATAGTGTTAGGGTTAGGGTTAGCCTCAGCCCTAGGAGAGTGTTAGGGTTAGGGTTAGGGTTAGCATCAGCCCTAGGATAGTGTTAGGGTTAGGGTAAGCATCATCCCTAGGAGAGTGTTAGGGTTAGGGTTACGGTTAGAATCAGCCCTAGGATAGTGTTAGTGTTCCGGTCATCATCAGCCCTAGAATAGTGTTAGGGTTAGGGTTAGGGATATCATCAGGCCTAGGATAGTGTTAGGGTTTGGGTTAGCATCAGCCCTAGGATAGTGTTAGGGTTAAGGTTAGGGTTATCATCAGCCCTAGGATAGTGTTAGGGTTAGGTTTAGGGTTAGCATCAGCCCCAGTACTGTGTTAGGGTTAGGGATAGCATCAGCCCTAGGATTGTGTTAGGGATATGTTTAGGTTTAGCATCAGCCCTAGGAGAGTGTTAGGGTAAGGGTTAGGGTTAGCATCAGCCCTAAGGTAGTGTTAGGGTTAGGGTTAGACTCTGCCCTAGGAGAGTATTAGGGTTAGGGTTAGGGTTAGCAACAGCCCTAGGATAGTGTTAGGGTGATTGTTAGCATCAGCCCTAGGACAGTGTTAGGGTTAGGGTTACGGTTAGAATCAGCCCTAGGATAGTGTTAGTGTTAGGGTCATCATCAACCCTAGGATAGTGTTAGGGTTAGGGTTATGGATATCATCAGGCCTAGGATAGTGTTAAGGTTAGGGTTAGCATCAGCCCTAGGATAGTGTTAGGGTAAGGGTTAGGGTTAGCATCAGCCCTAGGATAGTGTTAGGGTTAGGGTTAAGGATGGCATCAGCCCTAGGATAGTGTTAGGGTTAGGGTTAGGGTTAGCATCAGCCCTAGGATAGTGTTAGGGTTAGGGTTAGCATCAGCCCTAGGATAGTGTTAGGGTTAGGGTTAGGGTTAGCACCAGGCCTAGGATAGTGTTAGTGTTAGGGTTAGCATCAGCCTTAGGATAGTGTTAGGGGTAGGGTTAGGGTTAGTATCAGCCGTAGGTTAGTGTTAGTGTTAGGGTTAGCCTCAGCCCTAGGATAGTTGCAGAGTCAGGGTTACGGTTAGCATCAGCCCTAAGATAGTGTTAGGGTTAGGGTTAGGGTTATGATTAGCATCAGCCCTAGGATAGTGTTAGGGTTAGGGTTAGGGTTAGCATCATCCCTAGGATAGTGTTAGGGTTAGGGTTAGCATGAGCCCTAGGATACTGTTAGGGTTAGGGTTAGGGTTAGCATCAGCCCTAGGATAGTGTTAGGGTTAGGGTTAGGGTTAGCATCAGCCCTAGGATAGTGGAAGGGTTAGGGTTAGGGTTAGCATCAGGCCTAGGATAGTGTTACAGTTAGGGTTAGCATCATCCCTAGGATAGTGTTAGGGTTAGGATTAGGGTTAGCATCAGCCCTAGGATAGTGTTAGGGTTAGGGTTATGGTTAGCATCAGCCCTAGGATAGTGTTAGGGTTAGGGTTAGCCTCAGTCCTAGGAGAGTCTTAGGGTTAGGGTTAGGGTTAGCATCAGCCCTAGGATAGTGTTAGGGTTAGGGTAAGCATCAGCCCTAGGATAGTGTTTGGGTTAGGGTTGCGGTTAGAATCAGCCCTAGGATAGTGTTACTATTAGGGTCATCATCAGCCCTAGGATAGTGTTAGGGTTAGGGTTAGGGATATCATCAGGCCTAGGATTGTGTTAGGGTTAGGGTTAGCATCAGCCCTAGGATAGTGTTAGGGTTAGGGTTAAGGTTAGCATCAGCCCTAGGATAGTGTTAGTTTTAGGGTTAGGGTTAGCATCAGCCCCAGGATAGTGTTAGGGTTAGGGTTAGGGATAGCATCAGCCCTAGGATAGTGTTAGGGTTACGGTTAGCATCAGCCCTAGGATAGTGTTAGGGTTAGTTTTAGAGTTAGCATGAGTCCTAGGATAGTGTTAGGGTTAGGGTTAGCATCAGCCCTAGGATAGTGTTAGGGTTATTGTTAGGGTTAGCATCAGCCCTAGGATAGTGTTAGGCTTAGGGTTAGCATCAGCCCTAGGATTGTGTTAGGGTTAGGTTTAGGGTTACCATCAGCCCTAGGATAGTGTTAGGTTTAGGGTTACCATCAGCCCCAGCATAGTGTTAGGGTTAGGGTTAGGGTTAGCATCAGCCGTAGGATAGTGGTAGGGTTAGGGTTAGGGTTAGCATCAGCCCTAGGATAGTGAAAGGGTTAGGGTTAGGGTTAGCATCAGGCCTAGGATAGTGTTAGATTTAGGGTTAGCATCAGCCCTAGGATAGTGTTAGGGTTAGAGTTAGCATCAGCCCTAGGATAGTGTTAGGGTTAGGGTTAGGGTTAGCATCAGCCCTAGGATAGTGTTAGGGTTAGGGTTAGCCTCAGCCCTAGAAGAGTGTTAGGGTTAGGTTTAGGGTTAGCATCAGGCCTAGCATAGTGTTTGGGTTAGGGATAGCTTCAGCCCAAGGATAGTGTTAGGGTAAGGGTTAGGGTTAGCATCAGCCCTAAGATAGTGTTAGGGTTAGGGTTACACTCAGCCCTAGGAGAGTATTATGGTTAGGGTTAGGGTTAGGAACAGCCCTAGGATAGTGTTAGGGTTATTGTTAGCATCAGCCCTAGGATAGTGTTAGGGTTAGGGTTACGGTTAGAATCAGCCCTAGGATAGTGTTAGTGTTAGGGTAATCATCAGCCATAGGATAGTGTTATGGTTAGGGTTAGGGATATCATCAGGCCTAGGATAGTGTTAGGGTTAGGGTTAGCATCAGCCCTAGGATAGTGTTAGGGTAAGTGTTAGGGATAGCATCAGCCCTAGGATAGTGTTAGGGTTAGGGTTAGGGTTAGCATCAGCCCTAGGATAGTGTTAGGGTTAGGGTTAGGGTTAGCATCAGCCCTAGGATAGTGTTAGGGTTAGGGTTAGGGTTAGTATCAGCCGTAGGATAGTGTTACAGTTAGGGTTAGCCTCAGCCCTAGGATAGTGTTAGAGTTAGGGTTAGGGTTAGGATCAGCCCTAAGATAGTGTTAGGGTTAGGGTTAGCCTCAGCCCTAGAAGAGTGTTAGGGTTAGGGTTAGGGTTAGCATCAGCCCTAGGATAGTGTTAGGGTTATTGTTAGCATCAGCCCTAGGATAGTGTTAGGGTTAGGGTTAGGGTTAGCATCAGCCGTAGGATAGTGTTATGGTTAGTGTTAGCATCAGCCCTAGGATAGTGTTAGGGTTAGGGTTAGGGTTAGCATCAGCCCAAGGATAGTGTTAGGGTTAGGGTTAGCATCAGCAATAGGAAAGTGTTATGGTTTGGGTTAGGGTTATCATCAGCCGTAGGATAGTGTTAGGGTTAGGTTAGCCTCAGCCCTAGGATAGTGTTAGGGTTAGGGTTAGGGTTAGCATCAGCCCTAGGATAGTGTTTGGGTTAGGGTTTGCCTCAGCCCTAGGAGAGTGTTAGTGTTAGGGATAGGGTTAGCATCAGGCCTAGGACAGTGTTAGGGTTAGAGTTAGCATCAGCCCTAGGATAGGGTTAGGGTTAGGATTAGGGTTAGCATCAGCCCTAGGATAGTGTTAGGGTTAGGGTTAGGGTTAGCATCACCCCTAGGATAGTGTTAGGGTTAGGGTTAGCCTCAGCCCTAGGAGAGTGTTAGGGTTAGGTTTAGGGTTACCATCAGCCCTAGGATAGTGTTAGGGTTAGGGATAGCATCAGCCCTAGGATAGTGTTAGGGTTATGGTTAGTTTTAGCATCAGCTCTATGATAGTGTTAGGGTAAGGGATAGGGTTAGCATCAGCCCTAGGATAGTGTTAGGGTTAGGGTTAGGGTTACCATCAGCCCGAGGATAGTGTTAGGGTTAGGGTTAGGCTTAGCTTCAGCCCTAGGATAGTGTTAGGGTTAGGGTTAGCATAAGCCCTAGGATAGTGTTAGGGTTAGTGTTAGGGTTAGCACCAGGCCTGGGATAGTGTTAGTGTTAGGGTTAGCATCAGCCTTAGGATAGTGTTAGGGATAGGGTTAGGGTTAGTATCAGCCGTAGGATAGTGTTATGGTTAGGGTTAGCCTAAGCCCTAGGATAGTGTTAGAGTTAGGGTTAGGGTTAGCATCAGCCCTAAGATAGTGTTAGGGTTAGGGTTAGGGTTATGATTAGCATCAGCCCTAGGATAGTGTTAGGGTTAGGGTTAGGGTTAGCAGCAGCCCAAGGATAGTGTTAGGGTTAGGGTTAGCATCAGCCCTAGGATAGTGTTAGGGTTAAGGTTAGGGTTAGCATCAGCCCTAGGATAGTGTTAGGGTTAGGGTTATCATGAGCCCTAGGATAGTGTTAGGGTTAGGGTTAGGGTTAGCATCAGGCCTAGGATAGTGTTAGGGTTAGGGTTAGGGTAAGCATCAGCCCTAGGGTAGTGTTAGGGTTAGGGTTAGCATCAGCCCTAGCATAGTGTTAGGGTTAGGGTTAGGGTTATCACCAGGCCTAGGATAGTGTTGGTGGAAGGGTTAGCATCAGGCCTAGGATAGTGTTAGGGTTAGGGTTAAGGTTAGCATCAGCCTAGGATAGTGTTAGGGTTGGAGTTAGCATCAGCCCTAGGATAGTGTTAGGGTTAGGGTTAGGGTTAGCATCAGCCCTAGGATAGTGTTAGGGTTAGGGTTAGGGTTAGCATCAGCCCTAGGATAGTGTTAGGGTTAGGGTTAGGGTTAGCATCAGCCCTAGGATAGTGTTAGGGTTAGGGTTAGGGTTAGTATCAGCCGTAGGATAGTGTTACAGTTAGGGTTAGCCTCAGCCCTAGGATAGTGTTAGAGTTAGGGTTAGGGTTAGGATCAGCCCTAAGATAGTGTTAGGGTTAGGGTTAGCCTCAGCCCTAGAAGAGTGTTAGGGTTAGGGTTAGGGTTAGCATCAGCCCTAGGATAGTGTTAGGGTTATTGTTAGCATCAGCCCTAGGATAGTGTTAGGGTTAGGGTTAGGGTTAGCATCAGCCGTAGGATAGTGTTATGGTTAGTGTTAGCATCAGCCCTAGGATAGTGTTAGGGTTAGGGTTAGGGTTAGCATCAGCCCAAGGATAGTGTTAGGGTTAGGGTTAGCATCAGCAATAGGAAAGTGTTATGGTTTGGGTTAGGGTTATCATCAGCCGTAGGATAGTGTTAGGGTTAGGTTAGCCTCAGCCCTAGGATAGTGTTAGGGTTAGGGTTAGGGTTAGCATCAGCCCTAGGATAGTGTTTGGGTTAGGGTTTGCCTAAGCCCTAGGAGAGTGTTAGTGTTAGGGATAGGGTTAGCATCAGGCCTAGGACAGTGTTAGGGTTAGAGTTAGCATCAGCCCTAGGATAGGGTTAGGGTTAGGATTAGGGTTAGCATCAGCCCTAGGATAGTGTTAGGGTTAGGGTTAGGGTTAGCATCACCCCTAGGATAGTGTTAGGGTTAGGGTTAGCCTCAGCCCTAGGAGAGTGTTAGGGTTAGGTTTAGGGTTACCATCAGCCCTAGGATAGTGTTAGGGTTAGGGATAGCATCAGCCCTAGGATAGTGTTAGGGTTATGGTTAGTTTTAGCATCAGCCCTAGGATAGTGTTAGGGTAAGGGATAGGGTTAGCATCAGCCCTAGGATAGTGTTAGGGTTAGGGTTAGGGTTACCATCAGCCCGAGGATAGTGTTAGGGTTAGGGTTAGGCTTAGCTTCAGCCCTAGGATAGTGTTAGGGTTAGGGTTAGCATAAGCCCTAGGATAGTGTTAGGGTTAGTGTTAGGGTTAGCACCAGGCCTGGGATAGTGTTAGTGTTAGGGTTAGCATCAGCCTTAGGATAGTGTTAGGGGTAGGGTTAGGGTTAGTATCAGCCGTAGGATAGTGTTATGGTTAGGGTTAGCCTAAGCCCTAGGATAGTGTTAGAGTTAGGGTTAGGGTTAGCATCAGCCCTAAGATAGTGTTAGGGTTAGGGTTAGGGTTATGATTAGCATCAGCCCTAGGATAGTGTTAGGGTTAGGGTTAGGGTTAGCAGCAGCCCAAGGATAGTGTTAGGGTTAGGGTTAGCATCAGCCCTAGGATAGTGTTAGGGTTAAGGTTAGGGTTAGCATCAGCCCTAGGATAGTGTTAGGGTTAGGGTTATCATGAGCCCTAGGATAGTGTTAGGGTTAGGGTTAGGGTTAGCATCAGGCCTAGGATAGTGTTAGGGTTAGGGTTAGGGTAAGCATCAGCCCTAGGGTAGTGTTAGGGTTAGGGTTAGCATCAGCCCTAGCATAGTGTTAGGGTTAGGGTTAGGGTTATCACCAGGCCTAGGATAGTGTTGGTGGAAGGGTTAGCATCAGGCCTAGGATAGTGTTAGGGTTAGGGTTAAGGTTAGCATCAGCCTAGGATAGTGTTAGGGTTGGAGTTAGCATCAGCCCTAGGATAGTGTTAGGGTTAGGGTTAGGGTTAGCATCAGCCCTAGGATAGTGTTAGGGTTAGGGTTAGGGTTAGCATCAGCCCTAGGATAGTGTTAGGGTTAGGGTTAGGGTAAGCATCAGCCCTAGGGTAGTGTTAGGGTTAGGGTTAGCATCAGCCCTAGGATAGTGTTAGGGTTAGGGTTAGGGTTATCACCAGGCCTAGGATAGTGTTGGTGGAAGGGTTAGCATCAGGCCTAGGATAGTGTTAGGGTTAGGGTTAAGGTTAGCATCAGCCCTAGGATAGTGTTAGGGTTAGAGTTAGCATCAGCCCTAGGATAGTGTTAGGGTTAGGGTTAGGGTTAGCATGAGCCCTAGGATTTTGTTAGGGTTAGGGTTAGCCTCAGCCCTAGGAGAGTGTTAGCGTTAGGTTTAGGGTAGCATCAGCCCTAGGATAGTGTTAGGGTTAGGGATAGCATCAGCCCTAGGATAGTGTTAGGGTTAGGGTTAGGTTTATCATCAGCCCTAGGATAGTGTTAGGGTAAGGGTTAGGGTTAGCATCAGCCCTAGGATAGTGTTAGGGTTAGGGTTAGGGTTAGCATCAGCCCTAGGATAGTGTTAGTGTTAGGGTTAGAATCAGCCCAAGGATAGTTTTAGGGTTAGGGTTAGGGTTAGCATCAGCCGTAGGGTAGTGTTAGAGTTAGGGTTAGCCTCAGCCCTAGGAGAGTGTCAGGGTTAGGGTTAGGGTTAGCATCAGCCCTAGGATAGTCTTAGGGTTAGGGTTAGCATCAGCGCTAGCATAGTGTTAGGGTTAGGGTTATGTTTAGCATCAGCCCTAGAATAGTGTTAGGGTAAGGGTTAGGGTTAGCATCAGCTCTAAGACAGTGTTAGGGTTAGGGTTAGCCTCATCCCTAGGAGAGTGTTAGGGTTAGGGTTAGGGTTAGCATCAGCCCTAGGATAGTGTTAGGGTTATTGTTAGCATCAGCCCTAGGATAGTGTTAAGGTTAGGGTTAGGGTTAGCATCAGCCCTAGGATAGTGTTAGGGTTAGGGTTAGCATCAGCCCTAGGATAGTGTTAGGGTTATGGTTAGGTTTAGCATCAGCCCTAGGATAGTGTTATGGTAAGGGTTAGGGTTAGCATCAGCCCTAGGATAGTGTTAGGGTTAGGGTTAGCATCAGCCCTAGGATAGTGTTAGCTTTAGGGTTAGGGTTAGCATCAGCCCAAGGATAGTGTTAGGGTTAGGGTTAGCATCAGCAATAGGAAAGTGTTATGGTTTGGGTTAGGGTTATCATGAGCCGTAGGATAGTGTTAGGGTTAGGTTAGCCTCAGCCCTAGGATAGTGTTAGGGTTAGGGTTAGGGTTAGCATCAGCCCTAGGATAGTGTTTGTGTTAGGGTTTGCCTCAGCCCTAGGAGAGTGTTAGTGTTAGGGATAGGGATATCATCAGGCCTAGGACAGTGTTAGGGTTAGAGTTAGCATCAGCCCTAAGATAGAGTTAGGGTTAGGATTAGGGTTAGCATCAGCCCTAGGATAGTGTTAGGGTTAGGGTTAGGGTTAGCATCACCCCTAGGATAGTGTTAGGGTTAGGGTTAGCCTCAGCCCTAGGAGAGTGTTAGGGTTAGGTTTAGGGTTACCATCAGCCCTAGGATAGTGTTAGGGTTAGGGATAGCATCAGACCTAGGATAGTGTTAGGGTTATGGTTAGTTTTAGCATCAGCCCTAGGATAGTGTTAGGGTAAGGGATAGGGTTAGCATCAGCCCTAGGATAGTGTTAGGGTTAGGGTTAGGGTTACCATCAGCCCGAGGATAGTGTTAGGGTTAGGGTTGGGCTTAGCTTCAGCCCTAGGATAGTGTTAGGGTTAGGGTTAGCATCAGCCCTAGGATAGTGTTAGGGTTAGGGTTAGGGTTAGCACCAGGCCTAGGATAGTGTTAGTGTTAGGGTTAGCATCAGCCTTAGGATAGTGTTAGGGGTAGGGTTAGGGTTAGTATCAGCCGTAGGATAGTGTTATGGTTAGGGTTAGCCTAAGCCCTAGGATAGTGTTAGAGTTAGGGTTAGGGTTAGCATCAGCCCTAAGATAGTGTTAGGGTTAGGGTTAGGGTTATGATTAGCATCAGCCCTAGGATAGTGTTAGGGTTAGGGTTAGGGTTAGCATCAGCCCAAGGATAGTGTTAGGGTTAGGGTTAGCATCAGCCCTAGGATAGTGTTAGGGTTAAGGTTAGGGTTAGCATCAGCCCTAGGATAGTGTTAGGGTTAGGGTTATCATGAGCCCTAGGATAGTCTTAGGGTTAGGGTTAGGGTTAGCATCAGGCCTAGGATAGTGTTAGGGTTAGGGTTAGGGTAAGCATCAGCCCTAGGGTAGTGTTAGGGTTAGGGTTAGCATCAGCCCTAGCATAGTGTTAGGGTTAGGGTTAGGGTTATCACCAGGCCTAGGATAGTGTTGGTGGAACGGTTAGCATCAGGCCTAGGATAGTGTTAGAGTTAGGGTTAGGGTTAGCATCAGCCCTAGGATAGTGTTAGTGTTAGGGTTAGCATCAGCCCTAGGATAGTGTTAGGGTTAGGTTTGGGTAAGCATCAGCCCTAGGATAGTGTTAGGGTTAGGGTTAGCATCAGCCCTAGGATAGTGTTAGGCTTAGGGTTAGGGTTAGCATCAGCCCTAGGATAGTGTTAGGGTTATGGTTAGCCTCAGCCCTAGGAGAGTTGTAGGATTAGGGTTAGGGTTATCATGAGCCCTAGGATAGTGTTAGTGTTAGGGTTAGGGTTAGCATCAGGCCTAGGATAGTATTAGGGTTAGGGTTAGGGTAAGCATCAGCCCTAGGGTAGTGTTAGGGTTAGGGTTAGCATCAGCCCTAGGATAGTGTTAGGGTTAGGGTTAGGGTTATCACCAGGCCTAGGATAGTGTTGGTGGAAGGGTTAGCATCAGGCCTAGGATAGTGTTAGTGTTAGGGTTAAGGTTAGCATCAGCCCTAGAATAGTGTTAGGGTTAGAGTTAGCATCAGCCCTAGGATAGTGTTAGGGTTAGGGTTAGGGTTAGCATCAGCCCTAGGATAGTGTTAGGGTTAGGGTTAGGGTTAGCATGAGCCCTAGGATAGTGTTAGGGTTAGGGTTAGCCTCAGCCCTAGGAGCGTGTTAGCGTTAGGTTTAGGGTAGCATCAGCCCTAGGATAGTGTTAGGGTTAGGGATAGCATCAGCCCTAGGATAGTGTTAGGGTTAGGGTTAGGTTTATCATCAGCCCTAGGATAGTGTTAGGGTAAGGGTTAGGGTTAGCATCAGCCCTAGGATAGTGTTAGGGTTAGGGTTAGGGTTAGCATCAGCCCTAGGATAGTGTTAGTGTTAGGGTTAGAATCAGCCCAAGGATAGTTTTAGGGTTAGGGTTAGGGTTAGCATCAGCCGTAGGGTAGTGTTAGAGTTAGGGTTAGCCTCAGCCCTAGGAGAGTGTTAGGGTTAGGGTTAGGGTTAGCATCAGCCCTAGGATAGTCTTAGGGTTAGGGTTAGCATCAGCGCTAGCATAGTGTTAGGGTTAGGGTTATGTTTAGCATCAGCCCTAGAATAGTGTTAGGGTAAGGGTTAGGGTTAGCACAGCTCTAAGACAGTGTTAGGGTTAGGGTTAGCCTCAGCCCTAGGAGAGTGTTAGGGTTAGGGTTAGGGTTAGCATCAGCCCTAGGATAGTGTTAGGGTTATTGTTAGCATCAGCCCTAGGATAGTGTTAAGGTTAGGGTTAGGGTTAGCATCAGCCCTAGGATAGTGTTAGGGTTAGGGTTAGCATCAGCCCTAGGATAGTGTTAGGGTTATGGTTAGGTTTAGCATCAGCCCTAGGATAGTGTTATGGTAAGGGTTAGGGTTAGCATCAGCCCTAGGATAGTGTTAGGGTTAGGGTTAGCATCAGCCCTAGGATAGTGTTAGCTTTAGGGTTAGGGTTAGCATCAGCCCAAGGATAGTGTTAGGGTTAGGGTTAGCATCAGCAATAGGAAAGTGTTATGGTTTGGGTTAGGGTTATCATCAGCCGTAGGATAGTGTTAGGGTTAGGTTAGCCTCAGCCCTAGGATAGTGTTAGGGTTAGGGTTAGGGTTAGCATCAGCCCTAGGATAGTGTTTGTGTTAGGGTTTGCCTCAGCCCTAGGAGAGTGTTAGTGTTAGGGATAGGGTTAGCATCAGGCCTAGGACAGTGTTAGGGTTAGAGTTAGCATCAGCCCTAGGATAGAGTTAGGGTTAGGATTAGGGTTAGCATCAGCCCTAGGATAGTGTTAGGGTTAGGGTTAGGGTTAGCATCACCCCTAGGATAGTGTTAGGGTTAGGGTTAGCCTCAGCCCTAGGAGAGTGTTAGGGTTAGGTTTAGGGTTACCATCAGCCCTAGGATAGTGTTAGGGTTAGGGATAGCATCAGACCTAGGATAGTGTTAAGGTTATGGTTAGTTTTAGCATCAGCCCTAGGATAGTGTTAGGGTAAGGGATAGGGTAAGCATCAGCCCTAGGATACTGTTAGGGTTAGGGTTAGGGTTACCATCAGCCCGAGGATAGTGTTAGGGTTAGGGTTGGGCTTAGCTTCAGCCCTAGGATAGTGTTAGGGTTAGGGTTAGCATCAGCCCTAGGATAGTGTTAGGGTTAGGGTTAGGGTTAGCACCAGGCCTAGGATAGTGTTAGTGTTAGGGTTAGCATCAGCCTTAGGATAGTGTTAGGGGTAGGGTTAGGGTTAGTATCAGCCGTAGGATAGTGTTATGGTTAGGGTTAGCCTAAGCCCTAGGATAGTGTTAGAGTTAGGGTTAGGGTTAGCATCAGCCCTAAGATAGTGTTAGGGTTAGGGTTAGGGTTATGATTAGCATCAGCCCTAGGATAGTGTTAGGGTTAGGGTTAGGGTTAGCATCAGCCCAAGGATAGTGTTAGGGTTAGGGTTAGCATCAGCCCTAGGATAGTGTTAGGGTTAAGGTTAGGGTTAGCATCAGCCCTAGGATAGTGTTAGGGTTAGGGTTATCATGAGCCCTAGGATAGTCTTAGGGTTAGGGTTAGGGTTAGCATCAGGCCTAGGATAGTGTTAGGGTTAGGGTTAGGGTAAGCATCAGCCCTAGGGTAGTGTTAGGGTTAGGGTTAGCATCAGCCCTAGCATAGTGTTAGGGTTAGGGTTAGGGTTATCACCAGGCCTAGGATAGTGTTGGTGGAAGGGTTAGCATCAGGCCTAGGATAGTGTTAGAGTTAGGGTTAGGGTTAGCATCAGCCCTAGGATAGTGTTAGTGTTAGGGTTAGCATCAGCCCTAGGATAGTGTTAGGGTTAGGTTTGGGTAAGCATCAGCCCTAGGATAGTGTTAGGGTTAGCGTTAGCATCAGCCCTAGGATAGTGTTAGGCTTAGGGTTAGGGTTAGCATCAGCCCTAGGATAGTGTTAGGGTTAGGCTTAGCCTCAGCCCTAGGAGAGTTGTAGGATTAGGGTTAGGGTTATCATGAGCCCTAGGATAGTGTTAGTGTTAGGGTTAGGGTTAGCATCAGGCCTAGGATAGTGTTAGGGTTAGGGTTAGGGTAAGCATCAGCCCTAGGGTAGTGTTAGGGTTAGGGTTAGCATCAGCCCTAGGATAGTGTTAGGGTTAGGGTTAGGGTTATCACCAGGCCTAGGATAGTGTTGGTGGAAGGGTTAGCATGAGGCCTAGGATAGTGTTAGGGTTAGGGTTAAGGTTAGCATCAGCCCTAGAATAGTGTTAGGGTTAGAGTTAGCATCAGCCCTAGGATAGTGTTAGGGTTAGGGTTAGGGTTAGCATCAGCCCTAGGATAGTGTTAGGGTTAGGGTTAGGGTTAGCATCAGCCCTAGGATAGTGTTAGGGTTAGGGTTAGGGTTAGCATGAGCCCTAGGATAGTGTTAGGGTTAGGGTTAGCCTCAGCCCTAGGAGAGTGTTAGCGTTAGGTTTAGGGTAGCATCAGCCCTAGGATAGTGTTAGGGTTAGGGATAGCATCAGCCCTAGGATAGTGTTAGGGTTAGGGTTAGGTTTATCATCAGCCCTAGGATAGTGTTAGGGTAAGGGTTAGGGTTAGCATCAGCCCTAGGATAGTGTTAGGGTTAGGGTTAGGGTTAGCATCAGCCTAGGATAGTGTTAGTGTTAGGGTTAGAATCAGCCCAATGATAGTGTTAGGGTTAGGGTTAGGGTTAGCATCAGCCGTAGGGTAGTGTTAGGGTTAGGGTTAGCCTCAGCCCTAGGATAGTGTTAGAGTTAGGGTTAGGGTTAGCATCAGCCCTGAGATAGTGTTAGGGTTAGGGTTAGGGTTATGATTAGCATCAGCCCTAGGATAGTGTTAGGGTTAGGGTTAGGGTTAGCATCAGCCCAAGGATAGTGTTAGGGTTAGGGTTAGCATCAGCCCTAGGATAGTGTTAGGGTTAGGGTTAGGGATAGCATCAGCCCTAGGTTAGTGTTAGGGTTAGGGTTATCATCAGCCCTAGGATAGTGTTAGGGTTAGGGTTAGGGTTAGCATCAGGCCTAGGATAGTGTTAGGGTTAGGGTTAGCATCAGCCCTAGGATAGTGTTAAGGTTAGGTTTAGTGTTACCATCGGCCCTAGCATAGTGTTAGGGTTAGGGATAGCATCAGCCCTAGGATAGTGTAGGGTAATGGTTAGGTTTAGCATCAGCCCTAGGATAGTGTTAGGGTAAGGGTTAGGGTTAGCATCAGCCCTAGGATAGTGTTATGGTTAGGGTTAGGGTTAGCATCAGCCCTAGGATAGTGTTAGGGTAAGGGATAGGGTAAGCATCAGCCCTAGGATAGTGTTAGGGTTAGGGTTAGGGTTACCATCAGCCCGAGGATAGTGTTAGGGTTAGGGTTGGGCTTAGCTTCAGCCCTAGGATAGTGTTAGGGTTAGGGTTAGCATCAGCCCTAGGATAGTGTTAGGGTTAGGGTTAGGGTTAGCACCAGGCCTAGGATAGTGTTAGTGTTAGGGTTAGCATCAGCCTTAGGATAGTGTTAGGGGTAGGGTTAGGGTTAGTATCAGCCGTAGGATAGTGTTATGGTTAGGGTTAGCCTAAGCCCTAGGATAGTGTTAGAGTTAGGGTTAGGGTTAGCATCAGCCCTAAGATAGTGTTAGGGTTAGGGTTAGGGTTATGATTAGCATCAGCCCTAGGATAGTGTTAGGGTTAGGGTTAGGGTTAGCATCAGCCCAAGGATAGTGTTAGGGTTAGGGTTAGCATCAGCCCTAGGATAGTGTTAGGGTTAAGGTTAGGGTTAGCATCAGCCCTAGGATAGTGTTAGGGTTAGGGTTATCATGAGCCCTAGGATAGTCTTAGGGTTAGGGTTAGGGTTAGCATCAGGCCTAGGATAGTGTTAGGGTTAGGGTTAGGGTAAGCATCAGCCCTAGGGTAGTGTTAGGGTTAGGGTTAGCATCAGCCCTAGCATAGTGTTAGGGTTAGGGTTAGGGTTATCACCAGGCCTAGGATAGTGTTGGTGGAAGGGTTAGCATCAGGCCTAGGATAGTGTTAGAGTTAGGGTTAGGGTTAGCATCAGCCCTAGGATAGTGTTAGTGTTAGGGTTAGCATCAGCCCTAGGATAGTGTTAGGGTTAGGTTTGGGTAAGCATCAGCCCTAGGATAGTGTTAGGGTTAGCGTTAGCATCAGCCCTAGGATAGTGTTAGGCTTAGGGTTAGGGTTAGCATCAGCCCTAGGATAGTGTTAGGGTTAGGCTTAGCCTCAGCCCTAGGAGAGTTGTAGGATTAGGGTTAGGGTTATCATGAGCCCTAGGATAGTGTTAGTGTTAGGGTTAGGGTTAGCATCAGGCCTAGGATAGTGTTAGGGTTAGGGTTAGGGTAAGCATCAGCCCTAGGGTAGTGTTAGGGTTAGGGTTAGCATCAGCCCTAGGATAGTGTTAGGGTTAGGGTTAGGGTTATCACCAGGCCTAGGATAGTGTTGGTGGAAGGGTTAGCATGAGGCCTAGGATAGTGTTAGGGTTAGGGTTAAGGTTAGCATCAGCCCTAGAATAGTGTTAGGGTTAGAGTTAGCATCAGCCCTAGGATAGTGTTAGGGTTAGGGTTAGGGTTAGCATCAGCCCTAGGATAGTGTTAGAGTTAGGGTTAGGGTTAGCATCAGCCCTAGGATAGTGTTAGGGTTAGGGTTAGGGTTAGCATGAGCCCTAGGATAGTGTTAGGGTTAGGGTTAGCCTCAGCCCTAGGAGAGTGTTAGCGTTAGGTTTAGGGTAGCATCAGCCCTAGGATAGTGTTAGGGTTAGGGATAGCATCAGCCCTAGGATAGTGTTAGGGTTAGGGTTAGGTTTATCATCAGCCCTAGGATAGTGTTAGGGTAAGGGTTAGGGTTAGCATCAGCCCTAGGATAGTGTTAGGGTTAGGGTTAGGGTTAGCATCAGCCTAGGATAGTGTTAGTGTTAGGGTTAGAATCAGCCCAATGATAGTGTTAGGGTTAGGGTTAGGGTTAGCATCAGCCGTAGGGTAGTGTTAGGGTTAGGGTTAGCCTCAGCCCTAGGATAGTGTTAGAGTTAGGGTTAGGGTTAGCATCAGCCCTGAGATAGTGTTAGGGTTAGGGTTAGGGTTATGATTAGCATCAGCCCTAGGATAGTGTTAGGGTTAGGGTTAGGGTTAGCATCAGCCCAAGGATAGTGTTAGGGTTAGGGTTAGCATCAGCCCTAGGATAGTGTTAGGGTTAGGGTTAGGGATAGCATCAGCCCTAGGTTAGTGTTAGGGTTAGGGTTATCATCAGCCCTAGGATAGTGTTAGGGTTAGGGTTAGGGTTAGCATCAGGCCTAGGATAGTGTTAGGGTTAGGGTTAGCATCAGCCCTAGGATAGTGTTAAGGTTAGGTTTAGTGTTACCATCGGCCCTAGCATAGTGTTAGGGTTAGGGATAGCATCAGCCCTAGGATAGTGTAGGGTAATGGTTAGGTTTAGCATCAGCCCTAGGATAGTGTTAGGGTAAGGGTTAGGGTTAGCATCAGCCCTAGGATAGTGTTATGGTTAGGGTTAGGGTTAGCATCAGCCCTAGGATAGTGTTAGGGTTAGGGTTAGGGTTATCACCAGGCCTAGGATAGTGTTAGTGTTAAGGTTAGCATCAGCCTTAGGATAGTGTTTCGGGTAGGGTTAGGGTTAGTATCAGCCGTAGGATAGTGTTATGGTTAGGGTTAGCCTCAGCCCTGGGATAGTGTTAGAGTTAGGGTTAGGGTTAGCATCAGCCCTAAGTTAGTGTTAGGGTTAGGGTTAGGGTTAGCATCAGCCCAAGGATAGTGATAGGGTTAGGGTTAGCATCAGCCCTAGGATAGTGTTAGGATTAGGGTTAGGGTTAGCAGCAGCCCTAGGATAGTGTTAGGGTTAGGGTTATCATCAGCCCTAGGACAGTGTTAGGGTTAGGGTTAGGGTTAGCATCAGGCATAGGATAGTGTTAGGGTTAGGGTTAGCATCAGCCCTAGGATAGTGTTAGGGTTAAGGTTAGGGTTAGCATCAGCCCTAGGATAGTGTTAGGGTTAGGGTTATCATGAGCCCTAGGATAGTGTTAGGGTTAGGGTTAGGGTTAGCGTCAGGCCTAGGATAGTGTTAGGGTTAGGGTTAGGGTAAGCATCAGCCCTAGGGTAGTGTTAGGGTTAGGGTTAGCATCAGCCCTAGGATAGTGTTAGGGTTAGGGTTAGGGTTATCACCAGGCCTAGGATAGTGTTGGTGGAAGGGTTAGCATCAGGCCTAGGATAGTGTTAGGGTTAGGGTTAAGGTTAGCATCAGCCCTAGGATAGTGTTAGGGTTAGAGTTAGCATCAGCCCTAGGATAGTGTTAGGGTTAGGGTTAGGGTTAGCATCAGCCCTAGGATAGTGTTAGGGTTAGGGTTAGGGTTAGCATCAGCTCTAGGATAGTGTTAGGGTTAGGGTTAGGGTTAGCATGAGCCCTAGGATAGTGTTAGGGTTAGGGTTAGCCTCAGCCCTAGGAGAGTGTTAGCGTTAGGTTTAGGGTTAGCATCAGCCCTAGGATAGTGTTAGGGTTAGGGATATCATCAGCACTAGGATAGTGTTAGGGTTATGGTTAGGTTTAGCATCAGCCCTAGGATAGTGTTAGGGTAAGGGTTAGGGTTAGCATCAGCCCTAGGATAGTGTTAGGGTTAGGGTTAGGGTTAGCATCAGCCCTAGGATAGTGTTAGTGTTAGTGTTAGAATAAGCCCAAGGATAGTGTTAGGGTTAGGGTTAGGGTTAGCATCAGCCCTAGGGTAGTGTTAGAGTTAGGGTTAGCCTCAGCCCTACGAGAGTGTTAGGGTTAGGGTTAGGGTTAGCATCAGCCCTAGGATAGTGTTAGGGTTAGGGTTAGCATCAGCGCTTGCATAGTGTTAGTGTTAGGGTTATGTTTAGCATCAGCCCTAGGATAGTGTTAGGGTAAGGGTTAGGGTTAGCATCAGCTCTAAGACAGTGTTAGGGTTAGGGTTAGCCTCAGCCCTAGGAGAGTGTTAGGGTTAGGGTTAGGGTTAGCATCAGCCCTAGGATAGTGTTAGGGTTATTGTTAGCATCAGCCCTAGGATAGTGTTAGGGTTAGGGTTAGGGTTAGCATCAGCCCTAGGATAGTGTTAGGGTTAGGGTTAGCATCAGCCCTAGGATAGTGTTAGGGTTATGGTTAGGTTTAGCATCAGCCCTAGGATAGTGTTATGGTAAGGGTTAGGGTTAGCATCAGCCCTAGGATAGTGTTAGGGTTAGGGTTAGGGTTAGCATCAGCCCTAGGATAGTGTTAGTGTTAGGGTTAGGGTTAGCTTCAGCCCTAGGAGAGTGTTAGGGTTAGGGATAGCATCAGCCCTAGGATATTGTTAGGGTTAGGGTTAGGGTTAGCACCAGGGTTAGGATAGTGTTAGTACTAGGGTTAGCATCAGCCTTAGGATAGTGTTAGGGGTAGGGTTAGGGTTAGTATCAGCCGTAGGATAGTGTTAGGGTTAGGGTTAGCCTCAGCCCTAGGATAGTGTTAGAGTTAGGGTTAGGGTTAGCATCAGCCCTAAGATAGTGTTAGGGTTAGGGTTAGGGTTATGATTAGCATCAGCCCTAGGATAGTGTTAGGGTTAGGGTTAGGGTTAGCATCAGCCCAAGGATAGTGTTAGGGTTAGGGTTAGCATCAGCCCTAGGATAGTGTTAGGGTTAGGGTTAGGGTTAGGGTTAGCATCAGCCCAAGGATAGTGTTAGGGTTAGGGTTAGCATCAGCCTTAGGATAGTGTTATGGTTAGGGTTAGGGTTAGCATCAGCCCTAGGATAGTGTTAGGGTTAGGGTTAGGGTTAGCTTCAGCCAAAGGATAGTGTTAGGGTTAGGATTAGCATCAGCCCTAGGATATTGTTAGGGTTAGGGTTAGGGTTAGCACCAGGCCTAGGATAGTGTTTGTGTTAAGGTTAGCATCAGCCTTAGGATAGTGTTATGGGTAGGGTTAGGGTTAGTATCAGCCGTAGGATAGTGTTATAGTTAGGGTTAGCCTCAGCACTAGGATAGTGTTAGAGTTAGGGTTAGGGTTAGCATCAGCCCTAAAATAGTGTTAGGGTTAGGGTTAGGGTTATGATTAGCATCAGCCCTAGGATAGTGTTAGGGTTAGGGTTAGGGTTAGCATCAGCCCAAGGATAGTGTTAGGGTTAGGGTTAGCATCAGCCCTGGGATAGTGTTAGGGTTAAGGTTAGGGTTAGCATCAGCCCTAGGATAGTGTTAGGGTTAGGGTTATCATGAGCCCTAGGATAGTGTTAGGGTTAGGGTTAGGGTTAGCATCAGGCCTAGGATAGTGTTAGGGTTAGGGTTAGGGCAAGCATCAGCCCTAGGAGAGTGTTAGGTTTAGGGTTAGCATCAGCCCTAGGATAGTGTTAGGGTTAGGGTTAGGGTTATCACCAGGCCTAGGATAGTGTTGTTGTAAGGGTTAGCATCAGGCCTAGGATAGCGTTAGAGTTAGGGTTAGGGTTAGAATCAGCCCTAGGATAGTGTTAGTGTTAGGGTTAGCATCAGCCCTAGGATAGTGTTAGGGTTAGGTTTGGGTAAGCATCAGCCCTAGGATAGTGTTAGGGTTAGGGTTAGCATCAGCCCTAGGATAGTGTTAGGCTTAGGGTTAGGGTTAGCATCAGCCCTAGGATAGTGTTAGGGTTAGGGTTAGCCTCAGCCATAGGAGAGTTGTAGGGTTAGGGTTAGAGTTAGCATCAGCCCTAGGATAGTGTTAGGGTTAGGGTTAAGGTTAGCATCAGCCCTAGGATAGTGTTAGGGTTAGGGTTAGCATCAGCCCTAGGATAGTGTTAGGGTTAGGGTTAGGGTTAGCACCAGGCTTAGGATAGTGTTAGTGTTAGGGTTAGAATCAGCCTTAGGATAGTGTTAGGGTTAGGTTTAGGGTTAGCATCAGCCCTAGTATAGTGTTAGGGTTAGTGTTAGCATCAGCTCTAGGATAGTGTTAGGGTTAGGGTTAGCCTCAGCCCTAGGAGAGTGTTAGGGTTAGGGTTAGCATCAGCCCTAGGATAGTGTTAGGGTTAAGGTTAGGGTTAGCATCAGCCCTAGGATATTGTTAGGGTTAGGGTTAGGGTTAGCACCAGGCCTAGGATAGTGTTTGTGTTAAGGTTAGCATCAGCCTTATGATAGTGTTAGGGGTAGGGTTAGGGTTAGTATCAGCCGTAGGATAGTGTTATGGCTAGGGTTAGCCTCAGCCCTAGGATAGTGTTAGAGTTAGGGTTAGGGTTAGCATCAGCCCTAGGATAGTGTTAGGGTTAGGGTTATCATGAGCCCTAGGATAGTGTTAGGGTTAGGGTTAGGGTTAGCATCAGGCCTAGGATAGTGTTAGGGTTAGGGTTAGGGCAAGCATCAGCCCTAGGAGAGTGTTAGGGTTAGGGTTAGCATCAGCCCTAGGATAGTGTTAGGGTTAGGGTTAGGGTTATCACCAGGCCTAGGATAGTGTTAGGGTTGGGTTAGCCTCAGCCCTAGGAGAGTTGTAGGGTTAGGGTTAGAGTTAGCATCAGCCCTAGGATAGTGTTAGGGTTAGGGTTAAGGTTAGCATCAGCCCTAGGATAGTGTTAGGGTTAGGGTTAGCATCAGCCCTAGGATAGTGTTAGGATTAGGGTTAGGGTTAGCACCAGGCTTAGGATAGTGTTAGTGTTAGGGTTAGAATCAGCCTTAGGATAGTGTTAGGGTTAGGTTTAGGGTTAGCATCAGCCCTAGTATAGTGTTAGGGTTAGTGTTAGCATCAGCTCTAGGATAGTGTTAGGGTTAGGGTTAGCCTCAGCCCTAGGAGAGTGTTAGGGTTAGGGTTAGCATCAGCCCTAGGATAGTGTTAGGGTTAGGGTTAGGGTTAGCATCAGCCCTAGGATAGTGTTAGGGTTAGGGTTAGTCTCAGCCCTAGGAGAGTTGTAGGGTTAGGGTTAGGGTTAGTATCAGCCCTAGGATAGTGTTAGGGTTAGGGTTAAGGTTAGCATCAGCCCTAGGATAGTGTTAGGGTTAGGGTTAGCATCAGCCCTAGGGTAGTGTTAGGGTTAGGGTTAGAATCAGCCGTAGGATAGTGTTAGGGTTAGGTTTAGGGTTAGCATCAGCCGTAGGATAGTGTTAGGGTTAGGGTTAACCTCAGCCCTAGGATATTGTTAGAGTTAGGGTTAGGGTTAGCATCAGCCCTAGGATAGTGTTAGGGTTAGAGTTATCTTCAGCCCTAGGATACTGTTAGGGTTAGGGTTAGGGTTAGCATCAGCTCTAGGATAGTGTTTGTGTTAGGGTTAGCATCAGCCCTAGGATAGTGTTAGGGTTAGGGTTAGGGTTAGCATCAGCCCTAGGTTAGTGTTAGGGTTAGGGTTATCATCAGCCCTAGGATAGTGTTAGCGTTAGGGTTAGGGTTAGCATCAGGCCTAGGATAGTGTTTGGGTTAGTGTTAGCATCAGCCCTAGGATAGTGTTAGGGTTAGGTTTAGTGTTACCATCATCCCTAGGATAGTGTTAGGGTTAGGGATAGCATCAGCCCTAGGATAGTGTAGGGTTATGGTGAGGTTTAGCACCAGCCCTAGGATAGTGTTAGGGTAAGGGATAGGGTTAGCATCAGCCCTAGGATAGTGTTATGGTTAGGGTTAGGGTTAGCATCAGCCCTAGGATAGTGTTAGGGTTAGGGTTAGGGTTAGCTTCAGCCAAAGGATAGTGTTAGGGTTAGGGTTAGCATCAGCCCTAGGATATTGTTAGGGTTAGGGTTAGGGTTAGCACCAGGCCTAGGATAGTGTTAGTGTTAAGGTTAGCATCAGCCTTAGGATAGTGTTACGGGTAGGGTTAGGGTTAGTATCAGCCGTAGGATAGTGTTATGGTTAGGGTTAGCCTCAGCCCTGGGATAGTGTTAGAGTTAGGGTTAGGGTTAGCATCAGCCCTAAGATAGTGTTAGGGTTAGGGTTAGGGTTAGCATCAGCCCAAGGATAGTGTTAGGGTTAGGGTTAGCATCAGCCCTAGGATAGTGTTAGGATTAGGGTTAGGGTTAGCATCAGCCCTAGGATAGTGTTAGGGTTAGGGTTATCATCAGCCCTAGGATAGTGTTAGGGTTAGGGTTAGGGTTAGCATCAGGCCTAGGATAGTGTTAGGGTTAGGGTTAGCATCAGCCCTAGGATAGTGTTAGGGTAAGGTTTAGTGTTACCATCAGCCCTAGGATAGTGTTAGGGTTAGAGATAGCATCAGCCCTAGGATAGTGTAGGGTTATGGTTAGGTTTAGCATCAGGCCAAGGATAGTGTTAGGGTTAGAGTTAGCATCAGCCCTAGGATAGATTAAGGGTTAGGGTTAGGGTTAGCATCAGCCCTAGGATACTGTTAGTGTTAGGGTTAGGGTTAGCATCAGCCCTAGGATAGTGTTAGGGTTAGGGTTAGGGTTAGCTTCAGCCAAAGGATAGTGTTAGGGTTAGGGTTAGCATCAGCCCTAGGATATTGTTAGGGTTAGGGTTAGGGTTAGCACCAGGCCTAGGATAGTGTTAGTGTTAAGGTTAGCATCAGCCTTAGGATAGTGTTAGGGGTAGGGTTAGGGTTAGTATCAGCCGTAGGATAGTGTTATGGTTAGGGTTAGCCTCAGCCCTAGGATAGTGTTAGAGTTAGGGTTAGGGTTAGCATCAGACCTAAAATAGTGTTAGGGTTAGGGTTAGGGTTATGATTAGCATCAGCCCTAGGATAGTGTTAGGGTTAGGGTTAGGGTTAGCATCAGCCCAATGATAGTGTTAGGGTTAGGGTTAGCATCAGCCCTAGGATAGTGTTAGGGTTAAGGTTAGGGTTAGCATCAGCCCTAGGATAGTGTTAGGGTTAGGGTTATCATGAGCCCTAGGATAGTGTTAGGGTTAGGGATAGGGTTAGCATCAGGTTAGGATAGTGTTAGGGTTAGGGTTAGGGTAAGCATCAGCCCTAGGATAGTGTTAGGGTTAGGGTTAGCATCAGCCCTAGGATAGTGTTAGGGTTAGGGTTAGGGTTATCACCAGGCCTAGGATAGTGTTGGTGTAAGGGTTAGCATCAGGCCTAGGATAGTGTTAGAGTTAGGGTTAGGGTTAGCATCAGCCCTAGGATAGTGTTAGTGTTAGGTTTAGCATCAGCCCTAGGATAGTGTTAGGGTTAGGTTTGGGTAAGCATCAGCACTAGGATAGTGTTAGGGTTAGGGTTAGCATCAGCCCTAGGATAGTGTTAGGCTTAGGGTTAGGGTTAGCATCAGCGCTAGGATAGTGTTAGGGTTAGGGTTAGCCTCAGCCCTAGGAGAGTTGTAGGGTTAGGGTTAGAGTTAGCATCAGCCCTAGGATAGTGTTAGGGTTAGAGTTAGCATCAGCCCTAGGATAGTGTTAGGGTTAGGGTTAGTGTTAGCATCAGCCCTAGGATAGTGTTAGTGTTAGGGTTAGCATCAGCCCTAGGATAGTGTTAGGGTTAGGGTTAGGGTTAGCATCAGGCCTAGGATAGTGTTAGTGTTAGGGTTAGCATCAGCCCTAGGATAGTGTTAGGGTTAGGGTTAGGGTTAGCATCAGCCCTAGGATAGTGTTAGGGTTAGGGTTAGCATCAGCCCTAGGATAGTGTTACGGTTACGGTTAGGGTTAGCATCAGCCCTAGGATAGTGTTAGGGTTATGGTTAGCATCAGCCCTAGGATAGTGTTAGGGTTAGGGTTAGGGTTAGCATCTGCTCTAGGATAATGTTAGGGTTAGGGTTAGGGTTAGCATCAGCCCTAGGATAGTGTAAGGGTTAGGGATAGGGTTAGCATCAGGCCTAGGATAGTGTTAGAGTTAGGGTTAGCATCAGCCCTAGGATAGTGTTAGGGTTAGGGTTAGGGTTAGCATCAGCCCTAGGATAGTGTTAGGGTTAGAGTTAGCATCAGCCCTAGGATAGTGTTAGGGTTAGGGTTAGGGTTAGCATCAGCCCTAGGATAGTGTTAGGGTTAGGGTTAGGGTTAGCATCAGCCCTAGGATAGTGGTAGGGTTAGGGTTAGGGTTAGCATGAGCCCTAGGATAGTGTTAGGGTTAGGGTTAGCCTCAGCCCTAGGAGAGTGTTAGTGTTAGGTTTAGGGTTAGCATCAGCCCTAGGATAGTGTTAGGGTTAGGGATAGCATCAGCCCTAGGATAGTGTTAGGGTTATGGTTAGGTTTAGCATCAGCCCTAGGATAGTGTTAGGGTAAGGGTTAGGTTTAGCATCAGGCCTAGGATAGTGTTAGGGTTAGCATCAGCCCTAGGATAGTGTTAGTGTTAGGGTTAGAATCAGCCCAAGGATAGTGTTAGGGTTAGGGTTAGGGTTAGCATCAGCCCTAGGATAGTGTTAGTGTTAGGGTTAGCCTCAGCCCTAGGATAGTGTTAGGGTTAGGGTTAGGGTTAGCATCAGGCCTAGGATAGTGTTAGTGTTAGGCTTAGCATCAGCCCTAGGATAGTGTTAGGGTTAGGGTTAGGGTTAGCATCAGTCCTAGGATAGTGTTAGGGTTAGGGTTAGCATCAGCCCTAGGATAGTGTTACGGTTAGGGTTAGGGTTAGCATCAGCCCTAGGATAGTGTTAGGGTTATGGTTAGCATCAGCCCTAGGATAGTGTTAGGGTTAGGGTTAGGGTTAGCATCTGCTCTAGGATAATGTTAGGATTAGGGTTAGGGTTAGCATCAGCCCTAGGATAGTGTAAGTGTTAGGGATAGGGTTAGCATCAGGCCTAGGATAGTGTTAGAGTTAGGGTTAGCATCAGCCCTAGGATAGTGTTAGGGTTAGGGTTAGGGTTAGCATCAGCCCTAGGATAGTGTTAGGGTTAGAGTTAGCATCAGCCCTAGGATAGTGTTAGGGTTAGGGTTAGGGTTAGCATCAGCCCTAGGATAGTGTTAGGGTTAGGGTTAGGGTTAGCATCAGCCCTAGCATAGTGTTAGGGTGAGGATTAGGGTTAGCATGAGCCCTAGGATAGTGTTAGGGTTAGGATTAGCCTGAGCCATAAGATAGTGTTAGGGTTAGGGTTAGCCTCAGCCCTAGGAGAGTGTTAGCGTTAGGTTTAGGGTTAGCATCAGCCCTAGGATAGTGTTAGGGTTAGGGATAGCATCAGCCCTAGGATAGTGTTAGGGTTATGGTTAGGTTTAGCATCAGCCCTAGGATAGTGTTAGGGTAAGGGTTAGGGTTAGCATCAGGCCTAGGATAGTGTTAGGGTTAGGGTTAGGGTTAGCATCAGCCCTAGGATAGTGTTAGTGTTAGGGTTAGAATCAGCCCAAGGATAGTGTTAGGGTTAGGGTTAGGGTTAGCATCAGCCCTAGGGTAGTGTTAGAGTTAGGGTTAGCCTCAGCCCTAGGAGAGTGTTAGGGTTAGGGTTAGGGTTAGCATCAGCCCTAGGATAGTGTTAGGGTTAGGGTTAGCATCAGCTCTAGCACAGTGTTAGGGTTAGGGTTAGGTTTAGCATCAGCCCTAGGATAGTGTTAGGGTAAGGGTTAGGGTTAGCATCAGCTCTAAGACAGTGTTAGTGTTAGGGTTAGCCTCAGCCCTAGGAGAGTGTTAGGGTTAGGGTTAGGGTTAGCATCAGCCCTAGGATAGTGTTAGGGTTAGGGATAGCATCAGCCCTAGGATAGTGTAGGGTTATGGTTAGGTTTAGCATCAGCCCTAGGATAGTGTTAGGGTAAGGGTTAGGGTTAGCATCAGCCCTAGGATAGTGTTATTGTTAGGGTTAGGGTTAGCATCAGCCCTAGGATAGTGTTAGGGTTAGGGTTAGCATCAGCCCTAGGATAGTGTTAGGGTTATGGTTAGGTTTAGCATCAGCCCTAGGATAGTGTTATGGTAAGGGTTAGGGTTAGCATCAGCTCTAGGATAGTGTTAGGGTTAGGGTTAGGGTTAGCATCAGCCCTAGGATAGTGTTAGGGTTAGGGTTAGGGTTAGCTTCAGCCCTAGGATAGTGTTAGGGTTAGGGTTAGCATCAGCCCTAGTATATTGTTAGGGTTAGGGTTAGGGTTAGCACCAGGCCTAGGATAGTGTTAGTACTAGGGTTAGCATCAGCCTTAGGATAGTGTTAGGGGTAGGGTTAGGGTTAGTATCAGCCGTAGGGTAGTGTTAGGGTTAGGGTTAGCCTCAGCCCTAGGATAGTGTTAGAGTTAGGGTTAGGGTTAGCATCAGCCCTAAGATAGTGTTAGGGTTAGGATTAGGGTTATGATTAGCATCAGCCCTAGGATAGTGTTAGGGTTAGGGTTAGGGTTAGCGTCAGCCCAAGGATAGTGTTAGGGTTAGGGTTAGCATCAGCCCTAGGATAGTGTTAGGGTTAGGGTTAGGGTTAGCATCAGCCCTAGGTTAGTGTTAGGGTTAGGGTTATCATCAGCCCTAGGATAGTGTTAGGGTTAGGGTTAGGGTTAGCATCAGGCCTAGGATAGTGTTAGGGTTAGGGTTAGCATCAGCCCTAGGATAGTGTTAGGGTTAGGTTTAGTGTTACCATCAGCCCTAGGATAGTGTTAGGGTTAGGGATAGCATCAGCCCTAGGATAGTGTAGGGTTATGGTTAGGTTTAGCATCAGCCCTAGGATAGTGTTAGGGTAAGGGTTAGGGTTAGCATCAGCCCTAGGATAGTGTTATGGTTAGGGTTAGGGTTAGCATCAGCCCTAGGATAGTGTTAGGGTTAGGGTTAGGGTTAGCACCAGGCCTAGGATAGTGTTAGTGTTAAGGTTAGCATCAGCCTTAGGATAGTGTTAGGGGTAGGGTTAGGGTTAGTATCAGCCATAGGATAGTGTTATGGTTAGGGTTAGCCTCAGCCCTGGGATACTGTTAGAGTTAGGGTTAGGGTTAGCATCAGCCCTAAGATAGTGTTAGGGTTAGGGTTAGGGTTATGATTAGCATCAGCCCTAGGATAGTGTTAGGGTTAGGGTTAGGGTTAGCATCAGCCCAAGGATAGTGTTAGGGTTAGGGTTAGCATCAGCCCTAGGATAGTGTTAGGGTTATGGTTAGGGTTAGCATCAGCCCTAGGATAGTGTTAGGGTTAGGGATATCAAGAGCCCTAGGATAGTGTTAAGGTTAGGGTTAGGGTTAGCATCAGGCCTAGGATAATGTTAGGGTTAGGGTTAGGGTAAGCATCAGCCCTAGGATAGTGTTAGTGTTAGGGTTAGGGTTAGCATCAGCCCTAGGATAGTGTTAGTGTTAGGGTTAGGGTTAGCTTCAGCCAAAGGATAGTGTTAGGGTTAGGGTTAGCATCAGCCCTAGGATATTGTTAGGGTTAGGGTTAGGGTTAGCACCAGGCCTAGGATAGTGTTAGTGTTAAGGTTAGCATCAGCCTTAGGATAGTGTTAGGGGTAGGGTTAGGGATAGTATCAGCCGTAGGATAGTGTTATGATTAGGGTTAGCCTCAGCCCTAGGATAGTGGTAGAGTTAGTGTTAGGGTTAGCATCAGCCCTAAAATAGTGTTAGGGTTAGGGTTAGGGTTATGATTAGCATCAGCCCTAGGATAGTGTTAGGGTTAGGGTTAGGGTTAGCATCAGCCCATGATAGTGATAGGGTTAGGGTTAGCATCAGCCCTAGGATAGTGTTAGGGTTAAGGTTAGGGTTAGCATCAGCCCTAGGATAGTGTTAGGGTTAGGGTTATCATGAGCCCTAGGATAGTGTTAGGGTTAGGGTTAGGGTTAGCATCAGGCCTAGGATAGTGTTACGGTTAGGGTTAGGGCAAGCATCAGCCCTAGGGTAGTGTTAGGGTTAGGGTTAGCATCAGCCCTAGCATAGTGTTAGGGTTACTGTTAGGGTTATCACCAGGCGTAGGATAGTGTTGGTGGCAGGGTTAGCATCAGGCCTAGGATAGTGTTAGAGTTAGGGTTAGGGTTAGCATCAGCCCTAGGATAGTGTTAGTGTTAGGGTTAGCATCAGCCCTAGGATAGTGTTAGGGTTAGGTTTGGGTAAGCATCAGCCCTAGGATAGTGTTAGGGTTAGGGTTAGCATCAGCCCTAGGATAGTGTTAGGCTTAGGGTTAGGGTTAGCCTCAGCCCTAGGAGAGTTTTAGGGTTAGGGTTAGCATCAGCCCTAGGATAGTGTTAGTGTTAGGGTTAGGGATAGCATCAGCCCTAGGATAGTGTTAGGGTTAGGGTTAGTCTCAGCCCTAGGAGAGTTGTAGGGTTAGGGTTAGGGTTAGTATCAGCCCTAGAATAGTGTTACGGTTAGGGTTAAGGTTAGCATCAGCCCTAGGATAGTGTTAGGGTTAGGGTTAGCATCAGCCCTAGGATAGTGTTAGGCTTAGGGTTAGAATCAGCCGTAGGATAGTGTTAGGGTTAGGTTTAGGGTTAGCATCAGCCGTAGGATTGTGTTAGGGTTAGGGTTAAACTCAGCCATAGGATAGTGTTAGAGTTAGGGTTAGGGTTAGCATCAGCCCTAGGATAGTGTTAGGGTTAGAGTTATCATCAGCCCTAGGATAGTGTTAGGGTTAGGGTTAGGGTTAGCATCAGCCTAGGATAGTGTTAGTGTTAGGGTTAGCATCAGCCCTAGGATAGTGTTAGGGTTAGGGTTAGCCTCAGCCCTAGGAGAGTGTTAGCGTTAGGTTTAGGGTTAGCATCAGCACTAGGATAGTGTTAGGGTTAGGGATATCATCAGCACTAGGATAGTGTTAGGGTTATGGTTAGGTTTAGCATCAGCCCTAGGATAGTGTTAGGGTAAGGGTTAGGGTTAGCATCAGCCCTAGGATAGTGTTAGGGTTAGGGTTAGGGTTAGCATCAGCCCTAGGATAGTGTTAGTGTTAGTGTTAGAATAAGCCCAAGGATAGTGTTAGGGTTAGGGTTAGGGTTAGCATCTACCCTAGGGTAGTGTTAGAGTTAGGGTTAGCCTCAGCCCTACGAGAGTGTTAGGGTTAGGGTTAGGGTTAGCATCAGCCCTAGGATAGTGTTAGGGTTAGGGTTAGCATCAGCGCTAGCATAGTGTTAGGGTTAGGGTTATGTTTAGCATCAGCCCTAGGATAGTGTTAGGGTAAGGGTTAGGGTTAGCATCAGCTCTAAGACAGTGTTAGGGTTAGGGTTAGCCTCAGCCCTAGGAGAGTGTTAGGGTTAGGGTTAGGGTTAGCATCAGCCCTAGGATAGTGTTAGGGTTATTGTGAGCATCAGCCCTAGGATAGTGTTAGGGTTAGGGTTAGGGTTAGCATCAGCCCTAGGATAGTGTTAGGGTTAGGGTTAGCATCAGCCCTAGGATAGTGTTAGGGTTATGGTTAGGTTTAGCATCAGCCCTAGGATAGTGTTATGGTAAGGGTTAGGGTTAGCATCAGCCCTAGGATAGTGTTAGGGTTAGGGTTAGGGTTAGCATCAGCCCTAGGATAGTGTTAGTGTTAGGGTTAGGGTTAGCTTCAGCCCTAGGAGAGTGTTAGGGTTAGGGATAGCATCAGCCCTAGGATATTGTTAGGGTTAGGGTTAGGGTTAGCACCAGGGTTAGGATAGTGTTAGTACTAGGGTTAGCATCAGCCTTAGGATTGTGTTATGGGTAGGGTTAGGGTTAGTATCAGCCGTAGGATAGTGTTAGGGTTAGGGTTAGCCTCAGCCCTAGGATAGTGTTAGAGTTAGGGTTAGGGTTAGCATCAGCCCTAAGATAGTGTTAGGGTTAGGGTTAGGGTTATGATTAGCATCAGCCCTAGGATAGTGTTAGGGTTAGGGTTAGGGTTAGCATCAGCCCAAGGATAGTGTTAGGGTTAGGGTTAGCATCAGCCCTAGGATAGTGTTAGGGTTAGGGTTAGGGTTAGTGTTAGCATCAGCCCAAGGATAGTGTTAGGGTTAGGGTTAGCATCAGCCCTAGGATAGTGTTATGGTTAGGGTTAGGGTTAGCATCAGCCCTAGGATAGTGTTAGGGTTAGGGTTAGGGTTAGCTTCAGCCAAAGGATAGTGTTAGGGTTAGGGTTAGCATCAGCCCTAGGATATTGTTAGGGTTAGGGTTAGGGATAGCACCAGGCCTAGGATAGTGTTTGTGTTAAGGTTAGCATCAGCCTTAGGATAGTGTTATGGGTAGGGTTAGGGTTAGTATCAGCCGTAGGATAGTGTTATGGTTAGGGTTAGCCTCAGCACTAGGATAGTGTTAGAGTTAGGGTTAGGGTTAGCATCAGCCCTAAAATAGTGTTAGGGTTAGGGTTATGATTAGCATCAGCCCTAGGATAGTGTTAGGGTTAGGGTTAGGGTTAGCATCAGCCCAAGGATAGTGTTAGGGTTAGGGTTAGCATCAGCCCTAGGATAGTGTTAGGGTTAAGGTTAGGGTTAGCATCAGCCCTAGGATAGTGTTAGGGTTAGGGTTATCATGAGCCCTAGGATAGTGTTATGGTTAGGGTTAGGGTTAGCATCAGGCCTAGGATAGTGTTAGGGTTAGGGTTAAGGCAAGCATCAGCCCTAGGAGAGTGTTAGGGTTAGGGTTAGCATCAGCCCTAGGATAGTGTTAGGGTTAGGGTTAGGGTTATCACCAGGCCTAGGATAGTGTTGGTGTAAGGGTTAGCATCAGGCCTAGGATAGTGTTAGAGTTAGGGTTAGGGTTAGAATCAGCCCTAGGATAGTGTTAGTGTTAGGGTTAGCATCAGCCCTAGGATAGTGTTAGGGTTAGGTTTGGGTAAGCATCAGCCATAGGATAGTGTTAGGGTTAGGGTTAGCATCAGCCCTAGGATAGTGTTAGGCTTAGGGTTAGGGTTAGCATCAGCCCTAGGATAGTGTTAGGGTTAGGGTTAGCCTCAGCCCTAGGAGAGTTGTAGGGTTAGGGTTAGAGTTAGCATCAGCCCTAGGATAGTGTTAGGGTTAGGGTTAAGGTTAGCATCAGCCCTAGGATAGTGTTTTGGTTAGGGTTAGCATCAGCCCTAGGATAGTGTTAGGGTTAGGGTTAGGGTTAGCACCAGGCTTAGGATAGTGTTAGTGTTAGGGTTAGAATCAGCCTTAGGATAGTGTTAGGGTTAGGTTTAGGGTTAGCATCAGCCCTAGTATAGTGTTAGGGTTAGTGTTACCATCAGCTCTAGGATAGTGTTAGGGTTAGGGTTAGCCTCAGCCCTAGGATAGTGTTAGTGTTAGGGTTAGCATCAGCCCTAGGATAGTGTTAGGGTTAGGTTTGGGTAAGCATCAGCCCTAGGATAGTGTTAGGGTTAGGGCTAGCATCAGCCCTAGGATAGTGTTAGGCTTAGGGTTAGGGTTAGCATCAGCCCTAGGATAGTGTTAGGGTTAGGGTTAGGGTTAGCACCAGGCTTAGGATAGTGTTAGTGTTAGGGTTAGAATCAGCCTTAGGATAGTGTTAGGGTTAGGTTTAGGGTTAGCATCAGCCCTAGTATAGTGTTAGGGTTAGTGTTAGCATCAGCTCTAGGATAGTGCTAGGGTTAGGGTTAGCCTCAGCCCTAGGAGAGTTTTAGGGTTAGGGTTAGCATCAGCCCTAGGATAGTGTTAGTGTTAGGGTTAGGGATAGCATCAGCCCTAGGATAGTGTTAGGGTTAGGGTTAGTCTCAGCCCTAGGAGAGTTGTAGGGTTAGGGTTAGGGTTAGTATCAGCCCTAGAATAGTGTTACGGTTAGGGTTAAGGTTAGCATCAGCCCTAGGATAGTGTTAGGGTTAGGGTTAGCATCAGCCCTAGGATAGTGTTAGGCTTAGGGTTAGAATCAGCCGCAGGATAGTGTTAGGGTTAGGTTTAGGGTTAGCATCAGCCGTAGGATAGTGTTAGGGTTAGGGTTAAACTCAGCCATAGGATAGTGTTAGAGTTAGGGTTAGGGTTAGCATCAGCCCTAGGATAGTGTTAGGGTTAGAGTTATCATCAGCCCTAGGATAGTGTTAGGGTTAGGGTTAGGGTTAGCATCAGCCTAGGATAGTGTTAGTGTTAGGGTTAGCATCAGCCCTAGGATAGTGTTAGGTTTAGGGTTAGCCTCAGCCCTAGGAGAGTGTTAGCGTTAGGTTTAGGGTTAGCATCAGCACTAGGATAGTGTTAGGGTTAGGGATATCATCAGCACTAGGATAGTGTTAGGGTTATGGTTAGGTTTAGCATCAGCCCTAGGATAGTGTTAGGGTAAGGGTTAGGGTTAGCATCAGCCCTAGGATAGTGTTAGGGTTAGGGTTAGGGTTAGCATCAGCCCTAGGATAGTGTTAGTGTTAGTGTTAGAATAAGCCCAAGGATAGTGTTAGGGTTAGGGTTAGGGTTAGCATCTACCCTAGGGTAGTGTTAGTGTTAGGGTTAGCCTCAGCCCTACGAGAGTGTTAGGGTTAGGGTTAGGGTTAGCATCAGCCCTAGGATAGTGTTAGGGTTAGGGTTAGCATCAGCGCTAGCATAGTGTTAGGGTTAGGGTTATGTTTAGCATCAGCCCTAGGATAGTGTTAGGGTAAGGTTTAGGGTTAGCATCAGCTCTAAGACAGTGTTAGGGTTAGGGTTAGCCTCAGCCCTAGGAGAGTGTTAGGGTTAGGGTTAGGGTTAGCATCAACCCTAGGATAGTGTTAGGGTTATTGTGAGCATCAGCCCTAGGATAGTGTTAGGGTTAGGGTTAGGGTTAGCATCAGCCCTAGGATAGTGTTAGGGTTAGGGTTAGCATCAGCCCTAGGATAGTGTTAGGGTTATGGTTAGGTTTAGCATCAGCCCTAGGATAGTGTTATGGTAAGGGTTAGGGTTAGCATCAGCCCTAGGATAGTGTTAGGGTTAGGGTTAGGGTTAGCATCAGCCCTAGGATAGTGTTAGTGTTAGGGTTAGGGTTAGCTTCAGCCCTAGGAGAGTGTTAGGGTTAGGGATAGCATCAGCCCTAGGATATTGTTAGGGTTAGGGTTAGGGTTAGCACCAGGGTTAGGATAGTGTTAGTACTAGGGTTAGCATCAGCCTTAGGATAGTGTTAGGGGTAGGGTTAGGTTTAGTATCAGCCGTAGGATAGTGTTAGGGTTAGGGTTAGCCTCAGCCCTAGGATAGTGTTAGAGTTAGGGTTAGGGTTAGCATCAGCCCTAAGATAGTGTTGGGGTTAGGGTTAGGGTTATGATTAGCATCAGCCCTAGGATAGTGTTAGGGTTAGGGTTAGGGTTAGCTTCAGCCAAAGGATAGTGTTAGGGTTAGGGTTAGCATCAGCCCTAGGATATTGTTAGGGTTAGGGTTAGGGTTAGCACCAGGCCTAGGATAGTGTTTGTGTTAAGGTTAGCATCAGCCTTAGGATAGTGTTATGGGTAGGGTTAGGGTTAGTATCAGCCGTAGGATAGTGTTATGGTTAGGGTTAGCCTCAGCACTAGGATAGTGTTAGAGTTAGGGTTAGGGTTAGCATCAGCCCTAAAATAGTGTTAGGGTTAGGGTTATGATTAGCATCAGCCCTAGGATAGTGTTAGGGTTAGGGTTAGGGTTAGCATCAGCCCAAGGATAGTGTTAGGGTTAGGGTTAGCATCAGCCCTAGGATAGTGTTAGGGTTAAGGTTAGGGTTAGCATCAGCCCTAGGATAGTGTTAGGGTTAGGGTTATCATGAGCCCTAGGATAGTGTTATGGTTAGGGTTAGGGTTAGCATCAGGCCTAGGATAGTGTTAGGGTTAGGGTTAAGGCAAGCATCAGCCCTAGGAGAGTGTTAGGGTTAGGGTTAGCATCAGCCCTAGGATAGTGTTAGGGTTAGGGTTAGGGTTATCACCAGGACTAGGATAGTGTTGGTGTAAGGGTTAGCATCAGGCCTAGGATAGTGTTAGAGTTAGGGTTAGGGTTAGAATCAGCCCTAGGATAGTGTTAGTGTTAGGGTTAGCATCAGCCCTAGGATAGTGTTAGGGTTAGGTTTGGGTAAGCATCAGCCATAGGATAGTGTTAGGGTTAGGGTTAGCATCAGCCCTAGGATAGTGTTAGGCTTAGGGTTAGGGTTAGCATCAGCCCTAGGATAGTGTTAGGGTTAGGGTTAGCCTCAGCCCTAGGAGAGTTGTAGGGTTAGGGTTAGAGTTAGCATCAGCCCTAGGATAGTGTTAGGGTTAGGGTTAGGGTTAGCACCAGGCTTAGGATAGTGTTAGTGTTAGGGTTAGAATCAGCCTTAGGATAGTGTTAGGGTTAGGTTTAGGGTTAGCATCAGCCCTAGTATAGTGTTAGGGTTAGTGTTACCATCAGCTCTAGGATAGTGTTAGGGTTAGGGCTAGCCTCAGCCCTAGGAGAGTTTTAGGGTTAGGGTTAGCATCAGCCCTAGGATAGTGTTAGGGTTAGGGTTAGGGATAGCATCAGCCCTAGGATAGTGTTAGGGTTAGGGTTAGTCTCAGCCCTAGGAGAGTTGTAGGGTTAGGGTTAGGGTTAGTATCAGCCCTAGGATAGTGTTACGGTTAGGGTTAAGGTTAGCATCAGCCCTAGGATAGTGTTAGGGTTAGGGTTAGCATCAGCCCTAGGATAGTGTTAGGGTTAGGGTTAGAATCAGCCGTAGGATAGTGTTAGGGTTAGGTTTAGGGTTAGCATCAGCCGTAGGATAGTGTTAGGGTTAGGGTTAAACTCAGCCATAGGATAGTGTTAGAGTTAGGGTTAGGGTTAGCATCAGCCCTAGGATAGTGTTAGGGTTAGAGTTATCATCAGCCCTAGGATAGTGTTAGGGTTAGGGTTAGGGTTAGCATCAGCCCTAGGATAGTGTTAGTGTTAGGGTTAGCATCAGCCCTAGGATAGCGTTAGGGTTAGGGTTAGCCTCAGCCCTAGGAGAGTGTTAGCGTTAGGTTTAGAGTTAGCATCAGCCCTAGGATAGTGTTAGGGTTAGGGATATCATCAGCACTAGGATAGTGTTACGGTTATGGTTAGGTTTAGCATCAGCCCTAGGATAGTGTTAGGGTAAGGGTTAGGGTTAGCATCAGCCCTAGGATAGTGTTAGGGTTAGGGTTAGGGTTAGCATCAGCCCTAGGATAGTGTTAGTGTTAGTGTTAGAAAAAGCCCAAGGATAGTGTTAGGGTTAGGGTTAGGGTTAGCATCAGCCCTAGGGTAGTGTTAGAGTTAGGGTTATCCTCAGCCCTACGAGAGTGTTAGGGTTAGGGTTAGGGTTAGCATCAGCCCTAGGATAGTGTTAGGGTTAGGGTTAGCATCAGCGCTAGCATAGTGTTAGGGTTAGGGTTATGTTTAGCATCAGCCCTAGGATAGTGTTAGGGTAAGGGTTAGGGTTAGCATCAGCTCTAAGACAGTGTTAGGGTTAGGGTTAGCCTCAGCCCTAGGAGAGTGTTAGGGTTAGGGTTAGGGTTAGCATCAGCCCTAGGATAGTGTTAGGGTTATTGTTAGCATCAGCCCTAGGATAGTGTTAGGGTTAGGGTTAGGGTTAGCATCAGCCCTAGGATAGTGTTAGGGTTAGGGTTAGCATCAGCCCTAGGATAGTGTTAGGGTTATGGTTAGGTTTAGCATCAGCCCTAGGATAGTGTTATGGTAAGGGTTAGGGTTAGCATCAGCCCTAGGATAGTGTTAGGGTTAGGGTTAGGGTTAGCATCAGCCCTAGGATAGTGTTAGTGTTAGGGTTAGGGTTAGCTTCAGCCCTAGGAGAGTGTTAGGGTTAGGGATAGCATCAGCCCTAGGATATTGTTAGGGTTAGGGTTAGGGTTAGCACCAGGGTTAGGATAGTGTTAGTACTAGGGTTAGCATCAGCCTTAGGATAGTGTTAGGGGTAGGGTTAGGGTTAGTATCAGCCGTAGGATAGTGTTAGGGTTAGGGTTAGCCTCAGCCCTAGGATAGTGTTAGAGTTAGGGTTAGGGTTAGCATCAGCCCTAAGATAGTGTTAGGGTTAGGGTTAGGGTTATGATTAGCATCAGCCCTAGGATAGTGTTAGGGTTAGGGTTAGGGTTAGCATCAGCCCAAGGATAGTGTTAGGGTTAGGGTTAGCATCAGCCCTAGATAGTGTTAGGGTTAAGGTTAGGGTTAGCATCAGCCCTAGGATAGTGTTAGGGTTAGGGTTATCATGAGCCCTAGGATAGTGTTAGGGTTAGGGTTAGGGTTAGCATCAGGCCTAGGATAGTGTTACGGTTAGGGTTAGGGCAAGCATCAGCCCTAGGGTAGTGTTAGGGTTAGGGTTAGCATCAGCCCTAGCATAGTGTTAGGGTTAGGGTTAGGGTTATCACCAGGCCTAGGATAGTGTTGGTGGCAGGGTTAGCATCAGGCCTAGGATAGTGTTAGAGTTAGGGTTAGGGTTAGCATCAGCCCTAGGATAGTGTTAGTGTTAGGGTTAGCATCAGCCCTAGGATAGTGTTAGGGTTAGGTTTGCGTAAGCATCTGCCCTAGGATAGTGTTAGTGTCAGGGTTAGCATCAGCCCTAGGATAGTGTTAGGCTTAGGGTTAGGGTTAGCATCAGCCCTAGGATAGTGTTAGGGTTAGGGTTAGCATCAGCCCTAGGAGAGTTGTAGGGTTAGGGTTAGAGTTAGCATCAGCCCTAGGATAGTGTTAGGGTTAGGGTTAAGGTTAGCATCAGCCCTAGGATAGTGTTAGGGTTAGGGTTAGCATCAGCCCTAGGATAGTGTTAGGGTTAGGGTTAGGGTTAGCACCAGGCTTAGGATAGTGTTAGTGTTAGGGTTAGAATCAGCCTTAGGATAGTGTTAGGGTTAGGTTTAGGATTAGCATCAGCCCTAGTATAGTGTTAGGGTTAGTGTTAGCATCAGCTCTAGGATAGTGTTAGGGTTAGGGTTAGCCTCAGCCCTAGGAGAGTTTTAGGGTTAGGGTTAGCATCAGCCCTAGGATAGTGTTAGGGTTAGGGTTAGGGATAGCATCAGCCCTAGGATAGTTTTAGGGTTAGGGTTAGTCTCAGCCCTAGGAGAGTTGTAGGGTTAGGGTTAGGGTTAGTATCAGCCCTAGGATAGTGTTACGGTTAGGGTTAAGGTTAGCATCAGCCCTAGGATAGTGTTAGGGTTAGGGTTAGCATCAGCCCTAGGATAGTGTTAGGGTTAGGGTTAGAATCAGCCGTAGGATAGTGTTAGGGTTAGGTTTAGGGTTAGCATCAGCCGTAGGATAGTGTTAGGGTTAGGGTTAAACTCAGCCATAGGATAGTGTTAGAGTTAGGGTTAGGGTTAGCATCAGCCCTAGGATAGTGTTAGGGTTAGAGTTATCATCAGCCCTAGGATAGTGTTAGGGTTAGGGTTAGGGTTAGCATCAGCCCTAGGATAGTGTTAGTGTTAGGGTTAGCATCAGCCCTAGGATAGTGTTAGGGTTAGGGTTAGCCTCAGCCCTAGGAGAGTGTTAGCGTTAGGTTTAGGGTTAGCATCAGCCCTAGGATAGTGTTAGGGTTAGGGATATCATCAGCACTAGGATAGTGTTACGGTTATGGTTAGGTTTAGCATCAGCCCTAGGATAGTGTTAGTGTAAGGGTTAGGGTTAGCATCAGCCCTAGGATAGTGTTAGGGTTAGGGTTAGGGTTAGCATCAGCCCTAGGATAGTGTTAGTGTTAGTGTTAGAATAAGCCCAAGGATAGTGTTAGGGTTAGGGTTAGGGTTAGCATCAGCCCTAGGGTAGTGTTAGAGTTAGGGTTAGCCTCAGCCCTACGAGAGTGTTAGGGTTAGGGTTAGGGTTAGCATCAGCCCTAGGATAGTGTTAGGGTTAGGGTTAGCATCAGCGCTAGCATAGTGTTAGGGTTAGGGTTATGTTTAGCATCAGCGCTAGGATAGTGTTAGGGTAAGGGTTAGGGTTAGCATCAGCTCTAAGACAGTGTTAGGGTTAGGGTTAGCCTCAGCCCTAGGAGAGTGTTAGGGTTAGGGTTAGGGTTAGCATCAGCCCTAGGATAGTGTTAGGGTTATTGTTAGCATCAGCCCTAGGATAGTGTTAGGGTTAGGGTTAGGGTTAGCATCAGCCCTAGGATAGTGTTAGGGTTAGGGTTAGCATCAGCCCTAGGATAGTGTTAGGGTTTTGGTTAGGTTTAGCATCAGCCCTAGGATAGTGTTATGGTAAGGGTTAGGGTTAGCATCAGCCCTAGGATAGTGTTAGGGTTAGGGTTAGGGTTAGCATCAGCCCTAGGATAGTGTTAGTGTTAGGGTTAGGGTTAGCTTCAGCCCTAGGAGAGTGTTAGGGTTAGGGATAGCATCAGCCCTAGGATATTGTTAGGGTTAGGGTTAGGGTTAGCACCAGGGTTAGGATAGTGTTAGTACTAGGGTTAGCATCAGCCTTAGGATAGTGTTAGGGGTAGGGTTAGGGTTAGTATCAGCCGTAGGATAGTGTTAGGGTTAGGGTTAGCCTCAGCCCTAGGATAGTGTTAGAGTTAGGGTTAGGGTTAGCATCAGCCCTAAGATAGTGTTAGGGTTAGGGTTAGGGTTATGATTAGCATCAGCCCTAGGATAGTGTTAGGGTTAGGGTTAGGGTTAGCATCAGCCCAAGGATAGTGTTAGGGTTAGGGTTAGCATCAGCCCTAGGATAGTGTTAGGGTTAAGGTTAGGGTTAGCATCAGCCCTAGGATAGTGTTAGGGTTAGGGTTATCATGAGCCCTAGGATAGTGTTAGGGTTAGGGTTAGGGTTAGCATCAGGCCTAGGATAGTGTTACGGTTAGGGTTAGGGCAAGCATCAGCCCTAGGGTAGTGTTAGGGTTAGGGTTAGCATCAGCCCTAGCATAGTGTTAGGGTTAGGGTTAGGGTTATCACCAGGCCTAGGATAGTGTTGGTGGCAGGGTTAGCATCAGGCCTAGGATAGTGTTAGAGTTAGGGTTAGGGTTAGCATCAGCCCTAGGATAGTGTTAGTGTTAGGGTTAGCATCAGCCCTAGGATAGAGTTAGGGTTAGGTTTGGGTAAGCATCTGACCTAGGATAGTGTTAGGGTTAGGGTTAGCATCAGCCCTAGGATAGTGTTAGGCTTAGGGTTAGGGTTAGCATCAGCCCTAGGATAGTGTTAGGGTTAGGGTTAGCATCAGCCCTAGGAGAGTTGTAGGGTTAGGGTTAGAGTTAGCATCAGCCCTAGGATAGTGTTAGGGTTAGGGTTAAGGTTAGCATCAGCCCTAGGATAGTGTTAGGGTTAGGGTTAGCATCAGCCCTAGGATAGTGTTAGGGTTAGGGTTAGGGTTAGCACCAGGCTTAGGATAGTGTTAGTGTTAGGGTTAGAATCAGCCTTAGGATAGTGTTAGGGTTAGGTTTAGGGTTAGCATCAGCCCTAGTATAGTGTTAGGGTTAGTGTTAGCATCAGCTCTAGGATAGTGTTAGGGTTAGGGTTAGCCTCAGCCCTAGGAGAGTTTTAGGGTTAGGGTTAGCATCAGCCCTAGGATAGTGTTAGGGTTAGGGTTAGGGATAGCATCAGCCCTAGGATAGTGTTAGGGTTAGGGTTAGTCTCAGCCCTAGGAGAGTTGTAGGGTTAGGGTTAGGGTTAGTATCAGCCCTAGGATAGTGTTACGGTTAGGGTTAAGGTTAGCATCAGCCCTAGGATAGTGTTAGGGTTAGGGTTAGCATCAGCCCTAGGATAGTGTTAGGGTTAGGGTTAGAATCAGCCGTAGGATAGTGTTAGGGTTAGGTTTAGGGTTAGCATCAGCCGTAGGATAGTGTTAGGGTTAGGGTTAAACTCAGCCATAGGATAGTGTTAGAGTTAGGGTTAGGGTTAGCATCAGCCCTAGGATAGTGTTAGGGTTAGAGTTATCATCAGCCCTAGGATAGTGTTAGGGTTAGGGTTAGGGTTAGCATCAGCCCTAGGATAGTGTTAGTGTTAGGGTTAGCATCAGCCCTAGGATAGTGTTAGGGTTAGGGTTAGCCTCAGCCCTAGGAGAGTGTTAGCGTTAGGTTTAGGGTTAGCATCAGCCCTAGGATAGTGTTAGGGTTAGGGATATCATCAGCACTAGGATAGTGTTAGGGTTATGGTTAGGTTTAGCATCAGCCCTAGGATAGTGTTAGGGTAAGGGTTAGGGTTAGCATCAGCCCTAGGATAGTGTTAGGGTTAGGGTTAGGGTTAGCATCAGCCCTAGGATAGTGTTAGTGTTAGTGTTAGAATAAGCCCAAGGATAGTGTTAGGGTTAGGGTTAGGGTTAGCATCAGCCCTAGGGTAGTGTTAGAGTTAGGGTTATCCTCAGCCCTACGAGAGGGTTAGGGTTAGGGTTAGGGTTAGCATCAGCCCTAGGATAGTGTTAGGGTTAGGATTAGCATCAGCGCTAGCATAGTGTTAGGGTTAGGGTTATGTTTAGCATCAGCCCTAGGATAGTGTTAGGGTAAGGGTTAGGGTTAGCATCAGCTCTAAGACAGTGTTAGGGTTAGGGTTATCCTCAGCCCTAGGAGAGTGTTAGGGTTAGGTTTAGGGTTAGCATCAGCCCTAGGATAGTGTTAGGGTTATTGTTAGCATCAGCCCTAGGATAGTGTTAGGGTTAGGGTTAGGGTTAGCATCAGCCCTAGGATAGTGTTAGGGTTAGGGTTAGCATCAGCCCTAGGATAGTGTTAGGGTTATGGTTAGGTTTAGCATCAGCCCTAGGATAGTGTTATGGTAAGGGTTAGGGTTAGCATCAGCCCTAGGATAGTGTTAGGGTTAGGGTTAGGGTTAGCATCAGCCCTAGTATAGTGTTAGGGTTAGTGTTAGCATCAGCTCTAGGATAGTGTTAGGGTTAGGGTTAGCCTCAGCCCTAGGAGAGTTTTAGGGTTAGGGTTAGCATCAGCCCTAGGATAGTGTTAGGGTTAGGGTTAGGGATAGCATCAGCCCTAGGATAGTGTTAGGGTTAGGGTTAGTCTCAGCCCTAGGAGAGTTGTAGGGTTAGGGTTAGGGTTAGTATCAGCCCTAGGATAGTGTTACGGTTAGGGTTAAGGTTAGCATCAGCCCTAGGATAGTGTTAGGGTTAGGGTTAGCATCAGCCCTAGGATAGTGTTAGGGTTAGGGTTAGAATCAGCCGTAGGATAGTGTTAGGGTTAGGTTTAGGGTTAGCATCAGCCGTAGGATAGTGTTAGGGTTAGGGTTAAACTCAGCCATAGGATAGTGTTAGAGTTAGGGTTAGGGTTAGCATCAGCCCTAGGATAGTGTTAGGGTTAGAGTTATCATCAGCCCTAGGATAGTGTTAGGGTTAGGGTTAGGGTTAGCATCAGCCCTAGGATAGTGTTAGTGTTAGGGTTATCATCAGCCCTAGGATAGTGTTAGGGTTAGGGTTAGCCTCAGCCCTAGGAGAGTGTTAGCGTTAGGTTTAGGGTTAGCATCAGCCCTAGGATAGTGTTAGGGTTAGGGATATCATCAGCACTAGGATAGTGTTAGGGTTATGGTTAGGTTTAGCATCAGCCCTAGGATAGTGTTAGGGTAAGGGTTAGGGTTAGCATCAGCCCTAGGATAGTGTTAGGGTTAGGGTTAGGGTTAGCATCAGCCCTAGGATAGTGTTAGTGTTAGTGTTAGAATAAGCCCAAGGATAGTGTTAGGGTTAGGGTTAGGGTTAGCATCAGCCCTAGGGTAGTGTTAGAGTTAGGGTTATCCTCAGCCCTACGAGAGGGTTAGGGTTAGGGTTAGGGTTAGCATCAGCCCTAGGATAGTGTTAGGGTTAGGATTAGCATCAGCGCTAGCATAGTGTTAGGGTTAGGGTTATGTTTAGCATCAGCCCTAGGATAGTGTTAGGGTAAGGGTTAGGGTTAGCATCAGCTCTAAGACAGTGTTAGGGTTAGGGTTATCCTCAGCCCTAGGAGAGTGTTAGGGTTAGGTTTAGGGTTAGCATCAGCCCTAGGATAGTGTTAGGGTTATTGTTAGCATCAGGCCTAGGATAGTGTTAGGGTTAGGGTTAGGGTTAGCATCAGCCCTAGGATAGTGTTAGGGTTAGGGTTAGCATCAGCCCTAGGATAGTGTTAGGGTTATGGTTAGGTTTAGCATCAGCCCTAGGATAGTGTTATGGTAAGGGTTAGGGTTAGCATCAGCCCTAGGATAGTGTTAGGGTTAGGGTTAGGGTTAGCATCAGCCCTAGTATAGTGTTAGGGTTAGTGTTAGCATCAGCTCTAGGATAGTGTTAGGGTTAGGGTTAGCCTCAGCCCTAGGAGAGTTTTAGGGTTAGGGTTAGCATCAGCCCTAGGATAGTGTTAGGGTTAGGGTTAGGGATAGCATCAGCCCTAGGATAGTGTTAGGGTTAGGGTTAGTCTCAGCCCTAGGAGAGTTGTAGGGTTAGGGTTAGGGTTAGTATCAGCCCTAGGATAGTGTTACGGTTAGGGTTAAGGTTAGCATCAGCCCTAGGATAGTGTTAGGGTTAGGGTTAGCATCAGTCCTAGGATAGTGTTAGGGTTAGGGTTAGAATCAGCCGTAGGATAGTGTTAGGGTTAGGTTTAGGGTTAGCATCAGCCGTAGGATAGTGTTAGGGTTAGGGTTAAACTCAGCCATAGGATAGTGTTAGAGTTAGGGTTAGGGTTAGCATCAGCCCTAGGATAGTGTTAGGGTTAGAGTTATCATCAGCCCTAGGATAGTGTTAGGGTTAGGGTTAGGGTTAGCATCAGCCCTAGGATAGTGTTAGTGTTAGGGTTAGCATCAGCCCTAGGATAGTGTTAGGGTTAGGGTTAGCCTCAGCCCTAGGAGAGTGTTAGCGTTAGGTTTAGGGTTAGCATCAGCCCTAGGATAGTGTTAGGGTTAGGGATATCATCAGCACTAGGATAGTGTTAGGGTTATGGTTAGGTTTAGCATCAGCCCTAGGATAGTGTTAGGGTAAGGGTTAGGGTTAGCATCAGCCCTAGGATAGTGTTAGGGTTAGGGTTAGGGTTAGCATCAGCCCTAGGATAGTGTTAGTGTTAGTGTTAGAATAAGCCCAAGGATAGTGTTAGGGTTAGGGTTAGGGTTAGCATCAGCCCTAGGGTAGTGTTAGAGTTAGGGTTATCCTCAGCCCTACGAGAGGGTTAGGGTTAGGGTTAGGGTTAGGGTTAGCATCAGCCCTAGGATAGTGTTAGGGTTAGGATTAGCATCAGCGCTAGCATAGTGTTAGGGTTAGGGTTATGTTTAGCATCAGCCCTAGGATAGTGTTAGGGTAAGGGTTAGGGTTAGCATCAGCTCTAAGACAGTGTTAGGGTTAGGGTTATCCTCAGCCCTAGGAGAGTGTTAGGGTTAGGTTTAGGGTTAGCATCAGCCCTAGGATAGTGTTAGGGTTATTGTTAGCATCAGCCCTAGGATAGTGTTAGGGTTAGGGTTAGGGTTAGCATCAGCCCTAGGATAGTGTTAGGGTTAGGGTTAGCATCAGCCCTAGGATAGTGTTAGGGTTATGGTTAGGTTTAGCATCAGCCCTAGGATAGTGTTATGGTAAGGGTTAGGGTTAGCATCAGCCCTAGGATAGTGTTAGGGTTAGGGTTAGGGTTAGCATCAGCCCTAGGATAGTGTTAGTGTTAGGGTTAGGGTTAGCTTCAGCCCTAGGAGAGTGTTAGGGTTAGGGATAGCATCAGCCCTAGGATATTGTTAGGGTTAGGGTTAGGGTTAGCACCAGGGTTAGGATAGTGTTAGTACTAGGGTTAGCATCAGCCTTAGGATAGTGTTAGGGGTAGGGTTAGGGTTAGTATCAGCCGTAGGATAGTGTTAGGGTTAGGGTTAGCCTCAGCCCTAGGATAGTGTTAGAGTTAGGGTTAGGGTTAGCATCAGCCCTAAGATAGTGTTAGGGTTAGGGTTAGGGTTATGATTAACATCAGCCCTAGGATAGTGTTAGGGTTAGGGTTAGGGTTAGCATCAGCCCAAGGATAGTGTTAGGGTTAGGGTTAGCATCAGCCCTAGGATAGTGTTAGGGTTAGGGTTAGGGTTAGGGTTAGCATCAGCCCAAGGATAGTGTTAGGGTTAGGGTTAGCATCAGCCCTAGGATAGTGTTATGGTTAGTGTTAGGGTTAGCATCAGCCCTAGGATAGTGTTAGGGTTAGGGTTAGGGTTAGCTTCAGCCAAAGGATAGTGTTAGGGTTAGGGTTAGCATCAGCCCTAGGATATTGTTAGGGTTAGGGTTAGGGTTAGCACCAGGCCTAGGATAGTGTTTGTGTTAAGGTTAGCATCAGCCTTAGGATAGTGTTATGGGTAGGGTTAGGGTTAGTATCAGCCGTAGGATAGTGTTATGGTTAGGGTTAGCCTCAGCACTAGGATAGTGTTAGAGTTAGGGTTAGGGTTAACATCAGCCCTAAAATAGTGTTAGGGTTAGGGTTAGGGTTATGATTAGCATCAGCCCTAGGATAGTGTTAGGGTTAGGGTTAGGGTTAGCATCAGCCCAAGGATAGTGTTAGGGTTAGGGTTAGCATCAGCCCTAGGATAGTGTTAGGGTTAAGGTTAGGGTTAGCATCAGCCCTAGGATAGTGTTAGGGTTAGGGTTATCATGAGCCCTAGGATAGTGTTAGGGTTAGGGTTAGGGTTAGCATCAGGCCTAGGATAGTGTTAGGGTTAGGGTTAGGGCAAGCATCAGCCCTAGGAGAGTGTTAGGGTTAGGGTTAGCATCAGCCCTAGGATAGTGTTAGGGTTAGGGTTAGGGTTATCACCAGGCCTAGGATAGTGTTGGTGTAAGGGTTAGCATCAGGCCTAGGATAGTGTTAGAGTTAGGGTTAGGGTTAGAATCAGCCCTAGGATAGTGTTAGTGTTAGGGTTAGCATCAGCCCTAGGATAGTGTTAGGGTTAGGTTTGGGTAAGCATCAGCCCTAGGATAGTGTTAGGGTTAGGGTTAGCCTCAGCCCTAGGAGAGTTGTAGGGTTAGGGTTAGAGTTAGCATCAGCCCTAGGATAGTGTTAGGGTTAGGGTTAAGGTTAGCATCAGCCCTAGGATAGTGTTAGGGTTAGGGTTAGCATCAGCCCTAGGATAGTGTTAGGGTTAGGGTTAGGGTTAGCACCAGGCTTAGGATAGTGTTAGTGTTAGGGTTAGAATCAGCCTTAGGATAGTGTTAGGGTTAGGTTTAGGGTTAGCATCAGCCCTAGTATAGTGTTAGGGTTAGTGTTAGCATCAGCTCTAGGATAGTGTTAGGGTTAGGGTTAGCCTCAGCCCTAGGAGAGTGTTAGGGTTAGGGTTAGCATCAGCCCTAGGATAGTGTTAGGGTTAAGGTTAGGGTTAGCATCAGCCCTAGGATATTGTTAGGGTTAGGGTTAGGGTTAGCACCAGGCCTAGGATAGTGTTTGTGTTAAGGTTAGCATCAGCCTTAGGATAGTGTTAGGGGTAGGGTTAGGGTTAGTATCAGCCGTAGGATAGTGTTATGGTTTGGGTTAGCCTCAGCACTAGGAAAGTGTTAGAGTTAGGGTTAGGGTTAGCATCAGCCCTAAAATAGTGTTAGGGTTAGGGTTAGGGTTATGATTAGCATCAGCCCTAGGATAGTGTTAGGGTTAGGGTTAGGGTTAGCATCAGCCCAAGGATAGTTTTAGGGTTAGGGTTAGCATCAGCCCTAGGATAGTGTTAGGGTTAAGGTTAGGGTTAGCATCAGCCCTAGGATAGTGTTAGGGTTAGGGTTATCATGAGCCCTAGGATAGTGTTAGGGTTAGGGTTAGGGTTAGCATCAGGCCTAGGATAGTGTTAGGGTTAGGGTTAGGGCAAGCATCAGCCCTAGGAGAGTGTTAGGGTTAGGGTTAGCATCAGCCCTAGGATAGTGTTAGGGTTAGGGTTAGTGTTATCACCAGGCCTAGGATAGTGTTGGTGTAAGGGTTAGCATCAGGCCTAGGATAGTGTTAGAGTTAGGGTTAGGGTTAGCATCAGCCCTAGGATAGTGTTAGTGTTAGGGTTAGCATCAGCCCTAGGATAGTGTTAGGGTTAAGGTTAGGGTTAGCATCAGCCCTAGGATAGTGTTAGGGTTAGGGTTATCATGAGCCCTAGGATAGTGTTAGGGTTAGGGTTAGGGTTAGCATCAGGCCTAGGATAGTGTTAGGGTTAGGGTTAGGGCAAGCATCAGCCCTAGGAGAGTGTTAGGGTTAGGGTTAGCATCAGCCCTAGGATAGTGTTAGGGTTAGGGTTAGTGTTATCACCAGGCCTAGGATAGTGTTGGTGTAAGGGTTAGCATCAGGCCTAGGATAGTGTTAGAGTTAGGGTTAGGGTTAGCATCAGCCCTAGGATAGTGTTAGGCTTAGGGTTAGGGTTAGCATCAGCCCTAGGATAGTGTTAGGGTTAGGGTTAGCCTCAGCCCTAGGAGAGTAGTAGGGTTAGGGTTAGAGTTAGCATCAGCCCTAGGATAGTTTTAGGGTTAGGGTTAAGGTTAGCATCAGCCCTAGGATAGTGTTAGGATTAGGGTTAGGGTTAGCACCAGGCTTAGGATAGTGTTAGTGTTAGGGTTAGAATCAGCCTTAGGATAGTGTTAGGGTTAGGTTTAGGGTTAGCATCAGCCCTAGTATAGTGTTAGGGTTAGTGTTAGCATCAACTCTAGGATAGTGTTAGGGTTAGGGTTAGCCTCAGCCCTAGGAGAGTGTTAGGGTTAGGGTTAGCATCAGCCCTAGGATAGTGTTAGGGTTAGGGTTAGGGTTAGCATCAGCCCTAGGATAGTGTTAGGGTTAGGGTTAGTCTCAGCCCTAGGAGAGTTGTAGGGTTAGGGTTAGGTTTAGTATCAGCCCTAGGATAGTGTTACGGTTAGGGTTAGCATCAGCCCTAGGATAGTGTTAGGGTTAGGTTTAGTGTTACCATCATCCCTAGGATAGTGTTAGGGTTAGGGATAGCATCAGCCCTAGGATAGTGTAGGGTTATGGTGAGGTTTAGCACCAGCCCTAGGATAGTGTTATGGTAAGGGTTAGGGTTAGCATCAGCCCTAGGATAGTGTTATGGTTAGGGTTAGGGTTAGCATCAGCCCTAGGATAGTGTTATGGTTAGGGTTAGGGTTAGCTTCAGCCAAAGAATAGTGTTAGGGTTAGGGTTAGCATCAGCCCTAGGATATTGTTAGGGTTAGGGTTAGGGTTAGCACCAGGCCTAGGATAGTGTTAGTGTTAAGGTTAGCATCAGCCTTAGGATAGTGTTACGGGTAGGGTTAGGGTTAGCATCAGCCGTAGGATAGTGTTATGGTTAGGGTTAGCCTCAGCCCTGGGATAGTGTTAGAGTTAGGGTTAGGGTTAGCATCAGCCCTAAGATAGTGTTAGGGTTAGGGTTAGGGTTAGCATCAGCCCAAGGATAGTGTTAGGGTTAGGGTTAGCATCAGCCCTAGGATAGTGTTATGATTAGGGTTAGGGTTAGCATCAGCCCTAGGATAGTGTTAGGGTTAGGGTTATCATCAGCCCTAGGATAGTGTTAGGGTTAGGGTTAGGGTTAGCATCAGGCCTAGGATAGTGTTAGGGTTAGGGTTATCATCAGCCCTAGGATAGTGTTAGGGTAAGGTTTAGTGTTACCATCAGCCCTAGGATAGTGTTAGGATTAGAGATAGCATCAGCCCTAGGATAGTGTAGGGTTATGGTTAGGTTTAGCATCAGGCCAAGGATAGTGTTAGGGTTAGAGTTAGCGTCAGCCCTAGGATAGATTAAGGGTTAGGGTTAGGGTTAGCATCAGCCCTAGGATAGTGTTAGTGTTAGGGTTAGGGTTAGCATCAGCCCTAGGATAGTGTTAGGGTTAGGGTTAGGGTTAGCTTCAGCCAAAGGATAGTGTTAGGGTTAGGGTTAGCATCAGCCCTAGGATATTGTTAGGGTTAGGGTTAGGGTTAGCACCAGGCCTAGGATAGTGTTAGTGTTAAGGTTAGCATCAGCCTTAGGATAGTGTTAGGGGTAGGGTTAGGGTTAGTATCAGCCGTAGGATAGTGTTATGGTTAGGGTTAGCCTCAGCCCTAGGATAGTGTTAGAGTTAGGGTTAGGGTTAGCATCAGCCCTAAAATAGTGTTAGGGTTAGGGTTAGGGTTATGATTAGCATCAGCCCTAGGATAGTGTTAGGGTTACGGTTAGGGTTAGCATCAGCCCAAGGATAGTGTTAGGGTTAGGGTTAGCATCAGCCCTAGGATAGTGTTAGGGTTAAGGTTAGGGTTAGCATCAGCCCTAGGATAGTGTTAGGGTTAGGGTTATCATGAGCCCTAGGATAGTGTTAGGGTTAGGGTTAGGGTTAGCATCAGGTTAGGATAGTGTTAGGGTTAGGGTTAGGGTAAGCATCAGCCCTAGGATAGTGTTAGGGTTAGGGTTAGCATCAGCCCTAGGATAGTGTTAGGGTTATGTTTGGGTAAGCGTCAGCCCTAGGATAGTGTTAGGGTTAGGGTTAGCATCAGCCCTAGGATAGTGTTAGGCTTAGGGTTAGGGTTAGCATCAGCGCTAGGATAGTGTTAGGGTTAGGGTTAGCCTCAGCCCTAGGAGAGTTGTAGGGTTAGGGTTAGAGTTAGCATCAGCCCTAGGATAGTGTTAGGGTTAGGGTTAAGGTTAGCATCAGCCCTAGGATAGTGTTAGGGTTAGGGTTAGCATCAGCCCTAGAATAGTGTTAGGGTTAGGGTTAGGGTTAGCACCAGGCTTAGGATAGTGTTAGTGTTAAGGTTAGAATCATCCTTAGGATAGTGTTAGGGTTAGGTTTAGGGTTAGCATCAGCCCTAGTATAGTGTTAGGATTAGTGTTAGCATCAGCTCTAGGATAGTGTTAGGGTTAGGGTTAGCCTCAGCCCTAGGAGAGTGTTAGGGTTAGGGTTAGCATCAGCCCTAGGATAGTGTTAGGGTTAGGGTTAGGGTTAGCATCAGCCCTAGGATAGTGGTAGGGTTAGGGTTAGTCTCAGCCCTAGGAGAGTTGTAGGGTTAGGGTTAGGGTTAGTATCAGCCCTAGGATAGTGTTAGGGTTAGGGTTAAGGTTAGAATCAGCCCTAGGATAGTGTTAGGGTTAGGGTTAGAATCAGCCCTAGGATAGTGTTAGGGTTAGGGTTAGAATCAGCCGTAGGATAGTGTTAGGGTTAGGTTTAGGGTTAGCATCAGCCGTAGGATAGTTTTAGGGTTAGGGTTAACCTCAGCCCTAGGATAGTGTTAGAGTTAGGGTTAGGGTTAGCATCAGCCCTAGGATAGTGTTAGGGTTAGAGTTACCATCAGCCCTAGGATAGTGTTAGGGTTAGGGTTAGGGTTAGCATCAGCCCTAGGATAGTGTTAGTGTTAGGGTTAGCATCAGCCCTAGGATAGTGTTAGGGTTAGGGTTAGGGTTAGCATCAGGCCTAGGATAGTGTTAGTGTTAGGGTTAGCATCAGCCCTAGGATAGTGTTAGGGTTAGGGTTAGGGTTAGCATCAGCCCAAGATAGTGTTAGGGTTAGGGTTAGCATCAGCCCTAGGATAGTGTTACGGTTACGGTTAGGGTAGGCATCAGCCCTAGGATAGTGTTAGGGTTATGGTTAGCATCAGCCCTAGGATAGTGTTAGGGTTAGGGTTAGGGTTAGCATCTGCTCTAGGATAATGTTAGGGTTAATGTTAGTGTTAGCATCAGCCCTAGGATAGTGTAAGGGTTAGGGATAGGGTTAGCATCAGCCCTAGGATAGTGTTAGGGTTAGGGTTAGGGTTAGCATCAGCCCTAGGATAGTGTTAGGGTTAGAGTTAGCATCAGCCCTAGGATAGTGTTAGGGTTAGGGTTAGGGTTAGCATCAGCCCTAGGATAGTGTTAGGGTTAGGGTTAGGGTTAGCATCAGCCCTAGGATAGTGTTAGGGTTAGGGTTAGGGTTAGCATGAGCCCTAGGATAGTGTTAGGGTTAGGGTTAGCCTCAGCCCTAGGAGAGTGTTAGTGTTAGGTTTAGGGTTAGCATCAGCCCCAGGATAGTGTTAGGGTTAGGGATAGCATCAGCCCTAGGATAGTGTTAGGGTTATGGTTAGGTTTAGCATCAGCCCTAGGATAGTGTTAGGGTAAGGGTTAGGGTTAGCATCAGGCCTAGGATAGTGTTAGGGTTAGCATCAGCCCTAGGATAGTGTTAGTGTTAGAGTTAGAATCAGCTCAAGGATAGTGTTAGGGTTAGGGTTAGGGTTAGCATCAGCCCTAGGATAGTGTTAGTGTTAGGGTTAGCCTCAGCCCTAGGATAGTGTTAGGGTTAGGGTTAGGGTTAGCATCAGGCCTAGGATAGTGTTAGTGTTAGGCTTAGCATCAGCCCTAGGATAGTGTTAGGGTTAGGGTTAGGGTTAGCATCAGCCCTAGGATAGTGTTAGGGTTAGGGTTAGCATCAGCCCTAGGATAGTGTTACGGTTAGGGTTAGGGTTAGCATCAGCCCTAGGATAGTGTTAGGGTTATGGTTAGCATCAGCCCTAGGATAGTGTTAGGGTTAGGGTTAGGGTTAGAATCTGCTCTAGGATAATGTTAGGATTAGGGTAGGGTTAGCATCAGCCCTAGGATAGTGTAAGGGTTAGGGATAGGGTTAGCATCAGGCCTAGGATAGTGTTAGAGTTAGGGTTAGCATCAGCCCTAGGATAGTGTTAGGGTTAGGGTTAGGGTTAGCATCAGCCCTAGGATAGTGTTAGGGTTAGAGTTAGCATCAGCCCTAGGATAGTGTTAGGGTTAGGGTTAGGTTTAGCATCAGCCCAAGGATAGTGTTAGGGTTAGGGTTAGGGTTAGCATCAGCCCTAGCATAGTGTTAGGGTTAGGGTTAGGGTTAGCATGAGCCCTAGGATAGTGTTAGGGTTAGGATTAGCCTGAGCCCTAAGATAGTGTTAGGGTTAGGGTTAGCCTCAGCCCTAGGAGAGTGTTAGCGTTAGGTTTAGGGTTAGCATCAGCCCTAGGATAGTGTTAGGGTTAGAGATAGCATCAGCCCTAGGATAGTGTTAGGGTTATGGTTAGGTTTAGCATCAGCCCTAGGATAGTGTTAGGGTAAGGGTTAGGGTTAGCATCAGGCCTAGGATAGTGTTAGGGTTAGGGTTAGGGTTAGCATCAGCCCTAGGATAGTGTTAGTGTTAGGGTTAGAATCAGCCCAAGGATAGTGTTAGGGTTAGGGTTAGGGTTAGCATCAGCCCTAGGGTAGTGTTAGAGTTAGGGTTAGCCTCAGCCCTAGGAGAGTGTTAGGGTTAGGGTTAGGGTTAGCATCAGCCCTAGGATAGTGTTAGGGTTAGGGTTAGCATCAGCTCTAGCATAGTGTTAGGGTTAGGGTTAGGTTTAGCATCAGCCCTAGGATAGTGTTAGGGTAAGGGTTAGGGTTAGCATCAGCTCTAAGACAGTGTTAGGGTTAGGGTTAGCCTCAGCCCTAGGAGAGTGTTAGGGTTAGGGTTAGGGTTAGCATCAGCCCTAGGATAGTGTTAGGGTTAGGGATAGCATCAGCCCTAGGATAGTGTAGGGTTATGGTTAGGTTTAGCATCAGCCCTAGGATAGTGTTAGGGTAAGGGTTAGGGTTAGCATCAGCCCTAGGATAGTGTTATTGTTAGGGTTAGCGTTAGCATCAGCCCTAGGATAGTGTTAGGGTTAGGGTTAGCATCAGCCCTAGGATAGTGTTAGGCTTATGGTTAGGTTTAGCATCAGCCCTAGGATAGTGTTATGGTAAGGGTTAGGGTTAGCATCAGCCCTAGGATAGTGTTAGGGTTAGGGTTAGGGTTAGCATCAGCCCTAGGATAGTGTTAGGGTTAGGGTTAGGGATAGCTTCAGCCCTAGGATAGTGTTAGGGTTAGGGTTAGCATCAGCCCTAGTATATTGTTAGGGTTAGGGTTAGGGTTAGCACCAGGCCTAGGATAGTGTTAATACTAGGGTTAGCATCAGCCTTAGGATAGTGTTAGGGGTAGGGTTAGGGTTAGTATCAGCCGTAGGGTAGTGTTAGGGTTAGGGTTAGCCTCAGCCCTAGGATAGTGTTAGAGTTAGGGTTAGGGTTAGCATCAGCCCTAAGATAGTGTTAGGGTTAGGATTAGGGTTATGATTAGCATCAGCCCTAGGATAGTGTTAGCTTTAGGGTTAGGGTTAGCGTCAGCCCAAGGATAGTGTTAGCTTTAGGGTTAGCATCAGCCCTAGGATAGTGTTAGGGTTAGGGTTAGGGTTAGCATCAGCCCTAGGTTAGTGTTAGGGTTAGGGTTATCATCAGCCCTAGGATAGTGTTAGGGTTAGGGTTAGGGTTAGCATCAGGCCTAGGATAGTGTTAGGGTTAGGGTTAGCATCAGCCCTAGGATAGTGTTAGGGTTAGGTTTAGTGTTACTATCAGCCCTAGGATAGTGTTAGGGTTAGGGATAGCATCAGCCCTAGGGTAGTGTAGGGTTATGGTTAGGTTTAGCATCAGCCCTAGGATAGTGTTAGGGTAAGGGTTAGGGTTAGCATCAGCCCTAGGATAGTGTTATGGTTAGGCTTAGGGTTAGCATCAGCCCTAGGATAGTGTTAGGGTTAGGGTTAGGGTTAGCTTCAGCCAAAGGATAGTGTTAGGGTTAGGGTTAGCATCAGCCCTAGGATATTGTTAGGGTTAGGGTTAGGGTTAGCACCAGGCCTAGGATAGTGTTAGTGTTAAGGTTAGGGTTATGATTAGCATCAGCCCTAGGATAGTGTTAGGGTTAGGGTTAGGGTTAGCATCAGCCCAAGGATAGTGTTAGGGTTAGGGTTAGCATCAGCCCTAGGATAGTGTTAGGGTTAAGGTTATTGTTAGCATCAGCCCTAGGATAGTGTTAGGGTTAGGGTTAGCATCAGCCCTAGGATAGTGTTAGGGTTAGGGTTAGGGTTAGCACCAGGCTTAGGATAGTGTTAGTGTTAGGGTTAGAATCAGCCTTAGGATAGTGTTAGGGTTAGGTTTAGGGTTAGCATCAGCCCTAGTATAGTGTTAGGGTTAGTGTTAGCATCAGCTCTAGGATAGTGTTAGGGTTAGGGTTAGCCTCAGCCCTAGGAGAGTTTTAGGGTTAGGGTTAGCATCAGCCCTAGGATAGTGTTAGGGTTAGGGTTAGGGATAGCATCAGCCCTAGGATAGTGTTAGGGTTAGGGTTAGTCTCAGCCCTAGGAGAGTTGTAGGGTTAGGGTTAGGGTTAGTATCAGCCCTAGGATAGTGTTACGGTTAGGGTTAAGGTTAGCATCAGCCCTAGGATAGTGTTAGGGTTAGGGTTAGCATCAGCCCTAGTATAGTGTTAGGGTTAGGGTTAAAATCAGCCGTAGGATAGTGTTAGGGTTAGGTTTAGGGTTAGCATCAGCCATAGGATAGTGTTAGGGTTAGGGTTAAACTCAGCCATAGGATAGTGTTAGAGTTAGGGTTAGGGTTAGCATCAGCCTAGGATAGTGTTAGGGTTAGAGTTATCATCAGCCCTAGGATAGTGTTAGGGTTAGGGTTAGGGTTAGCATCAGCCCTAGGATAGTGTTAGTGTTAGGGTTAGCATCAGCCCTAGGATAGTGTTAGGGTTAGGGTTAGGGTTAGCATCAGCCCTAGGTTAGTGTTAGGGTTAGAGTTATCATCAGCCCTAGGATAGTGTTAGCGTTAGGTTTAGGGTTAGCATCAGGCCTAGGATAGTGTTAGGGTTAGGGTTAGCATCAGCCCTAGGATAGTGTTAGGGTTAGGTTTAGTGTTACCATCATCCCTAGGATAGTGTTAGGGTTAGGGATAGCATCAGCCCTAGGATAGTGTAGGGTTATGGTGAGGTTTAGCATCAGCCCTAGGATAGTGTTAGGGTAAGGTTTAGGGTTAGCATCAGCCCTAGGATAGTGTTATGGTTAGGGTTAGGGTTAGCATCAGCCCTAGGATAGTGTTAGGGTTAGGGTTAGGGTTAGCTTCAGCCAAAGGATAGTGTTAGGGTTAGGGTTAGCATCAGCCCTAGGATATTGTTAGGGTTAGGGTTAGGGTTAGCACCAGGCCTAGGATAGTGTTAGTGTTAAGGTTAGCATCAGCCTTAGGATAGTGTTACGGGTAGGGTTAGGGTTAGTATCAGCCGTAGGATAGTGTTATGGTTAGGGTTAGCCTCAGCCCTGGGATAGTGTTAGAGTTAGGGTTAGGGTTAGCATCAGCCCTAAGATAGTGTTAGGGTTAAGGTTAGGGTTAGCATCAGCCCAAAGATAGTGTTAGGGTTAGGGTTAGCATCAGCCCTAGGATAGTGTTAGGATTAGGGTTAGGGTTAGCATCAGCCCTAGGATAGTGTTAGGGTTAGGGTTATCATCAGCCCTAGGATAGTGTTAGGGTTAGGGTTAGGGTTAGCATCAGGCCTAGGATAGTGTTAGGGTTAGGGTTAGCATCAGCCCTAGGATAGTGTTAGGGTTAGGTTTAGTGTTACCATCAGCCCTAGGATAGTGTTAGGGTTAGGGATAGCATGAACGCTAGGATAGTGTAGGGTTATGGTTAGGTTTAGCATCAGGCCAAGGATAGTGTTAGGGTTAGAGTTAGCATCAGCCCTAGGATAGATTACGGGTTAGGGTTAGGGTTAGCATCAGCACTAGGATAGTGTTAGTGTTAGGGTTAGAGTTAGCATCAGCCCTAGGATAGTGTTAGGGTTAGGGTTAGGGTTAGCTTCAGCCAAAGGATAGTGTTAGGGTTAGGGTTAGCATCAGCCCTAGGATATTGTTAGGGTTAGGGTTAGGGTTAGCACCAGGCCTAGGATAGTGTTAGTGTTAAGGTTAGCATCAGCCTTAGGATAGTGTTAGGGGTAGGGTTAGGGTTAGTATCAGCCGTAGGATAGTGTTATGGTTAGGGTTAGCCTCAGCCCTAGGATAGTGTTAGAGTTAGGGTTAGGGTTAGCATCAGCCCTAAAATAGTGCTAGGGTTAGGGTTAGGGTTATGATTAGCATCAGGCCTAGGATAGTGTTAGGGTTAGGGTTAGGGTTAGCATCAGCCCAAGGATAGTGTTAGGGTTAGGGTTAGCATCAGCCCTAGGATAGTGTTAGGGTTAAGGTTAGGGTTAGCATCAGCCCTAGGATAGTGTTAGGGTTAGGGTTATCATGAGCCCTAGGATAGTGTTAGCGTTAGGGTTAGGGTTAGCATCAGGTTAGGATAGTGTTTTAGGGTTAGGGTAAGCATCAGCCCTAGGATAGTGTTAGGGTTAGGGTTAGCATCAGCCCTAGGATAGTGTTAGGGTTAGGGTTAGGGTTATCACCAGGCCTAGGATAGTGTTGGTGTAAGGGTTAGCATCAGGCCTAGGATAGTGTTAGAGTTAGGGTTAGGGTTAGCATCAGCCCTAGGATAGTGTTAGTGTTAAGGTTAGCATCAGCCTTAGGATAGTGTTAGGGGTAGGGTTAGGGTTAGTATCAGCCATAGGATAGTGTTATGGTTAGGGTTAGCCTCAGCCCTGGGATAGTGTTAGAGTTAGGGTTAGGGTTAGCATCAGCCCTAAGATAGTGTTAGGGTTAGGGTTAGGGTTATGATTAGCTTCAGCCCTAGGATAGTGTTAGGGTTAGGGTTAGGGTTAGCATCAGCCCAAGGATAGTGTTAGGGTTAGGGTTAGCATCAGCGCTAGGATAGTGTTAGGGTTAAGGTTAGGGTTAGCATCAGCCCTAGGATAGTGTTAGGGTTAGGGATATCATGAGCCCTAGGATAGTGTTAAGGTTATGGTTAGGGTTAGCATCAGGCCTAGGATAGTGTTAGGGTTAGGGTTAGGGTAAGCATCAGCCCTAGGATAGTGTTAGTGTTAGGGTTAGGGTTAGCATCAGCCCTAGGATAGTGTTAGTGTTAGGGTTAGGGTTAGCTTCAGCCAAAGGATAGTGTTAGGGTTAGGGTTAGCATCAACCCTAGGATATTGTTAGGGTTAGGGTTAGGGTTAGCACCAGGCCTAGGATAGTGTTAGTGTTAAGGTTAGCATCAGCCTTAGGATAGTGTTAGGGGTAGGGTTAGGGTTAGTATCAGCCGTAGGATAGTGTTATGGTTAGGGTTAGCCTCAGCCCTAGGATAGTGTTAGAGTTAGGGTTAGGGTTAGCATCAGCCCTAAAATAGTGTTAGGGTTAGGGTTAGGGTTATGATTAGCATCAGCCCTAGGATAGTGTTAGGGTTAGGGTTAGGGTTAGCATCAGCCCAAGGATAGTGATAGGGTTAGGGTTAGCATCAGCCCTAGGATAGTGTTAGGGTTAAGGTTAGGGTTAGCATCAGCCCTAGGATAGTGTTAATGTTAGGGTTATCATGAGCCCTAGGATAGTGTTAGGGTTAGGGTTAGGGTTAGCATCAGGCCTAGGACAGTGTTACGGTTACGGTTAGGGCAAGCATCAGCCCTAGGGTAGTGTTAGGGTTAGGGTTAGCATCAGCCCTAGCATAGTGTTAGGGTTAGGGTTAGGGTTATCACCAGGCCTAGGATAGTGTTGGTGGCAGGGTTAGCATCAGGCCTAGGATAGTGTTAGAGTTAGGGTTAGGGTTAGCATCAGCCCTAGGATAGTGTTAGTGTTAGGGTTAGCATCAGCCCTAGGATAGTGTTAGGGTTAGGTTTGGGTAAGCATCAGCCCTAGGATAGTGTTAGGGTTAGGGTTAGCATCAGCCCTAGGATAGTGTTAGGCTTAGGGTTAGGGTTAGCATCAGCCCTAGGATAGTGTTAGGGTTAGGGTTAGCCTCAGCCCTAGGAGAGTTGTAGGGTTAGGGTTAGAGTTAGCATCAGCCCTAGGATAGTGTTAGGGTTAGGGTTAAGGTTAGCATCAGCCCTAGGATAGTGTTAGGGTTAGGGTTAGCATCAGCCCTAGAATAGTGTTAGGGTTAAGGTTAGGGTTAGCACCAGCCTTAGGATAGTGTTAGTGTTAGGGTTAGAATCAGCCTTAGGATAGTGTTAGGGTTAGGTTTAGGGTTAGCATCAGCCCTAGTATAGTGTTAGGGTTAGTGTTAGCATCAGCTCTAGGATAGTGTTAGGGTTAGGGTTAGCCTCAGCCCTAGGAGAGTTTTAGGGTTAGGGTTAGCATCAGCCCTAGGATAGTGATAGGGTTAGGGTTAGGGATAGCATCAGCCCTAGGATAGTGTTAGGGTTAGGGTTAGTCTCAGCCCTAGGAGAGTTGTAGGGTTAGGGTTAGGGTTAGTATCAGCCCTAGGATAGTGTTACGGTTAGGGTTAAGGTTAGCATCAGCCCTAGGATAGTGTTAGGGTTAAGGTTAGCATCAGCCCTAGGACAGTGTTAGGGTAAGGGTTAGAATCAGCCGTAGGATAGTGTTAGGGTTAGGTTTAGGGTTAGCATCAGCCGTAGGATAGTGTTAGGGTTAGGGTTAAACTCAGCCATAGGATAGTGTTAGAGTTAGTGTTAGGGTTAGCATCAGCCCTAGGATAGTGTTAGGGTTAGAGTTATCATCAGCCCTAGGACAGTGTTAGGGTTAGGTTAGGGTTAGCATCAGCCCTAGGATAGTGTTAGTGTTAGGGTTAGCATCAGCCCTAGGATAGTGTTAGGGTTAGGGTTAGGGTTAGCATCAGCCCTAGGTTAGTGTTAGGGTTAGAGTTATCATCAGCCCTAGGATAGTGTTAGCGTTAGGGTTAGGGTTAGCATCAGGCCTAGGATAGTGTTAGGGTTATGGTTAGCATCAGCCCTAGGATAGTGTTAGGGTTAGGTTTAGTGTTACCATCATCCCTAGGATTGTGTTAGGGTTAGGGATAGCATCAGCCCTAGGATAGTGTAGGGTTATGGTGAGGTTTAGCATCAGCCCTAGGATAGTGTTAGGGTAAGGTTTAGGGTTAGCATCAGGCCTAGGATAGTGTTATGGTTAGGGTTAGGGTTAGCATCAGCCCTAGGATAGTGTTAGGGTTAGGGTTAGGGTTAGCTTCAGCCAAAGGATAGTGTTAGGGTTAGGGTTAGCATCAGCCCTAGGATATTGTTAGGGTTAGGGTTAGGGTTAGCACCAGGCCTAGGATAGTGTTAGTGTTAAGGTTAGCATCAGCCTTAGGATAGTGTTACGGGTAGGGTTAGCGTTAGTATCAGCCGTAGGATAGTGTTATGGTTAGGGTTAGCCTCAGCCCTGGGATAGTGTTAGAGTTAGGGTTAGGGTTAGCATCAGCCCTAAGATAGTGTTAGGGTTAAGGTTAGGGTTAGCATCAGCCCAAAGATAGTGTTAGGGTTAGGGTTAGCATCAGCCCTAGGATAGTGTTAGGATTAGGGTTAGGGTTAGCATCAGCCCTAGGATAGTGTTAGGGTTAGGGTTATCATCAGCCCTAGGATAGTGTTAGGGTTAGGGTTAGGGTTAGCATCAGGCCTAGGATAGTGTTAGGGTTAGGGTTAGCATCAGCCCTAGGATAGTGTTAGGGTTAGGTTTAGTGTTACCATCAGCCCTAGGATAGTGTTAGGGTTAGGGATAGCATCAGCCCTAGGATAGTGTAGGGTTATGGTTAGGTTTAGCATCAGGCCAAGGATAGTGTTAGGGTTAAAGTTAGCATCAGCCCTAGGATAGATTACGGGTTAGGGTTAGGGTTAGCATCAGCACTAGGATAGTGTTAGTGTTAGGGTTAGAGTTAGCATCAGCCCTAGGATAGTGTTAGGGTTAGGGTTAGGGTTAGCTTCAGCCAAAGGATAGTGTTAGGGTTAGGGTTAGCATCAGCCCTAGGATATTGTTAGGGTTAGGGTTAGGGTTAGCACCAGGCCTAGGATAGTGTTAGTGTTAAGGTTAGCATCAGCCTTAGGATAGTGTTAGGGGTAGGGTTAGGGTTAGTATCAGCCGTAGGATAGTGTTATGGTTAGGGTTAGCCTCAGCCATAGGATAGTGTTAGAGTTAGGGTTAGGGTTAGCATCAGCCCTAAAATAGTGTTAGGGTTAGGGTTAGGGTTATGATTAGCATCAGCCCTAGGATAGTGTTAGGGTTAGGGTTAGGGTTAGCATCAGCCCAAGGATAGTGTTAGGGTTAGGGTTAGCATCAGCCCTAGGATAGTGTTAGGGTTAAGGTTAGGGTTAGCATCAGCCCTAGGATAGTGTTAAGGTTAGGGTTATCATGAGCCCTAGGATAGTGTTAGGGTTAGGGTTAGGGTTAGCATCAGGCCTAGGATAGTGTTAGGGTTAGGGTTAGGGCAAGCATCAGCCCTAGGGTAGTGTTAGGGTTAGGGTTAGCATCAGCCCTAGCATAGTGTTAGGGTTAGGGTTAGGGTTATCACCAGGCCTAGGATAGTGTTGGTGGCAGGGTTAGCATCAGGCCTAGGATAGTGTTAGGGTTAGGGTTAGGGTTAGCATCAGCCCTAGGATAGTGTTAGTGTTAGGGTTAGCATCAGCCCTAGGATAGTGTTAGGGTTAGGTTTGGGTAAGCATCAACCCTAGGATAGTGTTAGGGTTAGGGTTAGCATCAGCCCTAGGATAGTGTTAGGCTTAGGGTTAGGGTTAGCATCAGCCCTAGGATAGTGTTAGGGTTAGGATTAGCTTCAGCCCTAGGAGAGTTGTAGGGTTAGGGTTAGAGTTAGCATCAGCCCTAGGATAGTGTTAGGGTTAGGGTTAAGGTTAGCATCAGCCCTAGGATAGTGTTAGGGTTAGGGTTAGCATCAGCCCTAGGATAGTGTTAGGGTTAGGGTTAGGGTTAGCAACAGGCTTAGGATAGTGTTAGTGTTAGGGTTAGAATCCGCCTTAGGATAGTGTTAGGGTTAGGTTTAGGGTTAGCATCAGCCCTAGTATAGTGTTAGGATTAGTGTTAGCATCAGCTCTAGGATAGTGTTAGGGTTAGGGTTAGCCTCAGCCCTAGGAGAGTGTTAGGGTTAGGGTTAGCATCAGCCCTAGGATAGTGTTAGGGTTAGGGTTAGGGTTAGCATCAGCCCTAGGATAGTGTTAGGGTTAGGGTTAGTCTCAGCCCTAGGAGAGTTGTAGGGTTAGGGTTAGGGTTAGTATCAGCCCTAGGATAGTGTTAGGGTTAGGGTTAAGGTTAGCATCAGCCCTAGGATAGTGTTAGGGTTAGGGTTAGAATCAGCCCTAGAATAGTGTTAGGGTTAGGGTTAGGGTTAGCATCAGCCCAAGGATAGTGTTAGGGTTAGGGTTAGCATCAGCCCTAGGATAGTGTTAGGGTTAAGGTTAGGGTTAGCATCAGCCCTAGGATAGTGTTAGGGTTAGGGTTATCATGAGCCCTAGGATAGTGTTAGGGTTAGGGTTAGGGTTAGCATCAGGTTAGGATAGTGTTAGGGTTAGGGTTAGGGTAAGCATCAGCCCTAGGATAGTGTTAGGGTTAGGGTTAGCATCAGCCCTAGGATAGTGTTAGGGTTAGGGTTAGGGTTATCACCAGGCCTAGGATAGTGTTGGTGTAAGGGTTAGCATCAGGCCTAGGATAGTGTTAGAGTTAGGGTTAGGGTTAGCATCAGCCCTAGGATAGTGTTAGTGTTAGGGTTAGCATCAGCCCTAGGATAGTGTTAGGGTTAGGTTTGGGTAAGCATCAGCCCTAGGATAGTGTTAGGGTTAGGGTTAGCATCAGCCCTAGGATAGTGTTAGGCTTAGGGTTAGGGCTGGCATCAGCGCTAGGATAGTGTTAGGGTTAGGGTTAGCCTCAGCCCTAGGAGAGTTGTAGGGTTAGGGTTAGAGTTAGCATCAGCCCTAGGATAGTGTTAGGGTTAGGGTTAAGTTTAGCATCAGCCCTAGGATAGTGTTAGGGTTAGGGTTAGCATCAGCCCTAGGATAGTGTTAGGGTTAGGGTTAGGTTTAGCACCAGGCTTAGGATAGTGTTAGTGTTAGGGTTAGAATCAGCCTTAGGATAGTGTTAGGGTTAGGTTTAGGGTTAGCATCAGCCCTAGTATAGTGTTAGGATTAGTGTTAGCATCAGCTCTAGGATAGTGTTAGGGTTAGGGTTAGCCTCAGCCCTAGGAGAGTGTTAGGGTTAGGGTTAGCATCAGCCCTAGGATAGTGTTAGGGTTAGGGTTAGGGTTAGCATCAGCCCTAGGATAGTGTTAGGGTTAGGGTTAGTCTCAGCCCTAGGAGAGTTGTAGGGTTAGGGTTAGGGTTAGTATCAGCCCTAGGATAGTGTTAGGGTTAGGGTTAAGGTTAGCATCAGCCCTAGGATAGTGTTAGGGTTAGGGTTAGAATCAGCCCTAGGATAGTGTTAGGGTTAGGGTTAGAATCAGCCGTAGGATAGTGTTAGGGTTAGGTTTAGGGTTAGCATCAGCCGTAGGATAGTGTTAGGGTTAGGGTTAACCTCAGCCCTAGGATAGTGTTAGAGTTAGGGTTAGGGTTAGCATCAGCCCTAAGATAGTGTTATGGTTAGAGTTATCGTCAGCCCTAGCATAGTGTTAGGGTTAGGGTTAGGGTTAGCATCAACCCTAGGATAGTGTTAGTGTTAGGGTTAGCATCAGCCCTAGGATAGTGTTAGGGTTAGGGTTAGGGTTAGCATCAGGCCTAGGATAGTGTTAGTGTTAGGGTTAGCATCAGCCCTAGGATAGTGTTAGGGTTTGGGTTAGGGTTAGCATCAGTCCTAGGATAGTGTTAGGGTTAGGGTTAGCATCAGCCCTAGGATAGTGTTACGGTTAGGGTTAGGGTTAGCATCAGCCCTAGGATAGTGTTAGGGTTATGGTTAGCATCAGCCCTAGGATAGTGTTAGGGTTAGGGTTAGGGTAAGCATCTGCTCTAGGATAATGTTAGGGTTAGGGTTAGGGTTAGCATCAGCCCTAGGATAGTGTAAGGGTTAGGGATAGGGTTAGCATCAGGCCTAGGATAGTGTTAGAGTTAGGGTTAGCATCAGCCCTAGGATAGTGTTAGGGTTAGGGTTAGCATCAGCCCTAGGATAGTGTTAGGGTTATGGTTAGGTTTAGCATCAGCCCTAGGATAGTGTTATGGTAAGGGTTAGGGTTAGCATCAGCCCTAGGATAGTGTTAGGGTTAGGGTTAGGGTTAGCATCAGCCCTAGGATAGTGTTAGGGTTAGGGTTAGGGTTAGCTTCAGCCCTAGGATAGTGTTAGGGTTAGGGTTAGCATCAGCCCTAGTATATTGTTAGGGTTAGGGTTAGGGTTAGCACCAGGCCTAGGATAGTGTTAGTACTAGGGTTAGCATCAGCCTTAGTATAGTGTTAGGGGTAGGGTTAGGGTTAGTATCAGCCGTAGGATAGTGTTAGGGTTAGGGTTAGCCTCAGCCCTAGGATAGTGTTAGAGTTAGGGTTAGGGTTAGCATCAGCCCTAAGATAGTGTTAGGGTTAGGATTAGGGTTATGATTAGCATCAGCCCTAGGATAGTGTTAGGGTTAGGGTTAGGGTTAGCGTCAGCCCAAGGATAGTGTTAGGGTTAGGGTTAGCATCAGCCCTAGGATAGTGTTAGGGTTAGGGTTAGGGTTAGCATCAGCCCTACGTTAGTGTTAGGGTTAGGGTTATCATCAGCCCTAGGATAGTGTTAGGGTTAGGGTTAGGGTTAGCATCAGGCCTAGGATAGTGTTAGGGTTAGGGTTAGCATCAGCCCTAGGATAGTGTTAGGCTTAGGTTTAGTGTTACCATCAGCCCTAGGATAGTGTTAGGGTTAGGGATAGCATCAGCCCTAGGATAGTGTAGGGTTATGGTTAGGTTTAGCATCAGCCCTAGGATAGTGTTAGGGTAAGGGTTAGGGTTAGCATCAGCCCTAGGATAGTGTTATGGTTAGGGTTAGGGTTAGCATCAGCCCTAGGATAGTGTTAGGGTTAGGGTTAGGGTTAGCTTCAGCCAAAGGATAGTGTTAGGGTTAGGGTTAGCATCAGCCCTAGGATATTGTTAGGGTTAAGGTTAGGGTTAGCACCAGGCCTAGGATAGTGTTAGTGTTAAGGTTAGCATCAGCCTTAGGATAGTGTTAGGGGTAGGGTTAGGGTTAGTATCAGCCATAGGATAGTGTTATGGTTAGGGTTAGCCTCAGCCCTGGGATAGTGTTAGAGTTAGGGTTAGGGTTAGCATCAGCCCTAAGATAGTGTTAGGGTTAGGGTTAGGGTTATGATTAGCATCAGCCCTAGGATAGTGTTAGGGTTAGGGTTAGGGTTAGCATCAGCCCAGGGATAATGTTAGGGTTAGGGTTAGCATCAGCCCTAGGATAGTGTTAGGGTTAAGGTTAGGGTTAGCATCAGCCCTAGGATAGTGTTAGGGTTAGGGTTATCATGAGCCCTAGGATAGTGTTAAGGTTAGGGTTAGGGTTAGCATCAGGCCTAGGATAGTGTTAGGGTTAGGGTTAGGGTAAGCATCAGCCATAGGATAGTGTTAGTGTTAGGGTTAGGGTTAGCATCAGCCCTAGGATAGTGTTAGTGTTAGGGTTAGGGTTAGCTTCAGCCAAAGGATAGTGTTAGGGTTAGGGTTAGCATCAGCCCTAGGATATTGTTAGGGTTAGGGTTAGGGTTAGCACCAGGCCTAGGATAGTGTTAGTGTTAAGGTTAGCATCAGCCTTAGGATAGTGTTAGGGGTAGGGTTAGGGTTAGTATCAGCCGTAGGGTAGTGTTATGGTTAGGGTTAGCCTCAACCCTAGGATAGTGTTGGAGTTAGGGTTAGGGTTAGCATCAGCCCTAAAATAGTGTTAGGGTTAGGGTTAGGGTTATGATTAGCATAAGCCCTAGGATAGTGTTAGGGTTAGGGTTAGGGTTAGCATCAGCCCAAGGATAGTGTTAGGGTTAGGGTTAGCATCAGCCCTAGGATAGTGTTAGGGTTAAGGTTAGGGTTAGCATCAGCCCTAGGATAGTGTTAGGGTTAGGGTTATCATGAGCCCAAGGATAGTGTTAGGGTTAGGGTTAGGGTTAGCATCAGGCCTAGGATAGTGTTAGGGTTAGGGTTAGGGCAAGCATCAGCCCTAGGGTAGTGTTAGGGTTAGGGTTAGCATCAGCCCTAGCATAGTGTTAGGGTTAGGGTTAGGGTTATCACCAGGCCTAGGATAGTGTTGGTGGCAGGGTTAGCATCAGGCCTAGGATAGTGTTAGGGTTAGGGTTAGGGTTAGCATCAGCCCTAGGATAGTGTTAGTGTTAGGGTTAGCATCAGCCCTAGGATAGTGTTAGGGTTAGGTTTGGGTAAGCATCAACCCTAGGATAGTGTTAGGGTTAGGGTTAGCATCAGCCCTAGGATAGTGTTAGGCTTAGGGTTAGGGTTAGCATCAGCCCTAGGATAGTGTTAGGGTTAGGGTTAGCTTCAGCCCTAGGAGAGTTGTATGGTTAGGGTTAGAGTTAGCATCAGCCCTAGGATAGTGTTAGGGTTAGGGTTAAGGTTAGCATCAGCCCTAGGATAGTGTTAGGGTTAGGGTTAGCATCAGCCCTAGGATAGTGTTAGGGTTAGGGTTAGGGTTAGCAACAGGCTTAGGATAGTGTTAGTGTTAGGGTTAGAATCCGCCTTAGGATAGTGTTAGGGTTAGGTTTAGGGTTAGCATCAGCCCTAGTATAGTGTTAGGATTAGTGTTAGCATCAGCTCTAGGATAGTGTTAGGGTTAGGGTTAGCCTCAGCCCTAGGAGAGTGTTAGGGTTAGGGTTAGCATCAGCCCTAGGATAGTGTTAGGGTTAGGGTTAGGGTTAGCATCAGCCCTAGGATAGTGTTAGGGTTAGGGTTAGTCTCAGCCCTAGGAGAGTTGTAGGGTTAGGGTTAGGGTTAGTATCAGCCCTAGGATAGTGTTAGGGTTAGGGTTAAGGTTAGCATCAGCCCTAGGATAGTGTTAGGGTTAGGGTTAGAATCAGCCCTAGAATAGTGTTAGGGTTAGGGTTAGGGTTAGCATCAGCCCAAGGATAGTGTTAGGGTTAGGGTTAGCATCAGCCCTAGGATAGTGTTAGGGTTAAGGTTAGGGTTAGCATCAGCCCTAGGATAGTGTTAGGGTTAGGGTTATCATGAGCCCTAGGATAGTGTTAGGGTTAGGGTTAGGGTAAGCATCAGGTTAGGATAGTGTTAGGGTTAGGGTTAGGGTAAGCATCAGCCCTAGGATAGTGTTAGGGTTAGGGTTAGCATCAGCCCTAGGATAGTGTTAGGGTTAGGGTTAGGGTTATCACCAGGCCTAGGATAGTGTTGGTGTAAGGGTTAGCATCAGGCCTAGGATAGTGTTAGAGTTAGGGTTAGGGTTAGCATCAGCCCTAGGATAGTGTTAGTGTTAGGGTTAGCATCAGCCCTAGGATAGTGTTAGGGTTAGGTTTGGGTAAGCATCAGCCCTAGGATAGTGTTAGGGTTAGGGTTAGCATCAGCCCTAGGATAGTGTTAGGCTTAGGGTTAGGGTTGGCATCAGCGCTAGGATAGTGTTAGGGTTAGGGTTAGCCTCAGCCCTAGGAGAGTTGTAGGGTTAGGGTTAGAGTTAGCATCAGCCCTAGAATAGTGTTAGGGTTAGGGTTAGCTTCAGCCCTAGGAGAGTTGTAGGGTTAGGGTTAGAGTTAGCATCAGCCCTAGGATAGTGTTAGGGTTAGGGTTAAGGTTAGCATCAGCCCTAGGATAGTGTTAGGGTTAGGGTTAGCATCAGCCCTAGGATAGTGTTAGGGTTAGGGTTAGGGTTAGCAACAGGCTTAGGATAGTGTTAGTGTTAGGGTTAGAATCCGCCTTAGGATAGTGTTAGGGTTAGGTTTAGGGTTAGCATCAGCCCTAGTATAGTGTTAGGGTTACTGTTAGCATCAGCTCTAGGATAGTGTCAGGGTTAGGGTTAGCCTCAGCCCTAGGAGAGTGTTAGGGTTAGGGTTAGCATCAGCCCTAGGATAGTGTTAGGGTTAGGGTTAGGGATAGCATCACCCCTAGGATAGTGTTAGGGTTAGGGTTAGTCTCAGCCCTAGGAGAGCTGTAGGGTTAGGGTTAGGGTTAGTATCAGCCCTAGGATAGTGTTAGGGTTAGGGTTAAGGTTAGCATCAGTCCTAGGATAGTGTTAGGGTTAGGGTTAGCATCAGCCCTAGGATAGTGTTAGGGTTAGGGTTAGAATCAGCCGTAGGATAGTGTTAGGGTTAGGTTTAGGGTTAGCATCAGCCGTAGGATAGTGTTAGGGTTAGGGTTAACCTCAGCCCTAGGATAGTGTTAGAGTTAGGGTTAGGGTTAGCATCAGCCCTAGGATAGTGTTAGGGTTAGAGTTATCATCAGCCCTAGGATAGTGTTAGGGTTAGGGTTAGGGTTAGCATCAGCCCTAGGATAGTGTTAGTGTTAGGGTTAGCATCAGCCCTAGGATAGTGTTAGGGTTAGGGTTAGGGTTAGCATCAGCCCTAGGTTAGTGTTAGGGTTAGGGTTATCATCAGCCCTAGGATAGTGTTAGCGTTAGGGTTAGGGTTAGCATCAGGCCTAGGATAGTGTTAGGGTTAAGGTTAGCATCAGCCCTAGGATAGTGTTAGGGTTAGGTTTAGTGTTACCATCATCCCTAGGATAGTGTTATGGTTAGGGATAGCATCAGCCCTAGGACAGTGTAGGGTTATGGTGAGGTTTAGCATCAGCCCTAGGATAGTGTCAGGGTAAGGTTTAGGGTTAGCATCAGCACTAGGATAGTGTTATGGTTAGGGTTAGGGTTAGCATCAGCCCTAGGATAGTGTTAGGGTTAGGGTTAGGGTTAGCTTCAGCCAAAGGATAGTGTTAGGGTTAGGGTTAGCATCAGCCCTAGGATATTGTTAGGGTTAGGGTTAGGGTTAGCACCAGGCCTAGGATAGTGTTAGTGTTAAGGTTAGCATCAGCCTTAGGATAGTGTTACGGGTAGGGTTAGGGTTAGTATCAGCCGTAGGATAGTGTTATGGTTAGGGTTAGCCTCAGCCCTGGGATAGTGTTAGAGTTAGGGTTAGGGTTAGCATCAGCCCTAAGATAGTGTTACGGTTAGGGTTAGGGTTAGCATCAGCCCAAGGATAGTGTTAGGGTTAGGGTTAGCATCAGCCCTAGGATAGTGTTAGGGTTAAGGTTAGGGTTAGCATCAGCCCTAGGATAGTGTTAGGGTTAGGGTTAGTCTCAGCCCTAGGAGAGTTGTAGGGTTAGGGTTAAGGTTAATATCAGCCCTAGGATAGTGTTAGGGTTAGGGTTAAGGTTAGCATCAGCCCTAGGATAGTGTTAGGGTTAGGGTTAGCATCAGCCCTAGGATAGTGTTAGGGTTAGGGTTAGAATCAGCCGTAGGATAGTGTTAGGGTTAGGTTTAGGGTTAGCATCAGCCGTTGGATAGTGTTAGGGTTAGGGTTAACCTCAGCCCTAGGATAGTGTTAGAGTTAGGGTTAGGGTTAGCATCAGCCCTAGGATAGTGTTAGGGTTAGAGTTATCATCAGCCCTAGGATAGTGTTAGGGTTAGGGTTAGGGTTAGCGTCAGCCCTAGCATAGTGTTAGTGTTAGGGTTAGCATCAGACCTAGGATAGCGTTAGGGTTAGGGTTAGGGTTAGCATCAGCCCTAGGTTAGTGTTAGGGTTAGGGTTATCATCAGCCCTAGGATAGTGTTAGCGTTAGGGTTAGGGTTAGCATCAGGCCTAGGATAGTGTTAGGGTTAGGGTTAGCATCAGCCCTAGGATAGTGTTAGGGTTAGGTTTAGTGTTACCATCATCCCTAGGATAGTGTTAGGGTTAGGGATAGCATCAGCCCTAGGATAGTGTAGGGTTATGGTGAGGTTTAGCATCAGCCCTAGGATAGTGTTAGGGTAAGTTTTAGGGTTAGCATCAGCCCTAGGATAGTGTTAGGGTTAGGGTTAGGGTTAGCATCAGCCCTAGGATAGTGTTAGGGTTAGGGTTAGGGTTAGCTTCAGCCAAAGGATAGTGTTAGGGTTAGGGTTAGCATCAGCCCTAGGATATTGTTAGGGTTAGGGTTAGGGTTAGCACCTGTCCTAGGATAGTGTTAGTGTTAAGGTTAGCATCAGCCTTAAGATAGTGTTACGGGTAGGGTTAGGGTTAGTATCAGCCGTAGGATAGTGTTATGGTTAGGGTTAGCCTCAGACCTGGGATAGTGTTAGAGTTAGGGTTAGGGTTAGCATCAGCCCTAAGATAGTGTTAGGGTTAGGGTTAGGGTTAGCATCAGCCCAAGGATAGTGTTCGGGTTAGGGTTAGCATCAGCCCTAGGATAGTGTTAGGATTAGGGTTAGGGTTAGCATCAGCCCTAGGATAGTGTTAGGGTTAGGGTTATCATGAGCCCTAGGATAGTGTTAGGGTTAGGGTTAGGGTTAGCATCAGGTTAGGATAGTGTTAGGGTTAGGGTTAGGGTAAGCATCAGCCCTAGGATAGTGTTAGGGTTAGGGTTAGCATCAGCCCTAGGATAGTGTTAGGGTTAGGGTTAGGGTTATCACCAGGCCTAGGATAGTGTTGGTGTAAGGGTTAGCATCAGGCCTAGGATAGTGTTAGAGTTAGGGTTAGGGTTAGCATCAGCCCTAGGATAGTGTTAGTGTTAGGGTTAGCATCAGCCCTAGGATAGTGTTAGGGTTAGGTTTGGGTAAGCATCAGCCCTAGGATAGTGTTAGGGTTAGGGTTAGCATCAGCCCTAGGATAGTGTTAGGCTTAGGGTGAGGGTTAGCATCAGCGCTAGGATAGTGTTAGGGTTAGGGTTAGCCTCAGCCCTAGGAGAGTTGTAGGGTTAGGGTTAGAGTTAGCATCAGCCCTAGGATAGTGTTAGGGTTAGGGTTAAGGTTAGCATCAGCCCTAGGATAGTGTTAGGGTTAGGGTTAGCATCAGCCCTAGGATAGTGTTAGGGTTAGGGTTAGGTTTAGCACCAGGCTTAGGATAGTGTTAGTGTTAGGGTTAGAATCAGCCTTAGGATAGTGTTAGGGTTAGGTTTACGGTTAGCATCAGCCCTAGTATAGTGTTAGGATTAGTGTTAGCATCAGCTCTAGGATAGTGTTAGGGTTAGGGTTAGCCTCAGCCCTAGGAGAGTGTTAGGGTTAGGGTTAGCATCAGCCCTAGGATAGTGTTAGGGTTAGGGTTAGGGTTAGCATCAGCCCTAGGATAGTGTTAGGGTTAGGGTTAGTCTCAGCCCTAGGAGAGTTGTAGGGTTAGGGTTAGGGTTAGTATCAGCCCTAGGATAGTGTTAGGGTTAGGGTTAAGGTTAGCATCAGCCCTAGGATAGTGTTAGGGTTAGGGTTAGAATCAGCCCTAGGATAGTGTTAGGGTTAGGGTTAGAATCAGCCGTAGGATAGTGTTAGGGTTAGGTTTAGGGTTAGCATCAGCCGTAGGATAGTATTAGGGTTAGGGTTAACCTCAGCCCTAGGATAGTGTTAGAGTTAGGGTTAGGGTTAGCATCAGCCCTAGGATAGTGTTAGGGTTAGAGTTATCGTCAGCCCTAGGATAGTGTTAGGGTTAGGGTTAGGGTTAGCATCAGCCCTAGGATAGTGTTAGTGTTAGGGTTAGGGTTAGCATCAGCCCTAGGATAGTGTTAGTGTTAGGGTTAGGGTTAGCTTCAGCCAAAGGATAGTGTTAGGGTTAGGGTTAGCATCAGCCCTAGGATATTGTTAGGGTTAGGGTTAGGGTTAGCACCAGGCCTAGGATAGTGTTAGTGTTAAGGTTAGCATCAGCCTTAGGATAGTGTTAGGGGTAGGGTTAGGGTTAGTATCAGCCGTAGGGTAGTGTTATGGTTAGGGTTAGCCTCAGCCCTAGGATAGTGTTAGAGTTAGGGTTAGGGTTAGCATCAGCCCTAAAATAGTGTTAGGGTTAGGGTTAGGGTTATGATTAGCATAAGCCCTAGGATAGTGTTAGGGTTAGGGTTAGGGTTAGCATCAGCCCAAGGATAGTGTTAGGGTTAGGGTTAGCATCAGCCCTAGGATAGTGTTAGGGTTAAGGTTAGGGTTAGCATCAGCCCTAGGATAGTGTTAGGGTTAGGGTTATCATGAGCCCTAGGATAGTGTTAGGGTTAGGGTTAGGGTTAGCATCAGGCCTAGGATAGTGTTAGGGTTAGGGTTAGGGCAAGCATCAGCCCTAGGGTAGTGTTAGGGTTAGGGTTAGCATCAGCCCTAGCATAGTGTTAGGGTTAGGGTTAGGGTTATCACCAGGCCTAGGATAGTGTTGGTGGCAGGGTTAGCATCAGGCCTAGGATAGTGTTAGGGTTAGGGTTAGGGTTAGCATCAGCCCTAGGATAGTGTTAGTGTTAGGGTTAGCATCAGCCCTAGGATAGTGTTAGGGTTAGGTTTGGGTAAGCATCAACCCTAGGATAGTGTTAGGGTTAGGGTTAGCATCAGCCCTAGGATAGTGTTAGGCTTAGGGTTAGGGTTAGCATCAGCCCTAGGATAGTGTTAGGGTTAGGGTTAGCTTCAGCCCTAGGAGAGTTGTAGGGTTAGGGTTAGAGTTAGCATCAGCCCTAGGATAGTGTTAGGGTTAGGGTTAAGGTTAGCATCAGCCCTAGGATAGTGTTAGGGTTAGGGTTAGCATCAGCCCTAGGATAGTGTTAGGGTTAGGGTTAGGGTTAGCAACAGGCTTAGGATAGTGTTAGTGTTAGGGTTAGAATCCGCCTTAGGATAGTGTTAGGGTTAGGTTTAGGGTTAGCATCAGCCCTAGTATAGTGTTAGGATTAGTGTTAGCATCAGCTCTAGGATAGTGTTAGGGTTAGGGTTAGCCTCAGCCCTAGGAGAGTGTTAGGGTTAGGGTTAGCATCAGCCCTAGGATAGTGTTAGGGTTAGGGTTAGGGTTAGCATCAGCCCTAGGATAGTGTTAGGGTTAGGGTTAGTCTCAGCCCTAGGAGAGTTGTAGGGTTAGGGTTAGGGTTAGTATCAGCCCTAGGATAGTGTTAGGGTTAGGGTTAAGGTTAGCATCAGCCCTAGGATAGTGTTAGGGTTAGGGTTAGAATCAGCCCTAGAATAGTGTTAGGGTTAGGGTTAGGGTTAGCATCAGCCCAAGGATAGTGTTAGGGTTAGGGTTAGCATCAGCCCTAGGATAGTGTTAGGGTTAAGGTTAGGGTTAGCATCAGCCCTAGGATAGTGTTAGGGTTAGGGTTATCATGAGCCCTAGGATAGTGTTAGGGTTAGGGTTAGGGTAAGCATCAGGTTAGGATAGTGTTAGGGTTAGGGTTAGGGTAAGCATCAGCCCTAGGATAGTGTTAGGGTTAGGGTTAGGGTAAGCATCAGCCCTAGGATAGTGTTAGGGTTAGGGTTAGCATCAGCCCTAGGATAGTGTTAGGGTTAGGGTTAGGGTTATCACCAGGCCTAGGATAGTGTTGGTGTAAGGGTTAGCATCAGGCCTAGGATAGTGTTAGAGTTAGGGTTAGGGTTAGCATCAGCCCTAGGATAGTGTTAGTGTTAGGGTTAGCATCAGCCCTAGGATAGTGTTAGGGTTAGGTTTGGGTAAGCATCAGCCCTAGGATAGTGTTAGGGTTAGGGTTAGCATCAGCCCTAGGATAGTGTTAGGCTTAGGGTTAGGGTTGGCATCAGCGCTAGGATAGTGTTAGGGTTAGGGTTAGCCTCAGCCCTAGGAGAGTTGTAGGGTTAGGGTTAGAGTTAGCATCAGCCCTAGGATAGTGTTAGGGTTAGGGTTAGCTTCAGCCCTAGGAGAGTTGTAGGGTTAGGGTTAGAGTTAGCATCAGCCCTAGGATAGTGTTAGGGTTAGGGTTAAGGTTAGCATCAGCCCTAGGATAGTGTTAGGGTTAGGGTTAGCATCAGCCCTAGGATAGTGTTAGGGTTAGGGTTAGGGTTAGCAACAGGCTTAGGATAGTGTTAGTGTTAGGGTTAGAATCCGCCTTAGGATAGTGTTAGGGTTAGGTTTAGGGTTAGCATCAGCCCTAGTATAGTGTTAGGGTTACTGTTAGCATCAGCTCTAGGATAGTGTCAGGGTTAGGGTTAGCCTCAGCCCTAGGAGAGTGTTAGGGTTAGGGTTAGCATCAGCCCTAGGATAGTGTTAGGGTTAGGGTTAGGGATAGCATCAGCCCTAGGATAGTGTTAGGGTTAGGGTTAGTCTCAGCCCTAGGAGAGCTGTAGGGTTAGGGTTAGGGTTAGTATCAGCCCTAGGATAGTGTTAGGGTTAGGGTTAAGGTTAGCATCAGTCCTAGGATAGTGTTAGGGTTAGGGTTAGCATCAGCCCTAGGATAGTGTTAGGGTTAGGGTTAGAATCAGCCGTAGGATAGTGTTAGGGTTAGGTTTAGGGTTAGCATCAGCCGTAGGATAGTGTTAGGGTTAGGGTTAACCTCAGCCCTAGGATAGTGTTAGAGTTAGGGTTAGGGTTAGCATCAGCCCTAGGATAGTGTTAGGGTTAGAGTTATCATCAGCCCTAGGATAGTGTTAGGGTTAGGGTTAGGGTTAGCATCAGCCCTAGGATAGTGTTAGTGTTAGGGTTAGCATCAGCCCTAGGATAGTGTTAGGGTTAGGGTTAGGGTTAGCATCAGCCCTAGGTTAGTGTTAGGGTTAGGGTTATCATCAGCCCTAGGATAGTGTTAGCGTTAGGGTTAGGGTTAGCATCAGGCCTAGGATAGTGTTAGGGTTAGGGTTAGCATCAGCCCTAGGATAGTGTTAGGGTTAGGTTTAGTGTTACCATCATCCCTAGGATAGTGTTATGGTTAGGGATAGCATCAGCCCTAGGACAGTGTAGGGTTATGGTGAGGTTTAGCATCAGCCCTAGGATAGTGTCAGGGTAAGGTTTAGGGTTAGCATCAGCACTAGGATAGTGTTATGGTTAGGGTTAGGGTTAGCATCAGCCCTAGGATAGTGTTAGGGTTAGGGTTAGGGTTAGCTTCAGCCAAAGGATAGTGTTAGGGTTAGGGTTAGCATCAGCCCTAGGATATTGTTAGGGTTAGGGTTAGGGTTAGCACCAGGCCTAGGATAGTGTTAGTGTTAAGGTTAGCATCAGCCTTAGGATAGTGTTACGGGTAGGGTTAGGGTTAGTATCAGCCGTAGGATAGTGTTATGGTTAGGGTTAGCCTCAGCCCTGGGATAGTGTTAGAGTTAGGGTTAGGGTTAGCATCAGCCCTAAGATAGTGTTACGGTTAGGGTTAGGGTTAGCATCAGCCCAAGGATAGTGTTAGGGTTAGGGTTAGCATCAGCCCTAGGATAGTGTTAGGGTTAAGGTTAGGGTTAGCATCAGCCCTAGGATAGTGTTAGGGTTAGGGTTAGTCTCAGCCCTAGGAGAGTTGTAGGGTTAGGGTTAGGGTTAGTATCAGCCCTAGGATAGTGTTAGGGTTAGGGTTAAGGTTAGCATCAGCCCTAGGATAGTGTTAGGGTTAGGGTTAGCATCAGCCCTAGGATAGTGTTAGGGTTAGGGTTAGAATCAGCCGTAGGATAGTGTTAGGGTTAGGTTTAGGGTTAGCATCAGCCGTAGGATAGTGTTAGGGTTAGGGTTAACCTCATCCCTAGGATAGTGTTAGAGTTAGGGTTAGGGTTAGCATCAGCCCTAGGATAGTGTTAGGGTTAGAGTTATCATCAGCCCTAGGATAGTGTTAGGGTTAGGGTTAGGGTTAGCATCAGCCCTAGCATAGTGTTAGTGTTAGGGTTAGCATCAGCCCTAGGATAGTGTTAGGGTTAGGGTTAGGGTTAGCATCAGCCCTAGGTTAGTGTTAGGGTTAGGGTTATCATCAGCCCTAGGATAGTGTTAGCGTTAGGGTTAGGGTTAGCATCAGGCCTAGGATAGTGTTAGGGTTAGGGTTAGCATCAGCCCTAGGATAGTGTTAGGGTTAGGTTTAGTGTTACCATCATCCCTAGGATAGTGTTAGGGTTAGGGATAGCATCAGCCCTAGGATAGTGTAGGGTTATGGTGAGGTTTAGCATCAGCCCTAGGATAGTGTTAGGGTAAGTTTTAGGGTTAGCATCAGCCCTAGGATAGTGTTAGGGTTAGGGTTAGCATCAGCCCTAGGATAGTGTTAGGGTTAGGGTTAGGGTTAGCTTCAGCCAAAGGATAGTGTTAGGGTTAGGGTTAGCATCAGCCCTAGGATATTGTTAGGGTTAGGGTTAGGGTTAGCACCTGTCCTAGGATAGTGTTAGTGTTAAGGTTAGCATCAGCCTTAGGATAGTGTTACGGGTAGGGTTAGGGTTAGTATCAGCCGTAGGATAGTGTTATGGTTAGGGTTAGCCTCAGACCTGGGATAGTGTTAGAGTTAGGGTTAGGGTTAGCACCAGCCCTAAGATAGTGTTAGGGTTAGGGTTAGGGTTAGCATCAGCCCAAGGATAGTGTTCGGGTTAGGGTTAGCATCAGCCCTAGGATAGTGTTAGGATTAGGGTTAGGGTTAGCATCAGCCCTAGGATAGTGTTAGGGTTAGGGTTATCATGAGCCCTAGGATAGTGTTAGGGTTAGGGTTAGGGTTAGCATCAGGTTAGGATAGTGTTAGGGTTAGGGTTAGGGTAAGCATCAGCCCTAGGATAGTGTTAGGGTTAGGGTTAGCATCAGCCCTAGGATAGTGTTAGGGTTAGGGTTAGGGTTATCACCAGGCCTAGGATAGTGTTGGTGTAAGGGTTAGCATCAGGCCTAGGATAGTGTTAGAGTTAGGGTTAGGGTTAGCATCAGCCCTAGGATAGTGTTAGTGTTAGGGTTAGCATCAGCCCTAGGATAGTGTTAGGGTTAGGTTTGGGTAAGCATCAGCCCTAGGATAGTGTTAGGGTTAGGGTTAGCATCAGCCCTAGGATAGTGTTAGGCTTAGGGTGAGGGTTAGCATCAGCGCTAGGATAGTGTTAGGGTTAGGGTTAGCCTCAGCCCTAGGAGAGTTGTAGGGTTAGGGTTAGAGTTAGCATCAGCCCTAGGATAGTGTTAGGGTTAGGGTTAAGGTTAGCATCAGCCCTAGGATAGTGTTAGGGTTAGGGTTAGCATCAGCCCTAGGATAGTGTTAGGGTTAGGGTTAGGTTTAGCACCAGGCTTAGGATAGTGTTAGTGTTAGGGTTAGAATCAGCCTTAGGATAGTGTTAGGGTTAGGTTTACGGTTAGCATCAGCCCTAGTATAGTGTTAGGATTAGTGTTAGCATCAGCTCTAGGATAGTGTTAGGGTTAGGGTTAGCCTCAGCCCTAGGAGAGTGTTAGGGTTAGGGTTAGCATCAGCCCTAGGATAGTGTTAGGGTTAGGGTTAGGGTTAGCATCAGCCCTAGGATAGTGTTAGGGTTAGGGTTAGTCTCAGCCCTAGGAGAGTTGTAGGGTTAGGGTTAGGGTTAGTATCAGCCCTAGGATAGTGTTAGGGTTAGGGTTAAGGTTAGCATCAGCCCTAGGATAGTGTTAGGGTTAGGGTTAGAATCAGCCCTAGGATAGTGTTAGGGTTAGGGTTAGAATCAGCCGTAGGATAGTGTTAGGGTTAGGTTTAGGGTTAGCATCAGCCGTAGGATAGTATTAGGGTTAGGGTTAACCTCAGCCCTAGGATAGTGTTAGAGTTAGGGTTAGGGTTAGCATCAGCCCTAGGATAGTGTTAGGGTTAGAGTTATCGTCAGCCCTAGGATAGTGTTAGGGTTAGGGTTAGGGTTAGCATCAGCCCTAGGATAGTGTTAGTGTTAGGGTTAGCATCAGCCCTAGGATAGTGTTAGGGTTAGGGTTAGGGTTAGCATCAGGCCTCGGATAGTGTTAGTGTTAGGGTTATCATCAGCCCTAGGATAGTGTTAGGGTTAGGGTTAGGGTTAGCATCACCCCGAGGATAGTGTTAGCGTTAGGGTTAGCATCAGCCCTAGGATAGTGTTACGGTTAGGGTTAGGGTTAGCATCAGCCCTAGGATAGTGTTAGGGTTAGGGTTAGGGTTAGCATCTGCTCTAGGATAATGTTAGGGTTAGGGTTAGGGTTAGCATCAGCCCTAGGATAGTGTAAGGGTTAGGGATAGGGTTAGCATCAGGCCTAGGATAGTGTTAGAGTTAGGGTTAGCATCAGCCCTAGGATAGTGTTAAGGTTAGGGTTAGCATCAGCCCTAGGATAGTGTTAGGGTTATGGTTAGGTTTAGCATCAGCCCTAGGATAGTGTTATGGTAAGGGTTAGGGTTAGCATCAGCCCTAGGATAGTGTTAGGGTTAGGGTTAGGGTTAGCATCAGCCCTAGGATAGTGTTAGGGTTAGGGTTAGGGTTAGCTTCAGCCCTAGGATAGTGTTAGGGTTAGGGTTAGCATCAGCCCTAGTATATTGTTAGGGTTAGGGTTAGGGTTAGCACCAGGCCTAGGATAGTGTTAGTACTAGGGTTAGCATCAGCCTTAGGATAGTGTTAGGGGTAGGGTTAGGGTTAGTATCAGCCGTAGGATAGTGTTAGGGTTAGGGTTAGCCTCAGCCCTAGGATAGTGTTAGAGTTAGGTTTAGGGTTAGCATCAGCCCTAAGATAGTGTTAGGGTTAGGATTAGGGTTATGATTAGCATCAGCCCTAGGATAGTGTTAGGGTTAGGGTTAGGGTTAGCGTCAGCCCAAGGATAGTGTTAGGGTTAGGGTTAGCATCAGCCCTAGGATAGTGTTAGGGTTAGGGTTAGGGTTAGCATCAGCCCTAGGTTAGTGTTAGGGTTAGGGTTATCATCAGCCCTAGGATAGTGTTAGGGTTAGGGTTAGGGTTAGCATCAGGCCTAGGATAGTGTTAGGGTTAGGGTTAGCATCAGCCCTAGCATAGTGTTAGGGTTAGGTTTAGTGTTACCATCAGCCCTAGGATAGTGTTAGGGTTAGGGATAGCATCAGCCCTAGGATAGTGTAGGGTTATGGTGAGGTTTAGCATCAGCCCTAGGATAGTGTTAGGGTAAGTTTTAGGGTTAGCATCAGCCCTAGGATAGTGTTAGGGTTAGGGTTAGGGTTAGCATCAGCCCTAGGATAGTGTTAGGGTTAGGGTTAGGGTTAGCTTCAGCCAAAGGATAGTGTTAGGGTTAGGGTTAGCATCAGCCCTAGGATATTGTTAGGGTTAGGGTTAGGGTTAGCACCTGTCCTAGGATAGTGTTAGTGTTAAGGTTAGCATCAGCCTTAAGATAGTGTTACGGGTAGGGTTAGGGTTAGTATCAGCCGTAGGATAGTGTTATGGTTAGGGTTAGCCTCAGACCTGGGATAGTGTTAGAGTTAGGGTTAGGGTTAGCATCAGCCCTAAGATAGTGTTAGGGTTAGGGTTAGGGTTAGCATCAGCCCAAGGATAGTGTTCGGGTTAGGGTTAGCATCAGCCCTAGGATAGTGTTAGGATTAGGGTTAGGGTTAGCATCAGCCCTAGGATAGTGTTAGGGTTAGGGTTATCATGAGCCCTAGGATAGTGTTAGGGTTAGGGTTAGGGTTAGCATCAGGTTAGGATAGTGTTAGGGTTAGGGTTAGGGTAAGCATCAGCCCTAGGATAGTGTTAGGGTTAGGGTTAGCATCAGCCCTAGGATAGTGTTAGGGTTAGGGTTAGGGTTATCACCAGGCCTAGGATAGTGTTGGTGTAAGGGTTAGCATCAGGCCTAGGATAGTGTTAGAGTTAGGGTTAGGGTTAGCATCAGCCCTAGGATAGTGTTAGTGTTAGGGTTAGCATCAGCCCTAGGATAGTGTTAGGGTTAGGTTTGGGTAAGCATCAGCCCTAGGATAGTGTTAGGGTTAGGGTTAGCATCAGCCCTAGGATAGTGTTAGGCTTAGGGTGAGGGTTAGCATCAGCGCTAGGATAGTGTTAGGGTTAGGGTTAGCCTCAGCCCTAGGAGAGTTGTAGGGTTAGGGTTAGAGTTAGCATCAGCCCTAGGATAGTGTTAGGGTTAGGGTTAAGGTTAGCATCAGCCCTAGGATAGTGTTAGGGTTAGGGTTAGCATCAGCCCTAGGATAGTGTTAGGGTTAGGGTTAGGTTTAGCACCAGGCTTAGGATAGTGTTAGTGTTAGGGTTAGAATCAGCCTTAGGATAGTGTTAGGGTTAGGTTTACGGTTAGCATCAGCCCTAGTATAGTGTTAGGATTAGTGTTAGCATCAGCTCTAGGATAGTGTTAGGGTTAGGGTTAGCCTCAGCCCTAGGAGAGTGTTAGGGTTAGGGTTAGCATCAGCCCTAGGATAGTGTTAGGGTTAGGGTTAGGGTTAGCATCAGCCCTAGGATAGTGTTAGGGTTAGGGTTAGTCTCAGCCCTAGGAGAGTTGTAGGGTTAGGGTTAGGGTTAGTATCAGCCCTAGGATAGTGTTAGGGTTAGGGTTAAGGTTAGCATCAGCCCTAGGATAGTGTTAGGGTTAGGGTTAGAATCAGCCCTAGGATAGTGTTAGGGTTAGGGTTAGAATCAGCCGTAGGATAGTGTTAGGGTTAGGTTTAGGGTTAGCATCAGCCGTAGGATAGTATTAGGGTTAGGGTTAACCTCAGCCCTAGGATAGTGTTAGAGTTAGGGTTAGGGTTAGCATCAGCCCTAGGATAGTGTTAGGGTTAGAGTTATCGTCAGCCCTAGGATAGTGTTAGGGTTAGGGTTAGGGTTAGCATCAGCCCTAGGATAGTGTTAGTGTTAGGGTTAGGGTTAGCATCAGCCCTAGGATAGTGTTAGTGTTAGGGTTAGGGTTAGCTTCAGCCAAAGGATAGTGTTAGGGTTAGGGTTAGCATCAGCCCTAGGATATTGTTAGGGTTAGGGTTAGGGTTAGCACCAGGCCTAGGATAGTGTTAGTGTTAAGGTTAGCATCAGCCTTAGGATAGTGTTAGGGGTAGGGTTAGGGTTAGTATCAGCCGTAGGGTAGTGTTATGGTTAGGGTTAGCCTCAGCCCTAGGATAGTGTTAGAGTTAGGGTTAGGGTTAGCATCAGCCCTAAAATAGTGTTAGGGTTAGGGTTAGGGTTATGATTAGCATAAGCCCTAGGATAGTGTTAGGGTTAGGGTTAGGGTTAGCATCAGCCCAAGGATAGTGTTAGGGTTAGGGTTAGCATCAGCCCTAGGATAGTGTTAGGGTTAAGGTTAGGGTTAGCATCAGCCCTAGGATAGTGTTAGGGTTAGGGTTATCATGAGCCCTAGGATAGTGTTAGGGTTAGGGTTAGGGTTAGCATCAGGCCTAGGATAGTGTTAGGGTTAGGGTTAGGGCAAGCATCAGCCCTAGGGTAGTGTTAGGGTTAGGGTTAGCATCAGCCCTAGCATAGTGTTAGGGTTAGGGTTAGGGTTATCACCAGGCCTAGGATAGTGTTGGTGGCAGGGTTAGCATCAGGCCTAGGATAGTGTTAGGGTTAGGGTTAGGGTTAGCATCAGCCCTAGGATAGTGTTAGTGTTAGGGTTAGCATCAGCCCTAGGATAGTGTTAGGGTTAGGTTTGGGTAAGCATCAACCCTAGGATAGTGTTAGGGTTAGGGTTAGCATCAGCCCTAGGATAGTGTTAGGCTTAGGGTTAGGGTTAGCATCAGCCCTAGGATAGTGTTAGGGTTAGGGTTAGCTTCAGCCCTAGGAGAGTTGTAGGGTTAGGGTTAGAGTTAGCATCAGCCCTAGGATAGTGTTAGGGTTAGGGTTAAGGTTAGCATCAGCCCTAGGATAGTGTTAGGGTTAGGGTTAGCATCAGCCCTAGGATAGTGTTAGGGTTAGGGTTAGGGTTAGCAACAGGCTTAGGATAGTGTTAGTGTTAGGGTTAGAATCCGCCTTAGGATAGTGTTAGGGTTAGGTTTAGGGTTAGCATCAGCCCTAGTATAGTGTTAGGATTAGTGTTAGCATCAGCTCTAGGATAGTGTTAGGGTTAGGGTTAGCCTCAGCCCTAGGAGAGTGTTAGGGTTAGGGTTAGCATCAGCCCTAGGATAGTGTTAGGGTTAGGGTTAGGGTTAGCATCAGCCCTAGGATAGTGTTAGGGTTAGGGTTAGTCTCAGCCCTAGGAGAGTTGTAGGGTTAGGGTTAGGGTTAGTATCAGCCCTAGGATAGTGTTAGGGTTAGGGTTAAGGTTAGCATCAGCCCTAGGATAGTGTTAGGGTTAGGGTTAGAATCAGCCCTAGAATAGTGTTAGGGTTAGGGTTAGGGTTAGCATCAGCCCAAGGATAGTGTTAGGGTTAGGGTTAGCATCAGCCCTAGGATAGTGTTAGGGTTAAGGTTAGGGTTAGCATCAGCCCTAGGATAGTGTTAGGGTTAGGGTTATCATGAGCCCTAGGATAGTGTTAGGGTTAGGGTTAGGGTAAGCATCAGGTTAGGATAGTGTTAGGGTTAGGGTTAGGGTAAGCATCAGCCCTAGGATAGTGTTAGGGTTAGGGTTAGGGTAAGCATCAGCCCTAGGATAGTGTTAGGGTTAGGGTTAGCATCAGCCCTAGGATAGTGTTAGGGTTAGGGTTAGGGTTATCACCAGGCCTAGGATAGTGTTGGTGTAAGGGTTAGCATCAGGCCTAGGATAGTGTTAGAGTTAGGGTTAGGGTTAGCATCAGCCCTAGGATAGTGTTAGTGTTAGGGTTAGCATCAGCCCTAGGATAGTGTTAGGGTTAGGTTTGGGTAAGCATCAGCCCTAGGATAGTGTTAGGGTTAGGGTTAGCATCAGCCCTAGGATAGTGTTAGGCTTAGGGTTAGGGTTGGCATCAGCGCTAGGATAGTGTTAGGGTTAGGGTTAGCCTCAGCCCTAGGAGAGTTGTAGGGTTAGGGTTAGAGTTAGCATCAGCCCTAGGATAGTGTTAGGGTTAGGGTTAGCTTCAGCCCTAGGAGAGTTGTAGGGTTAGGGTTAGAGTTAGCATCAGCCCTAGGATAGTGTTAGGGTTAGGGTTAAGGTTAGCATCAGCCCTAGGATAGTGTTAGGGTTAGGGTTAGCATCAGCCCTAGGATAGTGTTAGGGTTAGGGTTAGGGTTAGCAACAGGCTTAGGATAGTGTTAGTGTTAGGGTTAGAATCCGCCTTAGGATAGTGTTAGGGTTAGGTTTAGGGTTAGCATCAGCCCTAGTATAGTGTTAGGGTTACTGTTAGCATCAGCTCTAGGATAGTGTCAGGGTTAGGGTTAGCCTCAGCCCTAGGAGAGTGTTAGGGTTAGGGTTAGCATCAGCCCTAGGATAGTGTTAGGGTTAGGGTTAGGGATAGCATCAGCCCTAGGATAGTGTTAGGGTTAGGGTTAGTCTCAGCCCTAGGAGAGCTGTAGGGTTAGGGTTAGGGTTAGTATCAGCCCTAGGATAGTGTTAGGGTTAGGGTTAAGGTTAGCATCAGTCCTAGGATAGTGTTAGGGTTAGGGTTAGCATCAGCCCTAGGATAGTGTTAGGGTTAGGGTTAGAATCAGCCGTAGGATAGTGTTAGGGTTAGGTTTAGGGTTAGCATCAGCCGTAGGATAGTGTTAGGGTTAGGGTTAACCTCAGCCCTAGGATAGTGTTAGAGTTAGGGTTAGGGTTAGCATCAGCCCTAGGATAGTGTTAGGGTTAGAGTTATCATCAGCCCTAGGATAGTGTTAGGGTTAGGGTTAGGGTTAGCATCAGCCCTAGGATAGTGTTAGTGTTAGGGTTAGCATCAGCCCTAGGATAGTGTTAGGGTTAGGGTTAGGGTTAGCATCAGCCCTAGGTTAGTGTTAGGGTTAGGGTTATCATCAGCCCTAGGATAGTGTTAGCGTTAGGGTTAGGGTTAGCATCAGGCCTAGGATAGTGTTAGGGTTAGGGTTAGCATCAGCCCTAGGATAGTGTTAGGGTTAGGTTTAGTGTTACCATCATCCCTAGGATAGTGTTATGGTTAGGGATAGCATCAGCCCTAGGACAGTGTAGGGTTATGGTGAGGTTTAGCATCAGCCCTAGGATAGTGTCAGGGTAAGGTTTAGGGTTAGCATCAGCACTAGGATAGTGTTATGGTTAGGGTTAGGGTTAGCATCAGCCCTAGGATAGTGTTAGGGTTAGGGTTAGGGTTAGCTTCAGCCAAAGGATAGTGTTAGGGTTAGGGTTAGCATCAGCCCTAGGATATTGTTAGGGTTAGGGTTAGGGTTAGCACCAGGCCTAGGATAGTGTTAGTGTTAAGGTTAGCATCAGCCTTAGGATAGTGTTACGGGTAGGGTTAGGGTTAGTATCAGCCGTAGGATAGTGTTATGGTTAGGGTTAGCCTCAGCCCTGGGATAGTGTTAGAGTTAGGGTTAGGGTTAGCATCAGCCCTAAGATAGTGTTACGGTTAGGGTTAGGGTTAGCATCAGCCCAAGGATAGTGTTAGGGTTAGGGTTAGCATCAGCCCTAGGATAGTGTTAGGGTTAAGGTTAGGGTTAGCATCAGCCCTAGGATAGTGTTAGGGTTAGGGTTAGTCTCAGCCCTAGGAGAGTTGTAGGGTTAGGGTTAGGGTTAGTATCAGCCCTAGGATAGTGTTAGGGTTAGGGTTAAGGTTAGCATCAGCCCTAGGATAGTGTTAGGGTTAGGGTTAGCATCAGCCCTAGGATAGTGTTAGGGTTAGGGTTAGAATCAGCCGTAGGATAGTGTTAGGGTTAGGTTTAGGGTTAGCATCAGCCGTAGGATAGTGTTAGGGTTAGGGTTAACCTCATCCCTAGGATAGTGTTAGAGTTAGGGTTAGGGTTAGCATCAGCCCTAGGATAGTGTTAGGGTTAGAGTTATCATCAGCCCTAGGATAGTGTTAGGGTTAGGGTTAGGGTTAGCATCAGCCCTAGCATAGTGTTAGTGTTAGGGTTAGCATCAGCCCTAGGATAGTGTTAGGGTTAGGGTTAGGGTTAGCATCAGCCCTAGGTTAGTGTTAGGGTTAGGGTTATCATCAGCCCTAGGATAGTGTTAGCGTTAGGGTTAGGGTTAGCATCAGGCCTAGGATAGTGTTAGGGTTAGGGTTAGCATCAGCCCTAGGATAGTGTTAGGGTTAGGTTTAGTGTTACCATCATCCCTAGGATAGTGTTAGGGTTAGGGATAGCATCAGCCCTAGGATAGTGTAGGGTTATGGTGAGGTTTAGCATCAGCCCTAGGATAGTGTTAGGGTAAGTTTTAGGGTTAGCATCAGCCCTAGGATAGTGTTAGGGTTAGGGTTAGCATCAGCCCTAGGATAGTGTTAGGGTTAGGGTTAGGGTTAGCTTCAGCCAAAGGATAGTGTTAGGGTTAGGGTTAGCATCAGCCCTAGGATATTGTTAGGGTTAGGGTTAGGGTTAGCACCTGTCCTAGGATAGTGTTAGTGTTAAGGTTAGCATCAGCCTTAGGATAGTGTTACGGGTAGGGTTAGGGTTAGTATCAGCCGTAGGATAGTTTTATGGTTAGGGTTAGCCTCAGACCTGGGATAGTGTTAGAGTTAGGGTTAGGGTTAGCACCAGCCCTAAGATAGTGTTAGGGTTAGGGTTAGGGTTAGCATCAGCCCAAGGATAGTGTTCGGGTTAGGGTTAGCATCAGCCCTAGGATAGTGTTAGGATTAGGGTTAGGGTTAGCATCAGCCCTAGGATAGTGTTAGGGTTAGGGTTATCATGAGCCCTAGGATAGTGTTAGGGTTAGGGTTAGGGTTAGCATCAGGTTAGGATAGTGTTAGGGTTAGGGTTAGGGTAAGCATCAGCCCTAGGATAGTGTTAGGGTTAGGGTTAGCATCAGCCCTAGGATAGTGTTAGGGTTAGGGTTAGGGTTATCACCAGGCCTAGGATAGTGTTGGTGTAAGGGTTAGCATCAGGCCTAGGATAGTGTTAGAGTTAGGGTTAGGGTTAGCATCAGCCCTAGGATAGTGTTAGTGTTAGGGTTAGCATCAGCCCTAGGATAGTGTTAGGGTTAGGTTTGGGTAAGCATCAGCCCTAGGATAGTGTTAGGGTTAGGGTTAGCATCAGCCCTAGGATAGTGTTAGGCTTAGGGTGAGGGTTAGCATCAGCGCTAGGATAGTGTTAGGGTTAGGGTTAGCCTCAGCCCTAGGAGAGTTGTAGGGTTAGGGTTAGAGTTAGCATCAGCCCTAGGATAGTGTTAGGGTTAGGGTTAAGGTTAGCATCAGCCCTAGGATAGTGTTAGGGTTAGGGTTAGCATCAGCCCTAGGATAGTGTTAGGGTTAGGGTTAGGTTTAGCACCAGGCTTAGGATAGTGTTAGTGTTAGGGTTAGAATCAGCCTTAGGATAGTGTTAGGGTTAGGTTTACGGTTAGCATCAGCCCTAGTATAGTGTTAGGATTAGTGTTAGCATCAGCTCTAGGATAGTGTTAGGGTTAGGGTTAGCCTCAGCCCTAGGAGAGTGTTAGGGTTAGGGTTAGCATCAGCCCTAGGATAGTGTTAGGGTTAGGGTTAGGGTTAGCATCAGCCCTAGGATAGTGTTAGGGTTAGGGTTAGTCTCAGCCCTAGGAGAGTTGTAGGGTTAGGGTTAGGGTTAGTATCAGCCCTAGGATAGTGTTAGGGTTAGGGTTAAGGTTAGCATCAGCCCTAGGATAGTGTTAGGGTTAGGGTTAGAATCAGCCCTAGGATAGTGTTAGGGTTAGGGTTAGAATCAGCCGTAGGATAGTGTTAGGGTTAGGTTTAGGGTTAGCATCAGCCGTAGGATAGTATTAGGGTTAGGGTTAACCTCAGCCCTAGGATAGTGTTAGAGTTAGGGTTAGGGTTAGCATCAGCCCTAGGATAGTGTTAGGGTTAGAGTTATCGTCAGCCCTAGGATAGTGTTAGGGTTAGGGTTAGGGTTAGCATCAGCCCTAGGATAGTGTTAGTGTTAGGGTTAGCATCAGCCCTAGGATAGTGTTAGGGTTAGGGTTAGGGTTAGCATCAGGCCTCGGATAGTGTTAGTGTTAGGGTTATCATCAGCCCTAGGATAGTGTTAGGGTTAGGGTTAGGGTTAGCATCACCCCGAGGATAGTGTTAGCGTTAGGGTTAGCATCAGCCCTAGGATAGTGTTACGGTTAGGGTTAGGGTTAGCATCAGCCCTAGGATAGTGTTAGGGTTAGGGTTAGGGTTAGCATCTGCTCTAGGATAATGTTAGGGTTAGGGTTAGGGTTAGCATCAGCCCTAGGATAGTGTAAGGGTTAGGGATAGGGTTAGCATCAGGCCTAGGATAGTGTTAGAGTTAGGGTTAGCATCAGCCCTAGGATAGTGTTAAGGTTAGGGTTAGCATCAGCCCTAGGATAGTGTTAGGGTTATGGTTAGGTTTAGCATCAGCCCTAGGATAGTGTTATGGTAAGGGTTAGGGTTAGCATCAGCCCTAGGATAGTGTTAGGGTTAGGGTTAGGGTTAGCATCAGCCCTAGGATAGTGTTAGGGTTAGGGTTAGGGTTAGCTTCAGCCCTAGGATAGTGTTAGGGTTAGGGTTAGCATCAGCCCTAGTATATTGTTAGGGTTAGGGTTAGGGTTAGCACCAGGCCTAGGATAGTGTTAGTACTAGGGTTAGCATCAGCCTTAGGATAGTGTTAGGGGTAGGGTTAGGGTTAGTATCAGCCGTAGGATAGTGTTAGGGTTAGGGTTAGCCTCAGCCCTAGGATAGTGTTAGAGTTAGGTTTAGGGTTAGCATCAGCCCTAAGATAGTGTTAGGGTTAGGATTAGGGTTATGATTAGCATCAGCCCTAGGATAGTGTTAGGGTTAGGGTTAGGGTTAGCGTCAGCCCAAGGATAGTGTTAGGGTTAGGGTTAGCATCAGCCCTAGGATAGTGTTAGGGTTAGGGTTAGGGTTAGCATCAGCCCTAGGTTAGTGTTAGGGTTAGGGTTATCATCAGCCCTAGGATAGTGTTAGGGTTAGGGTTAGGGTTAGCATCAGGCCTAGGATAGTGTTAGGGTTAGGGTTAGCATCAGCCCTAGCATAGTGTTAGGGTTAGGTTTAGTGTTACCATCAGCCCTAGGATAGTGTTAGGGTTAGGGATAGCATCAGCCCTAGGATAGTGTAGGGTTATGGTTAGGTTTAGCATCAGCCCTAGGATAGTGTTAGGGTAAGGGTTAGGGTTAGCATCAGCCCTAGGATAGTGTTATGGTTAGGGTTAGGGTTAGCATCAGCCCTAGGATAGTGTTAGGGTTAGGGTTAGGGTTAGCTTCAGCCATAGGATAGTGTTAGGGTTAGGGTTAGCATCAGCCCTAGGATATTGTTAGGGTTAGGGTTAGGGTTAGCACCAGGCCTAGGATAGTGTTAGTGTTAAGGTTAGCATCAGCCTTAGGATAGTGTTAGGGGTAGGGTTAGGGTTAGTATCAGCCATAGGATAGTGTTATGGTTAGGGTTAGCCTCAGCCCTGGGATAGTGTTAGAGTTAGGGTTAGGGTTAGCATCAGCCCTAAGATAGTGTTAGGGTTAGGGTTAGTGTTATGATTAGCATCAGCCCTAGGATAGTGTTAGGGTTAGGGTTAGGGTTAGCATCAGCCCAAGGATAGTGTTAGGGTTAGGGTTAGCATCTGCCCTAGGATAGTGTTAGGGTTAAGGTTAGGGTTAGCATCAGCCCTAGGATAGTGTTAGGGTTAGGGTTATCATGAGCCCTAGGATAGTGTTAAGGTTAGGGTTAGGGTTAGCATCAGGCCTAGGATAGTGTTAGGGTTAGGGTTAGGGTAAGCATCAGCCCTAGGATAGTGTTAGTGTTAGGGTTAGGGTTAGCATCAGCCCTAGGATAGTGTTAGTGTTAGGGTTAGGGTTAGCTTCAGCCAAAGGATAGTTTTAGGGTTAGGGTTAGCATCAGCCCCAGGATAATGTTAGGGTTAGGGTTAGGGTTAGCACCAGGCCGAGGATAGTGTTAGTGTTAAGGTTAGCATCAGCCTTAGGATAGTGTTAGGGGTAGGGTTAGGGTTAGTATCAGCCGTAGGATAGTGTTATGGTTAGGGTTAGCCTCAGCCCTAGGATAGTGTTAGAGTTAGGGTTAGGGTTAGCATCAGCCCTAAAATAGAGTTAGGGTTAGGGTTAGGGTTATGATTAGCATCAGCCCTAGGATAGTGTTAGGGTTAGGGTTAGGGTTAGCATCAGCCCAAGGATAGTGTTAGGGTTAGGGTTAGCATCAGCCCTAGGATAGTGTTAGGGTTAAGGTTAGGGTTAGCATCAGCCCTAGGATAGTGTTAGGGTTAGGGTTATCATGAGCCCTAGGATAGTGTTAGGGTTAGGGTTAGGGTTAGCATCAGGCCTAGGATAGTGTTAGGGTTAGGGTTAGGGTTAGCATCAGCCCTAGGATAGTGTTAGGGTTAGGGTTATCATGAGCCCTAGCATAGTGTTAGGGTTAGGGTTAGGGTTATCACCAGGCCTAGGATAGTGTTGGTGGCAGGGTTAGCATCAGGCCTAGGATAGTGTTAGGGTTAGGGTTAGCATCAGCCCTAGGATCCTGTTAGTGTTAGGGTTAGCATCAGCCCTAGGATAGTGCTAGGGTTAGGTTTGGGTAAGCATCAGCCCTAGGATAGTGTTAGGGTTAGGGTTAGCATCAGCCCTAGGATAGTGTTAGGCTTAGGGTTAGGGTTAGCATCAGCCCTAGGATAGTGTTAGGGTTAGGGTTAGCCTCAGCCCTAGGAGAGTTGTAGGGTTAGGGTTAGAGTTAGCATCAGCCCTAGGATAGTGTTAGGGTTAGGGTTAAGGTTAGCATCAGCCCTAGGATAGTGTTAGGGTTAGGGTTAGCATCAGCCCTAGGATAGTGTTAGGGTTATGGTTAGGTTTAGCACCAGGCTTAGGATAGTGTTAGTGTTAGGGTTAGAATCAGCCTTAGGATAGTGTTAGGGTTAGGTTTACGGTTAGCATCAGCCCTAGTATAGTGTTAGGATTAGTGTTATCATCAGCTCTAGGATAGTGTTAGGGTTAGGGTTAGCCTCAGCCCTAGGAGAGTGTTAGGGTTAGGGTTAGCATCAGCCCTAGGATAGTGTTAGGGTTAGGGTTAGGGTTAGCATCAGCCCTAGGATAGTGTTAGGGTTAGGGTTAGTCTCAGCCCTAGGAGAGTTGTAGGGTTAGGGTTAGGGTTAGTATCAGCCCTAGGATAGTGTTAGGGTTAGGGTTAAGGTTAGCATCAGCCCTAGGATAGTGTTAGGGTTAGGGTTAGAATCAGCCCTAGGATAGTGTTAGGGTTAGGGTTAGAATCAGCCGTAGGATAGTGTTAGGGTTAGGTTTAGGGTTAGCATCAGCCGTAGGATAGTATTAGGGTTAGGGTTAACCTCAGCCCTAGGATAGTGTTAGAGTTAGGGTTAGGGTTAGCATCAGCCCTAGGATAGTGTTAGGGTTAGAGTTAGGGTTAGCATCAGGCCTAGGATAGTGTTAGTGTTAGGGTTAGCATCAGCCCTAGGATAGTGTTAGGGTTAGGGTTAGGGTTAGCATCAGCACGAGGATAGTGTTAGGGTTAGGGTTAGCATCAGCCCTAGGATAGTGTTACGGTTAGGGTTAGGGTTAGCATCAGCCCTAGGATAGTGTTAGGGTTAGGGTTAGGGTTAGCATCTGCTCTAGGATAATGTTACGGTTAGGGTTAGGGTTAGCATCAGCCCTAGGATAGTGTAAGGGTTAGGGATAGGGTTAGCATCAGGCCTAGGATAGTGTTAGATTTAGGGTTAGCATCAGCCCTAGGATAGTGTTAGGGTTAGGGTTAGCATCAGCCTTAGGATAGTGTTAGGGTTATGGTTAGGTTTAGCATCAGCCCTAGGATAGTGTTATGGTAAGGGTTAGGGTTAGCATCAGCGCTAGGATAGTGTTAGGGTTAGGGTTAGGGTTAGCATCAGCCCTAGGATAGTGTTAGGGTTAGGGTTAGGGTTAGCTTCAGCCCTAGGATAGTGTTAGGGTTAGGGTTAGCATCAGCCCTAGTATATTGTTAGGGTTAGGGTTAGGGTTAGCACCAGGCCTAGGATAGTGTTAGTACTAGGGTTAGCATCAGCCTTAGGATAGTGTTAGGGGTAGTGTTAGGGTTAGTATCAGCCGTAGGATAGTGTTAGGGTTAGGGTTATCCTCAGCCCTAGGATAGTGTTAGAGTTAGGGTTAGGGTTAGCATCAGCCCTAAGATAGTGTTAGGGTTAGGATTAGGGTTATGATTAGCATCAGCCCTAGGATAGTGTTAGGGTTAGGGTTAGGGTTAGCGTCAGCCCAAGGATAGTGTTAGGGTTAGGGTTAGCATCAGCCCTAGGATAGTGTTAGGGTTAGGGTTAGGGTTAGCATCAGCCCTAGGTTAGTGTTAGGGTTAGGGTTATCATCACCCCTAGGGTAGTGTTAGGGTTAGGGTTAGCATCAGCCCTAGCATAGTGTTAGGGTTAGGGTTAGGGTTATCACCAGGCCTAGGATAGTGTTGGTGGCAGGGTTAGCATCAGGCCTAGGATAGTGTTAGGGTTAGGGTTAGCATCAGCCCTAGGATAGTGTTAGTGTTAGGGTTAGCATCAGCCCTAGGATAGTGTTAGGGTTAGGTTTGGGTAAGCATCAGCCCTAGGATAGTGTTAGGGTTAGGGTTAGCATCAGCCCTAGGATAGTGTTAGGCTTAGGGTTAGGGTTAGCATCAGCCCTAGGATAGTGTTAGGGTTAGGGTTAGCCTCAGCCCTAGGAGAGTTGTAGGGTTAGGGTTAGAGTTAGCATCAGCCCTAGGATAGTGTTAGGGTTAGGGTTAAGGTTAGCATCAGCCCTAGGATAGTGTTAGGGTTAGGGTTAGCATCAGCCCTAGGATAGTGTTAGGGTTAGGGTTAGGGTTAGCACCAGGCTTAGGATAGTGTTAGTGTTAGGGTTAGAATCAGCCTTAGGATAGTGTTAGGGTTAGGTTTAGGGTTAGCATCAGCCCTAGTATAGTGTTAGGGTTAGTGTTAGCATCAGCTCTAGGATAGTGTTAGGGTTAGGGTTAGCCTCAGCCCTAGGAGAGTGTTAGGGTTAGGGTTAGCATCAGCCCTAGGATAGTGTTAGGGTTAGGGTTAGGGATAGCATCAGCCCTAGGATAGTGTTAGGGTTAGGGTTAGTCTCAGCCCTAGGAGAGTTGTAGGGTTAGGGTTAGGGTTAGTATCAGCCCTAGGATAGTGTTAGGGTTAGGGTTAAGGTTAGCATCAGCCCTAGGATAGTGTTAGGGTTAGGGTTAGCATCAGCCCTAGGATAGTGTTAGGGTTAGGGTTAGAATCAGCCGTAGGATAGTGTTAGTCGTAGGTTTAGGGTTAGCATCAGCCGTAGGATAGTGTTAGGGTTAGGGTTAACCTCAGCCCTAGGATAGTGTTAGAGTTAGGGTTAGGGTTAGCATCAGCCCTAGGATAGTGTTAGGGTTAGAGTTATCATCAGCCCTAGGATAGTGTTAGGGTTAGGGTTAGGGTTAGCATCAGCCCTAGGATAGTGTTAGTGTTAGGGTTAGCATCAGCCCTAGGATAGTGTTAGGGTTAGGGTTAGGGTTACCATCAGCCCTAGGTTAGTGTTAGGGTTAGGGTTATCATCAGCCCTAGGATAGTGTTAGCGTTAGGGTTAGGGTTAGCATCAGGCCTAGGATAGTGTTAGGGTTAGGGTTAGCCTGAGCCCTAGGATAGTGTTAGGGTTAGGGTTAGCCTCAGCCCTAGGAGAGTGTTAGCGTTAGGTTTAGGGTTAGCATCAGCCCTAGGATAGTGTTAGGGTTATGGTTAGGTATAGCATCAGCCCTAGGATAGTGTTCGGGTAAGGGTTAGGGTTAGCATCAGGCCTAGGATAGTGTTAGGGTTAGGGTTAGGGTTAGCATCAGCCCTAGGATAGTGTCAGTGTTAGGGTTAGAATCAGCCCAAGGATAGTGTTAGGGTTAGGGTTAGGGTTAGCATCAGCCCTAGGGTAGTGTTAGAGTTAGGGTTAGCCGCAGCCCTAGGAGAGTGTTAGGGTTAGGGTTAGGGTTAGCATCAGCCCTAGGATAGTGTTAGGGTTAGGGTTAGCATCAGCGCTATCATAGTGTTAGGGTTAGGGTTAGGTTTAGCATCAGCCCTAGGATAGTGTTAGGGTAAGGGTTAGGGTTAGCATTAGCTCTAAGACGGTGTTAGGGTTAGGGTTAGCCTCAGCCCTAGGAGAGTGTTAGGGTTAGGGTTAGGGTTAGCATCAGCCCTAGGATAGTGTTAGGGTTATTGTTAGCATCAGCCCTAGGATAGTGTTAGGGTTAGGGTTAGGGTTAGCATCAGCCCTAGGATAGTGTTAGGGTTAGGGTTAGCATCAGCCCTAGGATAGTGTTAGGGTTATGGTTAGGTTTAGCATCAGCCCTAGGATAGTGTTATGGTAAGGGTTAGGGTTAGCATCAGCCCTAGGATAGTGTTAGGGTTAGGGTTAGGGTTAGCATCAGCCCTAGGATAGTGTTAGGGTTAGGGTTAGGGTTAGCTTCAGCCCTAGGATAGTGTTAGGGTTAGGGTTAGCATCAGCCCTAGTATATTGTTAGGGTTAGGGTTAGGGTTAGCACCAGGCCTAGGATAGTGTTAGTACTAGGGTTAGCATCAGCCTTAGGATAGTGTTAGGGGTAGGGTTAGGGTTAGTATCAGCCGTAGGATAGTGTTAGGGTTAGGGTTAGCCTCAGCCCTAGGAGAGTGTTAGGGTTAGGGTTAGGGTTAGCATCAGCCCTAGGATAGTGTTAGGGTTATTGTTAGCATCAGCCCTAGGATAGTGTTAGGGTTAGGGTTAGGGTTAGCATCAGCCCTAGGATAGTGTTAGGGTTAGGGTTAGCATCAGCCCTAGGATAGTGTTAGGGTTATGGTTAGGTTTAGCATCAGCCCTAGGATAGTGTTATGGTAAGGGTTAGGGTTAGCATCAGCCCTAGGATAGTGTTAGGGTTAGGGTTAGGGTTAGCATCAGCCCTACGATAGTGTTAGGGTTAGGGTTAGGGTTAGCTTCAGCCCTAGGATAGTGTTAGGGTTAGGGTTAGCATCAGCCCTAGTATATTGTTAGGGTTAGGGTTAGGGTTAGCACCAGGCCTAGGATAGTGTTAGTACTAGGGTTAGCATCAGCCTTAGGATAGTGTTAGGGGTAGGGTTAGGGTTAGTATCAGCCGTAGGATAGTGTTAGGGTTAGGGTTAGCCTCAGCCCTAGGATAGTGTTAGAGTTAGGTTTAGGGTTAGCATCAGCCCTAAGATAGTGTTAGGGTTAGGATTAGGGTTATGATTAGCATCAGCCCTAGGATAGTGTTAGGGTTAGGGTTAGGGTTAGCGTCAGCCCAAGGATAGTGTTAGGGTTAGGGTTAGCATCAGCCCTAGGATAGTGTTAGGGTTAGGGTTAGGGTTAGCATCAGCCCTAGGTTAGTGTTAGGGTTAGGGTTATCATCAGCCCTAGGATAGTGTTAGGGTTAGGGTTAGGGTTAGCATCAGGCCTAGGATAGTGTTAGGGTTAGGGTTAGCATCAGCCCTAGCATAGTGTTAGGGTTAGGTTTAGTGTTACCATCAGCCCTAGGATAGTGTTAGGGTTAGGGATAGCATCAGCACTAGGATAGTGTAGGGTTATGGTTAGGTTTAGCATCAGCCCTAGGATAGTGTTAGGGTAAGGGTTAGGGTTAGCATCAGCCCTAGGATAGTGTTATGGTTAGGGTTAGGGTTAGCATCAGCCCTAGGATAGTGTTAGGGTTAGGGTTAGGGTTAGCTTCAGCCATAGGATAGTGTTAGGGTTAGGGTTAGCATCAGCCCTAGGATATTGTTAGGGTTAGGGTTAGGGTTAGCACCAGGCCTAGGATAGTGTTAGTGTTAAGGTTAGCATCAGCCTTAGGATAGTGTTAGGGGTAGGGTTAGGGTTAGTATCAGCCATAGGATAGTGTTATGGTTAGGGTTAGCCTCAGCCCTGGGATAGTGTTAGAGTTAGGGTTAGGGTTAGCATCAGCCCTAAGATAGTGTTAGGGTTAGGGTTAGTGTTATGATTAGCATCAGCCCTAGGATAGTGTTAGGGTTAGGGTTAGGGTTAGCATCAGCCCAAGGATAGTGTTAGGGTTAGGGTTAGCATCTGCCCTAGGATAGTGTTAGGGTTAAGGTTAGGGTTAGCATCAGCCCTAGGATAGTGTTAGGGTCAGGGTTATCATGAGCCCTAGGATAGTGTTAAGGTTAGGGTTAGGGTTAGCATCAGGCCTAGGATAGTGTTAGGGTTATGGTTAGGGTAAGCATCAGCCCTAGGATAGTGTTAGTGTTAGGGTTAGGGTTAGCATCAGCCCTAGGATAGTGTTAGTGTTAGGGTTAGGGTTAGCTTCAGCCAAAGGATAGTTTTAGGGTTAGGGTTAGCATCAGCCCCAGGATAATGTTAGGGTTAGGGTTAGGGTTAGCACCAGGCCGGGGATAGTGTTAGTGTTAAGGTTAGCATCAGCCTTAGGATAGTGTTAGGGGTAGGGTTAGGGTTAGTATCAGCCGTAGGATAGTGTTATGGTTAGGGTTAGCCTCAGCCCTAGGATAGTGTTAGAGTTAGGGTTAGGGTTAGCATCAGCCCTAAAATAGAGTTAGGGTTAGGGTTAGGGTTATGATTAGCATCAGCCCTAGGATAGTGTTAGGGTTAGGGTTAGGGTTAGCATCAGCCCAAGGATAGTGTTAGGGTTAGGGTTAGCATCAGCCCTAGGATAGTGTTAGGGTTAAGGTTAGGGTTAGCATCAGCCCTAGGATAGTGTTAGGGTTAGGGTTATCATGAGCCCTAGGATAGTGTTAGGGTTAGGGTTAGGGTTAGCATCAGGCCTAGGATATTGTTAGGGTTAGGGTTAGGGTTAGCATCAGCCCTAGGATAGTGTTAGGGTTAGGGTTATCATGAGCCCTAGCATAGTGTTAGGGTTAGGGTTAGGGTTATCACCAGGCCTAGGATAGTGTTGGTGGCAGGGTTAGCATCAGGCCTAGGATAGTGTTAGGGTTAGGGTTAGCATCAGCCCTAGGATACTGTTAGTGTTAGGGTTAGCATCAGCCCTAGGATAGTGCTAGGGTTAGGTTTGGGTAAGCATCAGCCCTAGGATAGTGTTAGGGTTAGGGTTAGCATCAGCCCTAGGATAGTGTTAGGCTTAGGGTTAGGGTTAGCATCAGCCCTAGGATAGTGTTAGGGTTAGGGTTAGCCTCAGCCCTAGGAGAGTTGTAGGGTTAGGGTTAGAGTTAGGATCAGCCCTAGGATAGTGTTAGGGTTATGGTTAGGTTTAGCACCAGGCTTAGGATAGTGTTAGTGTTAGGGTTAGAATCAGCCTTAGGATAGTGTTAGGGTTAGGTTTACGGTTAGCATCAGCCCTAGTATAGTGTTAGGATTAGTGTTAGCATCAGCTCTAGGATAGTGTTAGGGTTAGGGTTAGCCTCAGCCCTAGGAGAGTGTTAGGGTTAGGGTTAGCATCAGCCCTAGGATAGTGTTAGGGTTAGGGTTAGGGTTAGCATCAGCCCTAGGATAGTGTTAGGGTTAGGGTTAGTCTCAGCCCTAGGAGAGTTGTAGGGTTAGGGTTAGGGTTAGTATCAGCCCTAGGATAGTGTTAGGGTTAGGGTTAAGGTTAGCATCAGCCCTAGGATAGTGTTAGGGTTAGGGTTAGAATCAGCCCTAGGATAGTGTTAGGGTTAGGGTTAGAATCAGCCGTAGGATAGTGTTAGGGTTAGGTTTAGGGTTAGCATCACCCGTAGGATAGTATTAGGGTTAGGGTTAACCTCAGCCCTAGGATAGTGTTAGAGTTAGGGTTAGGGTTAGCATCAGCCCTAGGATAGTGTTAGGGTTAGAGTTATCGTCAGCCCTAGGATAGTGTTAGGGTTAGGGTTAGGGTTAGCATCAGCCCTAGGATAGTGTTAGTGTTAGGGTTAGCATCAGCCCTAGGATAGTGTTAGGGTTAGGGTTAGGGTTAGCATCAGGCCTAGGATAGTGTTAGTGTTAGGGTTAGCATCAGCCCTAGGATAGTGTTAGGGTTAGGGTTAGGGTTAGCATCAGCCCGAGGATAGTGTTAGGATTAGGGTTAGCATCAGCCCTAGGATAGTGTTACGGTTAGGGTTAGGGTTAGCATCAGCCCTAGGATAGTGTTAGGGTTAGGGTTAGGGTTAGCATCTGCTCTAGGATAATGTTACGGTTAGGGTTAGGGTTAGCATCAGCCCTAGGATAGTGTAAGGGTTAGGGATAGGGTTAGCATCAGGCCTAGGATAGTGTTAGAGTTAGGGTTAGCATCAGCCCTAGGATAGTGTTAGGGTTAGGGTTAGCATCAGCCTTAGGATAGTGTTAGGGTTATGGTTAGGTTTAGCATCAGCCCTAGGATAGTGTTATGGTAAGGGTTAGGGTTAGCATCAGCGCTAGGATAGTGTTAGGGTTAGGGTTAGGGTTAGCATCAGCCCTAGGATAGTGTTAGGGTTAGGGTTAGGGTTAGCTTCAGCCCTAGGATAGTGTTAGGGTTAGGGTTAGCATCAGCCCTAGTATATTGTTAGGGTTAGGGTTAGGGTTAGCACCAGGCCTAGGATAGTGTTAGTACTAGGGTTAGCATCAGCCTTAGGATAGTGTTAGGGGTAGTGTTAGGGTTAGTATCAGCCGTAGGATAGTGTTAGGGTTAGGGTTATCCTCAGCCCTAGGATAGTGTTAGAGTTAGGGTTAGGGTTAGCATCAGCCCTAAGATAGTGTTAGGGTTAGGATTAGGGTTATGATTAGCATCAGCCCTAGGATAGTGTTAGGGTTAGGGTTAGGGTTAGCGTCAGCCCAAGGATAGTGTTAGGGTTAGGGTTAGCATCAGCCCTAGGATAGTGTTAGGGTTAGGGTTAGGGTTAGCATCAGCCCTAGGTTAGTGTTAGGGTTAGGGTTATCATCAGCCCTAGGATAGCGTTAGGGTTAGGGTTAGGGTTAGCATCAGGCCTAGGATAGTGTTAGGGTTAGGGTTAGCATCAGCCCTAGGATAGTGTTAGGGTTAGGTTTAGTGTTACCATCAGCCCTACGATAGTGTTAGGGTTAGGGATAGCATCAGCCCTAGGATAGTGTAGGGTTATGGTTAGGTTTACCATCAGCCCTAGGATAGTGTTAGGGTAAGGGTTAGGGTTAGCATCAGCCCTAGGATAGTGTTATGGTTAGGGTTAGGGTTAGCATCAGCCCTAGGATAGTGTTAGGGTTAGGGTTAGGGTTAGCTTCAGCCATAGGATAGTGTTAGGGTTAGGGTTAGCATCAGCCCTAGGATATTTTTAGGGTTAGTGTTAGGGTTAGCACCAGGCCTAGGATAGTGTTAGTGTTAAGGTTAGCATCAGCCTTAGGATAGTGTTAGGGGTAGGGTTAGGGTTAGTATCAGCCATAGGATAGTGTTATGGTTAGGGTTAGCCTCAGCCCTGGGATAGTGTTAGAGTTAGGGTTAGGGTTAGCATCAGCCCTAAGATAGTGTTAGGGTTAGGGTTAGTGTTATGATTAGCATCAGCCCTAGGATAGTGTTAGGGTTAGGGTTAGGGTTAGCATCAGCCCAAGGATAGTGTTAGGGTTAGGGTTAGCATCAGCCGTAGGATAGTGTTAGGGTTAAGGTTAGGGTTAGCATCAGCCCTAGGATAGTGTTAGGGTTAGGGTTATCATGAGCCCTAGGATAGTGTTAAGGTTAGGGTTAGGGTTAGCATCAGGCCTAGGATAGTGTTAGGGTTAGGGTTAGGGTAAGCATCAGCCCTAGGATAGTGTTAGTGTTAGGGTTAGGGTTAGCATCAGCCCTAGGATAGTGTTAGTGTTAGGGTTAGGGTTAGCTTCAGCCAAAGGATAGTGTTAGGGTTAGGGTTAGCATCAGCCCTAGGATATTGTTAGGGTTAGGGTTAGGGTTAGCACCAGGCCTAGGATAGTGTTAGTGTTAAGGTTAGCATCAGCCTTAGGATAGTGTTAGGGGTAGGGTTAGGGTTAGTATCAGCCGTAGGATAGTGTTATGGTTAGGGTTAGCCTCAGCCCTAGGATAGTGTTAGGGTTAAGGTTAGGGTTAGCATCAGCCCTAGGATAGTGTTAGGGTTAGGGTTATCATGAGCCCTAGGATAGTGTTAGGGTTAGGGTTAGGGTTAGCATCAGGCCTAGGATAGTGTTAGGGTTAGGGTTAGGGCAAGCATCACCCCTAGGGTAGTGTTAGGGTTAGGGTTAGCATCAGCCCTAGCATAGTGTTAGGGTTAGGGTTAGGGTTATCACCAGGCCTAGGATAGTGTTGGTGGCAGGGTTAGCATCAGGCCTAGGATAGTGTTAGGGTTAGGGTTAGCATCAGCCCTAGGATAGTGTTAGTGTTAGGGTTAGCATCAGCCCTAGGATAGTGTTAGGGTTAGGTTTGGGTAAGCATCAGCCCTAGGATAGTGTTAGGGTTAGGGTTAGCATCAGCCCTAGGATAGTGTTAGGCTTAGGGTTAGGGTTAGCATCAGCCCTAGGATAGTGTTAGGGTTAGGGTTAGCCTCAGCCCTAGGAGAGTTGTAGGGTTAGGGTTAGAGTTAGCATCAGCCCTAGGATAGTGTTAGGGTTAGGGTTAAGGTTAGCATCAGCCCTAGGATAGTGTTAGGGTTAGGGTTAGCATCAGCCCTAGGATAGTGTTAGGGTTAGGGTTAGGGTTAGCACCAGGCTTAGGATAGTGTTAGTGTTAGGGTTAGAATCAGCCTTAGGATAGTGTTAGGGTTAGGTTTAGGGTTAGCATCAGCCCTAGTATAGTGTTAGGGTTAGTGTTAGCATCAGCTCTAGGATAGTGTTAGGGTTAGGGTTAGCCTCAGCCCTAGGAGAGTGTTAGGGTTAGGGTTAGCATCAGCCCTAGGATAGTGTTAGGGTTAGGGTTAGGGACAGCATCAGCCCTAGGATAGTGTTAGGGTTAGGGTTAGTCTCAGCCCTAGGAGAGTTGTAGGGTTAGGGTTAGGGTTAGTATCAGCCCTAGGATAGTGTTAGGGTTAGGGTTAAGGTTAGCATCAGCCCTAGGATAGTGTTAGGGTTAGGGTTAGCATCAGCCCTAGGATAGTGTTAGGGTTAGGGTTAGAATCAGCCGTAGGATAGTGTTAGTCGTAGGTTTAGGGTTAGCATCAGCCGTAGGATAGTGTTAGGGTTAGGGTTAACCTCAGCCCTAGGATAGTGTTAGAGTTAGGGTTAGGGTTAGCATCAGCCCTAGGATAGTGTTAGGGTTAGAGTTATCATCAGCCCTAGGATAGTGTTAGGGTTAGGGTTAGGGTTAGCATCAGCCCTAGGATAGTGTTAGTGTTAGGGTTAGCATCAGCCCTAGGATAGTGTTAGGGTTAGGGTTAGGGTTACCATCAGCCCTAGGTTAGTGTTAGGGTTAGGGTTATCATCAGCCCTAGGATAGTGTTAGCGTTAGGGTTAGGGTTAGCATCAGGCCTAGGATAGTGTTAGGGTTAGGGTTAGCATCAGCCCTAGGATAGTGTTAAGGTTAGGGTTAGGGTTAGCATGAGCCCTAGGATAGTGTTAGGGTTAGGGTTAGCCTGAGCCCTAGGATAGTGTTAGGGTTAGGGTTAGCCTCAGCCCTAGGAGAGTGTTAGCGTTAGGTTTAGGGTTAGCATCAGCCCTAGGATAGTGTTAGGGTTATGGTTAGGTATAGCATCAGCCCTAGGATAGTGTTCGGGTAAGGGTTAGGGTTAGCATCAGGCCTAGGATAGTGTTAGGGTTAGGGTTAGGGTTAGCATCAGCCCTAGGATAGTGTCAGTGTTAGGGTTAGAATCAGCCCAAGGATAGTGTTAGGGTTAGGGTTAGGGTTAGCATCAGCCCTAGGGTAGTGTTAGAGTTAGGGTTAGCCGCAGCCCTAGGAGAGTGTTAGGGTTAGGGTTAGGGTTAGCATCAGCCCTAGGATAGTGTTAGGGTTAGGGTTAGCATCAGCGCTATCATAGTGTTAGGGTTAGGGTTAGGTTTAGCATCAGCCCTAGGATAGTGTTAGGGTAAGGGTTAGGGTTAGCATTAGCTCTAAGACGGTGTTAGGGTTAGGGTTAGCCTCAGCCCTAGGAGAGTGTTAGGGTTAGGGTTAGGGTTAGCATCAGCCCTAGGATAGTGTTAGGGTTATTGTTAGCATCAGCCCTAGGATAGTGTTAGGGTTAGGGTTAGGGTTAGCATCAGCCCTAGGATAGTGTTAGGGTTAGGGTTAGCATCAGCCCTAGGATAGTATTAGGGTTATGGTTAGGTTTAGCATCAGCCCTAGGATAGTGTTATGGTAAGGGTTAGGGTTAGCATCAGCCCTAGGATAGTGTTAGGGTTAGGGTTAGGGTTAGCATCAGCCCTAGGATAGTGTTAGGGTTAGGGTTAGGGTTAGCTTCAGCCCTAGGATAGTGTTAGGGTTAGGGTTAGCATCAGCCCTAGTATATTGTTAGGGTTAGGGTTAGGGTTAGCACCAGGCCTAGGATAGTGTTAGTACTAGGGTTAGCATCAGCCTTAGGATAGTGTTAGGGGTAGTGTTAGGGTTAGTATCAGCCGTAGGATAGTGTTAGCGTTAGGGTTAGCCTCAGCCCTGGGATAGTGTTAGAGTTAGGGTTAGGGTTAGCATCAGCCCTAAGATAGTGTTAGGGTTAGGGTTAGGGTTATGATTAGCATTCAGCCCTAGGATAGTGTTAGGGTTAGGGTTAGGGTTAGCATCAGCCCAAGGATAGTGTTAGGGTTAGGGTTAGCATCAGCCCTAGGATAGTGTTAGGGTTAAGGTTAGGGTTAGCATCAGCCCTAGGATAGTGTTAGGGTTAGGGTTATCATGAGCCCTAGGATAGTGTTAAGGTTAGGGTTAGGGTTAGCATCAGGCCTAGGATAGTGTTAGGGTTAGGGTTAGGGTAAGCATCAGCCCTAGGATAGTGTTAAGGTTAGGGTTAGCATCAGCCCTAGGATAGTGTTAGGGTTAGGGTTAGGGTTATCACCAGGCCTAGGATAGTGTTGGTGTAAGGGTTAGCATCAGGCCTAGGATAGTGTTAGATTTAGGGTTAGGGTTAGCATCAGCCCTAGGATAGTGTTAGTGTTAGGGTTAGCATCAGCCCTAGGATAGTGTTAGGGTTAGGTTTGGGTAAGCATCAGCCCTAGGATAGTGTTAGGGTTAGGGTTAGCATCAGCCCTAGGATAGTGTTAGGCTTAGGGTTAGGGTTAGCATCAGCCCTAGGATAGTGTTAGTGTTAGGGTTAGCATCAGCCCTAGGATAGTGTTAGGGTTAGGGTTAGGGTTAGCATCAGCCCTAGGTTAGTGTTAGGGTTAGGGTTATCATCAGCCCTAGGATAGTGTTAGCGTTAGGGTTAGGGTTAGCATCAGGCCTAGGATAGTGTTAGGGTTAGGGTTAGCATCAGCCCTAGGATAGTGTTAGGGTTAGGTTTAGTGTTACCATCATCCCTAGGATAGTGTTAGGGTTAGGGATAGCATCAGCCCTAGGATAGTGTAGGGTTATGGTGAGGTTTAGCATCAGCCCTAGGATAGTGTTAGGGTAAGGTTTAGGGTTAGCATCAGCCCTAGGATACTGTTATGGTTAGGGTTAGGGTTAGCATCAGCCCTAGGATAGTGTTAGGGTTAGGGTTAGGGTTAGCTTCAGCCAAAGGATAGTGTTAGGGTTAGGGTTAGCATCAGCCCTAGGATATTGTTAGGGTTAGGGTTAGGGTTAGCACCAGGCCTAGGATAGTGTTAGTGTTAAGGTAACATCAGCCTTAGGATAGTGTTACGGGTAGGGTTAGGGTTAGTATCAGCCGTAGGATAGTGTTATGGTTAGGGTTAGCCTCAGCCCTGGGATAGTGTTAGAGTTAGGGTTAGGGTTAGCATCAGCCCTAAGGTAGTGTTAGGGTTAGGGTTAGGGTTAGCATCAGCCCAAGGATAGTGTTAGGGTTAGGGTTAGCATCAGCCCTAGGATAGTGTTAGGATTAGGGTTAGGGTAGCATCAGCCCTAGGATAGTGTTAGGGTTAGGGTTATCATCAGCCCTAGGATAGTGTTAGGGTTAGGGTTAGGGTTAGCATCAGGCCTAGGATAGTGTTAGGGTTAGGGTTAGCATCAGCCCTGGGATAGTGTTAGGGTTAGGTTTAGTGTTACCATCAGCCCTAGGATAGTGTTAGGGTTAGGGATAGCATCAGCCCTAGGATAGTGTATTGTTATGGTTAGGTTTAGCATCAGGCCAAGGATAGTGTTAGGGTTAGGGTTAGCATCAGCCCTAGGATAGTGTTAGTGTTAGGGTTAGGGTTAGCATCAGCCCTAGGATAGTGTTAGGGTTAGGGTTAGGGTTAGCTTCAGCCAAAGGATAGTGTTAGGGTTAGGGTTAGCATCAGCCCTAGGATATTGTTAGGGTTAGGGTTAGGGTTAGCACCAGGCCTAGGATAGTGTTAGTGTTAAGGTTAGCATCAGCCTTAGGATAGTTTTAGGGGTAGGGTTAGGGTTAGTATCAGCCGTAGGATAGTGTTATGGTTAGGGTTAGCTTCAGCCCTAGGATAGTGTTAGAGTTAGGGTTAGGGTTAGCATCAGCCCTAAAATAGTGTTAGGGTTAGGGTTAGGGTTATGATTAGCATCAGCCCTAGGATAGTGTTAGGGTTAGGGTTAGGGTTAGCATCAGCCCAAGGATAGTGTTAGGGTTAGGGTTAGCATCAGCCCTAGGATAGTGTTAGGGTTAAGGTTAGGGTTAGCATCAGCCCTAGGATAGCGTTAGGGTTAGGGTTATCATGAGCCCTAGGATAGTGTTAGGGTTAGGGTTAGGGTTAGCATCAGGTTAGGATAGTGTTAGGGTTAGGGTTAGGGTAAGCATCAGCCCTAGTATACTGTTAGGGTTAGGGTTAGCATCAGCCCTAGGATAGTGTTAGGGTTAGGGTTATTGTTATCACCAGGCCTAGGATAGTGTTGGTGTAAGGGTTACCATCAGGCCTAGGATAGTGTTGGAGTTAGGGTTGGCCTCAGCCCTAGGAGAGTTGTAGGGTTAGGGTTAGAGTTAGCATCAGCCCTAGGATAGTGTTAGGGTTAGGGTTAAGGTTAGCATCAGCCCTAGGATAGTGTTAGGGTTAGGGTTAGCATCAGCCCTAGGATAGTGTTAGGGTTAGGGTTAGGTTTAGCACCAGGCTTAGGATAGTGTTAGTGTTAGGGTTAGAATCAGCCTTAGGATAGTGTTAGGGTTAGGTTTAGGGTTAGCATCAGCCCTAGTATAGTGTTAGGATTAGTGTTAGCATCAGCTCTAGGATAGTGTTAGGGTTAGGGTTAGCCTCAGCCCTAGGAGACTGTTAGGGTTAGGGTTAGCATCAGCCCTAGGATAGTGTTAGGGTTAGGGTTAGGGTTAGTATCAGCCCTAGGATAGTGTTAGGGTTAGGGTTAGTCTCAGCCCTAGGAGAGTTGTAGGGTTAGGGTTAGGGTTAGTATCAGCCCTAGGAGAGTGTTAGGGTTAGGGTTAAGGTTAGCATCAGCCCTAGGATAGTGTTAGGTTTAGGGTTAGAATCAGCCCTAGAATAGTGTTAGGGTTAGGGTTAGGGTTAGCAGCAGCCCTAGGATAGTGTTAGGGTTAAGGTTAGGGTTAGGATCAGCCCTAGGATAGTGTTAGGGTTAGGATTATCATGAGCCCTAGGATAGTGTTAGAGTTAGGGTTAGGGTTAGCATCAGGTTAGGATAGTGTTAGGGTTAGGGTTAGGGTAAGCATCAGCCCTAGGATAGTGTTAGGGTTAGGGTTAGCATCAGCCCTAGGATAGTGTTAGGGTTAGGGTTAGGGTTATCACCCGGCCTAGGATAGTGTTGGTGTAAGGGTTAGCATCAGCATCAGCCCTAGGATAGTGTTAGTGTTAGCGTTAGCATCAGCCCTAGGATAGTGTTAGGGTTAGGTTTGGGTAAGCATCAGCCCTAGGATAGTGTTAGGGTTAGGGTTAGCATCAGCCCTAGGATAGTGTTAGTCTTAGGGTTAGGGTTAGCATCAGCGCTAGGATAGTGTTAGGGTTAGGGTTAGCCTCAGCCCTAGGAGAGTTTTAGGGTTAGGGTTAGAGTTAGCATCAGCCCTAGGATAGTGTTAGGGTTAGGGTTAACCTCAGCCCTAGGATAGTGTTAGAGTTAGGGTTAGGGTTAGCATCAGCCCTAGGATAGTGTTAGGGTTAGAGTTATCATCAGCCCTAGGATAGTGTTAGGGTTAGGGTTAGGGTTAGCATCAGCCCTAGGATAGTGTTAGGGTTATGGTTAGGTATAGCATCAGCCCTAGGATAGTGTTAGGGTAAGGGTTAGGGTTAGCATCAGGCCTAGGATAGTGTTAGGGTTAGGGTTAGGGTTAGCATCAGCCCTAGGATAGTGTTAGTGTTAGGGTTAGAATCAGCCCAAGGATAGTGTTAGGGTTAGGGTTAGGGTTAGCATCAGCCCTAGGGTAGTGTTAGAGTTAGGGTTAGCCTCAGCCCTAGGAGAGTGTTAGGGTTAGGGTTATTGTTAGCATCAGCCCTAGGATAGTGTTAGGGTTAGGGTTAGCATCAGCGCTAGCATAGTGTTAGGGTTAGGGTTAGGTTTAGCATCAACCCTAGGATAGTGTTAGGGTAAGGGTTAGGGTTAGCATTAGCTCTAAGACGGTGTTAGGGTTACGGTTAGCCTCAGCCCTAGGAGAGTGTTAGGGTTTGGGTTAGGGTTAGCATCAGCCCTAGGATAGTGTTAGGGTTATTGTTAGCATCAGCCCTAGGATAGTGTTAGGGTTAGGGTTAGGGTTAGCATCAGCCCTAGGATAGTGTTAAGGTTAGGGTTAGCATCAGCCCTAGGATAGTGTTATGGTAAGGGTTAGGGTTAGCATCAGCCTTAGGATAGTGTTAGGGTTAGGGTTAGGGTTAGCATCAGCCCTAGGATAGTGTTAGGGTTAGGGTTACGGTTAGCTTCAGCCCTAGGATAGTGTTAGGGTTAGGGTTAGCATCAGCCCTAGTATATTGTTAGGGTTAGAGTTAGGGTTAGCACCAGGCCTAGGATAGTGTTAGTACTAGGGTTAGCATCAGCCTTAGGATAGTGTTAGGGGTAGGGTTAGGGTTAGTATCAGCCGTAGGATAGTGTTAGGGTTAGGGTTAGCCTCAGCCCTGGGATAGTGTTAGAGTTAGGGTTAGGGTTAGCATCAGCCCTAAGATAGTGTTAGGGTTAGGGTTAGGGTTATGATTAGCATCAGCCCTAGGATAGTGTTAGGGTTAGGGTTAGGGTTAGCATAAGCCCAAGGATAGTGTTAGGGTTAGGGTTAGCCTCAGCCCTAGGATAGTGTTAGGGTTAAGGTTAGGGTTAGCATCAGCCCTAGGATGGTGTTAGGGTTAGGGTTATCATGAGCCCTAGGATAGTGTTAAGGTTAGGGTTAGGGTTAGCATCAGGCCTAGGATAGTGTTAGGGTTAGGGTTAGGGTAAGCATCAGCCCTAGGATAGTGTTAGGGTTAGGGTTAGCATCAGCCCTAGGATAGTGTTAGGGTTAGGGTTAGGGTTATCACCAGGCCTAGGATAGTGTTGGTGTAAGGGTTAGCATCAGGCCTAGGATAGTGTTAGATTTAGGGTTAGGGTTAGCATCAGCCCTAGGATAGTGTTAGTGTTAGGGTTAGCATCAGCCCTAGGATAGTGTTAGGGTTAGGTTTGGGTAAGCATCAGCCCTAGGATAGTGTTAGAGTTAGGGTTAGCATCAGCCCTAGGATAGTGTTAGGCTTAGGGTTAGGGTTAGCATCAGCCCTAGGATAGTGTTAGTGTTAGGGTTAGCATGAGGCCTAGGATAGTGTTAGGGTTAGGGTTAGCATCAGCCCTAGGATAGTGTTAGGGTTAGGTTTAGTGTTACCATCAGCCCTAGGATAGTGTTAGGGTTAGGGATAGCATCAGCCCTAGGATAGTGTAGGGTTATGGTTAGGTTTAGCATCAGGCCAAGGATAGTGTTAGGGTTAGGGTTAGCATCAGCCCTAGGATAGTGTTAGTGTTAGGGTTAGGGTTAGCATCAGCCCTAGGATAGTGTTAGGGTTAGGGTTAGGGTTAGCTTCAGCCAAAGGATAGTGTTAGGGTTAGGGTTAGCATCAGCCCTAGGATATTGTTAGGGTTAGGGTTAGGGTTAGCACCAGGCCTAGGATAGTGTTAGTGTTAAGGTTAGCATCAGCCTTAGGATAGTGTTAGGGGTAGGGTTAGGGTTAGTATCAGCCGTAGGATAGTGTTATGGTTAGGGTTAGCCTCAGCCCTAGGATAGTGTTAGAGTTAGGGTTAGGGTTAGCATCAGCCCTAAAATAGTGTTAGGGTTAGGGTTAGGGTTATGATTAGCATCAGCCCTAGGATAGTGTTAGGGTTAGGGTTAGGTTTAGCATCAGCCCAAGGATAGTGTTAGGGTTAGGGTTAGCATCAGCCCTAGGATAGTGTTAGGGTTAAGGTTAGGGTTAGCATCAGCCCTAGGATAGCGTTAGGGTTAGGGTTATCATGAGCCCTAAGATAGTGTTAGGGTTAGGGTTAGGGTTAGCATCAGGTTAGGATAGTGTTAGGGTTAGGGTTAGGGTAAGCATAAGCCCTAGGATACTGTTAGGGTTAGGGTTAGCATCAGCCCTAGGATAGTGTTAGGGTTAGGGTTAGGGTTATCACCAGGCCTAGGATAGTGTTGGTGTAAGGGTTAGCATCAGGCCTAGGATAGTGTTAGAGTTAGGGTTAGGGTTAGCATCAGCCCTAGGATAGTGTTAGTGTTAGGGTTAGCATCAGCCCTAGGATAGTGTTAGGGTTAGGTTTGGGTAAGCATCAGCCCTAGGATAGTGTTAGGGTTAGGGTTAGCATCAGCCCTAGGATAGTGTTAGGCTTAGGGTTAGGGTTAGCATCAGCGCTAGGATAGTGTTAGGGTTAGGGTTAGCCTCAGCCCTAGGAGAGTTGTAGGGTTAGGGGTAGAGTTAGCATCAGCCCTAGGATAGTGTTAGGGTTAGGGTTAAGGTTAGCATCAGCCCTAGGATAGTGTTAGGGTTAGGGTTAGCATCAGCCCTAGGATAGTGTTAGGGTTAGGGTTAGGTTTAGCACCAGGCTTAGGATAGTGTTAGTGTTAGGGTTAGAATCAGCCTTAGGATAGTGTTAGGGTTAGGTTTAGGGTTAGCATCAGCCCTAGTATAGTGTTAGGATTAGTGTTAGCATCAGCTCTAGGATAGTGTTAGTGTTAGGGTTAGCCTCAGCCCTAGGAGACTGTTAGGGTTAGGGTTAGCATCAGCCCTAGGATAGTGTTAGGGTTAGGGTTAGGGTTAGCATCAGCCCTAGGATAGTGTTAGGGTTAGGGTTAGTCTCAGCCCTAGGAGAGTTGTAGGGTTAGGGTTACGGTTAGTATCAGCCCTAGGATAGTGTTAGGGTTAGGGTTAAGGTTAGCATCAGCCCTAGGATAGTGTTAGGGTTAGGGTTAGAATCAGCCCTAGGATAGTGTTAGGGTTAGGGTTAGAATCAGCCGTAGGATAGTGTTAGGGTTAGGTTTAGGGTTAGCATCAACCGTAGGATAGTGTTAGGGTTAGGGTTAACCTCAGCCCTAGGATAGTGTTAGAGTTAGGGTTAGGGTTTGCATCAGCCCTAGGATAGTGTTAGGGTTAGAGTTATCATCAGCCCTAGGATAGTGTTAGGGTTAGGGTTAGGGTTAGCGTCAGCCCTAGGATAGTGTTAGTGTTAGGGTTAGCATCAGCCCTAGGATAGTGTTAGGGTTAGGGTTAGGGTTAGCATCAGGCCTAGGATAGTGTTAGTGTTAGGGTTAGCATCAGCTCTAGGATAGTGTTAGGGTTAGGGTTAGGGTTAGCATCAGCCCTAGGATAGTTTTAGGGTTAGGGTTAGCATCAGCCCTAGGATAGTGTTACGGTTAGGGTTAGGGTTAGCATCAGCCCTAGGATAGTGTTAGGGTTATGGTTAGCATCAGCCCTAGGATAGTGTTAGGGTTAGGGTTAGGGTTAGCATCTGCTCTAGGATAATGTTAGGGTTAGGGTTATGGTTAGCATCAGCCCTAGGATAGTGTAAGGGTTAGGGATAGGGTTAGCATCAGGCCTAGGATAGTGTTAGAGTTAGGGTTAGCATCAGCCCTAGGATAGTGTTAGGGTTAGGGTTAGGTTTAGCATCAGCCCTAGGATAGTGTTAGGGTTAGAGTTAGCATCAGCCCTAGGATAGTGTTAGGGTTAGGGTTAGGGTTAGCATCAGCCCTAGGATAGTGTTAGGGTTAGGGTTAGGGTTAGCATCAGCCCTAGGATAGTGTTAGGGTTAGGGTTAGGGTTAGCATGAGCCCTAGGATAGTGTTAGGGTTAGGTTTAGCCTCAGCCCTAGGAGAATGTTAGCGTTAGGTTTAGGGTTAGCATCAGCCCTAGGATAGTGTTAGGGTTAGGGATAGCATCAGCCCTAGGATAGTGTAAGGGTTATGGTTAGGTTTAGCATCAGCCCTAGGATAGTGTTAGGGTAAGGGTTAGGGTTAGCATCAGGCCTAGGATAGTGTTAGGGTTAGCATCAGCCCTTGGATAGTGTTAGTGTTAGGGTTAGAATCAGCCCAAGGATAGTGTTAGGGTTAGGGTTAGGGTTAGCATCAGCCCTAGGATAGTGTTAGTGTTAGGGTTAGCCTCAGCCCTAGGATAGTGTTAGGGTTAGGTTTAGGGTTAGCATCAGGCCTAGGATAGTGTTAGTGTTAGGGTTAGCATCAGCCCTAGGATAGTGTTAGGGTTAGGGTTAGGGTTAGCATCAGCCCTAGGATAGTGTTAGGGTTAGGGTTAGCATCAGCCCTAGGATAGTGTTACGGTTAGGGTTAGGGTTAGCATCAGCCCTAGGATAGTGTTAGGGTTATGGTTAGCATCAGCCCTAGGATAGTGTTAGGGTTAGGGTTAGGGTTAGCATCTGCTCTAGGATAATGTTAGCATTAGGGATAGGGTTAGCATCAGCCCTAGGATAGTGTAAGGGTTAGGGATAGGGTTAGCATCAGGCCTAGGATAGTGTTAGAGTTAGGGTTAGCATCAGCCCTATGATAGTGTTAGGGTTAGGGTTAGGGTTAGAATCAGCCCTAGGATAGTGTTAGGGTTAGAGTTAGCATCAGCCCTAGGATAGTGTTAGGGTTAGGGTCAGGGTTAGCATCAGCCCTAGGATAGTGTTAGGGTTAGGGTTAGGGTTAGCATCAGCCCTAGGATAGTGTTAAGGTTAGGGTTAGGGTTAGCATGAGCCCTAGGATAGTGTTAGGGTTAGGGTTAGCCTGAGCCCTAGGATAGTGTTAGGGTTAGGGTTAGCCTCAGCCCTAGGAGAGTGTTAGCGTTAGGTTTAGGGTTAGCATCAGCCCTAGGATAGTGTTAGGGTTATGGTTAGGTATAGCATCAGCCCTAGGATAGTGTTAGGGTAAGGGTTAGGGTTAGCATCAGGCCTAGGATAGTGTTAGGGTTAGGGTTAGGGTTAGCATCAGCCCTAGGATAGTGTTAGTGTTAGGGTTAGAATCAGCCCAAGGATAGTGTTAGGGTTAGGGTTAGGGTTAGCATCAGCCCTAGGGTAGTGTTAGAGTTAGGGTTAGCCTCAGCCCTAGGAGAATGTTAGGGTTAGGGTTAGGGTTAGCATCAGACCTAGGATAGTGTTAGGGTTAGGGTTAGCATCAGCGCTAGCATAGTGTTAGGGTTAGGGTTAGGTTTAGCATCAGCTCTAGGATAGTGTTAGGGTTAGGGTTAGCATCAGCCCTAGGATAGTGTTAGGGTTATGGTTAGGTTTAGCATCAGCCCTAGGATAGTGTTATGGTAAGGGTTAGGGTTAGCATCAGCCCTAGGATAGTGTTAGGGTTAGGGTTAGGGTTAGCATCAGCCCTAGGATAGTGTTAGGGTTAGGGTTAGGGTTAGCTTCAGCCCTAGGATAGTGTTAGGGTTAGGGTTAGCATCAGCCCTAGTATATTGTTAGGGTTAGGGTTAAGGTTAGCACCTGGCCTAGGATAGTGTTAGTACTAGGGTTAGCATCAGCCTTAGGATAGTGTTGGGGTAGGGTTAGGGTTAGTATCAGCCGTAGGATAGTGTTAGGGTTAGGGTTAGCCTCAGCCCTGGGATAGTGTTAGAGTTAGGGTTAGGGTTAGCATCAGCCCTAAGATAGAGTTAGGGTTAGGGTTAGGGTTATGATTAGCATCAGCCCTAGGATAGTGTTAGTGTTAGGGTTAGGGTAGCATCAGCCCAAGGATAGTGTTAGGGTTAGGGTTAGCATCAGCCCTAGGATAGTGTTAGGGTTAAGGTTAGGGTTAGCATCAGCCCTAGGATAGTGTTAGGGTTAGGGTTATCATGAGCCCTAGAATAGTGTTAAGGTTAGGGTTAGGGTTAGCATCAGGCCTAGGATAGTGTTAGGGTTAGGGTTAGGGTAAGCATCAGCCCTAGGATAGTGTTAGGGTTAGGGTTAGCATCAGCCCTAGGATAGTGTTAGGGTTAGGGTTAGGGTTATCACCAGGCCTAGGATAGTGTTGGTGTAAGGGTTAGCATCAGGCCTAGGATAGTGTTAGATTTACGGTTAGGGTTAGCATCAGCCCTAGGATAGTGTTAGTGTTAGGGTTAGCATCAGCCCTAGGATAGTGTTAGGGTTAGGTTTGGGTAAGCATCAGCCCTAGGATAGTGTTAGGGTTAGTGTTAGCATCAGCCCTAGGATAGTGTTAGGCTTAGGGTTAGGGTTAGCATCAGCCCTAGGATAGTGTTAGTGTTAGGGTTAGCATCAGCCCTAGGATAGTGTTAGGGTTAGGGTTAGGGTTAGCATCAGCCCTAGGTTAGTGTTAGGGTTAGGGTTATCATCAGCCCTAGGATAGTGTTAGCGTTAGGGTTAGGGTTAGCATCAGGCCTAGGATAGTGTTAGGGTTAGGGTTAGCATCAGCCCTAGGATAGTGTTAGGGTTAGGGTTAGGGTTAGCATCAGCCCTAGGATAGTGTTAGGGTTAGAGTTAGCATCAGCCCTAGGATAGTGTTAGGGTTAGGGTTAGGGTTAGCATCAGCCCTAGGATAGTGTTAGGGTTAGGGTTAGGGTTAGCATCAGCCCTAGGATAGGGTTAGGGTTAGGGTTAGCATGAGCCCTAGGATAGTGTTAGGGTTAGGTTTAGCCTCAGCCCTAGGAGAATGTAAGCGTTAGGTTTAGGGTTAGCATCAGCCCTAGGATAGCGTTACGGTTAGGGATAGCATCAGCCCTAGGATAGTGTTAGGGTTATGGTTAGGTTTAGCATCAGCCCTAGGATAGTGTTAGGGTAAGGGTTAGGGTTAGCATCAGGCCTAGGATAGTGTTAGGGTTAGCATCAGCCCTTGGATAGTGTTAGTGTTAGGGTTAGAATCATCCCAAGGAAAGTGTTAAGGTTAGGGTTAGGGTTAGCATCAGCCCTAGGATAGTGTTAGTGTTAGGGTTAGCCTCAGCCCTAGGATAGTGTTAGGGTTAGGGTTAGGGTTAGCATCAGGCCTAGGATAGTGTTAGTGTTAGGGTTAGCATCAGCCCTAGGATAGTGTTAGGGTTAGGGTTAGGGTTAGCATCAGCCCTAGGATAGTGTTAGGGTTAGGGTTAGCATCAGCCCTAGGATAGTGTTACGGTTAGGGTTAGGGTTAGCGTCAGCCCTAGGATAGTGTTAGGGTTATGGTTAGCATCAGCCCTAGGATAGTGTTAGGGTTAGGGTTAGGGTTAGCATCTGCTCTAGGATAATGTTAGGATTAGGGTTAGGGTTAGCATCAGCCCTAGGATAGTGTAAGGGTTAGGGATAGGGTTAGCATCAGGCCTAGGATAGTGTTAGAGTTAGGGTTAGCATCAGCCTTAGGATAGTGTTAGGGTTAGGGTTAGGGTTAGAATCAGCCCTAGGATAGTGTTAGGGTTAGAGTTAGCATCAGCCCTAGGATAGTGTTAGGGTTAGGGTCAGGGTTAGCATCAGCCCTAGGATAGTGTTAGGGTTAGGGTTAGGGTTAGCATCAGCCCTAGGATAGTGTTAAGGTTAGGGTTAGGGTTAGCATGGGCCCTAGGATAGTGTTAGGGTTAGGGTTAGCCTGAGCCCTAGGATAGTGTTAGGGTTAGGGTTAGCCTCAGCCCTAGGAGAGTGTTAGCGTTAGGTTTAGGGTTAGCATCAGCCCTAGGATAGTGTTAGGTTTATGGTTAGGTATAGCATCAGCCCTAGGATAGTGTTAGGGTAAGGGTTAGGGTTAGCATCAGGCCTAGGATAGTGTTAGGGTTAGGGTTAGGGTTAGCATCAGCCCTAGGATAGTGTTAGTGTTAGGGTTAGAATCAGCCCAAGGATAGTGTTAGGGTTAGGGTTAGGGTTAGCATCAGCCCTACGGTAGTGTTAGAGTTAGGGTTAGCCTCAGCCCTAGGAGAGTGTTAGGGTTAGGGTTAGGGTTAGCATCAGCCCTAGGATAGTGTTAGGGTTAGGGTTAGCATCAGCGCTAGCATAGTGTTAGGGTTAGGGTTAGGTTTAGCATCAGCCCTAGGATAGTGTTAGGGTAAGGTTTAGGGTTAGCATTAGCTCTAAGACAGTGTTAGGGTTAGGGTTAGCCTCAGCCCTAGGAGAGTGTTAGGGTTAGGGTTAGGGTTAGCATCAGCCCTAGGATAGTGTTAGGGTTATTGTTAGCATCAGCCCTAGGATAGTGTTAGGGTTAGGGTTAGGGTTAGCATCAGCCCTAGGATAGTGTTAGGGTTAGGGTTAGCATCAGCCCTAGGATAGTGTTAGGGTTATGGTTAGGTTTAGCATCAGCCCTAGGATAGTGTTATGGTAATGGTTAGGGTTAGCATCAGCCCTAGGATAGTGTTAGGGTTAGGGTTAGGGTTAGCATCAGCCCTAGGATAGTGTTAGGGTTAGGGTTAGGGTTAGCTTCAGCCCTAGGATAGTGTTAGGGTTAGTGTTAGCATCAGCCCTAGTATATTGTTAGGGTTAGGGTTAGGGATAGCACCAGGCCTAGGATAGTGTTAGTACTAGGGTTAGCATCAGCCTTAGGATAGTGTTAGGGGTAGGGTTAGGGTTAGTATCAGCCGTAGGATAGTGTTAGGGTTAGGGTTAGCCTCAGCCCTGGGATAGTGTTAGAGTTAGGGTTAGGGTTAGCATCAGCCCTAAGATAGTGTTAGGGTTAGGGTTAGGGTTATGATTAGCATCAGCCCTAGGATAGTGTTAGGGTTAGGGTTAGGGTTAGCATCAGCCCAAGGATAGTGTTAGGGTTAGGGTTAGCATCAGCCCTAGGATAGTGTTAGGGTTAAGGTTAGGGTTAGCATCAGCCCTAGGATAGTGTTAGGGTTAGGGTTATCATGAGCCCTAGGATAGTGTTAAGGTTAGGGTTAGGGTTAGCATCAGGCCTAGGATAGTGTTAGGGTTAGGGTTAGGGTAAGCATCAGGCCTAGGATAGTGTTAGGGTTAGGGTTAGCATCAGCCCTAGGATAGTGTTAGGGTTAGGGTTAGGGTTATCACCAGGCCTAGGATAGTGTTGGTGTAAGGGTTAGCATCAGGCCTAGGATAGTGTTAGATTTAGGGTTAGGGTTAGCATCAGCCCTAGGATAGTGTTAGTGTTAGGGTTAGCATCAGCCCTAGGATAGTGTTAGGGTTAGGTTTGGGTAAGCATCAGCCCTAGGATAGTGTTAGGGTTAGGGTTAGCATCAGCCCTAGGATAGTGTTAGGCTTAGGGTTAGGGTTAGCATCAGCCCTAGGATAGTGTTAGTGTTAGGGTTAGCATCAGCCCTAGGATAGTGTTAGGGTTAGGGTTAGGGTTAGCATCAGCCCTAGGTTAGTGTTAGGGTTAGGGTTATCATCAGCCCTAGGATAGTGTTAGCGTTAGGGTTAGGGTTAGCATCAGGCCTAGGATAGTGTTAGGGTTAGGGTTAGCATCAGCCCTAGGATAGTGTTAGGGTTAGGTTTAGTGTTACCATCATCCCTAGGATAGTGTTAGGGTTAGGGATAGCATCAGCCCTAGGATAGTGTAGGGTTATGGTGAGGTTTAGCATCAGCCCTAGGATAGTGTTAGGGTAAGGTTTAGGGTTAGCATCAGCCCTAGGATAGTGTTATGGTTAGGGTTAGGGTTAGCATCAGCCCTAGGATAGTGTTAGGGTTAGGGTTAGGGTTAGCTTCAGCCAAAGGATAGTGTTAGGGTTAGGGTTAGCATCAGCCCTAGGATATTGTTAGGGTTAGGGTTAGGGTTAGCACCAGGCCTAGGATAGTGTTCGTGTTAAGGTAACATCAGCCTTAGGATAGTGTTACGGGTAGGGTTAGGGTTAGTATCAGCCGTAGGATAGTGTTATGGTTAGGGTTAGCCTCAGCCCTCTGATAGTGTTAGAGTTATGGTTAGGGTTAGCATCAGCCCTAAGGTAGTGTTAGGGTTAGGGTTAGGGTTAGCATCAGCCCAAGGATAGTGTTAGGATTAGGGTTAGGGTTAGCATCAGCCCTAGGATAGTGTTAGGGTTAGGGTTATCATCAGCCCTAGGATAGTGTTAGGGTTAGGGTTAGGGTTAGCATCAGCCCTAGGATAGTGTTAGTGTTAGGGTTAGGGTTAGCATCAGCCCTAGGATAGTGTTAGGGTTAGGGTTAGGGTTAGCTTCAGCCAAAGGATAGTGTTAGGGTTAGGGTTAGCATCAGCCCTAGGATATTGTTAGGGTTAGGGTTAGGGTTAGCACCAGGCCTAGGATAGTGTTAGTGTTAAGGTTAGCATCAGCCTTAGGATAGTGTTAGGGGTAGGGTTAGGGTTAGTATCAGCCGTAGGATAGTGTTATGGTTAGGGTTAGCCTCAGCCCTAGGATAGTGTTAGAGTTAGGGTTAGGGTTAGCATCAGCCCTAAAATAGTGTTAGGGTTAGGGTTAGGGTTATGATTAGCATCAGCCCTAGGATAGTGTTAGGGTTAGGGTTAGGGTTAGCATCAGCCCAAGGATAGTGTTAGGGTTAGGGTTAGCATCAGCCCTAGGATAGTGTTAGGGTTAAGGTTAGGGTTAGCATCAGCCCTAGGATAGCGTTAGGGTTAGGTTTATCATGAGCCCTAGGATAGTGTTAGGGTTAGGTTTAGGGTTAGCATCAGGTTAGGATAGTGTTAGGGTTAGGGTTAGGGTAAGCATCAGCCCTAGGATACTGTTAGGGTTAGGGTTAGCATCAGCCCTAGGATAGTGTTAGGGTTAGGGTTAGGGTTATCACCAGGCCTAGGATAGTGTTGGTGTAAGGGTTAGCATCAGGCCTAGGATAGTGTTAGAGTTAGGGTTAGGGTTAGCATCAGCCCTAGGATAGTGTTAGTGTTAGGGTTAGCATCAGCCCTAGGATAGTGTTAGGGTTAGGTTTGGGTAAGCATCAGCCCTAGGATAGTGTTAGGGTTAGGGTTAGCATCAGCCCTAGGATAGTGTTAGGCTTAGGGTTAGGGTTAGCATCAGCGCTAGGATAGTGTTAGGGTTACGGTTAGCCTCAGCCCTAGGAGAGTTGTAGGGTTAGGGTTAGAGTTAGCATCAGCCCTAGGATAGTGTTAGGGTTAGGGTTAAGGTTAGCATCAGCCCTAGGATAGTGTTAGGGTTAGGGTTAGCATCAGCCCTAGGATAGTGTTAGGGTTAGGGTTAGGTTTAGCACCAGGCTTAGGATAGTGTTAGTGTTAGGGTTAGAATCAGCCTTAGGATAGTGTTAGGGTTAGGTTTAGGGTTAGCATCAGCCCTAGTATAGTGTTAGGATTAGTGTTAGCATCAGCTCTAGGATAGTGTTAGGGTTAGGGTTAGCCTCAGCCCTAGGAGAGTGTTAGGGTTAGGGTTAGCATCAGCCCTAGGATAGTGTTAGGGTTAGGGTTAGGGTTAGCATCAGCCCTAGGATAGTGTTAGGGTTAGGGTTAGTCTCAGCCCTAGGAGAGTTGTAGGGTTAGGGTTAGGGTTAGTATCAGCCCTAGGATAGTGTTAGGGTTAGGGTTAAGGTTAGCATCAGCCCTAGGATAGTGTTAGGGTTAGGGTTAGAATCAGCCCTAGGATAGTGTTAGGGTTAGGGTTAGAATCAGCCGTAGGATAGTGTTAGGGTTAGGTTTAGGGTTAGCATCAACCGTAGGATAGTGTTAGGGTTAGGGTTAACCTCAGCCCTAGGATAGTGTTAGAGTTAGGGTTAGGGTTAGCATCAGCCCTAGGATAGTGTTAGGGTTAGAGTTATCATCAGCCCTAGGATAGTGTTAGGGTTAGGGTTAGGGTTAGCATCAGCCCTAGGATAGTGTTAGTGTTAGGGTTAGCATCAGCCCTAGGATAGTGTTAGGGTTAGGGTTAGGGTTAGCATCAGGCCTAGGATAGTGTTAGCGTTAGGGTTAGCATCAGCCCTAGGATAGTGTTAGGGTTAGGGTTAGGGTTAGCATCAGCCCTAGGATAGTGTTAGGGTTAGGGTTAGCATCAGCCCTAGGATAGTGTTACGGTTAGGGTTAGGGTTAGCATCAGCCCTAGGATAGTGTTAGTGTTATGGTTAGCATCAGCCCTAGGATAGTGTTAGGGTTAGGGTTAGGGTTAGCATCTGCTCCAGGATAATGTTAGGGTTAGGGTTAGGGTTAGCATCAGCCCTAGGATAGTGTAAGGGTTAGGGATAGGGTTAGCATCAGGCCTAGGATAGTGTTAGAGTTAGGGTTAGCATCAGCCCTAGGATAGTGTTAGGGTTAGGGTTAGGTTTAGCATCAGCCCTAGGATAGTGTTAGGGTTAGAGTTAGCATCAGCCCTAGGATAGTGTTAGGGTTAGGGTTAGGGTTAGCATCAGCCCTAGGATAGTGTTAGGGTTAGGGTTAGGGTTAGCATCAGCCCTAGGATAGTGTTAGGGTTAGGGTTAGGGTTAGCATGAGCCCTAGGATAGTGTTAGGGTTAGGTTTAGCCTCAGCCCTAGGAGAATGTTAGCGTTAGGTTTAGGGTTAGCATCAGCCCTAGGATAGTGTTAGGGTTAGGGATAGCATCAGCCCTAGGATAGTGTTAGGGTTATGGTTAGGTTTAGCATCAGCCCTAGGATAGTGTTAGGGTAAGGGTTAGGGTTAGCATCAGGCCTAGGATAGTGTTAGGGTTAGCATCAGCCCTAGGATAGTGTTAGTGTTAGGGTTAGAATCAGCCCAAGGATAGTGTTAGGGTTAGGGTTAGGGTTAGCGTCAGCCCTAGGATAGTGTTAGTGTTAGGGTTAGCCTCAGCCCTAGGATAGTGTTAGGGTTAGGTTTAGGGTTAGCATCAGGCCTAGGATAGTGTTAGTGTTAGGGTTAGCATCAGCCCTAGGATAGTGTTAGGGTTAGGGTTAGGGTTAGCATCAGCCCTAGGATAGTGTTAGGGTTAGGGTTAGCATCAGCCCTAGGATAGTGTTACGGTTAGGGTTAGGGTTAGCATCAGCCCTAGGATAGTGTTAGGGTTATGGTTAGCATCAGCCCTAGGATAGTGTTAGGGTTAGGGTTAGGGTTAGCATCTGCTCTAGGATAATGTTAGCATTAGGGATAGGGTTAGCATCAGCCCTAGGATAGTGTAAGGGTTAGGGATAGGGTTAGCATCAGGCCTAGGATAGTGTTAGAGTTAGGGTTAGCATCAGCCCTAGGATAGTGTTAGGGTTAGGGTTAGGGTTAGAATCAGCCCTAGGATAGTGTTAGGGTTAGAGTTAGCATCAGCCCTAGGATAGTGTTAGGGTTAGGGTCAGGGTTAGCATCAGCCCTAGGATAGTGTTAGGGTTAGGGTTAGGGTTAGCATCAGCCCTAGGATAGTGTTAAGGTTAGGGTTAGGGTTAGCATGAGCCCTAGGATAGTGTTAGGGTTAGGGTTAGCCTGAGCCCTAGGATAGTGTTAGGGTTAGGGTTAGCCTCAGCCCTAGGAGAGTGTTAGCGTTAGTTTTAGGGTTAGCATCAGCCCTAGGATAGTGTTAGGGTTATGGTTAGGTATAGCATCAGCCCTAGGATAGTGTTAGGGTAAGGGTTAGGGTTAGCATCAGGCCTAGGATAGTGTTAGGGTTAGGGTTAGGGTTAGCATCAGCCCTAGGATAGTGTTAGTGTTAGGGTTAGAATCAGCCCAGGGATAGTGTTAGGGTTAGGGTTAGGGTTAGCATCAGCCCTAGGGTAGTGTTAGAGTTAGGGTTAGCCTCAGCCCTAGGAGAATGTTAGGGTTAGGGTTAGGGTTAGCATCAGCCCTAGGATAGTGTTAGGGTTAGGGTTAGCATCAGCGCTAGCATAGTGTTAGGGTTAGGGTTAGGTTTAGCATCAGCTCTAGGATAGTGTTAGGGTTAGGGTTAGCATCAGCCCTAGGATAGTGTTAGGGTTATGGTTAGGTTTAGCATCAGCCCTAGGATAGTGTTATGGTAAGGGTTAGGGTTAGCATCAGCCCTAGGATAGTGTTAGGGTTAGGGTTAGGGTTAGCATCAGCCCTAGGATAGTGTTAGGGTTAGGGTTAGGGTTAGCTTCAGCCCTAGGATAGTGTTAGGGTTAGGGTTAGCATCAGCCCTAGTATATTGTTAGGGTTAGGGTTAAGGTTAGCACCAGGCCTAGGATAGTGTTAGTACTAGGGTTAGCATCAGCCTTAGGATAGTGTTAGGGTTAGGGTTAGGGTTAGTATCAGCCGTAGGATAGTGTTAGGGTTAGGGTTAGCCTCAGCCCTGGGATAGTGTTAGAGTTAGGGTTAGGGTTAGCATCAGCCCTAAGATAGAGTTAGGGTTAGGGTTAGGGTTATGATTAGCATCAGCCCTAGGATAGTGTTAGTGTTAGGGTTAGGGTAGCATCAGCCCAAGGATAGTGTTAGGGTTAGGGTTAGCATCAGCCCTAGGATAGTGTTAGGGTTAAGGTTAGGGTTAGCATCAGCCCTAGGATAGTGTTAGGGTTAGGGTTATCATGAGCCCTAGAATAGTGTTAAGGTTAGGGTTAGGGTTAGCATCAGGCCTAGGATAGTGTTAGGGTTAGGGTTAGGGTAAGCATCAGCCCTAGGATAGTGTTAGGGTTAGGGTTAGCATCAGCCCTAGGATAGTGTTAGGGTTAGGGTTAGGGTTATCACCAGGCCTAGGATAGTGTTGGTGTAAGGGTTAGCATCAGGCCTAGGATAGTGTTAGATTTACGGTTAGGGTTAGCATCAGCCCTAGGATAGTGTTAGTGTTAGGGTTAGCATCAGCCCTAGGATAGTGTTACGGTTAGGTTTGGGTAAGCATCAGCCCTAGGATAGTGTTAGGGTTAGTGTTAGCATCAGCCCTAGGATAGTGTTAGGCTTAGGGTTAGGGTTAGCATCAGCCCTAGGATAGTGTTAGTGTTAGGGTTAGCATCAGCCCTAGGATAGTGTTAGGGTTAGGGTTAGGGTTAGCATCAGCCCTAGGTTAGTGTTAGGGTTAGGGTTATCATCAGCCCTAGGATAGTGTTAGCGTTAGGGTTAGGGTTAGCATCAGGCCTAGGATAGTGTTAGGGTTAGGGTTAGCATCAGCCCTAGGATAGTGTTAGGGTTAGGGTTAGGGTTAGCATCAGCCCTAGGATAGTGTTAGGGTTAGAGTTAGCATCAGCCCTAGGATAGTGTTAGGGTTAGGGTTAGGGTTAGCATCAGCCCTAGGATAGTGTTAGGGTTAGGGTTAGGGTTAGCATCAGCCCTAGGATAGGGTTAGGGTTAGGGTTAGCATGAGCCCTAGGATAGTGTTAGGGTTAGGTTTAGCCTCAGCCCTAGGAGAATGTTAGCGTTAGGTTTAGGGTTAGCATCAGCCCTAGGATAGCGTTAGGGTTAGGGATAGCATCAGCCCTAGGATAGTGTTAGGGTTATGGTTAGGTTTAGCATCAGCCCTAGGATAGTGTTAGGGTAAGGGTTAGGGTTAGCATCAGGCCTAGGATAGTGTTAGGGTTAGCATCAGCCCTTGGATAGTGTTAGTGTTAGGGTTAGAATCATCCCAAGGATAGTGTTAGGGTTAGGGTTAGGGTTAGCATCAGCCCTAGGATAGTGTTAGTGTTAGGGTTAGCCTCAGCCCTAGGATAGTGTTAGGGTTAGGGTTAGGGTTAGCATCAGGCCTAGGATAGTGTTAGTGTTAGGGTTAGCATCAGCCCTAGGATAGTGTTAGGGTTAGGGTTAGGGTTAGCATCAGCCCTAGGATAGTGTTAGGGTTAGGGTTAGCATCAGCCCTAGGATAGTGTTACGGTTAGGGTTAGGGTTAGCGTCAGCCCTAGGATAGTGTTAGGGTTATGGTTAGCATCAGCCCTAGGATAGTGTTAGGGTTAGGGTTAGGGTTAGCATCTGCTCTAGGATAAGGTTAGGATTAGGGTTAGGGTTAGCATCAGGCCTAGGATAGTGTAAGGGTTAGGGATAGGGTTAGCATCAGGCCTAGGATAGTGTTAGAGTTAGGGTTAGCATCAGCCTTAGGATAGTGTTAGGGTTAGGGTTAGGGTTAGAATCAGCCCTAGGATAGTGTTAGGGTTAGAGTTAGCATCAGCCCTAGGATAGTGTTAGGGTTAGGGTCAGGGTTAGCATCAGCCCTAGGATAGTGTTAGGGTTAGGGTTAGGGTTAGCATCAGCCCTAGGATAGTGTTAAGGTTAGGGTTAGGGTTAGCATGAGCCCTAGGATAGTGTTAGGGTTAGGGTTAGCCTGAGCCCTAGGATAGTGTTAGGGTTAGGGTTAGCCTCAGCCCTAGGAGAGTGTTAGCGTTAGGTTTAGGGTTAGCATCAGCCCTAGGATAGTGTTAGGGTTATGGTTAGGTATAGCATCAGCCCTAGGATAGTGTTAGGGTAAGGGTTAGGGTTAGCATCAGGCCTAGGATAGTGTTAGGGTTAGGGTTAGGGTTAGCATCAGCCCTAGGATAGTGTTAGTGTTAGGGTTAGAATCAGCCCAAGGATAGTGTTAGGGTTAGGGTTAGGGTTAGCATCAGCCCTACGGTAGTGTTAGAGTTAGGGTTAGCCTCAGCCCTAGGAGAGTGTTAGGGTTAGGGTTAGGGTTAGCATCAGCCCTAGGATAGTGTTAGGGTTAGGGTTAGCATCAGCGCTAGCATAGTGTTAGGGTTAGGTTTAGGTTTAGCATCAGCCCTAGGATAGTGTTAGGGTAAGGGTTAGGGTTAGCATTAGCTCTAAGACAGTGTTAGGGTTAGGGTTAGCCTCAGCCCTAGGAGAGTGTTAGGGTTAGGGTTAGGGTTAGCATCAGCCCTAGGATAGTGTTAGGGTTATTGTTAGCATCAGCCCTAGGATAGTGTTAGGGTTAGGGTTAGGGTTAGCATCAGCCCTAGGATAGTGTTAGGGTTAGGGTTAGCATCAGCCCTAGGATAGTGTTAGGGTTATGGTTAGGTTTAGCATCAGCCCTAGGATAGTGTTATGGTAAGGGTTAGGGTTAGCATCAGCCCTAGGATAGTGTTAGGGTTAGGGTTAGGGTTAGCATCAGCCCTAGGATAGTGTTAGGGTTAGGGTTAGGGTTAGCTTCAGCCCTAGGATAGTGTTAGGGTTAGTGTTAGCATCAGCCCTAGTATATTGTTAGGGTTAGGCTTAGGGATAGCACCAGGCCTAGGATAGTGTTAGTACTAGGGTTAGCATCAGCCTTAGGATAGTGTTAGGGGTAGGGTTAGGGTTAGTATCAGCCGTAGGATAGTGTTAGGGTTAGGGTTAGCCTCAGCCCTGGGATAGTGTTAGAGTTAGGGTTAGGGTTAGCATCAGCCCTAAGATAGTGTTAGGGTTAGGGTTAGGGTTATGATTAGCATCAGCCCTAGGATAGTGTTAGGGTTAGGGTTAGGGTTAGCATCAGCCCAAGGATAGTGTTAGGGTTAGGGTTAGCATCAGCCCTAGGATAGTGTTAGGGTTAAGGTTAGGGTTAGCATCAGCCCTAGGATAGTGTTAGGGTTAGGGTTATCATGAGCCCTAGGATAGTGTTAAGGTTAGGGTTAGGGTTAGCATCAGGCCTAGGATAGTGTTAGGGTTAGGGTTAGGGTAAGCATCAGCCCTAGGATAGTGTTAGGGTTAGGGTTAGCATCAGCCCTAGGATAGTGTTAGGGTTAGCGTTAGGGTTATCACCAGGCCTAGGATAGTGTTGGTGTAAGGGTTAGCATCAGGCCTAGGATAGTGTTAGATTTAGGGTTAGGGTTAGCATCAGCCCTAGGATAGTGTTAGTGTTAGGGTTAGCATCAGCCCTAGGATAGTGTTAGGGTTAGGTTTGGGTAAGCATCAGCCCTAGGATAGTGTTAGGGTTAGGGTTAGCATCAGCCCTAGGATAGTGTTAGGCTTAGGGTTAGGGTTAGCATCAGCCCTAGGATAGTGTTAGTGTTAGGGTTAGCATCAGCCCTAGGATAGTGTTAGGGTTAGGGTTAGGGTTAGCATCAGCCCTAGGTTAGTGTTAGGGTTAGGGTTATCATCAGCCCTAGGATAGTGTTAGCGTTAGGGTTAGGGTTAGCATCAGGCCTAGGATAGTGTTAGGGTTAGGGTTAGCATCAGCCCTAGGATAGTGTTAGGGTTAGGTTTAGTGTTACCATCATCCCTAGGATAGTGTTAGGGTTAGGGATAGCATCAGCCCTAGGATAGTGTAGGGTTATGGTGAGGTTTAGCATCAGCCCTAGGATAGTGTTAGGGTAAGGTTTAGGGTTAGCATCAGCCCTAGGATAGTGTTATGGTTAGGGTTAGGGTTAGCATCAGCCCTAGGATAGTGTTAGGGTTAGGGTTAGGGTTAGCTTCAGCCAAAGGATAGTGTTAGGGTTAGGGTTAGCATCAGCCCTAGGATATTGTTAGGGTTAGGGTTAGGGTTAGCACCAGGCCTAGGATAGTGTTCGTGTTAAGGTAACATCAGCCTTAGGATAGTGTTACGGGTAGGGTTAGGGTTAGTATCAGCCGTAGGATAGTGTTATGGTTAGGGTTAGCCTCAGCCCTCTGATAGTGTTAGAGTTATGGTTAGGGTTAGCATCAGCACTAAGGTAGTGTTAGGGTTAGGGTTAGGGTTAGCATCAGCCCAAGGATAGTGTTAGGATTAGGGTTAGGGTTAGCATCAGCCCTAGGATAGTGTTAGGGTTAGGGTTATCATCAGCCCTAGGATAGTGTTAGGGTTAGGGTTAGGGTTAGCATCAGCCCTAGGATAGTGTTAGTGTTAGGGTTAGGGTTAGCATCAGCCCTAGGATAGTGTTAGGGTTAGGGTTAGGGTTAGCTTCAGCCAAAGGATAGTGTTAGGGTTAGGGTTAGCATCAGCCCTAGGATATTGTTAGGGTTAGGGTTAGGGTTAGCACCAGGCCTAGGATAGTGTTAGTGTTAAGGTTAGCATCAGCCTTAGGATAGTGTTAGGGGTAGGGTTAGGGTTAGTATCAGCCGTAGGATAGTGTTATGGTTAGGGTTAGCCTCAGCCCTAGGATAGTGTTAGAGTTAGGGTTAGGGTTAGCATCAGCCCTAAAATAGTGTTAGGGTTAGGGTTAGGGTTATGATTAGCATCAGCCCTAGGATAGTGTTAGGGTTAGGGTTAGGGTTAGCATCAGCCCAAGGATAGTGTTAGGGTTAGGGTTAGCATCAGCCCTAGGATAGTGTTAGGGTTAAGGTTAGGGTTAGCATCAGCCCTAGGATAGCGTTAGGGTTAGGTTTATCATGAGCCCTAGGATAGTGTTAGGGTTAGGTTTAGGGTTAGCATCAGGTTAGGATAGTGTTAGGGTTAGGGTTAGGGTAAGCATCAGCCCTAGGATACTGTTAGGGTTAGGGTTAGCATCAGCCCTAGGATAGTGTTAGGGTTAGGGTTAGGGTTATCACCAGGCCTAGGATAGTGTTGGTGTAAGGGTTAGCATCAGGCCTAGGATAGTGTTAGAGTTAGGGTTAGGGTTAGCATCAGCCCTAGGATAGTGTTAGTGTTAGGGTTAGCATCAGCCCTAGGATAGTGTTAGGGTTAGGTTTGGGTAAGCATCAGCCCTAGGATAGTGTTAGGGTTAGGGTTAGCATCAGCCCTAGGATAGTGTTAGGCTTAGGGTTAGGGTTAGCATCAGCGCTAGGATAGTGTTAGGGTTAGGGTTAGCCTCAGCCCTAGGAGAGTTGTAGGGTTAGGGTTAGAGTTAGCATCAGCCCTAGGATAGTGTTAGGGTTAGGGTTAAGGTTAGCATCAGCCCTAGGATAGTGTTAGGGTTAGGGTTAGCATCAGCCCTAGGATAGTGTTAGGGTTAGGGTTAGGTTTAGCACCAGGCTTAGGATAGTGTTAGTGTTAGGGTTAGAATCAGCCTTAGGATAGTGTTAGGGTTAGGTTTAGGGTTAGCATCAGCCCTAGTATAGTGTTAGGATTAGTGTTAGCATCAGCTCTAGGATAGTGTTAGGGTTAGGGTTAGCCTCAGCCCTAGGAGAGTGTTAGGGTTAGGGTTAGCATCAGCCCTAGGATAGTGTTAGGGTTAGGGTTAGGGTTAGCATCAGCCCTAGGATAGTGTTAGGGTTAGGGTTAGTCTCAGCCCTAGGAGAGTTGTAGGGTTAGGGTTAGGGTTAGTATCAGCCCTAGGATAGTGTTAGGGTTAGGGTTAAGGTTAGCATCAGCCCTAGGATAGTGTTAGGGTTAGGGTTAGAATCAGCCCTAGGATAGTGTTAGGGTTAGGGTTAGAATCAGCCGTAGGATAGTGTTAGGGTTAGGTTTAGGGTTAGCATCAACCGTAGGATAGTGTTAGGGTTAGGGTTAACCTCAGCCCTAGGATAGTGTTAGAGTTAGGGTTAGGGTTAGCATCAGCCCTAGGATAGTGTTAGGGTTAGAGTTATCATCAGCCCTAGGATAGTGTTAGGGTTAGGGTTAGGGTTAGCATCAGCCCTAGGATAGTGTTAGTGTTAGGGTTAGCATCAGCCCTAGGATAGTGTTAGGGTTAGGGTTAGGGTTAGCATCAGGCCTAGGATAGTGTTAGCGTTAGGGTTAGCATCAGCCCTAGGATAGTGTTAGGGTTAGGGTTAGGGTTAGCATCAGCCCTAGGATAGTGTTAGGGTTAGGGTTAGCATCAGCCCTAGGATAGTGTTACGGTTAGGGTTAGGGTTAGCATCAGCCCTAGGATAGTGTTAGGGTTATGGTTAGCATCAGCCCTAGGATAGTGTTAGGGTTAGGGTTAGGGTTAGCATCTGCTCCAGGATAATGTTAGGGTTAGTGTTAGGGTTAGCATCAGCCCTAGGATAGTGTAAGGGTTAGGGATAGGGTTAGCATCAGGCCTAGGATAGTGTTAGAGTTAGGGTTAGCATCAGCCCTAGGATAGTGTTAGGGTTAGGGTTAGGTTTAGCATCAGCCCTAGGATAGTGTTAGGGTTAGAGTTAGCATCAGCCCTAGGATAGTGTTAGGGTTAGGGTTAGGGTTAGCATCAGCCCTAGGATAGTGTTAGGGTTAGGGTTAGGGTTAGCATCAGCCCTAGGATAGTGTTAGGGTTAGGGTTAGGGTTAGCATGAGCCCTAGGATAGTGTTAGGGTTAGGTTTAGCCTCAGCCCTAGGAGAATGTTAGCGTTAGGTTTAGGGTTAGCATCAGCCCTAGGATAGTGTTAGGGTTAGGGATAGCATCAGCCCTAGGATAGTGTTAGGGTTATGGTTAGGTTTAGCATCAGCCCTAGGATTGTTAGGGTAAGGGTTAGGGTTAGCATCAGGCCTAGGATAGTGTTAGGGTTAGCATCAGCCCTAGGATAGTGTTAGTGTTAGGGTTAGAATCAGCCCAAGGATAGTGTTAGGGTTAGGGTTAGGGTTAGCATCAGCCCTAGGATAGTGTTAGTGTTAGGGTTAGCCTCAGCCCTAGGATAGTGTTAGGGTTAGGGTTAGGGTTAGCATCAGGCCTAGGATAGTGTTAGTGTTAGGGTTAGCATCAGCCCTAGGATAGTGTTAGGGTTAGGGTTAGGGTTAGCATCAGCCCTAGGATAGTGTTAGGGTTAGGGTTAGCATCAGCCCTAGGATAGTGTTACGGTTAAGGTTAGGGTTAGCATCAGCCCTAGGATAGTGTTAGGGTTATGGTTAGCATCAGCCCTAGGATAGTGTTAGGGTTAGAGTTAGCATCAGCCCTAGGATAGTGTTAGTGTTAGGGTTAGGGTTAGCATCAGCCCTAGGATAGTGTTAGGGTTAGGGTTAGGGTTAGCATCAGCCCTAGGATAGTGTTAAGGTTAGGGTTAGGGTTAGCATGAGCCCTAGGATAGTGTTAGGGTTAGGGTTAGCCTGAGCCCTAGGATAGTGTTAGGGTTAGGGTTAGCCTCAGCCCTAGGAGAGTGTTAGCGTTAGGTTTAGGGTTAGCATCAGCCCTAGGATAGTGTTAGGGTTATGGTTAGGTATAGCATCAGCCCTAGGATAGTGTTAGGGTAAGGGTTAGGGTTAGCATCAGGCCTAGGATAGTGTTAGGGTAAGGGTTAGGGTTAGCATCAGCCCTAGGATAGTGTTAGTGTTAGGGTTAGAATCAGCCCAAGGATAGTGTTAGGGTTAGGGTTAGGGTTAGCATCAGCCCTAGGGTAGTGTTAGAGTTAGGGTTAGCCTCAGCCCTAGGAGAGTGTTAGGGTTAGGGTTAGGGTTAGCATCAGCCCTAGGATAGTGTTAGGGTTAGGGTTAGCATCAGCGCTAGCATAGTGTTAGGGTTAGGGTTAGGTTTAGCATCAGCCCTAGGATAGTGTTAGGGTAAGGGTTAGGGTTAGCATTAGCTCTAAGACAGTGTTAGGGTTAGGGTTAGCCTCAGCCCTAGGAGAGTGTTAGGGTTAGGGTTAGGGTTAGCATCAGCCCTAGGATAGTGTTAGGGTTTTTGTTAGCATCAGCCCTAGGATAGTGTTAGGGTTAGGGTTAGGGTTAGCATCAGCCCTAGGATAGTGTTAGGGTTAGGGTTAGCATCAGCCCTAGGATAGTGTTAGGGTTATGGTTAGGTTTAGCATCAGCCCTAGGATAGTGTTATGGTAAGGGTTAGGGTTAGCATCAGCCCTAGGATAGTGTTAGGGTTAGGGTTAGGGTTAGCATCAGCCCTAGGATAGTGTTAGGGTTAGGGTTAGCATCAGCCCTAGGATAGTGTTAGGGTTAGGGTTAGGGTTAGCATCAGCCCTAGGATAGTGTTAGGGTTAGGGTTAGGGTTAGCATCAGCCCTAGGATAGTGTTAGGGTTAGGGTTAGGGTTAGCATGAGCCCTAGGATAGTGTTAGGGTTATTGTTACCATCAGCCCTAGGATAGTGTTAGGGTAAGGTTTAGGGTTAGCATCAGCTCTAAGACAGTGTTAGGGTTAGGGTTAGCCTCAGCCATAGGAGAGTGTTAGGGTTAGGGTTAGGGTTAGCATCAGCCCTAGGATAGTGTTAGGGTTATTGTTAGCATCAGCCCTAGGATAGTGTTAATGTTAGGGTTAGGGTTAGCATCAGCCCTAGGATAGTGTTAGGGTTATGGTTAGGTTTAGCATCAGCCCTATGATAGTGGTATGGTAAGCGTTAGGGTTAGCATCAGCCCTAGGATAGTGTTAGGGTTAGGGTTAGGGTTAGCATCAGCCCTAGGATAGTGTTAGGGTTAGGGTTAGGGTTAGCTTCAGCCCTAGGATAGTGTTAGGGTTAGGGTTAGCATGAGCCCTAGGATATTGTTAGGGTTAGGGTTAGGGTTAGCACCAGGCCTAGGATAGTGTTAGTACTAGGGTTAGCATCAGCCTTAGGATAGTGTTAGAGGTAGGGTTAGGGTTAGTATCAGCCGTAGGATAGTGTTAAGTTTAGGGTTAGCCTCAGCCCTAGATTAGTGTTAGAGTTAGGGTTAGGGTTAGCATCAGCCCTAAGATAGTGTTAGGGTTAGGGTTAGGGTTATGATTAGCATCAGCCCTAGGATAGTGTTAGGGTTAGGGTTAGGGTTAGCATCAGCCCAAGGATAGTGTTAGGGTTAGGGTTAGCATCAGCCCTAGGATAGTGTTAGGGTTAGGGTTAGGGTTAGCATCAGCCCTAGGATAGTGTTAGGGTTAGGGTTATCATCAGCCCTAGGATAGTGTTAGGGTTAGGGTTAGGGTTAGCATCAGGCCTAGGATAGTGTTAGGGTTAGGGTTAGCATCAGCCCTAGGATAGTGTTAGGGTTAGGTTTAGGGTTACCATCAGCCCTAGGATAGTGTTAGGGTTAGGGATAGCATCAGCCCTAGGATAGTGTAGGGTTATGGTTAGGTTTAGCATCAGCCCTAGGATAGTGTTAGGGTAAGGGTTAGGGTTAGCATCAGCCCTAGGATAGTGTTAGGGTTAGCGTTAGGGTTAGCATCAGCCCTAGGATAGTGTTAGGGTTAGGGTTAGGGTTAGCATCAGGCCTAGGATAGTGTTAGGGTTAGGGTTAGGGTAAGCATCAGCCCTAGGATAGTGTTAGGGTTAGGGTTAGCATCAGCCCTAGGATAGTGTTAGGGTTAGGGTTAGGGTTATCACCAGGCCTAGGATAGTGTTGGTGTAAGGGTTAGCATCAGGCCTAGGATAGTGTTAGAGTTGGGGTTAGGGTTAGCATCAGCCCTAGGATAGTGTTCGTGTTAGGGTTAGCATCAGCCCTAGGATAGTGTTAGGGTTAGGTTTGGGTAAGCATCAGCCCTAGGATAGTGTTAGGGTTAGGGTTAGCATCAGCCCTAGGATAGTGTTAGGCTTAGGGTTAGGGTTAGCATCAGCCCTAGGATAATGTTAGGGTTAGGGTTAGCCTCAGCCCTGGAAGAGTTGTAGGGTTAGGGTTAGGGTTAGCATCAGCCCTAGGATAGTGTTAGGGTTAGGGTTTAGGTTAGCATCAGCCCTAGGATAGTGTTAGGGTAAGGGTTAGCATCAGCCCTAGGATAGTGTTAGGGTTAGTGTTAGGGTTAGCACCAGGCCTAGGATAGTGTTAGTGTTAGGGTTAGAATCAGCCTTAGGATAGTGTTAGTGTTAGGTTTAGGGTTAGCATCAGCCCTAGTATAGTGTTAGGGTTAGTGTTAGCATCAGCTCTATGATAGTGTTAGGGTTAGGTTTAGCCTCAGCCCTAGGAGAGTGTTAGGGTTAGGGTTAGCATCAGCCCTAGGATAGTGTTAGGGTTAGGGTTAGGGTTAGCATCAGCCCTAGGATAGTGTTAGGGTTAGGGTTAGTCTCAGCCCTAGGAGAGTTGTAGGGTTAGGGTTAGGGTTAGCATCAGCCCTAGGATAGTGTTAGGGTTAGGGTTAAGGTTAGCATCAGCCCTAGGATAGTGTTAGGGTTAGGGTTAGCATCAGCCCTAGCATAGTGTTAGGGTTAGGGTTAGAATCAGCCGTAGGATAGTGTTAGGGTTAGGTTTAGGGTTAGCATCAGCCGTAGGATAGTGTTAGGGTTAGGGTTAACCTCAGCACTAGGATAGTGTTAGAGTTAGGGTTAGGGTTAGCATCAGCCCTAGGATAGTGTTAGGGTTAGAGTTATCATCAGCCCTAGGATAGTGTTAGGGTTAGGGTTAGGGTTAGCATCAGCCCTAGTATAGTGTTAGTGTTAGGGTTAGCATCAGCCCTAGGATAGTGTTAGGGTTAGGGTTAGGGTTAGCATCAGGCCTAGGAAAGTGTTAGTGTTAGGGTTAGCATCAGCCCTAGGATAGTGTTAGGGTTAGGGTTAGGGTTAGCATCAGCCCTAGGATAGTGTTAGGGTTAGGGTTAGCATCAGCCCTAGGATAGTGTTATGGTTAGGGTTAGGGTTAGTATCAGCCCTAGGATAGTGTGAGGGTTATGGTTAGCATCAGCCCTAGGATAGTGTTAGGGTTAGGGTTAGGGTTAGCATCTGCTCTAGGATAGTGTTAGGGTTAGGGTTAGGGTTAGCATCAGCCCTAGGATAGTGTAAGGTTTAGGGTTAGGGTTAGCATCTGGCCTAGGATAGTTTAGATTTAGGGTTAGCATCAGCCCTAGGATAGTGTTAGGGTTAGGGTTAGGGTTAGCATCAGCCCTAGGATAGTGTTAGGGTTAGAGTTAGCATCAGCCCTAGGATAGTGTTAGGGTTAGTGTTAGGGTTAGCATCAGCCCTAGGATAGTGTTAGGGTTAGGGTTAGGGTTAGCATCAGCCCTAGGATAATGTTAGGGTTAGGGTTAGGGTTAGCATGAGCCCTAGGATAATGTTAGGGTTAGGGTTAGCCTCAGCCCTAGGAGAGTGTTAGCGTTAGATTTAGGGTTAGCATCAGCCCTAGGATAGTGTTAGGGTTAGGGATAGCATCAGCCCTAGGATAGTGTTAGGGTTATCGTTAGGTTTAGCATCAGCCCTAGGATAGTGTTAGGGTAAGGGTTAGGGTTAGCATCAGCCTAGGATAGTGTTATGGTTAGGGTTAGGGTTAGCATCAGCCCTAGGATAGTGTTAGTGTTAGGGTTAGAATCAGCCCTAGGATAGTGTTAGGGTTAGGGTTAGGGTTAGCATCAGCCCTAGGGTAGTGTTAGAGTTAGGGTTAGCCTCAGCCCTAGGAGAGTGTTAGGGTTAGGGTTAGGGTTAGCATCAGCCCTAGGATAGTGTTAGTGTTAGGGTTAGCATCAGCGCTAGCATAGTGTTAGGGTTAGGGTTAGGTTTAGCATCAGCCCTAGGATAGTGTTAGGGTAAGGGTTAGGGTCAGCATCAGCTCTAAGATAGTGTTAGGGTTAGGGTTAGCCTCAGCCCTAGGAGAGTGTTAGGGTTATGGTTAGGGTTAGCATCAGCCCTAGGATAGTGTTAGGGTTATCGTTAGCATCAGCCCTAGGATAGTGTTAGGGTTAGGCTTAGGGTTAGCATCAGCCGTAGTATAGTGTTATGGTTAGTGTTAGCATGAGCCCTAGGATAGTGTTAGGGTTAGGGTTAGGGTAAGCATCAGCCCTAGGATAGTGATAGGGTTAGGGTTAGCATCAGCCCTAGAATAGTGTTAGGGTTAGGGTTATTGTTAGCATCAGCCCTAGGTTAATGTTAGGGTTAGGGTTAGCCTCAGCCCTAGGATATTGTTAGGGTTAGGGTTAGGGTTAGCACCAGGCCTAGGATAGTGTTAGGGTTAGGGTTAGCATCAGCCTAGGATAGTGCTACGGTTAGGGTTAGGGTTAGCATCAGCCCTAGGATAGTGTTAGGGTTAGGGTTAGCATCAGCCCTAGGATAGTGTTAGGGTTAGGGTTAGGGTTAGCATCAGCCCAAGGATAGTGTTAGGGTTAGGGTTAGCATCAGCCCTAGGAAAGTGTTATGGTTAGGGTTAGGGTTATCATCAGCCCTAGGATAGTGTTAGGGTTAGGGTTAGCATCAGCCCTAGGATAGTGTTAGGGTTAGGGTTAGCATCAGCCTTAGGATAGTGTTACGGTTAGGGTTAGGGTTAGCATCAGCCCTAGGATAGTGTTAGGGTTAGGGTTAGCATCAGCCCTAGGATAGTGTTAGGGTTAGGGTTAGGGTTAGCACCAGGCTTAGGATAGTGTTAGTGTTAGGGTTAGAATCAGCCTTAGGATAGTGTTAGGGTTAGGTTTAGGGTTAGCATCAGCCCTAGTATAGTGTTAGGGTTAGTGTTAGCATCAGCTCTAGGATAGTGTTAGGGTTAGGGTTAGCCTCAGCCCTAGGAGAGTGTTAGGGTTAGGGTTAGCATCAGCCCTAGGATAGTGTTAGGGTTAGGGTTAGGGTTAGCATCAGCCCTAGGATAGTGTTAGGGTTAGGGTTAGTCTCAGCCCTAGGAGAGTTGTAGGGTTAGGGTTAGGGTTAGTATCAGCACTAGGATAGTGTTAGGGTTAGGGTTAAGGTTAGCATCAGCCCTAGGATAGTGTTAGGGTTAGGGTTAGCATCAGCCCTAGGATAGTGTTAGGGTTAGGGTTAGAATCAGCCGTAGGATAGTGTTAGGGTTAGGTTTAGGGTTAGCATCAGCCGTAGGATAGTGTTAGGGTTAGGGTTAACCTCAGCCCTAGGATAGTGTTAGAGTTAGGGTTAGGGTTAGCATCAGCCAAAGGATAGTGTTAGGGTTAGAGTTATCATCAGCCCTAGGATAGTGTTAGGGTTAGGGTTAGGGTTAGCATCAGCCCTAGGATAGTGTTAGTGTTAGGGTTAGCATCAGCCCTAGGATAGTGTTAGGGTTAGGGTTAGGGTTAGCATCAGCCCTAGGTTAGTGTTAGGGTTAGGGTTATCATCAGCCCTAGGATAGTGTTAGCGTTAGGGTTAGGGTTAGCATCAGGCCTAGGATAGTGTTAGTGTTAGGGTTAACATCAGCCCTAGGATAGTGTTAGGGTTAGGTTTAGTGTTACCATCATCCCTAGGATAGTGTTAGGGTTAGGGATAGCATCAGCCCTAGGATATTGTAGGGTTATGGTGAGGTTTAGCATCAGCCCTAGGATAGTGTTAGGGTAAGGTTTAGGGTTAGCATCAGCCCTAGGATAGTGTTATGGTTAGGGTTAGGGTTAGCATCAGCCCTAGGATAGTGTTAGGGTTAGGGTTAAGGTTAGCATCAGCCCTAGGATAGTGTTAGGGTTAGGGTTAGCATCAGCCCTAGGATAGTGTTAGGGTTAGGGTTAGTGTTAGCACCAGGCTTAGGATAGTGTTAGTGTTAGGGTTAGAATCAGCCTTAGGATAGTGTTAGGGTTAGGTTTAGGGTTAGCATCAGCCCTAGTATAGTGTTAGGGTTAGTGTTAGCATCAGCTCTAGGATAGTGTTAGGGTTAGGGTTAGCCTCAGCCCTAGGAGAGTGTTAGAGTTAGGGTTAGCATCAGCCCTAGGATAGTGTTAGGGTTAGGGTTAGGGTTAGCATCAGCCCTAGGATAGTGTTAGGGTTAGGGTTAGTCTCAGCCCTAGAAGAGTTGTAGGGTTAGGGTTAGGGTTAGTATCAGCCCTAGGATAGTGTTAGGGTTAGGGTTAAGGTTAGCATCAGCCCTAGGATAGTGTTAGGGTTAGGGTTAGCATCAGCCCTAGGATAGTGTTAGGGTTAGTGTTAGAATCAGCCGTAGGATAGTGTTAGGGTTAGGTTTAGGGTTAGCATCAGCCGTAGGATAGTGTTAGGGTTATGGTTAACCTCAGCCCTAGGATAGTGTTAGAGTTAGGGTTAGGGTTAGCATCAGCCCTAGGATAGTGTTAGGGTTAGAGTTATCATCAACCCTAGGATAGTGTTAGGGTTAGGGTTAAGGTTAGCATCAGCCCTAGGATAGTGTTAGGGTTAGGGTTAGCATCAGCCCTAGGATAGTGTTACGGTTAGGGTTAGGGTTAGCATCAGCCCTAGGATAGTGTTAGGGTTATGGTTAGCATCAGCCCTAGGATAGTGTTAGGGTTAGGGTTAGGGTTAGCATCTGCTCCAGGATAATGTTAGGGTTAGTGTTAGGGTTAGCATCAGCCCTAGGATAGTGTAAGGGTTAGGGATAGGGTTAGCATCAGGCCTAGGATAGTGTTAGAGTTAGGGTTAGCATCAGCCCTAGGATAGTGTTAGGGTTAGGGTTAGGTTTAGCATCAGCCCTAGGATAGTGTTAGGGTTAGAGTTAGCATCAGCCCTAGGATAGTGTTAGGGTTAGGGTTAGGGTTAGCATCAGCCCTAGGATAGTGTTAGGGTTAGGGTTAGGGTTAGCATCAGCCCTAGGATAGTGTTAGGGTTAGGGTTAGGGTTAGCATGAGCCCTAGGATAGTGTTAGGGTTAGGTTTAGCCTCAGCCCTAGGAGAATGTTAGCGTTAGGTTTAGGGTTAGCATCAGCCCTAGGATAGTGTTAGGGTTAGGGATAGCATCAGCCCTAGGATAGTGTTAGGGTTATGGTTAGGTTTAGCATCAGCCCTAGGATAGTGTTAGGGTAAGGGTTAGGGTTAGCATCAGGCCTAGGATAGTGTTAGGGTTAGCATCAGCCCTAGGATAGTGTTAGTGTTAGGGTTAGAATCAGCCCAAGGATAGTGTTAGGGTTAGGGTTAGGGTTAGCATCAGCCCTAGGATAGTGTTAGTGTTAGGGTTAGCCTCAGCCCTAGGATAGTGTTAGGGTTAGGGTTAGGGTTAGCATCAGGCCTAGGATAGTGTTAGTGTTAGGGTTAGCATCAGCCCTAGGATAGTGTTAGGGTTAGGGTTAGGGTTAGCATCAGCCCTAGGATAGTGTTAGGGTTAGGGTTAGCATCAGCCCTAGGATAGTGTTACGGTTAAGGTTAGGGTTAGCATCAGCCCTAGGATAGTGTTAGGGTTATGGTTAGCATCAGCCCTAGGATAGTGTTAGGGTTAGAGTTAGCATCAGCCCTAGGATAGTGTTAGTGTTAGGGTTAGGGTTAGCATCAGCCCTAGGATAGTGTTAGGGTTAGGGTTAGGGTTAGCATCAGCCCTAGGATAGTGTTAAGGTTAGGGTTAGGGTTAGCATGAGCCCTAGGATAGTGTTAGGGTTAGGGTTAGCCTGAGCCCTAGGATAGTGTTAGGGTTAGGGTTAGCCTCAGCCCTAGGAGAGTGTTAGCGTTAGGTTTAGGGTTAGCATCAGCCCTAGGATAGTGTTAGGGTTATGGTTAGGTAAAGCATCAGCCCTAGGATAGTGTTAGGGTAAGGGTTAGGGTTAGCATCAGGCCTAGGATAGTGTTAGGGTTAGGGTTAGGGTTAGCATCAGCCCTAGGATAGTGTTAGTGTTAGGGTTAGAATCAGCCCAAGGATAGTGTTAGGGTTAGGGTTAGGGTTAGCATCAGCCCTAGGGTAGTGTTAGAGTTAGGGTTAGCCTCAGCCCTAGGAGAGTGTTAGGGTTAGGGTTAGGGTTAGCATCAGCCCTAGGATAGTGTTAGGGTTAGGGTTAGCATCAGCGCTAGCATAGTGTTAGGGTTAGGGTTAGGTTTAGCATCAGCCCTAGGATAGTGTTAGGGTAAGGGTTAGGGTTAGCATTAGCTCTAAGACAGTGTTAGGGTTAGGGTTAGCCTCAGCCCTAGGAGAGTGTTAGGATTAGGGTTAGGGTTAGCATCAGCCCTAGGATAGTGTTAGGGTTTTTGTTAGCATCAGCCCTAGGATAGTGTTAGGGTTATGGTTAGGTTTAGCTTCAGCCCTAGGATAGTGTTATGGTAAGGGTTAGGGTTAGCATCAGCCCTAGGATAGTGTTAGGGTTAGGGTTAGGGTTAGCATCAGCCCTAGGATAGTGTTAGGGTTAGGGTTAGCATCAGCCCTAGGATAGTGTTAGGGTTAGGGTTAGGGTTAGCATCAGCCCTAGGATAGTGTTAGGGTTAGGGTTAGGGTTAGCATCAGCCCTAGGATAGTGTTAGGGTTAGGGTTAGGGTTAGCATGAGCCCTAGGATAGTGTTAGGGTTATTGTTACCATCAGCCCTAGGATAGTGTTAGGGTAAGGTTTAGGGTTAGCATCAGCTCTAAGACAGTGTTAGGGTTAGGGTTAGCCTCAGCCATAGGAGAGTGTTAGGGTTAGGGTTAGGGTTAGCATCAGCCCTAGGATAGTGTTAGGGTTATTGTTAGCATCAGCCCTAGGATAGTGTTAATGTTAGGGTTAGGGTTAGCATCAGCCCTAGGATAGTGTTAGGGTTATGGTTAGGTTTAGCATCAGCCCTATGATAGTGGTATGGTAAGCGTTAGGGTTAGCATCAGCCCTAGGATAGTGTTAGGGTTAGGGTTAGGGTTAGCATCAGCCCTAGGATAGTGTTAGGGTTAGGGTTAGGGTTAGCTTCAGCCCTATGATAGTGTTAGGGTTAGGGTTAGCATGAGCCCTAGGATATTGTTAGGGTTAGGGTTAGGGTTAGCACCAGGCCTAGGATAGTGTTAGTACTAGGGTTAGCATCAGCCTTAGGATAGTGTTAGACGTAGGGTTATGGTTAGTATCAGCCGTAGGATAGTGTTAAGTTTAGGGTTAGCCTCAGCCCTAGATTAGTGTTAGAGTTAGGGTTAGGGTTAGCATCAGCCCTAAGATAGTGTTAGGGTTAGGGTTAGGGTTATGATTAGCATCAGCCCTAGGATAGTGTTAGGGTTAGGGTTAGGGTTAGCATCAGCCCTAGGATAGTGTTAGGGTTAGGGTTAGGGTTAGCATCAGCCCTAGGATAGTGTTAGGGTTAGGGTTATCATCAGCCCTAGGATAGTGTTAGGGTTAGGGTTAGGGTTAGCATCAGGCCTAGGATAGTGTTAGGGTTAGGGTTAGCATCAGCCCTAGGATAGTGTTAGGGTTAGGTTTAGGGTTACCATCAGCCCTAGGATAGTGTTAGGGTTAGGGATAGCATCAGCCCTAGGATAGTGTAGGGTTATGGTTAGGTTTAGCATCAGCCCTAGGATAGTGTTAGGGTAAGGGTTAGGGTTAGCATCAGCCCTAGGATAGTGTTAGGGTTAGCGTTAGGGTTAGCATCAGCCCTAGGATAGTGTTAGGGTTAGGGTTAGGGTTAGCATCAGGCCTAGGATAGTGTTAGGGTTAGGGTTAGGGTAAGCATCAGCCCTAGGATAGTGTTAGGGTTAGGGTTAGCATCAGCCCTAGGATAGTGTTAGGGTTAGGGTTAGGGTTATCACCAGGCCTAGGATAGTGTTGGTGTAAGGGTTAGCATCAGGCCTAGGATAGTGTTAGAGTTAGGGTTAGGGTTAGCATCAGCCCTAGGATAGTGTTCGTGTTAGGGTTAGCATCAGCCCTAGGATAGTGTTAGGGTTAGGTTTGGGTAAGCATCAGCCCTAGGATAGTGTTAGGGTTAGGGTTAGCATCAGCCCTAGGATAGTGTTAGGCTTAGGGTTAGGGTTAGCATCAGCCCTAGGATAATGTTAGGGTTAGGGTTAGCCTCAGCCCTGGAAGAGTTGTAGGGTTAGGGTTAGGGTTAGCATCAGCCCTAGGATAGTGTTAGGGTTAGGGTTTAGGTTAGCATCAGCCCTAGGATAGTGTTAGGGTAAGGGTTAGCATCAGCCCTAGGATAGTGTTAGGGTTAGTGTTAGGGTTAGCACCAGGCCTAGGATAGTGTTAGTGTTAGGGTTAGAATCAGCCTTAGGATAGTGTTAGTGTTAGGTTTAGGGTTAGCATCAGCCCTAGTATAGTGTTAGGGTTAGTGTTAGCATCAGCTCTATGATAGTGTTAGGGTTAGGTTTAGCCTCAGCCCTAGGAGAGTGTTAGGGTTAGGGTTAGCATCAGCCCTAGGATAGTGTTAGGGTTAGGGTTAGGGTTAGCATCAGCCCTAGGATAGTGTTAGGGTTAGGGTTAGTCTCAGCCCTAGGAGAGTTGTAGGGTTAGGGTTAGGGTTAGCATCAGCCCTAGGATAGTGTTAGGGTTAGGGTTAAGGTTAGCATCAGCCCTAGGATAGTGTTAGGGTTAGGGTTAGCATCAGCCCTAGCATAGTGTTAGGGTTAGGGTTAGAATCAGCCGTAGGATAGTGTTAGGGTTAGGTTTAGGGTTAGCATCAGCCGTAGGATAGTGTTAGGGTTAGGGTTAACCTCAGCACTAGGATAGTGTTAGAGTTAGGGTTAGGGTTAGCATCAGCCCTAGGATAGTGTTAGGGTTAGAGTTATCATCAGCCCTAGGATAGTGTTAGGGTTAGGGTTAGGGTTAGCATCAGCCCTAGTATAGTGTTAGTGTTAGGGTTAGCATCAGCCCTAGGATAGTGTTAGGGTTAGGGTTAGGGTTAGCATCAGGCCTAGGAAAGTGTTAGTGTTAGGGTTAGCATCAGCCCTAGGATAGTGTTAGGGTTAGGGTTAGGGTTAGCATCAGCCCTAGGATAGTGTTAGGGTTAGGGTTAGCATCAGCCCTAGGATAGTGTTATGGTTAGGGTTAGGGTTAGTATCAGCCCTAGGATAGTGTGAGGGTTATGGTTAGCATCAACCCTAGGATAGTGTTAGGGTTAGGGTTAGGGTTAGCATCTGCTCTAGGATAGTGTTAGGGTTAGGGTTAGGGTTAGCATCAGCCCTAGGATAGTGTAAGGTTTAGGGTTAGGGTTAGCATCTGGCCTAGGATAGTTTAGATTTAGGGTTAGCATCAGCCCTAGGATAGTGTTAGGGTTAGGGTTAGGGTTAGCATCAGCCCTAGGATAGTGTTAGGGTTAGAGTTAGCATCAGCCCTAGGATAGTGTTAGGGTTAGTGTTAGGGTTAGCATCAGCCCTAGGATAGTGTTAGGGTTAGGGTTAGGGTTAGCATCAGCCCTAGGATAGTGTTAGGGTTAGGGTTAGGGTTAGCATGAGCCCTAGGATAATGTTAGGGTTAGGGTTAGCCTCAGCCCTAGGAGAGTGTTAGCGTTAGATTTAGGGTTAGCATCAGCCCTAGGATAGTGTTAGGGTTAGGGATAGCATCAGCCCTAGGATAGTGTTAGGGTTATCGTTAGGTTTAGCATCAGCCCTAGGATAGTGTTAGGGTAAGGGTTAGGGTTAGCATCAGCCTAGGATAGTGTTATGGTTAGGGTTAGGGTTAGCATCAGCCCTAGGATAGTGTTAGTGTTAGGGTTAGAATCAGCCCTAGGATAGTGTTACGGTTAGGGTTAGGGTTAGCATCAGCCCTAGGGTAGTGTTAGAGTTAGGGTTAGCCTCAGCCCTAGGAGAGTGTTAGGGTTAGGGTTAGGGTTAGCATCAGCCCTAGGATAGTGTTAGTGTTAGGGTTAGCATCAGCGCTAGCATAGTGTTAGGGTTAGGGTTAGGTTTAGCATCAGCCCTAGGATAGTGTTAGGGTAAGGGTTAGGGTCAGCATCAGCTCTAAGATAGTGTTAGGGTTAGGGTTAGCCTCAGCCCTAGGAGAGTGTTAGGGTTATGGTTAGGGTTAGCATCAGCCCTAGGATAGTGTTAGGGTTATCGTTAGCATCAGCCCTAGGATAGTGTTAGGGTTAGGGTTAGGGTTAGCATCAGCCGTAGTATAGTGTTATGGTTAGTGTTAGCATGAGCCCTAGGATAGTGTTAGGGTTAGGGTTAGGGTAAGCATCAGCCCTAGGATAGTGATAGGGTTAGGGTTAGCATCAGCCCTAGAATAGTGTTAGGGTTAGGGTTATTGTTAGCATCAGCCCTAGGTTAATGTTAGGGTTAGGGTTAGCCTCAGCCCTAGGATATTGTTAGGGTTAGGGTTAGGGTTAGCACCAGGCCTAGGATAGTGTTAGGGTTAGGGTTAGCATCAGCCTAGGATAGTGCTACGGTTAGGGTTAGGGTTAGCATCAGCCCTAGGATAGTGTTAGGGTTAGGGTTAGCATCAGCCCTAGGATAGTGTTAGGGTTAGGGTTAGGGTTAGCATCAGCCCAAGGATAGTGTTAGGGTTAGGGTTAGCATCAGCCCTAGGAAAGTGTTATGGTTAGGGTTAGGGTTATCATCAGCCCTAGGATAGTGTTAGGGTTAGGGTTAGCATCAGCCCTAGGATAGTGTTAGGGTTAGGGTTAGCATCAGCCTTAGGATAGTGTTACGGTTAGGGTTAGGGTTAGCATCAGCCCTAGGATAGTGTTAGGGTTAGGGTTAGCATCAGCCCTAGGATAGTGTTAGGGTTAGGGTTAGGGTTAGCACCAGGCTTAGGATAGTGTTAGTGTTAGGGTTAGAATCAGCCTTAGGATAGTGTTAGGGTTAGGTTTAGGGTTAGCATCAGCCCTAGTATAGTGTTAGGGTTAGTGTTAGCATCAGCTCTAGGATAGTGTTAGGGTTAGGGTTAGCCTCAGCCCTAGGAGAGTGTTAGGGTTAGGGTTAGCATCAGCCCTAGGATAGTGTTAGGGTTAGGGTTAGGGTTAGCATCAGCCCTAGGATAGTGTTAGGGTTAGGGTTAGTCTCAGCCCTAGGAGAGTTGTAGGGTTAGGGTTAGGGTTAGTATCAGCACTAGGATAGTGTTAGGGTTAGGGTTAAGGTTAGCATCAGCCCTAGGATAGTGTTAGGGTTAGGGTTAGCATCAGCCCTAGGATAGTGTTAGGGTTAGGGTTAGAATCAGCCGTAGGATAGTGTTAGGGTTAGGTTTAGGGTTAGCATCAGCCGTAGGATAGTGTTAGGGTTAGGGTTAACCTCAGCCCTAGGATAGTGTTAGAGTTAGGGTTAGGGTTAGCATCAGCCAAAGGATAGTGTTAGGGTTAGAGTTATCATCAGCCCTAGGATAGTGTTAGGGTTAGGGTTAGGGTTAGCATCAGCCCTAGGATAGTGTTAGTGTTAGGGTTAGCATCAGCCCTAGGATAGTGTTAGGGTTAGGGTTAGGGTTAGCATCAGCCCTAGGTTAGTGTTAGGGTTAGGGTTATCATCAGCCCTAGGATAGTGTTAGCGTTAGGGTTAGGGTTAGCATCAGGCCTAGGATAGTGTTAGGGTTAGGGTTAACATCAGCCCTAGGATAGTGTTAGGGTTAGGTTTAGTGTTACCATCATCCCTAGGATAGTGTTAGGGTTAGGGATAGCATCAGCCCTAGGATATTGTAGGGTTATGGTGAGGTTTAGCATCAGCCCTAGGATAGTGTTAGGGTAAGGTTTAGGGTTAGCATCAGCCCTAGGATAGTGTTATGGTTAGGGTTAGGGTTAGCATCAGCCCTAGGATAGTGTTAGGGTTAGGGTTAAGGTTAGCATCAGCCCTAGGATAGTGTTAGGGTTAGGGTTAGCATCAGCCCTAGGATAGTGTTAGGGTTAGGGTTAGTGTTAGCACCAGGCTTAGGATAGTGTTAGTGTTAGGGTTAGAATCAGCCTTAGGATAGTGTTAGGGTTAGGTTTAGGGTTAGCATCAGCCCTAGTATAGTGTTAGGGTTAGTGTTAGCATCAGCTCTAGGATAGTGTTAGGGTTAGGGTTAGCCTCAGCCCTAGGAGAGTGTTAGAGTTAGGGTTAGCATCAGCCCTAGGATAGTGTTAGGGTTAGGGTTAGGGTTAGCATCAGCCCTAGGATAGTGTTAGGGTTAGGGTTAGTCTCAGCCCTAGAAGAGTTGTAGGGTTAGGGTTAGGGTTAGTATCAGCCCTAGGATAGTGTTAGGGTTAGGGTTAAGGTTAGCATCAGCCCTAGGATAGTGTTAGGGTTAGGGTTAGCATCAGCCCTAGGATAGTGTTAGGGTTAGGGTTAGAATCAGCCGTAGGATAGTGTTAGGGTTAGGTTTAGGGTTAGCATCAGCCGTAGGATAGTGTTAGGGTTATGGTTAACCTCAGCCCTAGGATAGTGTTAGAGTTAGGGTTAGGGTTAGCATCAGCCCTAGGATAGTGTTAGGGTTAGAGTTATCATCAACCCTAGGATAGTGTTAGGGTTAGGGTTAAGGTTAGCATCAGCCCTAGGATAGTGTTAGTGTTAGGGTTAGCATCAGCCCTAGGATAGTGTTAGGGTTAGGGTTAGGGTTAGCATCAGCCCTAGGTTAGTGTTAGGGTTAGGGTTATCATCAGCCCTAGGATAGTGTTAGCGTTAGGGTTAGGGTTAGCATCAGGCCTAGGATAGTGTTAGGGTTAGGGTTAGCATCAGCCCTAGGATAGTGTTAGGGTTAGGTTTAGTGTTACCATCATCCCTAGGATAGAGTTAGGGTTAGGGATAGCATCAACCCTAGGATAGTGTAGGGTTATGGTGAGGTTTAGCATCAGCCCTAGGATAGTGTTAGGGTAAGGTTTAGGGTTAGCATCAGCCCTAGGATAGTGTTATGGTTAGGGTTAGGGTTAGCATCAGCCCTAGGATAGTGTTAGGGTTAGGGTTAGGGTTAGCTTCAGCCAAAGGATAGTGTTAGGGTTAGGGTTAGCATCAGCCCTAGGATATTGTTAGGGTTAGGGTTAGGGTTAGCACCAGGCCTAGGATAGTGTTAGTGTTAAGGTTAGCATCAGCCTTAGGATAGTGTTACGGGTAGGGTTAGTGTTAGTATCAGCCGTAGGATAGTGTTATGGTTAGGGTTAGCCTCAGCCCTGGGATAGTGTTAGAGTTAGGGTTAGGGTTAGCATCAGCCCTAAGATAGTGTTAGGGTTAGGGTTAGGGTTAGCATCAGCCCAAGGATAGTGTTAGGGTTAGGGTTAGCATCAGCCCTAGGATAGTGTTAGGATTAGGGTTAGGGTTAGCATCAGCCCTAGGATAGTGTTAGGGTTAGGGTTATCATCAGCCCTAGGATAGTGTTAGGGTTAGGGTTAGGGTTAGCATCAGGCCTAGGATAGTGTTAGGGTTAGGGTTAGCATCAGCCCTAGGATAGTGTTAGGGTTAGGTTTAGTGTAACCATCAGCCCTAGGATAGTGTTAGGGTTAGGGATAGCATCAGCCCTAGGATAGTGTAGGGTTATGGTTAGGTTTAGCATCAGGCCAAGGATAGTGTTAGGGTTAGAGTTAGCATCAGCCCTAGGATAGATTAAGTGTTAGGGTTAGGGTTAGCATCAGCCCTAGGATAGTGTTAGTGTTAGGGTTAGGGTTAGCATCAGCCCTAGGATAGTGTTAGGGTTAGGGTTAGGGTTAGCTTCAGCCAAAGGATAGTGTTAGGGTTAGGGTTAGCATCAGCCCTAGGATATTGTTAGGGTTAGGGTTAGGGTTAGCACCAGGCCTAGGATAGTGTTAGTGTTAAGGTTAGCATCAGCCTTAGGATAGTGTTAGGGGTAGGGTTAGGGTTAGTATCAGCCGTAGGATAGTGTTATGGTTAGGGTTAGCCTCAGCCCTAGGATAGTGTTAGAGTTATGGTTAGGGTTAGCATCAGCCCTAAAATAGTGTTAGGGTTAGGGTTAGGGTTATGATTAGCATCAGCCCTAGGATAGTGTTAGGGTTAGGGTTAGGGTTAGCATCAGCCCAAGGATAGTGTTAGGGTTAGGGTTAGCATCAGCCCTAGGATAGTGTTAGGGTTAAGGTTAGGGTTATCATCAGCCCTAGGATAGTGTTAGGGTTAGGGTTAGGGTTAGCATCAGGTTAGGATAGTGTTAGGGTTAGGGTTAGGGTAAGCATCAGCCCTAGGATAGTGTTAGGGTTAGGGTTAGCATCAGCCCTAGGATAGTGTTAGGGTTAGGGTTAGGGTTATCACCAGGCCTAGGATAGTGTTGGTGTAAGGGTTAGCATCAGGCCTAGGATAGTGTTAGAGTTAGGGTTAGGGTTAGCATCAGCCCTAGGATAGTGTTAGTGTTAGGGTTAGCATCAGCCCTAGGATAGTGTTAGGGTTAGGTTTGGGTAAGCATCAGCCCTAGGATAGTGTTAGTGTTAGGGTTAGCACCAGCCCTAGGATAGTGTTAGGCTTAGGGTTAGGGTTAGCATCAGCGCTAGGATAGTGTTAGGGTTAGGGTTAGCCTCAGCCCTAGGAGAGTTGTAGGGTTAGGGTTAGAGTTAGCATCAGCCCTAGGATAGTGTTAGTGTTAGGGATAGGGTTAGCATCAGCCCTAGGATAGTGTAAGGGTTAGGGTTAGCATCAGCCCTAGGATAGTGTTAGGGTTAGGGTTAGGGTAAGCATCAGCCCTAGGATAGTGTTAGGGTTAGGGTTAGCATCAGCCCTAGGATAGTGTTAGTGTTAGGGTTAGGGTTAGCATCAGCCCTAGGATAGTGTTAGGGTTAAGGTTAGCCTCAGCCCTAGGAGAGTTGTAGGGTTAGGGTTAGGGTTCGCCTCAGCCCTAGGATAGTGTTAGGGTTAGGGTTAGGGTTAGCACCAGGCCTAGGATAGTGTTAGTGTTAGCGTTAGAATCAGCCTTAGGATAGTGTTAGGGTTAGGTTTATGGTTAGCATCAGCCGTAGTATAGTGTTATGGTTAGTGTTAGCATCAGCCCTAGGATAGTGTTAGGGTTAGGGTTAGGGTAAGCATCAACCCTAGGATAGTGATAGGGTTAGGGTTAGCATCAGCCCTAGAATAGTGTTAGGGTTAGGGTTAGGGTTAGCATCAGCCCTAGGTTAGTGTTAGGGTTAGGGTTAGCCTCAGCCCTAGGATATTGTTAGGGTTAGGGTTAGGGTTAGCACCAGGCCTAGGATAGTGTTAGGGTTAGGGTTAGCATCAGCCTAGGATAGTGTTACGGTTATTGTTAGGGTTAGCATCAGCCCTAGGATAGTGTTAGGGTTAGGGTTAGCATCAGCCCTAGGATAGTGTTAGGGTTAGGGTTAGGGTTAGCATCAGCCCAAGGATAGTGTTAGGGTTAGGGTTAGCATCAGCCCTAGGAAAGTGTTATGGTTAGGGTTATGGTTATCATCAGCCCTAGGATAGTGTTAGGGTTAGGGTTAGCATCAGCCCTAGGATAGTGTTAGGGTTAGGGTTAGCATCAGCCTTAGGATAGTGTTACGGTTAGGGTTAGGGTTAGCATCAGCCCTAGGATAGTGTTAGGGTTAGGGTTAGCATCAGCCCTAGGATAGTGTTAGGGTTAGGGTTACGGTTAGCACCAGGCTTAGGATAGTGTTAGTGTTAGGGTTAGAATCAGCCTTAGGATAGTGTTAGGGTTAGGTTTAGGGTTAGCATCAGCCCTAGTATAGTGTTAGGGTTAGTGTTAGCATCAGCTCTAGGATAGTGTTAGGGTTAGGGTTAGCCTCAGCCCTAGGAGAGTGTTAGGGTTAGGGTTAGCATCAGCCCTAGTATAGTGTTAGGGTTAGGGTTAGGGTTAGCATCAGCCCTAGGATAGTGTTAGGGTTAGGGTTAGTCTCAGCCCTAGGAGAGTTGTAGGGTTAGGGTTAGGGTTAGTATCAGCCCTAGGATAGTGTTAGGGTTAGGGTTAAGGTTAGCATCAGCCCTAGGATAGTGTTAGGTTTAGGGTTAGCATCAGCCCTAGGATAGTGTTAGGGTTAGGGTTAGAATCAGCCGTAGGATAGTGTTAGGGTTAGGTTTACGGTTAGCATCAGCCGTAGGATAGTGTTAGGTTTAGGGTTAACCTCAGCCCTAGGATAGTGTTAGAGTTAGGGTTAGGGTTAGCATCAGCCCTAGGATAGTGTTAGGGTTAGAGTTATCATCAGCCCTAGGATAGTGTTAGGGTTAGGGTTAGGGTTAGCATCAGCCCTAGGATAGTGTTAGTGTTAGGGTTAGCATCAGCCCTAGGATAGTGTTAGGGTTAGGGTTAGGGTTAGCATCAGCCCTAGGTTAGTGTTAGGGTTAGGGTTATCATCAGCCCTAGGATAGTATTAGCGTTAGGGATAGGGTTAGCATCAGGCCTAGGATAGTGTTAGGGTTAGGGTTAACATCAGCCCTAGGATAGTGTTAGGGTTAGGTTTAGTGTTACCATCATCCCTAGGATAGTGTAGGGTTATGGTGAGGTTTAGCATCAGCCCTAGGATAGTGTTAGGGTAAGGTTTAGGGTTAGCATCAGCCCTAGGATAGTGTTATGGTTAGGGTTAGGGTTAGCATCAGCCCTAGGATAGTGTAAGGGTTAGGGTTAAGGTTACCATCAGCCCTAGGATAGTGTTAGGGTTAGGGTTAGCATCAGCCCTAGGATAGTGTTAGGGTTAGGGTTAGGGTTAGCACCAGGCCTAGGATAGTGTTAGTGTTAAGGTTAGCATCAGCCTTAGGATAGTGTTACGGGTAGGGTTAGTGTTAGTATCAGCCGTAGGATAGTGTTATGGTTAGGGTTAGCCTCAGCCCTGGGATAGTGTTAGAGTTAGGGTTAGGGTTAGCATCAGCCCTAAGATAGTGTTAGGGTTAGGGTTAGGGTTAGCATCAGCCCAAGGATAGTGTTAGGGTTAGGGTTAGCATCAGCCCTAGGATAGTGTTAGGATTAGGGTTAGGGTTAGCATCAGCCCTAGGATAGTGTTAGGGTTAGGGTTATCATCAGCCCTAGGATAGTGTTAGGGTTAGGGTTAGGGTTAGCATCAGGCCTAGGATAGTGTTAGGGTTAGGGTTAGCATCAGCCCTAGGATAGTGTTAGTGTTAGGTTTGGGTAAGCATCAGCCCTAGGATAGTGTTAGTGTTAGGGTTAGCACCAGCCCTAGGATAGTGTTAGGCTTAGGGTTAGGGTTAGCATCAGCGCTAGGATAGTGTTAGGGTTAGGGTTAGCCTCAGCCCTAGGAGAGTTGTAGGGTTAGGGTTAGAGTTAGCATCAGCCCTAGGATAGTGTTAGTGTTAGGGATAGGGTTAGCATCAGCCCTAGGATAGTGTAAGGGTTAGGGTTAGCATCAGCCCTAGGATAGTGTTAGGGTTAGGGTTAGGGTAAGCTTCAGCCCTAGGATAGTGTTAGGGTTAGGGTTAGCATCAGCCCTAGGATAGTGTCAGTGTTAGGGTTAGGGTTAGCATCAGCCCTAGGATAGTGTTAGGGTTAAGGTTAGCCTCAGCCCTAGGAGAGTTGTAGGGTTAGGGTTAGGGTTCGCATCAGCCCTAGGATAGTGTTAGGGTTAGGGTTAGGGTTAGCACCAGGCCTAGGATAGTGTTAGTGTTAGCGTTAGAATCAGCCTTAGGATAGTGTTAGGGTTAGGTTTATGGTTAGCATCAGCCGTAGTATAGTGTTATGGTTAGTGTTAGCATCAGCCCTAGGATAGTGTTAGGGTTAGGGTTAGGGTAAGCATCAGCCCTAGGATAGTGATAGGGTTAGGGTTAGCATCAGCCCTAGAATAGTGTTAGGGTTAGGGTTAGGGTTAGCATCAGCCCTAGGTTAGTGTTAGGGTTAGGGTTAGCCTCAGCCCTAGGATATTGTTAGGGTTAGGGTTAGGGTTAGCACCAGGCCTAGGATAGTGTTAGGGTTAGGGTTAGCATCAGCCTAGGATAGTGTTACGGTTAGGGTTAGGGTTAGCATCAGCCCTAGGATAGTGTTAGGGTTAGGGTTAGCATCAGCCCTAGGATAGTGTTAGGGTTAGGGTTAGGGTTAGCATCAGCCCAAGGATAGTGTTAGGGTTAGGGTTAGCATCAGCCCTAGGAAAGTGTTATGGTTAGGGTTAGGGTTATCATCAGCCCTAGGATAGTGTTAGGGTTAGGGTTAGCGTCAGCCCTAGGATAGTGTTAGGGTTAGGGTTAGCATCAGCCTTAGGATAGTGTTACGGTTAGGGTTAGGGTTAGCATCAGCCCTAGGATAGTGTTAGGGTTAGGGTTAGCATCAGCCCTAGGATAGTGTTAGGGTTAGGGTTAGGGTTAGCACCAGGCTTAGGATAGTGTTAGTGTTAGGGTTAGAATCAGCCTTAGGATAGTGTTAGGGTTAGGTTTAGGGTTAGCATCAGACCTAGTATAGTGTTAGGGTTAGTGTTAGCATCAGCTCTAGGATAGTGTTAGGGTTAGGGTTAGCCTCAGCCCTAGGAGAGTGTTAGGGTTAGGGTTAGCATCAGCCCTAGGATAGTGTTAGGGTTAGGGTTAGGGTTAGCATCAGCCCTAGGATAGTGTTAGGGTTAGGGTTAGTCTCAGCCCTAGGAGAGTTGTAGGGTTAGGGTTAGGGTTAGTATCAGCCCTAGGATAGTGTTAGGGTTAGGGTTAAGGTTAGCATCAGCCCTAGGATAGTGTTAGGGTTAGGGTTAGCATCAGCCCTAGGATAGTGTTAGGGTTAGGGTTAGAATCAGCCGTAGGATAGTGTTAGGGTTAGGTTTAGGGTTAGCATCAGCCGTAGGATAGTGTTAGGGTTAGGGTTAACCTCAGCCCTAGGATAGTGTTAGAGTTAGGGTTAGGGTTAGCATCAGCCCTAGGATAGTGTTAGGGTTAGAGTTATCATCAGCCCTAGGATAGTGTTAGGGTTAGGGTTAGGGTTAGCATCAGCCCTAGGATAGTGTTAGTGTTAGGGTTAGCATCAGCCCTAGGATAGTGTTAGGGTTAGGGTTAGGGTTAGCATCAGCCCTAGGTTAGTGTTAGGGTTAGGGTTATCATCAGCCCTAGGATAGTATTAGCGTTACGGTTAGGGTTAGCATCAGGCCTAGGATAGTGTTAGGGTTAGGGTTAACATCAGCCCTAGGATAGTGTTAGGGTTAGGTTTAGTGTTACCATCATCCCTAGGATAGTGTTAGGGTTAGGGATAGCATCAGGCCTAGGATAGTGTAGGGTTATGGTGAGGTTTAGCATCAGCCCTAGGATAGTGTTAGGGTAAGGTTTAGGGTTAGCATCAGCCCTAGGATAGTGTTATGGTTAGGGTTAGGGTTAGCATCAGCCCTAGGATAGTGTTAGGGTTAGGGTTAAGGTTAGCATCAGCCCTAGGATAGTGTTAGGGTTAGGGTTAGCATCAGCCCTAGGATAGTGTTAGGGTTAGGGTTAGGGTTAGCACCAGGCTTAGGATAGTGTTAGTGTTAGGGTTAGAATCAGCCTTAGGATAGTGTTAGGGTTAGGTTTAGGGTTAGCATCAGCCCTAGTATAGTGTTAGGGTTAGTGTTAGCATCAGCTCTAGGATAGTGTTAGGGTTAGGGTTAGCCTCAGCCCTAGGAGAGTGTTAGGGTTAGGGTTAGCATCAGCCCTAGGATAGTGTTAGGGTTAGGGTTAGGGTTAGCATCAGCCCTAGGATAGTGTTAGGGTTAGGGTTAGTCTCAGCCCTAGGAGAGTTGTAGGGTTAGGGTTAGGGTTAGTATCAGCCCTAGGATAGTGTTAGGGTTAGGGTTAAGGTTAGCATCAGCCCTAGGATAGTGTTAGGGTTAGGGTTAGCATCAGCCCTAGGATAGTGTTAGGGTTAGGGTTAGAATCAGCCGTAGGATAGTGTTAGGGTTAGGTTTAGGGTTAGCATCAGCCGTAGGATAGTGTTAGGGTTAGGGTTAACCTCAGCCCTAGGATAGTGTTAGAGTTAGGGTTAGGGTTAGCATCAGCCCTAGGATAGTGTTAGGGTTAGAGTTATCATCAGCCCTACGATAGTGTTAGGGTTAGGGTTAGGGTTAGCATCAGCCCTAGGATAGTGTTAGTGTTAGGGTTAGCATCAGCCCTAGGATAGTGTTAGGCTTAGGGTTAGGGTTAGCATCAGCCCTAGGTTAGTGTTAGGGTTAGGGTTATCATCAGCCCTAGGATAGTGTTAGCGTTAGGGTTAGGGTTAGCATCAGGCCTAGGATAGTGTTAGGGTTAGGGTTAGCATCAGCCCTAGGATAGTGTTAGGGTTAGGTTTAGTGTTACCATCATCCCTAGGATAGAGTTAGGGTTAGGGATAGCATCAGCCCTAGGATAGTGTAGGGTTATGGTGAGGTTTAGCATCAGCCCTAGGATAGTGTTAGGGTAAGGTTTAGGGTTAGCATCAGCCCTAGGATAGTGTTATGGTTAGGGTTAGGGTTAGCATCAGCCCTAGGATAGTGTTAGGGTTAGGGTTAGGGTTAGCTTCAGCCAAAGGATAGTGTTAGGGTTAGGGTTAGCATCAGCCCTAGGATATTGTTAGGGTTAGGGTTAGGGTTAGCACCAGGCCTAGGAGAGTGTTAGTGTTAAGGTTAGCATCAGCCTTAGGATAGTGTTACGGGTAGGGTTAGTGTTAGTATCAGCCGTAGGATAGTGTTATGGTTAGGGTTAGCCTCAGCCCTGGGATAGTGTTAGAGTTAGGGTTAGGGTTAGCATCAGCCCTAAGATAGTGTTAGGGTTAGGGTTAGGGTTAGCATCAGCCCAAGGATAGTGTTAGGGTTAGGGTTAGCATCAGCCCTAGGATAGTGTTAGGATTAGGGTTAGGGTTAGCATCAGCCCTAGGATAGTGTTAGGGTTAGGGTTATCATCAGCCCTAGGATAGTGTTAGGGTTAGGGTTAGGGTTAGCATCAGGCCTAGGATAGTGTTAGGGTTAGGGTTAGCATCAGCCCTAGGATAGTGTTGGGGTTAGGTTTAGTGTAACCATCAGCCCTAGGATAGTGTTAGGGTTAGGGATAGCATCAGCCCTAGGATAGTGTAGGGTTATGGTTAGGTTTAGCATCAGGCCAAGGATAGTGTTAGGGTTAGAGTTAGCATCAGCCCTAGGATAGATTAAGGGTTAGGGTTAGGGTTAGCATCAGCCCTAGGATAGTGTTAGTGTTAGGGTTAGGGTTAGCATCAGCCGTAGGATAGTGTTAGGGTTAGGGTTAGGGTTAGCTTCAGCCAAAGGATAGTGTTAGGGTTAGGGTTAGCATCAGCCCTAGGATATTGTTAGGGTTAGGTTTAGGGTTAGCACCAGGCCTAGGATAGTGTTAGTGTTAAGGTTAGCATCAGCCTTAGGATAGTGTTAGGGGTAGGGTTAGGGTCAGTATCAGCCGTAGGATAGTGTTATGGTTAGGGTTAGCCTCAGCCCTAGGATAGTGTTAGAGTTATGGTTAGGGTTAGCATCAGCCCTAAAATAGTGTTAGGGTTAGGGTTAGGGTTATGATTAGCATCAGCCCTAGGATAGTGTTAGGGTTAGGGTTAGGGTTAGCATCAGCCCAAGGATAGTGTTAGGGTTAGGGTTAGCATCAGCCCTAGGATAGTGTTAGGGTTAAGGTTAGGGTTATCATCAGCCCTAGGATAGTGTTAGGGTTAGGGTTAGGGTTAGAATCAGGTTAGGATAGTGTTAGGGTTAGGGTTAGGGTAAGCATCAGCCCTAGGATAGTGTTAGGGTTAGGGTTAGCATCAGCCCTAGGATAGTGTTAGGGTTAGGGTTAGGGTTATCACCAGGCCTAGGATAGTGTTGGTGTAAGGGTTAGCATCAGGCCTAGGATAGTGTTAGAGTTAGGGTTAGGGTTAGCATCAGCCCTAGGATAGTGTTAGTGTTAGGGTTAGCATCAGCCCTAGGATAGTGTTAGGGTTAGGTTTGGGTAAGCATCAGCCCTAGGATAGTGTTAGGGTTAGGGTTAGCATCAGCCCTAGGATAGTGTTAGGCTTAGGGTTAGGGTTAGCATCAGCGCTAGGATAGTGTTAGGGTTAGGGATAGCCTCAGCCCTAGGAGAGTTGTAGGGTTAGGGTTAGAGTTAGCATCAGCCCTAGGATAGTGTTAGGGTTAGGGTTAAGGTTAGCATCAGCCCTAGGATAGTGTTAGGGTTAGGGTTAGCATCAGCCCTAGGATAGTGTTAGGGTTAGGGTTAGGTTTAGCACCAGGCTTAGGATAGTGTTAGTGTTAGGGTTAGAATCAGCCTTAGGATAGTGTTAGGGTTAGGTTTAGGGTTAGCATCAGCCCTAGTACAGTGTTAGGATTAGTGTCAGCATCAGCTCTAGGATAGTGTTAGTGTTAGGGTTAGCCTCAGCCCTAGGAGAGTGTTAGGGTTAGGGTTAGCATCAGCCCTAGGATAGTGTTAGGGTTAGGGTTAGGGTTAGCATCAGCCCAAGGATAGTGTTAGGGTTAGGGTTAGTCTCAGCCCTAGGAGAGTTGTAGGGTTAGGGTTAGGGTTAGTATCAGCCCTAGGATAGTGTTAGGGTTAGGGTTAAGGTTAGCATCAGCCCTAGGATAGTGTTAGGGTTAGGGTTAGAATCAGCCCTAGGATAGTGTTAGGGTTAGGGTTAGAATCAGCCGTAGGATAGTGTTAGGGTTAGGTTTAGGGTTAGCATCAGCCGTAGGATAGTGTTAGGGTTAGGGTTAACCTCAGCCCTAGGATAGTGTTAGAGTTAGGGTTAGGGTTAGCATCAGCCCTAGGATAGTGTTAGGGTTAGAGTTATCATCAGCCCTAGGATAGTGTTAGAGTTAGGGTTAGGATTAGCATCAGCCCTAGGATAGTGTTAGTGTTAGGGTTAGCATCAGCCCTAGGATAGTGTTAGGGTTAGGGTTAGGGTTAGCATCAGGCCTAGGATAGTGTTAGGGTTAGGGTTAGCATCAGCCCTAGGATAGTGTTACGGTTAGGGTTAGGGTTAGCATCAGCCCTAGGATAGTGTTAGGGTTATGGTTAGCATCAGCCCTAGGATAGTGTTAGGGTTAGGGTTAGGGTTAGCATCTGCTCTAGGATAATGTTAGGGTTAGGGTTAGGGTTAGCATCAGCCCTAGGATAGTGTAAGTGTTAGGGATAGGGTTAGCATCAGGCCTAGGATAGTGTTAGAGTTAGGGTTAGCATCAGCCCTAGGATAGTGTTAGGGTTAGGGTTAGGGTTAGCATCAGCCCTAGGATAGTGTTAGGGTTAGGTTTAGGGTTAGCATGAGCCCTAGGATTGTGTTAGGGTTAGGGTTAGCCTCAGCCCTAGGAGAGTGTTAGCGTTAGGTTTAGGGTTAGCATCAGCCCTAGGATAGTGTTAGGGTTAGGGATAGCATCAGCCCTAGGATAGTGTTAGGGTAAGGGTTAGGGTTAGCATCAGGCCTAGGATAGTGTTAGGGTTAGCATCAGCCCTAGGATAGTGTTAGTGTTAGGGTTAGAATCAGCCCAAGGATAGTGTTAGGGTTAGGGTTAGGGTTAGCATCAGCCCTAGGATAGTGTTAGTGTTAGGGTTAGCCTCAGCCCTAGGATAGTGTTAGGGTTAGGGTTAGGGTTAGCATCAGGCCTAGGATAGTGTTAGTGTTAGGGTTAGCATCAGCCCTAGGATAGTGTTAGGGTTAGGGTTAGGGTTAGCATCAGCCCTAGGATAGTGTTAGGGTTAGGGTTAGCATCAGCCCTAGGATAGTGTTACGGTTAGGTTTAGGGTTAGCATCAGCCCTAGGATAGTGTTAGGGTTATGGTTAGCATCAGCCCTAGGATAGAGTTAGGGTTAGGGTTAGGGTTAGCATCTGCTCTAGGATAATGTTAGGATTAGGGTTAGGGTTAGCATCAGCCCTAGGATAGTGTAAGGGTTAGGGATAGGGTTAGCATCAGGCCTAGGATAGTGTTAGAGTTAGGGTTAGCATCAGCCCTAGGATAGTGTTAGGGTTAGCGTTAGGGTTAGAATCAGCCCTAGGATAGTGTTAGGGTTAGAGTTAGCATCAGCCCTAGGATAGTGTTAGGGTTAGTGTTAGGGTTAGCATCAGCCCTAGGATAGTGTTAGGGTTAGGGTTAGGGTTAGCATCAGCCCTAGGATAGTGTTAGGGTTAGGGTTAGGGTGAGCATGAGCCCTAGGATAGTGTTAGGGTTAGGGTTAGCCTGAGCCCTAGGATAGTGTTAGGGTTAGGGTTAGCCTCAGCCCTAGGAGAGTGTTAGCGTTAGGTTTAGGGTTAGCATCAGCCCTAGGATAGTGTTAGGGTTAGGGATAGCATCAGCCCTAGGATAGTGTTAGGGTTATGGTTAGGTATAGCATCAGCCCTAGGATAGTGTTAGGGTAATGGTTAGGGTTAGCATCAGGCCTAGGATAGTGTTAGGGTTAGGGTTAGGGTTAGCATCAGCCCTAGGATAGTGTTAGTGTTAGGGTTAGAATCAGCCCAAGGATAGTGTTAGGGTTAGGGTTAGGGTTAGCATCAGCCCTAGGGTAGTGTTAGAGTTAGGGTTAGCCTCAGCCCTAGGAGAGTGTTAGGGTTAGGGTTAGGGTTAGCATCAGCCCTAGGATAGTGTTAGGGTTAGGGTTAGCATCAGCGCTAGCATAGTGTTAGGGTTAGGGTTAGGTTTAGCATCAGCCCTAGGATAGTGTTAGGGTAAGGGTTAGGGTTAGCATCAGCTCTAAGACAGTGTTAGGGTTAGGGTTAGCCTCAGCCCTAGGAGAGTGTTAGGGTTAGGGTTAGGGTTAGCATCAGCCCTAGGATAGTGTTAGGGTTATTGTTAGCATCAGTCCTAGGATAGTGTTAGGGTTAGGGTTAGGGTTAGCATCAGCCCTAGGATAGTGTTAGGGTTAGGGTTAGCATCAGCCCTAGGATAGTGTTAGGGTTATGGTTAGGTTTAGCATCAGCCCTAGGATAGTGTTATGGTAAGGGTTAGGGTTAGCATCAGCCCTATGATAGTGTTAGGGTTAGGGTTAGGGTTAGCATCAGCCCTAGGATAGTGTTACGGTTAGGGTTAGGGTTAGCTTCAGTCCTAGGATAGTGTTAGGGTTAGGGTTAGCATCAGCCCTAGTATATTGTTAGGGTTAGGGTTAGGGTTAGCACCAGGCCTAGGATAGTGTTAGTACTAGGGTTAGCATCAGCCTTAGGATAGTGTTAGGGGTAGGGTTAGGGTTAGTATCAGCCGTAGGATAGTGTTAGGGTTAGGGTTAGCCTCAGCCCTAGGATAGTGTTAGAGTTAGGGTTAGGGTTAGCATCAACCCTAAGATAGTGTTAGGGTTAGGGTTAGGGTTATGATTAGCATCAGCCCTAGGATAGTGTTAGGGTTAGGGTTAGGGTTAGCGTCAGCCCAAGGATAGTGTTAGGGTTAGGGTTAGCATCAGCCCTAGGATAGTGTTAGGGTTAGGGTTAGGGTTAGCATCAGCCCTAGGTTAGTGTTAGCGTTAGGGTTATCATCAGCCCTAGGATAGTGTTAGGGTTAGGGTTAGAGTTAGCATCAGCCCTAGGATAGTGTTAGGGTTAGGGTTAGAATCAGCCCTAGGATAGTGTTAGGGTTAGGGTTATGGTTAGAATCAGCCGTAGGATAGTGTTAGGGTTAGGTTTAGGGTTAGCATCAGCCGTAGGATAGTGTTAGGGTTAGGGTTAACCTCAGCCCTAGGATAGTGTTAGAGTTAGGGTTAGGGTTAGCATCAGCCCTAGGATAGTGTTAGGGTTAGAGTTATCATCAGCCCTAGGATAGTGTTAGGGTTAGGGTTAGGGTTAGCATCAGCCCTAGGATAGTGTTAGTGTTAGGGTTAGCCTCAGCCCTAGGATAGTGTTAGGGTTAGGGTTAGGGTTATCACCAGGCCTAGGATAGTGTTGGTGTAAGGGTTAGCATCAGGCATAGGATAGTGTTAGAGTTAGGGTTAGGGTTAGCATCAGCCCTAGGATAGTGTTAGGGTTAAGGTTAGGGTTATCATCAGCCCTAGGATAGTGTTAGGGTTAGGGTTAGGGTTAGCATCAGGTTAGGATAGTGTTACGGTTAGGGTTAGGGTAAGCATCAGCCCTAGGATAGTGTTAGGGTTAGGGTTAGCATCAGCCCTAGGATAGTGTTAGGGTTAGGGTTAGGGTTATCACCAGGCCTAGGATAGTGTTGGTGTAAGGGTTAGCATCAGGCCTAGGATAGTGTTAGAGTTAGGGTTAGGGTTAGCATCAGCCCTAGGATAGTGTTAGGCTTAGGGTTAGGGTTAGCATCAGCGCTAGGATAGTGTTAGGGTTAGGGTTAGCCTCAGCCCTAGGAGAGTTGTAGGGTTAGGGTTAGAGTTAGCATCAGCCCTAGGATAGTGTTAGGGTTAGGGTTAAGGTTAGCATCAGCCCTAGGATAGTGTTAGGGTTAGGGTTAGCATGAGCCCTAGGATAGTGTTAGGGTTAGGGTTAGGTTTAGCACCAGGCTTAGGATAGTGTTAGTGTTAGGGTTAGAATCAGCCTTAGGATAGTGTTAGGGTTAGGTTTAGGGTTAGCATCAGCCCTAGTATAGTGTTAGGATTAGTGTTAGCATCAGCTCTAGGATAGTGTTAGGGTTAGGGTTAGCCTCAGCCCTAGGAGAGTGTTAGGGTTAGGGTTAGCATCAGCCCTAGGATAGTGTTAGGGTTAGGGTTAGGGTTAGCATCAGCCCTAGGATAGTGTTAGGGTTAGGGTTAGTCTCAGCCCTAGGAGAGTTGTAGGGTTAGGGTTAGGGTTAGTATCAGCCCTAGGATAGTGTTAGGGTTAGGGTTAGGGTTAGCATCAGCCCTAGGATAGTGTTAGGGTTAGGGTTAGAATCAGCCCTAGGATAGTGTTAGGGTTAGGGTTAGGGTTAGTATCAGCCCAAGGATAGTTTTAGGGTTAGGGTTAGCATCAGCCCTAGGATAGTGTTAGGGTTAAGGTTAGGGTTAGCATCAGCCCTAGGATAGTGTTAGGGTTAGGGTTATCATGAGCCCTAGGATAGTGTTAGGGTTAGGGTTAGGGTTAGCATCAGGTTAGGATAGTGTTAGGGTTAGGGTTAGGGTAAGCATCAGCCCTAGGATAGTGTTAGGGTTAGGGTTGTCATCAGCCCTAGGATAGTGTTAGGGTTAGGGTTAGGGTTATCACCAGGCCTAGGATAGTGTTGGTGTAAGGGTTAGCATCAGGCCTAGGATAGTGTTAGAGTTAGGGTTAGGGTTAGCATCAGCCCTAGGATAGTGTTAGTGTTAGGGTTAGCATCAGCCCTAGGATAGTGTTAGGGTTAGGTTTGGGTAAGCATCAGCCCTAGGATAGTGTTAGGGTTAGGGTTAGCATCAGCCCTAGGATAGTGTTAGGCTTAGGGTTAGGGTTAGCATCAGCGCTAGGATAGTGTTAGGGTTAGGGTTAGCCTCAGCCCTAGGAGAGTTGTAGGGTTAGGGTTAGAGTTAGCATCAGCCCAAGGATAGTGTTAGGGTTAGGGTTAAGGTTAGCATCAGCCCTAGGATAGTGTTAGGGTTAGGGTTAGCATCAGCCCTAGGATAGTGTTAGGGTTAGGGTTAGGTTTAGCACCAGGTTTAGGATAGTGTTAGTGTTAGGGTTAGAATCAGCCTTAGGATAGTGTTAGCGTTAGGTTTAGGGTTAGCATCAGCCCTAGTACAGTGTTAGGATTAGTGTTAGCATCAGCTCTAGGATAGTGTTAGGGTTAGGGTTAGCCTCAGCCCTAGGAGAGTGTTAGGGTTAGGGTTAGCATCAGCCCTAGGATAGTGTTAGGGTTAGGGTTAGGGTTAGCATCAGCCCTAGGATAGTGTTAGGGTTAGGGTTAGTCTCAGCCCTAGGAGAGTTGTAGGGTTAGGGTTAGGGTTAGTATCAGCCCTAGGATAGTGTTAGGGTTAGGGTTAAGGTTAGCATCAGCCCTAGGATAGTGTTAGGGTTAGGGTTAGAATCAGCCCTAGGATAGTGTTAGGGTTAGTGTTAGAATCAGCCGTAGGATAGTGTTAGGGTTAGGTTTAGGGTTAGCATCAGCCGTAGGATAGTGTTAGGGTTAGGGTTAACCTCAGCCCTAGGATAGTGTTAGAGTTAGGGTTAGGGTTAGCATCAGCCCTAGGATAGTGTTAGGGTTAGAGTTATCATCAGCCCTAGGATAGTGTTAGGGTTAGGGTTAGGGTTAGCATCAGCCCTAGGATAGTGTTAGTGTTAGGGTTAGCATCAGCCCTAGGATAGTGTTAGGGTTAGGGTTAGGGTTAGCATCAGGCCTAGGATAGTGTTAGGGTTAGGGTTAGCATCAGCCCTAGGATAGTGTTAGGGTTCTGGTTAGCATCAGCCCTAGGATAGTGTTAGGGTTAGGGTTAGGGTTAGCATCTGCTCTAGGATAATGTTAGGGTTAGGGTTAGGGTTAGCATCAGCCCTAGGATAGTGTAAGGGTTAGGGATAGGGTTAGCATGAGGCCTAGGATAGTGTTAGAGTTAGGGTTAGCATCAGCCCTAGGATAGTGTTAGGGTTAGTGTTAGGTTTAGCATCAGCCCTAGGATAGTGTTAGGGTTAGAGTTAGCATCAGCCCTAGGATAGTGTTAGGATTAGGGATAGGGTTAGCATGAGAACTAGGATAGTGTTAGGGTTAGGGTTAGCCTCAGCCCTAGGAGAGTGTTAGCGTTAGGTTTAGGGTTAGCATCAGCCCTAGGATAGTGTTAGGGTTAGGGATAGCATCAGCCCTAGGATAGTGTTAGGGTTATGGTTAGGTTTAGCATCAGCCCTAGGATAGTGTTAGGGTAAGGGTTAGGGTTAGCATCAGGCCTAGGATAGTGTTAGGGTTAGCATCAGCCCTAGGATAGTGTTAGTGTTAGGGTTAGAATCAGCCCAAGGATAGTGTTAGGGTTAGGGTTAGGGTTAGCATCAGCCCTAGGATAGTGTTAGTGTTAGGGTTAGCCTCAGCCCTAGGATAGTGTTAGGGTTAGGGTTAGGGTTAGCATCAGCCCTAGGATAGTGTTAGGGTTATGGTTAGCATCAGCCCTAGGATAGTGTTAGGGTTAGGGCTAGGGTTAGCATCTGCTCTAGGATAATGTTAGGATTAGGGTTAGTGTTAGCATCAGCCCTAGGATAGTGTAAGGGTTAGGGATAGGGTTAGCATCAGGCCTAGGAGAGTGTTAGAGTTAGGGTTAGCATCAGCCCTAGGATAGTGTTAGGGTTAGGGTTAGGGTTAGAATCAGCCCTAGGATAGTGTTAGGGTTAGGGTTAGGGTTAGAATCAGCCCTAGGATAGTGTTAAGGTTAGAGTTAGGGTTAGCATCAGCCCTAGGATAGTGTTAGGGTTAGGGTTAGGGTTAGCATCAGCCCTAGGATAGTGTTAGGGTTAGGGTTAGGGTTAGCATGAGCCCTAGGATAGTGTTAGGGTTAGGGTTAGCCTGAGCCCTAGGATAGTGTTAGGGTTAGGGTTAGCCTCAGCCCTAGGAGAGTGTTAGCGTTAGGTTTAGGGTTAGCATCAGCCCTAGGATAGTGTTAGGGTTAGGGATAGCATCAGCCCTAGGATAGTGTTAGGGTTATGGTTAGGTATAGCATCAGCCCTAGGATAGTGTTAGGGTAACGGTTAGGGTTAGCATCAGGCCTAGGATAGTGTTAGGGTTAGGGTTAGGGTTAGCATCAGCCCTAGGATAGTGTTAGTGTTAGGGTTAGAATCAGCCCAACGATAGTGTTAGGGTTAGGGTTAGGGTTAGCATCAGCCCTAGGGTAGTGTTAGAGTTAGGGTTAGCCTCAGCCCTAGGAGAGTGTTAGGCTTAGGGTTAGGGTTAGCATCAGCCCTAGGATAGTGTTAGGTTAGGGTTAGCATCAGCGCTAGCATAGTGTTAGGGTTAGGGTTAGGTTTAGCATCAGCCCTAGGATAGTGTTACGGTAAGGGTTAGGGTTAGCATCAGCTCTAAGACAGTGTTAGGGTTAGGGTTAGCCTCAGCCCTAGGAGAGTGTTAGGGTTAGGGTTAGGGTTAGCATCAGCCCTAGGATAGTGTTAGGGTTATTGTTAGCATCAGCCCTAGGATAGTGTTAGGGTTAGGGTTAGGGTTAGCATCAGCCCTAGGATAGTGTTAGGGTTAGGATTAGCATCAGCCCTAGGATAGTGTTAGGGTTATGGTTAGGTTTAGCATCAGCAATAGGATAGTGTTATGGTAAGGGTTAGGGTTAGCATCAGCCCTAGGATAGTGTTAGGGTTAGGGTTAAGGTTAGCATCAGCCCTAGGATAGTGTTAGGGTTAGGGTTAGGGTTAGCTTCAGCCCTAGGATAGTGTTAGGGTTAGGGTTAGCATCAGCCCTAGTATATTGTTAGGGTTAGGGTTAGGGTTAGCACCAGGCCTAGGATAGTGTTAGTACTAGGGTTAGCATCAGCCTTAGGATAGTGTTAGGGGTAGGGTTAGGGTTAGTATCAGCCGTAGGAGAGTGTTAGGGTTAGGGTTAGCCTCAGCCCTAGGATAGTGTTAGAGTTAGGGTTAGGGTTAGCATCAACCCTAAGATAGTGTTAGGGTTAGGGTTAGGGTTATGATTAGCATCAGCCCTAGGATAGTGTTAGGGTTAGGGTTAGGGTTAGCGTCAGCCCAAGGATAGTGTTAGGGTTAGGGTTAGCATCAGCCCTAGGATAGTGTTAGGGTTAGGGTTAGGGTTAGCATCAGCCCTAGGTTAGTGTTAGGGTTAGGGATAGCATCAGCCCTAGGATAGTGTTAGGGTTATGGTTAGGTATAGCATCAGCCCTAGGATAGTGTTAGGGTAACGGTTAGGGTTAGCATCAGGCCTAGGATAGTGTTAGGGTTAGGGTTAGGGTTAGCATCAGCCCTAGGATAGTGTTAGTGTTAGGGTTAGAATCAGCCCAACGATAGTGTTAGGGTTAGGGTTAGGGTTAGCATCAGCCCTAGGGTAGTGTTAGAGTTAGGGTTAGCCTCAGCCCTAGGAGAGTGTTAGGCTTAGGGTTAGGGTTAGCATCAGCCCTAGGATAGTGTTAGGTTAGGGTTAGCATCAGCGCTAGCATAGTGTTAGGGTTAGGGTTAGGTTTAGCATCAGCCCTAGGATAGTGTTACGGTAAGGGTTAGGGTTAGCATCAGCTCTAAGACAGTGTTAGGGTTAGGGTTAGCCTCAGCCCTAGGAGAGTGTTAGGGTTAGGGTTAGGGTTAGCATCAGCCCTAGGATAGTGTTAGGGTTATTGTTAGCATCAGCCCTAGGATAGTGTTAGGGTTAGGGTTAGGGTTAGCATCAGCCCTAGGATAGTGTTAGGGTTAGGATTAGCATCAGCCCTAGGATAGTGTTAGGGTTATGGTTAGGTTTAGCATCAGCAATAGGATAGTGTTATGGTAAGGGTTAGGGTTAGCATCAGCCCTAGGATAGTGTTAGGGTTAGGGTTAAGGTTAGCATCAGCCCTAGGATAGTGTTAGGGTTAGGGTTAGGGTTAGCTTCAGCCCTAGGATAGTGTTAGGGTTAGGGTTAGCATCAGCCCTAGTATATTGTTAGGGTTAGGGTTAGGGTTAGCACCAGGCCTAGGATAGTGTTAGTACTAGGGTTAGCATCAGCCTTAGGATAGTGTTAGGGGTAGGGTTAGGGTTAGTATCAGCCGTAGGAGAGTGTTAGGGTTAGGGTTAGCCTCAGCCCTAGGATAGTGTTAGAGTTAGGGTTAGGGTTAGCATCAACCCTAAGATAGTGTTAGGGTTAGGGTTAGGGTTATGATTAGCATCAGCCCTAGGATAGTGTTAGGGTTAGGGTTAGGGTTAGCGTCAGCCCAAGGATAGTGTTAGGGTTAGGGTTAGCATCAGCCCTAGGATAGTGTTAGGGTTAGGGTTAGGGTTAGCATCAGCCCTAGGTTAGTGTTAGGGTTAGGGTTATCATCAGCCCTAGGATAGTGTTAGGGTTAGGGTTAGGGTTAGCATCAGGCCTCGGATAGTGTTAGGGTTAGGGTTAGCATCAGCCCTAGGATAGTGTTAGGGTTAGGTTTAGTGTTACCATCAGCCCTAGGATAGTGTTAGGGTTAGAGATAGCATCAGCCCTAGGATAGTGTAGGGTTATGGTTAGGTTTAGCATCAGCCCTAGGATAGTGTTAGGGTAAGGGTTAGGGTTAGCATCAGCCCTAGGATAGTGTTATGGTTAGGGTTAGGGTTAGCATCAGCCCTAGGATAGTGTTATGGTTAGGGTTAGCATCAGCATTAGGATATTGTTAGGGTTAGGGTTAGGGTTAGCACCAGGCCTAGGATAGTGTTAGTGTTAAGGTTAGCATCAGCCTTAGGATAGTGTTAGGGGTAGGGTTAGGGTTAGTATCAGCCATAGGATAGTGTTATGGTTAGGGTTATCCTCAGCCCTGGGATAGTGTTAGAGTTAGGGTTAGGGTTAGCATCAGCCCTAAGATAGTGTTAGGGTTAGGGTTAGGGTTATGATTAGCATCAGCCCTAGGATAGTGTTAGGGTTAGGGTTAGGGTTAGCATCAGCCCAAGGATAGTGTTAGGGTTACGGTTAGCATCAGCCCTAGGATAGTGTTAGTGTTAAGGTTAGGGTTAGCATCAGCCTTAGGATAGTGTTAGGGTTAGGGTTATCATGAGCCCTAGGATAGTGTTAAGGTTAGGGTTAGGGTTAGCATCAGGCCTAGGATAGTGTTAGGGTTAGGGTTAGGGTAAGCATCAGCCCTACGATAGTGTTATGGTTAGGGTTAGCATCAGCCCTAGGATAGTGTTAGGGTTAGGGTTAGGGTTATCACCAGGCCTAGGATAGTGTTGGTGTAAGGGTTAGCATCTGGCCTAGGATAGTGTTAGATTTAGGGTTAGGGTTAGCATCAGCCCTAGGATAGTGTTAGTGTTAGGGTTAGCATCAGCCCTAGGATAGTGTTAGGGTTAGGTTTGGGTAAGCATCAGCCCTAGGATAGTGTTAGGGTTAGGGTTAGCATCAGCCCTAGGATAGTGTTAGGCTTAGGGTTAGGGTTAGCATCAGCCCTAGGATAGTGTTAGGGTTAGGGTTAGTCTCAGCCCTAGGAGAGTTGTAGGGTTAGGGTTAGGGTTAGTATCAGCCCTAGGATAGTGTTAGGGTTAGGGTTAAGGTTAGCATCAGCCCTAGGATAGTGTTAGGGTTAGGGTTAGAATCAGCCCTAGGATAGTGTTAGGGTTAGGGTTAGGGTTAGCATCAGCCCAAGGATAGTGTTAGGGTTAGGGTTAGCATCAGCCCTAGGATAGTGTTAGGGTTAGGGTTAGGGTTAGCATCAGCCCTAGGATAGTGTTAGGGTTAGGGTTATCATGAGCCCTAGGATAGTGTTAGGGTTAGGGTTAGGGTTAGCATCAGGTTAGGATAGTGTTAGGGTTAGGGTTAGGGTAAGCATCAGCCCTAGGATAGTGTTAGGGTTAGGGTTGTCATCAGCCCTAGGATAGTGTTAGGGTTAGGGTTAGGGTTATCACCAGGCCTAGGATAGTGTTGGTGTAAGGGTTAGCATCAGGCCTAGGATAGTGTTAGAGTTAGGGTTAGGGTTAGCATCAGCCCTAGGATAGTGTTAGTGTTAGGGTTAGCATCAGCCCTAGGATAGTGTTAGGGTTAGGTTTGGGTAATCATCAGCCCTAGGATAGTGTTAGGGTTAGGGTTAGCATCAGCCCTAGGATAGTGTTAGGCTTAGGGTTAGGGTTAGCATCAGCGCTAGGATAGTGTTAGGGTTAGGGTTAGCCTCAGCCCTAGGAGAGTTGTAGGGTTAGGGTTAGAGTTAGCATCAGCCCTAGGATAGTGTTAGGGTTAGGGTTAAGGTTAGCATCAGCCCTAGGATTGTGTTAGGGTTAGGGTTAGCATCAGCCCTAGGATAGTGTTAGGGTTAGGGTTAGGTTTAGCACCAGGTTTAGGATAGTGTTAGTGTTAGGGTTAGAATCAGCCTTAGGATAGTGTTAGCGTTAGGTTTAGGGTAAGCATCAGCCCTAGTACAGTGTTAGGATTAGTGTTAGCATCAGCTCTAGGATAGTGTTAGGGTTAGGGTTAGCCTCAGCCCTAGGAGAGTGTTAGGGTTAGGGTTAGCATCAGCCCTAGGATAGTGTTAGGGTTAGGGTTAGGGTTAGCATCAGCCCTAGGATAGTGTTAGGGTTAGGGTTAGTCTCAGCCCTAGGAGAGTTGTAGGGTTAGGGTTAGGGTTAGTATCAGCCCTAGGATAGTGTTAGGGTTAGGGTTAAGGTTAGCATCAGCCCTAGGATAGTGTTAGGGTTAGGGTTAGAATGAGCCCTAGGATAGTGTTAGGGTTAGGGTTAGAATCAGCCGTAGGATAGTGTTAGGGTTAGGTTTAGGGTTAGCATCAGCCGTAGGATAGTGTTAGGGTTAGGGTTAACCTCAGCCCTAGGATAGTGTTAGAGTTAGGGTTAGGGTTAGCATCAGCCCTAGGATAGTGTTAGGGTTAGAGTTATCATCAGCCCTAGGATAGTGTTAGGGTTAGGGTTAGGGTTAGCATCAGCCCTAGGATAGTGTTAGTGTTAGGGTTAGCATCAGCCCTAGGATAGTGTTAGGGTTAGGGTTAGGGTTAGCATCAGGCCTAGGATAGTGTTAGGGTTAGGGTTAGCATCAGCCCTAGGATAGTGTTACGGTTAGGGTTAGGGTTAGCATCAGCCCTAGGATAGTGTTAGGGTTATGGTTAGCATCAGCCCTAGGATAGTGTTAGGGTTAGGGTTAGGGTTAGCATCTGCTCTAGGATAATGTTAGGGTTAGGGTTAGGGTTAGCATCAGCCCTAGGATAGTGTAAGGGTTAGGGATAGGGTTAGCATCAGGCCTAGGATAGTGTTAGAGTTAGGGTTAGCATCAGCCCTAGGATAGTGTTAGGGTTAGTGTTAGGTTTAGCATCAGCCCTAGGATAGTGTTAGGGTTAGAGTTAGCATCAGCCCTAGGATAGTGTTAGGATTAGGGATAGGGTTAGCATGAGAACTAGGATAGTGTTAGGGTTAGGGTTAGCCTCAGCCCTAGGAGAGTGTTAGCGTTAGGTTTAGGGTTAGCATCAGCCCTAGGATAGTGTTAGGGTTAGGGATAGCATCACCCTTGGATAGTGTTAGGGTTATGGTTAGGTTTAGCATCAGCCCTAGGATAGTGTTAGGGTAAGGGTTAGGGTTAGCATCAGGCCTAGGATAGTGTTAGGGTTAGCCTCAGCCCTAGGATAGTGTTAGTGTTAGGGTTAGAATCAGCCCAAGGATAGTGTTAGGGTTAGGGTTAGGGTTAGCATCAGCCCTAGGATAGTGTTAGTGTTAGGGTTAGCCTCAGCCCTAGGATAGTGTTAGGGTTAGGGTTAGGGTTAGCATCAGCCCTAGGATAGTGTTAGGGTTATGGTTAGCATCAGCCCTAGGATAGTGTTAGGGTTAGGGCTAGGGTTAGCATCTGCTCTAGGATAATGTTAGGATTAGGGTTAGGGTGAGCATCAGCCCTAGGATAGTGTAAGGGTTAGGGATAGGGTTAGCATCAGGCCTAGGATAGTGTTAGGGTTAGGGTTAGGGTTAGCATGAGCCCTAGGATAGTGTTAGGGTTAGGGTTAGCCTGAGCCCTAGGATAGTGTTAGGGTTAGGGTTAGCCTCAGCCCTAGGAGAGTGTTAGCGTTAGGTTTAGGGTTAGCATCAGCCCTAGGATAGTGTTAGGGTTAGGGATAGCATCAGCCCTAGGATAGTGTTAGGGTTATGGTTAGGTATAGCATCAGCCCTAGGATAGTGTTAGGGTAACGGTTAGGGTTAGCATCAGGCCTAGGATAGTGTTAGGGTTAGGGTTAGGGTTAGCATCAGCCCTAGGATAGTGTTAGTGTTAGGGTTAGAATCAGCCCAACGATAGTGTTAGGGTTAGGGTTAGGGTTAGCATCAGCCCTAGGGTAGTGTTAGAGTTAGGGTTAGCCTCAGCCCTAGGAGAGTGTTAGGCTTAGGGTTAGGGTTAGCATCAGCCCTAGGATAGTGTTAGGTTAGGGTTAGCATCAGCGCTAGCATAGTGTTAGGGTTAGGGTTAGGTTTAGCATCAGCCCTAGGATAGTGTTACGGTAAGGGTTAGGGTTAGCATCAGCTCTAAGACAGTGTTAGGGTTAGGGTTAGCCTCAGCCCTAGGAGAGTGTTAGGGTTAGGGTTAGGGTTAGCATCAGCCCTAGGATAGTGTTAGGGTTATTGTTAGCATCAGCCCTAGGATAGTGTTAGGGTTAGGGTTAGGGTTAGCATCAGCCCTAGGATAGTGTTAGGGTTAGGGTTAGCATCAGCCCTAGGATAGTGTTAGGGTTATGGTTAGGTTTAGCATCAGCCCTAGGATAGTGTTATGGTAAGGGTTAGGGTTAGCATCAGCCCTAGGATAGTGTTAGGGTTAGGGTTAGGGTTAGCATCAGCCCTAGGATAGTGTTAGGGTTAGGGTTAGGGTTAGCTTCAGCCCTAGGATAGTGTTAGGGTTAGGGTTAGCATCAGCCCTAGTATATTGTTAGGGTTAGGGTTAGGGTTAGCACCAGGCCTAGGATAGTGTTTGTACTAGGGTTAGCATCAGCCTTAGGATAGTGTTAGGGGTAGGGTTAGGGTTAGTATCAGCCGTAGGAGAGTGTTAGGGTTAGGGTTAGCCTCAGCCCTAGGATAGTGTTAGAGTTAGGGTTAGGGTTAGCATCAACCCTAAGATAGTGTTAGGGTTAGGGTTAGGGTTATGATTAGCATCAGCCCTAGGATAGTGTTAGGGTTAGGGTTAGGGTTAGCGTCAGCCCAAGGATAGTGTTAGGGTTAGGGTTAGCATCAGCCCTAGGATAGTGTTAGGGTTAGGGTTAGGGTTAGCATCAGCCCTAGGTTAGTGTTAGGGTTAGGGTTATCATCAGCCCTAGGATAGTGTTAGGGTTAGGGTTAGGGTTAGCATCAGGCCTCGGATAGTGTTAGGGTTAGGGTTAGCATCAGCCCTAGGATAGTGTTAGGGTTAGGTTTAGTGTTACCATCAGCCCTAGGATAGTGTTAGGGTTAGAGATTGCATCAGCCCTAGGATAGTGTAGGGTTATGGTTAGGTTTAGCATCAGCCCTAGGATAGTGTTAGGGTAAGGGTTAGGGTTAGCATCAGCCCTAGGATAGTGTTATGGTTAGGGTTAGGGTTAGCATCAGCCCTAGGATAGTGTTATGGTTAGGGTTAGCATCAGCATTAGGATATTGTTAGGGTTAGGGTTAGGGTTAGCACCAGGCCTAGGATAGTGTTAGTGTTAAGGTTAGCATCAGCCTTAGGATAGTGTTAGGGGTAGGGTTAGGGTTAGTATCAGCCATAGGATAGTGTTATGGTTAGGGTTAGCCTCAGCCCTGGGATAGTGTTAGAGTTAGGGTTAGGGTTAGCATCAGCCCTAAGATAGTGTTAGGGTTAGGGTTAGGGTTATGATTAGCATCAGCCCTAGGATAGTGTTAGGGTTAGGGTTAGGGTTAGCATCAGCCCAAGGATAGTGTTAGGGTTACGGTTAGCATCAGCCCTAGGATAGTGTTAGTGTTAAGGTTAGGGTTAGCATCAGCCCTAGGATAGTGTTAGGGTTAGGGTTATCATGAGCCCTAGGATAGTGTTAAGGTTAGGGTTAGGGTTAGCATCAGGCCTAGGATAGTGTTAGGGTTAGGGTTAGGGTAAGCATCAGCCCTACGATAGTGTTATGGTTAGGGTTAGCATCAGCCCTAGGATAGTGTTAGGGTTAGGGTTAGGGTTATCACCAGGCCTAGGATAGTGTTGGTGTAAGGGTTAGCATCTGGCCTAGGATAGTGTTAGATTTAGGGTTAGGGTTAGCATCAGCCCTAGGATAGTGTTAGTGTTAGGGTTAGCATCAGCCCTAGGATAGTGTTAGGGTTAGGTTTGGGTAAGCATCAGCCCTAGGATAGTGTTAGGGTTAGGGTTAGCATCAGCCCTAGGATAGTGTTAGGCTCAGGGTTAGGGTTAGCATCAGCCCTAGGATAGTGTTAGGGTTAGGGTTAGCCTCAGCCCTAGGAGAGTTGTAGGGTTACGGTTAGGGTTAGCATCAGCCCTAGGATAGTGTTAGTGTTAGGGTTAAGGTTAGCATCAGCCCTAGGATAGTGTTAGGGTTAGGGTTAGCATCAGCACTAGGATAGTGTTAGGGTTATGGTTAGGGTTAGCACCAGGCCTAGGATAGTGTTAGTGTTAGGGTTAGAATCAGCCTTAGGATAGTGTTAGGGTTAGGTTTAGGGTTAGCTTCTGCCCTAGTATAGTGTTTGGGTTAGTGTTAGCATCAGCTCTAGGATAGTGTTAGGGTTAGGGTTAGGGTTAGCATTAGCCCTAGGATAGTGTTAGGGTTAGGGTTAGTATCAGCCGTAGGATAGTGTTAGGGTTAGGTTTAGGGTTAGCATCAGCCGTAGGATAGTGTTAGGGTTAGGGTTAACCTCAGCCCTAGGATAGTGTTAGAGTTAGGGTTAGGGTTAGCATCAGCCCTAGGATAGTGTTAGGGTTAGAGTTATCATCATCCCTAGGATAGTGTTAGGGTTAGGGTTAGCGTTAGCATCAGCCCTAGGATAGTGTTAGTGTTAGGGTTAGCATCAGCCCAAGGATAGTGTTAGGGTTAGGGTTAGGGTTAGCATCAGGCCTAGGATAGTGTTAGTGTTAGGGTTAGCATCAGCCCTAGGATAGTGTTAGGGTTAGGGTTAGCATCACCCCTAGGATAGTGTTACGGTTAGGGTTAGGGTTAGCCTCAGCCCTAGGATAGTGTTAGGGTTATGGTGAGCATCAGCCCTAGGATAGTGTTAGGGTTAGAGTTAGGGTTAGCATCTGCTCTAGGATAATGTTAGGGTTAGGGTTAGGGTTAGCATCAGCCCTAGGATAGTGTAAGGGTTAGGGTTAGGGTTAGCATCAGGCCTAGGATAGTGTTAGAGTTAGGGTTAGCATCAGCCCTAGGATACTGTTAGGGTTAGGGTTAGGGTTAGCATCAGCCCTAGGATAGTGTTAGGGTTAGAGTTAGCATCAGCCCTAGGATAGTGTTAGGGTTAGGGTTAGGGTTAGCATCAGCCCTAGGATAGTGTTAGGGTTAGGGTTAGGGTTAGCATCAGCCCTAGGATAGTGTTAGGGTTAGGGTTAGGGTTAGCATGAGCCCTAGGATAGTGTTAGGGTTATTGTTAGCATCAGCCCTAGGATAGTGTTAGGGTAAGGTTTAGGGTTAGCATCAGCTCTAAGACAGTGTTAGGGTTAGGGTTAGCCTCAGCCCTAGGAGAGTGTTAGGGTTAGGGTTAGGGTTAGCATCAGCCCTAGGATAGTGTTAGGGTTATTGTTAGCATCAGCCCTAGGATAGTGTTAGGGTTAGGGTTAGGGTTAGCATCAGCCCTAGGATAGTGTTAGGGTTAGAGTTAGCATCAGCCCTAGGATAGTGTTAGGGTTAGGGTTATGGTTAGCATCAGCCCTAGGATAGTGTTAGGATTAGGGTTAGCCTCAGCCCTAGGAGAGTGTTAGGGTTAGGGTTATGGTTAGCATCAGCCCTAGGATAGTGTTAGGGTTAGGGTTAGGGTTAGCATCAGCCCTAGGATAGTGAAAGGGTTAGGGTTAGGGTTAGCATCAGGCCTAGGATAGTGTTAGATTTAGGGTTAGCATCAGCCCTAGGATAGTGTTAGGGTTAGAGTTAGCATCAGCCCTAGTATAGTGTTAGGGTTAGGGTTAGGGATATCATCAGGCCTAGGATTGTGTTAGGGTTAGGGTTAGCATCAGCCCTAGGATAGTGTTAGGGTTAGGGTTAGGGTTAGCATCAGCCCTAGGATAGTGTTATTGTTAGGGTTAGGGTTAGCATCAGCCCTAGGATAGTGTTAGGGTTAGGGTTAGGGATAGCATCTGACCTAGGATAGTGTTAGGGTTAGGGTTAGGGTTAGCACCAGGCCTAGGATAGTGTTAGTGTTAGGGTTAGCATCAGCCTTAGGATAGTGTTAGGGGTAGGGTTACGGTTAGTATCAGCTGTAGGATAGTGTTAGTGTTAGGGTAAACTTCAGCGCTAGGATAGTGTTAGAGTTAGGGTTAGAGTTAGCATCAGCCCTAAGACAGTGTTAGGGTTAGGGTCAGGGTTATGATTAGCATCAGCCCTAGGATAGTGTTAGGGTTAGGGTTAGGGTTAGGGTTAGCATCATTCCTAGGATAGTGTAAGGGTTAGGGTTAGCATCAGCCCTAGGATAGTGTTCGGGTTAGGGTTAGGGTTAGCATCAGCCATAGGATAGTGTTAGGGTTACGGTTAGGGTTAGCATCAACCCTAGGATAGTGTTAGGGTTAGGGTTGGCATCAGCCCTAGGATAGTGTTAGGGTTAGAATTAGGGTTAGCATCAGCCCTAGGATAGTGTTAGGGTTAGGGTTAGCATCAGCCCTAGGATAGTGTTAGGGTTAGTTTTAGGGTTAGCATGAGTCCTAGGATACTGTTAGGGTTAGGGTTAGCATCAGCCCTAGGATAGTGTTAGGGTTATTGTTAGGGTTAGCATCAGCCCTAAGATAGTGTTAGGCTTAGGGTTAGCATCAGCCCTAGGATTGTGTTAGGGTTAGGTTTAGGGTTACCATCAGCCCTAGGATAGTGTTAGGTTTAGGGTTACCATCAGCCTCAGCATAGTGTTAGGGTTAGGGTTAGGGTTAGCATCAGCCGTAGGATAGTGTTAGGGTTAGGGTTAGGGTTAGCATCAGCCCTAGGATAGTGAAAGGGTTAGGGTTAGGGTTAGCATCAGGCCTAGGATAGTGTTAGTTTTAGGGTTAGCATCAGCCGTAGGATAGTGTTAGGGTTAGAGTTAGCATCAGCCCTAGTATAGTGTTAGGGTTAGGGTTAGGGTTAGCATCAGCCCTAGGATAGTGTTAGGGTTAGGGTTAGGGTTAGCATCAGCCCTAGGATAGTGTTAGGGTTAGGGTTAGCCTCAGCCCTAGAAGAGTGTTAGGGTTAGGTTTAGGGTTAGCATCAGCCCTAGGATAGTGTTTGGGTTAGGGATAGCTTCAGCCCAAGGATAGTGTTAGGGTAAGGGTTAGGGTTAGCATCAGCCCTAAGATAGTGTTAGGGTTAGGGTTACACTCAGCCCTAGGAGAGTATTAGGGTTAGGGTTAGGGTTAGGAACAGCCCTAGGATAGTGTTAGGGTTATTGTTAGCATCAGCCCTAGGATAGTGTTAAGGTTAGGGTTACGGTTAGAATCAGCCCTAGGATAGTGTCAGTGTTAGGGTAATCATCAGCCATAGGATAGTGTTAGGGTTAGGGTTAGGGATATCATCAGACCTAGCATAGTGTTAGGGTTAGGGTTAGCATCAGCCCTAGGATAGTGTTAGGGTAAGTGTTAGGGATAGCATGAGCCCTAGGATAGTGTTAGGGTTAGGGTTAGGGTTAGCATCAGCCCTAGGATAGTGTTAGGGTTAGGGTTAGGGTTAGCATCAGCCCTAGGATAGTGTTAGGGTTAGGGTTAGCATCAGCCCTAGGATAGTGTTAGGGTTAGGGTTAGGGTTAGCACCAGGCCTAGGATAGTGTTAGTGTTATTGTTAGCATCAGCCTTAGGATAGTGTTAGGGGTAGGGTTAGGGTTAGTATCAGCCGTAGGATAGTGTTAAGGTTAGGGTTAGCCTCAGCCCTAGGATAGTGTTAGAGTTAGGGTTTCGGTTAGCATGAGCCCTAAGATAGTGTTAGGGTTAGGGTTAGGGTTAGCATCAGCCCTAGGATAGTGTTAGGGTTAGGGTTATCATCAGCCCTGGGATAGTGTTAGGGTTAGGGTTAGGGTTAGCATCAGGCCTAGGATAGTGTTAGTGTTAGGGTTAGGGTTAGCATCAGCTCTAGGATAGTGTTAGGGTTAGGGTTAGCCAGAGCCCTAGGAGAGTGTTAGGGTTAGGTTTAGGGCTAGCATCAGCCATAGGATAGTGTTAGGGTTAGGGATAGCATCAGCCCTAGGATAGTGTTAGGGTTATGTTAAGTTTTAGCATCAGCCCTAGGATAGTGTTAGGGTAAGGGTTAGGGTTAGCATCAGCCCTAAGATAGTGTTAGGGTTAGGGTTAGCCTCAGCCCTAGGAGAGTGTTAGGGTTAGGGTTAGGGTTAGCATCAGCCCTAGGATAGTGTTAGGGTTAGGGTAAGCATCATCCCTAGGATAGTGTTAGGGTTAGGGTTACGGTTAGAATCAGCCCTAGGATAGTGTTAGTGTTCGGGTCATCATCAGCCCTAGAATAGTGTTAGGGTTAGGGTTAGGGATATCATCAGGCCTAGGATAGTGTTAGGGTTTGGGTTAGCATCAGCCCTAGGATAGTGTTAGGGTTAAGGTTAGGGTTATCATCAGCCCTAGGATAGTGTTAGCGTTAGGTTTAGGGTTAGCATCAGCCCCAGTACTGTGTTAGGGTTAGGGATAGCATCAGCCCTAGGATTGTGTTAGGGATATGTTTAGGTTTAGCATCAGCCCTAGGATAGTGTTAGGGTAAGGGTTAGGGTTAGCATCAGCCCTAAGGTAGTGTTAGGGTTAGGGTTAGACTCTGCCCTAGGAGAGTATTAGGGTTAGGGTTAGGGTTAGCAACAGCCCTAGGATAGTGTTAGGGTGATTGTTAGCATCAGCCCTAGGACAGTGTTAGGGTTAGGGTTACGGTTAGAATCAGCCCTAGGATAGTGTTAGTGTTAGGGTCATCATCAACCCTAGGATAGTGTTAGGGTTAGGGTTATGGATATCATCAGGCCTAGGATAGTGTTAAGGTTAGGGTTAGCATCAGCCCTAGGATAGTGTTAGGGTAAGGGTTAGGGTTAGCATCAGCCCTAGGATAGTGTTAGGGTTAGGGTTAAGGATAGCATCAGCCCTAGGATAGTGTTAGGGTTAGGGTTAGGGTTAGCATCAGCCCTAGGATAGTGTTAGGGTTAGGGTTAGCATCAGCCCTAGGATAGTGTTAGGGTTAGGGTTAGGGTTAGCACCAGGACTAGGATAGTGTTAGTGTTAGGGTTAGCATCAGCCTTAGGATAGTGTTAGGGGTAGGGTTAGGGTTAGTATCAGCCGTAGGTTAGTGTTAGTGTTAGGGTTAGCCTCAGCCCTAGGATAGTTGCAGAGTCAGGGTTACGGTTAGCATCAGCCCTAAGATAGTGTTAGGGTTAGGGTTAGGGTTATGATTAGCATCAGCCCTAGTATAGTGTTAGGGTTAGGGTTAGGGTTATGATTAGCATCAGCCCTAGGATAGTGTTAGGGTTAGGGTTAGCATGAGCCCTAGGATATTGTTAGGGTTAGGGTTAGGGTTAGCATCAGCCCTAGGATAGTGTTAGGGTTAGCGTTAGGGTTAGCATCAGCCCTAGGATAGTGGAAGGGTTAGGGTTAGGGTTAGCATCAGGCCTAGGATAGTGTTACAGTTAGGGTTAGCATCATCCCTAGGATAGTGTTAGGGTTAGGATTAGGGTTAGCATCAGCCCTAGGATAGTGTTAGGGTTAGGGTTATGGTTAGCATCAGCCCTAGGATAGTGTTAGGGTTAGGGTTAGCCTCAGCCCTAGGAGAGTGTTAGGGTTAGGGTTAGGGTTAGCATCAGCCCTAGGATAGTGTTAGGGTTAGGGTTAGCATCAGCCCTAGGATAGTGTTTGGGTTAGGGTTGCGGTTAGAATCAGCCCTAGGATAGTGTTAGTATTAGGGTCATCATCAGCCCTAGGATAGTGTTAGGGTTAGGGTTAGGGATATCATCAGGCCTAGGATTGTGTTAGGGTTAGGGTTAGCATCAGCCCTAGGATAGTGTTAGGGTTAGGGTTAGGGTTAGCATCAGCCCTAGGATAGTGTTAGTGTTAGGGTTAGGGTTAGCATCAGCCCTAGGATAGTGTTAGGGTTAGGGTTAGGGATAGCATCAGCCCTAGGATAGTGTTAGGGTTAGGGTTAGGGTTAGCATGAGTCCTAGGATAGTGTTAGGGTTAGGGTTAGCATCAGCCCTAGGATAGTGTTAGGGTTATTGTTAGGGTTAGCATCAGCCCTAGGATAGTGTTAGGCTTAGGGTTAGCATCAGCCCTACGATTGTGTTAGGGTTAGGTTTAGGGTTACCATCAGCCCTAGGATAGTGTTAGGTTTAGGGTTACCATCATCCCCAGCATAGTGTTAGGGTTAGGGTTAGGGTTAGCATCAGCCGTAGGATAGTGTTAGGGTTAGGGTTAGGGTTATCATCAGCCCTAGGATAGTGAAAGGGTTAGGGTTAGGGTTAGCATCAGGCCTAGGATAGTGTTATATTTAGAGTTAGCATCAGCCCTAGGATAGTGTTAGGGTTAGAGTTAGCATCAGCCCTAGGATAGTGTTAGGGTTAGGGTTAGGGTTAGCATCAGCCCTAGGATAGTGTTAGGGTTAGGGTTAGGGTTAGCATCAGCCCTAGGATAGTGTTAGGGTTAGGGTTAGCCTCAGCCCTAGAAGAGTGTTAGGGTTAGGTTTAGGGTTAGCATCAGGCCTAGGATAGTGTTTGGGTTAGGGATAGCTTCAGCCCAAGGATACTGTTAGGGTAAGGGTTAGGGTTAGCATCAGCCCTAAGATAGTGTTAGGGTTAGGGTTACACTCAGCCCTAGGAGAGTATTATGGTTAGGGTTAGGGTTAGGAACAGCCCTAGGATAGTGTTAGGGTTATTGTTAGCATCAGCCCTAGGATAGTGTTAGGGTTAGGGTTACGGTTAGAATCAGCCCTAGGATAGTGTTAGTGTTAGGGTAATCATCAGCCATAGGATAGTGTTAGGGTTAGGGTTAGGGATATCATCAGGCCTAGGATAGTGTTAGGGTTAGGGTTAGCATCAGCCCTAGGATAGTGTTAGGGTAAGTGTTAGGGAGAGCATCAGCCCTAGGATAGTGTTAGGGTTAGGGTTAGGGTTAGCATCAGCCCTAGGATAGTGTTAGGGTTAGGGTTAGGGTTAGCATCAGCCCTAGGATAGTGTTAGGGTTAGGGTTAGGGTTAGTATCAGCCGTAGGATAGTGTTACAGTTAGGGTTAGCCTCAGCCCTAGGATAGTGTTAGAGTTAGGGTTAGGGTTAGCATCAGCCCTAAGATAGTGTTAGGGTTAGGGTTAGCCTCAGCCCTAGAAGAGTGTTAGGGTTAGGGTTAGGGTTAGCATCAGCCCTAGGATAGTGTTAGGGTTATTGTTAGCATCAGCCCTAGGATAGTGTTAGTGTTAGGGTTAGGGTTAGCATCAGCCGTAGGATAGTGTTATGGTTAGTGTTAGCATCAGCCCTAGGATAGTGTTAGGGTTAGGGTTAGGGTAAGCATCAGCCCTAGGATAGTGTTAGGGTTAGGGTTAGCATCAGCCCTAGAATAGTGTTAGGGTTAGGGTTAGGGTTAGCATCAGCCCTAGGTTAGTGTTAGGGTTAGGGTTAGCCTCAGCCCTAGGATATTGTTAGGGTTAGGGTTAGGGTTAGCACCAGGCCTAGGATAGTGTTAGGGTTAGGGTTAGCATCAGCCTTAGGATAGTGTTACGGTTAGGGTTAGGGTTAGCATCAGCCCTAGGATAGTGTTAGGGTTAGGGTTAGCATCAGCCCTAGGATAGTGTTAGCTTTAGGGTTAGGGTTAGCATCAGCCCAAGGATAGTGTTAGGGTTAGGGTTAGCATCAGCAATAGGAAAGTGTTATGGTTTGGGTTAGGGTTATCATCAGCCGTAGGATAGTGTTAGGGTTAGGTTAGCCTCAGCCCTAGGATAGTGTTAGGGTTAGGGTTAGGGTTAGCATCAGCCCTAGGATAGTGTTTGGGTTAGGGTTTGCCTCAGCCCTAGGAGAGTGTTAGTGTTAGGGATAGGGTTAGCATCAGGCCTAGGACAGTGTTAGGGTTAGAGTTAGCATCAGCCCTAGGATAGAGTTAGGGTTAGGATTAGGGTTAGCATCAGCCCTAGGATACTGTTAGGGTTAGGGTTAGGGTTAGCATCACCCCTAGGATAGTGTTAGGGTTAGGGTTAGCCTCAGCCCTAGGAGAGTGTTAGGGTTAGGTTTAGGGTTACCATCAGCCCTAGGATAGTGTTAGGGTAAGGGATAGGGTTATCATCAGCCCTAGGATAGTGTTAGGGTTAGGGTTAGGGGTACCATCAGCCCGAGGATAGTGTTAGGGTTAGGGTTATCATGAGCCCTAGGATAGTGTTAGGGTTAGGGTTAGGGTTAGCATCAGGCCTAGGATAGTGTGAGGGTTAGGGTTAGGGTAAGCATCAGCCCTAGGGTAGTGTTAGGGTTAGGGTTAGCATCAGCCCTAGCATAGTGTTAGGGTTAGGGTTAGGGTTATCACCAGGCCTAGGATAGTGTTGGTGGAAGGGTTAGCATCAGGCCTAAGATAGTGTTAGGGTTAGGGTTAAGGTTAGCATCAGCCCTAGGATAGTGTTAGGGTTAGAGTTAGCATCAGCCCTAGGATAGTGTTAGGGTTAGGGTTAGGGTTAGCATCAGCCCTAGGATAGTGTTAGGGTTAGGGTTAGGGTTAGCATCAGCCCTAGGATAGTGTTAGGGTTAGGGTTAGGGTAAGCATCAGCCCTAGGGTAGTGTTAGGGTTAGGGTTAGCATCAGCCCTAGGATAGTGTTAGGGTTAGGGTTAGGGTTATCACCAGGCCTAGGATAGTGTTGGTGGAAGGGTTAGCATCAGGCCTAGGATAGTGTTAGGGTTAGGGTTAAGGTTAGCATCAGCCCTAGGATAGTGTTAGGGTTAGAGTTAGCATCAGCCCTAGGATAGTGTTAGGGTTAGGGTTAGGGTTAGCATCAGCCCTAGGATAGTGTTAGGGTTAGGGTTAGGGTTAGCATCAGCCCTAGGATAGTGTTAGGGTTAGGGTTAGGGTTAGCATGAGCCCTAGGATAGTGTTAGGGTTAGGGTTAGCCTCAACCCTAGGAGAGTGTTAGCGTTAGGTTTAGGGTAGCATCAGCCCTAGGATAGTGTTAGGGTTAGGGATAGCATCAGCCCTAGGATAGTGTTAGGGTTAGGGTTAGGTTTATCATCAGCCATAGGATAGTGTTAGGGTAAGGGTTAGGGTTAGCATCAGCCCTAGGATAGTGTTAGGGTTAGGGTTAGGGTTAGCATCAGCCCTAGGATAGTGTTAGTGTTAGGGTTAGAATCAGCCCAAGGATAGTTTTAGGGTTAGGGTTAGGGTTAGCATCAGCCGTAGGGTCGTGTTAGAGTTAGGGTTAGCCTCAGCCCTAGGAGAGTGTTAGCGTTAGGTTTAGGGTAGCATCAGCCCTAGGATAGTGTTAGGGTTAGGGATAGCATCAGCCCTAGGATAGTGTTAGGGTTAGGGTTAGGTTTATCATCAGCCCTAGGATAGTGTTAGGGTAAGGGTTAGGGTTAGCATCAGCCCTAGGATAGTGTTAGGGTTAGGGTTAGGGTTAGCATCAGCCCTAGGATAGTGTTAGTGTTAGGGTTAGAATCAGCCCAAGGATAGTTTTAGGGTTAGGGTTAGGGTTAGCATCAGCCGTAGGGTAGTGTTAGAGTTAGGGTTAGCCTCAGCCCTAGTAGAGTGTTAGGGTTAGGGTTAGGGTTAGCATCAGCCCTAGGATAGTCTTAGGGTTAGGGTTAGCATCAGCGCTAGCATAGTGTTAGGGTTAGGGTTATGTTTAGCATCAGCCCTAGAATAGTGTTAGGGTAAGGGTTAGGGTTAACATCAGCTCTAAGACAGTGTTAGGGTTAGGGTTAGCCTCAGCCCTAGGAGAGTGTTAGGGTTAGGGTTAGGGTTAGCATCAGCCCTAGGATAGTGTTAGGGTTATTGTTAGCATCAGCCCTAGGATTGTGTTAAGGTTAGGGTTAGGGTTAGCATCAGCCCTAGGATAGTGTTAGGGTTAGGGTTAGCATCAGCCCTAGGATAGTGTTAGGGTTATGGTTAGGTTTAGCATCAGCCCTAGGATAGTGTTATGGTAAGGGTTAGGGTTAGCATCAGCCCTAGGATAGTGTTAGGGTTAGGGTTAGCATCAGCCCTAGGATAGTGTTAGCTTTAGGGTTAGGGTTAGCATCAGCCCAAGGATAGTGTTAGGGTTAGGGTTAGCATCAGCAATAGGAAAGTGTTATGGTTTGGGTTAGGGTTATCATCAGCCGTAGGATAGTGTTAGGGTTAGGTTAGCCTCAGCCCTAGGATAGTGTTAGGGTTAGGGTTAGGGTTAGCATCAGCCCTAGGATAGTGTTTGTGTTAGGGTTTGCCTCAGCCCTAGGAGAGTGTTAGTGTTAGGGATAGGGTTAGCATCAGGCCTAGGACAGTGTTAGGGTTAGAGTTAGCATCAGCCCTAGGATAGAGTTAGGGTTAGGATTAGGGTTAGCATCAGCCCTAGGATAGTGTTAGGGTTAGGGTTAGGGTTAGCATCACCCCTAGGATAGTGTTAGGGTTAGGGTTAGCCTCAGCCCTAGGAGAGTGTTAGGGTTAGGTTTAGGGTTACCATCAGCCCTAGGATAGTGTTAGGGTTAGGGATAGCATCAGCCCTAGGATAGTGTTAGGGTTATGGTTAGTTTTAGCATCAGCCCTAGGATAGTGTTAGGGTAAGGTATAGGGTTAGCATCAGCCCTAGGATAGTGTTAGGGTTAGGGTTAGGGTTACCATCAGCCCGAGGATAGTGTTAGGGTTAGGGTTCGGCTTAGGTTCAGCCCTAGGATAGTGTTAGGGTTAGGGTTAGCATCAGCCCTAGGATAGTGTTAGGGTTAGGGTTAGGGTTAGCACCAGGCCTAGGATAATGTTAGTGTTAGGGTTAGCATCAGCCTTAGGATAGTGTTAGGGGTAGGGTTAGGGTTAGCATCAGCCCTAGGATAGTGGAAGGGTTAGGGTTAGGGTTAGCATCAGGCCTAGGATAGTGTTACAGTTAGGGTTAGCATCATCCCTAGGATAGTGTTAGGGTTAGGATTAGGGTTAGCATCAGCCCTAGGATAGTGTTAGGGTTAGGGTTATGGTTAGCATCAGCCCTAGGATAGTGTTAGGGTTAGGGTTAGCCTCAGCCCTAGGAGAGTGTTAGGGTTAGGGTTAGGGTTAGCATCAGCCCTAGGATAGTGTTAGGGTTAGGGTTAGCATCAGCCCTAGGATAGTGTTTGGGTTAGGGTTGCGGTTAGAATCAGCCCTAGGATAGTGTTAGTATTAGGGTCATCATCAGCCCTAGGATAGTGTTAGGGTTAGGGTTAGGGTAAGCATCAGCCCTAGGATAGTGTTAGGGTTAGGGTTAGCATCAGCCCTAGAATAGTGTTAGGGTTAGGGTTAGGGTTAGCATCAGCCCTAGGTTAGTGTTAGGGTTAGGGTTAGCCTCAGCCCTAGGATATTGTTAGGGTTAGGGTTAGGGTTAGCACCAGGCCTAGGATAGTGTTAGGGTTAGGGTTAGCATCAGCCTTAGGATAGTGTTACGGTTAGGGTTAGGGTTAGCATCAGCCCTAGGATAGTGTTAGGGTTAGGGTTAGCATCAGCCCTAGGATAGTGTTAGCTTTAGGGTTAGGGTTAGCATCAGCCCAAGGATAGTGTTAGGGTTAGGGTTAGCATCAGCAATAGGAAAGTGTTATGGTTTGGGTTAGGGTTATCATCAGCCGTAGGATAGTGTTAGGGTTAGGTTAGCCTCAGCCCTAGGATAGTGTTAGGGTTAGGGTTAGGGTTAGCATCAGCCCTAGGATAGTGTTTGGGTTAGGGTTTGCCTCAGCCCTAGGAGAGTGTTAGTGTTAGGGATAGGGTTAGCATCAGGCCTAGGACAGTGTTAGGGTTAGAGTTAGCATCAGCCCTAGGATAGAGTTAGGGTTAGGATTAGGGTTAGCATCAGCCCTAGGATACTGTTAGGGTTAGGGTTAGGGTTAGCATCACCCCTAGGATAGTGTTAGGGTTAGGGTTAGCCTCAGCCCTAGGAGAGTGTTAGGGTTAGGTTTAGGGTTACCATCAGCCCTAGGATAGTGTTAGGGTAAGGGATAGGGTTATCATCAGCCCTAGGATAGTGTTAGGGTTAGGGTTAGGGGTACCATCAGCCCGAGGATAGTGTTAGGGTTAGGGTTATCATGAGCCCTAGGATAGTGTTAGGGTTAGGGTTAGGGTTAGCATCAGGCCTAGGATAGTGTGAGGGTTAGGGTTAGGGTAAGCATCAGCCCTAGGGTAGTGTTAGGGTTAGGGTTAGCATCAGCCCTAGCATAGTGTTAGGGTTAGGGTTAGGGTTATCACCAGGCCTAGGATAGTGTTGGTGGAAGGGTTAGCATCAGGCCTAAGATAGTGTTAGGGTTAGGGTTAAGGTTAGCATCAGCCCTAGGATAGTGTTAGGGTTAGAGTTAGCATCAGCCCTAGGATAGTGTTAGGGTTAGGGTTAGGGTTAGCATCAGCCCTAGGATAGTGTTAGGGTTAGGGTTAGGGTTAGCATCAGCCCTAGGATAGTGTTAGGGTTAGGGTTAGGGTAAGCATCAGCCCTAGGGTAGTGTTAGGGTTAGGGTTAGCATCAGCCCTAGGATAGTGTTAGGGTTAGGGTTAGGGTTATCACCAGGCCTAGGATAGTGTTGGTGGAAGGGTTAGCATCAGGCCTAGGATAGTGTTAGGGTTAGGGTTAAGGTTAGCATCAGCCCTAGGATAGTGTTAGGGTTAGAGTTAGCATCAGCCCTAGGATAGTGTTAGGGTTAGGGTTAGGGTTAGCATCAGCCCTAGGATAGTGTTAGGGTTAGGGTTAGGGTTAGCATCAGCCCTAGGATAGTGTTAGGGTTAGGGTTAGGGTTAGCATGAGCCCTAGGATAGTGTTAGGGTTAGGGTTAGCCTCAACCCTAGGAGAGTGTTAGCGTTAGGTTTAGGGTAGCATCAGCCCTAGGATAGTGTTAGGGTTAGGGATAGCATCAGCCCTAGGATAGTGTTAGGGTTAGGGTTAGGTTTATCATCAGCCCTAGGATAGTGTTAGGGTAAGGGTTAGGGTTAGCATCAGCCCTAGGATAGTGTTAGGGTTAGGGTTAGGGTTAGCATCAGCCCTAGGATAGTGTTAGTGTTAGGGTTAGAATCAGCCCAAGGATAGTTTTAGGGTTAGGGTTAGGGTTAGCATCAGCCGTAGGGTAGTGTTAGAGTTAGGGTTAGCCTCAGCCCTAGGAGAGTGTTAGCGTTAGGTTTAGGGTAGCATCAGCCCTAGGATAGTGTTAGGGTTAGGGATAGCATCAGCCCTAGGATAGTGTTAGGGTTAGGGTTAGGTTTATCATCAGCCCTAGGATAGTGTTAGGGTAAGGGTTAGGGTTAGCATCAGCCCTAGGATAGTGTTAGGGTTAGGGTTAGGGTTAGCATCAGCCCTAGGATAGTGTTAGTGTTAGGGTTAGAATCAGCCCAAGGATAGTTTTAGGGTTAGGGTTAGGGTTAGCATCAGCCGTAGGGTAGTGTTAGAGTTAGGGTTAGCCTCAGCCCTAGTAGAGTGTTAGGGTTAGGGTTAGGGTTAGCATCAGCCCTAGGATAGTCTTAGGGTTAGGGTTAGCATCAGCGCTAGCATAGTGTTAGGGTTAGGGTTATGTTTAGCATCAGCCCTAGAATAGTGTTAGGGTAAGGGTTAGGGTTAACATCAGCTCTAAGACAGTGTTAGGGTTAGGGTTAGCCTCAGCCCTAGGAGAGTGTTAGGGTTAGGGTTAGGGTTAGCATCAGCCCTAGGATAGTGTTAGGGTTATTGTTAGCATCAGCCCTAGGATTGTGTTAAGGTTAGGGTTAGGGTTAGCATCAGCCCTAGGATAGTGTTAGGGTTAGGGTTAGCATCAGCCCTAGGATAGTGTTAGGGTTATGGTTAGGTTTAGCATCAGCCCTAGGATAGTGTTATGGTAAGGGTTAGGGTTAGCATCAGCCCTAGGATAGTGTTAGGGTTAGGGTTAGCATCAGCCCTAGGATAGTGTTAGCTTTAGGGTTAGGGTTAGCATCAGCCCAAGGATAGTGTTAGGGTTAGGGTTAGCATCAGCAATAGGAAAGTGTTATGGTTTGGGTTAGGGTTATCATCAGCCGTAGGATAGTGTTAGGGTTAGGTTAGCCTCAGCCCTAGGATAGTGTTAGGGTTAGGGTTAGGGTTAGCATCAGCCCTAGGATAGTGTTTGTGTTAGGGTTTGCCTCAGCCCTAGGAGAGTGTTAGTGTTAGGGATAGGGTTAGCATCAGGCCTAGGACAGTGTTAGGGTTAGAGTTAGCATCAGCCCTAGGATAGAGTTAGGGTTAGGATTAGGGTTAGCATCAGCCCTAGGATAGTGTTAGGGTTAGGGTTAGGGTTAGCATCACCCCTAGGATAGTGTTAGGGTTAGGGTTAGCCTCAGCCCTAGGAGAGTGTTAGGGTTAGGTTTAGGGTTACCATCAGCCCTAGGATAGTGTTAGGGTTAGGGATAGCATCAGCCCTAGGATAGTGTTAGGGTTATGGTTAGTTTTAGCATCAGCCCTAGGATAGTGTTAGGGTAAGGTATAGGGTTAGCATCAGCCCTAGGATAGTGTTAGGGTTAGGGTTAGGGTTACCATCAGCCCGAGGATAGTGTTAGGGTTAGGGTTCGGCTTAGGTTCAGCCCTAGGATAGTGTTAGGGTTAGGGTTAGCATCAGCCCTAGGATAGTGTTAGGGTTAGGGTTAGGGTTAGCACCAGGCCTAGGATAATGTTAGTGTTAGGGTTAGCATCAGCCTTAGGATAGTGTTAGGGGTAGGGTTAGGGATAGCATCAGCCCTAGGATAGTGGAAGGGTTAGGGTTAGGGTTAGCATCAGGCCTAGGATAGTGTTACAGTTAGGGTTAGCATCATCCCTAGGATAGTGTTAGGGTTAGGATTAGGGTTAGCATCAGCCCTAGGATAGTGTTAGGGTTAGGGTTATGGTTAGCATCAGCCCTAGGATAGTGTTAGGGTTAGGGTTAGCCTCAGCCCTAGGAGAGTGTTAGGGTTAGGGTTAGGGTTAGCATCAGCCCTAGGATAGTGTTAGGGTTAGGGTTAGCATCAGCCCTAGGATAGTGTTTGGGTTAGGGTTGCGGTTAGAATCAGCCCTAGGATAGTGTTAGTATTAGGGTCATCATCAGCCCTAGGATAGTGTTAGGGTTAGGGTTAGGGATATCATCAGGCCTAGGATTGTGTTAGGGTTAGGGTTAGCATCAGACCTAGGATAGTGTTAGGGTTAGGGTTAGGGTTAGCATCGGCCCTAGGATAGTGTTAGTGTTAGGGTTAGGGTTAGCATCAGCCCTAGGATAGTGTTAGGGTTAGGGTTAGGGATAGCATCAGCCCTAGGATAGTGTTAGGGTTAGGGTTAGCATCAGCCCAAGGATAGTGTTAGCGTTAGTTTTAGGGTTAGCATGAGTCCTAGGATAGTGTTAGGGTTAGGGTTAGCATCAGCCCTAGGATAGTGTTAGGGTTATTGTTAGGGTTAGCATCAGCCCTAGGATAGTGTTAGGCTTAGGGTTAGCATCAGCCCTAGGATTGTGTTAGGGTTAGGTTTAGGGTTACCATCAGCCCTAGGATAGTGTTAGGTTTAGGGTTACCATCAGCCCCAGCATAGTGTTAGGGTTAGGGTTAGGGTTAGCATCAGCCGTAGGATAGTGTTAGGGTTAGGGTTAGGGTTATCATCAGCCCTAGGATAGTGAAAGGGTTAGGGTTAGGGTTAGCATCAGGCCTAGGATAGTGTTAGATTTAGGGTTAGCATCAGCCCTAGGATAGTGTTAGGGTTAGAGTTAGCATCAGCCCTAGGATAGTGTTAGGGTTAGGGTTAGGGTTAGCATCAGCCCTAGGATAGTGTTAGGGTTAGGGTTAGGGTTAGCATCAGCCCTAGGATAGTGTTAGGGTTAGGGTTAGCCTCAGCCCTAGAAGAGTGTTAGGGTTAGGTTTAGGGTTAGCATCAGGCCTAGGATAGTGTTTGGGTTAGGGATAGCTTCAGCCCAAGGATAGTGTTAGGGTAAGGGTTAGGGTTAGCATCAGCCCTAAGATAGTGTTAGGGTTAGGGTTACACTCAGCCCTAGGAGAGTATTATGGTTAGGGTTAGGGTTAGGAACAGCCCTAGGATAGTGTTAGGGTTATTGTTAGCATCAGCCCTAGGATAGTGTTAGGGTTAGGGTTACGGTTAGAATCAGCCCTAGGATAGTGTTAGTGTTAGGGTAATCATCAGCCATAGGATAGTGTTAGGGTTAGGGTTAGGGATATCATCAGGCCTAGGATAGAGTTAGGGTTAGGGTTAGCATCAGCCCTAGGATAGTGTTAGGGTAAGTGTTAGGGATAGCATCAGCCCTAGGATAGTGTTAGGGTTAGGGTTAGGGTTAGCATCAGCCCTAGGATAGTGTTAGGGTTAGGGTTAGGGTTAGCATCAGCCCTAGGATAGTGTTAGGGTTAGGGTTAGGGTTAGTATCAGCCGTAGGATAGTGTTACAGTTAGGGTTAGCCTCAGCCCTAGGATAGTGTTAGAGTTAGGGTTAGGGTTAGCATCAGCCCTAAGATAGTGTTAGGGTTAGGGTTAGCCTCAGCCCTAGAAGAGTGTTAGGGTTAGGGTTAGGGTTAGCATCAGCCCTAGGATAGTGTTAGGGTTATTGTTAGCATCAGCCCTAGGATAGTGTTAGTGTTAGGGTTAGGGTTAGCATCAGCCGTAGGATAGTGTTATGGTTAGTGTTAGCATCAGCCCTAGGATAGTGTTAGGGTTAGGGTTAGGGTAAGCATCAGCCCTAGGATAGTGTTAGGGTTAGGGTTAGCATCAGCCCTAGAATAGTGTTAGGGTTAGGGTTAGGGTTAGCATCAGCCCTAGGTTAGTGTTAGGGTTAGGGTTAGCCTCAGCCCTAGGATATTGTTAGGGTTAGGGTTAGGGTTAGCACCAGGCGTAGGATAGTGTTAGGGTTAGGGTTAGCATCAGCCTTAGGATAGTGTTACGGTTAGGGTTAAGGTTAGCATCAGCCCTAGGATAGTGTTAGGGTTAGGGTTAGCATCAACCCTAGGATAGTGTTAGCTTTAGGGTTAGGGTTAGCATCAGCCCAAGGATAGTGTTAGGGTTAGGGTTAGCATCAGCAATAGGAAAGTGTTATGGTTTGGGTTAGGGTTATCATCAGCCGTAGGATAGTGTTAGGGTTAGGTTAGCCTCAGCCCTAGGATAGTGTTAGGGTTAGGGTTAGGGTTAGCATCAGCCCTAGGATAGTGTTTGGGTTAGGGTTTGCCTCAGCCCTAGGAGACTGTTAGTGTTAGGGATAGGGTTAGCATCAGGCCTAGGACAGTGTTAGGGTTAGAGTTAGCATCAGCCCTAGGATAGAGTTAGGGTTAGGATTAGGGTTAGCATCAGCCCTAGGATAGTGTTAGGGTTAGGGTTAGGGTTAGCATCACCCCTAGGATAGTGTTAGGGTTAGGGTTAGCCTCAGCCCTAGGAGAGTGTTAGGGTTCGGTTTAGGGTTACCATCAGCCCTAGGATAGTGTTAGGGTTAGGGATAGCATCAGCCCTAGGATAGTGTTAGGGTTATGGTTAGTTTTAGCATCAGCCCTAGGATAATGTTAGGGTAAGGGATAGGGTTATCATCAGCCCTAGGATAGTGTTAGGGTTAGGGTTAGGGGTACCATCAGCCCGAGGATAGTGGTAGGGTTAGGGTTAGGCTTAGCTTCAGGACTAGGATAGTGTTAGGGTTAGGGTTAGCATAAGCCCTAGGATAGTGTTAGGGTTAGGATTAGGGTTAGCACCAGGCCTAGGATAGTGTTAGTGTTAGGGTTAGCATCAGCCTTAGGATAGTGTTAGGGGTAGGGTTAGGGTTAGTATCAGCCGTAGGATAGTGTTATGGTTAGGGTTAGCCTAAGCCCTAGGATAGTGTTAGAGTTAGGGTTAGGGTTAGCATCAGCCCTAAGATAGTGTTAGGGTTAGGGTTAGGGTTACGATTAGCATCAGCCCTAGGATAGTGTTAGGGTTAGGGTTAGGGTTACGATTAGCATCAGCCCAAGGATAGTGTTAGGGTTAGGGTTAGCATCAGCCCTAGGATAGTGTTAGGGTTAAGGTTAGGGTTAGCATCAGCCCTAGGATAGTGTTAGGGTTAGGGTTATCATGAGCCCTAGGATAGTGTTAGGGTTAGGGTTAGGGTTAGCATCAGGCCTAGGATAGTGTGAGGGTTAGGGTTAGGGTAAGCATCAGCCCTAGGGTAGTGTTAGGGTTAGGGTTAGCATCAGCCCTAGCATAGTGTTAGGGTTAGGGTTAGGGTTATCACCAGGCCTAGGATAGTGTTGGTGGAAGGGTTAGCATCAGGCCTAAGATAGTGTTAGGGTTAGGGTTAAGGTTAGCATCAGCCCTAGGATAGTGTTAGGGTTAGAGTTAGCATCAGCCCTAGGATAGTGTTAGGGTTAGGGTTAGGGTTAGCATCAGCCCTAGGATAGTGTTAGGGTTAGGGTTAGGGTTAGCATCAGCCCTAGGATAGTGTTAGGGTTAGGGTTAGGGTAAGCATCAGCCCTAGGGTAGTGTTAGGGTTAGGGTTAGCATCAGCCCTAGGATAGTGTTAGGGTTAGGGTTAGGGTAATCACCAGGCCTAGGATAGTGTTGGTGGAAGGGTTAGCATCAGGCCTAGGATAGTGTTAGGGTTAGGGTTAGGTTTATCATCAGCCCTAGGATAGTGTTAGGGTAAGGGTTAGGGTTAGCATCAGCCCTAGGATAGTGTTAGGGTTAGGGTTAGGGTTAGCATCAGCCCTAGGATAGTGTTAGTGTTAGGGTTAGAATCATCCCAAGGATAGTTTTAGGGTTAGGGTTAGGGTTAGCATCAGCCGTAGGGTAGTGTTAGAGTTAGGGTTAGCCTCAGCCCTAGGAGAGTGTTAGGGTTAGGGTTAGGGTTAGCATCAGCCCTAGGATAGTCTTAGGGTTAGGGTTAGCATCAGCGCTAGCATAGTGTTAGGGTTTGGGTTATGTTTAGCATCAGCCCTAGAATAGTGTTAGGGTAAGGGTTAGGGTTAGCATCAGCTCTAAGACAGTGTTAGGGTTAGGGTTAGCCTCAGCCCTAGGAGAGTGTTAGGGTTAGGGTTAGGGTTAGCATCAGCCCTAGGATAGTGTTAGGGTTATTGTTAGCATCAGCCCTAGGATAGTGTTAAGGTTAGGGTTAGGGTTAGCATCAGCCCTAGGATAGTGTTAGGGTTAGGGTTAGCATCAGCCCTAGGATAGTGTTAGGGTTATGGTTAGGTTTAGCATCAGCCCTAGGATAGTGTTATGGTAAGGGTTAGGGTTAGCATCAGCCCTAGGATAGTGTTAGGGTTAGGGTTAGCATCAGCCCTAGGATAGTGTTAGCTTTAGGGTTAGGGTTAGCATCAGCCCAAGGATAGTGTTAGGGTTAGGGTTAGCATCAGCAATAGGAAAGTGTTATGGTTTGGGTTAGGGTTATCATCAGCCGTAGGATAGTGTTAGGGTTAGGTTAGCCTGAGCCCTAGGATAGTGTTAGGGTTAGGGTTAGGGTTAGCATCAGCCCTAGGATAGTGTTTGTGTTAGGGTTTGCCTCAGCCCTAGGAGAGTGTTAGTGTTAGGGATAGGGTTAGCATCAGGCCTAGGACAGTGTTAGGGTTAGAGTTAGCATCAGCCCTAGGATAGAGTTAGGGTTAGGATTAGGGTTAGCATCAGCCCTAGGATAGTGTTAGTGTTAGGGTTAGGGTTAGCATCAGCCCTAGGATAGTGTTAGGGTTAGGGTTAGCCTCAGCCCTAGGAGAGTGTTAGGGTTAGGTTTAGGGTTACCATCAGCCCTAGGATAGTGTTAGGGTTAGGGATAGCATCAGCCCTAGGATAGTGTTAGGGTTATGGTTAGTTTTAGCATCAGCCCTAGGATAGTGTTAGGGTAAGGGATAGGGTTAGCATCAGCCCTAGGATAGTGTTAGGGTTAGGGTTAGGGTTACCATCAGCCCGAGGATAGTGTTAGGGTTAGGGTTCGGCTTAGGTTCAGCCCTAGGATAGTGTTAGGGTTAGGGTTAGCATCAGCCCTAGGATAGTGTTAGGGTTAGGGTTAGGGTTAGCACCAGGCCTAGGATAATGTTAGTGTTAGGGTTAGCATCAGCCTTAGGATAGTGTTAGGGGTAGGGTTAGGGTTAGTATCAGCCGTAGGATAGTGTTATGGTTAGGGTTAGCCTCAGCCCTAGGATAGTGTTAGAGTTAGGGTTAGGGTTAGCATCAGCCCTAGGATAGTGTTAGGGTTAGGGTTAGGTTTATCATCAGCCCTAGGATAGTGTTAGGGTAAGGGTTAGGGTTAGCATCAGCCCTAGGATAGTGTTAGGGTTAGGGTTAGGGTTAGCATCAGCCCTAGGATAGTGTTAGTGTTAGGGTTAGAATCAGCCCAAGGATAGTGTTAGGGTTAGGGTTAGGGTTAGCATCAGCCGTAGGGTAGTGTTAGGGTTAGGGTTAGCCTCAGCCCTAGGATAGTGTTAGAGTTAGGGTTAGGGTTAGCATCAGCCCTGAGATAGTGTTAGGGTTAGGGTTAGGGTTATGATTAGCATCAGCCCTAGGATAGTGTTAGGGTTAGGGTTAGGGTTAGCAGCAGCCCAAGGATAGTGTTAGGGTTAGGGTTAGCATCAGCCCTAGGATAGTGTTAGGGTTAGGGTTAGGGTTAGCATCAGCCCTAGGTTAGTGTTAGGGTTAGGGTTATCATCAGCCCTAGGATAGTGTTAGGGTTAGGGTTAGGGTTAGCATCAGGCCTAGGATAGTGTTAGGGTTAGGGTTAGCATCAGCCCTAGGATAGTGTTAAGGTTAGGTTTAGTGTTACCATCAGCCCTAGGATAGTGTTAGGGTTTGGGATAGCATCAGCCCTAGGATAGTGTAGGGTTATGGTTAGGTTTAGCATCAGCCCTAGGATAGTGTTAGGGTAAGGGTTAGGGTTAGCATCAGCCCTAGGATAGTGTTATGGTTAGGGTTAGGGTTAGCATCAGCCCTAGGATAGTGTTAGGGTTAGGGTTAGGGTTAGCTTCAGCCAAAGGATAGTGTTAGGGTTAGGGTTAGCATCAGCCCTAGGATATTGTTAGGGTTAGGGTTAGGGTTAGCACCAGGCCTAGGATAGGGTTAGTGTTAAGGTTAGCATCAGCCTTAGGATAGTGTTACGGGTAGGGTTAGGGTTAGTATCAGCCGTAGGATAGTGTTATGGTTAGGGTTAGCCTCAGCCCTGGGATAGTGTTAGAGTTAGGGTTAGGGTTAGCATCAGCCCTAAGATAGTAGTAGGGTTAGGGTTAGGGTTAGCATCAGCCCAACGATAGTGTTAGGGTTAGGGTTAGCATCAGCCCTAGGATAGTGTTAGGATTAGGGTTAGGGTTAGCAGCAGCCCTAGGATAGTGTTAGGGTTAGGGTTAGGGTTAGCATCAGGCCTAGGATAGTGTTAGGGTTAGGGTTAGCATCAGCCCTAGGATAGTGTTAGGTTTAAGGTTAGGGTTAGCATCAGCCCTAGGATAGTGTTAGGGTTAGGGTTATCATGAGCCCTAGGATAGTGTTAGGGTTAGGGTTAGGGTTAGCGTCAGGCCTAGGATAGTGTTAGGGTTAGGGTCAGGGTAAGCATCAGCCCTAGGGTAGTGTTAGGGTTAGGGTTAGCATCAGCCCTAGGATAGTGTTAGGGTTAGGGTTAGGGTTATCACCAGGCCTAGGATAGTGTTGGTGGAAGGGTTAGCATCAGGCCTAGGATACTGTTAGGGTTAGGGTTAAGGTTAGCATCAGCCCTAGGATAGTGTTAGGGTTAGAGTTAGCATCAGCCCTAGGATAGTGTTAGGGTTAGGGTTAGGGTTAGCATCAGCCCTAGGATAGTGTTAGGGTTAGGGTTAGGGTTAGCATCAGCCCTAGGATAGTGTTACGGTTAGGGTTAGGGTTAGCATGAGCCCTAGGATAGTGTTAGGGTTAGGGTTAGCCTCAGCCCTAGGAGAGTGTTAGCGTTAGGTTTAGGGTTAGCATCAGCCCTCGGATAGTGTTAGGGTTAGGGATATCATCAGCACTAGGATAGTGTTAGGGTTATGGTTAGGTTTAGCATCAGCCCTAGGATAGTGTTAGGGTAAGGGTTAGGGTTAGCATCAGCCCTAGGATAGTGTTAGGGTTAGGGTTAGGGTTAGCATCAGCCCTAGGATAGTGTTAGTGTTAGTGTTAGAATAAGCCCAAGGATAGTGTTAGGGTTAGGGTTAGGGTTAGCATCAGCCCTAGGGTAGTGTTAGAGTTAGGGTTAGCCTCAGCCCTTGGAGAGTGTTAGGGTTAGGGTTAGGGTTAGCATCAGCCCTAGGATAGTGTTAGGGTTAGGGTTAGCATCAGCGCTAGCATAGTGTTAGGGTTAGGGTTATGTTTAGCATCAGCCCTAGGATAGTGTTAGGGTAAGGGTTAGGGTTAGCATCAGCCCTAGGATAGTGTTAGGGTTATTGTTAGCATCAGCCCTAGGATAGTGTTAGGGTTAGGGTTAGGGTTAGCATCAGCCCTAGGATAGTGTTAGGGTTAGGGTTAGCATCAGCCCTAGGATAGTGTTAGGGTTATGGTTAGGTTTAGCATCAGCCCTAGGATAGTGTTAGGGTTAGGGTTAGGGTTAGCATCAGCCCTAGGATAGTGTTAGGGTTAGGGTTAGCATCAGCCCTAGGATAGTGTTAGGGTTATGGTTAGGTTTAGCATCAGCCCTAGGATAGTGTTATGGTAAGGGTTAGGGTTAGCATCAGCCCTAGGATAGTGTTAGGGTTAGGGTTAGGGTTAGCATCAGCCCTAGGATAGTGTTAGTGTTAGGGTTAGGGTTAGCTTCAGCCCTAGGAGAGTGTTAGGGTTAGGGATAGCATCAGCCCTAGGATATTGTTAGGGTTAGGGTTAGGGTTAGCACCAGGGTTAGGATAGTGTTAGTACTAGGGTTAGCATCAGCCTTAGGATAGTGTTAGGGGTAGGGTTAGGGTTAGTATCAGCCGTAGGATAGTGTTAGGGTTAGGGTTAGCCTCAGCCCTAGGATAGTGTTAGAGTTAGGGTTAGGGTTAGCATCAGCCCTAAGATAGTGTTAGGGTTAGGGTTAGGGTTATGATTAGCATCAGCCCTAGGATAGTGTTAGGGTTAGGGTTAGGGTTAGGGTTAGCATCAGCCCAAGGATAGTGTTAGGGTTAGGGTTAGCATCAGCCCTAGGATAGTGTTATGGTTAGGGTTAGGGTTAGCATCAGCCCTAGGATAGTGTTAGGGTTAGGGTTAGGGTTAGCTTCAGCCAAAGGATAGTGTTAGGGTTAGGGTTAGCATCAGCCCTAGGATATTGTTAGGGTGAGGGTTAGGGTTAGCACCAGGCCTAGGATAGTGTTTGTGTTAAGGTTAGCATCAGCCTTAGGATAGTGTTATGGGTAGGGTTAGGGTTAGTATCAGCCGTAGGATAGTGTTATGGTTAGGGTTAGCCTCAGCACTAGGATAGTGTTAGAGTTAGGGTTAGGGTTAGCATCAGCCCTAAAATAGTGTTAGGGTTAGGGTTAGGGTTATGATTAGCATCAGCCCTAGGATAGTGTTAGGGTTAGGGTTAGGGTTAGCATCAGCCCAAGGATAGTGTTAGGGTTAGGGTTAGCATCAGCCCTAGGATAGTGTTAGGGTTAAGGTTAGGGTTAGCATCAGCCCTAGGATAGTGTTAGGGTTAGGGTTATCATGAGCCCTAGGATAGTGTTAGGGTTAGGGTTAGGGTTAGCATCAGGCCTAGGATAGTGTTAGGGTTAGGGTTAGGGCAAGCATCAGCCCTAGGAGAGTGTTAGGGTTAGGGTTAGCATCAGCCCTAGGATAGTGTTAGGGTTAGGGTTAGGGTTATCACCAGGCCTAGGATAGTGTTGGTGTAAGGGTTAGCATCAGGCCTAGGATAGTGTTAGAATTAGGGTTAGGGTTAGAATCAGCCCTAGGATAGTGTTAGTGTTAGGGTTAGCATCAGCCCTAGGATAGTGTTAGGGTTAGGTTTGGGTAAGCATCAGCCCTAGGATAGTGTTAGGGTATCGTTAGCATCAGCCCTAGGATAGTGTTAGGCTTAGGGTTAGGGTTAGCATCAGCCCTAGGATAGTGTTAGGGTTAGGGTTAGCCTCAGCCCTAGGAGAGTTGTAGGGTTAGGGTTAGAGTTAGCATCAGCCCTAGGATAGTGTTAGGGTTAGGGTTAAGGTTAGCATCAGCCCTAGGATAGTGTTAGGGTTAGGGTTAGCATCAGCCCTAGGATAGTGTTAGGGTTAGGGTTAGGGTTAGCACCAGGCTTAGGATAGTGTTAGTGTTAGGGTTAGAATCAGCCTTAGGATAGTGTTAGGGTTAGGTTTAGGTTTAGCATCAGCCCTAGTATAGTGTTAGGGTTAGTGTTAGCATCAGCTCTAGGATAGTGTTAGGGTTAGGGTTAGCCTCAGCCCTAGGAGAGTGTTAGGGTTAGGGTTAGCATCAGCCCTAGGATAGTGTTAGGGTTGGGGTTAGGGTTAGCATCAGCCCTAGGATATTGTTAGCGTTAGGGTTAGGGTTAGCACCAGGCCTAGGATAGTGTTTGTGTTAAGGTTAGCATCAGCCTTAGGTTAGTGTTAGGGGTAGGGTTAGGGTTAGTATCAGCCGTAGGATAGTGTTATGGTTAGGGTTAGCCTCAGCCCTAGGATAGTTTTAGAGTTAGGGTTAGGGTTAGCATCAGCCCTAAAATAGTGTTAGGGTTAGGGTTAGGGTTATGATTAGCATCAGCCCTAGGATAGTGTTAGGGTTAGGGTTAGGGTTAGCATCAGCCCAAGGATAGTTTTAGGGTTAGGGTTAGCATCAGCCTTAGGATAGTGTTAGGGTTAAGGTTAGGGTTAGCATCAGCCCTAGGATAGTGTTAGGGTTACGGTTATCATGAGCCCTAGGATAGTGTTAGGGTTAGGGTTAGGGTTAGCATCAGGCCTAGGATAGTGTTAGGGTTAGGGTTAGGGCAAGCATCAGCCCTAGGAGAGTGTTAGGGTTAGGGTTAGCATCAGCCCTAGGATAGTGTTAGGGTTAGGGTTAGGGTTATCACCAGGCCTAGGATAGTGTTGGTGTAAGGGTTAGCATCAGGCCTAGGATAGTGTTAGAGTTAGGGTTAGGGTTAGCATCAGCCCTAAGATAGTGTTAGTGTTAGGGTTAGCATCAGCCCTAGGATAGTGTTAGGGTTAGGTTTGGGTAAGCATCAGCCCTAGGGTAGTGTTAGGGTTAGGGTTAGCATCAGCCCTAGGATAGTGTTAGGCTTAGGGTTAGGGTTAGCATCAGCCCTAGGATAGTGTTAGGGTTAGGGTTAGCCTCAGCCCTAGGAGAGTTGTAGGGTTAGGGTTAGAGTTAGCATCAGCCCTAGGATAGTGTTAGTGTTAGGGTTAAGGTTAGCATCAGCCCTAGGATAGTGTTAGGGTTAGGGTTAGCATCAGCCCTAGGATAGTGTTAGGGTTAGGGTTAGGGTTAGCACCAGGCTTAGGATAGTGTTAGTGATAGGGTTACAATCAGCCTTAGGATAGTGTTAGGGTTAGGTTTAGGGTTAGCATCAGCCCTAGTATAGTGTTAGGGTTAGTGTTAGCATCAGCTCTAGGATAGTGTTAGGGTTAGGGTTAGCCTCAGCCCTAGGAGAGTGTTAGGGTTAGGGTTAGCATCAGCCCTAGGATAGTGTTAGGGTTAGGGTTAGGGTTAGCATCAGCCCTAGGATAGTGTTAGGGTTAGGGTTAGTCTCAGCCCTAGGAGAGTTGTAGGGTTAGGGTTAGGGTTAGTATCAGCCCTAGGATAGTGTTAGGGTTAGGGTTAAGGTTAGCATCAGCCCTAGGATAGTGTTAGGGTTAGGGTTAGCATCAGCCCTAGGATAGTGTTAGGGTTAGGGTTAGGTTTAGCATCAGCCGTAGGATAGTGTTAGGGTTAGGGTTAACCTCAGCCCTAGGATAGTGTTAGAGTTAGGGTTAGGGTTAGCATCAGCCCTAGGATAGTGTTAGGGTTAGAGTTATCTTCAGCCCTAGGATACTGTTAGCGTTAGGGTTAGGGTTAGCATCAGCCCTAGGATAGTGTTAGTGTTAGGGTTAGCATCAGCCCTAGGATAGTGTTAGGGTTAGGGTTAGGGTTAGCATCAGCCCTAGGTTAGTGTTAGGGTTAGGGTTATCATCAGCCCTAGGATAGTGTTAGGGTTAGGGTTAGCATCAGGCCTAGGATAGTGTTAGGGTTAGGGTTAGCATCAGCCTTAGGATAGTGTTAGGGTTAGGTTTAGTGTTACCATCATCCCTAGGATAGTGTTAGGGTTAGGGATAGCATCAGCCCTAGGATAGTGTAGGGTTATGGTGAGGTTTAGCATCAGCCCTAGGATAGTGTTAGGGTAAGGGTTAGGGTTAGCATCAGCCCTAGGATAGTGTTATGGTTAGGGTTAAGGTTAGCATCAGCCCTAGGATAGTGTTAGGGTTAGGGTTAGGGTTAGCTTCAGCCAAAGGATAGTGTTAGGGTTAGGGTTAGCATCAGCCCTAGGATATTGTTAGGGTTAGGGTTAGGGTTAGCACCAGGCCTAGGATAGTGTTAGTGTTAAGGTTAGCATCAGCCTTAGGATAGTGTTACGGGTAGGGTTAGGGTTAGTATCAGCCGTAGGATAGTGTTATGGTTAGGGTTAGCCTCAGCCCTGGGATAGTGTTAGGGTTAGGGTTAGGGTTAGCATCAGGCCTAGGATAGTGTTAGGGTTAGGGTTAGCATCGGCCCTAGGATAGTGTTAGGGTTAGGTTTAGTGTTACCATCAGCCCTAGGATAGTGTTAGGGTTAGAGATAGCATCAGCCCTAGGATAGTGTAGGGTTATGGTTAGGTTTAGCATCAGGCCAAGGATAGTGTTAGGGTTAGAGTTAGCATCAGCCCTAGGATAGATTAAGGGTTAGGGTTAGGGTTAGCATCAGCCCTAGGATAGTGTTAGTGTTAGGGTTAGGGTTAGCATCAGCCCTAGGATAGTGTTAGGGTTAGGGTTAGGGTTAGCTTCAGCCAAAGGATAGTGTTAGGGTTAGGGTTAGCATCATCCCTAGGATATTGTTAGGGTTAGGGTTAGGGTTAGCACCAGGCCTAGGATAGTGTTAGTGTTAAGGTTAGCATCAGCCTTAGGATAGTGTTAGGGGTAGGGTTAGGGTTAGTATCAGCCGTACGATAGTGTTATGGTTAGGGTTAGCCTCAGCCCTAGGATAGTGTTAGAGTTAGGGTTAGGGTTAGCATCAGCCCTAAAATAGTGTTAGGGTTAGGGTTAGGGTTATGATTAGCATCAGCCCTAGGATAGTGTTAGGGTTAGGGTTAGGGTTAGCATCAGCCCAAGGATAGTGTTAGGGTTAGGGTTAGCATCAGCCCTAGGATAGTGTTAGGGTTAAGGTTAGGGTTAGCATCAGCCCTAGTATAGTGTTAGGGTTAGGGTTATCATGAGCCCTAGGATAGTGTTAGGGTTAGGGTTAGGGTTAGCATCAGGTTAGGATAGTGTTAGGGTTAGGGTTAGGGTAAGCATCAGCCCTAGGATAGTGTTAGGGTTAGGGTTAGCATCAGCCCTAGGATAGTGTTAGGGTTAGGGTTAGGGTTATCACCAGGCCTAGGATAGTGTTGGTGTAAGGGTTAGCATCAGGCCTAGGATAGTGTTAGTGTTAGGGTTAGAATCATCCTTAGGATAGTGTTAGGGTTAGGTTTAGGGTTAGCATCAGCCCTAGTATAATGTTAGGATTAGTGTTAGCATCAGCTCTTGGAAAATATTAGGGTTAGGGTTAGCCTCAGCCCTAGGAGAGTGTTAGGGTTAGGGTTAGCATCAGCCCTAGGATAGTGTTAGGGTTAGGGTTAGGGTTAGCATCAGCCCTAGGATAGTGTTAGGGTTAGGGTTAGTCTCAGCCCTAGGAGAGTTGTAGGGTTAGGGTTAGGGTTAGTATCAGCCCTAGGATAGTGTTAGGGTTAGGGTTAAGGTTAGCATCAGCCCTAGGATAGTGTTAGGGTTAGGGTTAGCATCAGCCCTAGGATAGTGTTAGGGTTAGGGTTAGAATCAGCCGTAGGATAGTGTTAGGGTTAGGTTTAGGGTTAGCATCAGCCGTAGGATAGTGTTAGGGTTAGGGTTAACCTCAGCCCTAGGATAGTGTTAGAGTTAGGGTTAGGGTTAGCATCAGCCCTAGGATAGTGTTAGGGTTAGAGTTATCATCAGCCCTAGGATAGTGTTAGGGTTAGGGTTAGGGTTAGCATCAGCCCTAGGATAGTGTTAGTGTTAGGGTTAGCATCAGCCCTAGGATAGTGTGAGGGTTAGGGTTAGGGTTAGCATCAGGCCTAGGATAGTGTTAGTGTTAGGGTTAGCATCAGCCCTAGGATAGTGTTAGGGTTAGCGTTAGGGTTAGCATCAGCCCTAGGATAGTGTTAGGGTTAGGGTTAGCATCAGCCCTAGGATAGTGTTACGGTTAGGGTTAGGGTTAGCATCAGCCCTAGGATAGTGTTAGGGTTATGGTTAGCATCAGCCCTAGGATAGTGTTAGGGTTAGGGTTAGGGTTAGCATCTGCTCTAGGATAATGTTAGCGTTAGGGTTAGGGTTAGCATCAGCCCTAGGATAGTGTAAGGGTTAGGGATAGGGTTAGCATCAGGCCTAGGATAGTGTTAGAGTTAGGGTTAGCATCAGCCCTAGGATAGTGTTAGGGTTAGGGTTAGGGTTAGCATCAGCCCTAGGATAGTGTTAGGGTTAGAGTTAGCATCAGTCCTAGGATAGTGTTAGGGTTAGGGTTAGGGTAAGCATCAGCCCTAGGATAGTGTTAGGGTTAGGGTTAGGGTTAGCATCAGCCCTAGGATAGTGTTAGGGTTAGGGTTAGGGTTAGCATGAGCCCTAGGATAGTGTTAGGGTTAGGGTTAGCCTCAGCCCTAGGAGAGTGTTAGTGTTAGGTTTAGGGTTAGCATCAGCCCTAGGATAGTGTTAGGGTTAGGGATAGCATCAGCCCTAGGATAGTGTTAGGGTTATGGTTAGGTTTAGCATCAGCCCTAGGATAGTGTTAGGGTAAGGGTTAGGGTTAGCATCAGACCTAGGATAGTGTTAGGGTTAGCATCAGCCCTAGGATAGTGTTAGGGTTAGGGTTAGGGTTAGCATCAGCCCTAGGATAGTGTTAGTGTTAGGGTTAGCCTCAGCCCTAGGATAGTGTTAGGGTTAGGTTTAGGGTTAGCATCAGGCCTAGGATAGTGTTAGTGTTAGGCTTAGCATCAGCCCTAGGATAGTGTTAGGGTTAGGGTTAGGGTTAGCATCAGCCCTAGGATAGTGTTAGGGTTAGGGTTAGCATCAGCCCTAGGATAGTGTTACGGTTAGGGTTAGGGTTAGCATCAGCCCTAGGATAGTGTTAGGGTTATGGTTAGCATCAGCCCTAGGATAGTGTTAGGGTTAGGGTTAGGGTTAGCATCTGCTCTAGGATAATGTTAGGATTAGGGTTAGGGTTAGCATCAGCCCTAGGATAGTGTAAGGGTTAGGGATAGGGTTAGCATCAGGCCTAGGATAGTGTTAGAGTTAGGGTTAGCATCAGCCCTAGGATAGTGTTAGGGTTAGGGTTAGGGTTAGCATCAGGTTAGGATAGTGTTAGGGTTAGGGTTAGGGTAAGCATCAGCCCTAGGATAGTGTTAGGGCTAGGGTTAGCATCAGCCCTAGGATAGTGTTAGGGTTAGGGTTAGGGTTATCACCAGGCCTAGGATAGTGTTGGTGTAAGGGTTAGCATCAGGCCTAGGATAGTGTTAGAGTTAGGGTTAGGGTTAGCATCAGCCCTAGGATAGTGTTAGTGTTAGGGTTAGCATCAGCCCTAGGATAGTGTTAGGGTTAGGTTTGGGTAAGCATCACCCCTTGGATAGTGTTAGGGTTAGGGTTAGCCTCAGCCCTAGGAGAGTTGTAGGGTTAGGGTTAGAGTTAGCATCAGCCCTAGGATAGTGTTAGGGTTAGGGTTAAGGTTAGCATCAGCCCTAGGATAGTGTTAGGGTTAGGGTTAGCATCAGCCCTAGGATAGTGTTAGGGTTAGGGTTAGGGTTAGCACCAGGCTTAGGATAGTGTTAGTGTTAGGGTTAGAATCATCCTTAGGATAGTGTTAGGGTTAGGTTTAGGGTTAGCATCAGCCCTAGTATAGTGTTAGGATTAGTGTTAGCATCAGCTCTAGGATAGTGTTAGGGTTAGGGTTAGCCTCAGCCCTAGGAGAGTGTTAGGGTTAGGGTTAGCATCAGCCCTAGGATAGTGTTAGGGTTAGGGTTAGGGTTAGCATCAGCCCGAGGATAGTGTTAGGGTTAGGGTTAGTCTCAGCCCTAGGAGAGTTGTAGGGTTAGGGTTAGGGTTAGTATCAGCCCTAGGATAGTGTTAGGGTTAGGGTTAGCATCAGCCCTAGGATAGTGTTAGAGTTAGGGTTAGAATCAGCCATAGGATAGTGTTAGGGTTAGGTTTAGGGTTAGCATCAGCCGTAGGATAGTGTTAGGGTTAGGGTTAACCTCAGCCCTAGGATAGTGTTAGAGTTAGGGTTAGGGTTAGCATCAGCCCTAGGATAGTGTTAGGGTTAGAGTTATCATCAGCCCTAGGATAGTGTTAGGGTTAGGGTTAGGGTTAGCATCAGCCCTAGGATAGTGTTAGTGTTAGGGTTAGCATCAGCCCTAGGATAGTGTGAGGGTTAGGGTTACGGTTAGCATCAGGCCTAGGATAGTGTAAGTGTTAGGGTTAGCATCAGACCTAGGATAGTGTTAGGGTTAGGGTTAGGGTTAGCATCAGCCCTAGGATAGTGTTAGGGTTAGGGTTAGCATCAGCCCTAGGATAGTGTTACGGTTAGGGTTAGGGTTAGCATCAGCCCTAGGATAGTGTTAGGGTTATGGTTAGCATCAGCCCTAGGATAGTGTTAGGGTTAGGGTTAGGGTTAGCATCTGCTCTAGGATAATGTTAGGGTGAGGGTTAGGGTTAGCATCAGCCCTAGGATAGTGTAAGGGTTAGGGATAGGGTTAGCATCAGGCCTAGGATAGTGTTAGAGTTAGGGTTAGCATCAGCCCTAGGATAGCGTTAGGGTTAGGGTTAGGGTTAGCATCAGCCCTAGGATAGTGTTAGGGTTAGAGTTATCATCAGCCCTAGGATAGTGTTAGGGTTAGGGTTAGGGTTAGCATCAGCCCTAGGATAGTGTTAGGGTTAGGGTTAGGGTTAGCATCAGCCCTAGGATAGTGTTAGGGTTAGGGTTAGGGTTAGCATGAGCCCTAGGGTAGTGTTAGAGTTAGGGTTAGCCTCAGCCCTAGGAGAGTGTTAGGGTTAGGGTTAGGGTTAGCATCAGCCCTAGGATAGTGTTAGGGTTAGGGTTAGCATCAGCTCTAGCATAGTGTTAGGGTTAGGGTTAGGTTTAGCATCAGCCCTAGGATAGTGTTAGTGTAAGGGTTAGGGTTAGCATCAGCTCTAAGACAGTGTTAGGGTTAGGGTTAGAATCAGCCCAAGGATAGTGTTAGGGTTAGGGTTAGGGTTAGCATCAGCCCTAGGATAGTGTTAGTGTTAGGGTTAGCCTCAGCCCTAGGACAGTGTTAGGGTTAGGGTTAGGGTTAGCATCAGGCCTAGGATAGTGTTAGGGTTAGGGTTAGCATCAGCCCTAGGATAGTGTTAGGGTTAGGGTTAGGGTTAGCATCAGCCCTAGGATAGTGTTAGGGTTAGGGTTAGCATCAGCCCTAGGATAGTGTTAGGGTTAGGGTTAGGGTTAGCATCAGCCCTAGCATAGTGTTAGGGTTAGGGTTAGGGTTAGCATGAGCCCTAGGATAGTGTTAGGGTTAGGATTAGCCTGAGCCCTAAGATAGTGTTAGTGTTAGGGTTAGCCTCAGCCCTAGGAGAGTGTTAGCGTTAGGTTTAGGGTTAGCATCAGCCCTAGGATAGTGTTAGGGTTAGGGATAGAATCAGCCCTAGGATAGTGTTAGGGTTATGGTTAGGTTTAGCATCAGCCCTAGGATAGTGTTAGGGTAAGGGTTAGGGTTAGCATCAGGCCTAGGATAGTGTTAGGGTTAGGGTTAGGGTTAGCATCAGCCCTAGGATAGTGTTAGTGTTAGGGTTAGAATCAGCCCAAGGATAGTGTTAGGGTTAGGGTTAGGGTTAGCATCAGCCCTAGGGTAGTGTTAGAGTTAGGGTTAGCCTCAGCCCTAGGAGAGTGTTAGGGTTAGGGTTAGGGTTAGCATCAGCCCTAGGATAGTGTTAGGGTTAGGGTTAGCATCAGCTCTAGCATAGTGTTAGGGTTAGGGTTAGGTTTAGCATCAGCCCTAGGATAGTGTTAGTGTAAGGGTTAGGGTTAGCATCAGCTCTAAGACAGTGTTAGGGTTAGGGTTAGCCTCAGCCCTAGGAGAGTGTTAGGGTTAGGGTTAGGGTTAGCCTCAGCCCTAGGAGAGTGTTAGGGTTAGGGTTAGGGTTAGCATTAGCCCTAGGATAGTGTTAGGGTTAAGGTTAGGGTTAGCATCAGCCCTAGGATAGTGTTAGGGTTAGGGTTAGGGTTAGCGTCAGCCCAAGGATAGTGTTAGGGTTAGGGTTAGCATCAGCCCTAGGATAGTGTTAGGGTTAGGGTTAGGGTTAGCATCAGCCCTAGGTTAGTGTTAGGGTTAGGGTTATCATCAGCCCTAGGATAGTGTTAGGGTTAGGGTTAGGGTTAGCATCAGGCCTAGGATAGTGTTAGGGTTAGGGTTAGCATCAGCCCTAGGATAGTGTTAGGGTTAGGTTTAGTGTTACCATCAGCCCTAGGATAGTGTTAGGGTTAGGGATAGCATCAGCCCTAGGATAGTGTAGGGTTATGGTTAGGTTTAGCATCAGCCCTAGGATAGTGTTAGGGTAAGGGTTAGGGTTATCATCAGCCCTAGGATAGTGTTATGGTTAGGGTTAGGGTTAGCGTCAGCCCTAGGATAGTGTTAGGGTTAGGGTTAGGGTTAGCTTCAGCCAAAGGATAGTGTTAGGGTTAGGGTTAGCATCAGCCCTAGGATATTGTTAGGGTTAGGGTTAGGGTTAGCACCAGGCCTAGGATAGTGTTAGTGTTAAGGTTAGCATCAGCCTTAGGATAGTGTTAGGGGTAGGGTTAGGGTTAGTATCAGCCATAGGATAGTGTTATGGTTAGGGTTAGCCTCAGCCCTGGGATAGTGTTAGAGTTAGGGTTAGGGTTAGCATCAGCCCTAAGATAGTGTTAGGGTTAGGGTTAGGGTTATGATTAGCATCAGCCCTAGGATAGTGTTAGGGTTAGGGTTAGGGTTAGCATCAGCCCAAGGATAGTGTTAGGGTTAAGGTTAGGGTTAGCATCAGCCCTAGGATAGTGTTAGGGTTAGGGTTAGGGTTAGCATCAGCCCTAGGATAGTGTTAGGGTTAAGGTTAGGGTTAGCATCAGCCCTAGGATAGTGTTAGGGTTAGGGATATCATGAGCCCTAGGATAGTGTTAAAGTTAGGGTTAGGGTTAGCATCAGGCCTAGGATAGTGTTAGGGTTAGGGTTAGGGTAAGCATCAGCCCTAGGACAGTGTTAGTGTTAGGGTTAGGGTTAGCATCAGCCCTAGGATAGTGTTAGTGTTAGGGTTAGGGTTAGCTTCAGCCAAAGGATAGTGTTAGGGTTAGGGTTAGCATCAGCCCTAGGATATTGTTAGGGTTAGGGTTAGGGTTAGCACCAGGCCTAGGATAGTGTTAGTGTTAAGGTTAGCATCAGCCTTAGGATAGTGTTAGGGGTAGGGTTAGGGTTAGTATCAGCCGTAGGATAGTGCTATGGTTAGGGTTAGCCTCAGGCCTAGGATAGTGTTAGAGTTAGGGTTAGGGTTAGCATCAGCCCTAAAATAGTGTTAGGGTTAGGGTTAGGGTTATGATTAGCATCAGCCCTAGGATAGTGTTAGGGTTAGGGTTAGGGTTAGCATCAGCCCAAGGATAGTGATAGGGTTAGGGTTAGCATCAGCCCTAGGATAGTGTTAGGGTTAAGGTTAGGGTTAGCATCAGCCCTAGGATAGTGTTAGGGTTAGGGTTATCATGAGCCCTAGGATAGTGTTAGGGTTAGGGTTAGGGTTAGCATCAGGCCTAGGATAGTGTTACGGTTAGGGTTAGGGCAAGCATCAGCCCTAGGGTAGTGTTAGGGTTAGGGTTAGCATCAGCCCTAGCATAGTGTTAGGGTTAGGGTTAGGGTTATCACCAGGCCTAGGATAGTGTTGGTGGCAGGGTTAGCATCAGGCCTAGGATAGTGTTAGGGTTATGGTTAGCATCAGCCCTAGGATAGTGTTAAGGTTAGGGTTAGGGTTAGCATCTGCTCTAGGATAATGTTAGGGTTAGGGTTAGGGTTAGCATCAGCCCTAGGATAGTGTAAGGGTTAGGGATAGGGTTAGCATCAGGCCTAGGATAGTGTTAGAGTTAGGGTTAGCATCAGCCCTAGGATAGTGTTAGTGTTAGGGTTAGGGTTAGCATCAGCCCTAGGATAGTGTTAGGGTTAGAGTTAGCATCAGCCCTAGGATAGTGTTAGGGTTAGGGTTAGGGTTAGCATCAGCCCTAGGATAGTGTTAGGGTTAGGGTTAGGGTTAGCATCAGCCCTAGGATAGTGTTAGGGTTAGGGTTAGGGTTAGCATGAGCCCTAGGATAGTGTTAGGGTTAGGGTTAGCCTCAGCCCTAGGAGAGTGTTAGTGTTAGGTTTAGGGTTAGCATCAGCCCTAGGATAGTGTTAGGGTTAGGGATAGCATCAGCCCTAGCATAGTGTTAGGGTTATGGTTAGGTTTAGCATCAGCCCTAGGATAGTGTTAGGGTAAGGGTTAGGGTTAGCATCAGGCCTAGGATAGTGTTAGGGTTAGCATCAGCCCTAGGATAGTGTTAGTGTTAGGGTTTGCCTCAGCCCTAGGATAGTGTTAGGGTTAGGGTTAGGGTTAGCATCAGGCCTAGGATAGTGTTAGTGTTAGGCTTAGCATCAGCCCTAGGATAGTGTTAGGGTTAGGGTTAGGGTTAGCATCAGCCCTAGGATAGTGTTAGGGTTAGGGTTAGCATCAGCCCTAGGATAGTGTTACGGTTAGGGTTAGGGTTAGCATCAGCCCTAGGATAGTGTTAGGGTTATGGTTAGCATCAGCCCTAGGATAGTGTTAGGGTTAGGGTTAGGGTTAGCATCTGCTCTAGGATAATGTTAGGATTAGGGTTAGGGTTAGCATCAGCCCTAGGATAGTGTAAGGGTTAGGGATAGGATTAGCATCAGGCCTAGGATAGTGTTAGAGTTAGGGTTAGCATCAGCCCTAGGATAGTGTTAGGGTTAGGGTTAGGGTTAGCATCAGGTTAGGATAGTGTTAGGGTTAGGGTTAGGGTAAGCATCAGCCCTAGGATAGTGTTAGGGTTAGGGTTAGCATCAGCCCTAGGATAGTGTTAGGGTTAGGGTTAGGGTTATCACCAGGCCTAGGATAGTGTTGGTGTAAGGGTTAGCATCAGGCCTAGGATAGTGTTAGAGTTAGGGTTAGGGTTAGCATCAGCCCTAGGATAGTGTTAGTGTTAGGGTTAGCATCAGCCCTAGGATAGTGTTAGGGTTAGGTTTGGGTAAGCATCAGCCCTTGGATAGTGTTAGGGTTAGGGTTAGCATCAGCCCTAGGATAGTGTTAGGCTTAGGGTTAGGGTTAGCATCAGCGCTAGGATAGTGTTAGGGTTAGGGTTAGCCTCAGCCCTAGGAGAGTTGTAGGGTTAGGGTTAGAGTTAGCATCAGCCCTAGGATAGTGTTAGGGTTAGGGTTAAGGTTAGCATCAGCCCTAGGATAGTGTTAGGGATAGGGTTAGCATCAGCCCTAGGATAGTGTTAGGGTTCGGGTTAGGGTTAGCACCAGGCTTAGGATAGTGTTAGTGTTAGGGTTAGAATCATCCTTAGGATAGTGTTAGGGTTAGGTTTAGGGTTAGCATCAGCCCTAGTATAGTGTTAGGATTAGTGTTAGCATCAGCTCTAGGATAGTGTTAGGGTTAGGGTTAGCCTCAGCCCTAGGAGAGTGTAAGGGTTAGGGTTAGCATCAGCCCTAGGATAGTGTTAGGGTTAGGGTTAGGGTTAGCATCAGCCCTAGGATAGTGTTAGGGTTAGGGTTAGTCTCAGCCCTAGGAGAGTTGTAGGGTTAGGGTTAGGGTTAGTATCAGCCCTAGGATAGTGTTAGGGTTAGGGTTAAGGTTAGCATCAGCCCTAGGATAGTGTTAGGGTTAGGGTTAGCATCAGCCCTAGGATAGTGTTAGGGTTAGGGTTAGAATCAGCCATAGGATAGTGTTAGGGTTAGGTTTAGGGTTAGCATCAGCCGTAGGATAGTGTTAGGGTTAGGGTTAACCTCAGCCCTAGGATAGTGTTAGAGTTAGGGTTAGGGTTAGCATCAGCCCTAGGATAGTGTTAGTGTTAGAGTTATCATCAGCCCTAGGATAGTGTTAGGGTTAGGATTAGGGTTAGCATCAGCCCTAGGATAGTGTTAGTGTTAGGGTTAGCATCAGCCCTAGGATAGTGTGAGGGTTAGGGTTAGGGTTAGCATCAGGCCTAGGATAGTGTTAGTGTTAGGCTTAGCATCAGCCCTAGGATAGTGTTAGGGTTAGGGTTAGGGTTAGCATCAGCCCTAGGATAGTGTTAGGGTTAGGGTTAGCATCAGCCCTAGGATAGTGTTACGGTTAGGGTTAGGGTTAGCATCAGCCCTAGGATAGTGTTAGGGTTATGGTTAGCATCAGCCCTAGGATAGTGTTAGGGTTAGGGTTAGGGTTAGCATCTGCTCTAGGATAATGTTAGGATTAGGGTTAGGGTTAGCATCAGCCCTAGGATAGTGTAAGGTTTAGGGATAGGATTAGCATCAGGCCTAGGATAGTGTTAGAGTTAGGGTTAGCATCAGCCCTAGGATAGTGTTAGGGTTAGGGTTAGGGTTAGCATCAGGTTAGGATAGTGTTAGGGTTAGGGTTAGCGTAAGCATCAGCCCTAGGATAGTGTTAGGGTTAGGGTTAGCATCAGCCCTAGGATAGTGTTAGGGTTAGGGTTAGGGTTATCACCAGGCCTAGGATAGTGTTGGTGTAAGGGTTAGCATCAGGCCTAGGATAGTGTTAGAGTTAGGGTTAGGGTTAGCATCAGCCCTAGGATAGTGTTAGTGTTAGGGTTAGCATCAGCCCTAGGATAGTGTTAGGGTTAGGTTTGGGTAAGCATCAGCCCTTGAATAGTGTTAGGGTTAGGGTTAGCATCAGCCCTAGGATAGTGTTAGGCTTAGGGTTAGGGTTAGCATCAGCGCTAGGATAGTGTTAGGGTTAGGGTTAGCCTCAGCCCTAGGAGAGTTGTAGGGTTAGGGTTAGAGTTAGCATCAGCCCTAGGATAGTGTTAGGGTTAGGGTTAAGGTTAGCATCAGCCCTAGGATAGTGTTAGGGATAGGGTTAGCATCAGCCCTAGGATAGTGTTAGGGTTCGGGTTAGGGTTAGCACCAGGCTTAGGATAGTGTTAGTGTTAGGGTTAGAATCATCCTTAGGATAGTGTTAGGGTTAGGTTTAGGGTTAGCATCAGCCCTAGTATAGTGTTAGGATTAGTGTTAGCATCAGCTCTAGGATAGTGTTAGGGTTAGGGTTAGCCTCAGCCCTAGGAGAGTGTTAGGGTTAGGGTTAGCATCAGCCCTAGGATAGTGTTAGGGTTAGGGTTAGGGTTAGCATCAGCCCTAGGATAGTGTTAGGGTTAGGGTTAGTCTCAGCCCTAGGAGAGTTGTAGGGTTAGGGTTAGGGTTAGTATCAGCCCTAGGATAGTGTTAGGGTTAGGGTTAAGGTTAGCATCAGCCTTAGGATAGTGTTAGGGTTAGGGTTAGCATCAGCCCTAGGATAGTGTTAGGGTTAGGGTTAGAATCAGCCATAGGATAGTGTTAGGGTTAGGTTTAATGTTAGCATCAGCCGTAGGATAGTGTTAGGGTTAGGGTTAACCTCAGCCCTAGGATAGTGTTAGAGTTAGGGTTAGGGTTAGCATCAGCCCTAGGATAGTGTTAGGGTTCGGGTTAGGGTTAGCACCAGGCTTAGGATAGTGTTAGTGTTAGGGTTAGAATCATCCTTAGGATAGTGTTAGGGTTAGGTTTAGGGTTAGCATCAGCCCTAGTATAGTGTTAGGATTAGTGTTAGCATCAGCTCTAGGATAGTGTTAGGGTTAGGGTTAGCCTCAGCCCTAGGAGAGTGTTAGGGTTAGGGTTAGCATCAGCCCTAGGATAGTGTTAGGGTTAGGGTTAGGGTTAGCATCAGCCCTAGGATAGTGTTAGGGTTAGGGTTAGTCTCAGCCCTAGGAGAGTTGTAGGGTTAGGGTTAGGGTTAGTATCAGCCCTAGGATAGTGTTAGGGTTAGGGTTAAGGTTAGCATCAGCCCTAGGATAGTGTTAGGGTTAGGGTTAGCATCAGCCCTAGGATAGTGTTAGGGTTAGGGTTAGAATCAGCCATAGGATAGTGTTAGGGTTAGGTTTAGGGTTAGCATCAGCCGTAGGATAGTGTTAGGGTTAGGGTTAACCTCAGCCCTAGGATAGTGTTAGAGTTAGGGTTAGGGTTAGCATCAGCCCTAGGATAGTGTTAGGGTTAGAGTTATCATCAGCCCTAGGATAGTGTTAGGGTTAGGGTTAGGGTTAGCATCAGCCCTAGGATAGTGTTAGTGTTAGGGTTAGCATCAGCCCTAGGATAGTGTGAGGGTTAGGGTTAGGTTTAGCATCAGGCCTAGGATAGTGTTAGTGTTAGGGTTAGCATCAGCCCTAGGATAGTGTTAGGGTTAGGGTTAGGGTTAGCATCAGGCCTAGGATAGTGTTAGGGTTAGGGTTAGCATCAGCCCTAGGATAGTGTTACGGTTAGGGTTAGGGTTAGCATCAGCCCTAGGATAGTGTTAGGGTTATGGTTAGCATTAGCCCTAGGATAGTGTTAGGGTTAGGGTTAGGGTTAGCATCTGCTCTAGGATAATGTTAGGGTTAGGGTTAGGGTTAGCATCAGCCCTAGGATAGTGTAAGGGTTAGGGATAGGGTTAGCATCAGGCCTAGGATAGTGTTAGAGTTAGGGTTAGCATCAGCCCTAGGATAGTGTTAGGGTTAGGGTTAGGGTTAGCATCAGCCCTAGGATAGTGTTAGGGTTAGAGTTATCATCAGCCCTAGGATAGTGTTAGGGTTAGGGTTAGGGTTAGCATCAGCCCTAGGATAGTGTTAGGGTTAGGGTTAGGGTTAGCATCAGCCCTAGGATAGTGTTAGGGTTAGGGTTAGGGTTAACATCAGCCCTAGGATAGTGTTAGGGTTAGGGTTAGCCTCAGCCCTAGGAGAGTGTTAGTGTTAGGTTTAGGGTTAGCATCAGCCCTAGGATAGTGTTAGGGTTAGGGATAGCATCAGCCCTAGGATAGTGTTAGGGTTATGGTTAGGTTTAGCATCAGCCCTAGGATAGTGTTAGGGTAAGGGTTAGGGTTAGCATCAGGCCTAGGATAGTGTTAGGGTTAGCATCAGCCCTAGGATAGTGTTAGTGTTAGGGTTAGAATCAGCCCAAGGATAGTGTTAGGGTTAGGGTTAGGGTTAGCATCAGCCCTAGGATAGTGTTAGTGTTAGGGTTAGCCTCAGCCCTAGGATAGTGTTAGGGTTAGGGTTAGGGTTAGCATCAGGCCTAGGATAGTGTTAGTGTTAGGCTTAGCATCAGCCCTAGGATAGTGTTAGGGTTAGGGTTAGGGTTAGCATCAGCCCTAGGATAGTGTTAGGGTTAGGGTTAGCATCAGCCCTAGGATAGTGTTACGGTTAGTGTTAGGGTTAGCATCAGCCCTAGGATAGTGTTAGGGTTATGGTTAGCATCAGCCCTAGGATAGTGTTAGGGTTAGGGTTAGGGTTAGCATCTGCTCTAGGATAATGTTAGGATTAGGGTTAGGGTTATCATCAGCCCTAGGATAGTGTAAGGGTTAGGGATAGGGCTAGCATCAGGCCTAGGATAGTGTTAGAGTTAGGGTTAGCATCAGCCCTAGGATAGTGTTAGGGTTAGGGTTAGGGTTAGCATCAGCCCTAGGATAGTGTTAGGGTTAGAGTTAGCATCAGCCCTAGGATAGTGTTAGGGTTAGGGTTAGGGTTAGCATCAGCCCTAGGATAGTGTTAGGATTAGGGTTAGGGTTAGCATCAGCCCTAGCATAGTGTTAGGGTTAGGGTTAGGGTTAGCATGAGCCCTAGGATAGTGTTAGGGTTAGGATTAGCCTGAGCCCTAAGATAGTGTTAGGGTTAGTGTTAGCCTCAGCCCTAGGAGAGTGTTAGCGTTAGGTTTAGGGTTAGCATCAGCCCTAGGATAGTGTTAGGGTTAGGGATAGCATCAGCCCTAGGATAGTGTTAGGGTTATGGTTAGGTTTAGCATCAGCCCTAGGATAGTGTTAGGGTAAGGGTTAGGGTTAGCATCAGGCCTAGGATAGTGTTAGGGTTAGGGTTAAGGTTAGCATCAGCCCTAGGATAGTGTTAGTGTTAGGGTTAGAATCAGCCCAAGGATAGTGTTAGGGTTAGGGTTAGGGTTAGCATCAGCCCTAGGGTAGTGTTATAGTTAGGGTTAGCCTCAGCCCTAGGAGAGTGTTAGGGTTAGGGTTAGGGTTAGCATCAGCCCTAGGATAGTGTTAGGGTTAGGGTTAGCATCAGCTCTAGCATAGTGTTAGGGTTAGGGTTAGGTTTAGCATCAGCCCTAGGATAGTGTTAGGGTAAGGGTTAGGGTTAGCATCAGCTCTAAGACAGTGTTAGGGTTAGGGTTAGCCTCAGCCCTAGGAGAGTGTTAGGGTTAGGGTTAGGGTTAGCATCAGCCCTATGATAGTGTTAGGGTTATTGTTAGCATCAGCCCTAGGATAGTGTTATTGTTAGGGTTAGGGTTAGCATCAGCCCTAGGATAGTGTTAGGGTTAGGGTTAGCATCAGCCCTAGGATAGTGTTAGGGTTATGGTTAGGTTTAGCATCAGCCCTAGGATAGTGTTATGGTAAGGGTTAGGGTTAGCATCAGCCCTAGGATAGTGTTAGGGTTAGGGTTAGGGTTAGCATCAGCCCTAGGATAGTGTTAGGGTTAGGGTTAGGGTTAGCTTCAGCCCTAGGATAGTGTTAGGGTTAGGGTTAGCATCAGCCCTAGGATATTGTTAGGGTTAGGGTTAGGGTTAGCACCAGGCCTAGGATAGTGTTAGTACTAGGGTTAGCATCAGCCTTAGGATAGTGTTAGGGGTAGGGTTAGGGTTAGTATCAGCCGTAGGGTAGTGTTAGGGTTAGGGTTAGCCTCAGCCCTAGGATAGTGTTAGAGTTAGGGTTAGGGTTAGCATCAGCCCTAAGATAGTGTTAGGGTTAGGATTAGGGTTATGATTAGCATCAGCCCTAGGATAGTGTTAGGGTTAGGGTTAGGGTTAGCGTCAGCCCAAGGATAGTGTTAGGGTTAGGGTTAGCATCAGCCCTAGGATAGTGTTAGGGTTAGGGTTAGGGTTAGCATCAGCCCTAGGTTAGTGTTAGGGTTAGGGTTATCATCAGCCCTAGGATAGTGTTAGGGTTAGGGTTAGGGTTAGCATCAGCCCAAGGATAGTGTTAGGGTTAGGGTTAGCATCAGCCCTAGGATAGTGTTAGGGTTAAGGTTAGGGTTAGCATCAGCCCTAGGATAGTGTTAGGGTTAGGGATATCATGAGCCCTAGGATAGTGTTAAGGTTAGGGTTAGGGTTAGCATCAGGCCTAGGATAGTGTTAGGGTTAGGGTTAGGGTAAGCATCAGCCCTAGGATAGTGTTAGTGTTAGGGTTAGGGTTAGCATCAGCCCTAGGATAGTGTTAGTGTTAGGGTTAGGGTTAGCTTCAGCCAAAGGATAGTGTTAGGGTTAGGGTTAGCATCAGCCCTAGGATATTGTTAGGGTTAGGGTTAGGGTTAGCACCAGGCCTAGGACAGTGTTAGTGTTAAGGTTAGCATCAGCCTTAGGATAGTGTTAGGGGTAGGGTTAGGGTTAGTATCAGCCGTAGGATAGTGTTATGGTTAGGGTTAGCCTCAGCCCTAAGATAGTGTTAGAGTTAGGGTTAGGGTTAGCATCAGCCCTAAAATAGTGTTAGGGTTAGGGTTAGGGTTATGATTAGCATCAGCCCTAGGATAGTGTTAGGGTTAGGGTTAGGGTTAGCATCAGCCCAAGGATAGTGATAGGGTTAGGGTTAGCATCAGCCCTAGGATAGTGTTAGGGTTAAGGTTAGGGTTAGCATCAGCCCTAGGATAGTGTTAGGGTTAGGGTTATCATGAGCCCTAGGATAGTGTTAGGGTTAGGGTTAGGGTTAGCATCAGGCCTAGGATAGTGTTACGGTTAGGGATAGGGCAAGCATCAGCCCTAGGGTAGTGTTAGGGTTAGGGTTAGCATCAGCCCTAGCATAGTGTTAGGGTTAGGGTTACGGTTATCGCCAGGCCTAGGATAGTGTTGGTGGCAGGGTTAGCATCAGGCCTAGGATAGTGTTAGAGTTAGGGTTAGGGTTAGCATCAGCCCTAGGATAGTGTTAGTGTTAGGGTTAGCATCAGCCCTAGGATAGTGTTAGGGTTAGGTTTGGGTAAGCATCAGCCCTAGGATAGTGTTAGGGTTAGGGTTAGCATCAGCCCTAGGATAGTGTTAGGCTTAGGGTTAGCGTTAGCATCAGCCCTAGGATAGTGTTAGGGTTAGGGTTAGCCTCAGCCCTAGGAGAGTTGTAGGGTTAGGGTTAGAGTTAGCATCAGCCCTAGGATAGTGTTAGGGTTAGGGTTAAGGTTAGCATCAGCCCTAGGATAGTGTTAGGGTTAGGGTTAGCATCAGCCCTAGGATAGTGTTAAGGATAGGGTTAGGGTTAGCACCAGGCTTAGGATAGTGTTAGTGTTAGGGTTAGAATCAGCCTTAGGATAGTGTTAGGGTTAGGTTTAGGGTTAGCATCAGCCCTAGTGTAGTGTTAGGGTTAGTGTTAGCATCAGCTCTAGGATAGTGTTAGGGTTAGGGTTAGCCTCAGCCCTAGGAGAGTTTTAGGGTTAGGGTTAGCATCAGCCCTAGGATAGTGTTAGGGTTAGGGTTAGGGATAGCATCAGCCCTAGGATAGTGTTAGGGTTAGGGTTAGTCTAAGCCCTAGGAGAGTTGTAGGGTTAGGGTTAGGGTTAGTATCAGCCCTAGGATAGTGTTACGGTTAGGGTTAAGGTTAGCATTAGCCCTAGGTTAGTGTTAGGGTTAGGGTTAGCATCAGCCCTAGGATAGTGTTAGGGTTAGGGTTAGAATCAGCCGTAGGATAGTGTTAGGGTTAGGTTTAGGGTTAGCATCAGCCGTAGGATAGTGTTAGGGTTAGGGTTAAACTCAGCCATAGGATAGTGTTAGAGTTAGGGTTAGGGTTAGCATCAGCCCTAGGATAGTGTTAGGGTTAGAGTTATCATCAGCCCTAGGATAGTGTTAGGGTTAGGGTTAGGGTTAGCATCAGCCCTAGGATAGTGTTAGTGTTAGGGTTAGCATCAGCCCTAGGATAGTGTTAGGGTTAGGGTTAGGGTTAGCATCAGCCCTAGGTTAGTGTTAGGGTTAGGGTTATCATCAGCCCTAGGATAGTGTTAGCGTTAGGGTTAGGGTTAGCATCAGGCCTAGGATAGTGTTAGGGTTAGGGTTAGCATCAGCCCTAGGATAGTGTTAGGGTTAGGTTTAGTGTTACCATCATCCCTAGGATAGTGTTAGGGTTAGGGATAGCATCAGCCCTAGGATAGTGTAGGGTTATGGTGAGGTTTAGCATCAGCCCTAGGATAGTGTTAGGGTAAGGTTTAGGGTTAGCATCAGCCCTAGGAGAGTGTTATGGTTAGGGTTAGGGTTAGCATCAGCCCTAGGATAGTGTTAGGGTTAGGGTTAGGGTTAGCTTCAGCCAAAGGATAGTGTTAGTGTTAAGGTTAGCATCAGCCTTAGGATAGTGTTACGGGTAGGGTTAGGGTTAGTATCAGCCGTAGGATAGTGTTATGGTTAGGGTTAGCCTCAGCCCTGGGATAGTGTTAGAGTTAGGGTTAGGGTTAGCATCAGCCCTAAGATAGTGTTAGGGTTAAGGTTAGGGTTAGCATCAGCCCAAAGATAGTGTTAGGGTTAGGGTTAGCATCAGCCCTAGGATAGTGTTAGGATTAGGGTTAGGGTTAGCATCAGCCCTAGGATAGTGTTAGGGTTAGGGTTATCATCAGCCCTAGGATAGTGTTAGGGTTATGGTTAGGTTTAGCATCAGGCCAAGGATAGTGTTAGGGTTAGAGTTAGCATCAGCCCTAGGATATATTAAGGGTTAGGGTTAGGGTTAGCATCAGCCCTAGGATAGTGTTAGTGTTAGGGTTAGAGTTAGCATCAGCCCTAGGATAGTGTTAGGGTTAGGGTTAGGGTTAGCTTCAGCCAAAGGATAGTGTTAGGGTTAGGGTTAGCATCAGCCCTAGGATATTGTTAGGGTTAGGGTTAGGGTTAGCACCAGGCCTAGGATAGTGTTAGTGTTAAGGTTAGCATCAGCCTTAGGATAGTGTTAGGGGTAGGGTTAGGGTTAGTATCAGCCGTAGGATAGTGTTATGGTTAGGGTTAGCCTCAGCCCTAGGATAGTGTTAGAGTTAGGGTTAGGGTTAGCATCAGCCCTAAAATAGTGCTAGGGTTAGGGTTAGGGTTATGATTAGCATCAGCCCTAGGATAGTGTTAGGATTAGTGTTAGCATCAGCTCTAGGATAGTGTTAGGGTTAGGGTTAGCCCCTGCCCTAGGAGAGTGTTAGGGTTAGGGTTAGCATCAGCCCTAGTATAGTGTTAGGGTTAGGGTTAGGGTTAGCATCAGCCCTAGGATAGTGTTAGGGTTAGGGTTAGTCTCAGCCCTAGGAGAGTTGTAGGGTTAGGGTTAGGGTTAGTATCAGCCCTAGGATAGTTTTAGGGTTAGGGTTAAGGTTAGCATCAGCCCTAGGATAGTGTTAGGGTTAGGGTTAGAATCAGCCCTAGAATAGTGTTAGGGTTAGGGTTAGGGTTAGCATCAGCCCAAGGATAGTGTTAGGGTTAGTGTTAGCATCAGCCCTAGGATAGTGTCAGGGTTAAGGTTAGGGTTAGCATCAGCCCTAGGATAGTGTTTGGGTTAGGGTTATCATGAGCCCTAGGATAGTGTTAGGGTTAGGGTTAGGGTTAGCATCAGGTTAGGATAGTGTTAGGGTTAGGGTTAGGGTAAGCATCAGCCCTAGGATAGTGTTAGGGTTAGGGTTAGCATCAGCCCTAGGATAGTGTTAGGGTTAGGGTTAGGGTTATCACCAGGCCTAGGATAGTGTTGGTGTAAGGGTTAGCATCAGGCCTAGGATAGTGTTAGAGTTAGGGTTAGGGTTAGCGTCAGCCCTAGGATAGTGTTAGTGTTAGGGTTAGCATCAGCCCTAGGATAGTGTTAGGGTTATCTTTGGGTAAGCATCAGCCCTAGGATAGTGTTAGGGTTAGGGTTAGCATCAGCCCTAGGATAGTGTTAGGCTTAGGGTTAGGGTTAGCATCAGCGCTAGGATAGTGTTAGGGTTAGGGTTAGTCTCAGCCCTAGGAGAGTTGTAGGGTTAGGGTTAGAGTTAGCATCAGCCCTAGGATAGTGTTAGGGTTAGGGTTAAGGTTAGCATCAGCCCTAGGATAGTGTTAGGGTTAGGGTTAGCATCAGCCCTAGGATAGTGTTAGGGTTAGGGTTAGGTTTAGCACCAGGCTTAGGATAGTGTTAGTGTTAGGGTTAGAATCAGCCTTAGGATAGTGTTAGGGTTAGGTTTAGGGTTAGCATCAGCCCTAGTATAGTGTTAGGATTAGTGTTAGCATCAGCTCTAGGATAGTGTTAGGGTTAGGGTTAGCCTCAGCCCTAGGAGAGTGTTAGGGTTAGGGTTAGCATCAGCCCTAGGATAGTGTTAGGGTTAGGGTTAGGGTTAGCATCAGCCCTAGGATAGTGTTAGGGTTAGGGTTAGTCTCAGCCCTAGGAGAGTGTTAGGGTTAGGGTTAGCATCAGCCCTAGGATAGTGTTAGGGTTAGGGTTAGGGTTAGCATCAGCCCTAGGATAGTGTTAGTGTTAGGGTTAGCATCAGCCCTAGGATAGTGTTAGGGTTAGGGTTAGGGTTAGCATCAGCCCTAGGTTAGTGTTAGGGTTAGGGTTATCATCAGCCCTAGGATAGTGTTAGCGTTAGGGTTAGGGTTAGCATCAGGCCTAGGATAGTGTTAGGGTTAGGGTTAGCATCAGCCCTAGGATAGTGTTAGGGTTAGGTTTAGTGTTACCATCATCCCTAGGATAGTGTTAGGGTTAGGGATAGCATCAGCCCTAGGATAGTGTAGGGTTATGGTGAGGTTTAGCATCAGCCCTAGGATAGTGTTAGGGTAAGGTTTAGGGTTAGCATCAGCCCTAGGAGAGTGTTATGGTTAGGGTTAGGGTTAGCATCAGCCCTAGGATAGTGTTAGGGTTAGGGTTAGGGTTAGCTTCAGCCAAAGGATAGTGTTAGTGTTAAGGTTAGCATCAGCCTTAGGATAGTGTTACGGGTAGGGTTAGGATTAGTATCAGCCGTAGGATAGTGTTATGGTTAGGGTTAGCCTCAGCCCTGGGATAGTGTTAGAGTTAGGGTTAGGGTTAGCATCAGCCCTAAGATAGTGTTAGGGTTAAGGTTAGGGTTAGCATCAGCCCAAAGATAGTGTTAGGGTTAGGGTTAGCATCAGCCCTAGGATAGTGTTAGGATTAGGGTTAGGGTTAGCATCAGCCCTAGGATAGTGTTAGGGTTAGGGTTATCATCAGCCCTAGGATAGTGTTAGGGTTATGGTTAGGTTTAGCATCAGGCCAAGGATAGTGTTAGGGTTAGAGTTAGCATCAGCCCTAGGATATATTAAGGGTTAGGGTTAGGGTTAGCATCAGCCCTAGGATAGTGTTAGTGTTAGGGTTAGAGTTAGCATCAGCCCTAGGATAGTGTTAGGGTTAGGGTTAGGGTTAGCTTCAGCCAAAGGATAGTGTTAGGGTTAGGGTTAGCATCAGCCCTAGGATATTGTTAGGGTTAGGGTTAGGGTTAGCACCAGGCCTAGGATAGTGTTAGTGTTAAGGTTAGCATCAGCCTTAGGATAGTGTTAGGGGTAGGGTTAGGGTTAGTATCAGCCGTAGGATAGTGTTATGGTTAGGGTTAGCCTCAGCCCTAGGATAGTGTTAGAGTTAGGGTTAGGGTTAGCATCAGCCCTAAAATAGTGCTAGGGTTAGGGTTAGGGTTATGATTAGCATCAGCCCTAGGATAGTGTTAGGATTAGTGTTAGCATCAGCTCTAGGATAGTGTTAGGGTTAGGGTTAGCCCCTGCCCTAGGAGAGTGTTAGGGTTAGGGTTAGCATCAGCCCTAGTATAGTGTTAGGGTTAGGGTTAGGGTTAGCATCAGCCCTAGGATAGTGTTAGGGTTAGGGTTAGTCTCAGCCCTAGGAGAGTTGTAGGGTTAGGGTTAGGGTTAGTATCAGCCCTAGGATAGTTTTAGGGTTAGGGTTAAGGTTAGCATCAGCCCTAGGATAGTGTTAGGGTTAGGGTTAGAATCAGCCCTAGAATAGTGTTAGGGTTAGGGTTAGGGTTAGCATCAGCCCAAGGATAGTGTTAGGGTTAGTGTTAGCATCAGCCCTAGGATAGTGTCAGGGTTAAGGTTAGGGTTAGCATCAGCCCTAGGATAGTGTTTGGGTTAGGGTTATCATGAGCCCTAGGATAGTGTTAGGGTTAGGGTTAGGGTTAGCATCAGGTTAGGATAGTGTTAGGGTTAGGGTTAGGGTAAGCATCAGCCCTAGGATAGTGTTAGGGTTAGGGTTAGCATCAGCCCTAGGATAGTGTTAGGGTTAGGGTTAGGGTTATCACCAGGCCTAGGATAGTGTTGGTGTAAGGGTTAGCATCAGGCCTAGGATAGTGTTAGAGTTAGGGTTAGGGTTAGCGTCAGCCCTAGGATAGTGTTAGTGTTAGGGTTAGCATCAGCCCTAGGATAGTGTTAGGGTTATCTTTGGGTAAGCATCAGCCCTAGGATAGTGTTAGGGTTAGGGTTAGCATCAGCCCTAGGATAGTGTTAGGCTTAGGGTTAGGGTTAGCATCAGCGCTAGGATAGTGTTAGGGTTAGGGTTAGTCTCAGCCCTAGGAGAGTTGTAGGGTTAGGGTTAGAGTTAGCATCAGCCCTAGGATAGTGTTAGGGTTAGGGTTAAGGTTAGCATCAGCCCTAGGATAGTGTTAGGGTTAGGGTTAGCATCAGCCCTAGGATAGTGTTAGGGTTAGGGTTAGGTTTAGCACCAGGCTTAGGATAGTGTTAGTGTTAGGGTTAGAATCAGCCTTAGGATAGTGTTAGGGTTAGGTTTAGGGTTAGCATCAGCCCTAGTATAGTGTTAGGATTAGTGTTAGCATCAGCTCTAGGATAGTGTTAGGGTTAGGGTTAGCCTCAGCCCTAGGAGAGTGTTAGGGTTAGGGTTAGCATCAGCCCTAGGATAGTGTTAGGGTTAGGGTTAGGGTTAGCATCAGCCCTAGGATAGTGTTAGGGTTAGGGTTAGTCTCAGCCCTAGGAGAGTTGTAGGGTTAGGGTTAGGGTTAGTATCAGCCCTATGATAGTGTTAGATTTAGGGTTAAGGTTAGCATCAGCCCTAGGATAGTGTTAGGTTTAGGGTTAGAATCAGCCCTAGGATAGTGTTAGGGTTAGGGTTAGAATCAGCCGTAGGATAGTGTTAGGGTTAGGTTTAGGGTTAGCATCAGCCGTAGGATAGTGTTAGGGTTAGGGTTAACCTCAGCCCTAGGATAGTGTTAGAGTTAGGGTTAGGGTTAGCATCAGCCCTAGGATAGTGTTAGGGTTAGAGTTATCGTCAGCCCTAGGATAGTGTTAGGATTAGGGTTAGGGTTAGCATCAGCCCTAGGATAGTGTTAGTGTTAGGGTTAGCATCAGCCCTAGGATAGTGTTAGGGTTAGGGTTAGGGTTAGCATCAGGCCTAGGATAGTGTTAGTGTTAGGGTTAGCATCAGCCCTAGGATAGTGTTAGGGTTAGGGTTAGGGTTAGCATCAGCCCTAGGATAGTGTTAGGGTTAGGGTTAGCATCAGCCCTAGGATAGTGTTACGGTTAGGTTTAGGGTTAGCATCAGCCCTAGGTTAGTGTTAGGGTTATGGTTAGCATCAGCCCTAGGATAGTGTTAGGGTTAGAGTTAGCATCAGCCCTAGGATAGTGTTAGGGTTAGGGTTAGGGTTAGCATCAGCCCTAGGATAGTGTTAGGGTTAGGGTTAGGGTTAGCATCAGCCCTAGGATAGTGTTAGGGTTAGGGTTAGGGTTAGCATCTGCTCTAGGATAATGTTAGGGTTAGGGTTAGGGTTAGCATCAGCCCTAGGATAGTGTAAGGGTTAGGGATAGGGTTAGCATCAGGCCTAGGATAGTGTTAGAGTTAGGGTTAGCATCAGCCCTAGGATAGTGTTAGGGTTAGGGTTAGGGTTAGCATCAGCCCTAGGAAAGTGTTAGGGTTATGGTTAGGTTTAGCATCAGCCCTAGGATAATGTTAGGGTAAGTTTTAGGGTTAGCATCAGGCCTAGGATAGTGTTAGGGTTAGCATCAGCCCTAGGATAGTGTTAGTGTTAGGGTTAGAATCAGCCCAAGGATAGTGTTAGGGTTAGAGTTAGGGTTAGCATCAGCCCTAGGATAGTGTTAGTGTTAGGGTTAGCCTCAGCCCTAGGATAGTGTTAGGGTTAGGGTTAGGGTTAGCATCAGGCCTAGGATAGTGTTAGTGTTAGGGTTAGCATCAGCCCTAGGATAGTGTTAGGGTTAGGGTTAGGGTTAGCATCAGCCCTAGGATAGTGTTAGGGTTAGGGTTAGCATCAGCCCTAGGATAGTGTTACGGTTAGGGTTAGGGTTAGCATCAGCCCTAGGATAGTGTTAGGGTTATGGTTAGCATCAGCCCTAGGATAGTGTTACGGTTAGGGTTAGGGTTAGCATCAGCCCTAGGATAGTGTTAGGGTTAGGGTTAGCATCAGCCCTAGGATAGTGTTACGGTTAGGGTTAGGGTTAGCATCAGCCCTAGGATAGTGTTAGGGTTATGGCTAGCATCAGCCCTAGGATAGTGTTAATGTTAGGGTTAGGGTTAGCATCAGCCCTAGCATAGTGTTAGGGTTAGGGTTAGGGTTAGCATGAGCCCTAGGATAGTGTTAGGGTTAGGGTTAGCCTGAGCCCTAAGATAGTGTTAGGGTTAGGGTTAGCCTCAGCCCTAGGAGAGTGTTAGCGTTAGGTTTAGGGTTAGCATCAGCCCTAGGATAGTGTTAGGGTTAGGGATAGCATCAGCCCTAGGATAGTGTTAGGGTTATGGTTAGGTTTAGCATCAGCCCTAGGATAGTGTTAGGGTAAGGGTTAGGGTTAGAATCAGGCCTAGGATAGTGTTAGGGTTAGGGTTAGGGTTAGCATCAGCCCTAGGATAGTGTTAGTGTTAGGGTTAGAATCAGCCCAAGGATTGTGTTAGGGTTAGGGTTAGGGTTAGCATCAGCCCTAGGGTAGTGTAGAGTTAGGGTTAGCCTCAGCCCTAGGAGAGTGTTAGGGTTAGGGTTAGGGTTAGCATCAGCCCTAGGATAGTGTTAGGGTTAGGGTTAGCATCAGCTCTAGCATAGTGTTAGGGTTAGGGTTAGGTTTAGCATCAGCCCTAGGATAGTGTTAGGGTAAGGGTTAGGGTTAGCATCAGCTCTAAGACAGTGTTAGGGTTAGGGTTAGCCTCAGCCCTAGGAGAGTCTTAGGGTTAGGGTTAGGGTTAGCATCAGCCCTAGGATAGTGTTAGGGTTATTGTTAGCATCAGCCCTAGGATAGTGTTAGGGTTAGGGTTAGGGTTAGCATCAGCCCTAGGATAGTGTTAGGGTTAGGGTTAGCATCAGCCCTAGGATAGTGTTAGGGTTATGGTTAGGTTTAGCATCAGCCCTAGGATAGTGTTATGGTAAGGGTTAGGGTTAGCATCAGCCCTAGGATAGTGTTAGGGTTAGGGTTAGGGTTAGCATCAGCCCTAGGATAGTGTTAGGGTTAGGGTTAGGGTTAGCTTCAGCCCTAGGATAGTGTTAGGGTTAGGGTTAGCATCAGCCCTAGTATATTGTTAGGGTTAGGGTTAGGGTTAGCACCAGGCCTAGGATAGTGTTAGTACTAGGGTTAGCATCAGCCTTAGGATAGTGTTAGGGGTATGGTTAGGGTTAGTATCAGCCGTAGGATAGTGTTAGGGTTAGGGTTAGCCTCAGCCCTAGGATAGTGTTAGAGATAGGGTTAGGGTTAGCATCAGCCCTAAGATAGTGTTAGGGTTAGGATTAGGGTTATGATTAGCATCAGCCCTAGGATAGTGTTAGGGTTAGGGTTAGGGTTAGCATCAGCCAAAGGATAGTGTTAGGGTTAGGGTTAGCATCAGCCCTATGATAGTGTTAGGGTTAGGGTTAGGGTTATCATCAGCCCTAGGTTAGTGTTAGGGTTAGGGTTATCATCAGCCCTAGGATAGTGTTAGGGTTAGGGTTAGGGTTAGCATCAGGCCTAGGATAGTGTTAGGGTTAGGGTTAGCATCAGCCCTAGGATAGTGTTAGGGTTAGGTTTAGTGTTACCATCAGCCCTAGGATAGTGTTAGGGTTAGGGATAGCATCAGCCCTAGGATAGTGTAGGGTTATGGTTAGGTTTAGCATCAGCCCTAGGATAGTGTTAGGGTAAGGGTTAGTGTTAGCATCAGCCCTAGGATAGTGTTATGGTTAGGGTTAGGGTTAGCATCAGCCCAAGGATAGTGATAGGGTTAGGGTTAGCATCAGCCCTAGGATAGTGTTAGGGTTAAGGTTAGGGTTAGCATCAGCCCTAGGATAGTGTTAGGGTTAGGGTTATCATGAGCCCTAGGATAGTGTTAAGGTTAGGGTTAGGGTTAGCATCAGGCCTAGGATAGTGTTAGGGTTAGGGTTAGGGCAAGCATCAGCCCTAGGGTAGTGTTAGGGTTAGGGTTAGCATCAGCCCTAGCATAGTGTTAGGGTTAGGGTTAGGGTTATCACCAGGCCTAGGATAGTGTTGGTGGCAGGGTAGCATCAGGCCTAGGATAGTGTTAGAGTTAGGGTTAGGGTTAGCATCAGCCCTAGGATAGTGTTAGTGTTAGGGTTAGCATCAGCCCTAGGATAGTGTTAGGGTTAGCTTTGGGTAAGCATCAGCCCTAGAATAGTGTTAGGGTTAGGGTTAGCATCAGCCCTAGGATAGTGTTAGGCTTAGGGTTAGGGTTAACATCAGCCCTAGGATAGTGTTAGGGTTAGGGTTAGCCTCAGCCCTAGGAGAGTTGTAGGGTTAGGGTTAGAGTTAGCATCAGCCCTAGGATAGTGTTAGAGTTAGGGTTAAGGTTAGCATCAGCCCTAGGATAGTGTTAGTGTTAGGGTTAGAATCAGCCTTAGGATAGTGTTAGGGTTAGGTTTAGGGTTAGCATCAGCCCTAGTATAGTGTTAGGGTTAGTGTTAGCATCAGCTCTAGGATAGTGTTAGGGTTAGGGTTAGCCTCAGCCCTAGGAGAGTTTTAGGGTTAGGGTTAGCATCAGCCCTAGGATAGTGTTAGGGTTAGGGTTAGTCTCAGCCCTAGGAGAGATGTAGGGTTAGGGTTAGGGTTAGTATCAGCCCTAGGATAGTGTTAGGGTTAGGGTTAAGGTTAGCATCAGCCCTAGGATAGTGTTAGGGTTAGGGTTAGCATCAGCCCTAGGATAGTGTTAGGGTTAGGGTTAGAATCAGCCGTAGGATAGTGTTAGGGTTAGGTTTAGGGTTAGCATCAGCCGTAGGATAGTGTTAGGGTTAGGGTTAACCTCAGCCCTAGGATAGTGTTAGAGTTAGGGTTAGGGTTAGCATCAGCCCTAGGATAGTGTTAGGGTTATAGTTATCATCAGCCCTAGGATAGTGTTAGGGTTAGGGTTAGGGTTAGCATCAGCCCTAGGATAGTGTTAGTGTTAGGGTTAGCATCAGCCCTAGGATAGTGTTAGGGTTAGGGTTAGGGTTAGCATCAGCCCTAGGTTAGTGTTAGGGTTAGGGTTATCATCAGCCCTAGGATAGTGTTAGCGTTAGGTTTAGGGTTAGCATCAGGCCTAGGATAGTGTTAGGGTTAGGTTTAGTGTTATCATCATCCCTAGGATAGTGTTAGGGTTAGGGATAGCATCAGCCCTAGGATAGTGTAGGGTTATGGTGAGGTTTAGCATCAGCCCTAGGATAGTGTTAGGGTAAGGTTTAGGGTTAGCATCAGCCCTAGGATAGTGTTATGGTTAGGGTTAGGGTTAGCATCAGCCCTAGGATAGTGTTAGGGTTAGGGTTAGGGTTAGCTTCAGCCAAAGGATAGTGTTAGGGTTAGGGTTAGCATCAGCCCTAGGATATTGTTAGGGTTAGGGTTATGGTTAGCACCAGGCATAGGATAGTGTTAGTGTTAAGGTTAGCATCAGCCTTAGGATAGTGTTACGGGTAGGGTTAGGGTTAGTATCAGCCGTAGGATAGTGTTATGGTTAGGGTTAGCCTCAGCCCTGGGATAGTGTTAGAGTTAGGGTTAGGGTTAGCATCAGCCCTAAGATAGTGTTAGGGTTAAGGTTAGGGTTAGCATCAGCCCAAGGATAGTGTTAGCTTTAGGGTTAGCATCAGCCCTAGGATAGTGTTAGGATTAGGGTTAGGGTTAGCATCAGCCCTAGGATAGTGTTAGGGTTAGGGTTATCATCAGCCCTAGGATAGTGTTAGGGTTAGGGTTAGGGTTAGCATCAGGCCTAGGATAGTGTTAGGGTTAGGGTTAGCATCAGCCCTAGGATAGTGTTAGGGTTAGGTTTAGTGTTACCATCAGCCCTAGGATAGTGTTAGGGTTAGGGATAGCATCAGCCCTAGGATAGTGTAGGGTTATGGTTAGGTTTAGCATCAGGCCAAGGATAGTGTTAGGGTAAGAGTTAGCATCAGCCCTAGGATAGATTAAGGGTTAGGGTTAGGGTTAGCATCAGCCCTAGGATAGTGTTAGGTTTAGGGTTAGGGTTAGCTTCAGCCAAAGGATAGTGTTAGGGTTAGGGTTAGCATCAGCCCTAGGATATTGTTAGGGTTAGGGTTAGGGTTAGCACCAGGCCTAGGATAGTGTTAGTGTTAAGGTTAGCATCAGCCTTAGGATAGTGTTAGGGGTAGGGTTAGGGTTAGTATCAGCCGTAGGATAGTGTTATGGTTAGGGTTAGCCTCAGCCCTAGGATAGTGTTAGAGTTAGGGTTAGGGTTAGCATCAGCCCTAAAATAGTGTTAGGGTTAGGGTTAGGGTTATGATTAGCATCAGCCCTAGGATAGTGTTAGGGTTAGGGATAGGGTTAGCATAAGCCCAAGGATAGTGTTAGGGTTAGGGTTAGCATCAGCCCTAGGATAGTGTTAGGGTTAAGGTTAGGGTTAGCATCAGCCCTAGGATAGTGTTGGGGTTGGGGTTATCATGAGCCCTAGGATAGTGTTAGGGTTAGGGTTAGGGTTAGCATCAGGTTAGGATAGTGTTTTAGGGTTAGGGTAAGCATCAGCCCTAGGATAGTGTTAGGGTTAGGGTTGGCATCAGCCCTAGGATAGTGTTAGGGTTAGGGTTAGGGTTATCACCAGGCCTAGGATAGTGTTGGTGTAAGGGTTAGCATCAGGCCTAGGATAGTGTTAGAGTTAGGGTTAGGGTTAGCATCAGCCCTAGGATAGTGTTAGTGTTAGGGTTAGCATCAGCCCTAGGATAGTGTTAGGGTTAGGTTTGGGTAAGCATCAGCCCTAGGATAGTGTTAGGGTTAGGGTTAGCATCAGCCCTAGGATAGTGTTAGGCTTAGGGTTAGGGTTGGCATCAGCGCTAGGATAGTGTTAGGGTTAGGGTTAGCCTCAGCCCTAGGAGAGTTGTAGGGTTAGGGTTAGAGTTAGCATCAGCCCTAGGATAGTGTTAGGGTTAGGGTTAAGGTTAGCATCAGCCCTAGGATAGTGTTAGGGTTAGGGTTAGCATCAGCCCTAGGATAGTGTTAGGGTTAGGGTTAGGTTTAGCACCAGGCTTAGGATAGTGTTAGTGTTAGGGTTAGAATCAGCCTTAGGATAGTGTTAGGGTTAGGTTTAGGGTTAGCATCAGCCCTAGTATAGTGTTAGGATTAGTGTTAGCATCAGCTCTAGGATAGTGTTAGGGTTAGGGTTAGCCTCAGCCCTAGGAGAGTGTTAGGGTTAGGGTTAGCATCAGCCCTAGGATAGTGTTAGGGTTAGGGTTAGGGTTAGCATCAGCCCTAGGATAGTGTTAGGGTTAGGGTTAGTCTCAGCCCTAGGAGAGTTGTAGGGTTAGGGTTAGGGTTAGTATCAGCCCTAGGATAGTGTTAGGGTTAGGGTTAAGGTTAGCATCAGCCCTAGGATAGTGTTAGGGTTAGGGTTAGAATCAGCCCTAGAATAGTGTTAGAGTTAGGGTTAGGGTTAGCATCAGCCCAAGGATAGTGTTAGGGTTAGGGTTAGCATCAGCCCTAGGATAGTGTTAGGGTTAAGGTTAGGGTTAGCATCAGCCCTAGGATAGTGTTAGGGTTAGGGTTATCATGAGCCCTAGGATAGTGTTAGGGTTAGGTTTAGGGTTAGCATCAGGTTAGGATAGTGTTAGGGTTAGGGTTAGGGTAAGCATCAGCCCTAGGATAGTGTTAGGGTTAGGGTTAGCATCAGCCCTAGGATAGTGTTAGGGTTAGGGTTAGGGTTATCACCAGGCCTAGGATAGTGTTCGTGTAAGGGCTAGCATCAGGCCTAGGATAGTGTTAGAGTTAGGGTTACGGTTAGCATCAGCCCTAGGATAGTGTTAGTGTTAGGGTTAGCATCAGCCCTAGGATAGTGTTAGGGTTAGGTTTGGGTAAGCATCAGCCCTAGGATAGTGTTAGGGTTAGGGTTAGCATCAGCCCTAGGATAGTGTTAGGCTTAGGGTTAGGGTTAGCATCAGCGCTAGGATAGTGTTAGGGTTAGGGTTAGCCTCAGCACTAGGAGAGTTGTAGGGTTAGGGTTAGAGTTAGCATCAGCCCTAGGATAGTGTTAGGGTTAGGGTTAAGGTTAGCATCAGCCCTAGGATAGTGTTAGGGTTAGGGTTAGCATCAGCCCTAGGATAGTGTTAGGGTTAGGGTTAGGTTTAGCACCAGGCTTATGATAGTGTTAGTGTTAGGGTTAGAATCAGCGTTAGGATAGTGTTAGGGTTAGGTTTAGGGTTAGCATCAGCCCTAGTATAGTGTTAGGATTAGTGTTAGCATCAGCTCTAGGATAGTGTTAGGGTTAGGGTTAGCCTCAGCCCTAGGAGAGTGTTAGGGTTAGGGTTAGCATCAGCCCTAGGATAGTGATAGGGTTAGGGTTAGGGTTAGCATCAGCCCTAGGATAGTGTTAGGGTTAGGGTTAGTCTCAGCCCTAGGAGAGTTGTAGGGTTAGGGTTAGGGTTAGTATCAGTCCTAGGATAGTGTTAGGGTTAGGGTTAAGGTTAGCATCAGCCCTAGGATAGTGTTAGGGTTAGGGTTAGAATCAGCCCTAGGATAGTGTTAGGGTTAGGGTTAGATTCAGCCGTAGGATAGTGTTAGGGTTAGGTTTAGGGTTAGCATCAGCCGTAGGATAGTGTTAGGGTTAGGGTTAACCTCAGCCCTAGGATAGTGTTAGAGTTAGGGTTAGGGTTAGCATCAGCCCTAGGATAGTGTTAGGGTTAGAGTTATCGTCAGCCCTAGGATAGTGTTAGGGTTAGGGTTAGGGTTAGCATCAACCCTAGGATAGTGTTAGGGTTAGGGTTAGCATCAGCCCTAGGATAGTGTTAGGGTTAGCATCAGGCCTAGGATAGTGTTAGTGTTAGGGTTAGCATCAGCCCTAGGATAGTGTTAGGGTTAGGGTTAGGGTTAGCATCAGCCCTAGGATAGTGTTAGGGTTAGGGTAAACATCAGCCCTAGGATAATGTTACGGTTAGGGTTAGGGTTAGCATCAGCCCTAGGATAGTGTTAGGGTTATGGTTAGCATCAGCCCTAGGATAGTGTTAGGGTTAGGGTTAGGGTTAGCATCTGCTCTAGGATAATGTTAGGGTTAGGGTTAGGGTTAGCATCAGCCCTAGGATAGTGTAAGGGTTAGGGATAGGGTTAGCATCAGGCCTAGGATAGTGTTAGAGTTAGGGTTAGCATCAGCCCTAGGATAGTGTTAGGGTTAGGGTTAGCATCAGCCCTAGGATAGTGTTAGGGTTAGCTTTGGGTAAGCATCAGCCCTAGAATAGTGTTAGGGTTAGGGCTAGCATCAGCACTAGGATAGTGTTAGGCTTAGGGTTAGGGTTAACATCAGCCCTAGGATAGTGTTAGGGTTAGGGTTAGCCTCAGCCCTAGGAGAGTTGTAGGGTTAGGGTTAGAGTTAGCATCAGCCATAGGATAGTGTTAGAGTTAGGGTTAAGGTTATCATCAGCCCTAGGATAGTGTTAGTGTTAGGGTTAGAATCAGCCTTAGGATAGTGTTAGGGTTAGGTTTAGGGTTAGCATCAGCCCTAGTATAGTGTTAGGGTTAGTGTTAGCATCAGCTCTAGGATAGTGTTAGGGTTAGGGTTAGCCTCAGCCCTAGGAGAGTTTTAGGGTTAGGGTTAGCATCAGCCCTAGGATAATGTTAGGGTTAGGGTTAGGGATAGCATAAGCCCTAGGATAGTGTTAGGGTTAGGGTTAGTCTCAGCCCTAGGAGAGATGTAGGGTTAGGGTTAGGGTTAGTATCAGCCCTAGGATAGTGTTAGGGTTAGGGTTAAGGTTAGCATCAGCCCTAGGATAGTGTTAGGGTTAGGGTTAGCATCAGCCCTAGGATAGTGTTAGGGTTAGGGTTAGAATCAGCCGTAGGATAGTGTTAGGGTTAGGTTTAGGGTTAGCATCAGCCGTAGGATAGTGTTAGGGTTAGGGTTAACCTCAGCCCTAGGATAGTGTTAGAGTTAGGGTTAGGGTTAGCATCAGCCCTAGGATAGTGTTAGGGTTATAGTTATCATCAGCCCTAGGATAGTGTTAGGGTTAGGGTTAGGGTTAGGGTTAGCATCAGCCCTAGGATAGTGTTAGTGTTAGGGTTAGCATCAGCCCTAGGATAGTGTTAGGGTTAGGGTTAGGGTTAGCATCAGCCCTAGGTTAGTGTTAGGGTTAGGGTTATCATCAGCCCTAGGATAGTGTTAGCGTTAGGTTTAGGGTTAGCATCAGGCCTAGGATAGTGTTAGGGTTAGGGTTAGCATCAGCCCTAGGATAGTGTTAGGGTTAGGTTTAGTGTTACCATCATCCCTAGGATAGTGTTAGGGTTAGGGATAGCATCAGCCCTAGGATAGTGTAGGGTTATGGTGAGGTTTAGCATCAGCCCTAGGATAGTGTTAGGGTAAGGTTTAGGGTTAGCATCAGCCCTAGGATAGTGTTATGGTTAGGGTTAGGGTTAGCATCAGCCCTAGGATAGTGTTAGGGTTAGGGTTAGGGTTAGCTTCAGCCAAAGGATAGTGTTAGGGTTAGGGTTAGCATCAGCCCTAGGATATTGTTAGGGTTAGGGTTATGGTTAGCACCAGGCATAGGATAGTGTTAGTGTTAAGGTTAGCATCAGCCTTAGGATAGTGTTACGGGTAGGGTTAGGGTTAGTATCAGCCGTAGGATAGTGTTATGGTTAGGGTTAGCCTCAGCCCTGGGATAGTGTTAGAGTTAGGGTTAGGGTTAACATCAGCCCTAAGATAGTGTTAGGGTTAAGGTTAGGGTTAGCATCAGCCCAAGGATAGTGTTAGGGTTAGGGTTAGCATCAGCCCTAGGATAGTGTTAGGATTAGGGTTAGGGTTAGCATCAGCCCTAGGATAGTGTTAGGGTTAGGGTTATCATCAGCCCTAGGATAGTGTTAGGGTTAGGGTTAGGGTTAGCATCAGGCCTAGGATAGTGTTAGGGTTAGGGTTAGCATCAGCCCTAGGATATTGTTAGGGTTAGGTTTAGTGTTACCATCAGCCCTAGGATAGTGTTAGGGTTAGGGATAGCATCAGCCCTAGGATAGTGTAGGGTTATGGTTAGGTTTAGCATCAGGCCAAGGATAGTGTTAGGGTAAGAGTTAGCATCAGCCCTAGGATAGATTAAGGGTTAGGGTTAGGGTTAGCATCAGCCCTAGGATAGTGTTAGGTTTAGGGTTAGGGTTAGCTTCAGCCAAAGGATAGTGTTAGGGTTAGGGTTAGCATCAGCCGTAGGATATTGTTAGGGTTAGGGTTAGGGTTAGCACCAGGCCTAGGATAGTGTTAGTGTTAAGGTTAGCATCAGCCTTAGGATAGTGTTAGGGGTAGGGTTAGGGTTAGTATCAGCCGTAGGATAGTGTTATGGTTAGGGTTAGCCTCAGCCCTAGGATAGTGTTAGAGTTAGGGTTAGGGTTAGCATCAGCCCTAAAATAGTGTTAGGGTTAGGGTTAGGGTTATGATTAGCATCAGCCCTAGGATAGTGTTAGGGTTAGGGATAGGGTTAGCATAAGCCCAACGATAGTGTTAGGGTTAGGGTTAGCATCAGCCCTAGGATAGTGTTAGGGTTAAGGTTAGGGTTAGCATCAGCCCTAGGATAGTGTTAGGGTTGGGGTTATCATGAGCCCTAGGATAGTGTTAGGGTTAGGGTTAGGGTTAGCATCAGGTTAGGATAGTGTTTAAGGGTTAGGGTAAGCATCAGCCCTAGGATAGTGTTAGGGTTAGGGTTAGCATCAGCCCTAGGATAGTGTTAGGGTTAGGGTTAGGGTTATCACCAGGCCTAGGATAGTGTTGGTGTAAGGGTTAGCATCAGGCCTAGGATAGTGTTAGAGTTAGGGTTAGGGTTAGCATCAGCCCTAGGATAGTGTTAGTTTTAGGGTTACCATCAGCCCTAGGATAGTGTTAGGGTTAGGTTTGGGTAAGCATCAGCCCTAGGATAGTGTTAGGGTTAGGGTTAGCATCAGCCCTAGGATAGTGTTAGGCTTAGGGTTAGGGTTGGCATCAGCGCTAGGATAGTGTTAGGGTTAGGGTTAGCCTCAGCCCTAGGAGAGTTGTAGGGTTAGGGTTAGAGTTAGCATCAGCCCTAGGATAGTGTTAGGGTTAGGGTTAAGGTTAGCATCAGCCCTAGGATAGTGTTAGGGTTAGGGTTAGCATCAGCCCTAGGATAGTGTTAGGGTTAGGGTTAGGTTTAGCACCAGGCTTAGGATAGTGTTAGTGTTAGGGTTAGAATCAGCCTTAGGATAGTGTTAGGGTTAGGTTTAGGGTTAGCATCAGCCCTAGTATAGTGTTAGGATTAGTGTTAGCATCAGCTCTAGGATAGTGTTAGGGTTAGGGTTAGCCTCAGCCCTAGGAGAGTGTTAGGGTTAGGGTTAGCATCAGCCCTAGGATAGTGTTAGGGTTAGGGTTAGGGTTAGCATCAGCCCTAGGATAGTGTTAGGGTTAGGGTTAGTCTCAGCCCTAGGAGAGTTGTAGGGTTAGGGTTAGGGTTAGTATCAGCCCTAGGATAGTGTTAGGGTTAGGGTTAAGGTTAGCATCAGCCCTAGGATAGTGTTAGGGTTAGGGTTAGAATCAGCCCTAGGATAGTGTTAGGGTTAGGGTTAGAATCAGCCGTAGGATAGTGTTAGGGTTAGGTTTAGGGTTAGCATCAGCCGTAGGATAGTGTTAGGGTTAGGGTTAACCTCAGCCCTAGGATAGTGTTAGAGTTAGGGTTAGGGTTAGCATCAGCCCTAGGATAGTGTTAGGGTTAGAGTTATCGTCAGCCCTAGGATAGTGTTAGGGTTAGGGTTAGGGTTAGCATCAACCCTAGGATAGTGTTAGTGTTAGGGTTAGCATCAGCCCTAGGATACTGTTAGGGTTAGCATCAGGCCTAGGATAGTGTTAGTGTTAGGGTTAGCATCAGCCCTAGGATAGTGTTAGGGTTAGGGTTAGGGTTAGCATCAGCCCTAGGATAGTGTAAGGGTTAGGGATAGGGTTAGCATCAGGCCTAGGATAGTGTTAGAGTTAGGGTTAGCATCAGCCCTAGGATAGTGTTAGGGTTAGGGTTAGCATCAGCCCTAGGATAGTGTTAGGGTTATGGTTAGGTTTAGCATCAGCCCTAGGATAGTGTTATGGTAAGGGTTAGGGTTAGCATCAGCCCTAGGATAGTGTTAGGCTTAGGGTTAGGGTTAGCATCAGCCCTAGGATAGTGTTAGGGTTAGGGTTAGCTTCAGCCCTAGGAGAGTTGTAGGGTTAGGGTTAGAGTTAGCATCAGCCCTAGGATAGTGTTAGGCTTAGGGTTAAGGTTAGCATCAGCCCTAGGATAGTGTTAGGGTTAGGGTTAGCATCAGCCCTAGGATAGTGTTAGGGTTAGTGTTAGGGTTAGCAACAGGCTTAGGATAGTGTTAGTGTTAGGGTTAGAATCAGCCTTAGGATAGTGTTAGGGTTAGGTTTAGGGTTAGCATCAGCCCTAGTATAGTGTTAGGGTTAGGGTTAGGGATAGCATCAGCCCTAGGATAGTGTTAGGGTTAGGGTTAGTCTCAACCCTAGGAGAGTTGTAGGGTTAGGGTTAGGGATAGTATCAGCCCTAGGATAGTGTTAGGGTTAGGGTTAAGGTTAGCATCAGCCCTAGGATAGTGTTAGGGTTAGGGTTAGCATCAGCCCTAGGATAGTGTTAGGGTTAGGGTTAGAATCAGCCGTAGGATAGTGTTAGGGTTAGCTTTAGGGTTAGCATCAGCCGTAGGATAGTGATAGAGTTAGGGTTAACCTCAGCCCTAGGATAGTGTTAGAGTTAGGGTTAGGGTTAGCATCAGCCCTAGGATAGTGTTAGGGTTAGAGTTATCATCAGCCCTAGGATAGTGTTAGGGTTAGGGTTAGGGTTAGCATCAGCCCTAGGATAGTGTTAGTGTTAGGGTTAGCATCAGCCCTAGGATAGTGTTAGGGTTAGGGTTAGGGTTAGCATCAGCCCTAGGTTAGTGTTAGGGTTAGGGTTATCATCAGCCCTAGGATAGTGTTAGCGTTAGGGTTAGGGTTAGCATCAGGCCTAGGATAGTGTTAGGGTTAGGGTTAGCATCAGCCCTAGGATAGTGTTAGGGTTAGGTTTAGTGTTACCATCAGCCCTAGGATAGTGTTAGGGTTAGGGATAGCATCAGCCCTAGGATAGTGTAGGGTTATGGTTAGGTTTAGCATCAGGCCAAAGATAGTGTTAGGGTTAGAGTTAGCATCAGCCCTAGGATAGATTAAGGGTTAGGGTTAGGGTTAGCATCAGCCCTAGGATAGTGTTAGTGTTAGGGTTAGGGTTAGCATCAGCCCTAGGATAGTGTTAGGGTTAGGGTTAGGGTTAGCTTCAGCCAAAGGATAATGTTAGGGTTAGGGTTAGCATCAGCCCTAGGATATTGTTAGGGTTAGGGTTAGGGTTAGCACCAGGCCTAGGATAGTGTTAGTGTTAAGGTTAGCATCAGCCTTAGGATAGTGTTAGGGGTAGGGTTAGGGTTAGTATCAGCCGTAGGATAGTGTTATGGTTAGGGTTAGCCTCAGCCCTAGGATAGTGTTAGAGTTAGGGTTAGGGTTAGCATCAGCCCTAAAATAGTGTTAGGGTTAGGGTTAGGGTTATGATTAGCATCAGCCCTACGATAGTGTTAGGGTTAGGGTTAGGGTTAGCATCAGCCCAAGGATAGTGTTAGGGTTAGGGTTAGCATCAGCCCTAGGATAGTGTTAGGGTTAAGGTTAGGGTTAGCATCAGCCCTAGGATAGTGTTAGGGTTAGGGTTAGTCTCAGCCCTAGGAGAGTTGTAGGGTTAGGGTTAGGGTTAGTATCAGCCCTAGGATAGTGTTAGGGTTAGGGTTAAGGTTAGCATCAGCCCTAGGATAGTGTTAGGGTTAGGGTTAGCATCAGCCCTAGGATAGTGTTAGGGTTAGGGTTAGAATCAGCCGTAGGATAGTGTTAGGGTTAGGTTTAGGGTTAGCATCAGCCGTAGGATAGTGTTAGGGTTAGGGTTAGCATCATCCCTAGGATAGTGTTAGAGTTAGGGTTAGGGTTAGCATCAGCCCTAGGATAGTGTTAGGGTTAGGGTTAGCATCAGCCCTAGGATAGTGTTAGGCTTAGGGTTAGGGTTAGCATCAGCGCTAGGATAGTGTTAGGGTTAGGGTTAGCCTCAGCCCTAGGAGAGTTGTAGGGTTAGGGTTAGAGTTAGCATCAGCCCTAGGATAGTGTTAGGGTTACGGTTAAGGTTAGCATCAGCCCTAGGATAGTGTTAGGGTTAGGGTTAGCATCAGCCCTAGGATAGTGTTAGGGTTAGGGTTAGGTTTAGCACCAGGCTTAGGATAGTGTTAGTGTTAGGGTTAGAATCAGCCTTAGGATAGTGTTAGGGTTAGGTTTAGGGTTAGCATCAGCCCTAGTATAGTGTTAGGATTAGTGTTAGCATCAGCTCTAGGATAGTGTTAGGGTTAGGGTTAGCCTCAGCCCTAGGAGAGTGTTAGGGTTAGGGTTAGCATCAGCCCTAGGATAGTGTTAGGGTTAGGGTTAGTCTCAGCCCTAGGAGAGTTGTAGGGTTAGGGTTAGGGTTAGTATCAGCCCTAGGATAGTGTTAGGGTTAGGGTTAAGGTTAGCATCAGCCCTAGGATAGTGTTAGGGTTAGGGTTAGAATCAGGCCTAGGATAGTGTTAGGGTTAGGGTTAGAATCAGCCGTAGGATAGTGTTAGGGTTAGGTTTAGTGTTAGCATCAGCCGTAGGATAGTATTAGGGTTAGGGTTAACCTCAGCCCTAGGATAGTGTTAGAGTTAGGGTTAGGGTTAGCATCAGCCCTAGGATAGTGTTAGGGTTAGAGTTATCGTCAGCCCTAGGATAGTGTTAGGGTTAGGGTTAGGGTTAGCATCAGCCCTAGGATAGTGTTAGTGTTAGGGTTAGCATCAGCCCTAGGATAGTGTTAGCGTTAGGGTTAGGTTTAGCATCAGCCCTAGGATAGTGTTAGGGTAAGGGTTAGGGTTAGCATCAGCTCTAAGATAGTGTTAGGGTTATCGTTAGCCTCAGCCCTAGGAGAGTGTTAGGGTTAGGGTTAGGGTTAGCATCAGCCCTAGGATAGTGTTAGGGTTATCGTTAGCATCAGCCCTAGGATAGTGTTAGGGTTAGGGTTAGGGTTAGCATCAGCCGTAGGATAGTGTTAGGGTTAGGTTTAGCATCAGCCCTAGGATAGTGTTAGGGTTAGAGTTATCATCAGCCCTAGGATAGTGTTAGGGTTAGGGTTAGGGTTAGCATCAGCCCTAGGATAGTGTTAGTGTTAGGGTTAGCATCAGCCCTAGGATAGTGTTAGGGTTAGGGTTAGGGTTAGCATCAGCCCTAGGTTAGTGTTAGGGTTAGGGTTATCATCAGCCCTAGGATAGTGTTAGCGTTAGGGTTAGGGTTAGCATCAGGCCTAGGATAGTGTTAGGGTTAGGGTTAGCATCAGCCCTAGGATAGTGTTAGGGTTAGGTATAGTGTTACCATCAGCCCTAGGATAGTGTTAGGGTTAGGGATAGCATCAGCCCTAGGATAGTGTAGGGTTATGGTTAGGTTTAGCATCAGGCCAAGGATAGTGTTAGGGTTAGAGTTAGCATCAGCCCTAGGATAGATTAAGGGTTAGGGTTAGGGTTAGCATCAGCCCTAGGATAGTGTTAGTGTTAGGGTTAGGGTTAGCATCAGCCCTAGGATAGTGTTAGGGTTAGGGTTAGGGTTAGCTTCAGCCAAAGGATAATGTTAGGGTTAGGGTTAGCATCAGCCCTAGGATATTGTTAGGGTTAGGGTTAGGGTTAGCACCAGGCCTAGGATAGTGTTAGTGTTAAGGTTAGCATCAGCCTTAGGATAGTGTTAGGGGTAGGGTTAGGGTTAGTATCAGCCGTAGGATAGTGTTATGGTTAGGGTTAGCCTCAGCCCTAGGATAGTGTTAGAGTTAGGGTTAGGGTTAGCATCAGCCCTAAAATAGTGTTAGGGTTAGGGTTAGGGTTATGATTAGCATCAGCCCTACGATCGTGTTAGGGTTAGGGTTAGGGTTAGCATCAGCCCAAGGATAGTGTTAGGGTTAGGGTTAGCATCAGCCCTAGGATAGTGTTAGGGTTAAGGTTAGGGTTAGCATCAGCCCTAGGATAGTGTTAGGGTTAGGGTTAGTCTCAGCCCTAGGAGAGTTGTAGGGTTAGGGTTAGGGTTAGTATCAGCCCTAGGATAGTGTTAGGGTTAGGGTTAAGGTTAGCATCAGCCCCAGGATAGTGTTAGGGTTAGGGTTAGCATCAGCCCTAGGATAGTGTTAGGGTTAGGGTTAGAATCAGCCGTAGGATAGTGTTAGGGTTAGGTTTAGGGTTAGCATCAGCCGTAGGATAGTGTTAGGGTTAGGGTTAGCATCATCCCTAGGATAGTGTTAGAGTTAGGGTTAGGGTTAGCATCAGCCCTAGGATAGTGTTAGGGTTAGGGTTAGCATCAGCCCTAGGATAGTGTTAGGCTTAGGGTTAGGGTTAGCATCAGCGCTAGGATAGTGTTAGGGTTACGGTTAGCCTCAGCCCTAGGAGAGTTGTAGGGTTAGGGTTAGAGTTAGCATCAGCCCTAGGATAGTGTTAGGGTTACGGTTAAGGTTAGCATCAGCCCTAGGATAGTGTTAGGGTTAGGGTTAGCATCAGCCCTAGGATAGTGTTAGGGTTAGGGTTAGGTTTAGCACCAGGCTTAGGATAGTGTTAGTGTTAGGGTTAGAATCAGCCTTAGGATAGTGTTAGGGTTAGGTTTAGGGTTAGCATCAGCCCTAGTATAGTGTTAGGATTAGTGTTAGCATCAGCTCTAGGATAGTGTTAGGGTTAGGGTTAGCCTCAGCCCTAGGAGAGTGTTAGGGTTAGCGTTAGCATCAGCCCTAGGATAGCGTTAGGGTTAGGGTTAGGGTTAGCATCAGCCCTAGGATAGTGTTAGGGTTAGGGTTAGTCTCAGCCCTAGGAGAGTTGTAGGGTTAGGGTTAGGGTTAGTATCAGCCCTAGGATAGTGTTAGGGTTAGGGTTAAGGTTAGCATCAGCCCTAGGATAGTGTTAGGGTTAGGGTTAGAATCAGCCCTAGAATAGTGTTAGGGTTAGGGTTAGGGTTAGCATCAGCCCAAGGATAGTGTTAGGGTTAGGGTTAGCATCAGCCCTAGGATAGTGTTAGCGTTAAGGTTAGGGTTAGCATCAGCCCTAGGATAGTGTTAGGGTTAGGGTTATCATGAGCCCTAGGATAGTGTTAGGGTTAGGGTTAGGGTTAGCATCAGGTTAGGATAGTGTTAGGGTTAGGGTTAGGGTAAGCATCAGCCCGAGGATAGTGTTAGGGTTAGGGTTAGCATCAGCCCTAGGATAGTGTTAGGGTTAGGGTTAGGGTTATCACCAGGCCTAGGATAGTGTTGGTGTAAGGGTTAGCATCAGGCCTAGGATAGTGTTAGAGTTAGGGTTAGGGTTAGCATCAGCCCTAGGATAGTGTTAGTGTTAGGGTTAGCATCATCCCTAGGATAGTGTTAGGGTTAGGTTTGGGTAAGCATCAGCCCTAGGATAGTGTTAGGGTTAGGGTTAGCATCAGCCCTAGGATAGTGTTAGGCTTAGGGTTAGGGTTAGCATCAGCGCTAGGATAGTGTTAGTGTTAGGGTTAGCCTCAGCCCTAGGAGAGTTGTAGGGTTAGGGTTAGAGTTAGCATCAGCCCTAGGATAGTGTTAGGGTTAGGGTTAAGGTTAGCATCAGCCCTAGGATAGTGTTAGGGTTAGGGTTAGCATCAGCCCTAGGATAGTGTTAGGGTTAGGGTTAGGTTTAGCACCAGGCTTAGGATAGTGTTAGTGTTAGGGTTAGAATCAGCCTTAGGATAGTGTTAGGGTTAGGTTTAGGGTTAGCATCAGCCCTAGTATAGTGTTAGGATTAGTGTTAGCATCAGCTCTAGGATAGTGTTAGGGTTAGGGTTAGCCTCAGCCCTAGGAGAGTGTTAGGGTTAGGGTTAGCATCAGCCCTAGGATAGTGTTAGGGTTAGGGTTAGTCTCAGCCCTAGGAGAGTTGTAGGGTTAGGGTTAGGGTTAGTATCAGCCCTAGGATAGTGTTAGGGTTAGGGTTAAGGTTAGCATCAGCCCTAGGATAGTGTTAGGGTTAGGGTTAGAATCAGCCCTAGGATAGTGTTAGGGTTAGGGTTAGAATCAGCCGTAGGATAGTGTTAGGGTTAGGTTTAGTGTTAGCATCAGCCGTAGGATAGTATTAGGGTTAGGGTTAACCTCAGCCCTAGGATAGTGTTAGAGTTAGGGTTAGGGTTAGCATCAGCCCTAGGATAGTGTTAGGGTTAGAGTTATCGTCAGCCCTAGGATAGTGTTAGGGTTAGGGTTAGGGTTAGCATCAGCCCTAGGATAGTGTTAGTGTTAGGGTTAGCATCAGCCCTAGGATAGTGTTAGCGTTAGGGTTAGGTTTAGCATCAGCCCTAGGATAGTGTTAGGGTAAGGGTTAGGGTTAGCATCAGCTCTAAGATAGTGTTAGGGTTATCGTTAGCCTCAGCCCTAGGAGAGTGTTAGGGTTAGGGTTAGGGTTAGCATCAGCCCTAGGATAGTGTTAGGGTTATCGTTAGCATCAGCCCTAGGATAGTGTTAGGGTTAGGGTTAGGGTTAGCATCAGCCGTAGGATAGTGTTAGGGTTAGGTTTAGCATCAGCCCTAGGATAGTGTTAGCGTTATGGTTAGGTTTAGCATCAGCCCTAGGATAGTGTTATGGTAAGGGTTAGGGTTAGCATCAGCCCTACGATAGTGTTAGGGTTAGGGTTAGGGTTAGCATCAGCCCTAGGATAGTGTTAGGGTTAGGGTTAGGGTTAGCTTCAGCCCTAGGATAGTGTTAGGGTTAGGGTTAGCATGAGCCCTAGGATATTGTAAGGGTTAGGGTTAGGGTTAGCACCAGGCCTAGGATAGTGTTAGTACTAGGGTTAGCATCAGCCTTAGGAGAGTGTTAGGGGTAGGGTTAGGGTTAGTATCAGCCGTAGGATAGTGTTAGGGTTAGGGTTAGCCTTAGCCCTAGGATAGTGTTAGAGTTAGGGTTAGGGTTAGCATCAGCCCTACGATAGTGTTAGGGTTAGGGTTAGGGTTATGATTAGCATCAGCCCTAGGATAGTGTTAGGGGTAGGTTTAGTGTTACCATCAGCCCTAGGATAGTGTTTGGGTTAGGGTTATCATCAGCCCTAGGATAGTGTTAGGGTTAGGGTTAGAGTTAGCATCAGGCCTAGGATAGTGTTAGGGTTAGGGTTAGCATCAGCCCTAGGATAGTGTTAGGGTTAGGGGTAGGGTTAGTACCAGGCCTAGGATAGTGTTAGTGTAAGGGTTAGCATCAGGCCTAGGATAGTGTTAGAGTTAGGGTTAGGGTTAGCTTCAGCCCTAGGATAGTGTTAGGGTTAGGGTTAGCATCAGCCCTAGGATAGCGTTAGGGTTAGGGTTAGGGGAAGCATCAGCCCTAGGATAGTGTTAGGGTTAGGGTTAGCATCAGCCCTAGGATAGTGTTAGGGTTAGGGTTAGGGTTAGCATCAGCCCTAGGATAGTGTTAGGGTTAAGGTTAGCCGCAGCCCTAGGAGAGTTGTAGGGTTAGGGTTAGGGTTCGCATCAGCCCTAGGATAGTGTTAGGGTTAGGGTTAGGGTTAGCACCAGGCCTAGGATAGTGTTAGTGTTAGCGTTAGAATCAGCCTTAGGATAGTGTTAGGGTTAGGTTTATGGTTAGCATCAGCCGTAGTATAGTGTTATGGTTAGTGTTAGCATCAGCCCTAGGATAGTGTTAGGGTTAGGGTTAGGGTAAGCATCAGCCCTAGGATAGTGATAGGGTTAGGGTTAGCATCAGCCCTAGAATAGTGTTAGGGTTAGGGTTAGGGTTAGCATCAGCCCTAGGTTAGTGTTAGGGTTAGGGTTAGCCTCAGCCCTAGGATATTGTTAGGGTTAGGGTTAGGGTTAGCACCAGGCCTAGGATAGTGTTAGGGTTAGGGTTAGCATCAGCCTAGGATAGTGTTACGGTTAGGGTTAGGGTTAGCATCAGCCCTAGGATAGTGTTAGGGTTAGGGTTAGCATCAGCCCTAGGATAGTGTTAGGGTTAGGGTTAGGGTTAGCATCAGCCCAAGGACAGTGTTAGGGTTAGGGTTAGCATCAGCCCTAGGAAAGTGTTATGGTTACGGTTAGGGTTATCATCAGCCCTAGGATAGTGTTAGGTTTAGGGTTAGCATCAGCCCTAGGATAGTGTTAGGGTTAGGGTTAGCATCAGCCTTAGGATAGTGTTACGGTTAGGGTTAGGGTTAGCATCAGCCCTAGGATAGTGTTAGGGTTAGGGTTAGCATCAGCCGATGGATAGTGTTAGGGTTAGGGTTAGCATCAGCCCTAGGAAACTGTTATGGTTAGGGTTAGGGTTATCATCAGCCGTAGGATAGTGTTAGGGTAAGGGTTAGTGTTAGCATCAGCCCTAGGATAGTGCTGGGATAGGGTTAGGGTTAGCATCAGCCCTAGGATATTGTTAGGGTTAGGGTTAGGGTTAGCACCAGGCCTAGGATAGTGTTAGTGTTAGGGTTAGCATCAGCCCTAGGATAGTGTTAGAGTTAGGGTTAGGGTTAGCATCAGCCCTAAGATAGTGTTAGGGTTAAGGTTAGGGTTAGCATCAGCCCTAGTATAGTGTTAGGGTTAGGGTTATCATCAGCCCTAGGATAGTGTTAGGGTTAGGGTTCAGGTTAGCATCAGGCCTAGGATAGTGTTAGGGTTAGGGTTAGGGTTAGCATCAGCCCTAGGATAGTGTTATGGTTAGGGTTAGGATCAGCCCTACGATTGTGTTAGGGTTAGTGTTAGGGTTATCTCCAGGCCTAGGATAGTGTTAGTGTCAGGGTTAGCATCAGGCCTAGGATAGTGTTAGAGTTAGGGTTAGGGTTAGCATCAGCCCTAGGATAGTGTTAGGGTTAGGGTTAGCATCAGCCCTAGGATAGTGTTAGGGTTAGGTTTGGGAAACATCAGCCCTAGGATAGTGTTAGGGTTAGGGTTAGCATCAGCCCTAGGATAGTGTTAGGGTTAGGGTTAGCCTCAGCCCCAGGAGAGTTGTAGGGTTAGCGTTAGGGTTAGCATCAGCCCTAGGATAGTGTTAGGGTTAGGGTTAAGGTTAGCATCAGCCCTAGGATAGTGTTAGGGTTAGGGTTAGCATCAGCCCTAGGATAGTGTTAATGTTATGGTTAGGGTTAGCACCAGGCCTAGGATAGTGTTAGTGTTAGGGTTAGAATCAGCCTTAGGATAGTGTTAGGGTTAGGTTTAGGGTTAGCATCAGCCCTAGTATAGTGTTAGGTTTAGTGTTAGCATCAGCCCTAGGATAGTGTTAGGGTTAGGGTTAGCCTCAGCCCTAGGAGAGTGTTAGGGTTAGGGTTAGGGTTAGCATCAGCCCTAGGATAGTGTTAGTGTTAGGGTTAGGGTTAGCATCAGCCCTAGGATAGTGTTAGGGTTAGGGTTAGGGTTAGCTTCAGCCAAAGGATAATGTTAGGGTTAGGGTTAGCATCAGCCCTAGGATATTGTTAGGGTTAGGGTTAGGGTTAGCACCAGGCCTAGGATAGTGTTAGTGTTAAGGTTAGCATCAGCCTTAGGATAGTGTTAGGGGTAGGGTTAGGGTTAGTATCAGCCGTAGGATAGTGTTATGGTTAGGGTTAGCCTCAGCCCTAGGATAGTGTTAGAGTTAGGGTTAGGGTTAGCATCAGCCCTAAAATAGTGTTAGGGTTAGGGTTAGGGTTATGATTAGCATCAGCCCTACGATAGTGTTAGGGTTAGGGTTAGGGTTAGCATCAGCCCAAGGATAGTGTTAGGGTTAGGGTTAGCATCAGCCCTAGGATAGTGTTAGGGTTAAGGTTAGGGTTAGCATCAGCCCTAGGATAGTGTTAGGGTTAGGGTTAGTCTCAGCCCTAGGAGAGTTGTAGGGTTAGGGTTAGGGTTAGTATCAGCCCTAGGATAGTGTTAGGGTTAGGGTTAAGGTTAGCATCAGCCCCAGGATAGTGTTAGGGTTAGGGTTAGCATCAGCCCTAGGATAGTGTTAGGGTTAGGGTTAGAATCAGCCGTAGGATAGTGTTAGGGTTAGGTTTAGGGTTAGCATCAGCCGTAGGATAGTGTTAGGGTTAGGGTTAGCATCATCCCTAGGATAGTGTTAGAGTTAGGGTTAGGGTTAGCATCAGCCCTAGGATAGTGTTAGGGTTAGGGTTAGCATCAGCCCTAGGATAGTGTTAGGCTTAGGGTTAGGGTTAGCATCAGCGCTAGGATAGTGTTAGGGTTACGGTTAGCCTCAGCCCTAGGAGAGTTGTAGGGTTAGGGTTAGAGTTAGCATCAGCCCTAGGATAGTGTTAGGGTTACGGTTAAGGTTAGCATCAGCCCTAGGATAGTGTTAGGGTTAGGGTTAGCATCAGCCCTAGGATAGTGTTAGGGTTAGGGTTAGGTTTAGCACCAGGCTTAGGATAGTGTTAGTGTTAGGGTTAGAATCAGCCTTAGGATAGTGTTAGGGTTAGGTTTAGGGTTAGCATCAGCCCTAGTATAGTGTTAGGATTAGTGTTAGCATCAGCTCTAGGATAGTGTTAGGGTTAGGGTTAGCCTCAGCCCTAGGAGAGTGTTAGGGTTAGGGTTAGCATCAGCCCTAGGATAGTGTTAGGGTTAGGGTTAGGGTTAGCATCAGCCCTAGGATAGTGTTAGGGTTAGGGTTAGTCTCAGCCCTAGGAGAGTTGTAGGGTTAGGGTTAGGGTTAGTATCAGCCCTAGGATAGTGTTAGGGTTAGGGTTAAGGTTAGCATCAGCCCTAGGATAGTGTTAGGGTTAGGGTTAGAATCAGCCCTAGAATAGTGTTAGGGTTAGGGTTAGGGTTAGCATCAGCCCAAGGATAGTGTTAGGGTTAGGGTTAGCATCAGCCCTAGGATAGTGTTAGCGTTAAGGTTAGGGTTAGCATCAGCCCTAGGATAGTGTTAGGGTTAGGGTTATCATGAGCCCTAGAATAGTGTTAGGGTTAGGGTTAGGGTTAGCATCAGGTTAGGATAGTGTTAGGGTTAGGGTTAGGGTAAGCATCAGCCCGAGGATAGTGTTAGGGTTAGGGTTAGCATCAGCCCTAGGATAGTGTTAGGGTTAGGGTTAGGGTTATCACCAGGCCTAGGATAGTGTTGGTGTAAGGGTTAGCATCAGGCCTAGGATAGTGTTAGAGTTAGGGTTAGGGTTAGCATCAGCCCTAGGATAGTGTTAGTGTTAGGGTTAGCATCATCCCTAGGATAGTGTTAGGGTTAGGTTTGGGTAAGCATCAGCCCTAGGATAGTGTTAGGGTTAGGGTTAGCATCAGCCCTAGGATAGTGTTAGGCTTAGGGTTAGGGTTAGCATCAGCGCTAGGATAGTGTTAGTGTTAGGGTTAGCCTCAGCCCTAGGAGAGTTGTAGGGTTAGGGTTAGAGTTAGCATCAGCCCTAGGATAGTGTTAGGGTTAGGGTTAAGGTTAGCATCAGCCCTAGGATAGTGTTAGGGTTAGGGTTAGCATCAGCCCTAGGATAGTGTTAGGGTTAGGGTTAGGTTAAGCACCAGGCTTAGGATAGTGTTAGTGTTAGGGTTAGAATCAGCCTTAGGATAGTGTTAGGGTTAGGTTTAGGGTTAGCATCAGCCCTAGTATAGTGTTAGGATTAGTGTTAGCATCAGCTCTAGGATAGTGTTAGGGTTAGGGTTAGCCTCAGCCCTAGGAGAGTGTTAGGGTTAGGGTTAGCATCAGCCCTAGGATAGTGTTAGGGTTAGGGTTAGTCTCAGCCCTAGGAGAGTTGTAGGGTTAGGGTTAGGGTTAGTATCAGCCCTAGGATAGTGTTAGGGTTAGGGTTAAGGTTAGCATCAGCCCTAGGATAGTGTTAGGGTTAGGGTTAGAATCAGCCCTAGGATAGTGTTAGGGTTAGGGTTAGAATCAGCCGTAGGATAGTGTTAGGGTTAGGTTTAGTGTTAGCATCAGCCGTAGGATAGTATTAGGGTTAGGGTTAACCTCAGCCCTAGGATAGTGTTAGAGTTAGGGTTAGGGTTAGCATCAGCCCTAGGATAGTGTTAGGGTTAGAGTTATCGTCAGCCCTAGGATAGTGTTAGGGTTAGGGTTAGGGTTAGCATCAGCCCTAGGATAGTGTTAGTGTTAGGGTTAGCATCAGCCCTAGGATAGTGTTAGCGTTAGGGTTAGGTTTAGCATCAGCCCTAGGATAGTGTTAGGGTAAGGGTTAGGGTTAGCATCAGCTCTAAGATAGTGTTAGGGTTATCGTTAGCCTCAGCCCTAGGAGAGTGTTAGGGTTAGGGTTAGGGTTAGCATCAGCCCTAGGATAGTGTTAGGGTTATCGATAGCATCAGCCCTAGGATAGTGTTAGGGTTAGGGTTAGGGTTAGCATCAGCCGTAGGATAGTGTTAGGGTTAGGTTTAGCATCAGCCCTAGGATAGTGTTAGCGTTATGGTTAGGTTTAGCATCACCCCTAGGATAGTGTTATGGTAAGGGTTAGGGTTAGCATCAGCCCTACGATAGTGTTAGGGTTAGGGTTAGGGTTAGCATCAGCCCTAGGATAGTGTTAGGGTTAGGGTTAGGGTTAGCTTCAGCCCTAGGATAGTGTTAGGGTTAGGGTTAGCATGAGCCCTAGGATATTGTAAGGGTTAGGGTTAGGGTTAGCACCAGGCCTAGGATAGTGTTAGTACTAGGGTTAGCATCAGCCTTAGGAGAGTGTTAGGGGTAGGGTTAGGGTTAGTATCAGCCGTAGGATAGTGTTAGGGTTAGGGTTAGCCTTAGCCCTAGGATAGTGTTAGAGTTAGGGTTAGGGTTAGCATCAGCCCTACGATAGTGTTAGGGTTAGGGTTAGGGTTATGATTAGCATCAGCCCTAGGATAGTGTTAGGGTTAGGTTTAGTGTTACCATCAGCCCTAGGATAGTGTTTGGGTTAGGGTTATCATCAGCCCTAGGATAGTGTTAGGGTTAGGGTTAGAGTTAGCATCAGGCCTAGGATAGTGTTAGGGTTAGGGTTAGCATCAGCCCTAGGATAGTGTTAGGGTTAGGGGTAGGGTTAGTACCAGGCCTAGGATAGTGTTAGTGTAAGGGTTAGCATCAGGCCTAGGATAGTGTTAGAGTTAGGGTTAGGGTTAGCTTCAGCCCTAGGATAGTGTTAGGGTTAGGGTTAGCATCAGCCCTAGGATAGCGTTAGGGTTAGGGTTAGGGCAAGCATCAGCCCTAGGATAGTGTTAGCGTTAGGGTTAGCATCAGCCCTAGGATAGTGTTAGGGTTAGGGTTAGGGTTAGCATCAGCCCTAGGATAGTGTTAGGGTTAAGGTTAGCCTCAGCCCTAGGAGAGTTGTAGGGTTAGGGTTAGGGTTCGCATCAGCCCTAGGATAGTGTTAGGGTTAGGGTTAGGGTTAGCACCAGGCCTAGGATAGTGTTAGTGTTAGCGTTAGAATCAGCCTTAGGATAGTGTTAGGGTTAGGTTTATGGTTAGCATCAGCCGTAGTATAGTGTTATGGTTAGTGTTAGCATCAGCCCTAGGATAGTGTTAGGGTTAGGGTTAGGGTAAGCATCAGCCCTAGGATAGTGATAGGGTTAGGGTTAGCATCAGCCCTAGAATAGTGTTAGGGTTAGGGTTAGGGTTAGCATCAGCCCTAGGTTAGTGTTAGGGTTAGGGTTAGCCTCAGCCCTAGGATATTGTTAGGGTTAGGGTTAGGGTTAGCACCAGGCCTAGGATAGTGTTAGGGTTAGGGTTAGCATCAGCCTAGGATAGTGTTACGGTTAGGGTTAGGGTTAGCATCAGCCCTAGGATAGTGTTAGGGTTAGGGTTAGCATCAGCCCTAGGATAGTGTTAGGGTTAGGGTTAGGGTTAGCATCAGCCCAAGGACAGTGTTAGGGTTAGGGTTAGCATCAGCCCTAGGAAAGTGTTATGGTTACGGTTAGGGTTATCATCAGCCCTAGGATAGTGTTAGGTTTAGGGTTAGCATCAGCCCTAGGATAGTGTTAGGGTTAGGGTTAGCATCAGCCTTAGGATAGTGTTACGGTTAGGGTTAGGGTTAGCATCAGCCCTAGGATAGTGTTAGGGTTAGGGTTAGCATCAGCCGATGGATAGTGTTAGGGTTAGGGTTAGCATCAGCCCTAGGAAACTGTTATGGTTAGGGTTAGGGTTATCATCAGCCGTAGGATAGTGTTAGGGTAAGGGTTAGTGTTAGCATCAGCCCTAGGATAGTGCTGGGATAGGGTTAGGGTTAGCATCAGCCCTAGGATATTGTTAGGGTTAGGGTTAGGGTTAGCACCAGGCCTAGGATAGTGTTAGTGTTAGGGTTAGCATCAGCCCTAGGATAGTGTTAGAGTTAGGGTTAGGGTTAGCATCAGCCCTAAGATAGTGTTAGGGTTAAGGTTAGGGTTAGCATCAGCCCTAGTATAGTGTTAGGGTTAGGGTTAGCTTCAGCCCTAGTATAGTGTTAGGGTTAGGGTTATCATCAGCCCTAGGATAGTGTTAGGGTTAGGGTTCAGGTTAGCATCAGGCCTAGGATAGTGTTAGGGTTAGGGTTAGGGTTAGCATCAGCCCTAGGATAGTGTTATGGTTAGGGTTAGCATCAGCCCTACGATTGTGTTAGGGTTAGTGTTAGGGTTATCTCCAGGCCTAGGATAGTGTTAGTGTCAGGGTTAGCATCAGGCCTAGGATAGTGTTAGAGTTAGGGTTAGGGTTAGCATCAGCCCTAGGATAGTGTTAGGGTTAGGGTTAGCATCAGCCCTAGGATAGTGTTAGGGTTAGGTTTGGGAAACATCAGCCCTAGGATAGTGTTAGGGTTAGGGTTAGCATCAGCCCTAGGATAGTGTTAGGGTTAGGGTTAGGGTTAGGATCAGCCCTAGGATAGTGTTAGGGTTAGGGTTAGCCTCAGCCCCAGGAGAGTTGTAGGGTTAGCGTTAGGGTTAGCATCAGCCCTAGGATAGTGTTAGGGTTAGGGTTAAGGTTAGCATCAGCCCTAGGATAGTGTTAGGGTTAGGGTTAGCATCAGCCCTAGGATAGTGTTAATGTTATGGTTAGGGTTAGCACCAGGCCTAGGATAGTGTTAGTGTTAGGGTTAGAATCAGCCTTAGGATAGTGTTAGGGTTAGGTTTAGGGTTAGCATCAGCCCTAGTATAGTGTTAGGTTTAGTGTTAGCATCAGCCCTAGGATAGTGTTAGGGTTAGGGTTAGCCTCAGCCCTAGGAGAGTGTTAGGGTTAGGGTTAGCATCAGCCCTAGGATAGTGTTAGGGTTAGGGTTAGGGTTAGCATCAGCCCTAGGATAGTGTTAGGGTTAGGGTTAGTCTCAGCCCTAGTAGAGTTGTAGGGTTAGGGTTAGGGTTAGCATCAGCCCTAGGATAGTGTTAGGGTTAGGGTTAAGGTTAGCATCACCCCTAGGATAGTGTTAGGGTTAGGGTTAGCGTCAGCCCTAGGATTGTGTTAGGGTTAGGGTTAGAATCAGCCGTAGGATAGTGTTAGGGTTAGGTTTAGGGTTAGCATCAGCCGTAGGATAGTGTTAGGGTTAGGGTTAGCCTCAGCCCTAGGATAGTGTTAGAGTTAGGGTTAGGGTTAGCATCAGCCCTAGGATAGTGTTAGGGTTAGGGTTAGGGTTAGCATCAGCCCTGGGATAGTGTTAGTGTTAGGGTTAGCATCAGCCCTAGGATACTGTTAGGGTTAGGGTTAGGGTTAGCATCAGGCCTAGGATAGTGTTAGTGTTAGGGTTAGCATCAGCCCTAGGATAGTGTAGGGTTAGGGTTAGGGTTAGCATCAGCCCTAGGATAGTGTTATTGTAAGGGTTAGGCTTAGCATCAGCCCTAGGATAGTGTTAGGGTTAGGGTTAGGGTTAGCATCAGCCCTAGGATAGTGTTAGGGTTAGGGTTAGGGTTAGCTTCAGCCCTAGGATAGTGTTAGGGTTAGGGTTAGCATGAGCCCTAGGATATTGTTAGGGTTAGGTTTAGGGTTAGCACCAGGCCTAGGATAGTGTTAGTTCTAGGGTTAGCATCAGCCTTAGGATAGTGTTAGGGGTAGGGTTAGGGTTAGTATCAGCCGTAGGATAGTGTTAGGGTTAGGGTTAGCCTCAGCCCAAGCATAGTGTTAGAGTTAGGGTTAGGGTTAGCATCAGCCCTAAGATAGTGTTAGGGTTAGGGTTAGGGTTATGATTAGCATCAGCCCTAGGATAGTCTTAGGGTTAGGGTTAGGGTTAGCATCAGCCCAAGGATAGTGTTAGGGTTAGGGTTAGCATCAGCCTTAGGATAGTGTTAGGGTTAGGGTTAGGGTTAGCATCAGCCCTAGGATAGTGTTAGGGTTAGGGTTATCATCAGCCTTAGGATAGTGTTATGGTTAGGGTTAGGGTTAGCATCAGCCCTAGGATAGTGTTAGGGTTAGGGTTAGCATCAGCCCTAGGATAGTGTTACGGTTAGGGTTAGGGTTAGCACCAGGCCTAGGATAGTGTTAGTGTAAGGGTTAGCATGAGGCCTAGGATAGTGTTAGAGTTAGGGTTAGGGTTAGCATCAGCCCTAGGATAGTGTTAGGGTTAGGGTTAGCATCAGCCCTAGGATAGTGTTAGGGTTAGGGTTAGGGTTAGCTTCAGCCCTAGGATAGTGTTAGGGTTAGGGTTAGCATGAGCCCTAGGATATTGTTAGGGTTAGGGTTAGGGTTATCTTCAGCCCTAGGATAGTGTTAGGGTTAGGGTTAGCATGAGCCCTAGGATATTGTCAGGGTTAGGGTTAAGGTTAGCACCAGGCCTAGGATAGTGTTAGTTCTAGGGTTAGCATCAGCCTTAGGATAGTGTTAGGGGTAGGGTTAGGGTTAGTATTAGCCGTAGGATAGTGTTAGGGTTAGGGTTAGCCTCAGCCCTAGGATAGTGTTAGAGTTAGGGTTAGGGTTAGCATCAGCCCTAGGATAGTGTTAGTGTTAGGGTTAGCATCAGCCCTAGGATAGTGTTAGGGTTAGGGTTAGGGTTAGCATCAGGCCTAGGATAGTGTTAGTGTTAGGGTTAGCATAAGCCCTAGGATAGTGTTAGGGTTAGGGTTAGGGTTAGCATCAGCCATAGGATAGTGTTAGTGTTAGGGTTAGCATCAGCCCTAGGATAGTGTTACGGTTAGGGTTAGGGTTAGCATCAGCCCTAGGATAGTGTGAGGGTTATGGTTAGCATCAGCCCTAGGATAGTGTTAGGGTTAGGGTTAGGGTTAGCATCCTCTCTAGGATAGTGTTAGGGTTAGGGTTAGGGTTAGCATCAGCCCTAGGATAGTGTAAGGGTTAGGGTTAGGGTTAGCATCTGGCCTAGGATAGTGTTCGAGTTAGGGTTAGCATCAGCCCTAGGATAGTGTTAGGGTTAGGGTTAGGGTTAGCATCAGCCCTAGGATAGTGTTAGGGTTAGAGTTAGCATCAGCCCTAGGATAGTGTTAGGGTTAGGGTTAGGGTTAGCATCAGCCCTAGGATAGTGTTAGGGTTAGGGTTAGCATCAGCCCTAGGATAGTGTTACGGTTAGGGTTAGGGTTAGCACCAGGCCTAGGATAGTGTTAGTGTAAGGGTTAGCATGAGGCCTAGGATAGTGTTAGAGTTAGGGTTAGGGTTAGCATCAGCCCTAGGATAGTGTTAGGGTTAGGGTTAGCATCAGCCCTAGGATAGTGTTAGGGTTAGGGTTAGGGTTAGCTTCAGCCCTAGGATAGTGTTAGGGTTAGGGTTAGCATGAGCCCTAGGATATTGTCAGGGTTAGGGTTAGGGTTAGCACCAGGCCTAGGATAGTGTTAGTTCTAGGGTTAGCATCAGCCTTAGGATAGTGTTAGGGGTAGGGTTAGGGTTAGTATGAGCCGTAGGATAGTGTTAGGGTTAGGGTTAGCATCAGCGCTAGCATAGTGTTAGGGTTAGGGTTAGGGTTAGCATCAGCCCTAGGATAGTGTTAGTGTTAGGGTTAGCATCAGCGCTAGCATAGTGTTAGGGTTAGGGTTAGGTTTAGCATCAGCCCTAGGATAGTGTTAGGGTAAGGGTTAGGGTTAGCATCAGCTCTAAGATAGTGTTAGGGTTAGGGTTAGCCTCAGCCCTAGGAGAGTGTTAGGGTTAGGGTTAGGGTTAGCATCAGCCCTAGGATAGTGTTAGGGTTATTGTTAGCATCAGCCCTAGGAGAGTGTTAGGGTTAGGGTTAGGGTTAGCATCAGCCGTAGGATAGTGTTAGGGTTAGGTTTAGCATCAGCCCTAGGAAAGTGTTAGCGTTATGGTTAGGTTTAGCATCAGCCCTAGGATAGTGTTATGGTAAGGGTTAGGGTTAGCATCAGCCCTACGATAGTGTTAGGGTTAGGGTTAGGGTTAGCATCAGCCCTAGGATAGTGTTAGGGTTAGGGTTAGGGTTAGTTTCAGCCCTAGGATAGTGTTAGGGTTAGGGTTAGCATGAGCCCTAGGATATTGTAAGGGTTAGGGTTAGGGTTAGCAACAGTCCTAGGATAGTGTTAGTACTAGGGTTAGCATCAGCCTTAGGATAGTGTTAGGGGTAGGGTTAGGGTTAGTATCAGCCGTAGGATAGTGTTAGGGTTAGGGTTAGGGTTAGCATCAGCCCAAGGACAGTGTTAGGGTTAGGGTTAGCATCAGCCCTAGGAAAGTGTTATGGTTACGGTTAGGGTTATCATCAGCCCTAGGATAGAGTTAGGTTTAGGGTTAGCATCAGCCCTAGGATAGTGTTATGGTTAGGGTTATCATCAGCCTAAGGATAGTGTTACGGTTAGGGTTAGGGTTAGCATCAGCCCTAGGATAGTGTTAGGGTTAGGGTTAGCATCAGCCGATGGATAGTGTTAGGGTTAGGGTTAGCATCAGCCCTAGGAAACTGTTATGGTTAGGGTTAGGGTTATCATCAGCCGTAGGATAGTGTTAGGGTTAGGGTTAGCCCCAGCCCTAGGAAAGTGTTAGGGTTAGGGTTAGGGTTAGCATCAGCCCTAGGATAGTGTTTTTGTTAGGGTTTGCCTCAGCCCTAGGAGAGTGTTAGGGTTAGGACTAGGGTTACCATCAGCCCTAGGATAGTGTTAGGGTTAGGGATAGAATCAGCCCTAGGATAGTGTAGGGTTATGGTTAGGTTTAGCATCAGCCCTAGGATAGTGTTAGGGTAAGGGTTAGTGTTAGCATCAGCCCTAGGATAGTGCTGGGATAGGGTTAGGGTTAGCATCAGCCCTAGGATATTGTTAAGGTTAGGGTTAGGGTTAGCACCAGGCCTAGGATAGTGTTAGTGTTAGGGTTAGCATCAGCCTTAGGATAGTGTTAGGGGTAGGGTTAGGGTTAGTATCAGCCGTAGGATAGTGTTATGGTTAGGGTTAGCCTCAGCCCTAGGATAGTGTTAGAGTTAGGGTTAGGGTTAGCATCAGCCCTAAGATAGTGTTAGGGTTAAGGTTAGGGTTAGCATCAGCCCTAGTATAGTGTTAGGGTTAGGGTTAGCTTCAGCCCTAGTATAGTGTTAGGGTTAGGGTTATCATCAGCCCTAGGATAGTGTTAGGGTTAGGGTTCAGGTTAGCATCAGGCCTAGGATAGTGTTAGGGTTAGGGTTAGGGTTAGCATCAGCCCTAGGATAGTGTTATGGTTAGGGTTAGCATCAGCCCTACGATTGTGTTAGGGTTAGTGTTAGGGTGATCACCAGGCCTAGGATAGTGTTAGTGTCAGGGTTAGCATCAAGCCTAGGATAGTGTTAGAGTTAGGGTTAGGGTTAGCATCAGCCCTAGGATAGTGTTAGGGTTAGGGTTAGCATCAGCCCTAGGATAGTGTTAGGGTTAGGTTTGGGAAACATCAGCCCTAGGATAGTGTTAGGGTTAGGGTTAGCATCAGCCCTAGGATAGTGTTAGGGTTAGGGTTAGGGTTAGGATCAGCCCTAGGATAGTGTTAGGGTTAGGGTTAGCCTCAGCCCCAGGAGAGTTGTAGGGTTAGCGTTAGGGTTAGCATCAGCCCTAGGATAGTGTTAGGGTTAGGGTTAGCATCAGCCCTAGGATAGTGTTAATGTTATGGTTAGGGTTAGCACCAGGCCTAGGATAGTGTTAGTGTTAGGGTTAGAATCAGCCTTAGGATAGTGTTAGGGTTAGGTTTAGGGTTAGCATCAGCCCTAGTATAGTGTTAGGTTTAGTGTTAGCATCAGCCCTAGGATAGTGTTAGGGTTAGGGTTAGCCTCAGCCCTAGGAGAGTGTTAGGGTTAGGGTTAGCATCAGCCCTAGGATAGTGTTAGGGTTAGGGTTAGGGTTAGCATCAGCCCTAGGATAGTGTTAGGGTTAGGGTTAGTCTCAGCCCTAGTAGAGTTGTAGGGTTAGGGTTAGGGTTAGCATCAGCCCTAGGATAGTGTTAGGGTTAGGGTTAAGGTTAGCATCACCCCTAGGATAGTGTTAGGGTTAGGGTTAGCGTCAGCCCTAGGATTGTGTTAGGGTTAGGGTTAGAATCAGCCGTAGGATAGTGTTAGGGTTAGGTTTAGGGTTAGCATCAGCCGTAGGATAGTGTTAGGGTTAGGGTTAGCCTCAGCCCTAGGATAGTGTTAGAGTTAGGGTTAGGGTTAGCATCAGCCCTAGGATAGTGTTAGGGTTAGGGTTAGGGTTAGCATCAGCCCTGGGATAGTGTTAGTGTTAGGGTTAGCATCAGCCCTAGGATACTGTTAGGGTTAGGGTTAGGGTTAGCATCAGGCCTAGGATAGTGTTAGTGTTAGGGTTAGCATCAGCCCTAGGATAGTGTAGGGTTAGGGTTAGGGTTAGCATCAGCCCTAGGATAGTGTTATTGTAAGGGTTAGGCTTAGCATCAGCCCTAGGATAGTGTTAGGGTTAGGGTTAGGGTTAGCATCAGCCCTAGGATAGTGTTAGGGTTAGGGTTAGGGTTAGCTTCAGCCCTAGGATAGTGTTAGGGTTAGGGTTAGCATGAGCCCTAGGATATTGTTAGGGTTAGGTTTAGGGTTAGCACCAGGCCTAGGATAGTGTTAGTTCTAGGGTTAGCATCAGCCTTAGGATAGTGTTAGGGGTAGGGTTAGGGTTAGTATCAGCCGTAGGATAGTGTTAGGGTTAGGGTTAGCCTCAGCCCAAGCATAGTGTTAGAGTTAGGGTTAGGGTTAGCATCAGCCCTAAGATAGTGTTAGGGTTAGGGTTAGGGTTATGATTAGCATCAGCCCTAGGATAGTCTTAGGGTTAGGGTTAGGGTTAGCATCAGCCCAAGGATAGTGTTAGGGTTAGGGTTAGCATCAGCCTTAGGATAGTGTTAGGGTTAGGGTTAGGGTTAGCATCAGCCCTAGGATAGTGTTAGGGTTAGGGTTATCATCAGCCCTAGGATAGTGTTAGGGTTAGGGTTAGGGTTAGCATCAGGCCTAGGATAGTGTTAGGGTTAGGGTTAGGGTTAGCATCAGCCCTAGGATAGTGTTAGGGTTAGGGTTAGCATCAGCCCTAGGATAGTGTTACGGTTAGAGTTAGGGTTAGCACCAGGCCTAGGATAGTGTTAGTGTAAGGGTTAGCATGAGGCCTAGGATAGTGTTAGAGTTAGGGTTAGGGTTAGCATCAGCCCTAGGATAGTGTTAGGGTTAGGGTTAGCATCAGCCCTAGGATAGTGTTAGGGTTAGGGTTAGGGTTAGCTTCAGCCCTAGGATAGTGTTAGGGTTAGGGTTAGCATGAGCCCTAGGATATTGTTAGGGTTAGGGTTAGGGTTATCTTCAGCCCTAGGATAGTGTTAGGGTTAGGGTTAGCATGAGCCCTAGGATATTGTCAGGGTTAGGGTTAAGGTTAGCATCAGGCCTAGGATAGTGTTAGTTCTAGGGTTAGCATCAGCCTTAGGATAGTGTTAGGGGTAGGGTTAGGGTTAGTATTAGCCGTAGGATAGTGTTAGGGTTAAGGTTAGCCTCAGCCCTAGGATAGTGTTAGAGTTAGGGTTAGGGTTAGCATCAGCCCTAGGATAGTGTTAGTGTTAGGGTTAGCATCAGCCCTAGGATAGTGTTAGGGTTAGGGTTAGGGTTAGCATCAGGCCTAGGATAGTGTTAGTGTTAGGGTTAGCATAAGCCCTAGGATAGTGTTAGGGTTAGGGTTAGGGTTAGCATCAGCCATAGGATAGTGTTAGTGTTAGGGTTAGCATCAGCCCTAGGATAGTGTTACGGTTAGGGTTAGGGTTAGCATCAGCCCTAGGATAGTGTGAGGGTTATGGTTAGCATCAGCCCTAGGATAGTGTTAGGGTTAGGGTTAGGGTTAGCATCTGCTCTAGGATAGTGTTAGGGTTAGGGTTAGGGTTAGCATCAGCCCTAGGATAGTGTAAGGGTTAGGGTTAGGGTTAGCATCTGGCCTAGGATAGTGTTAGAGTTAGGGTTAGCATCAGCCCTAGGATAGTGTTAGGGTTAGGGTTAGGGTTAGCATCAGCCCTAGGATAGTGTTAGGGTTAGAGTTAGCATCAGCCCTAGGATAGTGTTAGGGTTAGGGTTAGGGTTAGCATCAGCCCTAGGATAGTGTTAGGGTTAGGGTTAGCATCAGCCCTAGGATAGTGTTACGGTTAGGGTTAGGGTTAGCACCAGGCCTAGGATAGTGTTAGTGTAAGGGTTAGCATGAGGCCTAGGATAGTGTTAGAGTTAGGGTTAGGGTTAGCATCAGCCCTAGGATAGTGTTAGGGTTAGGGTTAGCATCAGCCCTAGGATAGTGTTAGGGTTAGGGTTAGGGTTAGCTTCAGCCCTAGGATAGTGTTAGGGTAAGGGTTAGGGTTAGTTTCAGCCCTAGGATAGTGTTAGGGTTAGGGTTAGCATGAGCCCTAGGATATTGTCAGGGTTAGGGTTAGGGTTAGCACCAGGCCTAGGATAGTGTTAGTTCTGGGGTTAGCATCAGCCTTAGGATAGTGTTAGGGGTAGGGTTAGGGTTAGTATTAGCCGTAGGCTAGTGTTAGGGTTAGGGTTAGCATCAGCGCTAGCATAGTGTTAGGGTTAGGGTTAGGGTTAGCATCAGCCCTAGGATAGTGTTAGTGTTAGGGTTAGCATCAGCGCTAGCATAGTGTTAGGGTTAGGGTTAGGTTTAGCATCAGCCCTAGGATAGTGTTAGGGTAAGGGTTAGGGTTAGCATCAGCTCTAAGATAGTGTTAGGGTTAGGGTTAGCCTCAGCCCTAGGAGAGTGTTAGGGTTAGGGTTAGGGTTAGCATCAGCCCTAGGATAGTGTTAGGGTTATTGTTAGCATCAGCCCTAGGAGAGTGTTAGGGTTAGGGTTAGGGTTAGCATCAGCCGTAGGATAGTGTTAGGGTTAGGTTTAGCATCAGCCCTAGGAAAGTGTTAGCGTTATGGTTAGGTTTAGCATCAGCCCTAGGATAGTGTTATGGTAAGGGTTAGGGTTAGCATCAGCCCTACGATAGTGTTAGGGTTAGGGTTAGGGTTAGCATCAGCCCTAGGATAGTGTTAGGGTTAGGGTTAGGGTTAGTTTCAGCCCTAGGATAGTGTTAGGGTTAGGGTTAGCATGAGCCCTAGGATATTGTAAGGGTTAGGGTTAGGGTTAGCAACAGTCCTAGGATAGTGTTAGTACTAGGGTTAGCATCAGCCTTAGGATAGTGTTAGGGGTAGGGTTAGGGTTAGTATCAGCCGTAGGATAGTGTTAGGGTTAGGGTTAGCCTTAGCCCTAGGATAGTGTTAGAGTTAGGGTTAGGGTTAGCATCAGCCCTACGATAGTGTTAGGGTTAGGGTTAGGGTTATGATTAGCATCAGCCCTAGGATAGTGTTAGGGTTAGGCTTAGGGTTAGCATCAGCCAAAGGATAGTGTTAGGGTTAGGGTTAGCATCAGCCCTAGGATAGTGTTAGGGTTAGGGTTAGGGTTAGCATCAGCCCTAGGATAGTGTTTGGGTTAGGGTTATCATCAGCCCTAGGATAGTATTAGGGTTAGGGTTAGAGTTAGCATCAGGCCTAGGATAGTGTTAGGGTTAGGGTTAGCATCAGCCCTAGGATAGTGTTAGGGTTAGGGGTAGGGTTGGTACCAGGCCTAGGATAGTGTTAGTGTAAGGGTTAGCATCAGGCCTAGGATAGTGTTAGAGTTAGGGTTAGGGTTAGCATCAGCCCTAGGATAGTGTTAGGGTTAGGGTTAGCATCAACCCTAGGATAGTGTTAGGGTTAGGGTTAGGGTAAGCATCAGCCCTAGGATAGTGTTAGGGTTAGGGTTAGCATCAGCCCTAGGATAGTGTTAGGGTTAAGGTTAGCCTCAGCCCTAGGAGAGTTGTAGGGTTAGGGTTAGGGTTCGCATCAGCCCTAGGATAGTGTTAGGGTTAGGGTTAGGGTTAGCACCAGGCCTAGGATAGTGTTAGTGTTAGCGTTAGAATCAGCCCTAGGATAGTGTTAGGGTTAGGGTTAGGGTAAGCATCAGCCCTAGGATAGTGATAGGGTTAGGGTTAGCATCAGCCCTAGAATAGTGTTAGGGTTAGGGTTAGGGTTAGCATCAGCCCTAGGATAGTGTTAGGGTTAGGGTTAGGGTTAGCTTCAGCCCTAGGATAGTGTTAGGGTCAGGGTTAGCATGAGCCCTAGGATATTGTTAGGGTTAGGTTTAGGGTTAGCTTCAGCATTAGTATAGTGTTAGGGTTAGGGTTAGCATGAGCCCTAGGATATTGTTAGGGTTACGGTTAGGGTTAGCACCAGGCCTGGGATAGTGTTAGTTCTAGGGTTAGCATCAGCCTTAGGATAGTGTTAGTGGTAGGGTTAGGGTTAGTATTAGCCGTAGGATATCGTTAGGTTTAGGGTTAGCCTCAGCCCTAGGATAGTGTTAGAGTTAGGGTTAGGGTTAGCATCAGCCCTAAGATAGTGTTAGGGTTAGGGTTAGGGTTATGATTAGCATCAGCCCTAGGATAGTGTTAGGGTTAGGGTTAGGGTTAGCATCAGCCCTAGGATAGTGTTAGGGTTAGGGTTAGCATCAGCCCTAGGATAGTGTTAGGGTTAGGGTTAGGGTGAGCATCAGTCCTAGGATAGTGTTAGGGTTAGGGTTAGCCTCAGCCCTAGGAGAGTTGTAGGGTTAGGGTTAGGGTTAGCATCAGCCCTAGGATAGTGTTACGGTTAGGGTTAAGGTTAGCATCAGTCCAAGGATAGTGTTAGGGTTAGGGTTAGCATCAGCCCTAGGATAGTGTTAGGGTTAGGGATAGGGTTAGCACCAGGCCTAGGATAGTGTTAGTGTTAGGGTTAGAATCAGCCTTAGGATAGTGTTAGGGTTAGGTTTAGGGTTAGCATCAGCCGTAGGATAATGTTAGGGTTAGTGTTAGCATCAGCCCTAGGATAGTGTTAGGGTTAGGGTTAGGGTAAGCACCAGCCCTAGGATAGTGTTAGGGTTAGGGTTAGCATCAGCCCTAGAATAGTGTTAGGGTTAGGGTTAGGGTTAGCATCAGCCCTAGGTTAGTGTTAGGGTTAGGGTTAGTCTCAGCCCTAGGATATTGTTAGGGTTAGGGTTAAGGTTAGCACCAGGCCTAGGATAGTGTTAGGGATAGGGTTAGCATCAGCTTTAGGATAGTGTTACGGTTAGGGTTAGGGCTAGCATCAGCCCTAGGATAGTCTTAGTGTTAGGGTTAGCATCAGCCCTAGGATAGTGTTATTGTTAGGGTTAGGGTTAGCATCAGCCCAAGGATAGTGTTAGGGTTAGGGTTAGCATCAGCCCTAGGAAAGTGTTATGGTTAGGGTTAGGGTTATCATCAGCCGTAGGATAGTGTTAGGGTTAGGGTTAGCATCAGCCCTAGGATAGTGTTAGGGTTAGGGTTAGCATCAGCCTTAGGATAGTGTTACGGTTAGGGTTAGGGTTAGCATCAGCCCTAGGACAGTGTTAGGGTTAGGGTTAGCATCAGCCCTAGGATAGTGTTAGGGTTAGGGTTAGGGTTAGCATCAGCCCAAGGATAGTGTTAGGGTTAGGTTTAGCATCAGCCATAGGAAAGTGTTATGGTTAGGGTTAGGGTTATCATCACCCGTAGGATAGTGTTAGGGTTAGGGTTAGCCTCAGCCCTAGGATAGTGTTAGGGTTAGGGTTAGGGTTAGCATCAGCCCTAGGATAGTGTAAGGGTTAGGGTTAGGGTTAGCATCTGGCCTAGGATAGTGTTAGAGTTAGGGTTAGCATCAGCCCTAGAATAGTGTTAGGGTTAGGGTTAGGGTTAGCATCAGCCCTAGGTTAGTGTTAGGGTTAGGGTTCGCCTCAGCCCTAGGATATTGTTAGGGTTAGCGTTAGGGTTAGCACCAGGCCTAGGATAGTATTAGGGTTAGGGTTAGCATCAGCCTAGGATAGTGTTACGGTTCGGGTTAGGGTTAGCATCAGCCCTAGGATAGTGTTAGGGTTAGGATTAGCATCAGCCCCTAGGATAGTGTTAGGGTTAGGGTTAGGGTTAGCATCAGCCCAAGGATAGTGTTAGGGTTAGGGTTAGCATCAGCCCTAGGAAAGTGTCATGGTTAGGGTTAGGGTTATCATCAGCCCTAGGATAGTGTTAGGGTTAGGGTTATCATCAGCCCTAGGATAGTGTTAGGGTTAGGGTTAGCATCAGCCTTAGGATAGTGTTACGGTTAGGGTTAGGGTTAGCATCAGCCCTAGGATAGTGTTAGGGTTAGGGTTAGGGTTAGCTTCAGCCCTAGGATAGTGTTAGGGTCAGGGTTAGCATGAGCCCTAGGATATTGTTAGGGTTAGGTTTAGGGTTAGCTTCAGCCCTAGCATAGTGTTAGTGTTAGGGTTAGCATGAGCCCTAGGATATTGTTAGGGTTACGGTTAGGGTTAGCACCAGGCCTGGGATAGTGTTAGTTCTAGGGTTAGCATCAGCCTTAGGATAGTGTTAGTGGTAGGGTTAGGGTTAGTATTAGCCGTAGGATATCGTTAGGTTTAGGGTTAGCCTCAGCCCTAGGATAGTGTTAGAGTTAGGGTTAGGGTTAGCATCAGCCCTAAGATAGTGTTAGGGTTAGGGTTAGGGTTATGATTAGCATCAGCCCTAGGATAGTGTTAGGGTTAGGGTTAGGGTTAGCATCAGCCCTAGGATAGTGTTAGGGTTAGGGTTAGCATCAGCCCTAGGATAGTGTTAGGGTTAGGGTTAGGGTGAGCATCAGTCCTAGGATAGTGTTAGGGTTAGGGTTAGCCTCAGCCCTAGGAGAGTTGTAGGGTTAGGGTTAGGGTTAGCATCAGCCCTAGGATAGTGTTACGGTTAGGGTTAAGGTTAGCATCAGTCCAAGGATAGTGTTAGGGTTAGGGTTAGCATCAGCCCTAGGATAGTGTTAGGGTTAGGGATAGGGTTAGCACCAGGCCTAGGATAGTGTTAGTGTTAGGGTTAGAATCAGCCTTAGGATAGTGTTAGGGTTAGGTTTAGGGTTAGCATCAGCCGTAGGATAATGTTAGGGTTAGTGTTAGCATCAGCCCTAGGATAGTGTTAGGGTTAGGGTTAGGGTAAGCACCAGCCCTAGGATAGTGTTAGGGTTAGGGTTAGCATCAGCCCTAGAATAGTGTTAGGGTTAGGGTTAGGGTTAGCATCAGCCCTAGGTTAGTGTTAGGGTTAGGGTTAGTCTCAGCCCTAGGATATTGTTAGGGTTAGGGTTAAGGTTAGCACCAGGCCTAGGATAGTGTTAGGGATAGGGTTAGCATCAGCTTTAGGATAGTGTTACGGTTAGGGTTAGGGCTAGCATCAGCCCTAGGATAGTCTTAGTGTTAGGGTTAGCATCAGCCCTAGGATAGTGTTATTGTTAGGGTTAGGGTTAGCATCAGCCCAAGGATAGTGTTAGGGTTAGGGTTAGCATCAGCCCTAGGAAAGTGTTATGGTTAGGGTTAGGGTTATCATCAGCCGTAGGATAGTGTTAGGGTTAGGGTTAGCATCAGCCCTAGGATAGTGTTAGGGTTAGGGTTAGCATCAGCCTTAGGATAGTGTTACGGTTAGGGTTAGGGTTAGCATCAGCCCTAGGACAGTGTTAGGGTTAGGGTTAGCATCAGCCCTAGGATAGTGTTAGGGTTAGGGTTAGGGTTAGCATCAGCCCAAGGATAGTGTTAGGGTTAGGTTTACCATCAGCCATAGGAAAGTGTTATGGTTAGGGTTAGGGTTATCATCACCCGTAGGATAGTGTTAGGGTTAGGGTTAGCCTCAGCCCTAGGATAGTGTTAGGGTTAGGGTTAGGGTTAGCATCAGCCCTAGGATAGTGTAAGGGTTAGGGTTAGGGTTAGCATCTGGCCTAGGATAGTGTTAGAGTTAGGGTTAGCATCAGCCCTAGAATAGTGTTAGGGTTAGGGTTAGGGTTAGCATCAGCCCTAGGTTAGTGTTAGGGTTAGGGTTCGCCTCAGCCCTAGGATATTGTTAGGGTTAGCGTTAGGGTTAGCACCAGGCCTAGGATAGTATTAGGGTTAGGGTTAGCATCAGCCTAGGATAGTGTTACGGTTCGGGTTAGGGTTAGCATCAGCCCTAGGATAGTGTTAGGGTTAGGATTAGCATCAGCCCTAGGATAGTGTTAGGGTTAGGGTTAGGGTTAGCATCAGCCCAAGGATAGTGTTAGGGTTAGGGTTAGCATCAGCCCTAGGAAAGTGTCATGGTTAGGGTTAGGGTTATCATCAGCCCTAGGATAGTGTTAGGGTTAGGGTTATCATCAGCCCTAGGATAGTGTTAGGGTTAGGGTTAGCATCAGCCTTAGGATAGTGTTACGGTTAGGGTTAGGGTTAGCATCAGCCCTAGGATAGTGTTAGGGTTAGGGTTAGGGTTAGCTTCAGCCCTAGGATAGTGTTAGGGTCAGGGTTAGCATGAGCCCTAGGATATTGTTAGGGTTAGGTTTAGGGTTAGCTTCAGCCCTAGCATAGTGTTAGTGTTAGGGTTAGCATGAGCCCTAGGATATTGTTAGGGTTACGGTTAGGGTTAGCACCAGGCCTGGGATAGTGTTAGTTCTAGGGTTAGCATCAGCCTTAGGATAGTGTTAGTGGTAGGGTTAGGGTTAGTATTAGCCGTAGGATAGCGTTAGGGTTAGGGTTAGCCTCAGCCCTAGGATAGTGTTAGAGTTAGGGTTAGGGTTAGCATCAGCCCTAAGATAGTGTTAGGGTTAGGGTTAGGGTTATGATTAGCATCAGCCCTAGGATAGTGTTAGGGTTAGGGTTAGGGTTAGCATCAGCCCTAGGATAGTGTTAGGGTTAGGGTTAGCATCAGCCCTAGGATAGTGTTAGGGTTAGGGTTAGGGTGAGCATCAGTCCTAGGATAGTGTTAGGGTTAGGGTTAGCCTCAGCCCTAGGAGAGTTGTAGGGTTAGGGTTAGGGTTAGCATCAGCCCTAGGATAGTGTTACGGTTAGGGTTAAGGTTAGCATCAGTCCTAGGATAGTGTTAGGGTTAGGGTTAGCATCAGCCCTAGGATAGTGTTAGGGTTAGGGATAGGGTTAGCACCAGGCCTAGGATAGTGTTAGTGTTAGGGTTAGAATCAGCCTTAGGATAGTGTTAGGGTTAGGTTTAGGGTTAGCATCAGCCGTAGGATAATGTTAGGGTTAGTGTTAGCATCAGCCCTAGGATAGTGTTAGGGTTAGGGTTAGGGTAAGCACCAGCCCTAGGATAGTGTTAGGGTTAGGGTTAGCATCAGCCCTAGAATAGTGTTAGGGTTAGGGTTAGGGTTAGCATCAGCCCTAGGTTAGTGTTAGGGTTAGGGTTAGTCTCAGCCCTAGGATATTGTTAGGGTTAGGGTTAAGGTTAGCACCAGGCCTAGGATAGTGTTAGGGATAGGGTTAGCATCAGCTTTAGGATAGTGTTACGGTTAGGGTTAGGGCTAGCATCAGCCCTAGGATAGTGTTAGTGTTAGGGTTAGCATCAGCCCTAGGATAGTGTTATTGTTAGGGTTAGGGTTAGCATCAGCCCAAGGATAGTGTTAGGGTTAGGGTTAGCATCAGCCCTAGGAAAGTGTTATGGTTAGGGTTAGGGTTATCATCAGCCGTAGGATAGTGTTAGGGTTAGGGTTAGCATCAGCCCTAGGATAGTGTTAGGGTTAGGGTTAGCATCAGCCTTAGGATAGTGTTACGGTTAGGGTTAGGGTTAGCATCAGCCCTAGGACAGTGTTAGGGTTAGGGTTAGCATCAGCCCTAGGATAGTGTTAGGGTTAGGGTTAGGGTTAGCATCAGCCCAAGGATAGTGTTAGGGTTAGGTTTAGCATCAGCCCTAGGAAAGTGTTATGGTTAGGGTTAGGGTTATCATCACCCGTAGGATAGTGTTAGGGTTAGGGTTAGCCTCAGCCCTAGGATAGTGTTAGGGTTAGGGTTAGGGTTAGCATCAGCCCTAGGATAGTGTAAGGGTTAGGGTTAGGGTTAGCATCTGGCCTAGGATAGAGTTAGAGTTAGGGTTAGCATCAGCCCTAGGATAGTGTTAGGGTTAGGGTTAGGGTTAGCATCAGCCCTAGGATAGTGTTAGGGTTAGAGTTAGCATCAGCCCTAGGATAGTGTTAGGGTTAGTGTTAGGGTTAGCATCAGCCCTAGGATAGTGTTAGGGTTAGGGTTAGGGTTAGCATCAGCCCTAGGATAGTGTTTGGGTTAGGGTTATCATCAGCCCTAGGATAGTGTTAGGGTTAGGGTTAGAGTTAGCATCAGGCCTAGGATAGTGTTAGGGTTAGGGTTAGCATCAGCCCTAGGATAGTGTTAGGGTTAGGGTTAGCATCAGCCCTAGGAAAGTGTTATGGTTAGGGTTAGGGTTATCATCACCCGTAGGATAGTGTTAGGGTTAGGGTTAGCCTCAGCCCTAGGATAGTGTTAGGGTTAGGGTTAGGGTTAGCATCAGCCCTAGGATAGTGTAAGGGTTAGGGTTAGGGTTAGCATCTGGCCTAGGATAGTGTTAGAGTTAGGGTTAGCATCAGCCCTAGGATAGTGTTAGGGTTAGGGTTAGGGTTAGCATCAGCCATAGGATAGTGTTAGGGTTAGAGTTAGCATCAGCCCTAGGATAGTGTTAGGGTTAGTGTTAGGGTTAGCATCAGCCCTAGGATAGTGTTAGGGTTAGGGTTAGGGTTAGCATCAGCCCTAGGATAGTGTTTCGGTTAGGGTTATCATCAGCCCTAGTATAGTGTTAGGGTTAGGGTTAGAGTTAGCATCAGGCCTAGGATAATGTTAGGGTTAGGGTTAGCATCAGCCCTAGGATAGTGTTAGGGTTAGAGGTAGGGTTAGTACCAGGCCTAGGATAGTGTTAGTGTAAGGGTTAGCATCAGGCCTAGGATAGTGTTAGAGTTAGGGTTAGGGTTAGCATCAGCCCTAGGATAGTGTTAGGGTTAGGGTTAGCATCAGCCCTAGGATAGTGTTAGGGTTAGGGTTAGGGTAAGCATCAGCCCTAGGATAGTGTTAGGGTTAGGGTTAGCATCAGCCCTAGGATAGTGTTAGGGTTAAGGTAGCCTCAGACCTAGGAGAGTTGTAGGGTTAGGGTTAGGGTTCGCATCAGCCCTAGGATAGTGTTAGGGTTAGGGTTAGGGTTAGCACCAGGCCTAGGATAGTGTTAGTGTTAGCGTTAGAATCAGCCCTAGGATAGTGTTAGGGTTAGGGTTAGGGTAAGCATCAGCCCTAGGATAGTGATAGGGTTAGGGTTAGCATCAGCCCTAGAATAGTGTTAGGGTTAGGGTTAGGGTTAGCATCAGCCCTAGGTTAGTGTTAGGGTTAGGGTTCGCCTCAGCCCTAGGATATTGTTAGGGTTAGCGTTAGGGTTAGCACCAGGCCTAGGATAGTGTTAGGGTTAGGGTTAGCATCAGCCTAGGATAGTGTTACGGTTAGGGTTAGGGTTAGCATCAGCCCTAGGATAGTGTTAGGGTTAGGGTTAGCATCAGCCCTAGGATAGTGTTAGGGTTAGGGTTAGGGTTAGCATCAGCCCAAGGATAGTGTTAGGGTTAGGGTTAGCATCAGCCCTAGGAAAGTGTTATGGTTAGGGTTAGGGTTATCCTCAGCCCTAGGATAGTGTTAGGGTTAGGGTTATCATCAGCCCTAGGATAGTGTTAGGGTTAGGGTTAGCATCAGCCTTAGGATAGTGTTACGGTTAGCGTTAGGGTTAGCATCAGCCCTAGGATTGTGTTAGGGTTATGGTTAGGGTTAGCTTCAGCCCTAGGATAGTGTTAGTGTCAGGGTTAGCATGAGCCCTAGGATATTGTTAGGGTTAGGGTTAGGGTTAGCTTCAGCCCTAGGATACTGTTAGGGTTAGGGTTAGCATGAGCCCTAGGATATTGTTAGGGTTAGGGTTAGGGTTAGCACCAGGCCTAGGATAGTGTTAGTTCTAGGGTTAGCATCAGCCTTAGGATAGTGTTAGTGGTAGGGTTAGGGTTAGTATTAGCCGTAGGATAGCGTTAGGGTTAGGGTTAGCCTCAGCCCTAGGATAGTGTTAGAGTTAGGGTTAGGGTTAGCATCAGCCCTAAGATAGTGTTAGGGTTAGGGTTAGGGTTATGATTAGCATCAGCCCTAGGATAGTGTTAGGGTTAGGGTTAGGGTTAGCATCAGCCCTAGGATAGTGTTAGGGTTAGGGTTAGCATCAGCCCTAGGATAGTGTTAGGGTTAGGGTTAGGGTGAGCATCAGTCCTAGGATAGTGTTAGGGTTAGGGTTAGCCTCAGCCGTAGGAGAGTTGTAGGGTTAGGGTTAGGGTTAGCATCAGCCCTAGGATAGTGTTAGGTTTAGGGTTAAGGTTAGCATCAGTCCTAGGATAGTGTTAGGGTTAGGGTTAGCATCATGCCTAGGATAGTGTTAGGGTTAGGGTTAGGGTTAGCACCAGGCCTAGGATAGTGTTAGTGTTAGGGTTAGAATCAGCCTTAGGATAGTGTTAGGGTTAGGTTTAGGGTTAGCATCAGCCGTAGGATAATGTTAGGGTTAGTGTTAGCATCAGCCCTAGGATAGTGTTATGGTTAGGGTTAGGGTAAGCACCAGCCCTAGGATAGTGTTAGGGTTAGGGTTAGCATCAGCCCTAGAATAGTGTTAGGGTTAGCGTTAGGGTTAGCATCAGCCCTAGGTTAGTGTTAGGGTTAGGGTTAGTCTCAGCCCTAGGATATTGTTAGGGTTAGGGTTACGGTTAGCACCAGGCCTAGGATAGTGTTAGGGTTAGGGTTATCATCAGCCCTAGGATAGTGTTAGGGTTAGGGTTAGCATCAGCCTTAGGATAGTGTTACGGTTAGGGTTAGGGTTAGCATCAGCCCTAGGATAGTGTTAGGGTTAGGGTTAGGGTTAGCTTCAGCCCTAGGATAGTGTTAGGGTCAGGGTTAGCATGAGCCCTAGGATATTGTTAGGGTTAGGTTTAGGGTTAGCTTCAGCCCTAGCATAGTGTTAGTGTTAGGGTTAGCATGAGCCCTAGGATATTGTTAGGGTTACGGTTAGGGTTAGCACCAGGCCTGGGATAGTGTTAGTTCTAGGGTTAGCATCAGCCTTAGGATAGTGTTAGTGGTAGGGTTAGGGTTAGTATTAGCCGTAGGATAGCGTTAGGGTTAGGGTTAGCCTCAGCCCTAGGATAGTGTTAGAGTTAGGGTTAGGGTTAGCATCAGCCCTAAGATAGTGTTAGGGTTAGGGTTAGGGTTATGATTAGCATCAGCCCTAGGATAGTGTTAGGGTTAGGGTTAGGGTTAGCATCAGCCCTAGGATAGTGTTAGGGTTAGGGTTAGCATCAGCCCTAGGATAGTGTTAGGGTTAGGGTTAGGGTGAGCATCAGTCCTAGGATAGTGTTAGGGTTAGGGTTAGCCTCAGCCCTAGGAGAGTTGTAGGGTTAGGGTTAGGGTTAGCATCAGCCCTAGGATAGTGTTACGGTTAGGGTTAAGGTTAGCATCAGTCCTAGGATAGTGTTAGGGTTAGGGTTAGCATCAGCCCTAGGATAGTGTTAGGGTTAGGGATAGGGTTAGCACCAGGCCTAGGATAGTGTTAGTGTTAGGGTTAGAATCAGCCTTAGGATAGTGTTAGGGTTAGGTTTAGGGTTAGCATCAGCCGTAGGATAATGTTAGGGTTAGTGTTAGCATCAGCCCTAGGATAGTGTTAGGGTTAGGGTTAGGGTAAGCACCAGCCCTAGGATAGTGTTAGGGTTAGGGTTAGCATCAGCCCTAGAATAGTGTTAGGGTTAGGGTTAGGGTTAGCATCAGCCCTAGGTTAGTGTTAGGGTTAGGGTTAGTCTCAGCCCTAGGATATTGTTAGGGTTAGGGTTAAGGTTAGCACCAGGCCTAGGATAGTGTTAGGGATAGGGTTAGCATCAGCTTTAGGATAGTGTTACGGTTAGGGTTAGGGCTAGCATCAGCCCTAGGATAGTGTTAGTGTTAGGGTTAGCATCAGCCCTAGGATAGTGTTATTGTTAGGGTTAGGGTTAGCATCAGCCCAAGGATAGTGTTAGGGTTAGGGTTAGCATCAGCCCTAGGAAAGTGTTATGGTTAGGGTTAGGGTTATCATCAGCCGTAGGATAGTGTTAGGGTTAGGGTTAGCATCAGCCCTAGGATAGTGTTAGGGTTAGGGTTAGCATCAGCCTTAGGATAGTGTTACGGTTAGGGTTAGGGTTAGCATCAGCCCTAGGACAGTGTTAGGGTTAGGGTTAGCATCAGCCCTAGGATAGTGTTAGGGTTAGGGTTAGGGTTAGCATCAGCCCAAGGATAGTGTTAGGGTTAGGTTTAGCATCAGCCCTAGGAAAGTGTTATGGTTAGGGTTAGGGTTATCATCACCCGTAGGATAGTGTTAGGGTTAGGGTTAGCCTCAGCCCTAGGATAGTGTTAGGGTTAGGGTTAGGGTTAGCATCAGCCCTAGGATAGTGTAAGGGTTAGGGTTAGGGTTAGCATCTGGCCTAGGATAGTGTTAGAGTTAGGGTTAGCATCAGCCCTAGGATAGTGTTAGGGTTAGGGTTAGGGTTAGCATCAGCCCTAGGATAGTGTTAGGGTTAGAGTTAGCATCAGCCCTAGGATAGTGTTAGGGTTAGTGTTAGGGTTAGCATCAGCCCTAGGATAGTGTTAGGGTTAGGGTTAGGGTTAGCATCAGCCCTAGGATAGTGTTTGGGTTAGGGTTATCATCAGCCCTAGGATAGTGTTAGGGTTAGGGTTAGAGTTAGCATCAGGCCTAGGATAGTGTTAGGGTTAGGGTTAGCATCAGCCCTAGGATAGTGTTAGGGTTAGGGTTAGCATCAGCCCTAGGAAAGTGTTATGGTTAGGGTTAGGGTTATCATCACCCGTAGGATAGTGTTAGGGTTAGGGTTAGCCTCAGCCCTAGGATAGTGTTAGGGTTAGGGTTAGGGTTAGCATCAGCCCTAGGATAGTGTAAGGGTTAGGGTTAGGGTTAGCATCTGGCCTAGGATAGTGTTAGAGTTAGGGTTAGCATCAGCCCTAGGATAGTGTTAGGGTTAGGGTTAGGGTTAGCATCAGCCATAGGATAGTGTTAGGGTTAGAGTTAGCATCAGCCCTAGGATAGTGTTAGGGTTAGTGTTAGGGTTAGCATCAGCCCTAGGATAGTGTTAGGGTTAGGGTTAGGGTTAGCATCAGCCCTAGGATAGTGTTTCGGTTAGGGTTATCATCAGCCCTAGTATAGTGTTAGGGTTAGGGTTAGAGTTAGCATCAGGCCTAGGATAATGTTAGGGATAGGGTTAGCATCAGCCCTAGGATAGTGTTAGGGTTAGAGGTAGGGTTAGTACCAGGCCTAGGATAGTGTTAGTGTAAGGGTTAGCATCAGGCCTAGGATAGTGTTAGAGTTAGGGTTAGGGTTAGCATCAGCCCTAGGATAGTGTTAGGGTTAGGGTTAGCATCAGCCCTAGGATAGTGTTAGGGTTAGGGTTAGGGTAAGCATCAGCCCTAGGATAGTGTTAGGGTTAGGGTTAGCATCAGCCCTAGGATAGTGTTAGGGTTAAGGTAGCCTCAGACCTAGGAGAGTTGTAGGGTTAGGGTTAGGGTTCGCATCAGCCCTAGGATAGTGTTAGGGTTAGGGTTAGGGTTAGCACCAGGCCTAGGATAGTGTTAGTGTTAGCGTTAGAATCAGCCCTAGGATAGTGTTAGGGTTAGGGTTAGGGTAAGCATCAGCCCTAGGATAGTGATAGGGTTAGGGTTAGCATCAGCCCTAGAATAGTGTTAGGGTTAGGGTTAGGGTTAGCATCAGCCCTAGGTTAGTGTTAGGGTTAGGGTTCGCCTCAGCCCTAGGATATTGTTAGGGTTAGCGTTAGGGTTAGCACCAGGCCTAGGATAGTGTTAGGGTTAGGGTTAGCATCAGCCTAGGATAGTGTTACGGTTAGGGTTAGGGTTAGCATCAGCCCTAGGATAGTGTTAGGGTTAGGGTTAGCATCAGCCGTAGGATAGTGTTAGGGTTAGGGTTAGGGTTAGCATCAGCCCAAGGATAGTGTTAGGGTTAGGGTTAGCATCAGCCCTAGGAAAGTGTTATGGTTAGGGTTAGGGTTATCCTCAGCCCTAGGATAGTGTTAGGGTTAGGGTTATCATCAGCCCTAGGATAGTGTTAGGGTTAGGGTTAGCATCAGCCTTAGGATAGTGTTACGGTTAGCGTTAGGGTTAGCATCAGCCCTAGGATTGTGTTAGGGTTATGGTTAGGGTTAGCTTCAGCCCTAGGATAGTGTTAGTGTCAGGGTTAGCATGAGCCCTAGGATATTGTTAGGGTTAGGGTTAGGGTTAGCTTCAGCCCTAGGATACTGTTAGGGTTAGGGTTAGCATGAGCCCTAGGATATTGTTAGGGTTAGGGTTAGGGTTAGCACCAGGCCTAGGATAGTGTTAGTTCTAGGGTTAGCATCAGCCTTAGGATAGTGTTAGTGGTAGGGTTAGGGTTAGTATTAGCCGTAGGATAGCGTTAGGGTTAGGGTTAGCCTCAGCCCTAGGATAGTGTTAGAGTTAGGGTTAGGGTTAGCATCAGCCCTAAGATAGTGTTAGGGTTAGGGTTAGGGTTATGATTAGCATCAGCCCTAGGATAGTGTTAGGGTTAGGGTTAGGGTTAGCATCAGCCCTAGGATAGTGTTAGGGTTAGGGTTAGCATCAGCCCTAGGATAGTGTTAGGGTTAGGGTTAGGGTGAGCATCAGTCCTAGGATAGTGTTAGGGTTAGGGTTAGCCTCAGCCCTAGGAGAGTTGTAGGGTTAGGGTTAGGGTTAGCATCAGCCCTAGGATAGTGTTAGGTTTAGGGTTAAGGTTAGCATCAGTCCTAGGATAGTGTTAGGGTTAGGGTTAGCATCATGCCTAGGATAGTGTTAGGGTTAGGGTTAGGGTTAGCACCAGGCCTAGGATAGTGTTAGTGTTAGGGTTAGAATCAGCCTTAGGATAGTGTTAGGGTTAGGTTTAGGGTTAGCATCAGCCGTAGGATAATGTTAGTGTTAGTGTTAGCATCAGCCCTAGGATAGTGTTATGGTTAGGGTTAGGGTAAGCACCAGCCCTAGGATAGTGTTAGGGTTAGGGTTAGCATCAGCCCTAGAATAGTGTTAGGGTTAGCGTTAGGGTTAGCATCAGCCCTAGGTTAGTGTTAGGGTTAGGGTTAGTCTCAGCCCTAGGATATTGTTAGGGTTAGGGTTACGGTTAGCACCAGGCCTAGGATAGTGTTAGGGTTAGGGTTAGCATCAGCTTTAGGATAGTGTTACGGTTAGGGTTAGGGCTAGCATCAGCCCTAGGATAGTGTTAGTGTTAGGGTTAGCATCAGCCCTAGGATAGTGTTATTGTTAGGGTTAGGGTTAGCATCAGCAATAGGATAGTGTTAGGGTTAGGGTTAGCATCAGCCCTAGGATAGTGTTACGGTTAGGGTTAGCATCAGCCTTAGGATAGTGTTACGGTTAAGGTTAGGGTTAGCATCAGCCCAAGGACAGTGTTAGGGTTAGGGTTAGCATCAGCCCTAGGATAGTGTTAGGGTTAGGGTTAGGGTTAGCATCAGCCCTAGGAAAGTGTTATGGTTAGGGTTAGGGTTATCATCACCCGTAGGATAGTGTTAGTGTTAGGTTTAGCCTCAGCCCTAGGATAGTGTTAGGGTTAGGGTTAGGGTTAGCATCAGCCCTAGGATAGTGTAAGGGTTAGGGTTAGGGTTAGCATCTGGCCTAGGATAGTGTTAGAGTTAGGGTTAGCATCAGCCCTAGGATAGTGTTAGGGTTAGGGTTAGGGTTACCATCAGCCCTAGGATAGTGTTAGGGTTAGAGTTAGCATCAGCCCTAGGATAGTTTTAGGGTCAGGGTTAGGGTTAGCATCAGCCCTAGGATAGTGTTAGGGTTAGGGTTAGGGTTAGCATCAGCCCTAGGATAGTGTTAGGTTTAGGGTTAGGGTTAGCATGAGCCCTAGGATAATGTTAGGGTTAGGGTTAGCCTCAACCCTAGGAGAGTGTTAGCGTTAGATTTAGGGTTAGCATCAGCCCTAGGATAGTGTTAGGGTTAGGGATAGCATCAGCCCTAGGATAGTGTTAGGGTTATCGTTAGGTTTAGCATCAGCCCTAGGATAGTGTTAGGGTAAGGGTTAGGGTTAGCATCAGCCTAGGATAGTGTTAGGGTTAAGGTTAGGGTTAGCATCAGCCCTAGGATAGTGTTAGTGTTAGGGTTAGAATCAGCCCCAGGATAGTGTTAGGGTTAGGGTTAGGGTTAGCATCAGCCCTAGGGTAGTGTTAGAGTTAGGGTCAGCCTCAGCCCTAGGAGAGTGTTAGGGTTAGGGTTAGGGTTAGCATCAGCCCTAGGATAGTGTTAGTGTTAGGGTTAGCATCAGCGCTAGCATAGTGTTAGGGTTAGGGTTAGCCTCAGCCCTAGGAGAGTGTTAGGGTTAGGGTTAGGGTTAGCATCAGCCCTAGGATAGTGTTAGGGTTATTGTTAGCATCAGCCCTAGGATAGTGTTAGGGTTAGGGTTAGGGTTAGCATCAGCCGTAGGATAGTGTTAGGGTTAGGTTTAGCATCAGCCCTAGGATAGTGTTAGGGTAAGGGTTAGGGTTACCATCAGCTCTAAGATAGTGTTAGGGTTAGGGTTAGCCTCAGCCCTAGGAGAGTGTTAGCGTTAGGGTTAGGGTTAGCATCAGCCCTAGGATAGTGTTAGGGTTATTGTTAGCATCAGCCCTAGGATAGTGTTAGGGGTAGGGTTAGGGTTAGTATCAGCCATAGGATAGTGTTAGGGTTAGGGTTAGCCTTAGCCCTAGGATAGTGTTAGAGTTAGGGTTACGGTTAGCATCAGCCCTACGATAGTGTTAGGGTTAGGGTTAGGGTTATGATTAGCATCAGCCCTAGGATAGTGTTAGGGTTAGGGTTAGCATCAGCCCTAGGATAGTGTTAGGGTTAGGGTTAGGGTTAGCATCAGCCCTAGGATAGTGTTTGGGTTAGGGTTATCATCAGCCCTAGGATAGTGTTAGGGTTAGGGTTAGAGTTAGCATCAGGCCTAGGATAGTGTTAGAGTTAGGGTTAGCATCAGCCCTAGGATAGTGTTAGGGTTAGGGGTAGGGTTAGTACCAGGCCTAGGATAGTGTTAGTGTAAGGGTTAGCATCAGGCCTAGGATAGTGTTAGAGTTAGGGTTAGGGTTAGCATCAGCCCTAGGATAGTGTTAGGGTTAGGGTTAGCATCAGCCCTAGGATAGTGTTAGGGTTAGGGTTAGGGTAAGCATCAGCCCTAGGATAGTGTTAGGGTTAGGGTTAGCATCAGCCCTAGGATAGTGTTAGGGTTAAGGTTAGCCTCAGCCCTAGGAGAGTTGTAGGGTTAGAGTTAGGGTTCGCATCAGCCCTAGGATAGTGTTAGGGTTAGGGTTAGGGTTAGCACCAGGCCTAGGATAGTGTTAGTGTTAGCGTTAGAATCAGCCTTAGGATAGTGTTAGGGTTAGGTTTATGGTTAGCATCAGCCGTAGGATAGTGTTAGGGTTAGTGTTAGCATCAGCCCTAGGATAGTGTTAGGGTTAGGGTTAGGGTAAGCATCAGCCCTAGGATAGTGATAGGGTTAGGGTTAGCATCAGCCCTAGAATAGTGTTAGGGTTAGGGTTAGGGTTAGCATCAGCCCTAGGTTAGTGTTAGGGTTAGGGTTCGCCTCAGCCCTAGGATATTGTTAGGGTTAGCGTTAGGGTTAGCACCAGGCCTAGGATAGTGTTAGGGTTAGGGTTAGCATCAGCCTAGGATAGTGTTACGGTTAGGGTTAGGGTTAGCATCAGCCCTAGGATAGTGTTAGGGTTAGGGTTAGCATCAGCCCTAGGATAGTGTTAGGGTTAATGTTAGGGTTAGCATCAGCCCAAGGATAGTGTTAGGGTTAGGGTTAGCCTCAGCCCTAGGAGAGTGTTATGGTTAGGGTTAGGGTTATCATCAGCCCTAGGATAGTGTTAGGGTTAGGGTTATCATCAGCCCTAGGATAGTGTTAGGGTTAGGGTTAGCATCAGCCTTAGGATAGTGTTACGGTTAGGGTTAGGGTTAGCATCACCCCTAGGATAGTGTTAGGGTTAGGGTTAGCATCACCCCTAGGATAGTGTTAGGGTTAGGGTTAGCATCAGCCCTAGGATTGTGTTAGGGTTAGGGTTAGAATCAGCCGTAGGATAGTGTTAGTGTTAGGTTTCGGGTTAGCATCAGCCGTAGGATAGTGTTAGGGTTAGGGTTAGCCTCAGCCCTAGGATAGTGTTAGAGTTAGGGTTAGGGTTAGCATCAGCCCTAGGATAGTGTTAGGGTTAGGGTTAGGGTTAGCATCAGCCCTAGGATAGTGTTAGTGTTAGGGTTAGCATCAGCCCTAGGATAGTGTTAGGGTTAGGGTTAGGGTTAGCATCAGGCCTAGGATAGTGTTAGTGTTAGGGTTAGCATCAGCCCTAGGATAGTGTAGGGTTAGGGTTAGGGTTAGCATCAGCCCAAGGATAGTGTTATTGTAAGGGTTAGGGTTAGCATCAGCCCTAGGATAGTGTTAGGGTTAGGGTTAGGGTTAGCATCAGCCCTAGGATAGTGTTAGGGTTAGGGTTACGGTTAGCTTCAGCCCTAGGATAGTGTTAGGGTTAGGGTTAGCATGAGCCCTAGGATATTGTTAGGGTTAGGTTTAGGGTTAGCACCACGCCTAGGATAGTGTTAGTTCTAGGGTTAGCATCAGCCTTAGGATAGTGTTAGGGGTAGGGTTAGGGTTAGTATCAGCCGTAGGATAGTGTTAGGGTTAGGGTTAGCCTCAGCCCTAGGATAGTGTTAGAGTTAGGGTTAGGGTTAGCATCAGCCCTAAGATAGTGTTAGGATTAGGGTTAGGGTTATGATTAGCATCAGCCCTAGGATAGTGTTAGGGTTAGGGTTAGGGTTAGCATCAGCCCAAGGATAGTGTTAGGGTTAGGGTTAGCATCAGCCTTAGGATAGTGTTAGGGTAAGGGTTAGGGTTATCATCAGCCCTAGGATAGTGTTAGGGTTAGGGTTAGGGTTAGCATCAGGCCTAGGATAGTGTTAGGGTTAGGGTTAGGGTTAGCATCTGCCCTAGGATAGTGTTAGGGTTAGGGTTAGCATCAGCCCTAGGATAGTGTTAGGGTTAGGGTTAGGGTTAGCACCAGGCCTAGGATAGTGTTAGTGTAAGGGTTAGCATCAGGCCTAGGATAGTGTTAGAGTTAGGGTTAGGGTTAGCATCAGCCCTAGGATAGTGTTAGGGTTAGGGTTAGCATCAGCCCTAGGATAGTGTTAGGGTTAGGGTTAGGGTTAGCTTCAGCCCTAGGATCGTGTTAGGGTTAGGGTTAGCATGAGCCCTAGGATATTGTTAGGGTTAGGGTTAGGGTTAGCTTCAGCCCTAGGATAGTGTTAGGGTTAGGGTTAGCATGAGCCCTAGGATATTGTTAGGGTTAGGGTTAGGGTTAGCACCAGGCCTAGGATAGTGTTAGTTCTAGGGTTAGCATCAGCCTTAGGATAGTGTTAGGGGTAGGGTTAGGGTTAGTATTAGCCGTAGGATAGTGTTAGGGTTAGGGTTAGCCTCAGCCCTAGGATAGTGTTAGAGTTAGGGTTAGGGTTAGCATCAGCCCTAAGATAGTGTTAGGGTTAGGGTTAGGGTTATGATTAGCATCAGCCCTAGGATAGTGTTAGGGTTAGGGTTAGGGTTAGCATCAGCCCTAGGATAGTGTTAGGGTTAGGGTTAGCATCAGCCCTAGGATAGTGTTAGGGTTAGGGTTAGGGTGAGCATCAGTCCTAGGATAGTGTTAGGGTTAGGGTTAGCCTCAGCCCTAGGAGAGTTGTAGGGTTAGGGTTAGGGTTAGCATCAGCCCTAGGATAGTGTTAGGGTTAGGGTTAAGGTTAGCATCAGTCCTAGGATAGTGTTAGGGTTAGGGTTAGCATCAGCCCTAGGATAGTGTTAGGGTTAGGGTTAGGGTTAGCACCAGGCCTAGGATAGTGTTAGTGTTAGGGTTAGAATCAGCCTTAGGATAGTGTTAGGGTTAGGTTTAGGGTTAGCATCAGCCGTAGGATAATGTTAGGGTTAGTGTTAGCATCAGCCCTAGGATAGTGTTAGGGTTAGGGTTAGCATCAGCCCTAGGATAGTGTTAGGGTTAGGGTTAGGGTTAGCACCTGGCATAGGATAGTGTTAGTGTAAGGGTTAGCATCAGGCCTAGGATAGTGTTTGAGTTAGGGTTAGGGTTAGCGTGAGCCCTAGGATAGTGTTAGGGTTAGGGTTAGCATCAGCCCTAGGATAGTGTTAGGGTTATGGTTAGGGTTAGCTTCAGCCCTAGGATAGTGTTAGGGTTAGGGTTAGCATCAGCCCTAGGATAGTGTTAGGGTTAGGGTTAGGGTTAGCTTCAGCCCTAGGATAGTGTTAGGGTTAGGGTTAGCATGAGCCCTAGGATATTGTTAGGGTTAGGGTTAGGGTTAGCACCAGGCCTAGGATAGTGTTAGTTCTAGGGTTAGCATCAGCCTTAGGATAGTGTTAGTGGTAGGGTTAGGGTTAGCATCAGCCCTAAGATAGTGTTAGGGTTAGGGTTAGGGTTAGGGTTAGCATCAGCCCTAGGATAGTGTTAGTGTTAGGGTTAGGGTGAGCATCAGTCGTAGGATAGTGTTAGGGTTAGGGTTAGCCTCAGCCCTAGGAGAGTTGTAGGGTTAGTGTTAGGGTTAGCATCAGCCCTAGGATAGTGTTAGGGTTAGGGTTAAGGTTAGCATCAGTCCTAGGATAGTGTTAGGGTTAGGGTTAGCATCAGCCCTAGGATAGTGTTAGGGTTAGGGTTAGGGTTATCACCAGGCCTAGGATAGTGTTAGTGTTAGGGTTAGAATCAGCCTTAGGATAGTGTTAGGGTTAGGTTTAGGGTTAGCATCAGCCGTAGGATAATGTTAGGGTTAGTGTTATCATCAGCCCTAGGATAGTGTTAGGGTTAGGGTTAGGGTAAGCACCAGCCCTAGGATAGTGTTAGGGTTAGGGTTAGCATCAGCCCTAGAATAGTGTTAGGGTTAGGGTTAGGGTTAGCATCAGCCCTAGGTTAGTGTTAGGGTTAGGGTTAGTCTCAGCCCTAGGATATTGTTAGGGTTAGGGTCACGGTTAGCACCAGGCCTAGGATAGTGTTAGGGTTAGGGTTAGCATCAGCTTTAGGATAGTGTTACGGTTAGGGTTAGGGCTAGAATCAGCCCTAGGATAGTGTTAGTGTTAGGGTTAGCATCAGCCCTAGGATAGTGTTATTGTTAGGGTTAGGGTTAGCATCAGCCCTAGGATAGTGTTAGGGTTAGGGTTAGCATCAGCCCTAGGAAAGTGTTATGGTTAGGGATAGGGTTATCATCAGCCGGAGGATAGTGTTAGGGTTAGGGTTAGCATCAGCCCTAGGATAGTGTTAGGGTTAGGGTTAGCATCAGCCTTAGGATAGTGTTACGGTTAGGGTTAGGGTTAGCATCAACCCTAGGACAGTGTTAGGGTTAGGGTTAGCATCAGCTCTAGGATAGTGTTAGGGTTAGGGTTAGGGTTAGCATCAGCCCAAGGATAGTGTTAGGGTTAGGGTTTGCCTCAGCCCTAGGAGAGTGTTAGGGTTAGGGATAGGGTTAGCATCAGGCCTAGGATAGTGTTAGGGTTAGAGTTAGCATCAGCCCTAGGATAGAGTAAGGGTTAGGGTTAGGGTTAGCATCAGCCCTAGGATAGTGTTAGGGTTAGGGCTATGGTTAGCATCAGCCCTAGGATAGTGTTAGGGTTAGGGTTAGCCTCAGCCCTAGGAGAGTGTTAGGGTTAGGTTTAGGGTTACCATCAGCCCTAGGATAGTGTTAGGGTTAGGGATAGCATCAGCCCTAGGATAGTGTAGGGTTATGGTTAGGTTTAGCGTCAGCCCTAGGATAGTGTTAGGGTAAGGGTTAGGGTTAGCATCAGCCCTAGGATAGTGTTAGGGATAGGGTTAGGGTTAGCATCAGCCCTAGGATAGTGATAGGGTTAGGATTAGGGTTAGCTTCAGCCCTAGTATAGTGTTAGGGCTAGGGTTAGCATCAGCCCTAGGATATTGTTAGGGTTAGGGTTAGGGTTAGCACCAGGCCTAGGATAGTGTTAGTTTTAGGGTTAGCATCAGCCTTAGGATAGTGTTAGGGGTAGGGTTAGGGTTAGTATCAGCCGTAGGACAGTGTTATGGTTAGGGTTAGCCTCAGCCCTAGGATAGTGTTAGAGTTAGGGTTAGGGTTAGCATCAGCCCTAAGATAGTGTTAGGGTTAAGGTTAGGGTTAGCATCAGCCCTAGTATAGTGTTAGGGTTAGCGTTAGCATCAGCCCTAGTATAGTGTTAGGGTTAGGGTTATCATCAGCCCTAGGATAGTGTTAGGGTTAGGGTTCGGGTTAGCATCAGGCCTAGAATAGTGTTAGGGTTATGGTTAGGGTTAGCATCAGCCCTAGGATAGTGTTAGGGTTAGGGTTAGCATCAGCCCTAGGATAGTGTTAGGGTTAGGGTTAGGGTTATCACCAGGCCTAGGATAGTGTTAGTGTAAGGGTTAGCATCAGGCCTAGGATAGTGTTAGTGTTAGGGTTAGGGTTAGCATCAGCCCTAGGATAGTGTTAGGGTTAGGGTTAGCATCAGCCCTAGGATAGTGTTAGGGTTAGGTTTGGGTAAGCATCAGCCCTAGGATAGTGTTAGGGTTAGGGTTAGCATCAGCCCTAGGATAGTGTTAGGGTTAGGGTTAGGGTTAGCATCAGCCCTAGGATAGTGTTAGGGTTAGGGTTAGCCTCAGCCCTAGGAGAGTTGTAGGGTTAGCGTAAGGGTTAGCATCAGCCCTAGTATAGTGTTAGGGTTAGTGTTAGCGTCAGCCCTAGGATAGTGTTAGGGTTAGGGTTAGCCTCAGCCCTAGGAGATTGTTAGGGTTAGGGTTAGCATCAGCCCTAGGATAGTGTTAGGGTTAGGGTTAGGGTTAGCATCAGCCCTAGGATAGTGTTAGGGTTAGGGTTAGTCTCAGCCCTAGTAGAGTTGTAGGGTTAGGGTTAGGGTTAGCATCAGCCCTAGGATAGTGTTAGGGTTAGGGTTAAGGTTAGCATCACCCCTAGGATAGTGTTAGGGTTAGGGTTAGCATCAGCCCTAGGATTGTGTTAGGGTTAGGGTTAGAATCAGCCGTAGGATAGTGTTAGGGTTAGGTTTCGGGTTAGCATCAGCCGTAGGATAGTGTTAGGGTTAGGGTTAGCCTCAGCCCTAGGATAGTGTTAGAGTTAGGGTTAGGGTTAGCATCAGCCCTAGGATAGTGTTAGGGTTAGGGTTAGGGTTAGCATCAGCCCTAGGATAGTGTTAGTGTTAGGGTTAGCATCAGCCCTAGGATAGTGTTAGGGTTAGGGTTAGGGTTAGCATCAGGCCTAGGATAGTGTTAGTGTTAGGGTTAGCATCAGCCCTAGGATAGTGTAGGGTTAGGGTTAGGGTTAGCATCAGCCCTAGGATAGTGTTATTGTAAGGGTTACGGTTAGCATCAGCCCTAGGATAGTGTTAGGGTTAGGGTTAGGGTTAGCATCAGCCCTAGGATAGTGTTAGGGTTACGGTTACGGTTAGCTTCAGCCCTAGGATAGTGTTAGGGTTAGGGTTAGCATGAGCCCTAGGATATTGTTAGGGTTAGGTTTAGGGTTAGCACCACGCCTAGGATAGTGTTAGTTCTAGGGTTAGCATCAGCCTTAGGATAGTGTTAGGGGTAGGGTTAGGGTTAGTATCAGCCGTAGGATAGTGTTAGGGTTAGGGTTAGCCTCAGCCCTAGGATAGTGTTAGAGTTAGGGTTAGGGTTAGCATCAGCCCTAAGATAGTGTTAGGATTAGGGTTAGGGTTATGATTAGCATCAGCCCTAGGATAGTGTTAGGGTTAGGGTTAGGGTTAGCATCAGCCCAAGGATAGTGTTAGGGTTAGGGTTAGCATCAGCCTTAGGATAGTGTTAGGGTAAGGGTTAGGGTTATCATCAGCCCTAGGATAGTGTTAGGGTTAGGGTTAGGGTTAGCATCAGGCCTAGGATAGTGTTAGGGTTAGGGTTAGGGTTAGCATCTGCCCTAGGATAGTGTTAGGGTTAGGGTTAGCATCAGCCCTAGGATAGTGTTAGGGTTAGGGTTAGGGTTAGCACCAGGCCTAGGATAGTGTTAGTGTAAGGGTTAGCATCAGGCCTAGGATAGTGTTAGAGTTAGGGTTAGGGTTAGCATCAGCCCTAGGATAGTGTTAGGGTTAGGGTTAGGGTTAGCTTCAGCCCTAGGATCGTGTTAGGGTTAGGGTTAGCATGAGCCCTAGGATATTGTTAGGGTTAGGGTTAGGGTTAGCTTCAGCCCTAGGATAGTGTTAGGGTTAGGGTTAGCATGAGCCCTAGGATATTGTTAGGGTTAGGGTTAGGGTTAGCACCAGGCCTAGGATAGTGTTAGTTCTAGGGTTAGCATCAGCCTTAGGATAGTGTTAGGGGTAGGGTTAGGGTTAGTATTAGCCGTAGGATAGTGTTAGGGTTAGGGTTAGCCTCAGCCCTAGGATAGTGTTAGAGTTAGGGTTAGGGTTAGCATCAGCCCTAAGATAGTGTTAGGGTTAGGGTTAGGGTTATGATTAGCATCAGCCCTAGGATAGTGTTAGGGTTAGGGTTAGGGTTAGCATCAGCCCTAGGATAGTGTTAGGGTTAGGGTTAGCATCAGCCCTAGGATAGTGTTAGGGTTTGGGTTAGGGTGAGCATCAGTCCTAGGATAGTGTTAGGGTTAGGGTTAGCCTCAGCCCTAGGAGAGTTGTAGGGTTAGGGTTAGGGTTAGCATCAGCCCTAGGATAGTGTTAGGGTTAGGGTTAAGGTTAGCATCAGTCCTAGGATAGTGTTAGGGTTAGGGTTAGGGTTAGCACCAGGCCTAGGATAGTGTTAGTGTTAGGGTTAGAATCAGCCTTAGGATAGTGTTAGGGTTAGGTTTAGGGTTAGCATCAGCCGTAGGATAATGTTAGGGTTAGTGTTAGCATCAGCCCTAGGATAGTGTTAGGGTTAGGGTTAGCATCAGCCCTAGGATAGTGTTAGGGTTAGGGTTAGGGTTAGCACCTGGCATAGGATAGTGTTAGTGTAAGGGTTAGCATCAGGCCTAGGATAGTGTTTGAGTTAGGGTTAGGGTTAGCGTGAGCCCTAGGATAGTGTTAGGGTTAGGGTTAGCATCAGCCCTAGGATAGTGTTAGGGTTATGGTTAGGGTTAGCTTCAGCCCTAGGATAGTGTTAGGGTTAGGGTTAGCATCAGCCCTAGGATAGTGTTAGGGTTAGGGTTAGGGTTAGCTTCAGCCCTAGGATAGTGTTAGGGTTAGGGTTAGCATGAGCCCTAGGATATTGTTAGGGTTAGGGTTAGGGTTAGCACCAGGCCTAGGATAGTGTTAGTTCTAGGGTTAGCATCAGCCTTAGGATAGTGTTAGTGGTAGGGTTAGGGTTAGCATCAGCCCTAAGATAGTGTTAGGGTTAGGGTTAGGGTTAGGGTTAGCATCAGCCCTAGGATAGTGTTAGTGTTAGGGTTAGGGTGAGCATCAGTCGTAGGATAGTGTTAGGGTTAGGGTTAGCCTCAGCCCTAGGAGAGTTGTAGGGTTAGTGTTAGGGTTAGCATCAGCCCTAGGATAGTGTTAGGGTTAGGGTTAAGGTTAGCATCAGTCCTAGGATAGTGTTAGGGTTAGGGTTAGCATCAGCCCTAGGATAGTGTTAGGGTTAGGGTTAGGGTTAGCACCAGGCCTAGGATAGTGTTAGTGTTAGGGTTAGAATCAGCCTTAGGATAGTGTTAGGGTTAGGTTTAGGGTTAGCATCAGCCGTAGGATAATGTTAGGGTTAGTGTTATCATCAGCCCTAGGATAGTGTTAGGGTTAGGGTTAGGGTAAGCACCAGCCCTAGGATAGTGTTAGGGTTAGGGTTAGCATCAGCCCTAGAGTAGTGTTAGGGTTAGGGTTAGGGTTAGCATCAGCCCTAGGTTAGTGTTAGGGTTAGGGTTAGTCTCAGCCCTAGGATATTGTTAGGGTTAGGGTTACGGTTAGCACCAGGCCTAGGATAGTGTTAGGGTTAGGGTTAGCATCAGCTTTAGGATAGTGTTACGGTTAGGGTTAGGGCTAGAATCAGCCCTAGGATAGTGTTAGTGTTAGGGTTAGCATCAGCCCTAGGATAGTGTTATTGTTAGGGTTAGGGTTAGCATCAGCCCTAGGATAGTGTTAGGGTTAGGGTTAGCATCAGCCCTAGGAAAGTGTTATGGTTAGGGATAGGGTTATCATCAGCCGGAGGATAGTGTTAGGGTTAGGGTTAGCATCAGCCCTAGGATAGTGTTAGGGTTAGGGTTAGCATCAGCCTTAGGATAGTGTTACGGTTAGGGTTAGGGTTAGCATCAACCCTAGGACAGTGTTAGGGTTAGGGTTAGCATCAGCTCTACGATAGTGTTAGGGTTAGGGTTAGGGTTAGCATCAGCCCAAGGATAGTGTTAGGGTTAGGGTTTGCCTCAGCCCTAGGAGAGTGTTAGGGTTAGGGATAGGGTTAGCATCAGGCCTAGGATAGTGTTAGGGTTAGAGTTAGCATCAGCCCTAGGATAGAGTAAGGGTTAGGGTTAGGGTTAGCATCAGCCCTACGATAGTGTTAGGGTTAGGGCTATGGTTAGCATCAGCGCTAGGATAGTGTTAGGGTTAGGGTTAGCCTCAGCCCTAGGAGAGTGTTAGGGTTAGGTTTAGGGTTACCATCAGCCCTAGGATAGTGTTAGGGTTAGGGATAGCATCAGCCCTAGGATAGTGTAGGGTTATGGTTAGGTTTAGCGTCAGCCCTAGGATAGTGTTAGGGTAAGGGTTAGGGTTAGCATCAGCCCTAGGATAGTGTTAGGGATAGGGTTAGGGTTAGCATCAGCCCTAGGATAGTGATAGGGTTAGGATTAGGGTTAGCTTCAGCCCTAGTATAGTGTTAGGGCTAGGGTTAGCATCAGCCCTAGGATATTGTTAGGGTTAGGGTTAGGGTTAGCACCAGGCCTAGGATAGTGTTAGTTTTAGGGTTAGCATCAGCCTTAGGATAGTGTTAGGGGTAGGGTTAGGGTTAGTATCAGCCGTAGGACAGTGTTATGGTTAGGGTTAGCCTCAGCCCTAGGATAGTGTTAGAGTTAGGGTTAGGGTTAGCATCAGCCCTAAGATAGTGTTAGGGTTAAGGTTAGGGTTAGCATCAGCCCTAGTATAGTGTTAGGGTTAGCGTTAGCATCAGCCCTAGTATAGTGTTAGGGTTAGGGTTATCATCAGCCCTAGGATAGTGTTAGGGTTAGGGTTCGGGTTAGCAACAGGCCTAGAATAGTGTTAGGGTTATGGTTAGGGTTAGCATCAGCCCTAGGATAGTGTTAGGGTTAGGGTTAGCATCAGCCCTAGGATAGTGTTAGGGTTAGGGTTAGGGTTATCACCAGGCCTAGGATAGTGTTAGTGTAAGGGTTAGCATCAGGCCTAGGATAGTGTTAGTGTTAGGGTTAGGGTTAGCATCAGCCCTAGGATAGTGTTAGGGTTAGGGTTAGCATCAGCCCTAGGATAGTGTTAGGGTTAGGTTTGGGTAAGCATCAGCCCTAGGATAGTGTTAGGGTTAGGGTTAGCATCAGCCCTAGGATAGTGTTAGGGTTAGGGTTAGGGTTAGCATCAGCCCTAGGATAGTGTTAGGGTTAGGGTTAGCCTCAGCCCTAGGAGAGTTGTAGGGTTAGCGTAAGGGTTAGCATCAGCCCTAGTATAGTGTTAGGGTTAGTGTTAGCGTCAGCCCTAGGATAGTGTTAGGGTTAGGGTTAGCCTCAGCCCTAGGAGATTGTTAGGGTTAGGGTTAGCATCAGCCCTAGGATAGTGTTAGGGTTAGGGTTAGGGTTAGCATCAGCCCTAGGATAGTGTTAGGGTTAGGGTTAGTCTCAGCCCTAGTAGAGTTGTAGGGTTAGGGTTAGGGTTAGCATCAGCCCTAGGATAGTGTTAGGGTTAGGGTTAAGGTTAGCATCACCCCTAGGATAGTGTTAGGGTTAGGGTTAGCATCAGCCCTAGGATTGTGTTAGGGTTAGGGTTAGAATCAGCCGTAGGATAGTGTTAGGGTTAGGTTTCGGGTTAGCATCAGCCGTAGGATAGTGTTAGGGTTAGGGTTAGCCTCAGCCCTAGGATAGAGTTAGAGTTAGGGTTAGGGTTAGCATCAGCCCTAGGATAGTGTTAGGGTTAGGGTTAGGGTTAGCATCAGCCCTAGGATAGTGTTAGTGTTAGGGTTAGCATCAGCCCTAGGATAGTGTTAGGGTTAGGGTTGGGTTAGCATCAGGCCTAGGATAGTGTTAGTGTTAGGGTTAGCATCAGACCTAGGATAGTGTAGGGTTAGGGTTAGGGTTAGCATCAGCCCTAGGATAGTGTTATTGTAAGGGTTACGGTTAGCATCAGCCCTAGGATAGTGTTAGGGTTAGGGTTAGGGTTAGCATCAGCCCTAGGATAGTGTTAGGGTTAGGGTTACGGTAAGCTTCAGCCCTAGGATAGTGTTAGGGTTAGGGTTAGCATGAGCCCTAGGATATTGTTAGGGTTAGGTTTAGGGTTAGCACCACGCCTAGGATAGTGTTAGTTCTAGGGTTAGCATCAGCCTTAGGATAGTGTTAGGGGTAGGGTTAGGGTTAGTATCAGCCGTAGGATAGTGTTAGGGTTAGGGTTAGCCTCAGCCCTAGGATAGTGTTAGAGTTAGGGTTAGGGTTAGCATCAGCCCTAAGATAGTGTTAGGATTAGGGTTAGGGTTATGATTAGCATCAGCCCTAGGATAGTGTTAGGGTTAGGGTTAGGGTTAGCATCAGCCCAAGGATAGTGTTAGGGTTAGGGTTAGCATCAGCCTTAGGATAGTGTTAGGGTAAGGGTTAGGGTTATCATCAGCCCTAGGATAGTGTTAGGGTTAGGGTTAGGGTTAGCATCAGGCCTAGGATAGTGTTAGGGTTAGGGTTAGGGTTAGCATCTGCCCTAGGATAGTGTTAGGGTTAGGGTTAGCATCAGCCCTAGGATAGTGTTAGGGTTAGGGTTAGGGTGAGTATCAGTCCTAGGATAGTGTTAGGGTTAGGGTTAGCCTCAGCCCTAGGAGAGTTGTAGGGTTAGGGTTAGGGTTAGCATCAGCCCTAGGATAGTGTTAGGGTTAGGGTTAAGGTTAGCATCAGTCCTAGGATAGTGTTAGGGTTAGGGTTAGCATCAGCCCTAGGATAGTGTTAGGGTTAGGGTTAGGGTTAGCACCAGGCCTAGGATAGTGTTAGTGTTAGGGTTAGAATCAGCCTTAGGATAGTGTTAGGGTTAGGTTTAGGGTTAGCATCAGCCGTAGGATAATGTTAGGGTTAGTGTTAGCATCAGCCCTAGGATAGTGTTAGGGTTAGGGTTAGCATCAGCCTTAGGATAGTGTTAGGGGTAGGGTTAGGGTTAGTTTCAGCCGTAGGATAGTGTTATGGTTAGGGTTAGCCTCAGCCCTAGGTTAGTGTTAGAGTTAGGGTTAGGGTTAGCATCAGCCCTAAGATAGTGTTAGGGTTAGGGTTAGGGTTATGATTAGCAATAGCCCTACGATAGTGTTAGGGTTAGGGTTAGGGTTAGCATCAGCCCTAGTATAGTGTTAGGGTTAGGGTTATCATCAGCCCTAGGATAGTGTTAGAGTTAGGGTTAGGGATAGCATCAGCCCTAGGATAGTGTTAGGGTTAGGGTTAGTATCAGCCCTAGGATAGTGTTAGGGTTAGGGTTAGGGTTATCACCAGGCCTAGGATAGTGTTACTGTAAGGGTTACCATCAGGCCTAGGATAGTGTTAGAGCTAGGGTTAGGGTTAGCATTAGCACTAGGATAGTGTTAGGGTTAGGTTTGGGTAAGCATCATCCCTAGGATAGTGTTAGGGTTAGGGTTAGCATCAGCCCTAGGATAGTGTTAGGGTTAGGGTTAGGGTTAGCATCAGCCCTAGGATAGTGTTAGGATTAGGGTTAGTCTCAGCCCTAGGAGAGTTGTAGGGTTAGGGTTAGGGTTAGCATCAGCCCTAGGATAGTGTTAGGGTTAGGGTTAACGTTAGCATCAGCCCTAGGATAGTGTTAGGGTTGGGGTTAGCCTCAGCCCTAGGATAGTGTTAGAGTTAGGGTTAGGGTTAGCATCAGCCGTAGGATAGTGTTAGGGTTAGGGTTAGCCTCAGCCCTAGGATAGTGTTAGTGTTAGGGTTAGGGTTAGAATCAGCCCTAGGATAGTGTTTGGGTTAGGGTTTGCCTCAGCCCTAGGAGAGTGTTAGGGTTAGGGATAGGGTTAGCATCAGGCCTAGGATAGTGTTAGGGTTAGAGTTAGCATGAGCCCTAGGATAGAGTTAGGGTTAAGGTTAGTGTTACCATCAGCCCTAGGATAGTGTTAGGGTTAGGGTTAGGGTTAGCATCAGCCCTAGGATAGTGTTAGGGTTAGGGTTAGCCTCAGCCCTAGGAGAGTGTTAGGGTTAGGTTTAGGGTTACCATCAGCCCTAGGATAGTGTTAGGGTTAGGGATATCATCAGCCCTAGGATAGTGTTAGCGTTATGGTTAGGTTTAGCATCAGCCCTAGGGTAGTGTTAGGGTAAGGGTTAGGGTTAGCATCAGCCCTAGGATAGTGTTAGGGTTAGGGTTAGGGTTAGCATCAGTCCTAGGATAGCGTTAGGGTTAGGGTTAGGGTTAGCTTCAGCCCTAGGATAGTGTTAGGGTTAGGGTTAGCATCAGCCCTAGGATATTGTTAGGGTTAGGGTTAGCCTCAGCCCTAGGATAGTGTTTGGGTTAGGGTTTGCCTCAGCCCTAGGAGAGTGTTAGGGTTAGGTATAGGGTTAGCATCAGGCCTAGGATAGTGTAAGGGTAGAGTTAGCATCAGCCCTAGGATAGAGTTAGGGTTAGGGTTAGGGTTAGCATCAGCCCTAGGATAGTGTTAAAGTTAGGGTTAGGGTTAGCATCAGCCCTAGGATAGTGTTAGGGTTAGGGTTAGCCTCAGCCCTAGTAGAGTGTTAGGGTTAGGTTTAGGGTTACCATCAGCCCTAGGATAGTGTTAGGGTTAGGGATAGCATCAGGCCTAGGATAGTGTTAGGGTTATGGTTAGGTTTAGCATCAGCCCTAGGATAGTGTTACTGTAAGGGTTAGGGTTAGCATCAGCCCTAGGATAGTGTTAGGGTTAGGGTTAGGGTTAGCATCAGCCCTAGGATAGTGTTAAGGTTAGGGTTAGGGTTAGCTTCAGCCCTAGGATAGTGTTAGGGTTAGCGTTAGCATCAGCCCTAGGATATTGTTAGGGTTAGGGTTAGTGTTAGCACCAGGCCTAGGATAGTGTTAGGGTTAGGGTTAGGGTAAGCATCAGCCCTAGGATAGTGTTAGGGTTAGGGTTAGCATCAGCCCTAGAATAGTGTTAGGGTTAGGGTTAGCATCAGCCCTAGGTTAGTGTTAGGGTTAGGGATAGCCTCAGCCCTAGGATATTCTTAGGGTTACGGTTATGGTTAGCACCAGGCCTAGGATAGTGTTAGGATTAGGGTTAGCATCAGCCTTAGGATAGTGTTACGGTTAGGGTTAGGGTTAGCATCAGCCCTAGGATAGTGTTAGGGTTAGGGTTAGCCTCAGCCCTAGGAGAGTGTTAGGGTTAGGTTTAGGGTTACCATCAGCCCTAGGATAGTGTTAGGGTTAGGGATATCATCAGCCCTAGGATAGTGTTAGCGTTATGGTTAGGTTTAGCATCAGCCCTAGGGTAGTGTTAGGGTAAGGGTTAGGGTTAGCATCAGCCCTAGGATAGTGTTAGGGTTAGGGTTAGGGTTAGCATCAGTCCTAGGATAGCGTTAGGGTTAGGGTTAGGGTTAGCTTCAGCCCTAGGATAGTGTTAGGGTTAGGGTTAGCATCAGCCCTAGGATATTGTTAGGGTTATGGTTAGCCTCAGCCCTAGGATAGTGTTTGGGTTAGGGTTTGCCTCAGCCCTAGGAGAGTGTTAGGGTTAGGTATAGGGTTAGCATCAGGCCTAGGATAGTGTAAGGGTAGAGTTAGCATCAGCCCTAGGATAGAGTTAGGGTTAGGGTTAGGGTTAGCATCAGCCCTAGGATAGTGTTAAAGTTAGGGTTAGGGTTAGCATCAGCCCTAGGATAGTGTTAGGGTTAGGGTTAGCCTCAGCCCTAGTAGAGTGTTAGGGTTAGGTTTAGGGTTACCATCAGCCCTAGGATAGTGTTAGGGTTAGGGATAGCATCAGGCCTAGGATAGTGTTAGGGTTATGGTTAGGTTTAGCATCAGCCCTAGGATAGTGTTACTGTAAGGGTTAGGGTTAGCATCAGCCCTAGGATAGTGTTAGGGTTAGGGTTAGGGTTAGCATCAGCCCTAGGATAGTGTTAAGGTTAGGGTTAGGGTTAGCTTCAGCCCTAGGATAGTGTTAGGGTTAGCGTTAGCATCAGCCCTAGGATATTGTTAGGGTTAGGGTTAGTGTTAGCACCAGGCCTAGGATAGTGTTAGGGTTAGGGTTAGGGTAAGCATCAGCCCTAGGATAGTGTTAGGGTTAGGGTTAGCATCAGCCCTAGAATAGTGTTAGGGTTAGGGTTAGCATCAGCCCTAGGTTAGTGTTAGGGTTAGGGATAGCCTCAGCCCTAGGATATTCTTAGGGTTACGGTTATGGTTAGCACCAGGCCTAGGATAGTGTTAGGATTAGGGTTAGCATCAGCCTTAGGATAGTGTTACGGTTAGGGTTAGGGTTAGCATCAGCCCTAGGATAGTGTTAGGGTTAGGGTTAGCATCAGCCCTAGGATAGTGTTAGGGTTAGGGTTAGGGTTAGCATCAGCCGAAGGATAGTGTTAGGGTTAGGGTTAGCATCAGCCCTAGGAATGTTTTATGGTTAGGGATAGGGTTATCATCAGCCGTAGGATAGTGTTAGGGTTAGGGTTAGCAACAGCCCTAGGATAGTGTTAGGGTTAGGGTTAGCATCAGCCTTAGGATAGTGTTACGGTTAGGGTTAGGGTTAGCATCAGCCCTAGGATAGTGTTAGGGTTAGGGTTAGCATCAGCCCTAGGATAGTGTTAGGGTTAGGTTTAGGGTTAGCACCACGCCTAGGATAGTGTTAGTTCTAGGGTTAGCATCAGCCTTAGGATAGTGTTAGGGGTAGGGTTAGGGTTAGTATCAGCCGTAGGATAGTGTTAGGGTTAGGGTTAGCCTCAGCCCTAGGATAGTGTTAGAGTTAGGGTTAGGGTTAGCATCAGCCCTAAGATAGTGTTAGGATTAGGGTTAGGGTTATGATTAGCATCAGCCCTAGGATAGTGTTAGGGTTAGGGTTAGGGTTAGCATCAGCCCAAGGATAGTGTTAGGGTTAGGGTTAGCATCAGCCTTAGGATAGTGTTAGGGTAAGGGTTAGGGTTATCATCAGCCCTAGGATAGTGTTAGGGTTAGGGTTAGGGTTAGCATCAGGCCTAGGATAGTGTTAGGGTTAGGGTTAGGGTTAGCATCTGCCCTAGGATAGTGTTAGGGTTAGGGTTAGCATCAGCCCTAGGATAGTGTTAGGGTTAGGGTTAGGGTTAGCACCAGGCCTAGGATAGTGTTAGTGTAAGGGTTAGCATCAGGCCTAGGATAGTGTTAGAGTTAGGGTTAGGGTTAGCATCAGCCCTAGGATAGTGTTAGGGTTAGGGTTAGCATCAGCCCTAGGATAGTGTTAGGGTTAGGGTTAGGGTTAGCTTCAGCCCTAGGATCGTGTTAGGGTTAGGGTTAGCATGAGCCCTAGGATATTGTTAGGGTTAGGGTTAGGGTTAGCTTCAGCCCTAGGATAGTGTTAGGGTTAGGGTTAGCATGAGCCCTAGGATATTGTTAGGGTTAGGGTTAGGGTTAGCACCAGGCCTAGGATAGTGTTAGTTCTAGGGTTAGCATCAGCCTTAGGATAGTGTTAGGGGTAGGGTTAGGGTTAGTATTAGCCGTAGGATAGTGTTAGGGTTAGGGATAGCCTCAGCCCTAGGATAGTGTTAGAGTTAGGGTTAGGGTTAGCATCAGCCCTAAGATAGTGTTAGGGTTAGGGTTAGGGTTATGATTAGCATCAGCCCTAGGATAGTGTTAGGGTTAGGGTTAGGGTTAGCATCAGCCCTAGGATAGTGTTAGGGTTAGGGTTAGCATCAGCCCTAGGATAGTGTTAGGGTTAGGGTTAGGGTGAGCATCAGTCCTAGGATAGTGTTAGGGTTAGGGTTAGCCTCAGCCCTAGGAGAGTTGTAGGGTTAGGGTTAGGGTTAGCATCAGCCCTAGGATAGTGTTAGGGTTAGGGTTAAGGTTAGCATCAGTCCTAGGATAGTGTTAGGGTTAGGGTTAGCATCAGCCCTAGGATAGTGTTAGGGTTAGGGTTAGGGTTAGCACCAGGCCTAGGATAGTGTTAGTGTTAGGGTTAGAATCAGCCTTAGGATAGTGTTAGGGTTAGGTTTAGGGTTAGCATCAGCCGTAGGATAATGTTAGGGTTAGTGTTAGCATCAGCCCTAGGATAGTGTTAGGGTTAGGGTTAGCATCAGCCTTAGGATAGTGTTAGGGGTAGGGTTAGGGTTAGTTTCAGCCGTAGGATAGTGTTATGGTTAGGGTTAGCCTCAGCCCTAGGTTAGTGTTAGAGTTAGGGTTAGGGTTAGCATCAGCCCTAAGATAGTGTTAGGGTTAGGGTTAGGGTTATGATTAGCAATAGCCCTACGATAGTGTTAGGGTTAGGGTTAGGGTTAGCATCAGCCCTAGTATAGTGTTAGGGTTAGGGTTATCATCAGCCCTAGGATAGTGTTAGAGTTAGGGTTAGGGATAGCATCAGCCCTAGGATAGTGTTAGGGTTACGGTTAGTATCAGCCCTAGGATAGTGTTAGGGTTAGGGTTAGGGTTATCACCAGGCCTAGGATAGTGTTACTGTAAGGGTTACCATCAGGCCTAGGATAGTGTTAGAGCTAGGGTTAGGGTTAGCATTAGCACTAGGATAGTGTTAGGGTTAGGTTTGGGTAAGCATCATCCCTAGGATAGTGTTAGGGTTAGGGTTAGCATCAGCCCTAGGATAGTGTTAGGGTTAGGGTTAGGGTTAGCATCAGCCCTAGGATAGTGTTAGGATTAGGGTTAGTCTCAGCCCTAGGAGAGTTGTAGGGTTAGGGTTAGGGTTAGCATCAGCCCTAGGATAGTGTTAGGGTTAGGGTTAACGTTAGCATCAGCCCTAGGATAGTGTTAGGGTTGGGGTTAGCCTCAGCCCTAGGATAGTGTTAGAGTTAGGGTTAGGGTTAGCATCAGCCGTAGGATAGTGTTAGGGTTAGGGTTAGCCTCAGCCCTAGGATAGTGTTAGTGTTAGGGTTAGGGTTAGAATCAGCCCTAGGATAGTGTTTGGGTTAGGGTTTGCCTCAGCCCTAGGAGAGTGTTAGGGTTAGGGATAGGGTTAGCATCAGGCCTAGGATAGTGTTAGGGTTAGAGTTAGCATGAGCCCTAGGATAGAGTTAGGGTTAAGGTTAGTGTTACCATCAGCCCTAGGATAGTGTTAGGGTTAGGGTTAGGGTTAGCATCAGCCCTAGGATAGTGTTAGGGTTAGGGTTAGCCTCAGCCCTAGGAGAGTGTTAGGGTTAGGTTTAGGGTTACCATCAGCCCTAGGATAGTGTTAGGGTTAGGGATATCATCAGCCCTAGGATAGTGTTAGCGTTATGGTTAGGTTTAGCATCAGCCCTAGGGTAGTGTTACGGTAAGGGTTAGGGTTAGCATCAGCCCTAGGATAGTGTTAGGGTTAGGGTTAGGGTTAGCATCAGTCCTAGGATAGCGTTAGGGTTAGGGTTAGGGTTAGCTTCAGCCCTAGGATAGTGTTAGGGTTAGGGTTAGCATCAGCCCTAGGATATTGTTAGGGTTAGGGTTAGCCTCAGCCCTAGGATAGTGTTTGGGTTAGGGTTTGCCTCAGCCCTAGGAGAGTGTTAGGGTTAGGTATAGGGTTAGCATCAGGCCTAGGATAGTGTAAGGGTAGAGTTAGCATCAACCCTAGGATAGAGTTAGGGTTAGGGTTAGGGTTAGCATCAGCCCTAGGATAGTGTTAAGGTTAGGGTTAGGGTTAGCATCAGCCCTAGGATAGTGTTAGGGTTAGGGTTAGCCTCAGCCCTAGTAGAGTGTTAGGGTTAGGTTTAGGGTTACCATCAGCCCTAGGATAGTGTTAGGGTTAGGGATAGCATCAGGCCTAGGATAGTGTTAGGGTTATGGTTAGGTTTAGCATCAGCCCTAGGATAGTGTTAGTGTAAGGGTTAGGGTTAGCATCAGCCCTAGGATAGTGTTAGGGTTAGGGTTAGGGTTAGCATCAGCCCTAGGATAGTGTTAAGGTTAGGGTTAGGGTTAGCTTCAGCCCTAGGATAGTGTTAGGGTTAGCGTTAGCATCAGCCCTAGGATATTGTTAGGGTTAGGGTTAGTGTTAGCACCAGGCCTAGGATAGTGTTAGGGTTAGGGTTAGGGTAAGCATCAGCCCTAGGATAGTGTTAGGGTTAGGGTTAGCATCAGCCCTAGAATAGTGTTAGGGTTAGGGTTAGCATCAGCCCTAGGTTAGTGTTAGGGTTAGGGATAGCCTCAGCCCTAGGATATTGTTAGGGTTACGGTTATGGTTAGCACCAGGCCTAGGATAGTGTTAGGATTAGGGTTAGCATCAGCCTTAGGATAGTGTTACGGTTAGGGTTAGGGTTAGCATCAGCCCTAGGATAGTGTTAGGGTTAGGGTTAGCATCAGCCCTAGGATAGTGTTAGGGTTAGGGTTAGGGTTAGCATCAGCCGAAGGATAGTGTTAGGGTTAGGGTTAGCATCAGCCCTAGGAATGTGTTATGGTTAGGGATAGGGTTATCATCAGCCGTAGGATAGTGTTAGGGTTAGGGTTAGCAACAGCCCTAGGATAGTGTTAGGGTTAGGGTTAGCATCAGCCTTAGGATAGTGTTACGGTTAGGGTTAGGGTTAGCATCAGCCCTAGGATAGTGTTAGGGTTAGGGTTAGCATCAGCCCTAGGATAGTGTTAGGGTTAGGGTTAGGGTTAGCATCAGCCCAAGGATAGTGTTAGTGTTAGGGTTAGCATCAGCCCTAGGATAGTGTTAGGGTTAAGGTTAGGGTTAGCATGAGCCCTAGTATATTGTTAGGGTTAGGGTTATCATCAGCCCTAGGATAATGTTAGGGTTAGGGTTAGGGTTAGCATCAGGCCTAGGATAGTGTTAGGGTTAGGGTTAGGGTTAGCATCAGCCCTAGGATAGTGTTAGGGTTAGGGTTAGTATCAGCCCTAGGATAGTGTTAGGGTTAGGGTTAGCATCAGCCCTAGGAAAGTGTTATGGTTAGGGTTAGGGTTACCATCAGCCGTAGGATAGTGTTAGGGTTAGGGTTAGCATCAGCCCTAGGATAGTGTTAGGGTTAGGGTTAGCATCAGCCTTAGGATAGTGTTACGGTTAGGGTTAGGGTTAGCATCAGCCCTAGGACAGTGTGAGGGTTAGGGTTAGCATCAGCCCTAGGATAGTGTTAGGGTTAGGGTTAGGGTTAGCATCACCCCAAGGATAGTGTTAGGGTTAGGGTTAGCATCAGCCCTAGGAAAGTGTTATGGTTAGGGTTAAGGTTATCTTCAGCCGTAGGATAGTTTTAGGGTTAGGGTTAGCCTCAGCCCTAGGATAGTGTTAGCGTTAGGGTTAGGGTTAGCATCAGCCCTAGGATAGTGTTTGGGTTAGGGTTTGCCTCAGCCCTAGGAGAGTGTTAGGGTTAGGTTTAGGGTTACCATCAGCCCTAGGATAGTGTTAGGGATAGGGATAGCATCAGCCCTAGGATAGTGTTAGGGTTATGGTTAGGTTTAGCATCAGCCCTAGGATAATGTTAGGGTATGGGTTAGGATTAGCATCAGCCCTAGGACAGTGTTAGGGTTAGGGTTAGGGTTAGCATCAGCCCTAGGATAGTGTTAGGGTTAAGGTTAGGGTTAGCATCAGCCCTAGTATAGTGTTAGGTTTAGGGTTATCATCAGCCCTAGGATAGTGTTAGGGTTAGGGTTAGGGTTAGCATCAGGCCTAGGATAGTGTTAGGGTTAGGGTTAGGGTTAGCATCAGCCCTAGGATAGTGTTAGGGTTAGGGTTAGCATCAGCCCTAGGATAGTGTTAGGGTTAGGGTTAGGGTTATCACCAGGCCTAGGATAGTGTTAGTGTAAGGGTTAGCATCAGGCCTAGGATAGTGTTAGAGTTAGGGTTAGGGTTAGAATCAGCCCTAGGATAGTGTTAGGGTTAGGGTTAGCATCAGCCCTAGGATAGTGTTAGGGTGAGGGTTAGCATCAGCCGTATTATAGTGTTAGGGTTAGGGTTAGGGTTAGCATCATCCCTAGGATAGTGTTAGGGTTAGGGTTAAGGTTAGCATCAGCCCTAGGATAGTGTTAGGGTTAGGGTTAGCATCAGCAATAGGATAGTGTTAGGGTTAGGGATAGGGTTAGCACCAGGCCTAGGATAGTGTTAGTGTTAGGGTTAGAATCAGCCTTAGGATAGTGTTAGGGTTAGGTTTAGGGTTAGCATCAGCCCTAGTATAGTGTTAGGGTTAGTGTTAGCATCAGCCCTAGGATAGTGTTAGGGTTAGGGTTAGCCTCAGCCCTAGGAGAGTGTTAGGGTTAGGGTTAGCATCAGCCCTAGGATAGCGTTAGGGTTAGGGTTAGGGTTAGTACCAGGCCTAGGATAGTGTTAGTGTTAGGGTTAGAATCAGCCTTAGGATAGTGTTAGGGTTAGGTTTAGGGATACCATCAGCCCTAGTATAGTGTTAGGGTTAGTGTTAGCATCAGCCCTAGGATAGTGTTAGAGTTAGGGTTAGCCTCAGCCCTAGGAGAGTGTTAGGTTAGGGTTAGCATCAGCCCTAGGATAGTGTTAGGGTTAGGGTTAGGGTTAGCATCAGCCCTAGGATAGTGTTAGGGTTAGGGTTAGTCTCAGCCCTAGGAGACTTGTAGGGTTAGGGTTAGGGTTAGCATCAGCCATAGGATAGTGTTAGGGTTAGGGTTAAGGTTAGCATCAGCCCTAAGATAGTGTTAGGGTTAGGGTTAGCATCAGCCCTAGGATAGTGTTAGGGTTAGTGTTAGAATCAGCCGTAGGATAGTGTTAGGGTTAGGTTTAGGGTTAGCATCAGCCGTAGGATAGTGTTAGGGTTAGGGTTAGCCTCAGCCCTAGGATAGTGTTAGAGTTAGGGTTAGGGTTAGAATCAGCCCTAGGATAGTGTTAGGTTTAGAGTTAGCATCAGCCCTAGGATAGTGTTAGGGTTAGGGTTAGGGTTAGCATCAGCCCTAAGATAGTGTTAGTGTTAGGGTTAGCATCAGCCCTAGGATAGTGTTAGGGTTAGGGTTAGGGTTAGCATCAGGCCTAGGATAGTGTTAGTGTTAGGGTTAGCATCAGCCCTAGGATAGTGTTAGGGTTAGGGTTAGGGTTAGCATCAGCAATAGGATAGTGTTAGGGTTAGGGTTAGCATCAGCCCTAGGATAGTGTTACGGTTAGGGTTAGGGTTAGCATCAGCCCTAGGATAGCGTTAGGGTTAGGGTTAGGGTTAGCACCAGGCCTAGGATAGTGTAAGTGTTAGGGTTAGAATCAGCCTTAGGATAGTGTTAGGGTTAGGTTTAGGGTTAGCATCAGCGGTAGGATAGTGTTAGGGTTAGTGTTAGCATCAGCCGTAGGATAGTGTTAGGGTTAGGGTTAGGGTAAGCATCAGCCCAAGGATAGTGTTAGGGTTAGGGTTAGCCTCAGCCCTAGGAGAGTGTTAGGGTTAGGTTTAGCGTTACCATCAGCCCTAGGATAGTGTTAGGGTTAGGGATAGCATCAGCCCTAGGATAGTGTTAGGGTTATGGTTAGGTTTAGCATCAGCCCTAGGATAGTGTTAGGGTAAGGGTTAGGGTTAGCATCAGCCCTGGGATAGTGTTAGGGTTAGGGTTAGGGTTAGCATCAGCCCTAGGATAGTGTTAGGGTTAGGGTTTGGGTTAGCTTCAGCCTTAGGATAGTGTTAGGGTTAGGGTTAGCATCAGCCCTAGGATATTGTTAGGGTTAGGGTTAGGGTTAGCACCAGGCCCAGGATAGTGTTAGTGTTAGGGTTAGCATTAGCCTTAGGATAGTGTTAGGGGTAGGGTTAGGGTTAGTATCAGCGGTAGGATAGTGTTATGGTTAGGGTTAGCCTCAGCCCTAGGTTAGTGTTAGAGTTAGGGTTAGGGTTAGCATCATCCCTAAGATAGTGTTAGGGTTATGGTTAGGGTTATGATTAGCATCAGCCCTAGGATAGTGTTAGTGTTAGGGTTAGGGTTAGAATCAGCTCTAAGATAGGGTTAGGGTTAGGGTTAGCATCAGCCCTAGGATAGTGTTAGGGTTAAGGTTAGGGTTAGCATCAGCCCTAGTATAGTGTTAGGGTTAGGGTTATCATCAGCCCTAGGATAGTGTTAGGGTTAGGGTTAGGGATAGCATCAGCCCTAGGATAGTGTTAGGGTTAGGGTTAGTATCAGCCCTAGGATAGTGTTAGGGTTAGGGTTAGGGTTATCACCAGGCCTAGGATAGTGTTAGTGTAAGGGTTAGCATCAGGCCTAGGATAGTGTTAGAGTTAGGGTTAGGGTTAGCATCAGCCCTAGGATAGTGTTACGGTTGGGTTAGCATCATCACTAGGATAGTGTTAGTTTTAGGTTTGGGTAAGCATCATCCCTAGGATAGTGTTAGGGTTAGGGTTAGCATCAGCCCTAGGATAGTGTTAGGGTTAGGGTTAGGGTTAGCATCAGCCCTAGGACAGTGTTAGGGTTAGGGTTAAGGTAAGCATCAGCCCTAGGTTTGTGTTAGGGTTAGGGTTAGCATCAGCCCTAGGATAGTGTTAGGGTTAGGGTTAGGGTTAGCACTAGGCCTAGGATAGTGTTAGGGTTAGGGTTTGCCTCAGCCCTAGGAGAGTGTTAGGGTTAGGGTTAGCATCAGCCCTAGGATAGTGTTAGGGTTAGGGTTAGGGTTAGCATGAGCCCTAGGATAGTGTTAGGATTAGGGTTAGTCTCAGCCCTAGGAGAGTTGTAGGGTTAGGGTTAGGGTTAGCATCAGCCCTAGGATACTGTTAGGGTTAGGGTTAAGGTTAGCATCAGCCCTAGGATAGTGTTAGGGTTAGGGTTAGCATCAGCCCTAGGATAGTGTTAGGTTTGGGGTTAGCCTCAGCCCTAGGATAGTGTTAGAGTTAGGGTTAGGGTTAGCATCAGCCGTAGGATAGTGTTAGGGTTAGGGTTAGCCTCAGCCCTAGGATAGTGTTAGTGTTATGGTTAGGGTTAGAATCAGCCCTAGGATAGTGTTTGGGTTAGGGTTTGCCTCAGCCCTAAGAGAGTGTTAGGGTTAGGGATAGGGTTAGCATCAGGCCTAGGATAGTGTTAGGGTTAGAGTTAGCATGAGCCCTAGGATAGAGTTAGGTTTAAGGTTAGTGTTACCATCAGCCCTAGGATAGTGTTAGGGTTAGGGTTAGGGATAGCATCAGCCCTAGGATAGTGTTAGGGTTAGGGTTAGCCTCAGCCCTAGGAGAGTGTTAGGGTTAGGTTTAGGGTTACCATCAGCCCTAGGATAGTGTTAGGGTTAGGGTTAGCAGCAGCCCTAGGATATTGTTAGGGTTAGGGTTAGGGTTAGCACCAGGCCCAGGATAGTGTTAGTGTTAGGGTTAGCATCAGCCTTAGGACAGTATTAGGGGTAGGGTTAGGGTTAGTATTAGCCGTAGGATAGTGTTATGGTTAGGGTTAGCCTCAGCCCTAGGTTAGTGTTAGAGTTTTGTTTAGGGTTAGCAACAGCCCTAAGATAGTGTTAGGGTTAGGGTTAGGGTTATGATTAGCATCAGCCCTAGGATAGTGTTAGTGTTAGGGTCAGGGTTAGCATCAGCCCAAGGATAGTGTTAGTGTTAGGGTTAGCATCAGCCCTAGGATAGTGTTAGGGTTAAGGTTAGGGTTAGCATCAGCCCTAGTATATTGTTAGGGTTAGGGTTATCATCAGCCCTAGCATAGTGTTAGGGTTAGGGTTAGGGTTAGCATCAGGCCTAGGATAGTGTTAGGGTTAGGGTTAGGGTTAGCATCAGCCCTAGGATAGTGTTAGGGTTAGGGTTAGTATCAGCCCTAGGATAGTGTTAGGGTTAGGGTTAGCATCAGCCCTAGGAAAGTGTTATGGTTAGGGTTAGGGTTATCATCAGCCGCAGGATAGTGTTAGGGTTAGGGTTTGCATCAGCCCTAGGATAGTGTTAGGGTTAGGGTTAGGGTTAGCATCAGCCCAAGCATAGTGTTAGGGTTAGGTTTAGCATCAGCCCTAGGAAAGTGTTATGGTTAGGGTTAGGGTTATCATCAGCCGTAGGATAGTTTTAGGGTTAGGGTTAGCCTCAGCCCTAGGATAGTGTTAGCGTTAGGGTTAGGGTTAGCATCAGCCCTAGGATAGTGTTTGGGTTAGGGTTTGCCTCAGCCCTAGGAGAGTGTTAGGGTTAGGGATAGGGTTAGCATCAGGCCTAGGATAGTGTAAGGGTAGAGTTAGCATCAGCCCTAGGATAGGGTTAGGGTTAGCATCAGCCCTAGGATAGTGTTAGGGTTAGGGTTAGGGTTAGCATCAGCCCTAGGATAGTGTTAGGGTTAGGGTTAACCTCAGCCGTAGGAGAGTGTTAGGGTTAGGTTTAGGGTTACCATCAGCCCTAGGATAGTGTTAGGGTTAGGGATAGCATCAGCCCTAGGATAGTGTTAGGGTTATGGTTAGGTTTAGCATCAGCCCTAGGATAGTGTTAGGGTAAGGGTTAGGATTAGAATCAGTCCTAGGACAGTGTTAGGGTTAGGGTTAGGGTTAGCATCAGCCCTAGGATAGTGTTAGGGTTAAGGTTAGGGTTAGCATCAGCCCTAGTATAGTGTTAGGGTTAGGGTTATCATCAGCCCTAGGATAGTGTTAGGGTTAGGGTTAGGTTTAGCATCAGGCCTAGGATAGTGTTAGGGTTAGGGTTAGGGTTATCATGAGCCCTAGGATAGTGTTAGGGTTAGGGTTAGCATCAGCCCTAGGATAGTGTTAGGGTTAGGGTTAGGGTTATCACCAGGCCTAGGTTAGTGTTAGTGTAAGGGTTAGCATCAGGCCTAGGATAGTGTTAGAGTTAGGGTTAGGGTTAGAATCAGCCCTAGGATAGTGTTAGGGTTAGGGTTAGCATCAGCCCTAGGATAGTGTTAGGGTTAGGTTTGGGTAAGCATCAGCCCTAGGATAGTGTTAGGGTGAGGGATAGCATCAGCCCTATTATAGTGTTAGGGTTAGGGTTAGGGTTAGCATCATCCCTAGGATAGTGTTAGGGTTAGGGTTAAGGTTAGCATCAGCCCTAGGATAGTGTTAGGGTTAGGGTTAGCATCAGCAATAGGATAGTGTTAGGGTTAGGGATAGGGTTAGCACCAGGCCTAGGATAGTGTTAGTGTTAGGGTTAGAATCAGCCTTAGGATAGTGTTAGGGTTAGGTTTAGGGTTAGCATCAGCCCTAGTATAGTGTTAGGGTTAGTGTTAGCATCAGCCCTAGGATAGTGTTAGGGTTAGGGTTAGCCTCAGCCCTAGGAGAGTGTTAGGGTTAGGGTTAGCATCAGCCCTAGGATAGTGTTAGGGTTAGGGTTAGGGTTAGCATCAGCCCTAGGATAGTGTTAGGGTTAGGGTTAGTCTCAGCCCTAGGAGACTTGTAGGGTTAGGGTTAGGGTTAGCATCAGCCCTAGGATAGTGTTACGGTTAGGGTTAAGGTTAGCATCAGCCCTAGGATAGTGTTAGGGTTAGCGTTAGCATCAGCCCTAGGATAGTGTTAGGGTTAGGGTTAGAATCAGCCGTAGGATAGTGTTAGGGTAAGGTTTAGGGTTAGCATCAGCCGTAGGATAGTGTTAGGTTTAGGGTTAGCCTCAGCCCTAGGATAGTGTGAGAGTTAGGGTTAGGGTTAGCATCAGCCCTAGGATAGTGTTATGGTTAGAGTTAGCATCAGCCCTAGGATAGTGTTAGGGTTAGGTTTAGGGTTAGCATCAGCCCTAGGATAGTGTTAGTGTTAGGGTTAGCATCAGCCCTAGGATAGTGTTAGGGTTATGGTTAGGGTTAGCATCAGGCCTAGGATAGTGTTAGTGTTAGGGTTAGCATCAGCCCTAGGATAGTGTTAGGGTTAGGGTTAGGGTTAGCATCAGCCCTAGGATAGTGTTACGGTTAGGGTTAGGGTTAGCATCAGCCCTAGGATAGTGTTAGGGTTAGGGTTAGGGTTAGCACCAGGCCTAGGAGAGTGTTAGTGTTAGGGTTAGAATCAGCCTTAGGATAGTGTTAGGGTTAGGTTTAGGGTTAGCATCAGCCGTAGGATATTGTTAGGGTTAGTGTTAGCATCAGCCCTAGGATAGTGTTAGAGTTTGGTTTAGGGTTAGCATCAGCCCTAAGATAGTGTTAGGGTTAGGGTTAGGGTTATGATTAGCATCAGCCCTAGGATAGTGTTAGGGTTAGGGTCAGGGTTAGCATCAGCCCAAGGATAGTGTTAGTGTTAGGGTTAGCATCAGCCCTAGGATAGTGTTAGGGTTAAGGTTAGGGTTAGCATGAGCCCTAGTATATTGTTAGGGTTAGGGTTATCATCAGCCCTAGGATAATGTTAGGGTTAGGGTTAGGGTTAGCATCAGGCCTAGGATAGTGTTAGGGTTAGGGTTAGGGTTAGCATCAGCCCTAGGATAGTGTTAGGGTTAGGGTTAGTATCAGCCCTAGGATAGTGTTAGGGTTAGGGTTAGCATCAGCCCTAGGAAAGTGTTATGGTTAGGGTTAGGGTTACCATCAGCCGTAGGATAGTGTTAGGGTTAGGGTTAGCATCAGCCCTAGGATAGTGTTAGGGTTAGGGTTAGCATCAGCCTTAGGATAGTGTTACGGTTATGGTTAGGGTTAGCATCAGCCCTAGGACAGTGTGAGGGTTAGGGTTAGCATCAGGCCTAGGATAGTGTTAGGGTTAGGGTTAGGGTTAGCATCAGCCCTAGGATAGTGTTAGGGTTAGGGTTAGTATCAGCCCTAGGATAGTGTTAGGGTTAGGGTTAGCATCAGCCCTAGGAAAGTGTTATGGTTAGGGTTAGGGTTATCATCAGCCGTAGGATAGTGTTAGGGTTAGGGTTAGCATCAGCCCTAGGATAGTGTTAGGGTTAGGGTTAGCATCAGCCTTAGGATAATGTTACGGTTAGGGTTAGGGTTAGCATCAGCCCTAGGACAGTGTTAGGGTTAGGGTTAGCATCAGCCCTAGGATAGTGTTAGGGTTAGGGTTAGGGTTAGCATCAGCCCAAGCATAGTGTTAGGGTTAGGTTTAGCATCAGCCCTAGGAAAGTGTTATGGTTAGGGTTAGGGTTATCATCAGCCGTAGGATAGTTTTAGGGTTAGGGTTAGCCTCAGCCCTAGGATAGTGTTAGCGTTAGGGTTAGGGTTAGCATCAGCCCTAGGATAGTGTTTGGGTTAGGGTTTGCCTCAGCCCTAGGAGATTGTTAGGGTTAGGGATAGGGTTAGCATCAGGCCTAGGATAGTGTAAGGGTAGAGTTAGCATCAGCCCTAGGATAGGGTTAGGGTTAGCATCAGCCCTAGGATAGTGTTAGGGTTAGGGTTAGGGTTAGCATCAGCCCTAGGATAGTGTTAGGGTTAGGGTTAGCCTCAGCCCTAGGAGAGTGTTAGGGTTAGGTTTAGGGTTACCATCAGCCCTAGGATAGTGTTAGGGTTAGGGATAGCATCAGCCCTAGGATAGTGTTAGGGTTATGGTTAGGTTTAGCATCAGCCCTAGGATAGTGTTAGGGTAAGGGTTAGGATTAGAATCAGTCCTAGGACAGTGTTAGGGTTAGGGTTAGGGTTAGCATCAGCCCTAGGATAGTGTTAGGGTTAAGGTTAGGGTTAGCATCAGCCCTAGTATAGTCTTAGGGTTAGGGTTATCATCAGCCCTAGGATAGTGTTAGGGTTAGGGTTAGGTTTAGCATCAGGCCTAGGATAGTGTTAGGGTTAGGGTTAGGGTTATCATGAGCCCTAGGATAGTGTTAGGGTTAGGGTTAGCATCAGCCCTAGGATAGTGTTAGGGTTAGGGTTAGGGTTTCACCAGGCCTAGGATAGTGTTAGTGTAAGGGTTAGCATCAGGCCTAGGATAGTGTTAGAGTTAGGGTTAGGGTTAGAATCAGCCCTAGGATAGTGTTAGGGTTAGGGTTAGCATCAGCCCTAGGATAGTGTTAGGGTTAGGTTTGGGTAAGCATCAGCCCTAGGATAGTGTTAGGGTGAGGGATAGCATCAGCCCTATTATAGTGTTAGGGTTAGGATTAGGGTTAGCATCATCCCTAGGATAGTGTTAGGGTTAGGGTTAAGGTTAGCATCAGCCCTAGGATAGTGTTAGGGTTAGGGTTAGCATCAGCAATAGGATAGTGTTAGGGTTAGGGATAGGGTTAGCACCAGGCCTAGGATAGTGTTAGTGTTAGGGTTAGAATCAGCCTTAGGATAGTGTTAGGGTTAGGTTTAGGGTTAGCATCAGCCCTAGTATAGTGTTAGGGTTAGTGTTAGCATCAGCCCTAGGATAGTGTTAGGGTTAGGGTTAGCCTCAGCCCTAGGAGAGTGTTAGGGTTAGGGTTAGCATCAGCCCTAGGATAGTGTTAGGGTTAGGGTTAGGGTTAGCATCAGCCCTAGGATAGTGTTAGGGTTAGGGTTAGTCTCAGCCCTAGGAGACTTGTAGGGTTAGGGTTAGGGTTAGCATCAGCCCTAGGATAGTGTTACGGTTAGGGTTAAGGTTAGCATCAGCCCTAGGATAGTGTTAGGGTTAGCGTTAGCATCAGCCCTAGGATAGTGTTAGGGTTAGGGTTAGAATCAGCCGTAGGATAGTGTTAGGGTAAGGTTTAGGGTTAGCATCAGCCGTAGGATAGTGTTAGGTTTAGGGTTAGCCTCAGCCCTAGGATAGTGTGAGAGTTAGGGTTAGGGTTAGCATCAGCCCTAGGATAGTGTTATGGTTAGAGTTAGCATCAGCCCTAGGATAGTGTTAGGGTTAGGTTTAGGGTTAGCATCAGCCCTAGGATAGTGTTAGTGTTAGGGTTAGCATCAGCCCTAGGATAGTGTTAGGGTTATGGTTAGGGTTAGCATCAGGCCTAGGATAGTGTTAGTGTTAGGGTTAGCATCAGCCCTAGGATAGTGTTAGGGTCAGGGTTAGGGTTAGCATCAGCCCTAGGATAGTGTTACGGTTAGGGTTAGGGTTAGCATCAGCCCTAGGATAGTGTTAGGGTTAGGGTTAGGGTTAGCACCAGGCCTAGGACAGTGTTAGTGTTAGGGTTAGAATCAGCCTTAGGATAGTGTTAGGGTTAGGTTTAGGGTTAGCATCAGCCGTAGGATATTGTTAGGGTTAGTGTTAGCATCAGCCCTAGGATAGTGTTAGAGTTTGGTTTAGGGTTAGCATCAGCCCTAAGATAGTGTTAGGGTTAGGGTTAGGGTTATGATTAGCATCAGCCCTAGGATAGTGTTAGGGTTAGGTCAGGGTTAGCATCAGCCCAAGGATAGTGTTAGTGTTAGGGTTAGCATCAGCCCTAGGATAGTGTTAGGGTTAAGGTTAGGGTTAGCATGAGCCCTAGTATATTGTTAGGGTTAGGGTTATCATCAGCCCTAGGATAATGTTAGGGTTAGGGTTAGGGTTAGCATCAGGCCTAGGATAGTGTTAGGGTTAGGGTTAGGGTTAGCATCAGCCCTAGGATAGTGTTAGGGTTAGGGTTAGTATCAGCCCTAGGATAGTGTTAGGGTTAGGGTTAGCATCAGCCCTAGGAAAGTGTTATGGTTAGGGTTAGGGTTACCATCAGCCGTAGGATAGTGTTAGGGTTAGGGTTAGCATCAGCCCTAGGATAGTGTTAGGGTTAGGGTTAGCATCAGCCTTAGGATAGTGTTACGGTTATGGTTAGGGTTAGCATCAGCCCTAGGACAGTGTGAGGGTTAGGGTTAGCATCAGCCCTAGGATAGTGTTAGGGTTAGGGTTAGGGTTAGCATCACCCCAAGGATAGTGTTAGGGTTAGGGTTAGCATCAGCCCTAGGAAAGTGTTATGGTTAGGGTTAAGGTTATCTTCAGCCGTAGGATAGTTTTAGGGTTAGGGTTAGCCTCAGCCCTAGGATAGTGTTAGCGTTAGGGTTAGGGTTAGCATCAGCCCTAGGATAGTGTTTGGGTTAGGGTTTGCCTCAGCCCTAGGAGAGTGTTAGGGTTAGGGATAGGGTTAGCATCAGGCCTAGGATAGTGTAAGGGTAGAGTTAGCATCAGCCCTAGGATAGGGTTAGGGTTAGCATCAGCCCTAGGATAGTGTTAGGGTTAGGGTTAGGGTTAGCATCAGCCCTAGGATAGTGTTAGGGTTAGGGTTAGCCTCAGCCCTAGGAGAGTGTTAGGGTTAGGTTTAGGGTTACCATCAGCCCTAGGATAGTGTTAGGGATAGGGATAGCATCAGCCCTAGGATAGTGTTAGGGTTATGGTTAGGTTTAGCATCAGCCCTAGGATAGTGTTAGGGTAAGGGTTAGGATTAGCATCAGCCCTAGGACAGTGTTAGGGTTAGGGTTACGGTTAGCATCAGCCCTAGGATAGTGTTAGGGTTAAGGTTAGGGTTAGCATCAGCCCTAGTATAGTGTTAGGTTTAGGGTTATCATCAGCCCTAGGATAGTGTTAGGGTTAGGGTTAGGGTTAGCATCAGGCCTAGGATTGTGTTAGGGTTAGGGTTAGGGTTAGCATCAGCCCTAGGATAGTGTTAGGGTTAGGGTTAGCATCAGCCCTAGGATAGTGTTAGGGTTAGGGTTAGGGTTATCACCAGGCCTAGGATAGTGTTAGTGTAAGGGTTCGCATCAGGCCTAGGATAGTGTTAGAGTTAGGGTTAGGGTTAGAATCAGCCCTAGGATAGTGTTAGGGTTAGGGTTAGCATCAGCCCTAGGATAGTGTTAGGGTGAGGGTTAGCATCAGCCCTATTATAGTGTTAGGGTTAGGGTTAGGGTTAGCATCATCCCTAGGATAGTGTTAGGGTTAGGGTTAAGGTTAGCATCAGCCCTAGGATAGTGTTAGGGTTAGGGTTAGCATCAGCAATAGGATAGTGTTAGGGTTAGGGATAGGGTTAGCACCAGGCCTAGGATAGTGTTAGTGTTAGGGTTAGAATCAGCCTTAGGATAGTGTTAGGGTTAGGTTTAGGGTTAGCATCAGCCCTAGTATAGTGTTAGGGTTAGTGTTAGCATCAGCCCTAGGATAGTGTTAGGGTTAGGGTTAGCCTCAGCCCTAGGAGAGTGTTAGGGTTAGGGTTAGCATCAGCCCTAGGATAGTGTTAGGGTTAGGGTTAGGGTTAGCATCAGCCCTAGGATAGTGTTAGGGTTAGGGTTAGTCTCAGCCCTAGGAGACTTGTAGGGTTAGGGTTAGGGTTAGCATCAGCCCTAGGATAGTGTTAGGGTTAGGGTTAGCATCAGGCCTAGGATAGTGTTAGTGTTAGGGTTAGCATCAGCCCTAGGATAGTGTTAGGGTTAGGGTTAGGGTTAGCATCAGCCCTGGGATAGTGTTAGGGTTAGGGTTGGCATCAGCCCTAGGATAGTGTTACGGTTAGGGTTAGGGTTAGCATCAGCCCTAAGATAGTGTTAGGGTTATGGTTAGCATCAGGCCTAGGATAGTGTTAGGGTTAGGGTTAGGGTTAGCATCTGCTCTAGGATAGTGTTAGGGTTAGGGTTAGGGTTAGCATCAGCCCTAGGATAGTGTTAGGGTGAGGGTTAGCATCAGCCCTATTATAGTGTTAGGGTTAGGGTTAGGGTTAGCATCATCCCTAGGATAGTGTTAGGGTTAGGGTTAAGGTTAGCATCAGCCCTAGGATAGTGTTAGGGTTAGGGTTAGCATCAGCAATAGGATAGTGTTAGGGTTAGGGATAGGGTTAGCACCAGGCCTAGGATAGTGTTAGTGTTAGGGTTAGAATCAGCCTTAGGATAGTGTTAGGTTTAGGTTTAGGGTTAGCATCAGCCCTAGTATAGTGTTAGGGTTAGTGTTAGCATCAGCCCTAGGATAGTGTTAGGGTTAGGGTTAGCCTCAGCCCTAGGAGAGTGTTAGGGTTAGGGTTAGCATCAGCCCTAGGATAGTGTTAGGGTTAGGGTTAGGGTTAGCATCAGCCCTAGGATAGTGTTAGGGTTAGGGTTAGTCTCAGCCCTAGGAGACTTGTAGGGTTAGGGTTAGGGTTAGCATCAGCCCTAGGATAGTGTTTCGGTTAGGGTTAAGGTTAGCATCAGCCCTAGGATAGTGTTAGGGTTAGGGTTAGCATCAGCCCTAGGATAGTGTTAGGGTTAGGGTTAGAATCAGCCGTAGGGTAGTGTTAGGGTTAGGTTTAGGGTTAGCATCAGCCGTAGGATAGTGTTAGGGTTAGGGTTAGCCTCAGCCCTAGGATAGTGTGAAAGTTAGGTTTAGGGTTAGCATCAGCCCTAGGATAGTGTTATGGTTAGAGTTAGCATCAGCCCTAGGATAGTGTTAGGGTTAGGTTTAGGGTTATCATCAGCCCTAGGATAGTGTTAGGGTTAGGGTTAGGGTTAGCATCAGGCCTAGGATTGTGTTAGGGTTAGGGTTAGGGTTAGCATCAGCCCTAGGATAGTGTTAGGGTTAGGGTTAGCATCAGCCCTAGGATAGTGTTAGGGTTAGGGTTAGGGTTATCACCAGGCCTAGGATAGTGTTAGTGTAAGGGTTAGCATCAGGCCTAGGATAGTGTTAGAGTTAGAGTTAGGGTTAGAATCAGCCCTAGGATAGTGTTAGGGTTAGGGTTAGCATCAGCCCTAGGATAGTGTTAGGGTGAGGGTTAGCATCAGCCCTATTATAGTGTTAGGGTTAGGGTTAGGGTTAGCATCATCCCTAGGATAGTGTTAGGGTTAGGGTTAAGGTTAGCATCAGCCCTAGGATAGTGTTAGGGTTAGGGTTAGCATCAGCAATAGGATAGTGTTAGGGTTAGGGATAGGGTTAGCACCAGGCCTAGGATAGTGTTAGTGTTAGGGTTAGAATCAGCCTTAGGATAGTGTTAGGGTTAGGTTTAGGGTTAGCATCAGCCCTAGTATAGTGTTAGGGTTAGTGTTAGCATCAGCCCTAGGATAGTGTTAGGGTTAGGGTTAGCCTCAGCCCTAGGAGAGTGTTAGGGTTAGGGTTAGCATCAGCCCTAGGATAGTGTTAGGGTTAGGGTTAGGGTTAGCATCAGCCCTAGGATAGTGTTAGGGTTAGGGTTAGTCTCAGCCCTAGGAGACTTGTAGGGTTAGGGTTAGGGTTAGCATCAGCCCTAGGATAGTGTTAGGGTTAGGGTTAGCATCAGGCCTAGGATAGTGTTAGTGTTAGGGTTAGCATCAGCCCTAGGATAGTGTTAGGGTTAGGGTTAGGGTTAGCATCAGCCCTGGGATAGTGTTAGGGTTAGGGTTGGCATCAGCCCTAGGATAGTGTTACGGTTAGGGTTAGGGTTAGCATCAGCCCTAAGATAGTGTTAGGGTTATGGTTAGCATCAGGCCTAGGATAGTGTTAGGGTTAGGGTTAGGGTTAGCATCTGCTCTAGGATAGTGTTAGGGTTAGGGTTAGGGTTAGCATCAGCCCTAGGATAGTGTTAGGGTGAGGGTTAGCATCAGCCCTATTATAGTGTTAGGGTTAGGGTTAGGGTTAGCATCATCCCTAGGATAGTGTTAGGGTTAGGGTTAAGGTTAGCATCAGCCCTAGGATAGTGTTAGGGTTAGGGTTAGCATCAGCAATAGGATAGTGTTAGGGTTAGGGATAGGGTTAGCACCAGGCCTAGGATAGTGTTAGTGTTAGGGTTAGAATCAGCCTTAGGATAGTGTTAGGTTTAGGTTTAGGGTTAGCATCAGCCCTAGTATAGTGTTAGGGTTAGTGTTAGCATCAGCCCTAGGATAGTGTTAGGGTTAGGGTTAGCCTCAGCCCTAGGAGAGTGTTAGGGTTAGGGTTAGCATCAGCCCTAGGATAGTGTTAGGGTTAGGGTTAGGGTTAGCATCAGCCCTAGGATAGTGTTAGGGTTAGGGTTAGTCTCAGCCCTAGGAGACTTGTAGGGTTAGGGTTAGGGTTAGCATCAGCCCTAGGATAGTGTTACGGTTAGGGTTAAGGTTAGCATCAGCCCTAGGATAGTGTTAGGGTTAGGGTTAGCATCAGCCCTAGGATAGTGTTAGGGTTAGGGTTAGAATCAGCCGTAGGGTAGTGTTAGGGTTAGGTTTAGGGTTAGCATCAGCCGTAGGATAGTGTTAGGGTTAGGGTTAGCCTCAGCCCTAGGATAGTGTGAAAGTTAGGTTTAGGGTTAGCATCAGCCCTAGGATAGTGTTATGGTTAGAGTTAGCATCAGCCCTAGGATAGTGTTAGGGTTAGGTTTAGGGTTAGCATCAGCCCTAGGATAGTGTTAGGGTTAGGGTTAGGGTTAGCATCAGGCCTAGGATAGTTTTAGTGTTAGGGTTAGCATCAGCCCTAGGATAGTGTTAGGGTTAGGGTTAGGGTTAGCATCAGCCCTAGGATAGTGTTACGGTTAGGGTTAGCATCAGCCCTAGGATAGTGTTACGGTTAGGGTTAGGGTTAGCATCAGCCCTAGGTTAGTGTTAGGGTTAGGGTTAGCCTCAGCCCTAGGATATTGTTAAGGTTAGGGTTAGGGTTAGCACCAGGCCTAGGATAGTGTTAGGGTTAGGGTTAGCATCAGCCTTAGGATAGTGTTACGGTTACGGTTAGGGTTAGCATCAGCCCTAGGATAGTGTTAGGGTTAGGGTTAGCATCAGCCCTAGGATAGTGTTAGGGTTAGGGTTAGGGTTAGCATCAGCCGAAGGATAGTTTTAGGGTTAGGGTTAGCGTCCGCCCTAGGAAAGTGTTATGGTTAGAGTTATGGTTATCATCAGCCGTAGGATAGTGTTAGGGTTAGGGTTAGCAACAGCCCTAGGATAGTGTTAGGGTTAGGGTTAGCATCAGCCTTAGGATAGTGTTACAGTTAGGGTTAGGGTTAGCATCAGCCATAGGATAGTGTTAGGGTTAGGGTTAGCATCAGCCCTAGGATAGTGTTAGGGTTAGGGTTAGGGTTAGCATCAGCCCAAGGATAGTGTTAGGGTTAGGGTTAGCATCAGCGCTAGGAAAGAGTTATGGTTAGTGTTAGGGTTATCATCAGCCGTAGGATAGTGTTAGGGTTAGGGTTAGCCTCAGCCCTAAGATAGTGTTAGTGTTAGGGTTAGGGTTAGCATCAGCCCTATGATAGTGTTTGGGTTACGGTTTGCCTCAGCCCTAGGAGAGTGTCAGGGTTAGGGATAGGGTTAGCATCAGCCCTAGGATAGTGTTAGGGTTAGAGTTAGCATCAGCCCTAGGATAGAGTTAGGGTTAGGGTTAGGGTTAGCATCAGCCCTAGGATAGTGTTAGGGTTAGGGTAGGGTTAGCATCAGCGCTAGGATAGTGTTAGGGTTAGGGTTAGCCTCAGCCCTAGGAGAGTGTTAGGGTTAGGTTTAGGGTTACCATCAGCCCTAGGATAGTGTTAGGGTTAGGGATAGCATCAGCCCTAGGATAGTGTTAGGGTTATGGTTAGGTTTAGCATCAGCCCTAGGATAGTGTTAGGGTAAGGGTTAGGGTTAGCATGAGCCCTAGGATAGTGTTAGGGTTACGGTTAGGGTTAGCATCAGCCCTAGGATAGTGTTAGGGTTAGGGTTAGGGTTAGCTTCAGCCCTAGGATAGTGTTAGGGTTAGCGTTAGCATCAGCCCTAGGATATTGTCAGGGTTAGGGTTAGGGTTAGCACCAGGCCCAGGATAGTGTTAGTGTTAGGGTTAGCATCAGCCTTAGGATAGTGTTATGGGTAGGGTTAGGGTTAGTATCAGCCGTAGGATAGTGTTATGGTTAGGGTTAGCCTCAGCCCTAGGTTAGTGTTAGAGTTAGGGTTAGGGTTAGCATCAGCCCTAAGATAGTGTTAGGGTTAGGGTTAGGGTTATGATTAGCATCAGCCCTAGGATAGTGTTAGGGTTAGGGTTAGGGTTAGCATCAGACCAAGGATAGTGTTAGGGTTAGGGTTAGCATCAGCCCTAGGATAGTGTTAGGGTTAAGGTTAGGGTTAGCATCAGCCCTAGTATAGTGTTAGGGTTAGGGTTATCATCAGCCCTAGGATAGTGTTAGGGTTAGGGTTAGGGTTAGCATCAAGCCTAGGATAGTGTTAGTGTTAGGGTTAGGGTTAGCATCAGCCCTGGATAGTGTTAGGGTTAGGGTTAGTATCAGCCCTAGGATAGTGTTAGGGTTAGGGTTTGGGTTATCACCAGGAATAGGATAGTGTTAGTGTAAGGGTTAGCATCAGGCATAGGATAGTGTTAGAGTTAGGGTTAGGGTTAGCATCAGCCCTAGGATAGTTTTACGGTTAGGGTTAGCATCAGCCCTAGGATAGTGTTAGGGTTAGGGTTAGCATCAGCCCTAGGATAGTGTTAGGGTTTGGGTTAGGGTTAGCATCAGCCCTAGGGTAGTGTTAGGGTTAGGGTTAGCCTCAGCCCTAGGAGAGTTGTAGGGTTAGGGTTAGGGTTAGCATCAGCCCTAGGATAGTGTTAGGGTTAGGGTTAAGGTAAGCATCATCCCTAGGATAGTGTTAGGGTTAGGGTTAGCATCAGCCCTAGGATAGTGTTAGGGTTAGGGTTAGGGTTAGCACCAGGCCTAGGATAGTGTTAGTGTTAGGGTTAGAATCAGCCTTAGGATACTGTTAGGGTTATTTTTAGGGTTAGCATCAGCCCTAGTATAGTGTTATGGTTAGTGTTAGCATCAGCCCTTGGATAGTGTTAGGGTTAGGGTTAGCCTCAGCCCTAGGAGAGTGTTAGGGTTAGGGTTAGCATCAGCCCTAGGATAGTGTTAGGGTTAGGGTTAGGGTTAGCATCAGCCCTAGGATAGTGTTAGGATTAGGGTTAGTCTCAGCCCTAGGAGAGTTGTAGGGTTAGGGTTAGGGTTAGCATCAGCCCTAGGATAGTGTTAGGGTTAGGGTTAGCATCAGCCCTAGGATAGTGTTAGGGTTAGGGTTAGCCTCAGCCCTAGGATAGTGTTAGAGTTAGGGTTAGGGTTAGCATCAGCCCTAGGATAATGTTAGGGTTAGAGTTAGCGTCAGCCCTAGGATAGTGTTAGGGTTAGGGTTAGGGTTAGCATCAGCCCTAGGATAGTGTTAGTGTTAGGGTTAGCATCATACCTAGGATAGTGTTAGGGTTAGGGTTAGGGTTAGCATCAGGCCTAGGATAGTGTTAGGGTTAGGGTTAGCATCAGCCCTAGGATAGTGTTAGGGTTAGGGTTAGGGTTAGCATCAGCCCTGGGATAGTGTTAGGGTTAGGGTTAGCATCAGCCCTAGGATAGTGTTACGGTTAGGGTTAGGGTTAGCATCAGCCCTAGGATAGTGTTAGGGTTATGGTTAGCATCAGGCCTAGGATAGTGTTAGGGTTAGGGTTAGGGTTAGCATCTGCTCTAGGATAGTGTTAGGGTTAGGGTTAGGGTTAGCATCAGCCCTAGGATAGTGTAAGGGTTAGGGTTAGGGTTAGCATCAGGCCTAGGATAGTGTTAGAGTTAGGGTTAGCATCAGCCCTACGATAGTGTTAGGGTTAGGGTTAGGGTTAGCATCAGCCCTAGGATAGTGTTAGGGTTAGAGTTAGCATCAGCCCTAGGATAGTGTTAGGGTTAGGGTTAGGGTTAGCATCAGCCCTAGGATAGTGTTAGGGTTAGGGTTAGCATCAGCCCTAGGATAGTGTTAGGGTTAGGGTTAGGGTTAGCATGAGCCCTAGGATAGTGTTAGGGTTAGGGTTAGGCTCAGCCCTAGGAAAGGGTTAGGGTTATGTTTCGGGTTAGCATAAGCCCTAGGATAGTGTTAGGGTTAGGGATAGCATCAGCCCTAGGATAGTGTTAGGGTTATGGTTAGGTTTAGCATCAGCCCTAGGATAGTGTTAGGGTAAGGGTTAGGGTTAGCATCAGCCCTAGGATAGTGTTAGGGTTAGGGTTAGCCTCAGCCCTAGGAGAATGTTAGGGTTAGGGTTAGCATCAGCCCTAGGATAGTGTTACGGTTAGGGTTAGGGTTAGCATCAGCGCTACGATAGTGTTAGGGTTAGGGTTAGTCTCAGCCCTAGGAGACTTGTAGGGTTAGGGTTAGGGTTAGCATCAGCCCTAGGATAGTGTTAGGGTTAGGGTTAGCATCAGCCCTAGGATAGTGTTAGGGTTAGGGTTAGCATCAGACCTAGGATAGTGTTAGAGTTAGGGTTAGGATTAGCATCAGCACTAGGATAGTGTTAGGGTTAGAGTTAGCGTCAGCCCTAGGATAGTGTTAGGGTTAGGGTTAGGGTTATCATCAGCCCTTGGATAGTGTTAGTGTTAGGGTTAGCAACAGCCCTAGGATAGTGTTAGGGTTAGGGTTAGGGTTAGCGTCAGGCGTAGGATAGTGTTAGTGTTAGGGTTAGCATCAGCCCTAGGATAGTGTTACGGTTAGGGTCAGGGTTAGCATCAGCCCTAGGATAGTGTTAGGGTTATGGTTAGCATCAGGCCTAGGATAGTGTTAGGGTTAGGGTTAGGGTTAGCATCTGCTCTAGGATAGTGTTAGGGTTAGGGTTAGGGTTAGCATCAGCCCCAGGATAGTGTAAGGGTTAGGGTTAGGGTTAGCATCAGGCCTAGGATAGTGTTAGAGTTAGGGTTAGCATCAGCCCTAGGATAGTGTTAGGGTTAGGGTTAGGGTTAGCATCAGCCCTAGGATAGTGTTAGGGTTAGAGTTAGCATCAGCCCTAGGATAGTGTTAGGGTTAGGGTTAGGGTTAGCATCAGCCCTAGGATAGTGTTAGGGTTAGGGTTAGGGTTAGCATCAGCCCTAGGATAGTGTTAGGGTTAGGGTTAGGGTTAGCATGAGCCCTAGGGTTGTGTTAGGGTTAGGGTTAGGCTCAGCCCTAGGAGAGTGTTAGGGTTAGGTTTCGGGTTAGCATAAGCCCTAGGATAGTGTTAGGGTTAGGGATAGCATCAGCCCTATGATAGTGTTAGGGTTATGGTTAGGTTTAGCATCAGCCCTAGGATAGTGTTAGGGTAAGGGTTAGGGTTAGCATCAGCCCTAGGATAGTGTTAGGGTTAGGGTTAGCCTCAGCCCTAGGAGAGTGTTAGGGTTAGGGTTAGCATCAGCCCTAGGATAGTGTTAGGGTTAGGGTTAGGGTTAGCATCAGCCCTAGGATAGTGTTAGGGTTAGGGTTAGTCTCAACCCTAGGAGACTTGTAGGGTTAGGGTTAGGGTTAGCATCAGCCCTAGGATAGTGTTACGGTTAGGGTTAAGGTTAGCATCAGCCCTAGGATAGTGTTAGGGTTAGGGTTAGCATCAGCCCTAGGATAGTGTTAGGGTTAGGGTTAGAATAAGCCGTAGGATAGTGTTAGGGTTAGGTTTAGGGTTAGCATCAGCCGTAGGATAGTGTTAGGGTTAGGGTTAGCCTCAGCCCTAGGATAGTGTGAGAGTTAGGGTTAGGGTTAGCATCAGCCCTAGGATAGTGTTATGGTTAGAGTTAGCATCAGCCCTAGGATAGTGTTAGGGTTAGGTTTAGGGTTAGCATCAGCCCTAGGATAGTGTTAGTGTTAGGGTTAGCATCAGCCCTAGGATAGTGTTAGGGTTAGGGTTAGGGTTAGCATCAGGCCTAGGATAGTGTTAGTGTTAGGGTTAGCATCAGCCCTACGATAGTGTTAGGGTTAGGGTTAGGGTTAGCATCAGCCCTAGAATAGTGTTAGGGTTAGGGTTAGCATCAGCCCTAGGATAGTGTTACGGTTAGGGTTAGGGTTAGCATCAGCCCTAGGATAGTGTTAGGGTTAGGGTTAGGGTTAGCACCAGGCCTAGGATAGTGTTAGTGTTAGGGTTAGAATCAGCCTTAGGATAGTGTTAGGGTTAGGTTTAGGGTTAGCATCAGCCGTAGGATAGTGTTAGGGTTAGTGTTAGCATCAGCCCTAGGATAGTGTTAGGGTTAGGGTTAGGGTAAGCATCAGCCCTAGTACAGTGTTAGGGTTAGGGTTAGCATCAGCCCTAGAATAGTGTTAGGGTTAGGGTTAGGGTTAGCATCAGCGCTAGGTTAGTGTTAGGGTTAGGGTTAGCCTCAGCCCTAGGATATTGTTAGGGTTAGGGTTAGGGTTAGCACCAGGCCTAGGATAGTGTTAGGGTTAGGGTTAGCATCAGCCTTAGGATAGTGTTACGGTTAGGGTTAGGGTTAGCATCAGCCCTAGGATAGTGTTAGGGTTAGGGTTAGCATCAGCCCTAGGATAGTGTTAGGGTTAGGGTTAGGGTTAGCATCAGCCGAAGGATAGTGTTAGGGTTAGGGTTAGTATCAGCCCTAGGAAAGTGTTATGGTTAGAGTTATGGTTATCATCAGCCGTAGGATAGTGTTAGGGTTAGGGTTAGCAACAGCCCTAGGATAGTGTTAGGGTTAGGGTTAGCATCAGCCTTAGGATAGTGTTACGGTTAGGGTTAGGGTTAGCATCAGCCCTAGGATAATGTTAGGGTTAGGGTTAGCCTCAGCCCTAGGATAGTGTTAGTGTTAGGGTTAGGGTTAGCATCAGCCCTAGGATAGTGTTTGGGTTACGGTTTGCCTCAGCCCTAGGAGAGTGTTAGGGTTAGGGATAGGGTTAGCATCAGCCCTAGGATAGTGTTTGGGTTACGGTTAGCATCAGCCCTAGGATAGTGTTAGGGTTAAGGTTAGGGTTAGCATCAGCCCTAGTATAGTGTTAGGGTTAGGGTTATCATCAGCCCTAGGATACTGTTAGGGTTAGGGTTAGGGTTAGCATCAAGCCTAGGATAGTGTTAGGGTTAGGGTTAGGGTTAGCATCAGCCCTAGGATAGTGTTAGGGTTAGGGTTAGTATCAGCCCTAGGATAGTGTTAGTGTTAGGGTTTGGGTTATCACCAGGCCTAGGATAGTGTTAGTGTAAGGGTTAGCATCAGGCCTAGGATAGTGTTAGAGTTAGGGTTAGGGATAGCATCAGCCCTAGGATAGTGTTACGGTTAGGGATAGCATCAGCCCTAGGATAGTGTTAGGGTTAGGGTTAGCATCAGCACTAGGATAGTGTTAGGGTTTGGGTTAGGGTTAGCATCAGCCCTAGGATAGTGTTAGGGTTAGGGTTAGCCTCAGCCCTAGGAGAGTTGTAGGGTTAGGGTTAGGGTTAGCATCAGCCCTAGGATAGTGTTAGGGTTAGGGTTAAGGTAAGCATCATCCCTAGGATAGTGTTAGGGTTAGGGTTAGCATCAGCCCTAGGATAGTGTTAGGGTTAGGGTTAGGGTTAGCACCAGGCCTAGGATAGTGTTAGTGTTAGGGTTAGAATCAGCCTTAGGATAGTGTTAGGGTTATTTTTAGGGTTAGCATCAGCCCTAGTATAGTGTTAGGGTTAGTGTTAGCATCAGCCCTTGGATAGTGTTAGGGTTAGGGTTAGCCTCAGCCCTAGGAGAGTGTTAGGGTTAGGGTTAGCATCAGCCCTAGGATAGTGTTAGGATTAGGGTTAGTCTCAGCCCTAGGAGAGTTGTAGGGTTAGGGTTAGGGTTAGCATCAGCCCTAGGATAGTGTTAGGGTTAGGGTTAGCCTCAGCCCTAGGATAGTGTTAGGGTTAGGGTTAGGGTTAGCATCAGCCCTAGGATAGTGTTAGTGTTAGGGTTAGCAACAGCCCTAGGATAGTGTTAGGGTTAGGGTTAGGGTTAGCGTCAGGCCTAGGATAGTGTTAGTGTTAGGGTTAGCATCAGCCCTAGGATAGTGTTAGGGTTAGGGTTAGGGTTAGCATCAGCCCTGGGATAGTGTTAGGGTTAGGGTTAGCATCAGCCCTAGGATAGTGTTACGGTTAGGGTTAGGGTTAGCATCAGCCCTAGGATAGTGTTAGGGTTATGGTTAGCATCAGGCCTAGGATAGTGTTAGGGTTAGGGTTAGGATTAGCATCTGCTCTAGGATAGTGTTAGGGTTAGGGTTAGGGTTAGCATCAGCCCTAGGATAGTGTAAGGGTTAGGGTTAGGGTTAGCATCAGGCCTAGGATAGTGTTAGAGTTAGGGTTAGCATCAGCCCTAGGATAGTGTTAGGGTTAGGGTTAGGGTTAGCATCAGCCCTAGGATAGTGTTAGGGTTAGAGTTAGCATCAGCCCTAGGATAGTGTTAGGGTTAGGGTTAGGGTTAGCATCAGCCCTAGGATAGTGTTAGGGTTAGGGTTAGGGTTAGCATCAGCCCTAGGATAGTGTTAGGGTTAGGGTTAGGGTTAGCATGAGCCCTAGGATAGTGTTAGGGTTAGGGTTAGGCTCAGCCCTAGGAGAGTGTTAGGGTTAGGTTTCGGGTTAGCATAAGCCCTAGGATAGTGTTAGGGTTAGGGATAGCATCAGCCCTAGGAGAGTGTTAGGGTTATGGTTAGGTTTAGCATCAGCCCTAGGATAGTGTTAGGGTAAGGGTTAGGGTTAGCATCAGCCCTAGGATAGTGTTAGGGTTAGGGTTAGCCTCAGCCCTAGGAGAATGTTAGGGTTACGGTTAGCATCAGCCCTAGGATAGTGTTAGGGTTAGGGTTAGGGTTAGCATCAGCCCTAGGATAGTGTTAGGGTTAGGGTTAGTCTCAGCCCTCGGAGACTTGTAGGGTTAGGGTTAGGGTTAGCATCAGCCCTAGGATAGTGTTAGGGTTAGGGTTAGCATCAGCCCTAGGATAGTGTTAGGGTTAGGGTTAGCATCAGACCTAGGATAGTGTTATAGTTAGTGTTAGGGTTAGCATCAGCCCTAGGATAGTGTTAGGGTTAGAGTTAGCGTCAGCCCTAGGATAGTGTTAGGGTTAGGGTTAGGGTTATCATCCGCCCTAGGATAGTGTTAGTGTTAGGGTTAGCAACAGCCCTAGGATAGTGTTAGGGTTAGGGTTAGGGTTAGCGTCAGGCCTAGGATAGTGTTAGTGTTAGGGTTAGCATCAGCCCTATGATAGTGTTAGGGTTAGGGTTAGAGTTAGCATCAGCCCTAGGATAGTGTTAGGGTTATGGTTAGCATCAGGCCTAGGACAGTGTTAGGGTTAGGGTTAGGGTTAGCATCTGCTCTAGGATAGTGTTAGGGTTAGGGTTAGGGTTAGCATCAGCCCTAGGATAGTGTAAGGGTTAGGGTTAGGGTTAGCATCAGGCCTAGGATAGTGTTAGAGTTAGGGTTAGCATCAGCCCTAGGATAGTGTTAGGGTTAGGGTTAGGGTTAGCATCAGCCCTAGGATAGTGTTAGGGTTAGAGTTAGCATCAGCCCTAGGATAGTGTTAGGGTTAGGGTTAGGGTTAGCATCAGCCCTAGGATAGTGTTAGGGTTAGGGTTAGTCTCAGCCCTAGGAGACTTGTAGGGTTAGGGTTAGGGTTAGCATCAGCCCTAGGATAGTGTTACGGTTAGGGTTAAGGTTAGCATCAGCCCTAGGATAGTGTTAGGGTTAGGGTTAGCATCAGCCCTAGGAGAGTGTTAGGGTTAGGGTTAGAATCAGCCGTAGGATAGTGTTAGGGTTAGGTTTAGGGTTAGCATCAGCCGTAGGATAGTGTTAGGGTTAGGGTTAGCCTCAGCCCTAGGATAGTGTGAGAGTTAGGGTTAGGGTTAGCATCAGCCCTAGGAGAGTGTTATGGTTAGAGTTAGCATCAGCCCTAGGATAGTGTTAGGGTTAGGTTTAGGGTTAGCATCAGCCCTAGGATAGTGTTAGTGTTAGGGTTAGCATCAGCCCTAGGATAGTGTTAGGGTTAGGGTTAGGGTTAGCATCAGGCCTAGGATAGTGTTAGTGTTAGGGTTAGCATCAGCCTTACGATAGTGTTAGGGTTAGGTTTGGGTTAGCATCAGCCCTAGAATAGTGTTAGGGTTAGGGTTAGCATCAGCCCTAGGATAGTGTTACGGTTAGGGTTAGGGTTAGCATCAGCCCTAGGTTAGTGTTAGGGTTAGGGTTAGGGTTAGCACCAGGCCTAGGATAGTGTTAGTGTTAGGGTTAGAATCAGCCTTAGGATAGTGTTAGGGTTAGGTTTAGGGTTAGCATCAGCCGTAGGATAGTGTTAGGGTTAGTGTTAGCATCAGCCGTAGGATAGTGTTAGGGTTAGGGTTAGGGTAAGCATCAGCCCTAGTATAGTGTTAGGGTTAGGGTTAGCATCAGCCCTAGAATAGTGTTAGGGTTAGGGTTAGGGTTAGCATCAGCCCTAGGTTAGTGTTATGGTTAGGGTTAGCCTCAGCCCTAGGTTAGTGTTAGGGTTAGGGTTAGGGTTAGCACCAGGCCTAGGATAGTGTTAGGGTTAAGGTTAGGGATAGCATCAGCCCTAGTATAGTGTTAGGGTTAGGGTTAGCATCAGCCCTAGGATAGTGTTAGGGTTAAGGTTAGGGTTAGCATCAGCCCTAGTATAGTGTTAGGGTTAGGGTTATCATCAGCCCTATGATACTGTTAGGGTTAGGGTAAGGGTTAGCATCAATCCTAGGATAGTGTTAGGGTTAGGGTTAGGGTTAGCATCAGCCCTAGGATAGTGTTAGGGTTAGGGTTAGTATCAGCCCTAGGATAGTGTTAGTGTTAGGGTTTGGGTTATCACCAGGCCTAGGATAGTGTTAGTGTAAGGGTTAGCATCAGGCCTAGGATAGTGTTAGAGTTAGGGTTAGGGTTAGCATCAGCCCTAGGATAGTGTTACGGTTAGGGTTAGCATCAGCCCTAGGATAGTGTTAGGGTTAGGGTTAGCATCAGCACTAGGATAGTGTTAGGGTTTGGGTTAGGGTTAGCATCAGCCCTAGGATAGTGTTAGGGTTAGGGTTAGCCTCAGCCCTAGGAGAGTTGTAGGGTTAGGGTTAGGGTTAGCATCAGCCCTAGGATAGTGTTAGGGTTAGGGTTAGGGTTAGCACCAGGCCTAGGATAGTGTTAGTGTTAGGGTTAGAATCAGCCTTAGGATAGTGTTAGGGTTATTTTTAGGGTTAGCATCAGCCCTAGTATAGTGTTAGGGTTAGTGTTAGCATCAGCCCTTGGATAGTGTTAGGGTTAGGGTTAGCCTCAGCCCTAGGAGAGTGTTAGGGTTAGGGTTAGCATCAGCCCTAGGATAGTGTTAGGGTTAGGGTTAAGGTTAGCATCAGCCCTAGTATAGTGTAAGGATTAGGGTTAGTCTCAGCCCTAGGAGAGTTGTAGGGTTAGGGTTAGGGTTAGCATCAGCCCTAGGATAGTGTTAGGGTTAGGGTTAGCATCAGCCCTAGGATAGTGTTAGGGTTAGGGTTAGCCTCAGCCCTAGGATAGTGTTAGAGTTAGGGTTAGGGTTAGCATCAGCCCTAGGATAGTGTTAGGGTTAGAGTTAGCGTCAGCCCTAGGATAGTGTTAGGGTTAGGGTTAGGGTTAGCATCAGCCCTAGGATAGTGTTAGTGTTAGGGTTAGCAACAGCCCTAGGATAGTGTTAGGGTTAGGGTTAGGGTTAGCGTCAGGCCTAGGATAGTGTTAGTGTTAGGGTTAGCATCAGCCCTAGGATAGTGTTAGGGTTAGGGTTAGGGTTAGCATCAGCCCTGGGATAGTGTTAGGGTTAGGGTTAGCATCAGCCCTAGGATAGTGTTACGGTTAGGGTTAGGGTTAGCATCAGCCCTAGGATAGTGTTAGGGTTATGGTTAGCATCAGGCCTAGGATAGTGTTAGGGTTAGGGTTAGGGTTAGCATCTGCTCTAGGATAGTGTTAGGGTTAGGGTTAGGGTTAGCATCAGCCCTAGGATAGTGTAAGGGTTAGGGTTAGGGTTAGCATCAGGCCTAGGATAGTGTTAGAGTTAGGGTTAGCATCAGCCCTAGGATAGTGTTAGGGTTAGGGTTAGGGTTAGCATCAGCCCTAGGATAGTGTTAGGGTTAGAGTTAGCATCAGCCCTAGGATAGTGTTAGGGTTAGGGTTAGGGTTAGCATCAGCCCTAGGATAGTGTTAGGGTTAGTGTTAGGGTTAGCATCAGCCCTAGGATAGTGTTAGGGTTAGGGTTAGGGTTAGCATGAGCCCTAGGATAGTGTTAGGGTTAGGGTTAGGCTCAGCCCTAGGAGAGTGTTAGGGTTAGGTTTCGGGTTAGCATAAGCCCTAGGATAGTGTTAGGGTTAGGGATAGCATCAGCCCTAGGATAGTGTTAGGGTTATGGTTAGGTTTAGCATCAGCCCTAGGATAGTGTTAGGGTAAGGGTTAGGGTTAGCATCAGCCCTAGGATAGTGTTAGGGTTAGGGTTAGCCTCAGCCCTAGGAGAATGTTAGGGTTAGGGTTAGCATCAGCCCTAGGATAGTGTTAGGGTTAGGGTTAGGGTTAGCATCAGCCCTAGGATAGTGTTAGGGTTAGGGTTAGTCTCAGCCCTAGGAGACTTGTAGGGTTAGGGTTAGGGTTAGCATCAGCCCTAGGATAGTGTTACGGTTAGGGTTAAGGTTAGCATCAGCCCTAGGATAGTGTTAGGGTTAGGGTTAGCATCAGCCCTAGGATAGTGTTAGGGTTAGGGTTAGAATCAGCCGTAGGATAGTATTAGGGTTAGGTTTAGGGTTAGCATCAGCCGTAGGATAGTGTGAGAGTTAGGGTTAGGGTTAGCATCAGCCCTAGGAGAGTGTTATGGTTAGAGTTAGCATCAGCCCTAGGATAGTGTTAGGGTTAGGTTTAGGGTTAGCATCAGCCCTAGGATAGTGTTAGTGTTAGGGTTAGCATCAGCCCTAGGATAGTGTTAGGGTTAGGGTTAGGGTTAGCATCAGGCCTAGGATAGTGTTAGTGTTAGGGTTAGCATCAGCCTTACGATAGTGTTAGGGTTAGGTTTGGGTTAGCATCAGCCCTAGAATAGTGTTAGGGTTAGGGTTAGCATCAGCCCTAGGTTAGTGTTAGGGTTAGGGTTAGGGTTAGCACCAGGCCTAGGATAGTGTTAGTGTTAGGGTTAGAATCAGCCTTAGGATAGTGTTAGGGTTAGGTTTAGGGTTAGCATCAGCCGTAGGATAGTGTTAGGGTTAGTGTTAGCATCAGCCGTAGGATAGTGTTAGGGTTAGGGTTAGGGTAAGCATCAGCCCTAGTATAGTGTTAGGGTTAGGGTTAGCATCAGCCCTAGAATAGTGTTAGGGTTAGGGTTAGGGTTAGCATCAGCCCTAGGTTAGTGTTAGGGTTAGGGTTAGCCTCAGCCCTAGGAGAGTGTTAGGGTTAGGTTTCGGGTTAGCATAAGCCCTAGGATAGTGTTAGGGTTAGGGATAGCATCAGCCCTAGGATAGTGTTAGGGTTAAGGTTAGGTTTAGCATCAGCCCTAGGATAGTGTTAGGGTAAGGGTTAGGGTTAGCATCAGCCCTAGGATAGTGTTAGGGTTAGGGTTAGCCTCAGCCCTAGGAGAATGTTAGGGTTAGGGTTAGCATCAGCCCTAGGATAGTGTTAGGGTTAGGGTTAGGGTTAGCATCAGCCCTAGGATAGTGTTAGGGTTAGGGTTAGTCTCAGCCCTAGGAGACTTGTAGGGTTAGGGTTAGGGTTAGCATCAGCCCTAGGATAGTGTTAGGGTTAGGGTTAGCATCAGCCCTAGGATAGTGTTAGGGTTAGGGTTAGCATCAGACCTAGGATAGTGTTAGAGTTAGGGTTAGGGTTAGCATCAGCCCTAGGATAGTGTTAGGGTTAGAGTTAGCGTCAGCCCTAGGATAGTGTTAGGGTTAGGGTTAGGGTTATCATCAGCCCTAGGATAGTGTTAGTGTTAGGGATAGCAACAGCCCTAGGATAGTGTTAGGGTTAGGGTTAGGGTTAGCGTCAGGCCTAGGATAGTGTTAGTGTTAGGGTTAGCATCAGCCCTATGATAGTGTTAGGGTTAGGGTTAGAGTTAGCATCAGCCCTAGGATAGTGTTAGGGTTATGGTTAGCATCAGGCCTAGGATAGTGTTAGGGTTAGGGTTAGGGTTAGCATCTGCTCTAGGATAGTGTTAGGGTTAGGGTTAGGGTTAGCATCAGCCCTAGGATAGTGTAAGGGTTAGGGTTAGGGTTAGCATCAGGCCTAGGATAGTGTTAGAGTTAGGGTTAGCATCAGCCCTAGGATAGTGTTAGGGTTAGGGTTAGGGTTAGCATCAGCCCTAGGATAGTGTTAGGGTTAGAGTTAGCATCAGCCCTAGGATAGTGTTAGGGTTAGGGTTAGGGTTAGCATCAGCCCTAGGATAGTGTTAGGGTTAGGGTTAGGGTTAGCATCAGCCCTAGGATAGTGTTAGGGTAAGGGTTAGGGTTAGCATAAGCCCTAGGATAGTGTTAGGGTTAGGGATAGCATCAGCCCTAGGATAGTGTTAGGGTTATGGTTAGGTTTAGCATCAGCCCTAGGATAGTGTTAGGGTAAGGGTTAGGGTTAGCATCAGCCCTAGGATAGTGTTAGGGTTAGGGTTAGCCTCAGCCCTAGGAGAGTGTTAGGGTTAGGGTTAGCATCAGCCCTAGGATAGTGTTAGGGTTAGGGTTAGGGTTAGCATCAGCCCTAGGATAGTGTTAGGGTTAGGGTTAGTCTCAGCCCTAGGAGACTTGTAGGGTTAGGGTTAGGGTTAGCATCAGCCCTAGGATAGTGTTAGGGTTAGGGTTAGCATCAGCCCTAGGATAGTGTTAGGGTTAGGGTTAGAATCAGCCGTAGGATAGTGTTAGGGTTAGGTTTAGGGTTAGCATCAGCCGTAGGATAGTGTTAGGGTTAGGGTTAGCCTCAGCCCTAGGATAGTGTGAGAGTTAGGGTTAGGGTTAGCATCAGCCCTAGGAGAGTGTTATGGTTAGAGTTAGCATCAGCCCTAGGATAGTGTTAGGGTTAGGTTTAGGGTTAGCATCAGCCCTAGGATAGTGTTAGTGTTAGGGTTAGCATCAGCCCTAGGATAGTGTTAGGGTTAGGGTTAGGGTTAGCATCAGGCCTAGGATAGTGTTAGTGTTAGGGTTAGCATCAGCCTTACGATAGTGTTAGGGTTAGGTTTGGGTTAGCATCAGCCCTAGAATAGTGTTAGGGTTAGGGTTAGCATCAGCCCTAGGATAGTGTTACGGTTAGGGTTAGGGTTAGCATCAGCCCTAGGTTAGTGTTAGGGTTAGGGTTAGGGTTAGCACCAGGCCTAGGATAGTGTTAGTGTTAGGGTTAGAATCAGCCTTAGGATAGTGTTAGGGTTAGGTTTAGGGTTAGCATCAGCCGTAGGATAGTGTTAGGGTTAGTGTTAGCATCAGCCGTAGGATAGTGTTAGGGTTAGGGTTAGGGTAAGCATCAGCCCTAGTATAGTGTTAGGGTTAGGGTTAGCATCAGCCCTAGAATAGTGTTAGGGTTAGGGTTAGGGTTAGCATCAGCCCTAGGTTAGTGTTAGGGTTAGGGTTAGCCTCAGCCCTAGGTTAGTGTTAGGGTTAGGGTTAGGGTTAGCACCAGGCCTAGGATAGTGTTAGTGTTAGGGTTAGAATCAGCCTTAGGATAGTGTTAGGGTTAGGTTTAGGGTTAGCATCAGCCGTAGGATAGTGTTAGGGTTAGAGTTAGCGTCAGCCCTAGGATAGTGTTAGGGTTAGGGTTAGGGTTATCATCAGCCCTAGGATAGTGTTAGTGTTAGGGTTAGCAACAGCCCTAGGATAGTGTTAGGGTTAGGGTTAGGGTTAGCATCTGCTCTAGGATAGTGTTAGGGTTAGGGTTAGGGTTAGCATCAGCCCTAGGATAGTGTAAGGGTTAGGGTAAGGGTTAGCATCAGGCCTAGGATAGTGTTAGAGTTAGGGTTAGCATCAGCCCTAGGATAGTGTTAGGGTTAGGGTTAGGGTTAGCATCAGCCCTAGGATAGTGTTAGGGTTAGAGTTAGCATCAGCCCTAGGATAGTGTTAGGGTTAGGGTTAGGGTTAGCATCAGCCCTAGGATAGTGTTAGGGTTAGGGTTAGGGTTAGCATCAGCCCTAGGATAGTGTTAGGGTAAGGGTTAGGGTTAGCATAAGCCCTAGGATAGTGTTAGGGTTAGGGATAGCATCAGCCCTAGGATAGTGTTAGGGTTATGGTTAGGTTTAGCATCAGCCCTAGGATAGTGTTAGGGTAAGGGTTAGGGTTAGCATCAGCCCTAGGATAGTGTTAGGGTTAGGGTTAGCCTCAGCCCTAGGAGAGTGTTAGGGTTAGGGTTAGCATCAGCCCTAGGATAGTGTTAGGGTTAGGGTTAGGGTTAGCATCAGCCCTAGGATAGTGTTAGGGTTAGGGTTAGTCTCAGCCCTAGGAGACTTGTAGGGTTAGGGTTAGGGTTAGCATCAGCCCTAGGATAGTGTTACGGTTAGGGTTAAGGTTAGCATCAGCCCTAGGATAGTGTTAGGGTTAGGGTTAGCATCAGCCCTAGGATAGTGTTAGGGTTAGGGTTAGAATCAGCCGTAGGATAGTATTAGGGTTAGGTTTAGGGTTAGCATCAGCCGTAGGATAGTGTGAGAGTTAGGGTTAGGGTTAGCATCAGCCCTAGGAGAGTGTTATGGTTAGAGTTAGCATCAGCCCTAGGATAGTGTTAGGGTTAGGTTTAGGGTTAGCATCAGCCCTAGGATAGTGTTAGTGTTAGGGTTAGCATCAGCCCTAGGATAGTGTTAGGGTTAGGGTTAGGGTTAGCATCAGGCCTAGGATAGTGTTAGTGTTAGGGTTAGCATCAGCCTTACGATAGTGTTAGGGTTAGGTTTGGGTTAGCATCAGCCCTAGAATAGTGTTAGGGTTAGGGTTAGCATCAGCCCTAGGTTAGTGTTAGGGTTAGGGTTAGGGTTAGCACCAGGCCTAGGATAGTGTTAGTGTTAGGGTTAGAATCAGCCTTAGGATAGTGTTAGGGTTAGGTTTAGGGTTAGCATCAGCCGTAGGATAGTGTTAGGGTTAGTGTTAGCATCAGCCGTAGGATAGTGTTAGGGTTAGGGTTAGGGTAAGCATCAGCCCTAGTATAGTGTTAGGGTTAGGGTTAGCATCAGCCCTAGAATAGTGTTAGGGTTAGGGTTAGGGTTAGCATCAGCCCTAGGTTAGTGTTAGGGTTAGGGTTAGCCTCAGCCCTAGGAGAGTGTTAGGGTTAGGTTTCGGGTTAGCATAAGCCCTAGGATAGTGTTAGGGTTAGGGATAGCATCAGCCCTAGGATAGTGTTAGGGTTAAGGTTAGGTTTAGCATCAGCCCTAGGATAGTGTTAGGGTAAGGGTTAGGGTTAGCATCAGCCCTAGGATAGTGTTAGGGTTAGGGTTAGCCTCAGCCCTAGGAGAATGTTAGGGTTAGGGTTAGCATCAGCCCTAGGATAGTGTTAGGGTTAGGGTTAGGGTTAGCATCAGCCCTAGGATAGTGTTAGGGTTAGGGTTAGTCTCAGCCCTAGGAGACTTGTAGGGTTAGGGTTAGGGTTAGCATCAGCCCTAGGATAGTGTTAGGGTTAGGGTTAGCATCAGCCCTAGGATAGTGTTAGGGTTAGGGTTAGCATCAGACCTAGGATAGTGTTAGAGTTAGGGTTAGGGTTAGCATCAGCCCTAGGATAGTGTTAGGGTTAGAGTTAGCGTCAGCCCTAGGATAGTGTTAGGGTTAGGGTTAGGGTTATCATCAGCCCTAGGATAGTGTTAGTGTTAGGGATAGCAACAGCCCTAGGATAGTGTTAGGGTTAGGGTTAGGGTTAGCGTCAGGCCTAGGATAGTGTTAGTGTTAGGGTTAGCATCAGCCCTATGATAGTGTTAGGGTTAGGGTTAGAGTTAGCATCAGCCCTAGGATAGTGTTAGGGTTATGGTTAGCATCAGGCCTAGGATAGTGTTAGGGTTAGGGTTAGGGTTAGCATCTGCTCTAGGATAGTGTTAGGGTTAGGGTTAGGGTTAGCATCAGCCCTAGGATAGTGTAAGGGTTAGGGTTAGGGTTAGCATCAGGCCTAGGATAGTGTTAGAGTTAGGGTTAGCATCAGCCCTAGGATAGTGTTAGGGTTAGGGTTAGGGTTAGCATCAGCCCTAGGATAGTGTTAGGGTTAGAGTTAGCATCAGCCCTAGGATAGTGTTAGGGTTAGGGTTAGGGTTAGCATCAGCCCTAGGATAGTGTTAGGGTTAGGGTTAGGGTTAGCATCAGCCCTAGGATAGTGTTAGGGTAAGGGTTAGGGTTAGCATAAGCCCTAGGATAGTGTTAGGGTTAGGGATAGCATCAGCCCTAGGATAGTGTTAGGGTTATGGTTAGGTTTAGCATCAGCCCTAGGATAGTGTTAGGGTAAGGGTTAGGGTTAGCATCAGCCCTAGGATAGTGTTAGGGTTAGGGTTAGGCTCAGCCCTAGGAGAGTGTTAGGGTTAGGGTTAGCATCAGCCCTAGGATAGTGTTAGGGTTAGGGTTAGGGTTAGCATCAGCCCTAGGATAGTGTTAGGGTTAGGGTTAGTCTCAGCCCTAGGAGACTTGTAGGGTTAGGGTTAGGGTTAGCATCAGCCCTAGGATAGTGTTAGGGTTAGGGTTAGCATCAGCCCTAGGATAGTGTTAGGGTTAGGGTTAGAATCAGCCGTAGGATAGTGTTAGGGTTAGGTTTAGGGTTAGCATCAGCCGTAGGATAGTGTTAGGGTTAGGGTTAGCCTCAGCCCTAGGATAGTGTGAGAGTTAGGGTTAGGGTTAGCATCAGCCCTAGGAGAGTGTTATGGTTAGAGTTAGCATCAGCCCTAGGATAGTGTTAGGGTTAGGTTTAGGGTTAGCATCAGCCCTAGGATAGTGTTAGTGTTAGGGTTAGCATCAGCCCTAGGATAGTGTTAGGGTTAGGGTTAGGGTTAGCATCAGGCCTAGGATAGTGTTAGTGTTAGGGTTAGCATCAGCCTTACGATAGTGTTAGGGTTAGGTTTGGGTTAGCATCAGCCCTAGAATAGTGTTAGGGTTAGGGTTAGCATCAGCCCTAGGATAGTGTTACGGTTAGCGTTAGGGTTAGCATCAGCCCTAGGTTAGTGTTAGGGTTAGGGTTAGGGTTAGCACCAGGCCTAGGATAGTGTTAGTGTTAGGGTTAGAATCAGCCTTAGGATAGTGTTAGGGTTAGGTTTAGGGTTAGCATCAGCCGTAGGATAGTGTTAGGGTTAGTGTTAGCATCAGCCGTAGGATAGTGTTAGGGTTAGGGTTAGGGTAAGCATCAGCCCTAGTATAGTGTTAGGGTTAGGGTTAGCATCAGCCCTAGAATAGTGTTAGGGTTAGGGTTAGGGTTAGCATCAGCCCTAGGTTAGTGTTAGGGTTAGGGTTAGCCTCAGCCCTAGGTTAGTGTTAGGGTTAGGGTTAGGGTTAGCACCAGGCCTAGGATAGTGTTAGTGTTAGGGTTAGAATCAGCCTTAGGATAGTGTTAGGGTTAGGTTTAGGGTTAGCATCAGCCGTAGGATAGTGTTAGGGTTAGTGTTAGCATCAGCCGTAGGATAGTGTTAGGGTTAGGGTTAGGGTAAGCATCAGCCCTAGTATAGTGTTAGGGTTAGGGTTAGCATCAGCCCTAGAATAGTGTTAGGGTTAGGGTTAGGGTTAGCATCAGCCCTAGGTTAGTGTTAGGGTTAGGGTTAGCCTCAGCCCTAGGATATTGTTAGGGTTAGGGTTAGGGTTAGCACCAGGCCTAGGATAGTGTTAGGGTTAGGGTTAGCATCAGCCTTAGGATAGTGTTACGGTTAGGGTTAGGGTTAGCATCAGCCCTAGGATAGTGTTAGGGTTAGGGTTAGCATCAGCCCTAGGATAGTGTTAGGGTTAGGGTTAGGGTTAGCATCAGCCGAAGGATAGTGTTAGGGTTAGGCTTAGCATCAGCCCTAGGAAAGTGTTATGGTTAGAGTTATGGTTATCATCAGCCGTAGGATAGTGTTAGGGTTAGGGTTAGCAACAGCCCTAGGATAGTGTTAGGGTTAGGGTTAGCATCAGCCTTAGGATAGTGTTACGGTTAGGGTTAGGGTTAGCATCAGCCCTAGGATAGTGTTAGGGTTAGGGTTAGCATCAGCCCTAGGATAGTGTTAGGGTTAGGGTTAGCATCAGCCCTAGGAAAGTGTTATGGTTAGTGTTAGGGTTATCATCAGCCGTAGGATAGTGTTAGGGTTAGGGTTAGCCTCAGCCCTAGGATAGTGTTAGTGTTAGGGTTAGGGTTAGCATCAGCCCTAGGATAGTGTTTGGGTTACGGTTTGCCTCAGCCCTAGGAGAGTGTTAGGGTTAGGGATAGGGTTAGCATCAGGCCTAGGATAGTGTTAGGGTTAGAGTTAGCATCAGCCCTAGGATAGAGTTAGGGTTAGGGTTAGGGTTAGCATCAGCCCTAGGATAGTGTTAGGGTTAGGGTTAGGGTTAGCATCAGCCCTAGGATAGTGTTAGGGTTAGGGTTAGCCTCAGCCCTAGGAGAGTGTTAGGGTTAGGTTTAGGGTTACCATCAGCCCTACGATAGTGTTAGGGTTAGGGATAGCATCAGCCCTAGGATAGTGTTAGGGTTATGGTTAGGTTTAGCATCAGCCCTAGGATAGTGTTAGTGTAAGGGTTAGGGTTAGCATCAGCCCTAGGATAGTGTTAGGGTTACGGTTAGGGTTAGCATCAGCCCTAGGATAGTGTTAGGGTTAGGGTTAGGGTTAGCTTCAGCCCTAGGATAGTGTTAGGGTTAGGGTTAGCATCAGCCCTAGGATATTGTCAGGGTTAGGGTTAGGGTTAGCACCAGGCCCAGGATAGTGTTAGTGTTAGGGTTAGCATCAGCCTTAGGATAGTGTTAGGGGTAGGGTGAGGGTTAGTATCAGCCGTAGGATAGTGTTATGGTTAGGGTTAGCCTCAGCCCTAGGTTAGTGGTAGAGTTAGGGTTAGGGTTAGCATCAGCCCTAATATAGTGTTAGGGTTAGGGTTAGGGTTATGATTAGCATCAGCCCTAGGATAGTGTTAGGGTTAGGGTTAGGGTTAGCATCAGACCAAGGATAGTGTTAGGGTTAGGGTTAGCATCAGCCCTAGGATAGTGTTAGGGTTAAGGTTAGGGTTAGCATCAGGCCTAGTATAGTGTTAGGGTTAGGGTTAGGGTTAGCATCAGGCCTAGGATAGTGTTAGTGTTAGGGTTAGCATCAGCCCTAGGATAGTGTTAGGGTTAGGGTTAGGGTTAGCATCAGGCCTAGGATAGTGTTAATGTTAGGGTTAGCATCAGCCCTAGGATAGTGTTAGGGTTAGGGTTAGGGTTAGCATCAGCCCTAGGATAGTGTTAGGGTTAGGGTTAGCATCAGCCCTAGGATAGTGTTAGGGTTAGGGTTAGGGTTAGCATCAGCCCTAGGATAGTGTTAGGGTTAGGGTTAGCATCAGCCCTAGGATAGTGTTACGGTTAGGGTTAGGGTTAGCATCAGCCCTAGGATAGTGTTAGGGTTAGGGTTAGGGTTAGCATCAGCCCTAGGATAGTGTTAGGGTTAGGGTTAGCATCAGCCCTAGGATAGTGTTACGGTTAGGTTTAGGGTTAGCATCAGCCGTAGGATAGTGTTAGGGTTAGTGTTAGCATTAGCCCTAGGATAGTGTTAGGGTTAGGGTTAGGGTAAGCAACAGCCCTAGTATAGTGTTAGGGTTAGGGTTAGCATCAGCCCTAGATTAGTGTTAGGGTTAGGGTTAGGGTTAGCATCAGCCCTAGGTTAGTGTTAGGGTTAGGGTTAGCCTCAGCCCTAGGATATTGTTAGGGTTAGGGTTAGGGTTAGCACCAGGCCTAGGATAGTGTTAGGATTAGGGATAGCATCAGCCTTAGGATAGTGTTACGGTTAGGGTTAGGGTTAGCATCAGCCCGAGGATAGTGTTAGGGTTAGGGTTAGCATCAGCCCTAGGATAGTGTTAGGGTTAGAGTTAGGGTTAGCATCAGCCGAAGGATAGTGTTAGGGTTAGGGTTAGCATCAGCCCTAGGAAAGTGTTATGGTTAGAGTTATGGTTATCATCAGCCGTAGGATAGTGTTACGGTTACGGTTAGCAACAGCCCTAGGATAGTGTTAGGGTTAGGGTTAGCATCAGCCTTAGGATAGTGTTACGGTTAGGGTTAGGGTTAGCATCAGCCCTAGGATAGTGTTAGAGTTAGGGTTAGCATCAGCCCTAGGATAGTGTTAGGGTTAGGGTTAGGGTTAGCATCAGCCCAAGGATAGTGTTAGGGTTAGGCTTAGCCTCAGCCCTAGGATAGTGTTAGTGTTAGGGTTAGGGTTAGCATCAGCCCTAGGATAGTGTTTGGGTTACGGTTTGCCTCAGCCCTAGGAGAGTGTTAGGGTTAGGGATAGGGTTAGCATCAGGCCTAGGATAGTGTTAGGGTTAGAGTTAGCATCAGCCCTAGGATAGAGTTAGGGTTAGGGTTAGGGTTAGCATCAGCCCTAGGATAGTGTTAGGGTTAGGGTTAGGGTTAGCATCAGCCCTAGGATAGTGTTAGCGTTAGGGTTAGCCTGAGCCCTAGGAGAGTGTTAGGGTTAGGTTTAGGGTTACCATCAGCCCTAGGATAGTGTTAGGGTTAGGGTTAGCATCAGCCCTAGGATAGTATTAGGGTTACGGTTAGGGTTAGCATCAGCCCTAGGATAGTGTTAGGGTTAGGGTTAGGGTTAGCTTCAGCCCTAGGATAGTGTTAGGGTTAGGGTTAGCATCAGCCCTAGGATATTGTCAGGGTTATGGTTAGGGTTAGCACCAGGCCCAGGATACTGTTAGTGTTAGGGTTAGCATCAGCCTTAGGATAGCGTTAGGGGTAGGGATAGGGTTAGTATCAGCCGTAGGATAGTGTTATGGTTAGGGTTAGCCTCAGCCCTAGGTTAGTGTTAGAATTAGGGTTAGGGTTAGCATCAGCCCTAAGATAGTGTTAGGGTTAGGGTTAGGGTTATGATTAGCATCAGCCCTAGGATAGTGTTAGGGTTAGGGTTAGGGTTAGCATCAGACCAAGGATAGTGTTAGGGTTAGGGTTAGCATCAGCCCTAGGATAGTGTTAGGGTTAAGGTTAGGGTTAGCATCAGCCCTAGTATAGTGTTAGGGTTAGGGTTATCATCAGCCCTAGGATAGTGTTAGGGTTAGTGTTAGGGTTAGCATCAAGCCTAGGATAGTGTTAGGGTTAGGGTTAGGGTTAGCATCAGCCCTAGGATAGTGTTAGGGTTAGGGTTAGTATCAGCCCTAGGATAGTGTTAGGGTTAGGGTTTGGGTTATCACCAGGCCTAGGATAGTGTTAGTGTAAGGGTTAGCATCAGGCCTAGGATAGTGTTAGAGTTAGGGTTAGGGTTAGCATCAGCCCTAGGATAGTCTTAGGGTTTGGATTAGGGTTAGCATCAGCCCTAGGATAGTGTTAGGGTTAGGGTTAGCCTCAGCCCTAGGAGAGTTGTAGGGTTAGGGTTTGGGTTAGCATCAGCCCTAGGATAGTGTTAGGGTTAGGGTTAAGGTAAGCATCATCCCTAGGATAGTGTTAGGGTTAGGGTTAGCATCAGCCCTAGGATAGTGTTAGGGTTAGGGTTAGGGTTAGCACCAGGCCTAGGATAGTGTTAGTGTTAGGGTTAGAATCAGCCTTAGGATAGTGTTAGGGTTATTTTTAGGGTTAGCATCAGCCCTAGTATAGTGTTAGGGTTAGTGTTAGCATCAGCCCTTGGATAGTGTTAGGGTTAGGGTTAGCCTCAGCCCTAGGAGAGTGTTAGGGTTAGGGTTAGCATCAGCCCTAGGATAGTGTTAGGGTTAGGGTTAGGGTTAGCATCAGCCCTAGGATAGTGTTAGGATTAGGGTTAATCTCAGCCCTAGGACAGTTGTAGGGTTAGGGTTAGGGTTAGCATCAGCCCTAGGATAGTGTTAGGGTTAGGGTTAGCCTCAGCCCTAGGATAGTGTTAGAGTTAGGGTTAGGGTTAGCATCTGCTCTAGGATAGTGTTAGGGTTAGGGTTAGGGTTAGCATCAGCCCTAGGATACTGTAAGGGTTAGGGTTAGGGTTAGCATCAGGCCTAGGATAGTGTTAGGGTTAGGGTTAGGGTTAGCATCTGCTCTAGGATAGTGTTAGGGTTAGGGTTAGGGTTAGCATCAGCCCTAGGATACTGTAAGGGTTAGGGTTAGGGTTAGCATCAGGCCTAGAATAGTGTTAGAGTTAGGGTTAGCATCAGCCCTAGGATAGTGTTAGGGTTAGGGTTAGGGTTAGCATCAGCCCTAGGATAGTGTTAGGGTTAGAGTTAGCATCAGCCCTAGGATAGTGTTAGGGTTAGGGTTAGGGTTAGCATCAGCCCTAGGATAGTGTTAGGGTTAGGGTTAGGGTTAGCATCAGCCCTAGGATAGTGTTAGGGTAAGGGTTAGGGTTAGCATAAGCCCTAGGATAGTGTTATGGTTAGGGATAGCATCAGCCCTAGGATAGTGTTAGGGTTATGGTTAGGTTTAGCATCAGCCCGAGGATAGTGTTAGGGTAAGGGTTAGGGTTAGCATCAGCCCTAGGATAGTGTTAGGGTTAGGGTTAGCCTCAGCCCTAGGAGAGTGTTAGGGTTAGGGTTAGCATCAGCCCTAGGATAGTGTTAGGGTTAGGGTTAGGGTTAGCATCAGCCCTAGGATAGTGTTAGGGTTAGGGTTAGTCTCAGCCCTAGGAGACTTGTAGGGTTAGGGTTAGGGTTAGCATCAGCCCTAGGATAGTGTTAGGGTTAGGGTTAGCATCAGCCCTAGGATAGTGTTAGGGTTAGGGTTAGAATCAGCCGTAGGATAGTGTTAGGGTTAGGTTTAGGGTTAGCATCAGCCGTAGGATAGTGTTAGGGTTAGGGTTAGCCTCAGCCCTAGGATAGTGTGAGAGTTAGGGTTAGGGTTAGCATCAGCCCTAGGAGAGTGTTATGGTTAGAGTTAGCATCAGCCCTAGGATAGTGTTAGGGTTAGGTTTAGGGTTAGCATCAGCCCTAGGATAGTGTTAGTGTTAGGGTTAGCATCAGCCCTAGGATAGTGTTAGGGTTAGGGTTAGGGTTAGCATCAGGCCTAGGATAGTGTTAGTGTTAGGGTTAGCATCAGCCTTACGATAGTGTTAGGGTTAGGTTTGGGTTAGCATCAGCCCTAGAATAGTGTTAGGGTTAGGGTTAGCATCAACCCTAGGATAGTGTTACGGTTAGGGTTAGGGTTAGCATCAGCCCTAGGTTAGTGTTAGGGTTAGGGTTAGGGTTAGCACCAGGCCTAGGATAGTGTTAGTGTTAGGGTTAGAATCAGCCTTAGGATAGTGTTAGGGTTAGGTTTAGGGTTAGCATCAGCCGTAGGATAGTGTTAGGGTTAGTGTTAGCATCAGCCGTAGGATAGTGTTAGGGTTAGGGTTAGGGTAAGCATCAGCCCTAGTATAGTGTTAGGGTTAGGGTTAGCATCAGCCCTAGAATAGTGTTAGGGTTAGGGTTAGGGTTAGCATCAGCCCTAGGTTAGTGTTAGGGTTAGGGTTAGCCTCAGCCCTAGGTTAGTGTTAGGGTTAGGGTTAGGGTTAGCACCAGGCCTAGGATAGTGTTAGTGTTAGGGTTAGAATCAGCCTTAGGATAGTGTTAGGGTTAGGTTTAGGGTTAGCATCAGCCGTAGGATAGTGTTAGGGTTAGTGTTAGCATCAGCCGTAGGATAGTGTTAGGGTTAGGGTTAGGGTAAGCATCAGCCCTAGTATAGTGTTAGGGTTAGGGTTAGCATCAGCCCTAGAATAGTGTTAGGGTTAGGGTTAGGGTTAGCATCAGCCCTAGGTTAGTGTTAGGGTTAGGGTTAGCCTCAGCCCTAGGATATTGTTAGGGTTAGGGTTAGGGTTAGCACCAGGCCTAGGATAGTGTTAGGGTTAGGGTTAGCATCAGCCTTAGGATAGTGTTACGGTTAGGGTTAGGGTTAGCATCAGCCCTAGGATAGTGTTAGGGTTAGGGTTAGCATCAGCCCTAGGATAGTGTTAGGGTTAGGGTTAGGGTTAGCATCAGCCGAAGGATAGTGTTAGGGTTAGGCTTAGCATCAGCCCTAGGAAAGTGTTATGGTTAGAGTTATGGTTTTCATCAGCCGTAGGATAGTGTTAGGGTTAGGGTTAGCAACAGCCCTAGGATAGTGTTAGGGTTAGGGTTAGCATCAGCCTTAGGATAGTGTTACGGTTAGGGTTAGGGTTAGCATCAGCCCTAGGATAGTGTTAGGGTTAGGGTTAGCATCAGCCCTAGGATAGTGTTAGGGTTAGGGTTAGCATCAGCCCTAGGAAAGTGTTATGGTTAGTGTTAGGGTTATCATCAGCCGTAGGATAGTGTTAGGGTTAGGGTTAGCCTCAGCCCTAGGATAGTGTTAGTGTTAGGGTTAGGGTTAGCATCAGCCCTAGGATAGTGTTTGGGTTACGGTTTGCCTCAGCCCTAGGAGAGTGTTAGGGTTAGGGATAGGGTTAGCATCAGGCCTAGGATAGGGTTAGGGTTAGAGTTAGCATCAGCCCTAGGATAGAGTTAGGGTTAGGGTTAGGGTTAGCATCAGCCCTAGGATAGTGTTAGGGTTAGGGTTAGGGTTAGCATCAGCCCTAGGATAGTGTTAGGGTTAGGGTTAGCCTCAGCCCTAGGAGAGTGTTAGGGTTAGGTTTAGGGTTACCATCAGCCCTACGATAGTGTTAGGGTTAGGGATAGCATCAGCCCTAGGATAGTGTTAGGGTTATGGTTAGGTTTAGCATCAGCCCTAGGATAGTGTTAGTGTAAGGGTTAGGGTTAGCATCAGCCCTAGGATAGTGTTAGGGTTACGGTTAGGGTTAGCATCAGCCCTAGGATAGTGTTAGGGTTAGGGTTAGGGTTAGCTTCAGCCCTAGGATAGTGTTAGGGTTAGGGTTAGCATCAGCCCTAGGATATTGTCAGGGTTAGGGTTAGGGTTAGCACCAGGCCCAGGATAGTGTTAGTGTTAGGGTTAGCATCAGCCTTAGGATAGTGTTAGGGGTAGGGTGAGGGTTAGTATCAGCCGTAGGATAGTGTTATGGTTATGGTTAGCCTCAGCCCTAGGTTAGTGGTAGAGTTAGGGTTAGGGTTAGCATCAGCCCTAAGATAGTGTTAGGGTTAGGGTTAGGGTTATGATTAGCATCAGCCCTAGGATAGTGTTAGGGTTAGGGTTAGGGTTAGCATCAGACCAAGGATAGTGTTAGGGTTAGGGTTAGCATCAGCCCTAGGATAGTGTTAGGGTTAAGGTTAGGGTTAGCATCAGGCCTAGTATAGTGTTAGGGTTAGGGTTAGGGTTAGCATCAGGCCTAGGATAGTGTTAGTGTTAGGGTTAGCATCAGCCCTAGGATAGTGTTAGGGTTAGGGTTAGGGTTAGCCTCAGGCCTAGGATAGTGTTAATGTTAGGGTTAGCATCAGCCCTAGGATAGTGTTAGGGTTAGGGTTAGGGTTAGCATCAGCCCTAGGATAGTGTTAGGGTTAGGGTTAGCATCAGCCCTAGGATAGTGTTACGGTTAGGGTTAGGGTTAGCATCAGCCCTAGGATAGTGTTAGGGTTAGGGTTAGGGTTAGCACCAGGCCTAGGATAGTGTTAGTGTTAGGGTTAGAATCAGCCTTCGGATAGTGTTAGGGTTAGGTTTAGGGTTAGCATCAGCCGTAGGATAGTGTTAGGGTTAGTGTTAGCATTAGCCCTAGGATAGTGTTAGGGTTAGGGTTAGGGTAAGCAACAGCCCTAGTATAGTGTTAGGGTTAGGGTTAGCATCAGCCCTAGATTAGTGTTAGGGTTAGGGTTAGGGTTAGCATCAGCCCTAGGATAGTGTTAGGGTTAGGGTTAGCCTCAGCCCTAGGAGAGTTGTAGGGTTAGGGTTTGGGTTAGCATCAGCCCTAGGATAGTGTTAGGGTTAGGGTTAAGGTAAGCATCATCCCTAGGATAGTGTTAGGGTTAGGGTTAGCATCAGCCCTAGGATAGTGTTAGGGTTAGGGTTAGGGTTAGCACCAGGCCTAGGATAGTGTTAGTGTTAGGGTTAGAATCAGCCTTAGGATAGTGTTAGGGTTATTTTTAGGGTTAGCATCAGCCCTAGTATAGTGTTAGGGTTAGTGTTAGCATCAGCCCTTGGATAGTGTTAGGGTTAGGGTTAGCCTCAGCCCTAGGAGAGTGTTAGGGTTAGGGTTAGCATCAGCCCTAGGATAGTGTTAGGGTTAGGGTTAGGGTTAGCATCAGCCCTAGGATAGTGTTAGGATTAGGGTTAGTCTCAGCCCTAGGACAGTTGTAGGGTTAGGGTTAGGGTTAGCATCAGCCCTAGGATAGTGTTAGGGTTAGGGTTAGCCTCAGCCCTAGGATAGTGTTAGAGTTAGGGTTAGGGTTAGCATCATCCCTAGGATAGTGTTAGGGTTAGAGTTAGCGTCAGCCCTAGGATAGTGTTAGGGTTAGGGTTAGGGTTAGCATCAGCCCTAGGATAGTGTTAGTGTTAGGGTTAGCATCAGCCCTAGGATAGTGTTAGGGTTAGGGTTAGGGTTAGCGTCAGGCCTAGGATAGTGTTAGTGTTAGGGTTAGCATCAGCCCTAGGATAGTGTTAGGGTTAGGGTTAGGGTTAGCATCAGCCCTGGGATAGTGTTAGGGTTAGGGTTAGCATCAGCCCTAGGATAGTGTTACGGTTAGGGTTAGGGTTAGCATCAGCCCTAGGATATTGTTAGGGTTATGGTTAGCATCAGGCCTAGGATAGTGTTAGGGTTAGGGTTAGGGTTAGCATCTGCTCTAGGATAGTGTTAGGGTTAGGGTTAGCATCAGCCCTAGGATAGTGTTAGTGTTAGGGTTAGGGTTAGCATCAGCCCTAGGATAGTGTTAGGGTTACTGTTAGGGTTAGCATCAGCCCTAGGATAGTGTTAGGGTTAGGGTTAGGGTTAGCATCAGCCCTAGGATAGTGTTAGGGTTAGGGTTAGGGTTAGCATCAGCCCTAGGATAGTGTTAGGGTTAGGGTTAGGCTCAGCCCTAGGAGAGTGTTAGGGTTAGGTTTCGCGTTAGCATAAGCCCTAGGATAGTGTTAGGGTTAGGGATAGCATCAGCCCTAGGATAGTGTTAGGGTTATGGTTAGGTTTAGCATCAGCCCTAGGATAGTGTTAGGGTAAGGGTTAGGGTTAACATCAGCCCTAGGATAGTGTTAGGGTTACGGTTAGGGTTAGCATCAGCCCTAGGATAGTGTTAGGGTTAGGGTTAGGGTTAGCTTCAGCCCTAGGATAGTGTTAGGGTTAGGGTTAGCATCAGCCCTAGGATATTGTCAGGGTTAGGGTTAGGGTTAGCACCAGGCCCAGGATAGTGTTAGTGTTAGGGTTAGCATCAGGCTTAGGATAGTGTTAGGGGTAGGGTTAGGGTTAGTATCAGCCGTAGGATAGTGTTATGGTTAGGGTTAGCCTCAGCCCTAGGTTAGTGTTAGAGTTACGGTTAGGGTTAGCATCAGCCCTAAGATAGTGTTAGGGTTAGGGTTAGGGTTATGATTAGCATCAGCCCTAGGATAGTGTTAGGGTTAGGGTTAGGGTTAGCGTCAGACCAAGGATAGTGTTAGGGTTAGGGTTAGCATCAGCCCTAGGATAGTGTTAGGGTTAAGGTTAGGGTTAGCATCAGCCCTAGTATAGTGTTAGGGTTAGGGTTATCATCAGCCCTAGGATAGTGTTAGGGTTAGGGTTAGGGTTAGCATCAAGCCTAGGATAGTGTTAGGGGTAGGGTTAGGGTTAGCATCAGCCCTAGGATAGTGTTAGGGTTAGGGTTAGTATCAGACCTAGGATAGTGTTAGGGTTAGGGTTTGGGTTATGACGAGGCCTAGGATAGTGTTAGTGTAAGGGTTAGCATCAGGCCTAGGATAGTGTTAGGGTTAGGGTTAGGGTTAGCATCTGCTCTAGGATAATGTTAGGGTTAGGGTTAGGGTTAGCATCAGCCCTAGGATAGTGTAAGGGTTAGGGATAGGGTTAGCATCAGGCCTAGGATAGTGTTAGAGTTAGGGTTAGCATCAGCTCTAAGACAGTGTTAGGGTTAGGGTTAGCCTCAGCCATAGGAGAGTGTTAGGGTTAGGGTTAGGGTTAGCATCAGCCCTAGGATAGTGTTAGGGTTAGGGTTAGCATCAGCCCTAGGATAGTGTTAGGGTTAGGGTTAGCATCAGCCCTAGGATAGTGTTAGGGTTTGGGTTAGGGTTAGCATCAGCCCTAGGATAGTGTTAGGGTTAGGGTTAGCCTCAGCCCTAGGAGAGTTGTAGGGTTATGGTTAGGGTTAGCATCAGCCCTAGGATAGTGTTAGGGTTAGGGTTAAGGTAAGCATCATCCCTAGGATAGTGTTAGGGTTAGGGTTAGCATCAGCCCTAGGATAGTGTTAGGGTTAGGGTTAGGGTTAGCACCAGGCCTAGGACAGTGTTAGTGTTAGGGTTAGAATCAGCCTTAGGATAGTGTTAGGGTTATTTTTAGGGTTAGCATCAGCCCTAGTATAGTGTTAGGGTTAGTGTTAGCATCAGCCCTTGGATAGTGTTAGGGTTAGGGTTAGCCTCAGCCCTAGGAGAGTGTTAGGGTTAGGGTTAGCATCAGCCCTATGATAGTGTTAGGGTTAGGGTTAGGGTTAGCATCAGCCCTAGGATAGTGTTAGGATTAGGGTTAGTCTCAGCCCTAGGAGAGTTGTAGGGTTAGGGTTAGGGTTAGCATCAGCCCTAGGATAGTGTTAAGGTTAGGGTTAGCATCAGCCCTAGGATAGTGTTAGGGTTAGGGTTAGCCTCAGCCCTAGGATAGTGTTAGAGTTAGGGTTAGGGTTAGCATCAGCCCTAGGATTGTGTTAGGGTTAGAGTTAGCGTCAGCCCTAGGATAGTGTTAGGGTTAGGGTTAGGGTTAGCATCAGCCCTAGGATAGTGTTAGTGTTAGGGTTAGCATCAGCCCTAGGATAGTGTTAGGGTTAGGGTTAGGATTAGCGTCAGGCCTAGGATAGTGTTAGTGTTAGGGTTAGCATCAGCCCTAGGATAGTGTTAGGGTTAGGGTTAGGGTTAGCATCAGCCCTGGGATAGTGTTAGGGTTAGGGTTAGCATCAGGCCTAGGATAGTGTTAGGGTTAGGGTTAGGGTTAGCATCAGCCCTAGGATAGTCTTAGGGTTATGGTTAGCATCAGACCTAGGATAGTGTTAGGGTTAGGGTTAGGGTTAGCATCTGCTCTAGGATAGTGTTAGGGTTAGGGTTAGGGTTAGCATCAGCCCTAGGATAGTGTAAGGGTTAGGGTTAGGGTTAGCATCAGGCCTAGGATAGTGTTAGAGTTAGGGTTAGCATCAGCCCTAGGATAGTGTTAGGGTTAGGGTTAGGGTTAGCATCAGCCCTAGGATAGTGTTAGGGTTAGAGTTAGCATCAGCCCTAGGATAGTGTTAGGGTTAGGGTTAGGGTTAGCATCAGCCCTAGGAGAGTGTTAGGGTTAGGGTTAGGGTTAGCATCAGCCCTAGGATAGTGTTAGGGTTAGGGTTAGGGTTAGCATGAGCCCTAGGATAGTGTTGGGGTTAGGGTTAGGCTCAGCCCTAGGAGAGTGTTAGGGTTAGGTTTCGGGTTAGCATAAGCCCTAGGATAGTGTTAGGGTTAGGGATAGCATCAGCCCTAGGATAGTGTTAGGGTTATGGTTAGGTTTAGCATCAGCCCTAGGATAGTGTTAAGGTAAGGGTTAGGGTTAGCATCAGCCCTAGGATAGTGTTAGGGTTAGGGTTAGGGTTAGCATCAGCCCTAGGATAGTGTTAGTGTTAGGGTTAGAATCAGCCCTAGGATAGTGTTAGGGTTAGGGTTAGGGTTAGCATCAGCCCTAGGGTAGTGTTAGAGTTAGGGTTAGCCTCAGCCCTAGGAGAGTGTTAGGGTTAGGGTTAGGGTTAGCATCAGCCCTAGGATAGTGTTAGGGTTAGGGTTAGCATCAGCGCTAGCATAGTGTTAGGGTTAGGGTTAGGTTTAGCATCAGCCCTAGGATAGTGTTAGGGTAAGGGTTAGGGTTAGCATCAGCTCTAAGATAGTGTTAGGGTAAGGGTTAGCCTCAGCCCTAGGAGAGTGTTAGGGTTAGGGTAAGGGTTAGCATCAGCCCTAGGATAGTGTTAGGGTTAGGGTTAGCATCTGCCCTAGGATAGTGTTACGGTTAGGGTTAGGGTTAGCATCAGCCCTAGGATAGTGTGAGGGTTAGGGTTAGCATCAGCCCTAGGATAGTGTTAGGGTTAGGGTTAGGGTTAGCATCAGCGCTAGGATAGTGTTAGGGTTAGGGTCAGCATCAGTCCTAGGATAGTGTTAGGGTTAGGGTTAGGGTTAGCATCAGCCCTAGCATAGTGTTAGGGTTAGGGTTAGCATCAGCCCTAGGATAGTGTTAGGGTTAGGGTTAGGGTTAGCATCTGCCCTAGGATAGTGTTAGGATTAGGGTTAGTCTCATCCCTAGGAGAGTTGTAGGGTTAGGGTTAGGGTTAGCATCAGCCCTAGGATAGTGTTAGGGTTAGGGTTAGCATCAGCCCTAGGATAGTGTTAGGGTTAGGGTTAGCCTCAGCCCTAGGATAGTGTTAGAGTTAGGGTTAGGGTTAGCATCAGCCCTAGGATAGTGTTAGGGTTAGAGTTAGCGTCAGCCCTAGGATAGTGTTAGGGTTAGGGTTAGGGTTAGCATCAGCCCTAGGATAGTGTTAGTGTTAGGGTTAGCATCAGCCCTAGGATAGTGTTAGGGTTAGGGTTAGGATTAGCGTCAGGCCTAGGATAGTGTTAGTGTTAGGGTTAGCATCAGCCCTAGGATAGTGTTAGGGTTAGGGTTAGGGTTAGCATCAGCCCTGGGATAGTGTTAGGGTTAGGGTTAGCATCAGCCCTAGGATAGTGTTACGGTTAGGGTTAGGGTTAGCATCAGCCCTAGGATAGTGTTAGGGTTATGGTTAGCATCAGGCCTAGGATAGTGTTAGGGTTAGGGTTAGGGTTAGCATAAGCCCAAGGATAGTGTTAGGGTTAGGGATAGCATCAGCCCTAGGATAGTGTTAGGGTTATGGTTAGGTTCAGCATCAGCCCTAGGATAGTGTTAGGGTAAGGGTAAGGGTTAGCATCAGGCCTAGGATAGTGTTAGTGTTAGGGTTAGCATCAGCCCTAGGATAGTGTTAGGGTTAGGGTTAGGGTTAGCATCAGCCCTGGGATAGTGTTAGGGTTAGGGTTAGCATCAGCCCTAGGATAGTGTTACGGTTAGGGTTAGGGTTAGCATCAGCCCTAGGATAGTGTTAGGGTTATGGTTAGAATCAGGCCTAGGATAGTGTTAGGGTTAGGGTTAGGGTTAGCATCTTCTCTAGGATAGTGTTAAGGTTAGGGTTAGGGTTAGCATCAGCCCTAGGATAGTGTAAGGGTTAGGGTTAGGGTTAGCATCAGGCCTAGGATAGTGTTAGAGTTAGGGTTAGCATCAGCCCTAGGATAGTGTTAGGGTTAGGGTTAGAGTTAGCATCAGCCCTAGGATAGTGTTAGGGTTAGGGTTAGCATCAGCCCTAGGATAGTGTTACGGTTAGGCTTAGGGTTAGCATCAGCCCTAGGATAGTGTTAGGGTTAGGGTTAGGGTTAGCACCAGGCCTAGGATAGTGTTAGTGTTAGGGTTAGAATCAGCCTTCGGATAGTGTTAGGGTTAGGTTTAGGGTTAGCATCAGCCGTAGGATAGTGTTAGGGTTAGTGTTAGCATTAGCCCTAGGATAGTGTTAGGGTTAGGGTTAGGGTAAGCAACAGCCCTAGTATAGTGTTAGGGTTAGGGTTAGCATCAGCCCTAGATTAGTGTTAGGGTTAGGGTTAGGGTTAGCATCAGCCCTAGGTTAGTGTTAGGGTTAGGGTTAGCCTCAGCCCTAGGATATTGTTAGGGTTAGGGTTAGGGTTAGCACCAGGCCTAGGATAGTGTTAGGATTAGGGATAGCATCAGCCTTAGGATAGTGTTACGGTTAGGGTTAGGGTTAGCATCAGCCCGAGGATAGTGTTAGGGTTAGGGTTAGCATCAGCCCTAGGATAGTGTTAGGGTTAGAGTTAGGGTTAGCATCAGCCGAAGGATAGTGTTAGGGTTAGGGTTAGCATCAGCCCTAGGAAAGTGTTATGGTTAGAGTTATGGTTATCATCAGCCGTAGGATAGTGTTACGGTTAGGGTTAGCAACAGCCCTAGGATAGTGTTAGGGTTAGGGTTAGCATCAGCCTTAGGATAGTGTTACGGTTAGGGTTAGGGTTAGCATCAGCCCTAGGATAGTGTTAGAGTTAGGGTTAGCATCAGCCCTAGGATAGTGTTAGGGTTAGGGTTAGGGTTAGCATCAGCCCAAGGATAGTGTTAGGGTTAGGCTTAGCCTCAGCCCTAGGATAGTGTTAGTGTTAGGGTTAGGGTTAGCATCAGCCCTAGGATAGTGTATGGGTTACGGTTTGCCTCAGCCCTAGGAGAGTGTTAGGGTTAGGGATAGGGTTAGCATCAGGCCTAGGATAGTGTTAGGGTTAGAGTTAGCATCAGCCCTAGGATAGAGTTAGGGTTAGGGTTAGGGTTAGCATCAGCCCTAGGATAGTGTTAGCGTTAGGGTTAGCCTGAGCCCTAGGAGAGTGTTAGGGTTAGGTTTAGGGTTACCATCATCCCTAGGATAGTGTTAGGGTTAGGGTTAGCATCAGCCCTAGGATAGTATTAGGGTTACGGTTAGGGTTAGCATCAGCCCTAGGATAGTGTTAGGGTTAGGGTTAGGGTTAGCTTCAGCCCTAGGATAGTGTTAGGGTTAGGGTTAGCATCAGCCCTAGGATATTGTCAGGGTTATGGTTAGGGTTAGCACCAGGCCCAGGATAGTGTTAGTGTTAGGGTTAGCATCAGCCTTAGGATAGCGTTAGGGGTAGGGATAGGGTTAGTATCAGCCGTAGGATAGTGTTATGGTTAGGGTTAGCCTCAGCCCTAGGTTAGTGTTAGAATTAGGGTTAGGGTTAGCATCAGCCCTAAGATAGTGTTAGGGTTAGGGTTAGGGTTATGATTAGCATCAGCCCTAGGATAGTGTTAGGGTTAGGGTTAGGGTTAGCATCAGACCAAGGATAGTGTTAGGGTTAGGGTTAGCATCAGCCCTAGGATAGTGTTAGGGTTAAGGTTAGGGTTAGCATCAGCCCTAGTATAGTGTTAGGGTTAGGGTTATCATCAGCCCTAGGATAGTGTTAGGGTTAGTGTTAGGGTTAGCATCAAGCCTAGGATAGTGTTAGGGTTAGGGTTAGGGTTAGCATCAGCCCTAGGATAGTGTTAGGGTTAGGGTTAGTATCAGCCCTAGGATAGTGTTAGGGTTAGGGTTTGGGTTATCACCAGGCCTAGGATAGTGTTAGTGTAAGGGTTAGCATCAGGCCTAGGATAGTGTTAGAGTTAGGGTTAGGGTTAGCATCAGCCCTAGGATAGTGTTAGGGTTAGGGTTAGCATCAGCCCTAGGATAGTGTTAGGGTTTGGATTAGGGTTAGCATCAGCCCTAGGATAGTGTTAGGGTTAGGGTTAGCCTCAGCCCTAGGAGAGTTGTAGGGTTAGGGTTTGGGTTAGCATCAGCCCTAGGATAGTGTTAGGGTTAGGGTTAAGGTAAGCATCATCCCTAGGATAGTGTTAGGGTTAGGGTTAGCATCAGCCCTAGGATAGTGTTAGGGTTAGGGTTAGGGTTAGCACCAGGCCTAGGATAGTGTTAGTGTTAGGGTTAGAATCAGCCTTAGGATAGTGTTAGGGTTATTTTTAGGGTTAGCATCAGCCCTAGTATAGTGTTAGGGTTAGTGTTAGCATCAGCCCTTGGATAGTGTTAGGGTTAGGGTTAGCCTCAGCCCTAGGAGAGTGTTAGGGTTAGGGTTAGCATCAGCCCTAGGATAGTGTTAGGGTTAGGGTTAGGGTTAGCATCAGCCCTAGGATAGTGTTAGGATTAGGGTTAGTCTCAGCCCTAGGACAGTTGTAGGGTTAGGGTTAGGGTTAGCATCAGCCCTAGGATAGTGTTAGGGTTAGGGTTAGCCTCAGCCCTAGGATAGTGTTAGAGTTAGGGTTAGGGTTAGCATCATCCCTAGGATAGTGTTAGGGTTAGAGTTAGCGTCAGCCCTAGGATAGTGTTAGGGTTAGGGTTAGGGTTAGCATCAGCCCTAGGATAGTGTTAGTGTTAGGGTTAGCATCAGCCCTAGGATAGTGTTAGGGTTAGGGTTAGGGTTAGCGTCAGGCCTAGGATAGTGTTAGTGTTAGGGTTAGCATCAGCCCTAGGATAGTGTTAGGGTTAGGGTTAGGGTTAGCATCAGCCCTGGGATAGTGTTAGGGTTAGGGTTAGCATCAGCCCTAGGATAGTGTTACGGTTAGGGTTAGGGTTAGCATCAGCCCTAGGATAGTGTTAGTGTTAGGGTTAGCAACAGCCCTAGGATAGTGTTAGGGTTAGGGTTAGGGTTAGCGTCAGGCCTAGGATAGTGTTAGTGTTAGGGTTAGCATCAGCCCTATGATAGTGTTAGGGTTAGGGTTAGAGTTAGCATCAGCCCTAGGATAGTGTTAGGGTTATGGTTAGCATCAGGCCTAGGATAGTGTTAGGGTTAGGGTTAGGGTTAGCATCTGCTCTAGGATAGTGTTAGGGTTAGGGTTAGGGTTAGCATCAGCCCTAGGATAGTGTAAGGGTTAGGGTTAGGGTTAGCATCAGGCCTAGGATAGTGTTAGAGTTAGGGTTAGCATCAGCCCTAGGATAGTGTTAGGGTTAGGGTTAGGGTTAGCATCAGCCCTAGGATAGTGTTAGGGTTAGAGTTAGCATCAGCCCTAGGATAGTGTTAGGGTTAGGGTTAGGGTTAGCATCAGCCCTAGGATAGTGTTAGGGTTAGGGTTAGGGTTAGCATCAGCCCTAGGATAGTGTTAGGGTAAGGGTTAGGGTTAGCATAAGCCCTAGGATAGTGTTAGGGTTAGGGATAGCATCAGCCCTAGGATACTGTTAGGGTTATGGTTAGGTTTAGCATCAGCCCTAGGATAGTGTTAGGGTAAGGGTTAGGGTTAGCATCAGCCCTAGGATAGTGTTAGGGTTAGGGTTAGCCTCAGCCCTAGGAGAGTGTTAGGGTTAGGGTTAGCATCAGCCCTAGGATAGTGTTAGGGTTAGGGTTAGGGTTAGCATCAGCCCTAGGATAGTGTTAGGGTTAGGGTTAGTCTCAGCCCTAGGAGACTTGTAGGGTTAGGGTTAGGGTTAGCATCAGCCATAGGATAGTGTTAGGGTTAGGGTTAGCATCAGCCCTAGGATAGTGTTAGGGTTAGGGTTAGAATCAGCCGTAGGATAGTGTTAGGGTTAGGTTTAGGGTTAGCATCAGCCGTAGGATAGTGTTAGGGTTAGGGTTAGCCTCAGCCCTAGGATAGTGTGAGAGTTAGGGTTAGGGTTAGCATCAGCCCTAGGAGAGTGTTATGGTTAGAGTTAGCATCAGCCCTAGGATAGTGTTAGGGTTAGGTTTAGGGTTAGCATCAGCCCTAGGATAGTGTTAGTGTTAGGGTTAGCATCAGCCCTAGGATAGTGTTAGGGTTAGGGTTAGGGTTAGCACCAGGCCTAGGATAGTGTTAGTGTTAGGGTTAGAATCAGCCTTAGGATAGTGTTAGGGTTAGGTTTAGGGTTAGCATCAGCCGTAGGATAGTGTTAGGGTTAGTGTTAGCATCAGCCGTAGGATAGTGTTAGGGTTAGGGTTAGGGTAAGCATCAGCCCTAGTATAGTGTTAGGGTTAGGGTTAGCATCAGCCCTAGAATAGTGTTAGGGTTAGGGTTAGGGTTAGCATCAGCCCTAGGTTAGTGTTAGGGTTAGGGTTAGCCTCAGCCCTAGGTTAGTGTTAGGGTTAGGGTTAGGGTTAGCACCAGGCCTAGGATAGTGTTAGTGTTAGGGTTAGAATCAGCCTTAGGATAGTGTTAGGGTTAGGTTTAGGGTTAGCATCAGCCGTAGGATAGTGTTAGGGTTAGTGTTAGCATCAGCCGTAGGATAGTGTTAGGGTTAGGGTTAGGGTAAGCATCAGCCCTAGTATAGTGTTAGGGTTAGGGTTAGCATCAGCCCTAGAATAGTGTTAGGGTTAGGGTTAGGGTTAGCATCAGCCCTAGGTTAGTGTTAGGGTTAGGGTTAGCCTCAGCTCTAGGATATTGTTAGGGTTAGGGTTAGGGTTAGCACCAGGCCTAGGATAGTGTTAGGGTTAGGGTTAGCATCAGCCTTAGGATAGTGTTACGGTTAGGGTTAGGGTTAGCATCAGCCCTAGGATAGTGTTAGGGTTAGGGTTAGCATCAGCCCTAGGATAGTGTTAGGGTTAGGGTTAGGGTTAGCATCAGCCGAAGGATAGTGTTAGGGTTAGGCTTAGCATCAGCCCTAGGAAAGTGTTATGGTTAGAGTTATGGTTATCATCAGCCGTAGGATAGTGTTACGGTTAGGGTTAGCAACAGCCCTAGGATAGTGTTAGGGTTAGGGTTAGCATCAGCCTTAGGATAGTGTTACGGTTAGGGTTAGGGTTAGCATCAGCCCTAGGGTAGTGTTAGGGTTAGGGTTAGCATCAGCCCTAGGATAGTGTTAGGGTTAGGGTTAGCATCAGCCCTAGGAAAGTGTTATGGTTAGTGTTAGGGTTATCATCAGCCGTAGGATAGTGTTAGGGTTAGGGTTAGCCTCAGCCCTAGGATAGTGTTAGTGTTAGGGTTAGGGTTAGCATCAGCCCTAGGATAGTGTTTGGGTTACGGTTTGCCTCAGCCCTAGGAGAGTGTTAGGGTTAGGGATAGGGTTAGCATCAGGCCTAGGATAGTGTTAGGGTTAGAGTTAGCATCAGCCCTAGGATAGAGTTAGGGTTAGGGTTAGGGTTAGCATCAGCCCTAGGATAGTGTTAGGGTTAGGGTTAGGGTTAGCATCAGCCCTAGGATAGTGTTAGGGTTAGGGTTAGCCTCAGCCCTAGGAGAGTGTTAGGGTTAGGTTTAGGGTTACCATCAGCCCTACGATAGTGTTAGGGTTAGGGATAGCATCAGCCCTAGGATAGTGTTAGGGTTATGGTTAGGTTTAGCATCAGCCCTAGGATAGTGTTAGTGTAAGGGTTAGGGTTAGCATCAGCCCTAGGATAGTGTTAGGGTTACGGTTAGGGTTAGCATCAGCCCTAGGATAGTGTTAGGGTTAGGGTTAGGGTTAGCTTCAGCCCTAGGATAGTGTTAGGGTTAGGGTTAGCATCAGCCCTAGGATATTGTCAGGGTTAGGGTTAGGGTTAGCACCAGGCCCAGGATAGTGTTAGTGTTAGGGTTAGCATCAGCCTTAGGATAGTGTTAGGGGTAGGGTGAGGGTTAGTATCAGCCGTAGGATAGTGTTATGGTTAGGGTTAGCCTCAGCCCTAGGTTAGTGGTAGAGTTAGGGTTAGGGTTAGCATCAGCCCTAAGATAGTGTTAGGGTTAGGGTTAGGGTTATGATTAGCATCAGCCCTAGGATAGTGTTAGGGTTAGGGTTAGGGTTAGCATCAGACCAAGGATAGTGTTAGGGTTAGGGTTAGCATCAGCCCTAGGATAGTGTTAGGGTTAAGGTTAGGGTTAGCATCAGGCCTAGTATAGTGTTAGGGTTAGGGTTAGGGTTAGCATCAGGCCTAGGATAGTGTTAGTGTTAGGGTTAGCATCAGCCCTAGGATAGTGTTAGGGTTAGGGTTAGGGTTAGCATCAGGCCTAGGATAGTGTTAATGTTAGGGTTAGCATCAGCCCTAGGATAGTGTTAGGGTTAGGGTTAGGGTTAGCATCAGCCCTAGGATAGTGTTAGGGTTAGGGTTAGCATCAGCCCTAGGATAGTGTTACGGTTAGGGTTAGGGTTAGCATCAGCCCTAGGATAGTGTTAGGGTTAGGGTTAGGGTTAGCACCAGGCCTAGGATAGTGTTAGTGTTAGGGTTAGAATCAGCCTTCGGATAGTGTTAGGGTTAGGTTTAGGGTTAGCATCAGCCGTAGGATAGTGTTAGGGTTAGTGTTAGCATTAGCCCTAGGATAGTGTTAGGGTTAGGGTTAGGGTAAGCAACAGCCCTAGTATAGTGTTAGGGTTAGGGTTAGCATCAGCCCTAGATTAGTGTTAGGGTTAGGGTTAGGGTTAGCATCAGCCCTAGGATAGTGTTAGGGTTAGGGTTAGCCTCAGCCCTAGGAGAGTTGTAGGGTTAGGGTTTGGGTTAGCATCAGCCCTAGGAAAGTGTTAGGGTTAGGGTTAAGGTAAGCATCATCCCTAGGATAGTGTTAGGGTTAGGGTTAGCATCAGCCCTAGGATAGTGTTAGTGTTAGGGTTAGGGTTAGCACCAGGCCTAGGATAGTGTTAGTGTTAGGGTTAGAATCAGCCTTAGGATAGTGTTAGGGTTATTTTTAGGGTTAGCATCAGCCCTAGTATAGTGTTAGGGTTAGTGTTAGCATCAGCCCTTGGATAGTGTTAGGGTTAGGGTTAGCCTCAGCCCTAGGAGAGTGTTAGGGTTAGGGTTAGCATCAGCCCTAGGATAGTGTTAGGGTTAGGGTTAGGGTTAGCATCAGCCCTAGGATAGTGTTAGGATTAGGGTTAGTCTCAGCCCTAGGACAGTTGTAGGGTTAGGGTTAGGGTTAGCATCAGCCCTAGGATAGTGTTAGGGTTAGGGTTAGCCTCAGCCCTAGGATAGTGTTAGAGTTAGGGTTAGGGTTAGCATCATCCCTAGGATAGTGTTAGGGTTAGAGTTAGCGTCAGCCCTAGGATAGTGTTAGGGTTAGGGTTAGGGTTAGCATCAGCCCTAGGATAGTGTTAGTGTTAGGGTTAGCATCAGCCCTAGGATAGTGTTAGGGTTAGGGTTAGGGTTAGCGTCAGGCCTAGGATAGTGTTAGTGTTAGGGTTAGCATCAGCCCTAGGATAGTGTTAGGGTTAGGGTTAGGGTTAGCATCAGCCCTGGGATAGTGTTAGGGTTAGGGTTAGCATCAGCCATAGGATAGTGTTACGGTTAGGGTTAGGGTTAGCATCAGCCCTAGGATAGTGTTAGGGTTATGGTTAGCATCAGGCCTAGGATAGTGTTAGGGTTAGGGTTAGGGTTAGCATCTGCTCTAGGATAGTGTTAGGGTTAGGGTTAGCATCAGCCCTAGGATAGTGTTAGTGTTAGGGTTAGGGTTAGCATCAGCCCTAGGATAGTGTTAGGGTTAGGGTTAGGGTTAGCATCAGCCCTAGGATAGTGTTAGGGTTAGGGTTAGGGTTAGCATCAGCCCTAGGATAGTGTTAGGGTTAGGGTTAGGGTTAGCATGAGCCCTAGGATAGTGTTAGGGTTAGGGTTAGGCTCAGCCCTAGGAGAGTGTTAGGGTTAGGTTTCGCGTTAGCATAAGCCCTAGGATAGTGTTAGGGTTAGGGATAGCATCAGCCCTAGGATAGTGTTAGGGTTATGGTTAGGTTTAGCATCAGCCCTAGGATAGTGTTAGGGTAAGGGTTAGGGTTAACATCAGCCCTAGGATAGTGTTAGGGTTACGGTTAGGGTTAGCATCAGCCCTAGGATAGTGTTAGGGTTAGGGTTAGGGTTAGCTTCAGCCCTAGGATAGTGTTAGGGTTAGGGTTAGCATCAGCCCTAGGATATTGTCAGGGTTAGGGTTAGGGTTAGCACCAGGCCCAGGATAGTGTTAGTGTTAGGGTTAGCATCAGGCTTAGGATAGTGTTAGGGGTAGGGTTAGGGTTAGTATCAGCCGTAGGATAGTGTTATGGTTAGGGGTAGCCTCAGCCCTAGGTTAGTGTTAGAGTTACGGTTAGGGTTAGCATCAGCCCTAAGATAGTGTTAGGGTTAGGGTTAGGGTTATGATTAGCATCAGCCCTAGGATAGTGTTAGGGTTAGGGTTAGGGTTAGCGTCAGACCAAGGATAGTGTTAGGGTTAGGGTTAGCATCAGCCCTAGGATAGTGTTAGGGTTAAGGTTAGGGTTAGCATCAGACCTAGTATAGTGTTAGGGTTAGGGTTATCATCAGCCCTAGGATAGTGTTAGGGTTAGGGTTAGGGTTAGCATCAAGCCTAGGATAGTGTTAGGGGTAGGGTTAGGGTTAGCATCAGCCCTAGGATAGTGTTAGGGTTAGGGTTAGTATCAGACCTAGGATAGTGTTAGGGTTAGGGTTTGGGTTATGACGAGGCCTAGGATAGTGTTAGTGTAAGGGTTAGCATCAGGCCTAGGATAGAGTTAGAGTTAGGGTTAGGGTTAGCATCAGCCCTAGCATAGTGTTACGGTTAGGGTTAGCATCAGCCCTAGGATAGTGTTAGGGTTAGGGTTAGCATCAGCCCTAGGATAGTGTTAGGGTTTGGGTTAGGGTTAGCATCAGCCCTAGGATAGTGTTAGGGTTAGGGTTAGCCTCAGCCCTAGGAGAGTTGTAGGGTTAGGGTTAGGGTTAGCATCAGCCCTAGGATAGTGTTAGGGTTAGGGTTAAGGTAAGCATCATCCCTAGGATAGTGTTAGGGTTAGGGTTAGCATCAGCCCTAGGATAGTGTTAGGGTTAGGGTTAGGGTTAGCACCAGGCCTAGGACAGTGTTAGTGTTAGGGTTAGAATCAGCCTTAGGATAGTGTTAGGGTTATTTTTAGGGTTAGCATCAGCCCTAGTATAGTGTTAGGGTTAGTGTTAGCATCAGCCCTTGGATAGTGTTAGGGTTAGGGTTAGCCTCAGCCCTAGGAGAGTGTTAGGGTTAGGGTTAGCATCAGCCCTATGATAGTGTTAGGGTTAGGGTTAGGGTTAGCATCAGCCCTAGGATAGTGTTAGGATTAGGGTTAGTCTCAGCCCTAGGAGAGTTGTAGGGTTAGGGTTAGGGTTAGCATCAGCCCTAGGATAGTGTTAAGGTTAGGGTTAGCATCAGCCCTAGGATAGTGTTAGGGTTAGGGTTAGCCTCAGCCCTAGGATAGTGTTAGAGTTAGGGTTAGGGTTAGCATCAGCCCTAGGATTGTGTTAGGGTTAGAGTTAGCGTCAGCCCTAGGATAGTGTTAGGGTTAGGGTTAGGGTTAGCATCAGCCCTAGGATAGTGTTAGTGTTAGGGTTAGCATCAGCCCTAGGATAGTGTTAGGGTTAGGGTTAGGATTAGCGTCAGGCCTAGGATAGTGTTAGTGTTAGGGTTAGCATCAGCCCTAGGATAGTGTTAGGGTTAGGGTTAGGGTTAGCATCAGCCCTGGGATAGTGTTAGGGTTAGGGTTAGCATCAGCCCTAGGATAGTGTTACGGTTAGGGTTAGGGTTAGCATCAGCCCTAGGATAGTGTTAGGGTTATGGTTAGCATCAGACCTAGGATAGTGTTAGGGTTAGGGTTAGGGTTAGCATCTGCTCTAGGATAGTGTTAGGGTTAGGGTTAGGGTTAGCATCAGCCCTAGGATAGTGTAAGGGTTAGGGTTAGGGTTAGCATCAGGCCTAGGATAGTGTTAGAGTTAGGGTTAGCATCAGCCCTAGGATAGTGTTAGGGTTAGGGTTAGGGTTAGCATCAGCCCTAGGATAGTGTTAGGGTTAGAGTTAGCATCAGCCCTAGGATAGTGTTAGGGTTAGGGTTAGGGTTAGCATCAGCCCTAGGAGAGTGTTAGGGTTAGGGTTAGGGTTAGCATCAGCCCTAGGATAGTGTTAGGGTTAGGGTTAGGGTTAGCATGAGCCCTAGGATAGTGTTGGGGTTAGGGTTAGGCTCAGCCCTAGGAGAGTGTTAGGGTTAGGTTTCGGGTTAGCATAAGCCCTAGGATAGTGTTAGGGTTAGGGATAGCATCAGCCCTAGGATAGTGTTAGGGTTATGGTTAGGTTTAGCATCAGCCCTAGGATAGTGTTAAGGTAAGGGTTAGGGTTAGCATCAGCCCTAGGATAGTGTTAGGGTTAGGGTTAGGGTTAGCATCAGCCCTAGGATAGTGTTAGTGTTAGGGTTAGAATCAGCCCTAGGATAGTGTTAGGGTTAGGGTTAGGGTTAGCATCAGCCCTAGGGTAGTGTTAGAGTTAGGGTTAGCCTCAGCCCTAGGAGAGTGTTAGGGTTAGGGTTAGGGTTAGCATCAGCCCTAGGATAGTGTTAGGGTTAGGGTTAGCATCAGCGCTAGCATAGTGTTAGGGTTAGGGTTAGGTTTAGCATCAGCCCTAGGATAGTGTTAGGGTAAGGGTTAGGGTTAGCATCAGCTCTAAGATAGTGTTAGGGTAAGGGTTAGCCTCAGCCCTAGGAGAGTGTTAGGGTTAGGGTAAGGGTTAGCATCAGCCCTAGGATAGTGTTAGGGTTAGGGTTAGCATCTGCCCTAGGATAGTGTTACGGTTAGGGTTAGGGTTAGCATCAGCCCTAGGATAGTGTGAGCGTTAGGGTTAGCATCAGCCCTAGGATAGTGTTAGGGTTAGGGTTAGGGTTAGCATCAGCGCTAGGATAGTGTTAGGGTTAGGGTCAGCATCAGTCCTAGGATAGTGTTAGGGTTAGGGTTAGGGTTAGCATCAGCCCTAGCATAGTGTTAGGGTTAGGGTTAGCCTCAGACCTAGGAGAGTGTTAGGGTTAGGGTTAGCATCAGCCCTAGGATAGTGTTAGGGTTAGGGTTAGGGTTAGCATCTGCCCTAGGATAGTGTTAGGATTAGGGTTAGTCTCATCCCTAGGAGAGTTGTAGGGTTACGGTTAGGGTTAGCATCAGCCCTAGGATAGTGTTAGGGTTAGGGTTAGCATCAGCCCTAGGATAGTGTTAGGGTTAGGGTTAGCCTCAGCCCTAGGATAGTGTTAGAGTTAGGGTTAGGGTTAGCATCAGCCCTAGGATAGTGTTAGGGTTAGAGTTAGCGTCAGCCCTACGATAGTGTTAGGGTTAGGGTTAGGGTTAGCATCAGCCCTAGGATAGTGTTAGTGTTAGGGTTAGCATCAGCCCTAGGATAGTGTTAGGGTTAGGGTTAGGATTAGCGTCAGGCCTAGGATAGTGTTAGTGTTAGGGTTAGCATCAGCCCTAGGATAGTGTTAGGGTTAGGGTTAGGGTTAGCATCAGCCCTGGGATAGTGTTAGGGTTAGGGTTAGCATCAGCGCTAGGATAGTGTTACGGTTAGGGTTAGGGTTAGCATCAGCCCTAGGATAGTGTTAGGGTTATGGTTAGCATCAGGCCTAGGATAGTGTTAGGGTTAGGGTTAGGGTTAGCATGAGCCCTAGGATAGTGTTAGGGTTAGGGTTAGGCTCAGCCCTAGGAGAGTGTTAGGGTTAGGTTTCGGGTTAGCATAAGCCCAAGGATAGTGTTAGGGTTAGGGATAGCATCAGCCCTAGGATAGTGTTAGGGTTATGGTTAGGTTCAGCATCAGCCCTAGGATAGTGTTAGGGTAAGGGTTAGGGTTAGCATCAGGCCTAGGATAGTGTTAGTGTTAGGGTTAGCATCAGCCCTAGGATAGTGTTAGGGTTAGGGTTAGGGTTAGCATCAGCCCTGGGATAGTGTTACGGTTAGGGTTAGCATCAGCCCTAGGATAGTGTTACGGTTAGGGTTAGGGTTAGCATCAGCCCTAGGATAGTGTTAGGGTTATGGTTAGCATCAGGCCTAGGATAGTGTTAGGGTTAGGGTTAGGGTTAGCATCTTCTCTAGGATAGTGTTAAGGTTAGGGTTAAGGTTAGCATCAGCCCTAGGATAGTGTAAGGGTTAGGGTTAGGGTTAGCATCAGGCCTAGGATAGTGTTAGAGTTAGGGTTAGCATCAGCCCTAGGATAGTGTTAGGGTTAGGGTTAGGGTTAGCATCAGCCCTAGGATAGTGTTAGGGTTAGGGTTAGCATCAGCCCTAGGATAGTGTTACGGTTAGGGTTAGGGTTAGCATCAGCCCTAGGATAGTGTTAGGGTTAGGGTTAGGGTTAGCACCAGGCCTAGGATAGTGTTAGTGTTAGGGTTAGAATCAGCCTTCGGATAGTGTTAGGGTTAGGTTTAGGGTTAGCATCAGCCGTAGGATAGTGTTAGGGTTAGTGTTAGCATTAGCCCTAGGATAGTGTTAGGGTTAGGGTTAGGGTAAGCAACAGCCCTAGTATAGTGTTAGGGTTAGGGTTAGCATCAGCCCTAGATTAGTGTTAGGGTTAGGGTTAGGGTTAGCATCAGCCCTAGGTTAGTGTTAGGGTTAGGGTTAGCCTCAGCCCTAGGATATTGTTAGGGTTAGGGTTAGGGTTAGCACCAGGCCTAGGATAGTGTTAGGATTAGGGATAGCATCAGCCTTAGGATAGTGTTACGGTTAGGGTTAGGGTTAGCATCAGCCCGAGGATAGTGTTAGGGTTAGGGTTAGCATCAGCCCTAGTATAGTGTTAGGGTTAGAGTTAGGGTTAGCATCAGCCGAAGGATAGTGTTAGGGTTAGGGTTAGCATCAGCCCTAGGAAAGTGTTATGGTTAGAGTTATGGTTATCATCAGCCGTAGGATAGTGTTACGGTTAGGGTTAGCAACAGCCCTAGGATAGTGTTAGGGTTAGGGTTAGCATCAGCCTTAGGATAGTGTTACGGTTATGGTTAGGGTTAGCATCAGCCCTAGGATAGTGTTTGGGTTACGGTTTGCCTCAGCCCTAGGAGAGTGTTAGGGTTAGGGATAGGGTTAGCATCAGGCCTAGGATAGTGTTAGGGTTAGAGTTAGCATCAGCCCTAGGATAGAGTTAGGGTTAGGGTTAGGGTTAGCATCAGCCCTAGGATAGTGTTAGGGTTAGGGTTAGGGTTAGCATCAGCCCTAGGATAGTGTTAGCGTTAGGGTTAGCCTGAGCCCTAGGAGAGTGTTAGGGTTAGGTTTAGGGTTACCATCAGCCCTAGGATAGTGTTAGGGTTAGGGTTAGCATCAGCCCTAGGATAGTATTAGGGTTACGGTTAGGGTTAGCATCAGCCCTAGGATAGTGTTAGGGTTAGGGTTAGGGTTAGCTTCAGCCCTAGGATAGTGTTAGGGTTAGGGTTAGCATCAGCCCTAGGATATTGTCAGGGTTATGGTTAGGGTTAGCACCAGGCCCAGGATAGTGTTAGTGTTAGGGTTAGCATCAGCCTTAGGATAGCGTTAGGGGTAGGGATAGGGTTAGTATCAGCCGTAGGATAGTGTTATGGTTAGGGTTAGCCTCAGCCCTAGGTTAGTGTTAGAATTAGGGTTAGGGTTAGCATCAGCCCTAGGATAGTGTTAGGATTAGGGTTAGTCTCAGCCCTAGGACAGTTGTAGGGTTAGGGTTAGGGTTAGCATCAGCCCTAGGATAGTGTTAGGGTTAGGGTTAGCCTCAGCCCTAGGATAGTGTTAGAGTTAGGGTTAGGGTTAGCATCATCCCTAGGATAGTGTTAGGGTTAGAGTTAGCGTCAGCCCTAGGATAGTGTTAGGGTTAGGGTTAGGGTTAGCATCAGCCCTAGGATAGTGTTAGTGTTAGGGTTAGCATCAGCCCTAGGATAGTGTTAGGGTTAGGGTTAGGGTTAGCGTCAGGCCTAGGATAGTGTTAGTGTTAGGGTTAGCATCAGCCCTAGGATAGTGTTAGGGTTAGGGTTAGGGTTAGCATCAGCCCTGAGATAGTGTTAGGGTTAGGGTTGGCATCAGCCCTAGGATAGTGTTACGGTTAGGGTTAGGGTTAGCATCAGCCCTAGGATAGTGTTAGGGTTATGGTTAGCATCAGGCCTAGGATAGTGTTAGGGTTAGGGTTAGGGTTAGCATCTGCTCTAGGATAGTGTTAGGGTTAGGTTTAGCATCAGCCCTAGGATAGTGATAGTGTTAGGGTTAGGGTTAGCATCAGCCCTAGGATAGTGTTAGGGTTAGGGTTAGGGTTAGCATCAGCCCTAGGATAGTGTTAGGGTTAGGGTTAGGGTTAGCATCAGCCCTAGGATAGTGTTAGGGTTAGGGTTAGGGTTAGCATGAGCCCTAGGATAGTGTTAGGGTTAGGGTTAGGCTCAGCCCTAGGAGAGTGTAATTGTTAGGTTTCGCGTTAGCATAAGCCCTAGGATAGTGTTAGGGTTAGGGATAGCATCAGCCCTAGGATAGTGTTAGGGTTATGGTTAGGTTTAGCATCAGCCCTAGGATAGTGTTAGGGTAAGGGTTAGGGTTAACATCAGCCCTAGGATAGTGTTAGGGTTACGGTTAGGGTTAGCATCAGCCCTAGGATAGTGTTAGGGTTAGGGTTAGGGTTAGCTTCAGCCCTAGGATAGTGTTAGGGTTAGGGTTAGCATCAGCCCTAGGATATTGTCAGGGTTAGGGTTAGGGTTAGCACCAGGCCCAGGATAGTGTTAGTGTTAGGGTTAGCATCAGGCTTAGGATAGTGTTAGGGGTAGGGTTAGGGTTAGTATCAGCCGTAGGATAGTGTTATGGTTAGGGTTAGCCTCAGCCCTAGGTTAGTGTTAGAGTTAGGGTTAGGGTTAGCATCAGCCCTAAGATAGTGTTAGGGTTAGGGTTAGGGTTATGATTAGCATCAGCCCTAGGATAGTGTTAGGGTTAGGGTTAGGGTTAGCGTCAGACCAAGGATAGTGTTAGGGTTAGGGTTAGCATCAGCCCTAGGATAGTGTTAGGGTTAAGGTTAGGGTTAGCATCAGCCCTAGTATAGTGTTAGGGTTAGGGTTATCATCAGCCCTAGGATAGTGTTAGGGTTAGGGTTAGGGTTAGCATCAAGCCTAGGATAGTGTTAGGGTTAGGGTTAGTATCAGACCTAGGATAGTGTTAGGGTTAGGGTTTGGGTTATGACGAGGCCTAGGATAGTGTTAGTGTAAGGGTTAGCATCAGGCCTAGGATAGAGTTAGAGTTAGGGTTAGGGTTAGCATCAGCCCTAGGATAGTGTTACGGTTAGGGTTAGCATCAGCCCTAGGATAGTGTTAGGGTTAGGGTTAGCATCAGCCCTAGGATAGTGTTAGGGTTTGGGTTAGGGTTAGCATCAGCCCTAGGATAGTGTTAGGGTTAGGGTTAGCCTCAGCCCTAGGAGAGTTGTAGGGTTAGGGTTAGGGTTAGCATCAGCCCTAGGATAGTGTTAGGGTTAGGGTTAAGGTAAGCATCATCCCTAGGATAGTGTTAGGGTTAGGGTTAGCATCAGCCCTAGGATAGTGTTAGGGTTAGGGTTAGGGTTAGCACCAGGCCTAGGACAGTGTTAGTGTTAGGGTTAGAATCAGCCTTAGGATAGTGTTAGGGTTATTTTTAGGGTTAGCATCAGCCCTAGTATAGTGTTAGGGTTAGTGTTAGCATCAGCCCTTGGATAGTGTTAGGGTTAGGGTTAGCCTCAGCCCTAGGAGAGTGTTAGGGTTAGGGTTAGCATCAGCCCTATGATAGTGTTAGGGTTAGGGTTAGGGTTAGCATCAGCCCTAGGATAGTGTTAGGATTAGGGTTAGTCTCAGCCCTAGGAGAGTTGTAGGGTTAGGGTTAGGGTTAGCATCAGCCCTAGGATAGTGTTAGGGTTAGGGTTAGCATCAGCCCTAGGATAGTGTTAGGGTTAGGGTTAGCCTCAGCCCTAGGATAGTGTTAGAGTTAGGGTTAGGGTTAGCATCAGCCCTAGGATTGTGTTAGGGTTAGAGTTAGCGTCAGCCCTAGGATAGTGTTAGGGTTAGGGTTAGGGTTAGCATCAGCCCTAGGATAGTGTTAGTGTTAGGGTTAGCATCAGCCCTAGGATAGTGTTAGGGTTAGGGTTAGGATTAGCGTCAGGCCTAGGATAGTGTTAGTGTTAGGGTTAGCATCAGCCCTAGGATAGTGTTAGGGTTAGGGTTAGGGTTAGCATCAGCCCGGGGTAGTGTTAGGGTTAGGGTTAGCATCAGCCCTAGGATAGTGTTACGGTTAGGGTTAGGGTTAGCATCAGCCCTAGGATAGTGTTAGGGTTATGGTTAGCATCAGACCTAGGATAGTGTTAGGGTTAGGGTTAGGGTTAGCATCTGCTCTAGGATAGTGTTAGGGTTAGGGTTAGGGTTAGCATCAGCCCTAGGATAGTGTAAGGGTTAGGGTTAGGGTTAGCATCAGGCCTAGGATAGTGTTAGAGTTAGGGTTAGCATCAGCCCTAGGATAGTGTTAGGGTTAGGGTTAGGGTTAGCATCAGCCCTAGGATAGTGTTAGGGTTAGAGTTAGCATCAGCCCTAGGATAGTGTTAGGGTTAGGGTTAGGGTTAGCATCAGCCCTAGGAGAGTGTTAGGGTTAGGGTTAGGGTTAGAATCAGCCCTAGGATAGTGTTAGGGTTAGGGTTAGGGTTAGCATGAGCCCTAGGATAGTGTTGGGGTTAGGGTTAGGCTCAGCCCTAGGAGAGTGTTAGGGTTAGGTTTCGGGTTAGCATAAGCCCTAGGATAGTGTTAGGGTTAGGGATAGCATCAACCCTAGGATAGTGTTAGGGTTATGGTTAGGTTTAGCATCAGCCCTAGGATAGTGTTAGGGTAAGGGTTAGGGTTAGCATCAGCCCTAGGATAGTGTTAGGGTTAGGGTTAGGGTTAGCATCAGCCCTAGGATAGTGTTAGTGTTAGGGTTAGAATCAGCCCTAGGATAGTGTTAGGGTTAGGGTTAGGGTTAGCATCAGCCCTAGGGTAGTGTTAGAGTTAGGGTTAGCCTCAGCCCTAGGAGAGTGTTAGGGTTAGGGTTAGGGTTAGCATCAGCCCTAGGATAGTGTTAGGGTTAGGGTTAGCATCAGCGCTAGCATAGTGTTAGGGTTAGGGTTAGGTTTAGCATCAGCCCTAGGATAGTGTTAGGGTAAGGGTTAGGGTTAGCATCAGCTCTAAGATAGTGTTAGGGTAAGGGTTAGCCTCAGCCCTAGGAGAGTGTTAGGGTTAGGGTAAGGGTTAGCATCAGCCCTAGGATAGTGTTAGGGTTAGGGTTAGCATCTGCCCTAGGATAGTGTTACGGTTAGGGTTAGGGTTAGCATCAGCCCTAGGATAGTGTGAGGGTTAGGGTTAGCATCAGCCCTAGGATAGTGTTAGGGTTAGGGTTAGGGTTAGCATCAGCGCTAGGATAGTGTTAGGGTTAGGGTCAGCATCAGTCCTAGGATAGTGTTAGGGTTAGGGTTAGGGTTAGCATCAGCCCTAGCATAGTGTTAGGGTTAGGGTTAGCCTCAGACCTAGGAGAGTGTTAGGGTTAGGGTTAGCATCAGCCCTAGGAGAGTGTTAGGGTTAGGGTTAGGGTTAGCATCTGCCCTAGGATAGTGTTAGGATTAGGGTTAGTCTCATCCCTAGGAGAGTTGTAGGGTTAGGGTTAGGGTTAGCATCAGCCCTAGGATAGTGTTAGGGTTAGGGTTAGCATCAGCCCTAGGATAGTGTTAGGGTTAGGGTTAGCCTCAGCCCTAGGATAGTGTTAGAGTTAGGGTTAGGGTTAGCATCAGCCCTAGGATAGTGTTAGGGTTAGAGTTAGCGTCAGCCCTAGGATAGTGTTAGGGTTAGGGTTAGGGTTAGCATCAGCCCTAGGATAGTGTTAGTGTTAGGGTTAGCATCAGCCCTAGGATAGTGTTAGGGTTAGGGTTAGGATTAGCGTCAGGCCTAGGATAGTGTTAGTGTTAGGGTTAGCATCAGCCCTAGGATAGTGTTAGGGTTAGGGTTAGGGTTAGCATCAGCCCTGGGATAGTGTTAGGGTTAGGGTTAGCATCAGCCCTAGGATAGTGTTACGGTTAGGGTTAGGGTTAGCATCAGCCCTAGGATAGTGTTAGGGTTATGGTTAGCATCAGGCCTAGGATAGTGTTAGGGTTAGGGTTAGGGTTAGCATGAGCCCTAGGATAGTGTTAGGGTTAGGGTTAGGCTCAGCCCTAGGAGAGTGTTAGGGTTAGGTTTCGGGTTAGCATAAGCCCAAGGATAGTGTTAGGGTTAGGGATAGCATCAGCCCTAGGATAGTGTTAGGGTTATGGTTAGGTTCAGCATCAGCCCTAGGATAGTGTTAGGGTAAGGGTTAGGGTTAGCATCAGGCCTAGGATAGTGTTAGTGTTAGGGTTAGCATCAGCCCTAGGATAGTGTTAGGGTTAGGGTTAGGGTTAGCATCAGCCCTGGGATAGTGTTAGGGTTAGGGTTAGCATCAGCCCTAGGATAGTGTTACGGTTAGGGTTAGGGTTAGCATCAGCCCTAGGATAGTGTTAGGGTTATGGTTAGCATCAGGCCTAGGATAGTGTTAGGGTTAGGGTTAGGGTTAGCATCTTCTCTAGGATAGTGTTAAGGTTAGGGTTAGGGTTAGCATCAGCCCTAGGATAGTGTAAGGGTTAGGGTTAGGGTTAGCATCAGGCCTAGGATAGTGTTAGAGTTAGGGTTAGCATCAGCCCTAGGATAGTGTTAGGGTTAGGGTTAGGGTTAGCATCAGCCCTAGGATAGTGTTAAGGTTAGGGTTAGAGTTAGCATCAGCCCTAGGATAGTGTTAGGGTTAGGGTTAGGGTTAGCATCAGCCCTAGGATAGTATTAGGGTTAGGGTTAGGGTTAGCATCAGCCCTAGGATAGTGTTAGGGTTAGGGTTAGGCTCAGCCCTAGGAGAGTGTTAGGGTTAGGTTTCGGGTTAGCATAAGCCCAAGGATAGTGTTAGGGTTAGGGATAGCATCAGCCCTAGGATAGTGTTAGGGTTATGGTTAGGTTCAGCATCAGCCCTAGGATAGTGTTAGGGTAAGGGTTAGGGTTAGCATCAGCCCTAGGATTGTGTTAGGGTTAGGGTTAGGGTTAGCATCAGCCCTAGGATAGTGTTAGTGTTAGGGTTAGAATCATCCCTAGAATAGTGTTAGGGTTAGGGTTAGGGTTAGCATCAGCCCTAGGGTAGTGTTAGAGTTAGGGTTAGCCTCAGCCCTAGGAGAGTGTTACGGTTAGGTTTAGGGTTAGCATCAGCCCTAGGATAGTGTTAGGGTTAGGGTTAGCATCAGCGCTAGCATAGTGTTAGGGTTAGGGTTAGGTTTAGAATCAGCCCTAGGATAGTGTTAGGGTAAGGGTTAGGGTTAGCATCAGCTCTAAGATAGTGTTAGGGTTAGGGTTAGCCTCAGCCCTAGGAGAGTGTTAGGGTTAGGGTAAGGGTTAGCATCAGCCCTAGGATAGTGTTAGGGTTAGGGTTAGCATCTGCCCTACGATAGTGTTCCGGTTAGGGTTAGGGTTAGCATCAGCCCTAGGATAGTGTGAGGGTTAGGGTTAGCGTCAGCCCTAGGATAGTGTTAGGGTTAGGGTTAGGGTTAGCATCAGCCCTAGGATAGTGTTAGGGTTAGGCTCAGCATCAGCCCTAGGATAGTGTTAGGGTTAGGGTTAGGATTACCATCAGCCCTAGGATAGTGTTAGGGTTAGGGTTAGCCTCAGACCTAGGAGAGTTGTAGCGTTAGTATTAGGGTTAGCATCAGCCCTAGGATAGTGTTAGGCTTAGGGTTAAGGTTAGCATCAGCGCTAGGATAGTGTTAGGGTTAGGGTTAGCATCAGCCCTAGGATACTGTTAGGGTTAGGGTTGGGGTTAGCACCAGGCTTAGGATAGTGTTAGTGTTAGGGTTAGAATCAGCCTTAGGATAGTGTTAGGGTTAGGATTAGGGTTAGCATCAGCCCTAGTATAGTGTTAGGGTTAGTGTTAGCATCAGCCCTAGGATAGTGTTAGGGTTAGGGTTAGCCTCAGCCCTAGGAGAGTGTTAGGGTTAGGGTTAGCATCAGCCCTAGGATAGTGTTAGGGTTAGGGTTAGGGTTACCATCAGCCCTAGGATAGTGTTAGGGTTAGGGTTAGTCTCAGCAATAGGAGAGTTGTAGGGTTAGGGTTAGGGTTAGCATCAGCCCTAGGATAGTGTTAGGGTTAGGGTTAAGGTTAGCATCAGCCCTAGGATAGTGTTAGGGTTAGGGTTAGCATCAGCCCTAGGATAGTGTTAGGGTTAGGGTTAGAATCAGCCGTAGGATACTGTTAGGGTTAGGTTTAGGTTTAGCATCAGCCGTAGGATAGTGTTAGGGTTAGGGTTAGCCTCAACCCTAGGATAGTGTTAGAGTTAGGGTTAGGGTTAGCATGAGCCCTAGGATAGTGTTAGGGTTAGGGTTAGCCTCAGCCCTAGGAGAGTTGTAGGTTTAGGGTTAGGGTTAGCATCAGCCCTAGGATAGTGTTAGGGTTAGGGTTAAGGTAAGCATCAGCCCTAGGATAGTGTTAGGGTTAGGGTTAGCATCAGCCCTAGGATAGTGTTAGGGTTAGGGTTAGGGTTATCATCAGGCCTAGGATAGTGTTAGTGTTAGGGTTAGAATCAGCCTTAGGATAGTGTTAGGGTTAGGTTTAGGGTTAGCATCAGCCCTAGTATAGTGTTAGCGTTAGTGTTAGCATCAGCCCTTGGATAGTGTTAGGGTTAGGGTTAGCCTCAGCCCTAGGAGAGTGTTAGGGTTAGCGTTAGCATGAGCCCTAGGATAGTGTTAGGGTTAGCATCAGCCCTAGGATAGTGTTAGGGTTAGGGTTAGTCTCAGCCCTAGGAGAGTTGTAGGGTTAGGGTTAGGGTTAGCATCAGTCCTAGGATAGTGTTAGGGTTAGGGTTAAGGTTAGCATCAGCCCTAGGATAGTGTTAGGGTTAGGGTTAGAATCAGCCCTAGGATAGTGTTAGGGTTAGGGTTAGAATCAGCCGTAGGAAAGTGTTAGGGTTAGATTTAGGGTTAGCGTCAGCCGTAGGATAGTGTTAGGTTTAGGGTTAGCCTCAGCCCTAGGATAGTGTCAGAGTTAGTGTTAGGGTTAGCATCAGCCCTAGGATAGTGTTAGTGTTAGGGTTAGCATCAGCCCTAGGATAGTGTTAGGGTTAGGGTTAGGGTTAGCATCAGGCCTAGGATAGTGTTAGTGTTAGGGTTAGCATCAGCCCTAGGATAGTGTTAGGGTTAGGGTTAGGGTTAGCATCAGCCCTAGGATAGTGTTAGGGTTAGGGTTAGCATCAGCCCTAGGATAGTGTTACGGTTAGGGTTAGGATTAGCATCAGCCCTAAGATAGTGTTAGGGTTATGGTTAGCATCAGGCCTAGGATAGTGTTAGGGTTAGGGTGAGCATCAGCCCTAGGATAGTGTTAGGGTTAGGGTTAGGGTTAGCATCAGCCCTAGGATAGTGTTAGGGTTAGAGTTAGCATCAGCCCTAGGATAGTGTTAGGGTTAGGGATAGCATCAGCCCTAGGATAGTGTTAGGGTTATGGTTAGGTTTAGCATCAGCCCCAGGATAGTTGTAGGGTAAGGGTGAGGGTTAGCATCAGCCCTAGGATAGTGTTAGGGTTAGGGTTAGGGTTAGCATCAGCCCTAGGATAGTGTTAGTGTTAGGGTTAGAATCAGCCCTAGGATAGTGTTAGGGTTAGGGTTAGGGTTAGCATCAGCCCTAGGGTAGTGTTAGAGTTAGGGTTAGCCTCAGCCCTAGGAGAGTGTTAGGGTTAGGGTTAGGGTTAGCATCAGCCCTAGGATAGTGTTAGGGTTAGGGTTAGCATCAGCGCTAGCATAGTGTTAGGGTTAGGGTTAGGTTTAGCATCAGCCCTAGGATAGTGTTAGTGTAAGGGTTAGGGTTAGCATCAGCTCTAAGATAGTGTTAGGGTTAGGGTTAGCCTCAGCCCTAGGAGAGTGTTAGGGTTAGGGTTAGGGTTAGCATCAGCCCTAGTATATTGTTAGGGTTAGGGTTAGCATCAGCCCAAGGATAGTGTTACGGTTAGGGTTAGAGTTAGCATCAGCCCTAGGATAGTGTGAGGTTAGGGTTAGCATCATCCCTAGGATAGTGTTAGGGTTAGGGTTAGGGTTAGCATCAGCCCAAGGATAGTGTTAGGGTTAGGGTTAGCATCAGCCCTAGGAAAGTGTTATGGTTAGGGTTAGGGTTAGCATCAGCCCTAGGATAGTGTTAGGGTTAGGGTTAGGGTTAGCATCAGCCCTAGGATAGTGTTAGGGTTAGGGTTAGCATCAGCCCTAGGATAGTGTTAGGGTTAGCGTTAGGGTTAGCACCAGGCCTAGGATAGTGTTAGTGTAAGGGTTAGCTTCAGGCCTAGGATAGTGTTAGAGTTAGGATTAGGGTTAGCATCAGCCCTAGGATAGTGTTAGGGTTAGGGTTAGGGTAAGCATCAGCCGTAGGATAGTGTTAGGGTTAGGGTTAGCATCAGCCCTAGGATAGTGTTAGGGTTAGGGTTAGGGTTAGCATCAGCCCTAGGATAATGTTAGGGTTAGGGTTAGCCTCAGCCCTAGGAGAGTTGTAGGGTTAGGGTTAGGGTTAGCATCAGCGGTAGGATAGTGTTAGGGTTAGGGTTAAGGTTAGCATCAGCCCTAGGATAGTGTTAGGGTTAGGGTTAGCATCAGCCCTAGGATAGTGTTAGGGTTAGGGTTAGGGTTAGCACCAGGCCTAGGATAGTGTTATTGTTAGGGTTAGAATCAGCCTTAGGATACCGTTAGGGTTAGGTTTAGGGTTAGCATCAGCCGTAGGATAGTGTTAGGGTTAGGTTTAGGGTTAGAGTCAGCCGAAGGATAGTGTTAGGTTTAGGGTTAGCCTCAGCCCTAGGATAGTGTCAGAGTTAGTGTTAGGGTTAGCATCAGCCCTAGGATAGTGTTAGGGTTAGAGTTAGCATCAGCCCTAGGATAGTGTTAGGGTTAGGGTTAGGGTTAGCATCAGCCCTAGGATAGTATTAGGGTTAGGGTTAGGGTTAGCATCAGCCCTAGGATAGTGTTAGGGTTAGGGTTAGGGTTAGCATGAGCCCTAGGATAGTGTTAGGGTTAGGGTTAGGCTCAGCCCTAGGAGAGTGTTAGGGTTAGGTTTCGGGTTAGCATAAGCCCTAGGATAGTGTTAGGGTGAGGGATAGCATCAGCCCTAGGATAGTGTTAGGGTTATGGTTAGGTTCAGCATCAGCCCTAGGATAGTGTTAGGGTAAGGGTTAGGGTTAGCATCAGCCCTAGGATTGTGTTAGGGTTAGGGTTAGGGTTAGCATCAGCCCTAGGATAGTGTTAGTGTTAGGGTTAGAATCAGCCCTAGGATAGTGTTAGGGTTAGGGTTAGAGTTAACATCAGCCCTAGGGTAGTGTTAGAGTTAGGGTTAGCCTCAGCCCTAGGAGAGTGTTACGGTTAGGGTTAGGGTTACCATCAGCCCTAGGATAGTGTTAGGGTTATGGTTAGCATCAGGCCTAGGATAGTGTTAGGGTTAGGGTTAGGGTTAGCACCAGGCCTAGGATAGTGTTAGTGTTAGGGTTAGAATCAGCCTTAGGATAGTGTTAGGGTTAGGATTAGGGTTAGCATCAGCCCTAGTATAGTGTTAGGGTTAGTGTTAGCATCAGCCCTAGGATAGTGTTAGGGTTAGGGTTAGCCTCAGCCCTAGGAGAGTGTTAGGGTTAGGGTTAGCATCAGCCCTAGGATAGTGTTAGGGTTAGGGTTAGGGTTAGCATCAGCCCTAGGATAGTGTTAGGGTTAGGGTTAGTCTCAGCACTAGGAGAGTTGTAGGGTTAGGGTTAGGGTTAGCATCAGCCCTAGGATAGTGTTAGGGTTAGGGTTAAGGTTAGCATCAGCCCTAGGACAGTGTTAGGGTTAGGGTTAGCATCAGCCCTAGGATAGTGTTAGGGTTAGGGTTAGAATCAGCCGTAGGATAGTGTTAGGGTTAGGTTTAGGTTTAGCATCAGCCGTAGGATAGTGTTAGGGTTAGGGTTAGCCTCAGCCCTAGGATAGTGTTAGAGTTAGGGTTAGGGTTAGCATGAGCCCTAGGATAGTGTTAGGGTTAGGGTTAGCCTCAGCCCTAGGAGAGTTGTAGGTTTAGGGTTAGGGTTAGCATCAGCCCTAGGATAGTGTTAGGGTTAGGGTTAAGGTAAGCATCAGCCCTAGGATAGTGTTAGGGTTGGGGTTAGCATCAGCCCTAGGATAGTGTTAGGGTTAGGGTTAGGGTTATCATCAGGCCTAGGATAGTGTTAGTGTTAGGGTTAGAATCAGCCTTAGGATAGTGTTAGGGTTAGGTTTAGGGTTAGCATCAGCCCTAGTATAGTGTTAGGGTTAGTGTTAGCATCAGCCCTTGGATAGTGTTAGGGTTAGGGTTAGCCTCAGCCCTAGGAGAGTGTTAGGGTTAGGGTTAGCATCAGCCCTAGGATAGTGTTAGGGTTAGGGTTAGGGTTAGCATCAGCCCTAGGATAGTGTTAGGGTTAGGGTTAGTCTCAGCCCTAGGAGAGTTGTAGGGTTAGGGTTAGGGTTAGCATCACTCCTAGGATAGTGTTAGGGTTAGGGTTAAGGTTAGCATCAGCCCTAGGATAGTGTTAGGGTTAGGGTTAGCATCGGCCCTAGGATAGTGTTAGAGTTAGGGTTAGAATCAGCCGTAGGATAGTGTTAGGGTTAGATTTAGGGTTAGCGTCAGCCGTAGGATAGTGTTAGGTTTAGGGTTAGCCTCAGCCCTAGGATAGTGTCAGAGTTAGTGTTAGGGTTAGCATCAGCCCTAGGATAGTGTTAGTGTTAGGGTTAGCATCAGCCCTAGGATAGTGTTAGGGTTAGGGTTAGGGTTAGCATCAGGCCTAGGATAGTGTTAGTGTTAGGGTTAGCATCAGCCCTAGGATAGTTTTAGGGTTAGGGTTAGGGTTAGCATCAGCCCTAGGATAGTGTTAGGGTTAGGGTTAGCATCAACCCTAGGATAGTGTTACGGTTAGGGTTAGGATTAGCATCAGCCCTAGGATAGTGTTAGGGTTATGGTTAGCATCAGGCCTAGGATAGTGTTAGGGTTAGGGTTAGCATCAGCCCTAGGATAGTGTTAGGGTTAGGGTTAGGGTTAGCATCAGCCCTAGGATAGTGTTAGGGTTAGAGTTAGCATCAGCCCTAGGATAGTGTTAGGGTTAGGGTTAGGGTTAGCATCAGCCCTAGGATAGTGTTAGGGTTAGGGTTAGGGTAGCATCAGCCCTAGGATAGTGTTAGGGTTAGGGTTAGGGTTAGCATGAGCCCTAGGATAGTATTAGGGTTAGGGTTAGCATCAGCCCTAGGAGAGTGTTAGTGTTAGGTTTAGGGTTAGCATCAGCCCTAGGATAGTGTTAGGGTTAGGGATAGCATCAGCCCTTGGATAGTGTTAGGGTTATGGTTAGGTTTAGCATCAGCCCCAGGATAGTTGTAGGGTAAGGGTTAGGGTTAGCATCAGCCCTAGGATAGTGTTAGGGTTAGGGTTAGGGTTAGCATCAGCCCTAGGATAGTGTTAGTGCTAGGGTTAGAATCAGCCCTAGGATAGTGTTATGGTTAGGGTTAGGGTTAGCATCAGCCCTAGGGTAGTGTTAGAGTTAGGGTTAGCCTCAGCCCTAGGAGAGTGTTATGGTTAGGGTTAGGGTTAGCATCAGCCCTAGGATAGTGTTAGGGTTAGGGTTAGCATCAGCGCTAGCATAGTGTTAGGGTTAGGGTTAGGTTTAGCATCAGCCCTAGGATAGTGTTAGTGTAAGGTTTAGGGTTAGCATCAGCTCTAAGATAGTGTTAGGGTTAGGGTTAGCCTCAGCCCTAGGAGAGTGTTAGGGTTAGGGTTAGGGTTAGCATCAGCCCTAGTATATTGTTAGGGTTAGGGTTAGCATCAGCCCCAGGATAGTGTTACGGTTAGGGTTAGAGTTAGCATCAGCCCTAGGATAGTGTGAAGTTAGGGTTAGCATCAGCCCTAGGATAGTGTTAGGGTTAGGGTTAGGGTTAGCATCAGCCCAATGATAGTGTTAGGGTTAGGGTTAGCATCAGCCCTAGGAAAGTGTTATGGTTAGGGTTAGGGTTAGCATCAGCCCTAGGATAGTGTTAGGGTTAGGGTTAGGGTTAGCATCAGCCCTAGGATAGTGTTAGGGTTAGGGTTAGCATCAGCCCTAGGATAGTGTTAGGGTTAGCGTTACGGTTAGCACCAGGCCTAGGATAGTGTTAGTGTAAGGGTTAGCTTCAGGCCTAGGATAGTCTTAGAGTTAGGATTAGGGTTAGCATCAGCCCTAGGATAGTGTTAGGGTTAGGGTTAGGGTAAGCATCAGCCGTAGGATAGTGTTAGGGTTAGGGTTAGAATCAGCCCTAGGATAGTGTTAGGGTTAGGGTTAGGGTTATCATCAGCCCTAGGATAGTGTTAGGGTTAGGGTTAGCCTCAGCCCTAGGAGAGTTGTAGGGTTAGGGTTAGGGTTAGCATCAGCCGTAGGATAGTGTTAGGGTTAGGGTTAAGGTTAGCATCAGCCCTAGGATAGTGTTAGGGTTAGGGTTAGCATCAGCCCTAGGATAGTGTTAGGGTTAGGGTTAGGGTTAGCACCAGGCCTAGGATAGTGTTATTGTTAGGGTTAGAATCAGCCTTAGGATACCGTTAGCGTTAGGGTTAGGGTTAGCATCAGCCGTAGGATAGTGTTAGGGTTAGGGTTAGTGTTAGCATCAGCTCTAAGATAGTGTTAGGGTTAGGGTTAGCCTCAGCCCTAGGAGAGTGTTAGGGTTAGGGTTAGGGTTAGCATCAGCCCTAGGATAGTGTTAGGGTTAGGGTTAGCATCAGCCCTAGGATAGTGTTACGGTTAGGGTTAGGGTTAGCATCAGCCCTACGATAGTGTGAGGGTTAGGGTTAGCATCAGCCGTAGGATAGTGTTAGGGTTAGGTTTAGGGTTAGCATCAGCCCAAGGATAGTGTTAGGGTTAGGGTTAGCATCAGCCCTAGGAAAGTGTTATGGTTAGGGATAGGGTTAGCATCAGCCCTAGGATAGTGTTAGAGTAAGGGTTAGGGTTAGCATCAACCCTAGGATAGTGTTAGGGTTAGTGTTCGCATCAGCCCGAGGATAGTGTTAGGGTTAGGGTTAGGGTTAGCACCAGGCCTAGGATACTGTTAGTGTAAGGGTTAGCATCAGGCCTAGGATAGTGTTAGAGTTAGGGTTAGGGTTAGCATCAGCCCTAGGATAGTGTTAGGGTTAGGGTTAGGGTAAGCATCAGCCCTAGCATAGTGTTAGGGTTAGGGTTAGCATCAGACCTAGGATAGTGTTAGGGTTAGGGTTAGGGTTAGCATCAGCCCTAGGATAGTGTTAGTGTTAGGGTTAGCCTCAGCCCTAGGAGAGTTGTAGGGTTAGGGTTACGGTTAGCATCAGCCCTAGGATAGTGTTAGGGTTAGGGTTAAGGTTAGCATCAGCCCTAGGATAGTGTTAGGGTTAGGGTTAGCATCAGCCCTAGGATAGTGTTAGGGTTAGGGTTAGGGTTAGCACCAGGCCTAGGATAGTGTTAGTGTTAGGGTTAGAATCAGCCTTAGGATAGCGTTAGGGTTAGGTTTAGGGTTAGCATCAGCCGTAGGATAGTGTTAGGGTTAGTGTTAGCATCAGCCCTAGGATAGTTTTAGGGTTAGGGTTAGGTTAAGCATCAGCCCTAGGATAGTGTTAGTGTTAGGGTTAGCATCAGCCCTAGGATAGTGTTAGGGTTATGGTTAGGGTTAGCATCAGGCCTAGGATAGTGTTAGTGTTAGGGTTAGCATCAGCCCTAGGATAGTGTTAGGGTTAGGGTTAGGGTTAGCATCAGCCCTAGGATAGTGTTAGGGTTAGGGTTAGCATCAGCCCTAGGATAGTGTTACGGTTAGGGTTAGGGTTAGCATCAGCCCTAAGATAGTGTTAGGGTTATGGTTAGCATCAGGCCTAGGATAGTGTTAGGGTTAGGGTTAGGGTTAGCATCTGCTCTAGGATAGTGTTAGGGTTAGGGTTAGGGTTAGCATCAGCCCTAGGATAGTGTTAGGGTTAGGGTTAGGGTTAGCATCAGCCCTAGGATAGTGTAAGGGTTAGAGTTAGCATCAGCCCTAGGATAGTGTTAGGATTAGGGTTAGGGTTAGCATCAGCCCTAGGATAGTGTTAGGGTTAGGGTTAGGGTAGCATCAGCCCTAGGATAGTGTTAGGGTTAGGGTTAGGGTTAGCATGAGCCCTAGGATAGTATTAGGGTTAGGGTTAGCCTCAGCCCTAGGAGAGTGTTAGTGTTAGGTTTAGGGTTAGCATCAGCCCTAGGATAGTGTTAGGGTTAGGGATAGCATCAGCCCTAGGATAGTGTTAGGGTTATGGTTAGGTTTAGCATCAGCCCCAGGATAGTGTTAGGGTAAGGGTTAGGGTTAGCATCAGCCCTAGGATAGTGTTAGGGTTAGGGTTAGGGTTAGCATCAGCCCTAGGATAGTGTTAGTGCTAGGGTTAGAATCAGCCCTAGGATAGTGTTATGGTTAGGGTTAGGGTTAGCATCAGCCCTAGGGTAGTGTTAGAGTTAGGGTTAGCCTCAGCCCTAGGAGAGTGTTATGGTTAGGGTTAGGGTTAGCATCAGCCCTAGGATAGTGTTAGGGTTAGGGTTAGCATCAGCGCTAGCATAGTGTTAGGGTTAGGGTTAGGTTTAGCATCAGCCCTAGGATAGTGTTAGTGTAAGGGTTAGGGTTAGCATCAGCTCTAAGATAGTGTTAGGGTTAGGGTTAGCCTCAGCCCTAGGAGAGTGTTAGGGTTAGGGTTAGGGTTAGCATCAGCCCTAGTATATTGTTAGGGTTAGGGTTAGCATCAGCCCCAGGATAGTGTTACGGTTAGGGTTAGAGTTAGCATCAGCCCTAGGATAGTGTGAGGTTAGGGTTAGCATCAGCCCTAGGATAGTGTTAGGGTTAGGGTTAGGGTTAGCATCAGCCCAAGGATAGTGTTAGGGTTAGGGTTAGCATCAGCCCTAGGAAAGTGTTATGGTTAGGGTTAGGGTTAGCATCAGCCCTAGGATAGTGTTAGGGTTAGGGTTAGAGTTAGCATCAGCCCTAGGATAGTGTTAGGGTTAGGGTTAGCATCAGCCCTAGGATAGTGTTAGGGTTAGCGTTAGGGTTAGCACCAGGCCTAGGATAGTGTTAGTGTAAGGGTTAGCTTCAGGCCTAGGATAGTCTTAGAGTTAGGATTAGGGTTAGCATCAGCCCTAGGATAGTGTTAGGTTTAGGGTTAGGGTAAGCATCAGCCGTAGGATAGTGTTAGGGTTAGGGTTAGCATCAGCCCTAGGATAGTGTTAGGGTTAGGGTTAGGGTTAGCCTCAGCCCTAGGATAGTGTTAGGGTTAGGGTTAGGGTAGCATCAGCCCTAGGATAGTGTTAGGGTTAGGGTTAGGGTTAGCATGAGCCCTAGGATAGTATTAGGGTTAGGGTTAGCCTCAGCCCTAGGAGAGTGTTAGTGTTAGGTTTAGGGTTAGCATCAGCCCTAGGATAGTGTTAGGGTTAGGGATAGCATCAGCCCTAGGATAGTGTTAGGGTTATGGTTAGGTTTAGCATCAGCCCCAGGATAGTGTTAGGGTAAGGGTTAGGGTTAGCATCAGCCCTAGGATAGTGTTAGGGTTAGGGTTAGGGTTAGCATCAGCCCTAGGATAGTGTTAGTGCTAGGGTTAGAATCAGCCCTAGGATAGTGTTATGGTTAGGGTTAGGGTTAGCATCAGCCCTAGGGTAGTGTTAGAGTTAGGGTTAGCCTCAGCCCTAGGAGAGTGTTATGGTTAGGGTTAGGGTTAGCATCAGCCCTAGGATAGTGTTAGGGTTAGGGTTAGCATCAGCGCTAGCATAGTGTTAGGGTTAGGGTTAGGTTTAGCATCAGCCCTAGGATAGTGTTAGTGTAAAGGTTAGGGTTAGCATCAGCTCTAAGATAGTGTTAGGGTTAGGGTTAGCCTCAGCCCTAGGAGAGTGTTAGGGTTAGGGTTAGGGTTAGCATCAGCCCTAGTATATTGTTAGGGTTAGGGTTAGCATCAGCCCCAGGATAGTGTTACGGTTAGGGTTAGAGTTAGCATCAGCCCTAGGATAGTGTGAGGTTAGGGTTAGCATCAGCCCTAGGATAGTGTTAGGGTTAGGGTTAGGGTTAGCATCAGCCCAAGGATAGTGTTAGGGTTAGGGTTAGCATCAGCCCTAGGAAAGTGTTATGGTTAGGGTTAGGGTTAGCATCAGCCCTAGGATAGTGTTAGGGTTAGGGTTAGAGTTAGCATCAGCCCTAGGATAGTGTTAGGGTTAGGGTTAGCATCAGCCCTAGGATAGTGTTAGGGTTAGCGTTAGGGTTAGCACCAGGCCTAGGATAGTGTTAGTGTAAGGGTTAGCTTCAGGCCTAGGATAGTCTTAGAGTTAGGATTAGGGTTAGCATCAGCCCTAGGATAGTGTTAGGTTTAGGGTTAGGGTAAGCATCAGCCGTAGGATAGTGTTAGGGTTAGGGTTAGCATCAGCCCTAGGATAGTGTTAGGGTTAGGGTTAGGGTTAGCATCAGCCCTAGGATAGTGTTAGGGTTAGGGTTAGGGTAGCATCAGCCCTAGGATAGTGTTAGGGTTAGGGTTAGGGTTAGCATGAGCCCTAGGATAGTATTAGGGTTCGGGTTAGCCTCAGCCCTAGGAGAGTGTTAGTGTTAGGTTTAGGGTTAGCATCAGCCCTAGGATAGTGTTAGGGTTAGGGATAGCATCAGCCCTAGGATAGTGTTATTGTTATGGTTAGGTTTAGCATCAGCCCCAGGATAGTGTTAGGGTAAGGGTTAGGGTTAGCATCAGCCCTAGGATAGTGTTAGGGTTAGGGTTAGGGTTAGCATCAGCCCTAGGATAGTGTTAGTGCTAGGGTTAGAATCAGCCCTAGGATAGTGTTATGGTTACGGTTAGGGTTAGCATCAGCCCTAGGGTAGTGTTAGAGTTAGGGTTAGCCTCAGCCCTAGGAGAGTGTTATGGTTAGGGTTAGGGTTAGCATCAGCCCTAGGATAGTGTTAGGGTTAGGGTTAGCATCAGCGCTAGCATAGTGTTAGGGTTAGGGTTAGGTTTAGCATCAGCCCTAGGATAGTGTTAGTGTAAGGGTTAGGGTTAGCATCAGCTCTAAGATAGTGTTAGGGTTAGGGTTAGCCTCAGCCCTAGGAGAGTGTTAGGGTTAGGGTTAGGGTTAGCATCAGCCCTAGTATATTGTTAGGGTTAGGGTTAGCATCAGCCCCAGGATAGTGTTACGGTTAGGGTTAGAGTTAGCATCAGCCCTAGGATAGTGTGAGGTTAGGGTTAGCATCAGCCCTAGGATAGTGTTAGGGTTAGGGTTAGGGTTAGCATCAGCCCAAGGATAGTGTTAGGGTTAGGGTTAGCATCAGCCCTAGGAAAGTGTTATGGTTAGGGTTAGGGTTAGCATCAGCCCTAGGATAGTGTTAGGGTTACGGTTAGGGTTAGCATCAGCCCTAGGATAGTGTTAGGGTTAGGGTTAGCATCAGCCCTAGGATAGTGTTAGGGTTAGCGTTAGGGTTAGCACCAGGCCTAGGATAGTGTTAGTGTAAGGGTTAGCTTCAGGCCTAGGATAGTCTTAGAGTTAGGATTAGGGTTAGCATCAGCCCTAGGATAGTGTTAGGGTTAGGGTTAGGGTAAGCATCAGCCGTAGGATAGTGTTAGGGTTAGGGTTAGCATCAGCCCTAGGATAGTGTTAGGGTTAGGGTTAGGGTTAGCATCAGCCCTAGGATAGTGTTAGGGTTAGGGTTAGCCTCAGCCCTAGGAGAGTTGTAGGGTTAGGGTTAGGGTTAGCATCAGCCGTAGGATAGTGTTAGGGTTAGGGTTAAGGTTAGCATCAGCCCTAGGATAGTGTTAGGGTTAGGGTTGGCATCAGCCCTAGGATAGTGTTAGGGTTAGGGTTAGGGTTAGCACCAGGCCTAGGATAGTGTTATTGTTAGGGTTAGAATCAGCCTTAGGATACCGTTAGGGTTAGGTTTAGGGTTAGCATCAGCCGTAGGATAGTGTTAGGGTTAGGGTTAGGGTTAGCATCAGCTCTAAGATAGTGTTAGGGTTAGGGTTAGCCTCAGCCCAAGGAGAGTGTTAGGGTTAGGGTTAGGGTTAGCATCAGCCCTAGGATAGTGTTAGGGTTAGGGTTAGCATCAGCCCTAGGATAGTGTTACGGTTAGGGTTAGGGTTAGCATCAGCCCTAGGATAGTGTGAGGGTTAGGGTTAGCATCAGCCGTAGGATAGTGTTAGGGTTAGGTTTAGGGTTAGCATCAGCCCAAGGATAGTGTTAGGGTTAGGGTTAGCATCAGCCCTCGGAAAGTGTTATGGTTAGGGATAGGGTTAGCATCAGCCCTAGGATAGTGTTAGAGTAAGGGTTAGGGTTAGCATCAACCCTAGGATAGTGTTAGGGTTAGTGTTCGCATCAGCCCTAGGATAGTGTTAGGGTTAGGGTTAGGGTTAGCACCAGGCCTAGGATACTGTTAGTGTAAGGGTTAGCATCAGGCCTAGGATAGTGTTAGAGTTAGGGTTAGGGTTAGCATCAGCCCTAGGATAGTGTTAGGGTTAGGGTTAGGGTAAGCATCAGCCCTAGGATAGTGTTAGGGTTAGGGTTAGCATCAGACCTAGGATAGTGTTAGGGTTAGGGTTAGGGTTAGCATCAGCCCTAGGATAGTGTTAGTGTTAGGGTTAGCCTCAGCCCTAGGAGAGTTGTAGGGTTAGGGTTACGGTTAGCATCAGCCCTAGGATAGTGTTAGGGTTAGGGTTAAAGTTAGCATCAGCCCTAGGATAGTGTTAGGGTTAGGGTTAGCATCAGCCCTAGGATAGTGTTAGGGTTAGGGTTAGGGTTAGCACCAGGCCTAGGATAGTGTTAGTGTTAGGGTTAGAATCAGCCTTAGGATAGCGTTAGGGTTAGGTTTAGGGTTAGCATCAGCCGTAGGATAGTGTTAGGGTTAGTGTTAGCATCAGCCCTAGGATAGTTTTAGGGTTAGGGTTAGGTTAAGCATCAGCCCTAGGATAGTGTTAGTGTTAGGGTTAGCATCAGCCCTAGGATAGTGTTAGGGTTATGGTTAGGGTTAGCATCAGGCCTAGGATAGTGTTAGTGTTAGGGTTAGCATCAGCCCTAGGATAGTGTTAGGGTTAGGGTTAGGGTTAGCATCAGCCCTAGGATAGTGTTAGGGTTAGGGTTAGCATCAGCCCTAGGATAGTGTTACGGTTAGGGTTAGGGTTAGCATCAGCCCTAAGATAGTGTTAGGGTTATGGTTAGCATCAGGCCTAGGATAGTGTTAGGGTTAGGGTTAGGGTTAGCATCTGCTCTAGGATAGTGTTAGGGTTAGGGTTAGGGTTAGCATCAGCCCTAGGATAGTGTTAGGGTTAGGGTTAGGGTTAGCATCAGCCCTAGGATAGTGTTAGGGTTAGAGTTAGCATCAGCCCTAGGATAGTGTTAGGATTAGGGTTAGGGTTAGCATCAGCCCTAGGATAGTGTTAGGGTTAGGGTTAGGGTAGCATCAGCCCTAGGATAGTGTTAGGGTTAGGGTTAGGGTTAGCATGAGCCCTAGGATAGTATTAGGGTTAGGGTTAGGCTCAGCCCTAGGAGAGTGTTAGTGTTAGGTTTAGGGTTAGCATCAGCCCTAGGATAGTGTTAGGGTTAGGGATAGCATCAGCCCTAGGATAGTGTTAGGGTTATGGTTAGGTTTAGCATCAGCCCCAGGATAGTGTTAGGGTAAGGGTTAGGGTTAGCATCAGCCCTAGGATAGTGTTAGGGTTAGGGTTAGGGTTAGCATCAGCCCTAGGATAGTGTTAGTGCTAGGGTTAGAATCAGCCCTAGGATAGTGTTATGGTTAGGGTTAGGGTTAGCATCAGCCCTAGGGTAGTGTTAGAGTTAGGGTTAGCCTCAGCCCTAGGAGAGTGTTATGGTTAGGGTTAGGGTTAGCATCAGCCCTAGGATAGTGTTAGGGTTAGGGTTAGCATCAGCGCTAGCATAGTGTTAGGGTTAGGGTTAGGTTTAGCATCAGCCCTAGGATAGTGTTAGTGTAAGGGTTAGGGTTAGCATCAGCTCCAAGATAGTGTTAGGGTTAGGGTTAGCCTCAGCCCTAGGAGAGTGTTAGGGTTAGGGTTAGGGTTAGCATCAGCCCTAGTATATTGTTAGGGTTAGGGTTAGCATCAGCCCCAGGATAGTGTTACGGTTAGGGTTAGAGTTAGCATCAGCCCTAGGATAGTGTGAGGTTAGGGTTAGCATCAGCCCTAGGATAGTGTTAGGGTTAGGGTTAGGGTTAGCATCAGCCCAAGGATAGTGTTAGGGTTAGGGTTAACATCAGCCCTAGGAAAGTGTTAGGGTTAGCGTTAGGGTTAGCACCAGGCCTAGGATAGTGTTAGTGTAAGGGTTAGCTTCAGGCCTAGGATAGTCTTAGAGTTAGGATTAGGGTTAGCATCAGCCCTAGGATAGTGTTAGGTTTAGGGTTAGGGTAAGCATCAGCCGTAGGATAGTGTTAGGGTTAGGGTTAGCATCAGCCCTAGGATAGTGTTAGGGTTAGGGTTAGGGTTAGCATCAGCCCTAGGATAGTGTTAGGGTTAGGGTTAGGGTAGCATCAGCCCTAGGATAGTGTTAGGGTTAGGGTTAGGGTTAGCATGAGCCCTAGGATAGTATTAGGGTTAGGGTTAGCCTCAGCCCTAGGAGAGTGTTAGTGTTAGGTTTAGGGTTAGCATCAGCCCTAGGATAGTGTTAGGGTTAGGGATAGCATCAGCCCTAGGATAGTGTTATTGTTATGGTTAGGTTTAGCATCAGCCCCAGGATAGTGTTAGGGTAAGGGTTAGGGTTAGCATCAGCCCTAGGATAGTGTTAGGGTTAGGGTTAGGGTTAGCATCAGCCCTAGGATAGTGTTAGTGCTAGGGTTAGAATCAGCCCTAGGATAGTGTTATGGTTACGGTTAGGGTTAGCATCAGCCCTAGGGTAGTGTTAGAGTTAGGGTTAGCCTCAGCCCTAGGAGAGTGTTATGGTTAGGGTTAGGGTTAGCATCAGCCCTAGGATAGTGTTAGGGTTAGGGTTAGCATCAGCGCTAGCATAGTGTTAGGGTTAGGGTTAGGTTTAGCATCAGCCCTAGGATAGTGTTAGTGTAAGGGTTAGGGTTAGCATCAGCTCTAAGATAGTGTTAGGGTTAGGGTTAGCCTCAGCCCTAGGAGAGTGTTAGGGTTAGGGTTAGGGTTAGCATCAGCCCTAGTATATTGTTAGGGTTAGGGTTAGCATCAGCCCCAGGATAGTGTTACGGTTAGGGTTAGAGTTAGCATCAGCCCTAGGATAGTGTGAGGTTAGGGTTAGCATCAGCCCTAGGATAGTGTTAGGGTTAGGGTTAGGGTTAGCATCAGCCCAAGGATAGTGTTAGGGTTAGGGTTAGCATCAGCCCTAGGAAAGTGTTATGGTTAGGGTTAGGGTTAGCATCAGCCCTAGGATAGTGTTAGGGTTAGGGTTAGGGTTAGCATCAGCCCTAGGATAGTGTTAGGGTTAGGGTTAGCATCAGCCCTAGGATAGTGTTAGGGTTAGCGTTAGGGTTAGCACCAGGCCTAGGATAGTGTTAGTGTAAGGGTTAGCTTCAGGCCTAGGATAGTCTTAGAGTTAGGATTAGGGTTAGCATCAGCCCTAGGATAGTGTTAGGGTTAGGGTTAGGGTAAGCATCAGCCGTAGGATAGTGTTAGGGTTAGGGTTAGCATCAGCCCTAGGATAGTGTTAGGGTTAGGGTTAGGGTTAGCATCAGCCCTAGGATAGTGTTAGGGTTAGGGTTAGCCTCAGCCCTAGGAGAGTTGTAGGGTTAGGGTTAGGGTTAGCATCAGCCGTAGGATAGTGTTAGGGTTAGGGTTAAGGTTAGCATCAGCCCTAGGATAGTGTTAGGGTTAGGGTTAGCATCAGCCCTAGGATAGTGTTAGGGTTAGGGTTAGGGTTAGCACCAGGCCTAGGATAGTGTTATTGTTAGGGTTAGAATCAGCCTTAGGATACCGTTAGGGTTAGGTTTAGGGTTAGCATCAGCCGTAGGATAGTGTTAGGGTTAGGGTTAGGGTTAGCATCAGCTCTAAGATAGTGTTAGGGTTAGGGTTAGCCTCAGCCCTAGGAGAGTGTTAGGGTTAGGGTTAGGGTTAGCATCAGCCCTAGGATAGTGTTAGGGTTAGGGTTAGCATCAGCCCTAGGATAGTGTTACGGTTAGGGTTAGGGTTAGCATCACCCTAGGATAGTGTGAGGGTTAGGGTTAGCATCAGCCGTAGGATAGTGTTAGGGTTAGGTTTAGGGTTAGCATCAGCCCAAGGATAGTGTTAGGGTTAGGGTTAGCATCAGCCCTAGGAAAGTGTTATGGTTAGGGATAGGGTTAGCATCAGCCCTAGGATAGTGTTAGAGTAAGGGTTAGGGTTAGCATCAACCCTAGGATAGTGTTAGGGTTAGTGTTCGCATCAGCCCTAGGATAGTGTTAGGGTTAGGGTTAGGGTTAGCACCAGGCCTAGGATACTGTTAGTGTAAGGGTTAGCATCATGCCTAGGATAGTGTTAGAGTTAGGGTTAGGGTTAGCATCAGCCCTAGGATAGTGTTAGGGTTAGGGTTAGGGTAAGCATCAGCCCTAGGATAGTGTTAGGGTTAGGGTTAGCATCAGACCTAGGATAGTGTTAGGGTTAGGGTTAGGGTTAGCATCACCCCTAGGATAGTGTTAGTGTTAGGGTTAGCCTCAGCCCTAGGAGAGTTGTAGGGTTAGGGTTACGGTTAGCATCAGCCCTAGGATAGTGTTAGGGTTAGGGTTAAGGTTAGCATCAGCCCTAGGATAGTGTTAGGGTTAGGGTTAGCATCAGCCCTAGGATAGTGTTAGGGTTAGGGTTAGGGTTAGCACCAGGCCTAGGATAGTGTTAGTGTTAGGGTTAGAATCCGCCTTAGGATAGCGTTAGGGTTAGGTTTAGGGTTAGCATCAGCCGTAGGATAGTGTTAGGGTTAGTGTTAGCATCAGCCCTAGGATAGTTTTAGGGTTAGGGTTAGGTTAAGCATCAGCCCTAGGATAGTGTTAGTGTTAGGGTTAGCATCAGCCCTAGGATAGTGTTAGGGTTATGGTTAGGGTTAGCATCAGGCCTAGGATAGTGTTAGTGTTAGGGTTAGCATCAGCCCTAGGATAGTGTTAGGGTTAGGGTTAGGGTTAGCATCAGCCCTAGGATAGTGTTAGGGTTAGGGTTAGCATCAGCCCTAGGATAGTGTTACGGTTAGGGTTAGGGTTAGCATCAGCCCTAAGATAGTGTTAGGGTTATGGTTAGCATCAGGCCTAGGATAGTGTTAGGGTTAGGGTTAGGGTTAGCATCTGCTCTAGGATAGTGTTAGGGTTAGGGTTAGGGTTAGCATCAGCCCTAGGATAGTGTTAGGGTTAGGGTTAGGGTTAGCATCAGCCCTAGGATAGTGTTAGGGTTAGAGTTAGCATCAGCCCTAGGATAGTGTTACGATTAGGGTTAGGGTTAGCATCAGCCCTAGGATAGTGTTAGGGTTAGGGTTAGGGTAGCATCAGCCCTAGGATAGTGTTAGGGTTAGGGTTAGGGTTAGCATGAGCCCTAGGATAGTATTAGGGTTAGGGTTAGGCTCAGCCCTAGGAGAGTGTTAGTGTTAGGTTTAGGGTTAGCATCAGCCCTAGGATAGTGTTAGGGTTAGGGATAGCATTAGCCCTAGGATAGTGTTAGGGTTATGGTTAGGTTTAGCATCAGCCCCAGGATAGTGTTAGGGTAAGGGTTAGGGTTAGCATCAGCCCTAGGATAGTGTTAGGGTTAGGGTTAGGGTTAGCATCAGCCCTAGGATAGTGTTAGTGCTAGGGTTAGAATCAGCCCTAGGATAGTGTTATGGTTAGGGTTAGGGTTAGCATCAGCCCTAGGGTAGTGTTAGAGTTAGGGTTAGCCTCAGCCCTAGGAGAGTGTTATGGTTAGGGTTAGGGTTAGCATCAGCCCTAGGATAGTGTTAGGGTTAGGGTTAGCATCAGCGCTAGCATAGTGTTAGGGTTAGGGTTAGGTTTAGCATCAGCCCTAGGATAGTGTTAGTGTAAGGGTTAGGGTTAGCATCAGCTCTAAGATAGTGTTAGGGTTAGGGTTAGCCTCAGCCCTAGGAGAGTGTTAGGGTTAGGGTTAGGGTTAGCATCAGCCCTAGTATATTGTTAGGGTTAGGGTTAGCATCAGCCCCAGGATAGTGTTACGGTTAGGGTTAGAGTTAGCATCAGCCCTAGGATAGTGTGAGGTTAGGGTTAGCATCAGCCCTAGGATAGTGTTAGGGTTAGGGTTAGGGTTAGCATCAGCCCAAGGATAGCGTTAGGGTTAGGGTTAGCATCAGCCCTAGGAAAGTGTTATGGTTAGGGTTAGGGTTAGCATCAGCCCTAGGATAGTGTTAGGGTTAGGGTTAGAGTTAGCATCAGCCCTAGGATAGTGTTAGGGTTAGGGTTAGCATCAGCCCTAGGATAGTGTTAGGGTTAGCGTTAGGGTTAGCACCAGGCCTAGGATAGTGTTAGTGTAAGGGTTAGCTTCAGGCCTAGGATAGTCTTAGAGTTAGGATTAGGGTTAGCATCAGCCCTAGGATAGTGTTAGGTTTAGGGTTAGGGTAAGCATCAGCCGTAGGATAGTGTTAGGGTTAGGGTTAGCATCAGCCCTAGGATAGTGTTAGGGTTAGGGTTATGGTTAGCATCAGCCCTAGGATAGTGTTAGGGTTAGGGTTAGGGTAGCATCAGCCCTAGGATAGTGTTAGGGTTAGGGTTAGGGTTAGCATGAGCCCTAGGATAGTATTAGGGTTAGGGTTAGCCTCAGCCCTAGGAGAGTGTTAGTGTTAGGTTTAGGGTTAGCATCAGCCCTAGGATAGTGTTAGGGTTAGGGATAGCATCAGCCCTAGGATAGTGTTAGGGTTATGGTTAGGTTTAGCATCAGCCACAGGATAGTGTTAGGGTAAGGGTTAGGGTTAGCATCAGCCCTAGGATAGTGTTAGGGTTAGGGTTAGGGTTAGCATCAGCCCTAGGATAGTGTTAGTGCTAGGGTTAGAATCAGCCCTAGGATAGTGTTATGGTTAGGGTTAGGGTTAGCATCAGCCCTAGGGTAGTGTTAGAGTTAGGGTTAGCCTCAGCCCTAGGAGAGTGTTATGGTTAGGGTTAGGGTTAGCATCAGCCCTAGGATAGTGTTAGGGTTAGGGTTAGCATCAGCGCTAGCATAGTGTTAGGGTTAGGGTTAGGTTTAGCATCAGCCCTAGGATAGTGTTAGTGTAAGGGTTAGGGTTAGCATCAGCTCTAAGATAGTGTTAGGGTTAGGGTTAGCCTCAGCCCTAGGAGAGTGTTAGGGTTGGGGTTAGGGTTAGCATCAGCCCTAGTATATTGTTAGGGTTAGGGTTAGCATCAGCCCCAGGATAGTGTTACGGTTAGGGTTAGAGTTAGCATCAGCCCTAGGATAGTGTGAGGTTAGGGTTAGCATCAGCCCTAGGATAGTGTTAGGGTTAGGGTTAGGGTTAGCATCAGCCCAAGGATAGCGTTAGGGTTAGGGTTAGCATCAGCCCTAGGAAAGTGTTATGGTTAGGGTTAGGGTTAGCATCAGCCCTAGGATAGTGTTAGGGTTAGGGTTAGAGTTAGCATCAGCCCTAGGATAGTGTTAGGGTTAGGGTTAGCATCAGCCCTAGGATAGTGTTAGGGTTAGCGTTAGGGTTAGCACCAGGCCTAGGATAGTGTTAGTGTAAGGGTTAGCTTCAGGCCTAGGATAGTCTTAGAGTTAGGATTAGGGTTAGCATCAGCCCTAGGATAGTGTTAGGGTTAGGGTTAGCATCAGCCCTAGGATAGTGTTAGGGTTAGGGTTAGGGTTAGCATCAGCCCTAGGATAGTGTTAGGGTTAGGGTTAGCCTCAGCCCTAGGAGAGTTGTAGGGTTAGGGTTAGGGTTAGCATCAGCCGTAGGATAGTGCTAGGGTTAGGGTTAAGGTTAGCATCAGCCCTAGGATAGTGTTAGGGTTAGGGTTAGCATCAGCCCTAGGATAGTGTTAGGGTTAGGGTTAGGGTTAGCACCAGGCCTAGGATAGTGTTATTGTTAGGGTTAGAATCAGCCTTAGGATACCGTTAGGGTTAGGTTTAGGGTTAGCATCAGCCGTAGGATAGTGTTAGGGTTAGGGTTAGGGTTAGCATCAGCTCTAAGATAGTGTTAGGGTTAGGGTTAGCCTCAGCCCTAGGAGAGTGTTAGGGTTAGGGTTAGGGTTAGCATCAGCCCTAGGATAGTGTTAGGGTTAGGGTTAGCATCAGCCCTAGGATAGTGTTACGGTTAGGGTTAGGGTTAGCATCAGCCCTAGGATAGTGTGAGGGTTAGGGTTAGCATCAGCCCTAGGAAAGTGTTATGGTTAGGGATAGGGTTAGCATCAACCCTAGGATAGTGTTAGAGTAAGGGTTAGGGTTAGCATCAACCCTAGGATAGTGTTAGGGTTAGTGTTCGCATCAGCCCTAGGATAGTGTTAGGGTTAGGGTTAGGGTTAGCACCAGGCCTAGGATACTGTTAGTGTAGGGTTAGCATCAGGCCTAGGATAGTGTTAGAGTTAGGGTTAGGGTTAGCATCAGCCCTAGGATAGTGTTAGGGTTAGGGTTAGGGTAAGCATCAGCCCTAGGATAGTGTTAGGGTTAGGGTTAGCATCAGACCTAGGATAGTGTTAGGGTTAGGGTTAGGGTTAGCATCAGCCCTAGGATAGTGTTAGTGTTAGGGTTAGCCTCAGCCCTAGGAGAGTTGTAGGGTTAGGGTTACGGTTAGCTTCAGCCCTAGGATAGTGTTAGGGTTAGGGTTAAGGTTAGCATCAGCCCTAGGATAGTGTTAGGGTTAGAGTTAGCATCAGCCCTAGGATAGTGTTAGGGTTAGGGTTAGGGTTAGCACCAGGCCTAGGATAGTGTTAGTGTTAGGGTTAGAATCAGCCTTAGGATAGCGTTAGGGTTAGGTTTAGGGTTAGCATCAGCCGTAGGATAGTGTTAGGGTTAGTGTTAGCATCAGCCCTAGGATAGTTTTAGGGTTAGGGTTAGGTTAAGCATCAGCCCTAGGATAGTGTTAGTGTTAGGGTTAGCATCAGCCCTAGGATATTGTTAGGGTTATGGTTAGGGTTAGCATCAGGCCTAGGATAGTGTTAGTGTTAGGGTTAGCATCAGCCCTAGGATAGTGTTAGGGTTAGGGTTAGGGTTAGCATCAGCCCTAGGATAGTGTTAGGGTTAGGGTTAGCATCAGCCCTAGGATAGTGTTACGGTTAGGGTTAGGGTTAGCATCAGCCCTAAGATAGTGTTAGGGTTATGGTTAGCATCAGGCCTAGGATAGTGTTAGGGTTAGGGTTAGGGTTAGCATCTGCTCTAGGATAGTGTTAGGGTTAGGGTTAGGGTTAGCATCAGCCCTAGGATAGTGTTACGGTTAGGGTTAGGGTTAGCATCAGCCCTAGGATAGTGTTAGGGTTAGAGTTAGCATCAGCCCTAGGATAGTGTTAGGATTAGGGTTAGGGTTAGCATCAGCCCTAGGATAGTGTTAGGGTTAGGGTTAGGGTAGCATCAGCCCTAGGATAGTGTTAGGGTTAGGGTTAGGGTTAGCATGAGCCCTAGGATAGTATTAGGGTTAGGGTTAGCCTCAGCCCTAGGAGAGTGTTAGTGTTAGGTTTAGGGTTAGCATCAGCCCTAGGATAGTGTTAGGGTTAGGGATAGCATCAGCCCTAGGATAGTGTTAGGGTTATGGTTAGGTTTAGCATCAGCCCCAGGATAGTGTTAGGGTAAGGGTTAGGGTTAGCATCAGCCCTAGCATAGTGTTAGGGTTAGGGTTAGGGTTAGCATCAGCCCTAGGATAGTGTTAGTGCTAGGGTTAGAATCAGCCCTAGGATAGTGTTATGGTTAGGGTTAGGGTTAGCGTCAGCCCTAGGGTAGTGTTAGAGTTAGGGTTAGCCTCAGCCCTAGGAGAGTGTTATGGTTAGGGTTAGGGTTAGCATCAGCCCTAGGATAGTGTTAGGGTTAGGGTTAGCATCAGCGCTAGCATAGTGTTAGGGTTAGGGTTAGGTTTAGCATCAGCCCTAGGATAGTGTTAGTGTAAGGGTTAGGGTTAGCATCAGCTCTAAGATAGTGTTAGGGTTAGGGTTAGCCTCAGCCCTAGGAGAGTGTTAGGGTTAGGGTTAGGGTTAGCATCAGCCCTAGTATATTGTTAGGGTTAGGGTTAGCATCAGCCCCAGGATAGTGTTACGGTTAGGGTTAGAGTTAGCATCAGCCCTAGGATAGTGTGAGGTTAGGGTTAGCATCAGCCCTAGGATAGTGTTAGGGTTAGGGTTAGGGTTAGCATCAGCCCAAGGATAGTGTTAGGGTTAGGGTTAGCATCAGCCCTAGGAAAGTGTTATGGTTAGGGTTAGGGTTAGCATCAGCCCTAGGATAGTGTTAGGGTTAGGGTTAGAGTTAGCATCAGCCCTAGGATAGTGTTAGGGTTAGGGTTAGCATCAGCCCTAGGATAGTGTTAGGGTTAGCGTTAGGGTTAGCACCAGGCCTAGGATAGTGTTAGTGTAAGGGTTAGCTTAAGGCCTAGGATAGTCTTAGAGTTAGGATTAGGGTTAGCATCAGCCCTAGGATAGTGTTAGGTTTAGGGTTAGGGTAAGCATCAGCCGTAGGATAGTGTTAGGGTTAGGGTTAGCATCAGCCCTAGGATAGTGTTAGGGTTAGGGTTAGGGTTAGCATCAGCCCTAGGATAGTGTTAGGGTTAGGGTTAGCCTCAGCCCTAGGAGAGTTGTAGGGTTAGGGTTAGGGTTAGCATCAGCCGTAGGATAGTGTTAGGGTTAGGGTTAAGGTTAGCATCAGCCCTAGGATAGTGTTAGGGTTAGGGTTAGCATCAGCCCTAGGATAGTGTTAGGGTTAGGGTTAGGGTTAGCACCAGGCCTAGGATAGTGTTATTGTTAGGGTTAGAATCAGCCTTAGGATACCGTTAGGGTTAGGTTTAGGGTTAGCATCAGCCGTAGGATAGTGTTAGGGTTAGGGTTAGGGTTAGCATCAGCTCTAAGATAGTGTTAGGTTTAGGGTTAGCCTCAGCCCTAGGAGAGTGTTAGGGTTAGGGTTAGGGTTAGCATCAGCCCTAGGATAGTGTTAGGGTTAGGGTTAGCATCAGCCCTAGGATAGTGTTACGGTTAGGGTTAGGGTTAGCATCAGCCCTAGGATAGTGTGAGGGTTAGGGTTAGCATCAGCCGTAGGATAGTGTTAGGGTTAGGTTTAGGGTTAGCATCAGCCCAAGGATAGTGTTAGGGTTAGGGTTAGCATCAGCCCTAGGATAGTGTTAGGGTTAGGGTTAGGGTTAGCACCAGGCCTAGGATACTGTTAGTGTAAGGGTTAGCATCAGGCCTAGGATAGTGTTAGAGTTAGGGTTAGGGTTAGCATCAGCCCTAGGATAGTGTTAGGGTTAGGGTTAGGGTAAGCATCATCCCTAGGATAGTGTTAGGGTTAGGGTTAGCATCAGACCTAGGATAGTGTTAGGGTTAGGGTTAGGGTTAGCATCAGCCCTAGGATAGTGTTAGTGTTAGGGTTAGCCTCAGTCCTAGGAGAGTTGTAGGGTTAGGGTTACGGTTAGCATCAGCCCTAGGATAGTGTTAGGGTTAGGGTTAAGGTTAGCATCAGCCCTAGGATAGTGTTAGGGTTAGGGTTAGCATCAGCCCTAGGATAGTGTTAGGGTTAGGGTTAGGGTTAGCACCAGGCCTAGGATAGTGTTAGTGTTAGGGTTAGAATCAGCCTTAGGATAGCGTTAGGGTTAGGTTTAGGGTTAGCATCAGCCGTAGGATAGTGTTAGGGTTAGTGTTAGCATCAGCCCTAGGATAGTTTTAGGGTTAGGGTTAGGTTAAGCATCAGCCCTAGGATAGTGTTAGTGTTAGGGTTAGCATCAGCCCTAGGATAGTGTTAGGGTTATGGTTAGGGTTAGCATCAGGCCTAGGATAGTGTTAGTGTTAGGGTTAGCATCAGCCCTAGGATAGTGTTAGGGTTAGGGTTAGGGTTAGCATCAGCCCTAGGATAGTGTTAGGGTTAGGGTTAGCATCAGCCCTAGGATAGTGTTACGGTTAGGGTTAGGGTTAGCATCAGCCCTAGGATAGTGTTAGGGTTATGGTTAGCATCAGGCCTAGGAGAGTGTTAGGGTTAGTGTTAGGGTTAGCATCTGCTCTAGGATAGTGTTAGGGTTAGGGTTAGGGTTAGCATCAGCCCTAGGATAGTGTTAGGGTTAGGGTTAGGGTTAGCATCAGCCCTAGGATAGTGTTAGGGTTAGAGTTAGCATCAGCCCTAGGATAGTGTTAGGGTTAGGGTTAGGGTTAGCATCAGCCCTAGGATAGTGTTAGGGCTAGGGTTAGGGTAGCATCAGCCCTAGGATAGTGTTAGGGTTAGGGTTAGGGTTAGGATGAGCCCTAGGATAGTATTAGGGTTAGGGTTAGCCTCAGCCCTAGGAGAGTGTTAGTGTTAGGTTTAGGGTTAGCATCAGCCCTAGGATAGTGTTAGCGTTAGGGATAGCATCAGCCCTAGGATAGTGTTAGGGTTATGGTTAGGTTTAGCATCAGCCCTAGGATAGTGTTAGGGTAAGGGTTAGGGTTAGCATCAGCCCTAGGGTAGTGTTAGGGTTAGGGTTAGGGTTAGCATCAGCCCTAGGATAGTGTGAGGGTTAGGGTTAGCATCAGCCGTAGGATAGTGTTAGGGTTAGGTTTAGGGTTAGCATCAGCCCAAGGATAGTGTTAGGGTTGGGGTTAGCATCAGCCCTAGGAAAGTGTTATGGTTAGGGATAGGGTTAGCATCAGCCCTAGGATAGTGTTAGGGTAAGGGTTAGGGTTAGCATCAACCCTAGGATAGTGTTAGGGTTAGTGTTCGCATCAGCCCTAGGATAGTGTTAGGGTTAGGGTTAGGGTTAGCACCAGGCCTAGGATACTGTTAGTGTAAGGGTTAGCATCAGGCCTAGGATAGTGTTAGAGTTAGGGTTAGGGTTAGCATCAGCCCTAGGATAGTGTTAGGGTTAGGGTTAGGGTAAGCATCAGCCCTAGGATAGTGTTAGGGTTAGGGTTAGCATCAGACCTAGGATAGTGTTAGGGTTAGGGTTAGCCTCAGCCCTAGGAGAGTTGTAGGGTTAGGGTTACGGTTAGCATCAGCCCTAGGATAGTGTTAGGGTTAGGGTTAAGGTTAGCATCAGCCCTAGGATAGTGTTAGGGTTAGGGTTAGCATCAGCCCTAGGATAGTGTTAGGGTTAGGGTTAGGGTTAGCACCAGGCCTAGGATAGTGTTAGTGTTAGGGTTAGAATGAGCCTTAGGATAGCGTTAGGGTTAGGTTTAGGGTTAGCATCAGCCGTAGGATAGTGTTAGGGTTAGTGTTAGCATCAGCCCTAGGATAGTTTTAGGGTTAGGGTTAGGTTAAGCATCAGCCCTAGGATAGTGTTAGTGTTAGGGATAGCATCAGCCCTAGAATAGTGTTAGAGTTAGGGTTAGGGTTAGCCTCAGCCCTAGGATATTGTTAGGGTTATGGTTAGGGTTAGCACCAGCCCTAGGATAGTGTTAGGCTTAGGGTTAGCATAAGTCTTAGGATAGTGTTACGGTTAGGGTTAGGGTTAGCATCAGCCCTAGGATAGTGTTAGGGTTAGGGTTAGCATTAGCCCTAGGATAGTGTTAGGGTTAGGGTTAGGGTTAGCATCAGCCCAAGGATAGTGTTAGGGTTAGGGTTAGCATCAGCCCTAGGAAAGTGTTCTGGTTCGGGTTAGGGTTATCATCAGCCGTAGGATAGTGTTAGGGTTAGGGTTAGCCTCAGCCCTAGGATAGTGTTAGGGTTAGGGTTAGGGTTAGCATCAGCCCTAGGATAGTGTTTGGGTTAGGGTTTGCCTCAGCCCTAGGAGAGTGTTAGGGTTAGGGATAGCATCAGCCCTAGGATAGTTTTACGGTTATGGTTAGTTTTAGCATCAGCCCTAGGATAGTGTTAGGGTTAGTGTTAGGGTTAGCATCAGCCCTAGGATAGTGTTAGGGTTAGGGTTAGGGTTAGCTTCAGCCCTAGGATAGTGTTAGGGTTAGGGTTAGTATCAGCCCTAGGATATTGTTAGGGTTAGGGTTAGGGTTAGCACCAGGCCTAGGATAGTGTTAGTGTTAGGGTTAGCATCAGCCTTAGGATAGTGTTAGGGGTAGGGTTAGGGTTAGTATCAGCCGTAGGATAGTGTTATGTTTAGGTTTAGCCTCAGCCCTAGGTTAGTGTTAGAGTTAGGGTTAGGGTTAGCATCAGCCCTAAGATAGTGTTAGGGTTAGGGTTAGGGTTATGATTAGCATCAGCCCTAGGATAGTGTTAGGGTTAGGGTTAGGGTTAGCATCAGCCCAAGGATAGTGTTAGGGTTAGGGTTAGCATCAGCCCTAGGATAGTGTTAGGGTTAAGGTTAGGGTTAGCATCAGCCCTAGTATAGTGTTAGGGTTAGGGTTATCATCAGCCCTAGGATAGTGTTAGGGTTAGGGTTAGGGTTAGCATCAGGCCTAGGATAGTGTTAGGGTTAGGGTTAGGGTTAGCATCAGCCCTAGGATAGTGTTAGGGTTAGGGTTAGCATCAGCCCTAGGATAGTGTTAGGGTTAGGGTTAGGGTTATCACCAGGCCTAGGATAGTGTTAGTGTAAGGGTTAGCATCAGGCCTAGGATAGTGTTAGAGTTAGGGTTAGGGTTAGCATCAGCCCTAGGATAGTGTTAGGGTTAGGGTTAGCATCAGCCTTAGGATAGTGTTAGGGTTAGGTTTGGGTAAGCATCAGCCCTAGAATAGTGTTAGGGTTAGGGTTAGCATCAGCCCTAGGATAGTGTTAGGGTTAGGGTTAGGGTTAGCATCAGCGCTAGGATAGTGTTAGGGTTAGGGTTAGCATCAGCCCTAGGATATTGTTAGGGTTAGGGTTAGGGTTAGCACCAGGCCTAGGATAGTGTTAGTGTTAGGATTAGAATCAGCCTTAGGATAGTGTTAGGGTTAGGTTTAGGGTTAGCATCAGCCCTAGTATAGTGTTAGGGTTAGTGTTAGCATCAGCCCTAGGATAGTGTTAGGGTTAGGGTTAGCCTCAGCCCTAGGATAGTGTTAGGGTTAGGGTTAGGGTTAGCATCATGCCTAGGATAGTGTTAGTGTTAGAGTTAGCATCAGCCCTAGGATAGTGTTAGGGTTAGGGTTAGGGTTAGCATCAGCCCTAGGATAGTGTTAGGGTTAGGGTTTGCATCAGCCCTAGGATAGTGTTACGGTTAGGGTTAGGGTTACCATCAGCCCTAGGATAGTGTTAGGGTTATGGTTAGCATCAGGCCTAGGATAGTGTTAGGGTTAGGGTTAGGGTTAGCATCTGCTCTAGGATAGTGTTAGGGTTAGGGTTAGGGTTAGCATCAGCCCTAGGATAGTGTAAGGGTTAGGGTTAGGGTTAGCATCAGGCCTAGGATACTGTTAGAGTTAGGGTTATCATCAGCCCTAGGATAGTGTTAGGGTTAGGGTTAGGGTTAGCATCAGCCCTAGGATAGTGTTAGGGTTAGAGTTAGCATCAGCCCTAGGATAGTGTTAGGGTTAGGGTTAGGGTTAGCATCAGCCCTAGGATAGTGTTAGGGTTAGGGTTAGGGTTAGCCTCAGCCCTAGGAGAGTGTTAGGGTTAGGTTTAGGGTTAGCATCAGCCCTAGGATAGTGTTAGGGTTAGGGATAGCATCAGCTCTAGGATAGTGTTAGGGTTATGGTTAGGTTTAGCATCAGCCCTAGGATAGTGTTAGGGTAAGGGTTAGGGTTAGCATCAGCCCTAGGATAGTGTTAGGGTTAGGGTTAGGGTTAGCATCAGCCCTAGGATAGTGTTAGTGTTAGGGTTAGAATCAGCTCAAGATAGTGTTAGGGTTAGGGTTAGGGTTAGCATCAGCCCTAGGGTAGTGTTAGAGTTAGGGTTAGCCTCAGCCCTAGGAGAGTGTTAGGGTTAGGGTTAGGGTTAGCATCAGCCCTAGGATAGTGTTAGGGTTAGGGTTAGCATCAGCCCTAGGATAGTGTTACGGTTAGGGTTAGGGTTAGCATCAGCCCTAGGATAGTGTGAGGGTTAGGGTTAGCATCAGCCGTAGGATAGTGTTAGGGTTAGGTTTAGGGTTAGCATCAGCCCAAGGATAGTGTTAGGGTTAGGGTTAGCATCAGCCCTAGGAAAGTGTTATGGTTAGGGATAGGGTTAGCATCAGCCCTAGGATAGTGTTAGGGTAAGGGTTAGGGTTAGCATCAACCCTAGGATAGTGTTAGGGTTAGTGTTCGCATCAGCCTTAGGATAGTGTTAGGGTTAGGGTTAGGGTTAGCAAAAGGCCTAGGATACTGTTAGTGTAAGGGTTAGCATCAGGCCTAGGATAGTGTTAGAGTTAGGGTTAGGGCTGGCATCAGCCCTAGGATAGTGTTAGGGTTAGGGTTAGGGTAAGCATCAGCCCTAGGATAGTGTTAGGTTTAGGGTTATCATCAGACCTAGGATAGTGTTAGGGTTAGGGTTAGGGTTAGCATCAGCCCTAGGATAGTGTTAGGGTTAGGGTTAGCCTCAGCCCTAGGAGAGTTGTAGGGTTAGGGTTAGCATCAGCCCTAGGATAGTGTTAGGGTTAGGGTTAGGGTTAGCACCAGGCCTAGGATAGTGTTAGTGTTAGGGTTATAATCAGCCTTAGGATAGCGTTAGGGTTAGGTTTAGGGTTAACATCAGCCGTAGAATAGTGTTAGGGTTAGTGTTAGCATCAGCCCTAGGATAGTTTTAGGGTTAGGGTTAGGTTAAGCATCAGCCCTAGGATAGTGTTAGTGTTAGGGTTAGCATCAGCCCTAGGATAGTGTTAGGGTTAGGGTTAGGGTTAGCATCAGGCCTAGGATAGTGTTAGTGTTAGGGTTAGCATCAGCCCTAGGATAGTGTTAGGGTTAGGGTTAGGGTTAGCATCAGCCCTAGGATAGTGTTAGGGTTAGGGTTAGCATCAGCCCTAGGATAATGTTACGGTTAGGGTTAGGGTTAGCATCAGCCCTAGGATAGTGTTAGGGTTAGGGTTAGGGTAGCATCAGCCTTAGGATAGTGTTAGGGTTAGGTTTAGGGTTAGCATGAGCCCTAGGATAGTATTAGGGTTAGGGTTAGCCTCAGCCCTAGGAGAGTGTTAGTGTTAGGTTTAGGGTTAGTACCAGCCCTAGGATAGTGTTAGGGTTAGGGATAGCATCAGCCCTAGGATAGTGTTAGGGTTATGGTTAGGTTTAGCATCAGCCCTAGGATAGTGTTAGGGTAAGGGTTAGGGTTAGCATCAGCCCTAGGATAGTGTTAGGGTTAGGGTTAGAGTTAGCATAAGCCCTAGGATAGTGTTAGGGTTAGGGTTAGAATCAGCCCTAGGATAGTGTTAGGGTTAGGGTTAGGGTTAGCATCAGCCCTAGGTTAGTGTTAGAGTTAGGGTTAGCCTCAGCCCTAGGAGAGTGTTAGGGTTAGGTTTAGGGTTAGCATCAGCCCTAGGATAGTGTTAGGGTTAGGGTTAGCATCAGCGCTAGCATAGTGTTAGGGTTAGGGTTAGGTTTAGCATCAGCCCTAGCATAGTGTTAGTGTAAGGGTTAGGGTTAGCATCAGCTCTAAGATAGTGTTAGGGTTAGGGTTAGCCTCAGCCCTAGGAGAGTGTTAGGGTTAGGGTTAGGGTTAGCATCAGCCCTAGTATATTGTTAGGGTTAGGGTTAGCATCAGCCCTAGGATAGTGTTACGGTTAGGGTTAGAGTTAGCATCAGCCCTAGGATAGTGTGAGGTTAGGGTTAGCATCAGCCCTAGGATAGTGTTAGGGTTAGGGTTAGGGTTAGCATCAGCCCAAGGATAGTGTTAGGGTTAGGGTTAGCATCAGCCCTAGGATAGTGTTAGGGTTAGCGTTAGGGTTAGCACCAGGCCTAGGATAGTGTTAGTGTAAGGGTTAGCTTCAGGCCTAGGATAGTGTTAGAGTTAGTTTTAGGGTTAGCATCAGCCCTAGGATAGTGTTAGGGTTAGGGTTAGGGTAAGCATCAGCCGTAGGATAGTGTTAGGGTTAGGGTTAGAATCAGCCCTAGGATAGTGTTAGGGTTAGGGTTAGGGTTAGCATCAGCCCTAGGTTAGTGTTAGAGTTAGGGTTAGCCTCAGCCCTAGGAGAGTGTTAGGGTTAGGGTTAGGGTTAGCATCAGCCCTAGGATAGTGTTAGGGTTAGGGTTAGAGTTAGCATAAGCCCTAGGATAGTGTTAGGGTTAGGGTTAGAATCAGCCCTAGGATAGTGTTAGGGTTAGGGTTAGGGTTAGCATCAGCCCTAGGTTAGTGTTAGAGTTAGGGTTAGCCTCAGCCCTAGGAGAGTGTTAGGGTTAGGGTTAGGGTTAGCATCAGCCCTAGGATAGTGTTAGGGTTAGGGTTAGCATCAGCGCTAGCATAGTGTTAGGGTTAGGGTTAGGTTTAGCATCAGCCCTAGGATAGTGTTAGTGTAAGGGTTAGGGTTAGCATCAGCTCTAAGACAGTGTTAGGGTTAGGGTTAGCCTCAGCCCTAGGAGAGTGTTAGGGTTAGGGTTAGGGTTAGCATCAGCCCTAGTATATTGTTAGGGTTAGGGTTAGCATCAGCCCTAGGATAGTGTTACGGTTAGGGTTAGAGTTAGCATCAGCCCTAGGATAGTGTGAGGTTAGGGTTAGCATCAGCCCTAGGATAGTGTTAGGGTTAGGGTTAGGGTTAACATCAGCCCAAGGATAGTGTTAGGGTTAGGGTTAGCATCAGCCCTAGGATAGTGTTAGGGTTAGCGTTAGGGTTAGCACCATGCCTAGGATAGTGTTAGTGTAAGGGTTAGCTTCAGGCCTAGGATAGTGTTAGGGTTAGGGTTAGGGTTAGCATCAGCCCTAGGATAGTGTTAGGGTTAGGGTTAGGGTAAGCATCAGCCGTAGGATAGTGTTAGGGTTAGGGTTAGCATCAGCCCTAGGATAGTGTTAGGGTTAGGGTTAGGGTTAGCATCAGCCCTAGGATAGTGTTAGGGTTAGGGTTAGCCTCAGCCCTAGGAGAGTTGTAGGGTTAGGGTTAGGGTTAGCATCAGCCGTAGGATAGTGGTAGGGTTAGGGTTAAGGTTAGCATCAGCCCTAGGATAGTGTTAGGGTTCGGGTTAGCATCAGCCCTAGGATAGTGTTAGGGTTAGGGTTAGGGTTAGCACCAGGCCTAGGATAGTGTTAGTGTTAGGGTTAGAATCAGCCTTAGGATACCGTTAGGGTTAGGTTTACGGTTAGCATCAGCCGTAGGATAGTGTTAGGGTTAGGGTTAGCCTCAGCCCTAGGAGAGTGTTAGGGTTAGGGTTAGGGTTAGCATCAGCCCTAGGATAGTGTTAGGGTTAGGGTTAGCATCAGCCCTAGGATAGTGTTACGGTTAGGGTTAGGGTTAGCATCAGCCCTAGGATAGTGTGAGGGTTAGGGTTAGCATCAGCCGTAGGATAGTGTTAGGGTTAGGGTTAGGGTAAGCATCAGCCCTAGGATAGTGTTAGGGTTAGGGTTAGCATCAGACCTAGGATAGTGTTAGGGTTAGGGATAGGGTTAGCATCAGCCCTAGGATAGTGTTAGGGTAAGGGTTAGGGTTAGCATCAACCCTAGGATAGTGTTAGGGTTAGTGTTCGCATCAGCCCTAGGATAGTGTTAGGGTTAGGGTTAGGGTTAGCACCAGGCCTAGGATACTGTTAGTGTAAGGGTTAGCATCAGGCCTAGGATAGTGTTAGAGTTAGGGTTAGGGTTAGCATCAGCCCTAGGATAGTGTTAGGGTTAGGGTTAGGGTAAGCATCAGCCCTAGGATAGTGTTAGGGTTAGGGTTAGCATCAGACCTAGGATAGTGTTAGGGTTAGGGTTAGCCTCAGCCCTAGGAGAGTTGTAGGGTTAGGGTTACGGTTAGCATCAGCCCTAGGATAGTGTTAGGGTTAGGGTTAAGGTTAGCATCAGCCCTAGGATAGTGTTATGGTTAGGGTTAGCATCAGCCCTAGGATAGTGATAGGGTTAGGGTTAGGGTTAGCACCAGGCCTAGGATAGTGTTAGTGTTAGGGTTAGAATGAGCCTTAGGATAGCGTTAGGGTTAGGTTTAGGGTTAGCATCAGCCGTAGGATAGTGTTAGGGTTAGTGTTAGCATCAGCCCTAGGATAGTTTTAGGGTTAGGGTTAGGTTAAGCATCAGCCCTTGGATAGTGTTAGTGTTAGGGTTAGCATCAGCCCTAGAATAGTGTTAGAGTTAGGGTTAGGGTTAGCCTCAGCCCTAGGATATTGTTAGGGTTAGGGTTAGGGTTAGCACCAGCCCTAGGATAGTGTTAGGCTTAGGGTTAGCATCAGCCTTAGGATAGTGTTACGGTTAGGGTTAGGGTTAGCATCAGCCCTAGGATAGTGTTAGGGTTAGGGTTAGCATCAGCCCTAGGATAGTGTTAGGGTTAGGGTTAGGGTTAGCATCAGCCCAAGGATAGTGTTAGGGTTAGGGTTAGCATCAGCCCTAGGAAAGTGTTCTGGTTCGGGTTAGGGTTATCATCAGCCGTAGGATAGTGTTAGGGTTAGGGTTAGCCTCAGCCCTAGGATAGTGTTAGGGTTAGGGTTAGGGTTAGCATCAGCCCTAGGATAGTGTTTGGGTTAGGGTTTGCCTCAGCCCTAGGAGAGTGTTAGGGTTAGGGATAGCATCAGCCCTAGGATAGTTTTACGGTTATGGTTAGTTTTAGCATCAGCCCTAGGATAGTGTTAGGGTTAGTGTTAGGGTTAGCATCAGCCCTAGGATAGTGTTAGGGTTAGGGTTAGGGTTAGCTTCAGCCCTAGGATAGTGTTAGGGTTAGGGTTAGCATCAGCCCTAGGATATTGTTAGGGTTAGGGTTAGGGTTAGCACCAGGCCTAGGATAGGGTTAGTGTTAGGGTTAGCATCAGCCTTAGGATAGTGTTAGGGGTAGGGTTAGGGTTAGTATCAGCCGTAGGATAGTGTTATGTTTAGGTTTAGCCTCAGCCCTAGGTTAGTGTTAGAGTTAGGGTTAGGGTTAGCATCAGCCCTAAGATAGTGTTAGGGTTAGGGTTAGGGTTATGATTAGCATCAGCCCTAGGATAGTGTTAGGGTTAGGGTTAGGGTTAGCATCAGCCCAAGGATAGTGTTAGGGTTAGGGTTAGCATCAGCCCTAGGATAGTGTTAGGGTTAAGGTTAGGGTTAGCATCAGCCCTAGTATAGTGTTAGGGTTAGGGTTATCATCAGCCCTAGGATAGTGTTAGGGTTAGGGTTAGGGTTAGCATCAGGCCTAGGATAGTGTTAGGGTTAGGGTTAGGGTTAGCATCAGCCCTAGGATAGTGTTAGGGTTAGGGTTAGCATCAGCCCTAGGATAGTGTTAGGGTTAGGGTTAGGGTTATCACCAGGCCTAGGATAGTGTTAGTGTAAGGGTTAGCATCAGGCCTAGGATAGTGTTAGGGTTAGGGTTAGGGTTAGCATGAGCCCTAGGAGAGTGTTAGGGTTAGGGTATCATCAGCCCTAGGATAGTATTAGGGTTAGGGTTAGGGTTAGCATCAGCCCTAGGATAGTGTTAGGGTGAGTGTTAGCATCAGCCCTAGGATAGTGTTAGGGTTAGGATTAGGGTTAGCATAAGCCCTAGGATAGTGTTAGGGTTAGGGTAAGAGTTAGCATCAGCCCTAGGATAGTGTTAGGGTTAGGGTTAGGGTTAGCATCAGCCCTAGGATCGTGTTAGGGTTAGGGTTAGCATCAGACCAAGGATAGTGTTAGGGTTAGGGTTAGGGTTAGCATCAGCCCTAGGATAGTGTTAGGGTTAGGGTGAGCATCAGCCCTAGGATAGTGTTAGGGTTAGGATTAGGGTTAGCATCAGCCCTAGGATAGTGTTAGGGTTAGGGTAAGGGTTAGCATCAGCCCTAGGATAGTGTTAGTGTTAGGGTTAAAATCAGCCCCAGGATAGTGTTAGGGTTACGGTTAGGGTTTGCATCAGGCTAGGATAGTGTTAGGGTTAGGGTTAGCATCAGCCCTAGGATAGTGTTAGCGTTAGGGTTATGGTTAGCATCAGCCCTAGGATAGTGTTAGGGTTACGGTTAGCATCAGCCCTAGGATAGTTTTATGGTTAGGGTTAGGATTAGCATCAGCCCTAGGATAGTGTTAGGGTTACGGTTAGCATCAGCCCTAGGATATTGTTAGGGTTAGGGTTACAGTTAGCATCAGCCCTACGATAGTGTTAGGGTTAGGGTTAGCGTCAGCCCTAGGAGAGTGTTAGGGTTAGGGTTAGGGTTTGCATCAGCCAAGGATAGCGTTAGGGTTAGGGTTAGCATCATCCCTAGGATAGGGTTAGGGTTAGCATCAGCCGTAGGATAGTTTTAGTGTTAGGGTTAGGGTTAGCATCAGCCCTACGATAATGTTAGGGTTAGGGTTAGCAACAGCCCTAGGATAGTGCTAGGGTGAGGGTTAGGGTTAGCATCAGCCATAGGATAGTGTTAGGGTTAGGGTTAGCATCACCCCTAGGATAGTGTTAGGGTTAGGGTTATTTTTAGCATCAGCCCTAGGATAGTGTTAGGGGTAGGGTTCGCATCAGTCCTAGGATATTATTAGGGTTAGGGTTAGGGTTAGCATCAGTCCTAGTATAGTGTTAGGGTTAGGGTTAGCATCAGGCCTGGGACAGTTTTAGGGTTAGCATTAGGGTTAGCATAGGCCCTAGGATAGTGTTAGGGTTAGGGTTAGTGTTAGCACCACCCCTAGGATAGTGTTAGGGTTAGGGTTAGTATCAGCCCTAGGATAGTGCTAGGGTTAGGGTTAGGGTAAGCATGAGCCCTAGGATAGTGTTAGGGTTAGTGTTAGCATCAACCCTAGGATACTGTTAGGGTTAGGGTTAGGGTTAGCATCAGCCCTAGGATAGTGTTAGGGTTAGGGTTAGTATCAGCCCTAGGATAGTGTTAGGGTTAGGGTTAGTATCAGCCCTAGGATAGTGTTAGGGTTAGGGTTAGGGTTAGCATCAGGCCTAGGATAGTTTTAGGGTTAGGGTTAGCATCAGCCCTAGGATAGTGTTAGGGTTAGGGTTAGGGTTAACATCACCCCTAGGATAGTGTTATGGTTAGGGTTAGCATCAGCCCTAGGATAGTGATAGTGTTAGGGTTAGGGTAAGCATCAGCCCTAGGATAGTGTTAGGGATAGGGTTAGCATCAGTCCCAGGATAGTGTTTGGGTTAGGGTTAGGGTAAGCATCAGCCCTAGGATAGTGTTAGGGTTAGGGTTAGCATAAGACCAAGGATAGTGTTAGGGTTAGGGTTAGCATTAGCATCAGCCCTAGGATAGTGTTAGGGTTAGGGTTAGGATTAGCATCAGCCCTAGGAGAGTGTTAGGTTTAGGGTTAGCGTCAGCCCTAGCATAGTGTTAGGGTTGGGGTTAGCATCAGGCCTAGGATAGTGTTAGGTTTAGGGTTAGCGTCAGCCCTAGGATAGTGTTAGGGTTAGGGTTAGGGTTAGCATGAGCCCTAGGAGAGTATTAGGGTTAGGGTATCATCATCCCTAGGATGGTATTAGGGTTAGGGTTAGGGTTTGCATCAGCCAAGGATAGCGTTAGGGTTACGGTTAGCATCATCACTAGGATAGGGTTAGGGTTAGCATCAGCCGTAGGATAGTTTTAGTGTTAGGGTTAGGGTTAGCATCAGCCCTAGGATAGTGTTAGTGTTAGGGTTAGCAACAGCCCTAGGATAGTGTTAGGGTTAGGGTTAGGGTTAGCATCAGCACTGGGATAGTGTTAGGGTTAGGGTTAGGGTTAGCATCAGCCCTTAAATAGTGTTAGGGTTAGGGTTAGCATCAGCCCTAGGATAGTGTTAGGGTTAGGGTTAGGGTTAGCATCAGCCCTAGGATAGTTTTAGGGTTAGGGTTAGCGTCAGCACAAGGATAGTGTTAGGGTTAGGTGTTAGCGTCAGCCCTAGGATAGTGTTAGAGTTAGGGTTAGGGTTAGCTTCGGCCCTAGGATAGTGTTAGGGTTAGGGTGAGGGTTATGGTTAGCATCAGGCCTAGGATAGTGTTAGGGTTAGGGTTAGGGTTAGCATCAGCCCTAGTATAGTGTTAGGGTTAGGGTTAGCATCAGGCCTAGGACAGTTTTAGGGTTAGCATTGGGGTTAGCATCAGACCTATGATAGTGTTAGGGTTAGGATTAGCATCAGCCCTAGGATAGTGTTAGGGTTAGGGTTAGGGTTAGCATCAGCCCTAGGATAGTGTTAGGGTTGCGTTAGGGTTAGCATCAGCCCTAGGATAGTGTTAGGGTTAGGGTTACGGTTAGCATCAGCCCTAGGATAGTGTTAGGGTTAGGGTTAGCGTCAGCCCTAGGAGAGTGTTAGGGTTAGGGTTAGGGATTGCATCAGCCAAGGATAGCGTTAGGGTTAGGGTTAGCATCATCCCTAGGATAGGGTTAGGGTTAGCATCAGCCGTAGGATAGTTTTAGTGTTAGGGTTACTGTTAGCATCAGCCCTAGGATAGTGTTAGGGTTAGGGTTAGCAACAGCCCTAGGATAGTGCTAGGGTGAGGGTTAGGGTTAGCATCAGCCGTAGGATAGTGTTAGGGGTAGGGTTTGCATCAGTCCTAGGATAGTATTAGGGTTAGGGTTAGGGTTAGCATCCGCCCTAGGATAGTGTTGGGTTAGGCTTAGGGTTAGCATCATCCCAAGGATAGTGTTAGGGTTAGGGTTAGTATCAGCCCTAAAATAGTGTTATGGTTAGGGTTAGGGTTAGCATCAGGCCTAGGATAGTGTTAGGGTTAGGGTTAGCATCAGCCCTAAGATAGTGTCAGGGTTAGGGTTAGGGTTAGCATCACCCCTAGGATAGTGTTAGGGTTAGGGTTACCATCAGCCCTAGGATAGTGTTAGGGTTAGGGTTAGGGTTAGCATCAGCCCTTAAATAGTGTTAGGGTTAGGGTTAGCATCAGCCCTAGGATAGTGTTAGGGTTAGGGTTAGGGATAGCATCAGCCCTAGGATAGTTTTAGGGTTAGGGTTAGCATCAGCACTAGGATAGTGTTAGGGTTAGGGTTAGCGTCAGCCCTAGGATAGTGTTAGAGTTAGGGTTAGGGTTAGCTTCGGCCCTAGGATAGTGTTAGGGTTAGGGTTAGGGTTATGGTTAGCATCAGCCCTAGGATAGTGTTAGGGTTAGGGTTAGGGTTAGCATCAGTCCTAGTATAGTGTTAGGGTTAGGGTTAGCATCAGGCCTAGGACACTTTTAGGGTTAGCATTAGGGTTAGCATCAGACCTAGGATAGTGTTAGGGTTAGGATTAGCATCAGCCCTAGGATAGTGTTAGGGTTAGGGTTAGGGTTAGCATCAGCCCTAGGATAGTGTTAGGGTTGCGGTAGGGTTAGCATCAGCCCTAGGATAGTGTTAGGATTAGGGTGACGGTTAGCATCAGGCCTAGGATAGTGTTAGGGTTAGGGTTAGAATCAGCCCTAGGATAGTGTTAGGGTTAGAGTTAGGGTTATCATCAGGACTAGGATAGTGTTAGGGTTAGAGTTAGGGTTAGCATCAGCCCTAGGATAGTGTTAGGGTTACGGTTAGAATCAACCCCAGGATAGTGTTAGGGTTAGGGTTAGGGTTATCATGAGGCCTAGGATAGTGTTAGGGTTAGGGTTAGTGTTAGCATCAGCCCTAGGATAGTGTTAGCGTTAGGGTTAAGGTTAGAATAAGCCCAAGGATAGTGTTAGGGTTAGGGTTAGAATCAGCCCTAGGATAGTGTTAGGGTTAGGGTTAGGGTTAGCATCAGCCCTAGGATAGTGTTAGGTTTATGGTTACGGTTATCATCAGGCCTAGGATAGTGTTTGGATTAGGGTTAGCATCAGCCCTAGGATAGTCTTAGGCTTAGGGTTAGGGTTAGCATCGGCCCTAGGATAGTGTTAGTGTTAGGCTTAGGGTTAGCATCAGCCCTAGGATAGTGTTATGGTTTGGGTTAGTATCAGCCCTAGGATAGTGTTAGGGTTAGGGTTAGAGTTAGCATCGGCCCTAGGATAGTGTTAGGGTTAGGGTTAGGGTTAGCACCACCCCTAGGATAGTGTTAGGGTTCTGGTTAGTATCAGCTCTAGGATAGTGTTAACGTTAGGGTTAGGGTAAGCATGAGCCCTAGGATAGTGTTAGGGTTAGGGTTAGCATCAACCCTAGGATACTGTTAGGGTTAGGGTTAGGGTTAGCATCAGCCCTAGGATAGTGTTAGGGTTAGGGTTAGTATCAGCCCTAGGATAGTGTTAGGGTTAGGGTTAGTATCAGCCCTAGGGTAGTGTTAGGGTTAGGGTTAGGGTTAGCATCAGCCCTAGGATAGTGTTAGGGTTAGGGTTAGTATCAGCCCTAGGATAGTGTTAGGGTTAGGGTTAGGGTTAACATCACCCCTAGGATAGTGTTATGGTTAGGGTTAGCATCAGCCCTAGGATAGTGTTAGGGTTAGGGTTACGGTAAGCATCAGCCCTAGGATAGTGTTAGGGTTAGGGTTAGCATCAGTCCTAGGATAGTGTTTGGGTTAGGGTTACGGTTAGCATCAGCCCTAGGATAGTTTTAGGGTTAGGGTTAGCATCAGACCAAGGATAGTGTTAGGGTTAGGGTTAGGGTTAGCATCAGCCCTAGGATAGTGTTAGTGTTAGGGTTAGGGTTATCATCAGGCCTAGGATAGTGTTAGGGTTAGGGTTAGGGTTAGCATCAGCCCTAGGATAGTGTTAGGGTTACGGTTAGGATTAGCATCTGCCCTAGGATAGTGTTAGGTTTAGGGTTAGCGTCAGCCCTAGCATAGTGTTAGGGTTGGGGTTAGCATCAGGCCTAGGATAGTGTTAGGTTTACGGTTAGCGTCAGCCCTAGGATAGTGTTAGGGTTAGGGTTAGGGTTAGCATGAGCCCTAGGAGAGTGTTAGGGTTAGGGTATCATCAGCCCTAGGATAGTATTAGGGTTAGGGTTAGGGTTAGCATCAGCCCTAGGATAGTGTTAGGGTTAGTGTTAGCATCAGCCCTGAGATAGTGTTAGGGTTAGGATTAGGGTTAGCATAAGCCCTAGGATAGTGTTAGGGTTAGGGTAAGACTTAGCATCAGCCCTAGGATAGTGTTAGGGTTAGGGTTAGGGTTAGCATCAGCCCTAGGATCGTGTTAGGGTTAGGGTTAGCATCAGACCAAGGATAGTGTTAGGGTTAGGTTTAGGGTTAGCATCAGCCCTAGGATAGTGTTAGGGTTAGGGTTAGCATCAGCCCTAGGATAGTGTTAGGGTTAGGATTAGGGTTAGCATCAGCCCTAGGATAGTGTTAGGGTTAGGGTAAGGGTTAGCATCAGCCCTAGGATAGTGTTAGTGTTAGGGTTAAAATCAGCCCCAGGATAGTGTTAGGGTTACGGTTAGGGTTTGCATCAGGCCTAAGATAGTGTTAGGGTTAGGGTTAGCATCAGCCCTAGGATAGTGTTAGGTTTAGGGTTATGGTTAGCATCAGCCCTAGGATAGTGTTAGGGTTAGGGTTAGCATCAGCCCTAGGATAGTTTTATCGTTAGGGTTAGGATTAGCATCAGCCCTAGGATAGTGTTAGGGTTACGGTTAGCATCAGCCCTAGGATATTGTTAGGGTTAGGGTTACGGTTAGCATCAGCCCTAGGATAGTGTTAGGGTTAGGGTTAGCGTCAGCCCTAGGAGAGTGTTAGGGTTAGGGTTAGGGTTTGCATCAGCCAAGGATAGCGTTAGGGTTAGGGTTAGCATCATCCCTAGGATAGGGTTAGGGTTAGCATCAGCCGTAGGATAGTTTTAGTGTTAGGGTTAGGGTTAGCATCAGCCCTAGGATAATGTTAGGGTTAGGGTTAGCAACAGCCCTAGGATAGTGCTAGGGTGAGGGTTAGGGTTAGCATCAGCCGTAGGATAGTGTTAGGGTTAGGGTTAGCATCACCCCTAGGATAGTGTTAGGGTTAGGGTTATTTTTAGCATCAGCCCTAGGATAGTGTTAGGGGTAGGGTTCGCATCAGTCCTAGGATATTATTAGGGGTAGGGTTAGGGTTAGCATCAGTCCTAGTATAGTGTTAGTGTTAGGGTTAGCATCAGACCTAGGACAGTTTTAGGGTTAGCATTAGGGTTAGCATAGGCCCTAGGATAGTGTTAGGGTTAGGGTTAGGGTAAGCATGAGCCCTAGGATAGTGTTAGGGTTAGTGTTAGCATCAACCCTAGGATACTGTTATGGTTAGGGTTAGGGTTATCATCAGCCCTAGGATAGTGTTAGGGTTAGGGTTAGTATCAGCCCTAGGATAGTGTTAGGGTTAGGGTTAGTATCAGCCCTAGGATAGTGTTAGGGTTAGGGTTAGGGTTACCATCAGGCCTAGGATAGTTTTAGGGTTAGGGTTAGCATCAGCCCTAGGATAGTGTTAGGGTTAGGGTTAGGGTTAACATCACCCCTAGGATAGTGTTATGGTTAGGGTTAGCATCAGCCCTAGGATAGTGTTAGTGTTAGGGTTAGGGTAAGCATCAGCCCTAGGATAGTGTTAGGTTTAGGGTTAGGATTAGCATCAGCCCTAGGATAGTGTTAGGGTTAGGGTTAGGATTAGCATCAGCCCTAGGATAGTGTTAGGTTTAGGGTTAGCGTCAGCCCTAGCATAGTGTTAGGGTTGGGGTTAGCATCAGGCCTAGGATAGTGTTAGGTTTAGGGTTAGCGTCAGCCCTAGGATAGTGTTAGGGTTAGGGTTAGGGTTAGCATGAGCCCTAGGAGAGTATTAGGGTTAGGGTATCATCAGCCCTAGGATAGTATTAGGCTTAGGGTTAGGGTTTGCATCAGCCAAGCATAGCGTTAGGGTTAGGGTTAGCATCATCACTAGGATAGGGTTAGGGTTAGCATCAGCCGTAGGATAGTTTTAGTGTTAGGGTTAGGGTTAGCATCAGCCCTAGGATAGTGCTAGGGTGAGTGTTAGGGTTAGCATCAGCACTGGGATAGTGTTAGGGTTAGGGTTAGGGTTAGCATCAGCCCTTAAATAGTGTTAGGGTTAGGGTTAGCATCAGCCCTAGGATAGTGTTAGGGTTAGGGTTAGGGTTAGCATCAGCACTGGGATAGTGTTAGGGTTAGGGTTAGGGTTAGCATCAGCCCTTAAATAGTGTTAGGGTTAGGGTTAGCATCAGCCCTAGGATAGTGTTAGGGTTAGGGTTAGGGTTAGCATCAGCCCTAGGATAGTTTTAGGGTTAGGGTTAGCGTCAGCACAAGGATAGTGTTAGGGTTAGGGTTAGCGTCAGCCCTAGGATAGTGTTAGAGTTAGGGTTAGGGTTAGCTTCGGCCCTAGGATAGTGTTAGGGTTAGGGTGAGGGTTATGGTTAGCATCAGGCCTAGGATAGTGTTAGGGTTAGGGTTAGGGTTAGCATCAGCCCTAGTATAGTGTTAGGGTTAGGGTTAGCATCAGGCCTAGGACAGTTTTAGGGTTAGCATTGGGGTTAGCATCAGACCTAGGATAGTGTTAGGGTTAGGATTAGCATCAGCCCTAGGATAGTGTTAGGGTTAGGGTTAGGGTTAGCATCAGCCCTAGGATAGTGTTAGGGTTGCGTTAGGGTTAGCATCAGCCCTAGGATAGTGTTAGTGTTAGGGTTAGCGTCAGCCCTAGGAGAGTGTTAGGGTTAGGGTTAGGGTTTCCATCAGCCAAGGATAGCGTTAGGGTTAGGTTTGGCATCATCCCTAGGATAGGGTTAGGGTTAGCATCAGCCGTAGGATAGTTTTAGTGTTAGGGTTAGGGTTAGCATCAGCCCTAGGATAGTGTTAGGGTTAGGGTTAGCAACAGCCCTAGGATAGTGCTAGGGTGAGGGTTAGGGTTAGCATCAGCCGTAGGATAGTGTTAGGGGTAGGGTTTGCATCAGTCCTAGGATAGTATTAGGGTTAGGGTTAGCGTTAGCATCCGCCCTAGGATAGTGTTGGGTTAGGCTTAGGGTTAGCATCTTCCCAAGGATAGTGTTAGGGTTAGGGTTAGTATCAGCCCTAAAATAGTGTTATGGTTAGGGTTAGGGTTAGCATCAGGCCTAGAATCGTGTTAGGGTTAGGGTTAGCATCAGCCCTAAGATAGTGTCAGGGTTAGGGTTAGGGTTAGCATCACCCCTAGGATAGTGTTAGGGTTAGAGTTAGCATCAGCCCTAGGATAGTGTTAGGGTTAGGGTTAGGGTTAGCATCAGCCCTTAAATAGTGTTAGGGTTAGGGTTAGCATCAGCCCTAGGATAGTGTTAGGGTTAGGGTTAGGGTTAGCATCAGCCCTAGGATAGTTTTAGGGTTAGGGTTAGCATCAGCACTAGGATAGTGTTAGGGTTAGGGTTAGCGTCAGCCCTAGGATAGTATTAGCGTTAGGGTTAGTGTTAGCTTCGGCCCTAGGATAGTGTTAGGGTTAGGGTTAGGGTTATGGTTAGCATCAGCCCTAGGATAGTGTTAGGGTTAGGGTTAGGGTTAGCATCAGTCCTAGTATAGTGTTAGGGTTAGGGTTAGCATCAGGCCTAGGACAGTTTTAGGGTTAGCATTAGGGTTAGCATCAGACCTAGGATAGTGTTAGGGTTAGGATTAGCATCAGCCCTAGGATAGTGTTAGGGTTAGGGTTAGGGTTAGCATCAGCCCTAGGATAGTGTTAGGGTTGCGTTAGGGTTAGCATCAGCCCTAGGATAGTGTTAGGATTAGGGTGACGGTTAGCATCAGCCCTAAGAGAGTGTTAGGGTTAGGGTTAGTATCAGCCCTAGGATAGTGTTACGGTTAGGGTTAGGGTTATCATCAGGCCTAGGATAGTGTTAGGGTTAGGGTTAGAATCAGCCCTAGGATAGTGTTAGGGTTATGGTTAGGGTTATCATCAGGCCTAGGATAGTGTTAGGGTTAGAGTTAGGGTTAGCATCAGCCCTAGGATAAGTGTTAGGTTTACGGTTAGAATCAGCCCTAGGATAGTGTTAGGGTTAAGGTTAGGGTTATCATCAGGCCTAGGATAGTGTTAGGGTTAGGGTTAGGGTTAGCATCAGCCCTAGGATAGTGTTAGGGTTAGGGTTAAGGTTAGCATCAGCCCAAGGATAGTGTTAGGGTTAGGGTTAGAATCAGCCCTAGGATAGTGTTAGGGTTAGGGTTAGGGTTAGCATCAGCACTAGGATAGTGTTCAGGTTAGGGTTAGGGTTAGCATCAGCCCTAGGATAGTGTTAGGTTTAGGGTTACGGTTATCATCAGGCCTAGGATACTGTTAGGCTTAGGGTTATGGTTAGCATGGCCCTAGAATAGTGTTACTGTTAGGCTTAGGGTTAGCATCAACCCTAGGATAGTGTTAGGGTTTGGGTTAGTATCAGCCCTAGGATAGTGTTAGGGTTAGGGTTAGAGTTAGCATCGGCCCTAGGATAGTGTTAGGGTTAGGGTTAGGGTTAGCACCACCCCTAGGATAGTGTTAGGGTTCTGCTTAGTATCAGCCCTAGGATAGTGTTAAGGTTAGGGTTCGGGTAAGCATGAGCCCTAGGATAGTGTTAGGGTTAGGGTTAGCATCAACCCTAGGATACTGTTAGGGTTAGGGTTAGGGTTAGCATCAGCCCTAGGATAGTGTTAGGGTTAGGGTTAGTATCAGCCCTAGGATAGTGTTAGGGTTAGGGTTAGTATCAGCCCTAGGATAGTGTTAGGGTTAGGGTTAGGGTTAGCATCAGGCCTAGGATAGTTTTAGGGTTAGGGTTAGCATCAGCCCTAGGATAGTGTTAGGGTTAGATTTAGGGTTAACATCACCCCTAGGATAGTGTTATGGTTAGGGTTAGCATCAGCCCTAGGATATTGTTAGGGTTAGGGTTAGGGTAAGCATCAGCCCTAGGATAGTGTTAGGGTTAGGGTTAGCATCAGTCCTAGGATAGTGTTTGGGTTAGGGTTAGGGTTAGCATCAGCCCTAGGATAGTGTTAGGGTTAGGGTTAGCATCAGACCAAGGATAGTGTTAGGGTTATGGTTAGGGTTAGCATCAGCCCTAGGATAGTGTTAGTGTTAGATTTAGGGTTATCATCAGGCCTAGGATAGTGTTAGGGTTAGGGTTAGGGTTAGGGTTAGCATCAGCCCTAGGATAGTGTTAGGGTTAGGGTTAGCGTCAGCCCTAGCATAGTGTTAGGGTTGGGGTTAGCATCAGGCCTAGGATAGTGTTAGGTTTAGGGTTAGCGTCAGCCCTAGGATAGTGTTAGGGTTAGGGTTAGGTTTAGCATGAGCCCTAGGAGTGTGTTAGGGTTAGGGTATCATCAGCCCTAGGATAGTATTAGGGTTAGGGTTAGGGTTAGCATCAGCCCTAGGATAGTGTTAGGGTTAGTGTTAGCATCAGCCCTAGGATAGTGTTAGGGTTAGGATTAGGGTTAGCATAAGCCCTAGGATAGTGTTAGGGTTAGGGTAAGAGTTAGCATCAGCCCTAGGATAGTGTTAGGGTTAGGGTTAGGGTTAGCATCAGCCCTAGGATCGTGTTAGGGTTAGGGTTAGCATCCGACCAAGGATAGTGTTAGGGTTAGGGTTAGGGTTAACATCAGCCCTAGGATAGTGTTAGTGTTAGGTTTAGGGTTATCATCAGGCCTAGGATAGTGTTAGGGTTAGGGTTAGGGTTAGCATCAGCCCTAGGATAGTGTTAGGGTTAGGGTTAGGTTTAGCATCAGCCCTAGGATAGTGTTAGGTTTAGGGTTAGCGTCAGCCATAGCATAGTGTTAGGGTTGGGGTTAGCATCAGCCCTAGGATAGTGTTAGGTTTAGGGTTAGCGTCAGCCCTAGGATCGTGTTAGGGTTAGGGTTAGGGTTAGCATCAGCCTTAGGATAGTGTTAGGGTTAGGGTTAGCATCAGCCCTAGGACACTTTTAGGTTTAGGTTTAGCATCAGCCCTAGGCTAGTGTTAGGGTTAGGGTTAGGGTTAGCATAAACCCTAGGATAGTGTTAGGATTAGGGTTAGCATAAGCCCTAGGATAGTGTTAGGGTTAGGGTTAGCATCAGCCCTAGGATAATGTTAGGGTTAGGATTAGAGTTAGCATCAGCCCTAGGATAGTGTGAGGGTGAGGGTTAGGGTTAGCATCAGCCCTAGGATAGTGTTAGGGTTAGGTTTAGGGTTAGCATCAGCCCTAGGATCGTTTAGGGTTAGTGTTAGCATCATCCCTAGGACAGTGATAGGGTTAGGGTTAAGGTTAGCATCATCCCTAGGATAGTGTTAGGGTTAGGGTTAGGGTTAGCATGAGCCCTATGATAGTGTTAGGGTTAGGGTTAGGGTTAGCATCAGCCTTAGGATATTTTTAGTGTTAGGGTTAGCATCAGCCCTAGGATAGTGTTAGGGTTAGGGTTACGGTTAGTATCAGCCCTAGGATAGTATTAGGTTTAGGGTTAGGGTTAAGGTTACCATGAGTCCTAAGATACTGTTAGAGTTAGGGTTAGCATCAACCCTAGGATAGTGTTAGGTTTAGGGTTAGAGTTAGCATCAGCCCTACGATAGTGTTAGGGTTAGGGTTAGTGTTAGCATCAGCCCTAGGATACTGTTAGGTTTAGGTGTAGCATCAGCCCTAGGATAGTGTTAGGGTTAGGGTTAGGGTTAACATCTGCCCTACGATAGTGTTACGGTTAGGGTTATTTTTAGCATCAGCCCTAGGATACTTTTAGGGTTAGGGTTAGGGTTAGCATCAGCCCTAGGATAGTGTTAGGGTTAGGGTTATTTTTAGCGTCAGCCGTAGGATACTTTTAGGGTTAGGGTTAGGGTTAGTATCAGCCCTAGGATAGTGTTAGGGTTAGGGTTATTTTTAGCATCAGCCCTAGGATACTTTTAGGGTTAGGGTTAGGGTTAGCATCAGCCCTAGGATAGTGTTATGTTTATTGTTAGCATCAGCCCTAGGATAGTGTTAGGGTTAGGTTTAGGGCTAGGTTTAGTGTAGGTATAGGAGTTAGGGTTATTTTCAGCATTAGGGATTAGGGTTAGGGTTTTTGGTTAGGGTTAGGGTTAGGGATAGGGGTTTGGTTTAGTGTTAGTGTTTATGGTTAGGGTGAGCATTAGGGTTAGGGTTAGTATTAGGGGTTACTGTTAGGGTAGTGTATAGTGTTAGGTTTAGGTTTAGGCTGAAGTTTACAATTAAGGTTAGGGTTAAGTCGTAGGGCTAGGCTTCTGGTTAGGGTAAGGTTTAAAAGTTAGTCTTAGGGTTAACTGTTAGGTTTAGGATTTGAGGTTTGGGTTTACGGGTTATGGTTAATGTTAAGGTGAGGAGTTAGGGTTTGGTGTTACTGTTAGGGTTAGGGGTTTAGTGTTAGTTTTAGGGGTAAGAGATATGGTTAGGTTTAGGTTTAGTGGTTAGTGTTAGTGTTAGGGTTTAGGGTTAGGTTTATGGTTAAGATTGGGTTTAAGGGTTAGAGTTAGGGTTCGTGTTAGGGTTAGCGGCTAAAGTTAGTGTTAGGGTTATGGTTAGTGGTTAGGGTTACGGTTAGGGTTACGAATAGATTTTAGGGTTAGGGTTAAAATTTAGGGTTTGGTTTAGGTTTAGGCTTAATGTTAGAATTAGGGTTATCGATAGGGGTTAGTGTTAGGGTTATGGTTAGGTGTTAGAGTTAGGGTAAGAGTTAGCGTTAAGGTTACGGTTAGGGGTTAGGGGTTTGAGTTAGTATTAGGGTTATTCTTAGCATTTGGGTTAGGGTTAGGTTTAGGTGTTAGTGTTAGTGTTAGTGTTAGGGTTAGTGTTAGGGGTATGGGTTAGGGTTAGTGTTATGTTTAGGGGTTAGTGTTAGTGTTCAGGTTAGGGTTAGTGTTCGGGGTTAGGGGTAAGGGTTAGGGTTAAAGTTAAGGGTTAGGGTTAGGGTTATGGTTAGGTATTAGGTTTAGGGTTAGGGTTTAGAGTTCGGTTTAGCGTTAGGTTTAGGATTAGGATTAGGGTTTAGGGTTTGGTTTAGCGGTTATGGTTAGCTTTACATTTAGGGTTTCGGTTAGAATTAGGATTAGGGTAACAGTTAGGGGTTAGTCTTAGGGTAGGGTTAGTAGTTAGGGTTAGGGTTAGGGTTAGCGTTAGGTTTAGGGTTAGGGATTAGGGTTAGGTTAAGCATTTGGTTTAGGTTTTATGGATAGGGTTAGGTTAGTGTTAGGGATTAGGGTTAGGGTTAGAGGTTAGGGTTAGGGTTAAGGTTAAGGGTTAGTTTTACGGTTAGGGTTAGGGTTTATCATTAGGGGTAGTTTTAGTGTTATGGTTAGGATTTTGGTTTAGGGTCAGCGTTTTGCGTTAGGTTTATGTTTAGTGTTAAGGTTAGAATTAGGATTAGGGTTAAAGGTTATGGGTAGGTTTAGGGTTAGGGTTTGGGTTTAGGGTTTTGTTAGGGTTAGGTTAGGGTTAGGGTTAAGGTTAGTGTTTAGGGTTATGGTAGGTTTAAATTAGGATTAGGGTTCGGGTTAGTGTAAGAGTTGTGTTAGGTTTAGGGTTAGGGTTAGGCTTAGGGATTAAAGTTAGGGTTAGTTTTAGGGGGTTAGGTTTAGGGTTAGGGTTAGTTTTCTGGTTAGTGTTATGGGTAGGAATCGGGTTAGGTTTAGGGTTAGGGTTAGGTGTTATGGTTAGTTTTAGGGTTAGGGTTAGGATAGGGTTAGTGACAAGTGTTAGGTTTAGGGTTAATGGTTAGGGTAAGGTTTATCGGTTAGTCTTAGGGTTAACTGTAAGGTTTAGGTTTAGCGGTTTGGGGTTCGTGGTTGGGGATAGTGTTAAGGTTAGGGGTTAGGGATTAGGGTTTGTAGTTAGTGTTAGAGTTAGGGTTTTAGTTATAGGTTTAAGGGTAAGGGATAGGGTTCGACTTAGGGTTAGGTGTTAATGTCTGGTTTAGGGTTTGTGTTAGGTTTATGGGTTAGTATTATTGTAAAGGGTAAGGGTTAGGTTCATGTTTAGGCTTAGGGTTAGAAGTAGGGTTAGAGATAGGTGTTAGGTTTAGGGGTATGGTTAGAGTTAGTGTTCAGGTTAGGGTTAGGATTAGGGGTTAGGGCTTAAGGTTGTTAGGGTTCGGGTTAGTTTTAGGGTTAGGTTTTGGGGTTAAGTTTAGGGTTAGGGTTAGGGTTTGGGTTAGGCATTACGGTTATGGTTAGGGGTTAGGGTTAGTGTTAGGGTTTAGGGTTATGGTTAGCGTTAGAGTTTGGCATTAGGGTTAGGGTTAACGATAGGGTTAGGTTTCAGTTTTAGGGTTAGCATTAGGGTTAGGTTTAGGATTAGGGGTTATGGTTAAGGTTTAGGGTTAGTTTTAGGTTTAGTGTTATTGATAGAATTAGGGTTAAGGTTAGCGGTTAGAGTTAGGGTTATGGTTGGGTTAGGGTTAGTTGTAGTGTTAAGCTTAGGGTTAGCAGTTAGGGTTAGGTTTATTGCTAGAGTTAGTGTTTTGGGTTATGGTTAGGGGTTAGGGCTGTTAGGCTTAGGGTCAGGGTTAGGGATAGTGTTAGGGTTAGGGCTATGGGTAGGGGTAGGGCTAGGGCTAGGGCTAGGGCTAGGCCTAGGTCTAGGGCTAGGGTTACAGTTAATTTTAGGGTTAGGCTTAGTGTCCTGGGTGGGGCTAGGTGTAGGGCTAGGTCTAGGGCTAGGGTTAGATCTCGGTCTAGGGCTAGGCCTAGGGCTAGGGATAGGTTTAGGGTTAGGGTTGGGGCTAGGGCTTGAGCTATGATTAGGGCTAGGTTAAAGCTAGGGTTGAACTTAAGGCTAGGTTTAGGGTTAGGGTTAGAAGTTAGCGTTAGGTTTAGGGTTAGAAGTTAGATTTAGGGTAATGGTTATGGTTTGGGGTTAGGGTTAGGGTTAGGGTTATGGTTTAGGGTTAGTTTTAGCTTTAGGGTTAGGATTACAATTAGGGTTTAGGGTTTGGTTTAGGGGTTAAGGTTAGCTTTACGTTTAGATTTAGGGTTAGAATTAGGGTTAGGGTATGGGTTAGGGGTTAGTCTTAGGGTTAGGGTTAGTAGTTAGGGTTAGGGTTAGTGTTAGGGTTATGTTTAGCAGTTAGGGTTAGGGTTAGGGTTTGGGTTTAGGTTTATTGTTAGGGTTAGGGGTTATGTTTATTAGTGTTAGGGTTATGGTTAGTGTTAGGGTTAAGTTTAGTGTTAGGGCTTAGTGTTGTTAGGGTTATGGTTAGTTTTAGGGATAGTGTTAGGGTCAGTGTTAGGGCTAGGGTTATGGCTAGGGCTAGGGATAGGTTTAGTGTTAGGGTTAGGGCTAAGGCTAGGGCTATGATTAGGGCTAGGGCTACGGCTATGGCTAGGGCTAGGGTTACGTCTAGGTCTAGGGTTAGAGCTAGTGTTAGTGTTAGGGATGGGTTTAGGGTTAGGGTTAGGCGTTAGATTCAGGGTTCAGGTTTGTGTTCAGGGTTAATGTTAGTGATTGTGTAGGGGTTAGGGTTAGGGTTATTGTTCTGGTTAGTGTTATGGTTAGGAATAGTGTTAGGTTTAGGGTTAGGTTTAGGTGTTACGGTTAGGTTTAGATTTAGGGTTAGGGTTAGGGTTAGTGTTAAGGGTTAGGTTTACAGTTAATGGTTATGGTAGCATTTAGGGTTAAGGGTTAGGGTAAGGTTTAATGGTTAGTCTTAGGGTTAAATGTGTTAGGTTTATGGTTAGCAGTTCATGGTTCGAGTTTGGGGATAGTGTTCAGGTTAGGGGTTAAGGGTTAGGTTTTGTGGTTAGTGTTAGGGTTGGGTGTTTAGTTTTAGGTTTAGAGGTAAGGGATATGGTTAAATTTATGGTTAGGGGTTAATGTTAGTGTTAGGGTTTGGGTTAATGTTATGGGTTAGGGTTAAGGTTAACAGTAAGGGTTAGGTTTATGTTTAGGGTTAGGGTTAGAAGTAGGGTTAGGGATAGGTGTTAGGTTTAGGGTTAGGGTTAGGGGTTAGTGTTTGGGTTAGGGTTAGGATTAGGAGTTATGGGTTAGGGTTGTTAGGGTTCGGGTTAGGTTTAGGGTTAGGGTTTGGGGTTAGGTTTAGTGTTAGGGTTAGGTTTAGGTGTTAGGGTTATGGTTCAGGTTTGGTTTAGGCGTTAGATTTTCAGTTAGGGATTAGGGTTAGGGTTAGGATTTAGCATTATGGTTAGGGTTAGGGTTAGGTTTAGGTTTAGGGTTAGTGTTAGAATTATGGTTAGGGTTAGCGGTTGGAGTTAGTGTTAGGGGTTAGGGTTAGGTTTAGGGTTAGCGTTAGGGTTATGTTTAGTGGTTAGGGTTAGGTTTAGTGATAGAGTTAGGCTTTGGGGTTATGGTTAGGTGTTAGGGCTGTTAGAGTTAGTGTCAGTGTTAGGGATAGTGTTAGGATTCGGGCTAGGTCTAGGGTTAGGGATATAGCTAGGGCTAGGGTTAGGTTTAGTGTTAGGGTTAGTGTCAGGGCTAGGGCTAGGGATAGAGTTATCTCTTGGTCTAGGCCTAGGGATAGTGCTAGGGTTACTGCTAGGTTTGATCTTAGGGCTAGGTTTATAGGGTTAGGATTAGGGATTACGGTTAGTGTTAGGGTTAAGGGTTAGGTTTAGGTTAAGGGTTAGTGTTAAGGTTTAGGGTTAGGGTTAGGAATAGGGTTTAGGTTTAGGGTTAGGTGTTAGGGTTAGCATTAAGATTAGGAGTTAGGGTTAGGTTTAGGGTTAATGCTTAGGGTTAACATTGGGGTTAGGGTTAGGATTAGGGTTTAGGTTTAGTTTTAGGCAATAGTGTTAGGTTTATGTTTAGGCTGAAGGTTAGAATTAAGGTTACGGTTACGTGTTAGGGCTATTGTTTCTGTTAGGGTAAGGTTTAATGCTTAGTCTTAGGAATAATTGTTAGGGTTAGGATGTGAGGTTTGGGTTTAGGGGTAGGGTTAGTGTTAAGGTTAGGGGTTAGGCTTTGGTTTTACTGTTACGGTTAGGGGCTTAGTGTTAGATTTAGGGATAAGGGATAGGGTTAGGTCTAGGTTTTGTGGTTAGTGTTAGGGTTAGGATTTAGGGTTAGGTTTATGGTTAAGATTCGGGTTTAGGGTTAGGTTTAGGGTTCGGGTTAGGGAAAGGGGCTAAAGTTAGTGTTAGGGTTAGGGTTATTGGTTAGGGTTAGGGTTAAGGTTAGGAATAGGGGTTAGGGTTAGGGTTAAGGGTTAGGGTTTGGTTTAGGTTTAGGCCTAGGGTTAGATTTAGAGTTATGGATAAAGGTTAAGGTTAGGATTATGGTTACGGGCTAGGCTTAGTTTTAGAGTTAGCGTTAGGCTTATGCTGAGGGGTTAGAGGTTAGAGTTAGTGTTAGGGTTATTCTTAGCGTTAGGGTTAGGGTTAAGTTTGGGAGTTAGTGTTAGTGTTAGGGTTAGGGTTAGGGGTTAGGCTTAGGGTTAGCATTAAGAGTTAAGGTTAGGGTTAAGTTTAGGGATTAGGGTTAGGGTTAGGTTTAGGGTTTAGGGTTAGGTTTAACGTTATGGTTAGGGTTAGGATTAGGGTTTAGGGTTTGGATTAGGGGTTAAGGTTAACTTTATGATTAGGGTTAGGGTTATGGGTTAGTGTTAGGGTTAGGGTTAGAAGTAGGGTTAGGAATAGGTGTTAGGTTTTGGGTTAGGGTTAGGGGTTTGTCTTCGGGTTAGAGTTAGGATTAGTGGTTAGGTATTAGGGTTGTTAGGGTTCGGGTTAGGTTTAGGGTTATGTTTTGGGGTTACGTTTAGGGTTATGGTTTGGGTTAGGCTTTAGAGGTAGGGTTAGGTGTTACTGTTAAGGTTAGGGTTTAGGGTTAGGGTTTGGGTTAAGTTTAGGCATTAGGGTTAGGGTTAGTGACAGGGTTAGGTTTTAAGTTTCATATTACCATTAAGGTTAAGGTTATTATTAGGGGTTAGGGTTAGGTTAAGGTTTAGGGTTATTGTTAGAATTAGGGTTAGGGTTAGCAGAGTTAGGGTTCTGGTTAGGTTTAGGGATTAGAGTTAGTGTTAGGGTTAGCGTTAGGGTTAGGTTAGTAGTTAGGGTTAGGTTTAGTGATAGAGTTTTGGGTTAAATTTAGGGATTAGGGCAGTTAGGTTTAGGGTCAGGATTAGGGATGTTAGGGGTAGGGCTAGGGCTAAGGTTAGTTTTAGGGTTAGTGTTAGTGCCCAGACATGGGCTAGTACTAGGGCTATGATTAGGTCTAGGGCTAGGGCTAGGGTTAGAGCTAGGGTAGAACTTAGGGCTAGGTTTAGAGTTAGGGTTAGGAGTTAGGGTTAGATTTAAGGTTAGGTTTTGGGGTTAGGGTTAGGGTTAGGGATAGGGGTTAGGTTTAGGGTTAGGGGTTAGGGTTAGGGTTAGGGGTTAGGTTTAGGGTTAGAGTTTATGGTTATGTTGAGCGTTAGGGTTAGGGTTAGGGTTAGGATTAAGTGTCAGAGTTAGGGTTAGGGTATAGTGTTAGGGTTAGGTTTAGGCTGAAGGTTAGAATTAAGGTTAGGGTTAGGTGTTAGGGCTAGGGTTACAATTAGGGTAAGGTTTATCTTTTAGTCTTAGGGTTAAATGTTAGGGTTAGGATGTGAGGTTTGGGTTTAGAAGGTAGGGTTAATATTCATGTTAGAGGTTAGGATTTGGTGTTACTGTTAGGTTTAGTGTTAGTTTTAGGGTAAGGTATATGGTTAGGTTTAGGTCTAGGGGTTAGTGTTAGGGTTAGAGTTTAGGGTTAGGTTTATGGTTAAGATAGGGTTAAGGGTTAGGTTTAGTGTTCGGGTTAGGGTTAGGGGCTAAAGTTAGCGTTAGGGTTAGGGTTAGTGGTTAGGGTGAGAGTTAGGGTTAGGAATAGGTTTTAGGGTTAGGGTTAAGGGTTAGGGTTGGTTTAGGTTTAGGGTTACAGTTAGAATTAGGGTTATGGATAGGGGTTAGGGTTAGGGTTATGGTTAAGGGTTAGGGTTAGGGTTAGAGTTAGCATAGGTTTATGTTTAAGGGTTAGTGATTAGAGGTAGTGTCAGGGTTATTCTTAGCGTTAGGCTTAGGGTTAGGATTAGTGGTTAGTGTTAGGGTTAGTGCTTAGGGGTTAGGTTTAGGGTTATGGGTTAGGGTTAGGGTTAAGTTTGAGGATTAGATTTAGGTTTAGGGTTACGGTTAGGGTTTAGGGTTAGGTTTAGTGTTTGGTTTAGGATTACGATTAGGGATTAGGGTTTGGTTTATAGGTTAAGGTTAGCTTTATGTTTAGGGTTAGGGTTAGAATTTGGATTAGGGTTATGAGTTTGTGTTAGGGTTAGTGTTAGAAGTTAGTGTTAGTATTAGGGTTAGGGTTAGCGTTAGGGTTACGGGTAGTTGTTAGGGTTAGGGTTAGGGTTTGGGGTTAGGTTTATTGTTAGGGTTAGGGGTTAGGGCTGTTAGGATTAGGGTTATGGTTAGGGTTAGGTTTAGTGTTAGGGGTTAGGGTAGTTAGGGTTATGGTTAGGTGTAGGGATAGTGTTAAGGTTAGTGTTAGGGTTAGGGTTATGGTTAGGGCTAGGGCTAGGGTTAGGTTTATGGTTAGGGTTAGCATTAGAGTTAGGGCTAGGGCTAGGGCAATGATTAGGGCTAGGGCTAGGGATATTGCTAGGACTAGGGTTAGGTCTAGGTCTACGGTTAGAGCTAGGGTTAGGTTAGGGCTGCGGTTAGGATTAGGGTTAGGTGTTAGGGTTATAAATAAGGTTAGGTTTTAGGGTTAGGTTTAGGGTTAGGGTTAGGTGTTAGGGTAAGTTTAACCATTAGGGTTAGGGGTTAGGGTTATACATAGGGATAGGTTTCGAGGTTAGGTTTAGGGTTAGGGTTAGGGGTTAGGGATAGGTTAAGCATTAGAGTTAGGGGTTATTGATATGGTTATGTTAGTGTTTCGGACTAGGAGTAGGGTTAGAGGTTAGAGTTAGGGTTACGGTTAGGGTTTGGGGTTAGGTTTAGGGTTAGGGTTAGGGGTTAGGGTTAGGGTTAGCCATTTGGGTTATGGTTAGGTCTTAGCGTTATGGTTAGAGTTAGGGTTAGGTGTTAGGGTTAGGCTTAGCCATAGGGTTAGGTTTTAGCTTTAGGGTTAGCGTTAGTGTTAGGGTTAGGATTAGGGTTTACGGTTACAGGTTAGGGTTAGGGTTAGATTTAGGGTTAGTGTTTTAGAATTAGGGTTAGGGTTAGTGGTTAGACTTAGGGTTATTGTTATGGTTAAGGGTTAGGGTTAGGGTTAGGGTTAGTGTTAGAGTTAGGGTTAGCAGTTAGGGTTAGTTTTAGTGATAGCATTAGGGTTTGGGGTTATGTTTAGGGGTTAGGGCTGTTAGGCCTAGGGTCATGGTTAGGGATAGTGTTAGGGTTAGGGCTAGGGCTAGGGTTGGGTATAGTGCTAGGGCTAGGCTAGGTCTAGTGTTAGGTCTTGGTCTAGGGCTAGGGCTAAGTTTAAAGCTATGTTTGAATTTAGGGCTAGATTTAGGGTTAGGGTTAGGAGTTGGGGTTAGGTTTAGTGTTAGGGTTTAGGGTTAGGGTAAGCTTTAGTGTTTGGTGTTAGGGTTAGTGTTAGGGATAGGGGTTAGGTTTAGTGTTAGGTGTTAGGGTTAGGGTTATGGTTAGGGTGAGGGTTAGGTTTAGGATTAGGATTAGGACTTAGGGTTTGGTTTGGGGATAGTGTTAGGTTTAGGTTTAGGTTTAGGCTGAAGGTTAGAATTAAGATAGGGTTAGGTTTAGGGCTAAGGTAATGGTTAGGGTAAGGTTTAACGGTTAGTGTCAGGGTTAATTGTTAAGGTTAGGATGTGCGGTTTGGGTTTAGGGGGTAGGATTAGTGTTGAGGTTAAGTGTTAGTGTTTCGTGTTACTGTTATGTTTAGGGGTTTAGTGTTAGGTTTAGGGGTAAGGGATAGTGTTAGGTTTAAGTTTAGGGGTTATTGTTAGGGTTAGGCGTTAGGGTTAGTTTTATCATTAAGATTAGGTTTAAGGGTTAGGGTTAGGGTTTGGGTTAGGGTTAGGGACTAATGTTAGGGTTCGGGTTAGTCGTTAGGGTTAAGGTTAGGAATAGGATTTCGGGATAGGGTTAAGGGTTAGGGTTTGGTTTAGGTTTAGGCTTAGGGTTAGAATTAGGGTTATGGATAGGGTTTAGGATTAAGGTTATGGTTAGCGGTTAGGTTTAGGGTTACATTTAGTGTTAGGTTATGTTTAGGGGTTAGGGTTTAGAGTTAGTGTTAGGGTTATTCTTAGCGTTAGGGTTAGGGTTAGGTTTAGGGGTTAGTGTTAGTGTTAGTGTTAGGGTTAGAAGTTAGGGGCTAGGGTTAAGGTTAGGTTTAGGGGTTAGTGTTAGTGTTAAGGTTAGGATTAGGGTTAGGGGTTTGGAGTTAGGGTTAGGGTTAGGGTTAGGTTGTAGGTTTAGGGTTAAGTTTAGGGATTAGGGTTATGGTTAGGGTTTAGGGTTAGGTTTAGCATAGGATTAGGATTTGAAGTAGGGTTTAGGGTTTGGTTTAGGGGTTAAGGTTAGTTTTACATTTAGGGTTATGATTACAATTAGGGTTAGGGTTTAGTGTTATTTTTAGAGTTAGAAGTTAGGGTAAGGGTTTGTGTTAGGGTTAGCGTTAGGGTTAATGTTAGTGGTTAGGGTTAGGGTTTGGGGTTAGGTTTATTGTTAGGATTAGGGGTTAGGGTTGTTAGGGTTAGGGTTATGGTTAGGAGTAGGGTTAGGTTTCGTGTTAGGGGTTAGGATTGTTAGGGTTATGGTTAGGTTTAGGGATAGTGTTAGGGTTAGTGTTAGGGCTAGGGTTATGGTTAGAGCTAGAGCTAGAGGTACGGCTAGGGCTAGGGTTAGGGTTAGGTCTAGGGCTAGGGCTATGATTAGGGCTATGGCTAGGGCTATGGCTAGGGATAGGGTTAGGTCCAGATCTAGGGTTAGAGCTAGGTTTAGGGTCAGGGATGGGGTTAGAATTAGGCTTAGGCGTTAGGGTTAGGGTTAAGGTTAGGGTACGGGGTTAGTGCTAGGGTTATCGTTAGGGGTTCAGGTTAGTTTAAGCGTTAGGGTTAGGGGATATGGATAGAGTTATGTTAGTGTTAGGGATTTGGGTTAGGGTTAGAGGTTAAGGTTAGGGTTAGGGTTAGGGGTTAGTGTTAGGGTTAGGGTTAAGGTGTTGCGTTAGGGCTAGGGTTAATGTTAGGTTTAGGATTAGATTTTAGGTTTAGGGTTTAGTGTTAGGTTTATGTTTAGGGTTAGGGTAAGAATTAGGGTTGGGGTTAAAGGTTAGGGTTAGGGTTAGGTTTAAAATTTAGGGTTAGGGTTAGGGCTATGGTTAAGGCTAGGGCTAGGGCTAGGGCTGGGTCTAGGGTTACTTCTATGTCTAGGGTTAGATCTAGGGTTAGGGTTAGGGCTGGGGTTAGTTTTAGGATTAGACGTTAGGGTTAGGGATAAGTTAAGTGTTCGGGGTTAGGGTTAGGGTTAGAGGTTAGGGTTAGGGTTACAGTTAATGTTAGGAGTTACTGTGATGGTTAGGATTAGGGTTTAGCTTTAGGGCTAGGGTTAGTTATAGGGTTAGGATTAGGGTTTAGGGTTAGGCTTTAAGGTTAGGTTTATGTATAGGGTTAGGGTTAGAGTTATAATTATCGTTAGGTGTTAGGGTTAGGGCTAGAGTTAAGGTTACGGTTTAGGGTTGTGGTTGGTTTAGGTTAGGGTTAGGGTTAAGGTTAGTGTAAGGGTTGTGTTAGCATTAGGGTTAAGATTAGGGTTAGGGATTAGGGGTAGGGTTAGTTTTAGGGTGTTAGGGTTAGGATTAGGTTTATGGTGAGGCCTAGAGTTGTGTTAAGTGTTCGTGTTAGGGTTAATGGTTAGGGTTGCATTTAGGGTTAAGGGTTATGGTAACGTTTAGTGGTCATTCTTTGCGTTAACTGTTAGGTTTAGGATTAGTGGTTTCGGGTTCATGGTTATGGATAATGTTACGGTTAGGGGTTAAGTGTTAGTGTTTGTGATTAGTGTTAGAGTTGGGGGTTTAGTTTTCTGTTTAGGGGTAATGGATAGGGTTAAATTTAGTGTTAGGGGTTAATGTTAGGGTTAGGGTTTGATTTAGGGTTATGGGTTAGGGCTAAGGTTAAGGGTAAGGGTTAGGTTTATGTTTAGAGCTATAGTTAGAAGTAAGTTTAGGGATATTTGTTATGTTTAGGGTTAGGATTAGAGGTTAGTGTTTGGGTTAGCGTTAGGGTTAGGGGATTGGGCTTAGGGATGTTAGAGTTCAAATTAGGTTTAGGGTTAGGGTTTGGTGTTACGTTTAGGGTTAGTGTTAGGGTTTAGGGTTAGGGTTAGGGTTTGGGTTAGGCATTAGGGTTACAGTTAGGTCTTAGGGTTATGGTTAGGGTTTAGAGTTATGGTTAGGGTTAAGGTTAGGCGTTACGGTTATGGATAGCAATAGGGTTAGGTTTTAGGTTTAGGGTTAGTGTTATGTTTAGGGTTAGTATTAGGGGTTATGATTAGGGGTATAGGGTTAGGTTTAGGTTTAGGGTTAGTGTTAGAATTAGCGTTAGGGTTAGCAGTTATTTTTAGGGTTATTGTTAGGGTTAGAGGTTAGGGTTGGGGTTAGGGTTATCGTTAGAGTTATGGTTAGCATTTAGAGTTAGGTTTAGTGATAGAGTTATGGTTTTGGGTTATGGTTAGGGATTAGGGCTCTTAGGCTTAGGGTCAGGCTTAGGGATACTGTTAGGGTTAGCACTAGTGCTAGGGTTGGGTATAGGGCCAGAGCTAGTGCCAGGGCTAGGGCTAGGGTTAGTTTTAGTGTTAGGGTTAGTGTCCAGGCTAGGGCTAGGGTACCTCTAGGGTTAGGTCTCGTTCTAGGGCTAGGGCTAGGTTTAGAGCTAGGGTTGAACTTAGGACTAGGTTTAGGGTTAGGTTTAGGGTAAGGTTTTGGGTTTGGTGTTAGCGTTAGGGTTAGGGACAGGGGTTAGGTTAGGGTTAGGTGTTAGGGTTAGGTTTAGGGTTTAGTGTTATGGTTAGGGTGAGCGTTAGGGTTAGGGTTACGATTTGGGGTTAGGTTTAGGGTTACGGATAGTGTTAGGTTTAGGTTTAGGCTGAAGGTTAGAATTAATTTTAGGGTGAGTTTTAGGGCTAGGGTTAAAGTTAGGGTAAGGTTTAATGGTTAGTCTTAGGGTTAATTATTAGGATTAGGATGTGAAGTTTGGGTTTAGGGGGTAGGGTTAGTGCTAAGGTTAAGGGTTAGGGTTTTGTGTTACTGTTAGGTTTAGGGGTTTAGTGTTATGTTTAGGGGTAAGGGATAGTGTTGGGTTTAGGTTTAGGGGTTAGTGTTAGGGTTAGGGGTTAAGGTTAGTTTTATGATTACAATTAGGGTTAAGGGTTAGGGTTACGGTTTGGGTTAGGGTTAGGGGCTAGTGTTACAGTTAGGGCTAGGTTTAGTGGTTAGGGTTAGGGTTAGCAATAGGGTTTAGGGGTAGGGTTAAGGGTTAGGGTTTGGTTTAGGTTTAGGCTTAGGGTTAGAATTAGGGTTATGCATTGGGGTTAGGGTTAGGGTTATTTTTAGGGGTTAGTGTTAGGGTTAAAGTTAGTGTTAGGGTTGCGTTTAGGGGTTAGGGTTTAGAGTTAGTATTAGGGTTATTCTTAGCGTTAGGGTTAGGGTTTGGTTTAGAGTTTAGTGTTAGTGCTAGGGTTAGGGTTAGGGTTAGAGGTTGGGGGTTAGGGTTAGGGTTCGGATTAGAGGTTAGTGTTAGGGTTAGGGTTGGGGTTTGTGGTTAGGGTTAGAGTTAGGGTTAGGTGTTAGGGTTAGTGTTAAGTTTAGGGATTAGGGTTAAGTTTAGGGTTTAGGGTCAGGTTTAGCATTAGGGTTAGGATTTGAAGTAGGGTTTAGGGTTTGGTTTAGGGGTTATGGTTAGCTTTACGTTTAGGGTTGTGGTTAGAATTACAGTTAGGGTTAGGTGTTAGTGTTCTGGTTAGGGTTAAAATTTACCATTAGCGTTAGCGTTACTGTTAGCGCTTGTGTTAGTGTTAGTGGTTAGGGTTAGGGTTAGGGTTTGGGGTTAGGGTTGTTAGAGTTAGGGTTATGGTTAGGGGTAGGGTTAGGTTTAGTGTTAGGGGTTAGGCTTGTTAGGGTTATGGTTAGGTTTAGGGATAGTGTTAGGGTGAGTGTTAGGGCTAAGTTTATGGTTAGAGCTAGAGCTAGAGGTAGGGTTATGGCTAAGGTTAGGGTTAGGTTTAGGGCTAGGGCTAGGGCTATGATTAGGGCTAGGGGTAGGGCTATGGCTAGGGATAGGGTTAAGTCTAGGTCTAGGGTTAGAGCTAGGTTTAGGGTTAGGGCTGGGGTTAGTTTTAGGCTTACGCATTAGGGTTAGTGTTTAGGTTAGAGTTCAGGGTTATTGTTAGGGTTAGGGTTGGGGTTAGGGTTAGGTTAAGCGTTAGGGTCAAGGGATATCAATAGAGTTATGTTAGTGTTAGTGATTTGGGTTAGGATTAGAGGTTAGGGTTAGGGGTTTGTGTTAGTGTTAGGGTTAGGCTGTAGTGTTAGGGCTAGGGTTATTGTTAGGTTTAGGATTAGGGTTAGGGTTAGGGTTTAGTGTTAGGTTTATGTTTATGGTTAGGGTAAGAATTAGGGTTAGGGTTAAAGGTTAGGGTTAGGGTTAGGGTTAGAATTTAGGGTTAGTGTTAGGGTTAAGGCTATGGTTAAGGCTAGGGCTCAGGCTATGGCTAGGGCTAGTGTTAGGTCTATTTCTAGGGTTAGATCTAGGGTTAGGGTTAGGGCTGAGGTTAGTTTTAGGCTTAGGCATTAGGGTGAGGAATAAGTTAAGTGTTCGGGGTTAGCGTTAGGGTTAGGGTTAGAGGTTAGGGTTAGGCTTATGGTTAGGGTTAGGATTTAGTGTTATGGTTAGGGTTAGGATTTAGCGTTAGGGCTTGGGTTAGTGTTAGGGTTAGGATTAGGGTTTAGGGTTAGGCTTTAAGGTTAGGTTTATGTATATGGTTAGTGTTAGAATTAGAATTAGGGTAAGGGTTAGGGTTAGGGTTTAGGGTTATGGTAGGTTTATGTTAGGGTTAGGGTTAGTGTAAGTGTTGTGTTAGGATTAGGGTTAGGATTAGGGGTAGGGTTTGTTTTAGGTTGCTAGGGTTAGGGTTAGGTTTAGGGGTTAGGGATTAGGGTTAGTGTTAGTGTTTCGGTTAGTGTTATGGTAAGGGGTAGGGTTAGGTTTAGGGTTAGGGTTAGGTGTTAGATTTAGGTTTAGGGTTATTGTTAGGCTTCGAGTTAGTGTTAAGTGTTAGGTTTAGTGTTAATGGTTAGGGTAGCGCTTAAGTTTAAGGGTTAGGTAAGTTTTAACGGTTAGTCTTTGCGTTAACTGTTAGGGTTAGGGTTAGCGTTTTGGCATTTGGGGTTGGGGATAGTGTTAAGGTTAGGGGTTAAGGGTTAGGATTTGTGGTTAGTGTTAGGGTTGGGGGTTTAGTTTTAGGTTTAGTATTAAGGGATAGGGTTAGATTTAGGGTTAGGGGTTATTGTTATGGCTAGGGTAGGGTTAGGGTTATAAGTTAGGGTTAAGGTTAATGGTAAGGGTTAGGTTTATGTTTAGGGTTAGGGTTAGACGTAGAGTTAGGGATAGGTGTTAGGTTTAGGGTTAGGGTTAGGGGTTAGTGTTTGGGTTAGGGTTAGGATTAGAGGTTAGGGGTTAGGGTTTTTAGGGTTTGGGTTAAGTTTAGGGTTAGGTTTAGGTGTTAGGGTTAGGGTTAGCATTTGGGTTAGGCGTTAGGGTTACGGTTAGGGGTTAGGGTTAGGGTTAGGATTTAGGGTTATGGTTATGGTTAAGGTTAGGCGTTAGGTTTAGGGTTAGTGATAGGATTTGGTTTTAGATTTAGGGTTTGCGTTAGGGTTGGGGTTAGGATTAGGGATTAGGCTTAGGGTTAGGTTTAGCTTTAGGTTTAGTTTTAGAATTAGGGTTAGTGTTATCGGTTAGATTTAGGTTTATCGTTAAGGTTAGGGGTTAAGGTTAGGGGTTAGTGTTAGGGTTAGGGTTAGTGGTTACGGTTAGATTAGTGATAGACTTAGCATTTGGGGTTCTGGTTAGGGGTTAGGGCTGTTAGGGTTAGGGTCAGGGTTAGGGATAGTGTTAGGTTTAGGGCTAGGTCTAGGGTTAGGGCTAGGGCTAGGACTAGGGCTAGGGCTTGGGCTAGGGCTAGAATTAGGTTTACCATTAGGGTTAGGGTCAGGGATAGGGCTAGTTCTAGGGCTAGGGTTAGGTACTGGTATATGGATAGGGCTAGGGATAGGATTAGTGCTGTGTTCAACTTAGGTCTAGGTTTAGGTTTAGGATTAGGAGTTAGGCTTAGGATTACGGTTATGAGTTAGGGTTAGGGTAAGCGTTAGTGTTAGTGTTTAGGGTTAGGGCTAAGGATGGGGTTAGGTTTTGGGTTAGGAGTTAGGGTTAGGTTTAGGGTTAAGATTTTGTGTTAGGTTTAGGTTTAATGGTTAGGGTGTGCATTAGGGTTACATTTAGGATTAGGGGTTAGGGTTAGGTTTAGGGGATAATATTAGGTTTATGTTTAGGCTGAAGGTTAGAATTAATGTTACGGTTAGTTGTTAGAGCTACAGTTATGGTTAGGGTAAGGATTAATGGTTAGTCTTAGGGTAAATTGTTAGGGTTAGGATGTGAGGTTTCGGTTTAGGGGGTAGTGTTAGTGTTAAGGTTAGGGGTTAGGATTTGGTGTTACTGTTAGGGTTAAGGGTTTAGTGTTAAATTTAGGGATAAGGGATAGGCTTAGGTTTAGGTTTAGGTTTAGGGGTTAGTGTTAGGGTTAAGGTTTAAGGTGAGGTTTATGGTTAAGATTAGGGTTAAGGATTAGGGTTAGGGTTCAAGTTAGAGTTAGGGACTAAATTTAGTGTGAGGGTTAGAGTTATTGGTTAGGGTTAGGGTTAGGGTTAGGTATAGGTTTTAGTGTTACAGTTAAGGGTTAGGGTTTGGTTTAGGTTTAGGCTTAGGGTTAGAATTAGGGTTATGGATAGGGGTTAGGTTTAGGGTTATGGTTAGGGGTTAGGGTTATGGTTAGAGTTATCATTAGGGTTACGGTTAGGGGATAGGGCTTAGAGTTAATGTTAGGGTTATTCTTAGCATTAGAGTTAGGGTTAGGTTTAGGGGTTAGTGTTAGTGTTAGGGTTAGGGTTAGGGTTAGGTTTAGGGGATAGGGGTTAGGGTTAAGTTTAGGGTTAGAGGTTATGGTTAGGGGTCGTGTCAGGGTTAGAGTTAGTGTTTAGCGTTAGGGCTAGGGTTAGTGTTAGGGTTAGGATTAGGGGTTAGAGTTAGGGTTTAGGGTTAGGTTTTTGTTCAGGGTTAGGGTTAGATTTAGAATTAGGGTTAGGGGGTAGGGTTAGTGTTTAGGGTTATGGTAGGTTTAGGTTAGGGTTAGGGTTAGTGTAAGTGTTGTGTTAGGTTTAGGGTTAGGGTTAGGCTTAGGTATTAGGGGTTGGGTTAGTTTTAGGGTGTTAGAGTTAGGGTTAGGTTTAGGGTTATTGTTCTGGTTAGTGTTATGGTTAGGAATAGGGTTAGGCTTAGGTGTTAGGTTTAGGTTTAGGGTTAGGGTTAGGGTTAATGTTACGTGTTAGATTTAGGGTTAATGGTTAGGGTAGCATTTAGGGTTAAGGGTTAGGGTAAGTTTTAACAGTCTTAACGTTAACTGTTACATTTAGGGTTAGTGGTTTGGGGTTTGTGGTTGGGGATAGTGTTAAGGTTAAGGGTTAGGGGTTAGGGTTTGGCGTTAATATTAGGGTTAAGGGTTTAGTTTTAGGTTTAAGGGTAGGGGATAAGGTTAGATTTAGGGTTAGGGGCTAATATTAGCATTTGTGTTTGGGTTAGGGTTATGGGTTAAGGTTAAGTTTAAGGGTAAGAATTAGGTTTATGTTTAGGGTTAGAGTTAGAAGTAGGGTTAGGGATAAGTGTCAGGTTTAGGGTTAGGGTTTGGGGTTAGTGTTTGGGTTTGGGTTATGATTAGGGGTTAGGAGTTAGGATTGTTAGGGTTCAGGTTAGGTTTAGGGTTAGGGTTTGGGGTTAGTTTTATGTTTAGGGTTAGGGTTAGGGTTAGGTTTAGGGTTAGGTTTTGGGTTAGGCGTTAGGGTTACAGTTAGGGATTAGGGTTAGGATTAGGGTTTAGGGTTATGGTTAGGGTTAGAGATAGGCGTTAGGGTTAGGGTTAGCGATATGTTTAGGTTTTAGGTTTAGGGATAGCGTTAGGGTTAGGTTTTGGATTAGGGGTTAGGGTTAGAGGTTAGGGTTAGGTTTAGATTTTGGGTTATTGTTAGAATTAGGGTTAGGGCTAGCGGTTAGAGTTAGGGTTATGGTTAGGGTCAGAGGTTAGGGTTAGCGTTAGGGTTAGGGTTAGCAGTTAGGGTTAGGTTTAGTGATAGAGTTAGGGTTTGGGGTTATGGTTAGGGGTTAGGGCTGTTTGGCTTACGGTCAGGGTTAGGGATAGTGTTAGGGTTAGGGCTAGGGCTAGGGTTAGGTTTGGGCCTAGGGCTAGGGCTAGGGCAAGGCCTAGGGCTAGGGTTAGTTTTAGGGTTAGTGTTAGTGTCTGGGGAAGGGCTAGCGCTAGGGTTAGGGTTAGGTCTTTGTCTAGGTCTAGGGCTAGGGTTAGGGTTAGAACTAGGGTTGAACTTAGGGCTAGGTTTAGAATTAGTGTTAGGAGTTAGGGTTAGGTTTAGGGTTAGGGGTTAGGGTTATGGTAAAGGTTAGTGTTTGGGGTTGAGGTTAGGGTCAGGGATAGGGGTTAGGGTTAGGGTTAGGGTTTATGGTTAGGGTGAGCGTTAGGGTTAGGGTTAGGATTAGGGGTTAGGGTTAAGGTTAGGGGATAGTGTTAGCTTTAAGTTCAGGCTGGGGTTGGGTGCTCTCATTGGCTGAGACTGTCCTTATCACTGTGTAGGTTTTTCAGTAACCTGCAGCCTTCTTGGGCCCTTGGTTGCAATGGCTAATTTCCCAAGAGCTCATGAGTCTTCTTACGGAAGCTGATGTCATGTTCTGGCCAAGGCTCCAAACCAGAACTTCCTGCTCTTATTCTAGCCCAGAGCACACCTCAGAGTAATTCCTCCCAAAATTTTTCCATGACATTTTCACAATTAGGACAGAGCCCCTGTCTTCAGATAGGGCTTTGGCCAGGGACAAGTAGACAGTGGGTCAGGAAGTGAGACACATGCCCAGGGGACAGAGTGGCCAGATTTCTGCTGCTGCTGTTGCTGGCAGTAATCACACCCACATGTCGTTTCTCGTGTCAGTTAGTGGCAGAGTTGCTATAACACAGAGGCCTGAAAATGTGTGGCCCAGAGCTGGGTCATGCTGCTGCAGGGTGTCATCCAGGACTCAGTTCCTTTGCAGAGCCCCAGAGGGCTTTTCTCAGTCACAGAAAGCAGGGGTCACTGAGGGGCAGGCGTCGTCCTTCTAATAATGGGCCTCAGAACTTGCCCAGTGTCCCTTCTACCTGCATCCTTCTCTCAAACTTCACTCAATGGCCACACTGTGGTCAGGGAGGCTGAGAAATGTCATGTCTACACGAGCAGACAGGAGCCCTGCTAATGCCCAGGGATTCTATCATCGAGAGAGAGGGGCGATGAATATGGAAGGACAATTTTATAGTCATTATCTCACTTTCAGAGAGTAGCTGACCAAATTTTGAAGTCCCTGGATCTGTCCTCAAACACAGAGGTGACCCTCATAATGGAATCCCAACAGCAAAGGAAAAGATAGGGGTTGCTTTTGGAAAACTCAAAGAGATGGTCAAAGTTTTTTGGTGAAACGTCTCCAAAATATATACTATTCTTAGATTTTTTTTCATGCCATGAAAACTTCAATTCTCACTATAATCCAGTAGCTCCCAGGATCATGACCTTTTAAAATTTATCCTTTTTGGATTGAACTCTTGCATTTTGGATCTTAGTCTAGAAGGGATTCTTTTTTTAATATAGGAAGTTTGAACAAGTTCCATTTGGCAGATTCTAGAGCAGAGAAATAAAAATCTCTCTTATGTAACATATTTTGGGGTTTCTTTACGTTCAGTTAACTCAGGAGTCACTGAATTATTATGAACATTTGAGGCCTAGGGTAGGCATTGGAGTTCGGGGTTCATGTTACACAAACCATTGCTGCTAAGAATTCTCAAGCACGAATCTCATCAGGCCCGGACACCTTTGGGCAGCTTTCCAAACAGTACACCTTGCTCTTTCGTTTAACATATGAGGGGGCATGGAATGCCAGGAATGTAAGTCTGCAAGGCAGGCTAACTGCTGTGCTGCTGCTGGCTGCAGTCTGTCTGCACTTGGTTTTTCCCAGTCCTTTTGGGGTCTCAGTTTCTGACTCTGTGCAATGAGATTGGCAATAACTAGTGAGCATCTTGCAAACTTTGGCTGCCTTTGTCCCCTGGCGGATCTCATTTTTTTCTGCCCCATAGTATAACAGCGTCCTGCCACACCAACTAGTGAGCATCTTGTAAACTTTGGCTGCCTTTGTGCCCTGGCGGATCTCATTTTTTTCTGTCCCATAGTATAAGAGGGTCCTGCCACACCAGAGGGTGTCAGACTGTATTTTGAGGATCCACAGAGCTCTGCCCAGGCCCCTCGGGTCTCTCTGGCTGGTTAGGGGAGGGGGAGCCCAGGCTCGCAGGAGCAGCTCTGCTTGTACCTGTCTGATAATCTGAGATGTGAGATTACAGTGGAAAAATAAAATATTTGATTCTTTAAAAAAGTTAGCAGGCTACTCTTCCGGAAATGATCTCCAAGTCATTTCCAGTACTGAAACTATGAGACTCTGAGAGGTCAGGGAAGGGAGCCAGGAAGATGATGTCTATGAACAGCTACCAAGTGCCCGGGTGGAGCCAGAAAGGTGGCAGAGTGAGGACAGAGGGGGAGGGCTGTGCAGGTGGGAGGGGGCGTCTGCAAGGAGCTGCCAGTGGGCGAGCCCTGCAGGGAGGCCCTCTGGGTTCACATCAAAAGCAATGGACCTAGGAGTTAGTAGGCAGAAGTTAAGAGCCCAGCTGGGCTCCCGTGAGCCAGGTGATCCCTAATGAGCTGCTTTTCCCCTGAGTCTTGGTTTCTTCGGAAGGTGAGGGTGGGAGAATCAGGCAAGTCTGTAACACCCTGTGTGTATTTCCGAAATCCCCCAACCCTAACAAGTCTTTATCCACTTGACACTAACTCATTTGGTGGCACAATCTGACCTGAACAAATATGAGGTTACATATATGCTTTATGTATCCTTTTTAGTGCAAATACATATCTGTAGATATCTCCACACACATGTGGTTCTGTTTCATTTCAGAAGTGGCCATGTGTTTAACTGTGGGTGCCCTGGCAGACGCACTCAGTGTGTTAGGTAACGCATGTGTATGCATGTATGATCTTCCCAAAATCTGAGGAATTCTGGAATCCAAGTACATTTGTCCCCAGTGGTTTTGGATAAGGGGCTGAAGTCCTGTAATAATTCCTGACCTGCCCTTCAGGCCTGCAGTGAGGATTTCAAGAGCCACCAGGCATGAGCACCTGCTATAAGTCGTGACGCGTCCCCCACTACAAAGGACAACATTCCCCGAGCAATACTAGGGTCTCTGTACTAGTCTGCCAGGGCTGCCATGGTGAAGTACCACAGACTGGGGGCCTTAAACAACAAACATTTATTTTCTCATGACTCTGGAGGCTGGAAGTGTGAGATCAAGGTGTCAGCAGGGTTGGGTTCCTCTGAGGCCTCTCTCCTGGGCTTGCAGACGGCCGTCTTCTCTCTGCATCCTCACCTGGTCTCTCTATGTGTGTCTGTGTCCCAATCTCTTTTTATAGGGACACCAGTCAGATTGGGTTAGCCCACCCTGATGTCCTCATTTCAACTTAATTACCTCTTTAAAGACACTATCTCCAAATACATTCACATTCCTGTGGGGTTAGGAAGGTAACATGTGATTTTTAGGGGACATAACTCAGCCCATGGAGTCACCTTTTGCTGCAGTCAGTGCTGTTCTCTTGGCTGGGTGTCTAAACCCCTGGCCTTCTTCATTTTTCACGTGTTAACATACTTGATCCCGGCCGGGCCAGCGTCACCTTTCCAGCCTCCCAGCCATCGTGTGACTCCCCTACAGTGGAGCATCTGGAAATTGGGGGTGTCCATTGCAAGAGCACACTGAGGTCCTGACGAATGACCAGAAGTGCATCTGCTAACTGTGAAATTTCACCTGGCCCCGCCAGGCTGGTGTGAAACTGGTGACCAATCGGCCCACACCAAGCAGGGTTTCCCTTTGTCCATCCGGCCTCTGACAGGGGGAGGGCAGGAAGGAAAGCAGTAGCCTCTGGTCCCTGGTGCCCAGCGGCCTGGCGGAGGCCACTCAGTCTGTGCCGCAGTTTCAATGAAGGGCACAGCTGGCAGGAGGACGACCAAAGGGACGACAGTGTCGCTCCCCGACAGACCATCCCTCTGGGTTTACTGTCCTGTGTTTTCTGATGGGGCCACACTGGGGGTTGGCGGGCGGGGGCAGGCACCGTGTGTGTCTGTAATAAGACCAGCAGAGGGGTCTGTCCATCAACGAGTATCTGTCGGCCTCCTGAGGTCGCAGAGCTCGGGCCAGACTCTCAGGAGCCGCTCTGGCTGCAGCATTGTTAGTCGGGCAGGAGGAGGCCCGAGGTCCTTCCTCTGCCTCCATCTCTTTCCCTGGGCTTTGCTGGAGCTGCAGATGAACCTGGCACTGAGCCGGCGGTCCCCGCAACGCGCGTCCCGCAGTCTGGCACGGACGTGATCTCACGCAGCGCGGGACGCGTCCCCGAGTGTCAGCTGGCGCCCGCTCTCGCCTCCAGCGGGGCCCGCGGCCTCCTGTCACCAGGTGTTTCCGGTGCTACGTCCTCTCCGGGGGCACTTTGCCTTCTAACAGGGTCGGAACCCCGTGTTGCAGTGACTCGCACCGGAGCCTTCTGTGGCCTCTCGGGCGTCAGCGTGAGGTACACTGTCCCCGGCAGGGGTTTGCGGCCTGAGAACAGCGTTACGGGAGCTCACACAGGAGGCGCCGGGGCCATCACAGTGACATGGCTTCTCTTTTAAAAGTGTGAAACGCACGTGTGGCATTAAGGAAAGAGACAGCCTCAGTGACGCTGGGAGCATCGCGTTTCCCAGGCTGCTGGCAGCACAGCTGAGGGAGACAAGGGGGCGGGGGCACGGGCGGGGCAACAGCAGCCTTTGCTTTCTGTCCCTGCTTCTCCATGACAAAGAGTGTACCGGCCTCTTGTTCCACAAGTGATGCATCTTCCAGATGAAAGAGAATCCTCTAGGAATAGGCAGCTGGGTGCTACCAGCATGGGGGACAGGGAGGTCCCTGTCCCCGCACGGGACCCGGGTGGCAGGCCGCTTGTCCGCAACCAAGGCCCAACGGGGGCAAGGGCCACCGGCTCCAACGCACACGCTGGTGACCCGAATTCCCTCCGTGGGGGGGGGGCTTCGGAGCCCACAGACCTTCCCACGGGGGGGGACAGCCCCTCAGCCCACCCCTGCGCGGCCACCACGCCTGTCTTGGACTTTGAAAATGCTCCCCACGCATGGTGCACATGCCAAGTGACACACAGGGACGGCTCGGAGCATGTGCATGAGTGTGAGCCCGTGTGGTGTGTACATGAGTGTGGTGTGTGGTGTGTGTGATGTGTGGTGTATGAGTGTGTGTCATGACTATGGTGTGTGATGTGTGTAATGTGTGGTGTATGAGTGAGTGTGATGAGTGTGTTGTGTGGTGTGTGCAATGTGTGGTGTATGAGTGTGTGTGTATGAGTGTGATGTGTTGTGTGCAATGTGTGGTATCTGATGGAGTGTGATGAGTGTGGTGTGTGTTGTGTGTAATGTGTGATGTATGAGTGTGTGATGAGTATGATGTGTGGTGTGTTTGATGTGTGATGTATGAGTGTGTTTATGAGTGTGTTTTGTGGTGTGTGTGATGTGTGATGAGTGTGCTGTGTTGTGTGTGTAATGTGTGGAATGAGTGTGGTGTGTGGTGTGTGCAATGTGTGGTGTATGAGTGTGTGTATGAGTGTGTTTTGTGGTGTGCGTAATGTGTGGTGTATGAGTGTGTGTGATGAGTGTGGTGAGCAGTGTGTGTAATGTGTGGTATTTGAGTCTTGGTGATGACTGTGGTGTGTGGTGTGTGTAATGTGTGGTGTATGAGTGTGATGTGGATGTGTGTGATGTGGGGTGTGTGTAATGTGTGGTATATGAGTGTGTGATGAGTGTGGTGTGTGGTGTGTGTAATGTGTGGTGTATGAGTGTGTTTTGTGGTGTGTGTGATGAGTGTGGTGTGTGGTGTGAGAATGTGTGGTATATGAGTGTGTGTGTATGAGAGTGATGAGTGTGATGTGTGGTGTGTGTAACGTGTGGTGTATTAGAGTGTGTAAGTGTGGTGTGTGGTGTGTGATGAGTGTGATGTGTGGTGTATGAGTATGTGTGATGAGTGTGGCGTGTGGTGTGTGTGATGTGTGGTGTATCAGTCTGTGATGGGTGTGGTGTGTGGTGTGTGCCTGTGTATGAGTGTACTGTGTGGTGTGTGGAATGTGTGGAATGAGTGTGGTGTGTGGTGTGTGATGTGTGGTATATGAGTGTGTATGAGTGTGCTGTGTTGTGTGTTTGATGTGTGGTGTATGAGTGTGTGGTGAGTGTGATGTGTGGTGTGTGTGTTGTGCTGAGGGTGTGTGTTAGGCTAGAAATTTCTGGACCCTTCTGGCACGTTGATACAAGCCTCGAGTTTTCTCCCACGTTGTCTCATTTCATCCTGGCACAGCCTGTCCAGTGTGCGTTGTTGTCCCCATTTCACAGATGGAAACTGAGGCTTGCAGGGACTTCTGCATCCCCCAGAGTCCCACAGATGATCAACAGTCGGCAGTGCCGGCCCAGTCTGCTGATTCCCCAACCGCGATTCTTTCCCCAACGTGTGTCCCCCCCACAGCTGGCTCAGCTGACAGCGTGTAGAAAAGGTGTCCCACATCAGTCCACAGCTATCGCTGCCTTGGATGTGGGATTTGCCACCCGAGCCAGTAGGGGAGAGGGGACTGGGGTGTCCCGGGTTCCAGGGTCGCAGACCCCCCAGGAGGCAGAAGGAGCGAAGAGCACCCCCCACTCGCCACCCTCCTGCATGACGCCCAGGGCCGGTCACCGGCACTAGGTTTTGTTCCCCAGGCCCCAGTGCCATGGGAAGAAGAGGTTTTAAGTGAGAAAAAGAGCCCTCAGTCCAATAAAAAAAACTTCAGAAAAATGCTGATTTTAAACAGGGGTGTGTCCAAGCGCGTTACGTTTTGGGGTCACCGCGGGGCTCCTGAGAGCCTTGGTGACGCTGCCGGGAGCTGAGACGTCACAGGGGCGTGGGGTCCGGGGCGTCCCCGACACACAGCAAATACTCAAGTGGGACTTTCAGGCCCGCCCTTGGAGAACTTCCTCTGCGCCACTGCAGTTTGGAAGTTGCCTTCCCGCCTCTACTCTTGTCGCCTCTGCTGCCTGCACCATGTCGCCTCAGCAGCACTGCCGGTGGCCCGCGACTCTCGGAGGGCTCAGAGCCTTCTGGGGTCAAACAGCCAATCTAGGAAGGGGCAGCGTGGCGCTCCCGGGCCCCTCTGGCAGGTGCTGGCCCTGGTGGCTGGCAACAAGTGGAGGTGCCACTAGGCACCTGAGTCCTCCTCCTCTCAGGCCCTGCGCCTGTATGAACCCAGGTTGGAACAAGACCCCGGGGTCGGGGGCGGCAGAAGGCCAGCTCCGGGCGGCGACTAAAGGACGGTGTTTAGACCGAGAAGGCGGCACCATGCTGCGCCCCGTCACCTGCCTCCTCTGTGACAAGGACGGCCTTCTTCTGGGTAGTGCACGGCTGTGTTCAGTGGTATTTCAAGAAACATGTGGCCGCTCCGGGAAGAATCACACCTGGGACGTGCAGTCCCTGGTCAGGGGTAAGAAGGCGACAGAGGCTGCGCAGATCGTCACAGACATCTTGACCCCCGTGTCCAAGGAGAAGCTGGGGGACGAAAGCCAAGCGACCTTAAAGGAGCTGTCCCCATGGCCAAGCTCATGCCAGGGGCTGAAAACTCATCCGCCACCTGCGAAAACACAACATACCCTCTGCCGCCGCCACCAGCTCCGGGTCTACATCACTCGAGATGAAGACAAGCAGGCACAAGGAATTCTTTGGTTTGTTTTGTCACCTCGTTTTGGGAGATGACCAGGGAGTGAAGAGCGGGAAGCCGGAGTCCGACATATTCCTGGCTTGTGCCAAGAGGTTGTCCCCGCCTCCTCCTGTGGAGCAGGGCCTTGTCTTTGAAGATGCTCCCAACGAGCTGCAGGCGGCCCTGGCAGCCCGGATGCAGGCGGTCACGGCTCCAGACGGACCCCTGAGCCGCGACCTGACGGCAAAGGCCACGCTGGTGCTGGATTCCCTGCAGGACTTCCAGCCTGAGCTGTTCGGGCTGCCCCCCTACGGGTGAGGGAGGACATGTCCTGCACTCCCGCCCATGCCGGGCCACGCTGCTGGGCAGGCGGCAGCACCCAGACCGCAGCCTGCATATTGATCCCGGCCTGAAATTTGCCTTTTCTTCCTGTTGGCATGGCCCACTCCGTAAAGTGTTGATAGAACATGGCTTGGCAGTTGACAGAAAACAAAGTAGAGACACCCCAGAACAAAGGTGAAACTTGAATGACCATCTGAAAAATCGAGCTGGTGTAGCATGTGATAGACAAGCGAGTAGACATGCTTGCGTGTGTATACCAGTGTGCTAACATGCATGTAGGCATTATATATATATATGAAGGTATATATATATATATAGGTATATATATATGCATGCATGTATGTGTAGAATGTATACCTCTCCAAGACCAAATAAGTTATATTTGTGTTCATTTTGTTTTAGTTTTTCTGAACACTTGACTGGGAAATGTGAACTATGTATACATATGTGTATATGTTTTTGTGTATATATGTGTACACATATATGCTATTTTTTATATATTGTACCCTGTTTCGCTTTCCTCTGTATTGATAATTAACATGCAGGAACAACTGACGCAGTGAGATGTTAATTCTGTCTGGTTGTAATCTGAGTGGGAAAGCCATGTTTTTGATGAGTATAAGAAGTAATTGTCCTTATTAGTTACTATTAAAATTCTTTTTGTGACCTCAAAAAAAAGAAAGAAAGAAAGAATGGTGTTCATCCACAGTCCACAGGAGATCCTCCTGGAGGACGCCCAGGGGTTGAAGTTCTGAGGACCAGAAAAATGTTCTTCGCTGCTGTCAAAGTAGCCCTATTTTTAGCCTCCTTTGGTGTGGCCTGAGAAAACACAGATTATGAAAAATGCATTTTACTCCATGCAACACAGTGGTAGCTAAGGCCTACGACTGGGAATCTACTAGAAGCCATGGCTCTTTCAGGCAGAAGCATTTTAAAATTTGTCTTTGTATCTTCAAGGCCTGTAACAGGCCCTAGTATACAGGAGGTGCATAATACATGGCGAGCAGAGGGAGGCAGGAAGTGTGTCCTGGCTGGCAGGAACAGTGCTGTCGTCGACACTGTCAACAGTCTCCTGAGCAGGGAAGCCTGTCTGGAGCAGAGTCCCCTGTGTCTCCCGGGGTGCTTCTCCCTCTGCCCTCAACCGAGGGGTGGCCCCAGGGGGCAATAAGTGTGCTCCAGTGTGGGCACGTCCGTGCGGAGAAGCGTTCTCCTCTTTCTCATTTGGAGAGAGAAGAGGCGGGTTCGGAAATGAGCTTAGACAGAAAGAGGAGCAGCACTTGCCTGCCAGGAGTTTGCAACCAGGGACAGGAAGATCATGATGTACATAGAGATGGGGTCTTGCTACATTGCCCAGGCTGGACTCAAGCTCCTGGGTGCAAGCAATCCTCCCACCTCAGCCTCCCTCCCGAGTGGCCGTAGCAGGTTTAGACCATCGCCAGGCCCAGAAGGCAGCAGCGCGGGGCAGCCCTGCAGCAGGAGGCCAGCAGCCTCCTGCAGACACAGCTCCTCCAGTCTCCTCAGAACCAGGAGCCAGGGGCCACTGCCTCTCTTCCCACCCCATGTCACTCCCTTGTCTACCTGGACTTCCTTGTCCTGGGGGATGTCATCCACTGTCAGGTCCCTGGGAAGACAACAGCTCTTCTCCTGGTTCCAGATAAGCAGCATGTGGCCCTGCAGACAGCAGGCACACACGGCAGGAGGAGAGGGGGACTCGAGGGAGGCAGTGGGAGGGACACAGACCCCACACCAGACAACGGGCTTAAACTGGGACTCCACAGCGTCCCACTGGTGTGACCTTGGGCAGGTTACTGAAGTTGCAAAGCTGCCATTTCCACGTCTGTAGATGGGGATTTAGAACATATTTAACGGCTTTTCTCAGGGGTGAATGAGAACGTGCGCAAGACACACTCAGTGAAGGCCGGACCCCTTTGGTGTGAAGGCTGTCACATGGCTGTCCAAACCGTGTGCCCCTGCAGACTGCCGACACACAAGTCAGCCGGGTGGAGACGCTTTCACAGCCAGTCTCCCTACCCCCGTCCCCGGTGGCTTCGCCTTGTCTGAGACGCCAGCGCTTGAGCGGAAAAGTCGGTGATGGACACGAACCCAGGAACCACGCGTTCGGCCCTGCTCCCAGGGAGGGCTGACGAGTCACTAGAGCCTCGGCAAACCACTCACCTCACCTGCAGAATGAGGACCAGCGCGTCCCCACTCAGCTGAGCTTGTCTATACAAAGATGTTTCTGAGAGACGCCGTAGACCCGTGACCCAGAGCAGCTCAGAGGTGGTGAATAATAGCTCTTCAAGTCTGCAATAAAAAATGGCCTCCAGGCCGGGCGCGGTGGCTCACGCCTGTAATCCCGGCACTCTGGGAGGCCGAGGCGGGTGGATCGCTCAAGGTCAGGAGTTCAAGACCAGCCTCAGCAAGAGCGAGACCCCCGTCTCTACTAAAAAAAAAAAACAAGAAAGGAATTATCTGGCCAACTAAAAATATATAGAGAAAAAATTAGCCGGGCATGGTGGCACATGCCTGTAGTCCCAGCTACTCGGGAGGCTGAGGCAGGAGGATCACTTGAGCCCAGCAGTTTGCAGTTGCAGTGAGCTAGGCTGACACCACTGCACTCTAGCCCGGGCAACAGAGCGAGACTCTGTCTCAAAAAAAAAAAAAAAAAAAAAAATGGCCTCCAATAAAACTGCATTGCAAAAAATGGGAAAGAAACAGAATGGGAAGAGTAAAAAGGTTGAAGAGGCAGAGCCTGAAGAATTTGTGGTGGAAAAAGTATTGGATCGATGTGTAGTAAATGGGAAAGTGGAGTATTTCCTGAAGTGGAAGGGATTTACAGATGCTGACAACACTTGGGAACCTGAAGAAAATTTGGATTGTCCAGAGTTAATTGAAGCATTTCTTTTATATATATATATATTAAGAAATAACTTTATTTTTTGTGTGTCAATCTCGTGATTGAAAAGACATGTTGCTCTCAAATAGACAAGAGGCATAATTTGAAACAAAATTCTTTCTGAAAATTTAGCTTATGAACTCATTACACTGCAAATCAGAGAAGGATCAACAAAAAGCTGCAGCCAACATTTAAAACTGGTAAAACACTCTATCCTAGGCTTAGTAGCAGAAATTTTGAAGCTTTATCAAAAGCACATCAGCCACAGAATAGCAACAATAGAGGCATTAACTGTTGTGCCTTCAACTTAAGAAAAGCATTTAAAATATCGTCCCATTTCCTATAAAAAAGTCATTTCCCAGAAAAGAATTTATTTATTTAATCAAAAGACTGTTAGAACTGGAACACTCTTCTTCCACTTCAGTCTAGGTTTGCCTTTAATCAACATCTCTAGCTAATACTTTGACAGAATTTGGCTTCTCAGAAGTCTGTCGTTTAAGCACAGTGTGGAATGGGAAAAAGTGTGTATACGAGGAAACTAGAAGAGTACAAAAAATAGTCACTTCTGAAACTCACTGGTGCTCAAGACATCAGAGGCCCTCTATTAAAGTGGGTCTCATAGGCCTGAGAGCTTTGTGCTTGAGGAAATACTACTTAGAGGTAGCTCTGGTTCTGGTTTATATTTAATTACAATTTGCTATATCCTGTCACAGGAAAGTTCTAATATTTTCAGCAAAGTAAAAGCACTCTAAACTTCCTCCTTACCCACCCTATAGCTTCCCCATAGAGAAGGGTAAGAAAAAGCTTAATGTGACTCCACATAAAATAGCAGCTAATTCAGCAATTCATACCTTATAGTTGGCAGGACTAGGAAAGGCAGACTGGTGCCCCAAGCTCTAGGAGCTGGACCTACAGAAGTGTGGAGGTCTGGTGTGCTCACAGCACTCAGGAAAAGGAGGAGAGGGGACTGATTAGGGTGCACATATGGAGAAGTTCTTTTATGCATTTCATGGCACATTCTGCCACAGCAACAAAACAACCAAATCAGGAAGAAATTTGACTGTACTCTTAGATTTCAAAGTCTGTGCCCCTCATCCACTCCCTACCTATACTTCATGCAAGAAAGAATGATCACTATTATCTATTTGAATATAGGGCCTAACAAGAGGTGGGCCAGTATGGGCACAAACACTGTGTTCTATAACAAAACACTTTTTGAAAAGATTTATATAACTTTAAATATGAAAATGAATGCTTCACCTCTACATAGGTATTGTTGTATAGTCTTGCACCCATATGAATATGGTCATGTTTGAAAGAGAACTCAAGCACACACACTGAATCCAAAAGGCGGTTTTACGGGAGATGCGAGTCGCTAATAACTTTACCCAGAGCATCAACCATGCCATTCTGAGCCTCTCTCCTTGAGTCAATACTCTGAATGTCAAACTGAAAGGGAAGGAATCAAATATTCAGACCAAATTAATTAGGTGCCACAAACTTTAGCACTCAGGGTATCATTTCAATGATACTGAAAAAATACCTACTGCCTAAAGTATTCATTTTTAAGAAGTTAATAAACTGAAAATTTCAAAGGAGAAAGTGGTTATGAGAACCTTCCTCCCACTCCCTCTTCCAATAAATCATTAAATACACTGGGCAACATTATACTGTCATTTTTATCATAACAATATTAATAATTTCCATCATCCTGAATATTACTTTATAAAGGTATATATTTCAAAAGGCTTTAAAAACATTTTTCAACCCAGCATTTGAGAATAAAGCATTAAAAGAGTTTTTTATATAGTAACACATACATGTGATAAGTGTATGAATTTACAACCATACATGATATATGTATATATATTTATATAAAAAACAAACTTGGCCAGAAGTTAAGGCTACCTACAAAGTTGTCCAAGTAAATTATGCTTGTCAAAACAATTACAAAATTAAAATCGCACATGCATTTTTAAATCATCTAAACCACTGACAAAATAAGGTTCAGCATCTAAAGTTTTCAAATTAACTGCAAGAAAGTGCTACAGACATTTACATTTTCTTAGTATAAGTCATTGTTCCCACAAAGTTGCATTTAAGTTTTTCACCAGCCTCAAAAGTAATACAACTAAAAACAAACTTTTACAATTTACTACCTAGCACTCTTAAGAGAGAATAGGTTGTAAATGGCAGGCAACAAGCATCATTTACAAGTGTGCTGTCTCACACACCAAAGTCCAGTTCGTAATACTGTTTGACCTGACACATGGTTGAAATTCTAAGCCTCAAAAGGGACTGAGAATGAACTTTTCATTAATAATTACACATATCAGGAACCACATGATAAAGGTTTCAGGCTTTTCCCATTCAAAGTAAATAATTTAAATATGAAACAAAATAACACCAAAATGTAAGTTGCCTCATTTAAAAACAATGAAAAGTCATTCCTGACATTTGCCTAAATATTTAAATCCTTTAAAAAGAGTATTCTGAACAAATGCCTTTTAAGATTAATTTCAGAAAATATATTTATAAATATAACTCAGAGCCTGCAAGCCTATCATAGAGTTTTAAAGGAACAGAATTCACTAAGATGGAGGGAAGTCATTTAACTCATGTATTATTTTAGAAAATAAACTGAGATGGCTAAATCTATCTTACTTTTAGTTTGGTGTTTTACATTTCCAATTTGCACATTTAAAAGCTACTTTTATTTATTTTTTTTTTATCTTCCAAACTTTGTACGACATACATTTTAGGATGAAAATTTCCATCAAATGGTACCAGGAGCAAGACTTTTAACACAATAATGTTTCATGCTAAGGATGTTATGTCTCTGTTGATCAAAAAGAAAATCCTATTTTAGACTTGATTGAAATTTAGTGTTTTAGGCACTATCTTAATAAAACTAGCACCCTCAATTATTAGCTCATGCCTAAATAGGTTACTTTCAACAAATTACTGAAAGTTTCTCTTTTAAAAGAGTTTGTTCCTATTTAAAGGTAAAATATATTTATTCACTGAATCAACAGAACATTTTGAGCATCTCATAGCTTTTTTATGAGAGCTGATTCACCAAAAGAAAATCATTTCAATCCTCTACAGCAGAGCTTCAGCTATAGAATTTAGGCATCACTGAGAAGTTAGGGCAGGTAAAAAGACATTTATTAATACTTAGTGACATAACAGTTTTTTTAAATAACTTTAAACATTATTTCTCTTAATAAATTTTCATGTAATAGTGTCTAAAGAATACAATTTTTAAGATTAATTTATAAAATCACCTTAGGGAATTACTGCAAGATGCTACTTTGCCAACATGGTCCAGCATCTGTCTTAGTTTGTTTTCCCTTCATCTTTGCTTTAAAAAAAAAAAAAAACCCAAAACTAAAAACAAAAAAACACCTAGAAGGTGAGGCAGGTGATTGTCTTCATGAGCTATTTGATATAGACTGTGGCAGAAGATGAAGAGAATAGAATGACATATTTAAAAAGCCAACTCAAGCACATAATGCTTCCCATGTTATGATCCAGTGGAATGCAAGCTAGAAATAGGATAGAATTTAGAAATATGGCTCTGTGTTGATGGGTTAAAGCATTCAGACTCCCCAGTCCTTTTAAAGAACACTTCCTGTTCCTGGAGTTTCCTGGCAAACTTTTCTTCCAGTGTCTTTTTCCTAGGTCTCAATTTCTCTCTCCACTCCTTTAATTCTTGGCTATGTTCCTCTTCTAACTCCTTTAGTTTCTGTGTCTCATCCTCAACCAACAGGTGGCATTTTTCATTCTGCAGCTGATGCAGTTCTCGAACATTGGCTTCACACTGCAACTGAAGATCCCGTATTTGATTTTCATGTTTCTGATGCTGAGCCATTCTCTCATTTTTCTGCCTCTTTTCTTCTTGTGCAGCAAACTGTTTAATTTTGTCACAGTCTTGATCTGGCATAGCTGTTAATTCTCAAACTTTTCTTAAACATGGCCATTCGAGTCTTAGCTTCACTGCATTGAATCTTGGGTAATATTGTTCTTTCTTGAGTCTGCCTGTTTTTCAATTCCTCAAATAAGTCATTGATTGTAATGCTCCATTTGTTCTGTTTCCTTCTCATGGCGCTTAAGTAGCTGATGTCTTTGTATGAAATATTGATCTTTAAGTTGCTGTTTGAGCAGTTGGTGTTTTTCTTGTAAGTGTCGTTCTTCAAGCTCCCAAATTGCAGCTTCTCGAGCTCTCATGAGCTGTTGCTTGTTATTCGGGCACTTGCTCTCAATATTGGCCAACTCTGCCTTCTGTTGTTGGATGATCTTTTTCAGAGAGCCATCTAATTCTTGTTGTTGCTTCTGAACAAACTCTTGTTCCTGAGCATGCTGGCTTTGTGCAAGTTCCTCTTTCCTGCATTTCATGAGCTCTTTTCTCAGCTCTTTGGGTGCTTTCTCCACTTCATTTATAACCTCCTTCTTTCGGTTCTTTAGTATGTTCTGAAATTTGGACAGCTCTTTCTCTTGTTCTCCTTTGATGTGTTTGGTTTCATCCTGCAAGCGATTTGTGTGTTCTTGTTCCAGACATTCAATAGTCTGTTTCTGCTGGTTTTCTAGCTTCTCGATTTCCTGGTCATATGTCGCTTTTTACTCATCATTTCCTGCTCAAAGCGCCGGAAAATTTGTTCTTGTTGTTGCTACAGTTTACTATTAAGCTGTTGTTGGGCTCGTTGCTCTTCTTTTTGAAGAAATCTTAATTCCTGAAGTTCCTAACATCTAAGAAACCCCAATTCTTCAGTTTTGGAATCACTATCTGTAACTATCTTTGACGTTGTTACACTCACTTCTATACCATCAACCATAAATTTGTGTGTTTTCTTCAATGTTTTCTTTTGTCTTCTTGTTTCTTGTAAAGATATTGATCCACTGTCTTTAGTTTTACTGAGGAAGCTAGAGATGGATAAATTCAAGTCAATGCTGCTGTTATCAGCAGTAGAACCAGTGCCTGAATCAGCATCATGTTCCTTTTGATTCTCAGATTCTGGAAGCAGCATGGTTTCATTTTTTGACAAAGCACCTATTTCTCCTTTATTTTCTGCATCTCCAGAGTTGATATTAATACTGGGTATTAGAACAGGCTGAGGTTCACTGGGCTGTGAAACTGCAATAACCTGAGGTTCTGTTTTAATCGGCACTTCACATGGCATTTCTTTTTTCTCTGTATCTATCTGAGTAGTGGCTTTATGAGCATCCTGAGTTTCACCTCCTAAAGCCTTTTGGTCAGCATCAATCACTACATTTCCAACCTCTATTTTTTCTGTGCTACTTGATTCAGTAATTTCTTCAACCTCATTTGTCCCTAGTTCTTCACTGGTCTCCAATATGTTCTCTGAACTGTTTATTAATTGTTCCTTATTTTTACCTTCTACAGATTTTTGATCTATCTCATTAGTTTCAACTATTTCTTTAATAGAAACTTCCTTAGTACCACCAGCCTCAGGACCCTCCTCAGGCTTGCTTATTAATTTCTGGTCTACTTCAATCACTTCTTCCCCATCATTACTCTGAGTATCCTCAGCACTGTTTTCAACAACCTTCTGAACATCTACTGCCTCGTTTATTTCTACCACATTACTTGTATCACTGATCACATCTTTTTGAGTTTTGTCATCTTTTCCCAATTTCTCTTGGCTGTCTTCCTTTTTAAGCCCAACTTCACTATCAATTGCTTGAATATCTGCCTCTTTTTCTCCAGTCTCTTGAGTAACTGAATCTATTGTTTGAATAACAGTATCTTTAATTTCTTCAGATTTTATAAGCCTATTTTCAAATGTCTGTTTCTCTTCCTGATCCCTTTCTTCCTCAGATTTTAGATTATCTTCAATGTTTGTTTCTAAAGTTATCACTGCATTATTCTCTTTTCCTTCACTGACTGAATTAATGTTCACAGTTTCTTGGTTTTCTGTATCAGGTAGATTTTCAGACTCAGGTCTCTTCTCTCTCCCATTCTCTTTGATTACTGTTGTTCTATTATGGAGTTCAGCCATAGCTTCTAAATGAGCATCGTCAACAAGTTCATTAATTCTATCCATAGCCTTTTCAGGTTCATCAGTGGTAGGTTTTTCAATAAGAAATTTGTTGTTGAATTTATCTTCAGAAGTATTACGTTCTGTCTTTTCTGAGACAGATTCCAAAATACAAGCATTTTGAGAAAGTTTGTCTTCTTCAGAGGTGGCAATACTAAGATCAGAGGAGGCATGCTTATCTGAAGGTATTGGCAGAGAATTTTCTGCTTCCTCATCATCATCTTCCTCTTTACAATCTTCAACTTCTGTTACTTCAGCCTTTGCCTCTGCAATCAATTCTCAGATTGGTTTATTGGAACCAACAGTAACAAAGGGATGCTGCAGTAGCTGAGATGTATTCCACCTAGCACCCACATTCTTTTCCAAGCATTTCTTTAGAAAGTCCTTAAAATTTGAAGACCATTTTGATGGCTGTGTTCAGTAGGGGGCTCAGATTTTGCTATTTTTAGCAGCACTCGCATTGGATTTAATTCATGATGAGGTGGTTCTATCTCAGTCATTTCTATTAAAGTAATACCCAGGGACCAAACATCAGCTTTGTAGTCATAGGGTCTGTCCTTAGATGTTTCACACAGGACTACTTCAGGAGTCATCCAATATTGTGTGCCAATAAAGGAATCTCTTCTTTGAATTGTCCTCGTGTTTTTAGCTGATACTCCAAAATCCGCCAATTTAATATCTCCATCTAAAGTAAAAAGAATGTTGCCAGCCTTTAGATCTCTATGGATGATTTTATTATCATGTAAGTAGTTCAATGCCTCTAAAGTCTGTTTGCAAACTACTTGTATTTGGGACTCAGTTAATGGTCTCTCAAGTTCAAGCATCACAGCATCTACTTCTCCACCTGCACAAAATTCAATAAGGATCCAAAGATTATTCTCATGATAGAAGGCATCTAGAAGCTTGACTATATTTGGTTGATCACAAGATGCCAATATATCAATCTCAACCACGTAGTCTTCAAGTTCTTCTTCAGATTTGGTGTCAATCACCTTTGCAGCAGCTAAAACACTGGTCTCGTTATTCTGGGCCTTGTACACTTTCCCAAAAGCTCCATCACCCAATTCTCCTATAATCTCCCTAAACTCCTCGGGGTGCAGGTCCCTCTTCACATGTTCGTACTGCCTCTTCTTCTCGCTCCCCAACTTGAAGATCTTACGGAAATTGAAGAAGGACATTTTTCCTTCCAACACAGAGTTCCTTGCACTTAACGGCTAAAAACAATAAAGGGCAAAGTTTCTCCTCCCTCCTCTCCTGTACGCAGCCAGCGTGGGGTCTCCCGGCTCCCGCAGCTCCGGCAGGCCATCCCCTAGAAGGTGGGGGGCCGCGCGTGTGGGTGCCTTGGCCCTGGCCCACCTTCTGAGGGGCAGCACCTGCCTGGCCCGAGGGTCCAAGCTGTCCAGACGCCCGAGTCGCCGCGGCTTAGGCCCGTGTCACGGTGAGTCTCCCTGAAGCATTTCTTAATTCTCAAAGAGCTGGTAAAGAAAAAGATGGTACAAAAAGAAAATCTTTATCTGACAGTGAATCTGACGATAGCAAATCAAAGAAAAAAAGAGATGGTGCTGACAAACCAAGAGGCTTTGCCAGAGGTCTTGATCCTGAAAGAATAATTGGTGCCACAGATAGCAGTGGAGAATTAATGTTTCTTATGAAATGGAAAGATTCAGATGAGGCAGATTTGGTGCTGGCAAAAGAAGGAAATATGAAGTGTCCTCCAATTGTAATTGCTTTTTATGAAGAGAGACTAACTTGGCATTCTTGTCCAGAAGATGAAGCTCAATAATTGTTTGCATTGTTTATATATATATATATATATATATATATATATATATATATATATATATATATATATAATACACACACACACGATCTGGGTCTTGGTTTTTGATTTACTAATGTGAAGAAATAACTACATCTAATAAATCAAGTTTGATACATTTGTTTTGAAAGTAGTATTGAGAGAATTGTTGGGGGGGTGCATCAATAACACTGGTTACTTTGAACAAATAAAAGCTTTCAGTAGTTGCTTCCTTTATCAGAAAAGAACATATGATACCATGGTATATTATTTCCTCTGCACTAGAGAACAGCTTTTCTAAATGCTAGGGGAAATTTCCATAGCCATTTTTCAGTCAGAACTTGTGTTTAACTCATGCCTAAGGACCATTCTGGGTTTTTTAAATTTGTTTTTGTGTGTGTACACGTAAAATGCATATGTAAATGATTCTCTTTATTTTTAAAGATTCACCAAAACAAAAATCATGGGTAAGCCCATGTGTCTGTCGATGCTATCCTTCTGAGCAACCTAAGAACTGAAAATTTTCCTGAAGCTGTAACATTTCAAACTAAATAGTTGGTTAATAATTAATTGGATAATTTAAAGGCAGCCATATTAGAATCTACATGTATATTCATATAAATGCAACATTGTGTTTGCAAAATTCCTAAAAGGAAAAGCTTTATCACTACCAAAAATCTCCCCACCCAGATGAGGAAACTAGACAAATTCTGGTGTGTTCTAATATAGTAAACAAGACTTAGTTAAATGAACATTAAAGATTCCCCTAGTGAGCAATTCTTTTACAAAAACTTGAAATCCCTGTGCTGCATTGACTAAAAGTTCATGATTAATGGAATAGCTGAGGCTTGGCCCATGGAAACTTATTCAGATGGTTAGACATGTTGGCAGTTTCAGACCTGCTGACATAAATGAGTAAACAAACTTTTTGTAATCTAAACTATTGACCTGCATGTTTTTTTCTTACCCCAACTTATTTCTTACATGTAGGCTCAATCTTTTCAGTATTTGGGTTACTGGTTCTGCAGAAGCCAGGAAAAACAGCCTTGTAGTAATCAGAATGGTATCCAACTGTATACTGTTTATTGTAAACACTGGTGAACAGCGGTCAATAAATATTTTTATATTCCTAAAAAAAAAAAATGTTTCTTAACTGTAAACCTCTGGACAGCTGTAATAACCTAAGACTGACACTAGCTCAGGGTCTCTCCCCTGCAGGTTCCATGCCCTGCGACTGCCCGTGTTTACCGGACCGAGACAGCCTTCGCCTCGCAGGAGGAAGCAGGGCCCAACCTCTGCATCGTGTGAGGTCTCTCTGTGGCAGGCTGTCTGCTGCCTTTCATCTTGTACATTCTGTTAAGAGAACATATTTTTAAAAATAAAATCAATCTTTTCAGGTGGTAGTGAGTGATTTGTGGGGCTCTCAGAAACTAACTTCTTCTCCTTATGAGCACTGAATGAAGCCGAAAGAAATAAACTTTTGCTCTCCAGAAGTTGTCATCCTTTGTTTGAGCTGGCCACCCTTCTATTTTCAGGGCTCCTGACAGGGTCTCCAGGAGGTGACCCAGGACGAGAAGGGTCTGAGGAGCTAGTGGTTCCCGAGGGTTTGCTTGAGCGATGCATGGTAACAGATGGGGCTTTGCTGAAGACTAACCCACGTTCTGGGGGGAGCCTTCCTCCTCTGGTTCTCCTCATCAGAATTCATTCCTTCTTCTACAGGAGCCCACAGACCTTATTTTTAACTTTTTTTTTTTTTTTTGAGACAGGGTCTCACTCTGTCACCCAGGCTAAGGTGCTGTGGTTCCATCATAGCTCACAGCAGCCTCACACTCCTTTGCTCAAGCAATCCTCCTGCCACAGCCTCCCGAGTAGCTGGGACTACAGATGTGAGCCACTGCATCCGGCCCGTCTGTCTTTTGATTCACCTTTTTGGTCAGTTTGGGCCCCTGACAACTCTAGCATGGTCTGGTCTTGTCACCGCACCTGCGGGATCTGGTCACCGCAGACTCAGCGGTCAGGGAGCGTGGGCTCCTGCGACTCTCTGTGGCCCGGGGCAAGTCACCCGCCTTCTCCAGGTCTCCGTCTCCTCACCCACCTCTCAAGTGAAAACAGAACCAGTTGCTGCTCCACTGCTGCCGTGCGAAGGGCATGAGCTGGTGCAGGCGATGTAGCTAGAAAAGTCTGGAACACAGGGCCCCTCAGTGCGTGCCGACGGCATCCGCAGCGCAAGGCGCGAGCCTCGGGCGCTGCCCAGGCGGCCGAGCCTGGCCGACAGCAGTGTGACCAGGGCCTGCCCCGCCGGCCAGCGAGCACCCCGCCCTCCTGCAGCCGCCCAGCCCCCCGGGGAGGAGAAGGGCCTCCTGTCCGGTCCTGCCCGCGCTGCTCCCGCTGCTCTGATGGCCCTGGCAGCAGCAGCCCACAGGTCCTCAGGGCAGGAGATTCCAGTCCTCGGCTTCTCCCGCTGCCGTTGCGTCCCCTGACTCTTCCTGGCAGCGTGCCCCGGCTCAGCCTTGGGCCCACCTTCCCACCCCTCGCCGGCCCTGGCCCCACGCCGGGGCTGCGGGCCTCTCTGCTCCTCCTTTGACTTCCCAGGATCTGCTGTCCCGATCCTGTCCCCACAACCCGCTCCACCCTCCTGGCACTGGCTGTGCCCTGGTGGAGGAGCCGTGGCCCCAGGACACTTGGCTCCACCGAGCCCGCCATCCAGACCCAGCGCTGCCAGAAAGGGCGGCGGCATCACCCCCTCCAGGGAGCCCCCCAGGCCTGGAGGAAAAGCTGCCGCTCTGAGAGGCCCGGGAGGTTGTGGAGTCGGCAGGGGCAGCCCAGGAGCTCCCGGTCCCCACAGGGCACGTGCTGCGAGGGAGGCCAGCGTCCTTCCCTCCGGCCTGTGGGCCGGCTCCACCCCCGGCCCCTGCCTGTGCAGGGCTTCGCGTCTTTGGGCCTTTCTCTCCTTCCTGCCGTGTGGGGTGAAGGCCCAGGAAGGTCGCAGGACACAGGCCCCGGGGCTAGGAGCAGCCACCAGTGTGGATGTGTGCACACTAAGGCATCGCCACACGGCCCAGAAACATCCAGGCTGGACTCACTTGCGTCCCCTGGGATGCACCAGGTGCAGGCAGGGGACACCCCGCACGTGACGGGGAAGCAACTGCTACAAACCCCTGCTGGGCGGGCCGTGGGTGACAGCTCGCTGCCGCAGTCCTGCCCTGCCTTCCCTGGCTGGTCCCCTGGGATCCTGGGGAAAGAAACCGCAAGGAGGTTTGTAATAACTTCCGACAGCTGTGTGTGGTGACAGGCAGGTAACTTCTCAGCGACTGGCTGTCTCCTGGCCGTGGCTAAAACCCAGCACTCTCAGCGGGCGCCGCCTCCCCCATCCGAAAAGAATGGTTTCCGCTTCCCCATGAGACAAACATCTTTAAACATTTCTCCTTTGATGTCGGTACACTAGTCCCAAGTAATCCCCCTCCACCCCGGCCAGCCGCAGAGGAAGAGGCTGCTGTCACCTGAAGCGGGGGCGGCCGGGACGCTGCTCACTTGTACAGAAAGAGCCGGTTCTGCGCAGCCTCCGCGGTGGCTCTGGGGAACCTCGCGCTGCTCTTACTTTTAAACTCCAAAGTCCATCTTGGAGCTAAAGCCCTCTTTCCCCATGAGATGCCGAGGGTCGTGCATGGTGTGAAGGGACAGTGTGGATCTTGGACAATGACTCGTAACCCCAGAGGCAGCAGCAACGCTCGGAGCTGCCCGCCCAGGCACGCAAAGCGCTGGGAGGTCCCTTTAGCTCTGAGCGCGGGGACTGAGCCGCCCCCTCCCGCAGCGCCACCGCAGCTCAGCCTGGGCTTCATCATTCTGTTTGTTTTTCCCACAAGCACTCCACTTTCCGATCCACTTGGGTTTGCTAGTGATACTGTTTAAGGGGAACCAAAAAAAATGTGGGGAAAAAGCTTTAACAATCAAATAAAGGCGTTAATATGAATCCTAAATGCTCACTGTATTACTCTTTGCCTAACGTACACATAAAAGATGGAAGGCAAAACAGTAAGACGGAATCTTTAAAACTTGAAATAGAAAGGTCATCCTCTACAAAGCTCATTTGGGCTGAGCTGCTGCGAAACTTCCTTCTGAGGGTCAACGCTAGCGGGGACTAAAGTTCCCCCCAGCACCGCCTTTCTGTTGCCCTTCTCCCTCTGGACCCCATCACAGGGGCCTTCGGTTCCCTCATCTGCTCCTCCCCTTGTCCCTGTCCCTGACGCTGGGCGGGAGGGTCCTGGCTGCAGGCACAGCAGCAGCAGATGCTGGGACACTGAGTCCTACAGGCTGCCCTCCCACCTCTCTGCTGCCTTCTCTGTCACACAGCCAAGAACTCCTGTCCCCAAGTCCCCTGTGAGTTATCATTTCTCATGATCCAGACACCATGGGGACTCTTCTTCTGGAAGCATCTGATACATCAGAGAGAGGCTTTCAAACTTCTCTGCTCATGGCCCACAGTAAAAGTGCATTTTCTATTGCAGCTAAGTGTTCTCTCTCTTTCTCTCTCTCTCTCTCTCTCATCTAAAGCAGGTTTCAGGAAGCAATACTTCCTTTCGCTACATGCAAAGCCTCCTGTTACTTTCTATTCTACCCTCCCACGGGGCACCAACCCCCACAGCTCAACAATGCTGGCTGAAATCCACTAAACTGATTTCCCAGTCCCCCAGCGGTTTATGGCCAGCAGTCTGGAAAGCACCGGCCGAGACACTAACGACAGGGCGTCAAGGGCCCTCGCCACGGGGCAGGGAGGAAGGAAGGCTTCCTAGCTCTTATTCCCACAGACGGGCTCCTCCTGCCCTTTGCCCCACCTGCCACCTGCCACTTGCCAGTAAATAGCAGTTTAACACCCTGAAGCGCCTTTCATGCAAGGACTCACTGGATTAGGAGGAGCTAGCGGGTGCCTAAAGCAGATTAAGGGGAGACAAACAAAGCTTTGGGGTTTATCTTCAGCTTTCCTGTTTCCAAGAGCTCCGCTCTCTTCCTGTGCTCAGTCCCAAGCATCAAAGGGAGGGACAGAAGGGAGGGAGGGAGAGAAGGAAAAGGAGGGAACCCTGCCACCCCCCTCACCTGCTGAGGCCAACCAACACTAGATGGTCCCCTCCACCCCTAGCCCCACTCATCCTAAGGTGAGCGTGGCCTTCCTGCCGGGGCTAAGACAACTTCTTTTTCTCCCTTCCTCTGTCCCTGCCCCAGCCCCTCCATCCCTCCCTCCCTTCTCTCTCCCCTTCCTCTCTCCATCCCTTTCTCCCCTCCTCCATCCGACCGTCCAGTGTCCAGTCCTGGACACCTTGGGGAGGTTCCTTCCCTTCCCGGATCCCTGTGGGGCTGGGGCTGGAAGACGCAGATGGGTCGGGCAAGCAGCCGCCCTGGTGGCCGGGCCTCAGCTTCAGCCGGAAGGTGGTGCCCCCAACACAGAGCTGCCCTCTGTGCCTGGCTCAGCTGTCTTCGCCCTTGTGCTAATGGTTCGCACACCTCTGTGTCTCCTTTGGTTTTCAGGCCACAACACTAAATGTGACCCCGACAGCCCTCGGGCTCCCTGTCTCACAAGGCCAGGCTGGGGGGAAAGAGGAGCTCCCTGTCAAGAGTCTCCTCCTTTCACCCCTTCCCTGTCTGGGAGTTCTTCCATCAGCTCTTACATCTGACGCTCATTGTCAACAGATCCCACGTTGTGTACAGGCACCGAAGGGACAGATGACTGGAAGAGCAGAGCCCATCTGGCCGACTTTCCCTCCTTCACTGCATCTCTCTCGGGATTCTCTACATTTCGTGTTTGAAAAGGAGGGCCCTGGGCACTGTCCCTGGTCACAGTGGAAGCTTCGTTGACCCGGAAAGACACCAAGCTCTGTCTTCTCTGCAGCCCTGCTGCTGACTGGACGGCAGATCCCAGGAAGGGAACACGGGAGCCAAGGCCAGCAGGAGAGTGAGGCTGGGTGGGAAGACCTGCTCCGAGGGAGGCTGTGAGGGTTCTGGAAGGAGCTCACCAAACCGTGAGCTCCTCAGGAGAAATAATGAGGTCAGGTCTAGAGATTCTTAGTGTGGGAGGTAGAAAGGGGGTGGGTTGGGGTGGGGGCGAGGTGGGCATTTCTCTGCCATTTTAGGCAAAGAAGAAGAATTATTCACCCCCCCTTCTCCCCCTCCCTAGCCTATATGTGTGCACAAGCACACACACACAAACGGGTAAAAAATAGTAATCCACCAGACTGGTAAACTAGCTGTGGAAAATTTAAAATGGTTTTGGGTAAAGTTTCCAAGGAAAGGAGGAGTATGGCTACACAGCAGGCTTTCTCCAGAAGGATTCTGGGCCTGTTTACAATTGCCGTCCTTCAGCTTCTCCACAGAAACACCAAAATGGCGTCTGGGCACCCACACTGGCGTGTCCACGTGGGTCGCTGCTGTGCACACAGCAGCCCACCCAGGGGGTTTGTGTTTACTCTGCCGCACGCCACAATGGTCTGAGGAGGCTTTCAGCCAAAATAGATATGGTGACATGCTAACACAGGATTACAGAGTTTGCTGAAGGACAGACATCAGAAAAATGGCAAACTAGGAAGCTCTAAGCTTTCTTTTTCCCACAGAACATTAGAAAATAAAAAGAAATTTTTTGAACCAATTTTTTCTGAGTACTGACTGGAAAACAGTCAAAGGTTTACAGCAACCAAGTGAATGCCCAATCAAGAAAATGCCACCTTCAAAGTGAAAATTTCTGTTGTGTTTTTACTTACCCTGGTCCCACCTTCTTCCCAGTGTGGTGGCTGTATCAGTCTTGAAGCAGCAGCAACCAGCCTCGTTTCCAGTTCCTTCCCTTGTGCTGAAAGAATCAGAGCAGATATTACTTGCAAATTATTATGCACATCTCTTCTATACTGTCTGGGAGATACCTGAAGGACTGACTCACTAGTTTGTGTCACATAGCACAGAACACACACAGGTGGGAACACAGGGGGACAATGTTCATGAAAGCTGCAAGATGACTGCAGACTCATCGATGCCTGGGGCAAAAGATTATGAGTGGAGACATACAATAGACCACCTCAGGCCCAGACTGGAAGCTGGAGTGAGACTCTGAGAAATTGGGATATTCAAAACCAGCTGTGTCTGCAGGGGAATTTACATGCTCAGGGACGACGCATGCTGACAAAGTTCTGAGAGGACCTAGACTTTCACCTCATGCTGATCCCTGGGCTCTGAGCAAGCTTCACTGATTCTGAAGGAGTGCACAAAGACAGTCTGCAAAGACCAGGATACCCCTTGGCCTTCAAGGAAATCTCTGTCCAAACATTAGCTGAACACAAAGTAAAGGAACAGAGACTTCAGCAATTACACATGACAAGGAATAGTCTTATAAAAAAAGTTTGGAAAAGTCTCAAACAAATGGACTGCTGCTACATGCTTCAACAATTTTTACAAAAACCAGCAACCCCTGGAGAAGGTAAAGATTCTGAATGTCAGAGTTACCACATTATAACAGTAAGATGTCCAATTCTCTCCTCTCTCTCTCTCTCTCTCTCTCTCTCTCTCTCTCTCTCTCTCTCTCTCTCTCTCTCTCTCATACACACACACACACACACACACCACAAGGTATACAAACAAACAGGAAAACATGGCTCATTCAAGTAAAAAAATATTAAACAGAAACCATTCCTGAGGAAGCCCAGACATCAGACTTACTACACAAAAAAGTTTAAAACGTGCTCAAATAACTAAAGGAAAGCATAAGCAAAACCACTAAAGGAGATGAGGAAAATGATATATGAACAAAATGACAATATTAACAAAGAGATCAGAATTTTTGAAAGTACCAAACAGAAATTCTGGAGCTGAAAGTACAGCAACTGAAATGAAAAATTCACTATAAGTGTTCAACATCAGATTTGATTTCAGCAGACAAAAGAAAGATAAGTGAACTTGAAAAAAGAACAAATGAAATTATCTCATATGAGGAGTAGAAAGAAAAAAGAAGGAAGAAAAGTTAGCAGAGCCTAACAGACCTGTGGGGCACCATCAAGAAGAAAAACACACGTTATGTAATTCCTAGAAGGAGGAGAGAGAAAAGCAAAACAGATGATTGAAAGAAATAATGGTTGAAAATGGCCCACATTTGCTTCTACACGTGAATTCACAAATTTAAGAAACTTGAACTCTAAGTAGAATAAAGTCTAAGAGACCCATACCAATACACATTATACTCAAATTGTCAAAAGACAAAAAACAAAAAGAATCTTGAAAGTAGCAAGAGAGAAGGGACTCATAACATACAAGAGACGCCCCATACGATTATCAGCAGATTAATCATCAGAAACATTTGATGTCAGAAAGCAGTAAGAAGATTTTTAAAAAGAATAAAGCAATGAGAAGGTAGTTTAAAGTACTGAAAGAAAAATAATTTGTCAACTGAGAGTTTTATATTCCAAAAACTGTCTTTCAAAAATATGCAAGAAATTAAGACATTCCCAGATAAACAAAAACTGAAGGAGCTCATTACTGGCCCTATAGGAAATGCTAACAGAAGTTCTTTAAGTTAAAATGAAAGAAAACTAGACAGTAACTCAAAGCTACATGGGGACAGTGCTGGGAAAGGCTCCTTCATTTCCAACGACTGCCTTCCCTTTGGCAGAGAGGTGAAAAACCTGGGTGGTGGCAACTAGGGCAGGGCTGGGTCTCTCAAGCCCCCCCAGGGCTCATCTCACAGCAGGAACTCGGCCCTGACAGTCCACATCTTCTGGGCCTGAAAGCAGGTGGAAGGCATTTCACTGCAGGGTCAACAGCACACCTGTTGTCACTCCAGCAGGTCCAGTTGATCTCTGACACATGTAAAGCAAGGTGTGAAGATAAAAATAAAAGCTTTGGAAGCTGTTTAAACAGGAAGCCAGTCCTACCTGCCAGCACATCCCCACACAGGCACACCTCAGAGATAGTGCAGGTTTGGTCCATACCGTCCAAGAAAGCAAACATTGCAATAAAGCAAGTTACACCAATTTTTTGATTCCCGGTGTATGTAACAGTTATGTCTATACCAGACTGCAGTCTATTAAGTGTGCAATAGCACTGTCTAAAAACAAAATGTAAATCCCTTAATTAAAAACCACTTAATTGCTAAAAAATGCTAGCGATCATCTGAGCCTTCAGTGAGTTGCAATCTTTTTGCTGGTGCAGAGTCTTGTCTTGACGGTGATGGCTGCTGACTGATCAGTGTGGTGGTTCCTGAAGGGCGGGGTGGCTGTGGTAGTTTCTTAAAACAGGACAACAATGAGGCCAGGTGTGGTGGCTCATGCCTGCAGTCCTACCTAGCACTTTGGGAGGCCAAGGCAGAAGGATCACTTGAGGCCAGGAGCTTGAGAGCAGCTGGGCAAAACAGTGAGATCTTGCCTCTTCCGAAAATAAAAAAAAAAAATTATCTGTGAATGGCGGGGCACACCTGTAGTCTCAGCTACTTGGGAGGATCGCTTGAGCCCAGGAGTTTGAGGCTGCAATGAGCTATGATCACCCCACTGTTCTCCAGCCTGGGTGACAGGGCAAAACCCTGTCAATCAATTAATCAATAAAGGAAGGAAGTTTGCCACATTAACTCTTTCTTTCACAAAAAAAATTCTCTGTAGCTTATGACACTGTGGGTAACAGTAGAACTGCTTTCAAAATTAGAGTCAGTTCTCTCAAACTCTCCTGCTGCTTTATCAACTAAGTTTCTGTAATATTCTGAATCCTTTGTTGTCATTTCAACAGTGCTCACAGCATCTTCACCAGGAGTAGATTGCATCTGAAGAAACACTTTCTTTGCTCACCCGTAAGAAGCAGCTCCTCATCCATTCAAGTTTGGCCATGAGATCGCAGCAAAGCAGTCCCATCTTCAGGCTCCACTGCTAATCCTAGTGCTCTTGCTATTTTTGCCACATCTGCAGTTATTTTCTTCTCTGAAGTCTTAAATCCCTCAAACTCATCCACGAGAGTTGGAATAACCTTTTTCCAACCTCCTGTTAATGTTGGTATTTTGATCTTCTCTCATGAATGGCATCTAGAATGGTGAATCCTTTCCAGAAGGTTTTCAATTAACTTTGCTCAGATCCATCACAGGAATCACTACCTATGACAGCTGTGGCCTTACAGAATATATTTCTTAAATAATAAGACTTGAAAGTCGAAATTAGTCCTTGATCCACCGGCTGCAGGGCAGATGTTGTGTTGGCATGAAAACATCAATTTCCTGGTACATCTCCATGAGAGCTCTCGGCTGACTGGCTGCATTGTCAATGAACAGTTACATTTTGAAAGGAATCTTTTTTTCTGAGCAGTAAATCTCAACATTGGGCTTAAAATATTCACTAAAACATGCTATAAACAGATGTGTTTGTAGAACAGGACTGAAACAATATTTTAGTTAATTCTGTGATGGCTTGCTTAACTTATAGCTAACAGCCAAAGTCCGCTTTTGTATACAAGGCTTGCTTGCTTAACTTATAGCTAACAGCCAAAGTCCGCTTTTGTATACAAGGCTTGCTTGCTTAACGCTTGGTTGCGACAGAGAGCTAAAAAAAAAAAAAAAAAAAACGTGCTCCAATGTAGTTAGAGAAAAACCACCATGAGTAGTTTCCTGATAAGGGGGCCAAGGCCTGATCAATATGTGAATAATCTTGTGAGGGGCGTATGTCCCCTTATTGGAGGTAACTGGCTGTAACGAATTCCAGCAAAGAATATAAAAGACATGTACTCCCGCTGCGCGGGGTCCCTGCCCATGGAAAGAGACCACTCCATTGGTGCTCGGGGTTTGGACCCTAGTTCGAACTAGTCAATAAACTCCTTTGCCTTTTATAGCCTCAGTGACTCTGTTATTCTGTTCCCGGGGCTGAGGAAATCCGGCTCTAACATTTTGGGGGCTCGTCTGGGATCCCAAACGCCCCCAGAAGAGAATCTGCATCCGAGGAGGAGTTGGAACTCTGAAAATCTGTATGGTGTAGGTAACTGGGCCCTGGAAAGTGATTGGCAGAAGACTTAGGCAGACGCGCTGGTGGGTCGCCGGTCGGGAGTGACAGGAGACGTCCGACACCCCCTCGGTTGGTTCCGCTTCTTTTTGTTTCCAGTCAGTGGGAGGCACTCCCGAGTGGGGGAGATAAGTCCGGGGCCACTCGGACTCTGGAAACTCTGTTTGGAAAGGCGAAACCAAGTGGATCCGTTTGATGAGGAATCCAAATGGTAGCCGGCTAGTTGTCTGTTGTTTCCTTGTTTGTCTTTTGTCTGTCCTTAGCAGGAGGCACCCCGAGCGGGGATAAGTCCGGGGCCGCTGTCTGTCATTTCTTTGTTTGTTCTCCGTTGTGTTACTTTGTCGCCTCATCTGTGTTCTTCGCTTCTATGACGCGCCTGGTCTCTGAAGGTGCACTATTCTGGGTGCAGCTCTTCCTCCTCTGTTCACTAGCACTGGTGTTTGGTGTCGGTCTATGCACTGTAAAACCCCCGTCTTGGGGTACCCCACAGAAGTGTGTATTTACATTCTTCTACTGGGTCGTAGTGGGAGTCGTAGCATGGCTCCGGATCGACCCCCCCTTTTTAAGAGGTAAAGTCTGTTTGTCTGATAGAATGAATAGAGAGTGATTGTATGAGGTTCCACGGCTGCAGCTATGGAATCTGAGTGGGTCCTAACCTGCGTTTCTGTGGTGACGTCATACGGCATAATGGTGATTCACTCCCCTAAAAAGGAGTGACTGGGCCTGGGCTTTATACGGGTACACCTTAGCCAAGACGCGCCTAAGTTCTTGCGAGGGACTCAGCCAGGCAGACACCTGAAAGAACTCCCTCCCCTGATACCCTTGTGAACATGGGTCAGACTCAGACAACACCTCTGTCTATCCTCATTGATCATTTAAAAAATGTTAAGGAAAGGGCACACAGCCTTTCCTTGGATATAAGGAAAAAGAAATTTATCACCTTGTGTGAGACAGAGTGGCTGGCCTTCGGGGTAGGATGGCCACAGGAAGGAACATTCGATGCTGAGCTTATTGAAAAAATAAAAGGGATAGTCTTTGGTCATCACGGCCATCTGGACCAAGCCCCCTATATTATAGTCTGGCAAGACTTGGTCCAAGATCTGCCACCTTGGCTAAAGACCCTCCTGCCAGCATCAAGGAAGAAGACAAAAGTCCTAGTTACCAAAGAGATAAAGAAGAGTAGGGTACAGGATCCTCAGACCACAGGATCACCTGTGCTGCCAGACTCTAGTCTATATCCAGATTTAATAGACCTAGAGTGGCATACAGCCACACCTTATGATCCCAGGGTAGCCCAGGGGGCCCAGGGGGCTCCTGCGGCTCCCGCGGCCCAGGGGAAGACGGGGCCTCCAACAGGGGGGCCAGCGTACGGCACTAGACAATGGACTGGACAAACTCCAGATCTTGAACCAGTGAGGGCGCTTCCCTTGAGGGCCGTGGGACCCCCAGGAGTGGACGGGGAGCAGGCGTATCAGTACTGGCCCTTCTCCACCAGTGATCTTTATAATTGGAAATCTCAAAATGCAAATTTCTCTGATAATCCAAGAGATCTAATTAACCTTTTAGATTCTGTCCTTTTCACTCATCAGCCCACATGGGACGACTGCCAACAGTTACTTAAGGTTCTCTTTACCATGGAGGAGAGGGAGCAAATCCAGGGGGAGGCTCGAAAGTTAGTTCCTGTAGAGGACGGCAGGCCTACCGTCAACCCTCGAGTAGTCAATCAGACCTTTCCCCTTGAACGGCCGCCATAGGACTACAATGAGGCTGAAGGTAGGGAGCGCCTCCGGGTCTACCGCCAGACTCTGATGGCCGGTATCCGGGCGGCGGCACGGAAGCTGACCAATTTGGCTAAGGTAGGGGATATTCGGCAGGGGCCCGAGGGGAGTCCAGTGGCTTATCTAGAAAGGATTATGGAGGCTTTCAGACAGTACACTCCGATAGATCCTACTGCAGAAGAGAGCAAGGCGGCAGTAATGATGGCTTTTGTTAACCAGGCAGCCCCTGACATTAGGCATAAGGTGCAGAAAATAGAAAGGCTGAGTGAGAATACTTTGAAAGACCTGCTGGAAGTGGCGGAAAAAGTCTATAACAATAGGGAGATGCCGGAAGAAAAGTTAGAAAGAATGAGACAGAAAGATAGGAAGTTCCAGGCGGGTGAGGCACGTAAGGCAAATAAGGAGATGATTAAGATCCTACTTGCAGCCATGGGAAGGGGACAGTCAGGGGCAGATGGCAAAGAACGACCCCAGAGAGAAAGAATAGGCAAGGATCAGTGCGCCCACTGCAAGGAGCACAGACATTGGGCTAGAGAATGTCCGAAGAAAAAGGGGGGCCCAGGGAGGAGAGCATCACCTAAGAGAGTCTTACTAGTGGGGCAAGGAGAAGATAGTGAATAGGGAAGACGGGGTTCGGTGCCCCTCCCCGAGCCCAGGGTAACTTTGCAAGTGGAGGGGAACCCAGTTAGCTTCCTGGTGGACACGGGGGCAGAATACTTGATGATTACCAAAACTACTGGAAAACTATCCAATAAGACTAGCTGGGCCGGGCGCGGTGGCTCACGCCTGTAATCCTAGCCCTCTGGGAGGCCGAGGCGGGTGGATTGCTCGAGGTCAGGAGTTCGAGACCAGCCTGAGCGAGACCCCGTCTCTACTAAAAATAGAAATAAATTATCTGGCCCACTAAAAATATATATAGAAAAAATTAGCCGGGCATGGTGGCGCATGCCTGTAGTCCCAGCTACTCGGGAGGCTGAGGCAGGAGGATCGCTTAAGCCCAGGAGTCTGAGGTTGCTGTGAGCTAGGCTGATGCCACGGCACTCACTCTAGCCAGGGCAACAGAGCGAGACTCTGTCTCAAAAAAAAAAAAAAAAAAAAGACTAGCTGGGTACAGGGGGTGACTGGAACTAAGCCCTACCAATGGACCACTCAACGAAAGTTAGATTTGAGCTCAGGGCAAGTGAGTCATGCTTTTATGGTCATTCCAGAATGCCCCACCCCATTATTAGGAAGGGACACACTCACAAAATTAAAGGCCCATATCTACTTTGAAGAAGAAGGAATAATAATAACTGATAATAAAGTCAATCTTATCAGTAGCCCCCGGGTTACTCAAATCCTGACCTTGGCTCAGGCAGACGAGTACAGACTGTATCAGCCCATGAAGATCAATCAGGAAGGGGAAATGGGCTACTGGCTTCATGAGTTTCCTGAAGCCTGGGCTGAGACAGGGGGAGCAGGATGGGCAAAGCTTCGGCCACCTCTCTATATTGAACTGAAACCAGGAGCTGAACCAGCCTGGGTCAGGCAATATCCTATGCCCCAGGAGGCCAAGATGGGAATAACGCCCCACATTCGAAGGCTTCTAGATGCTGGAATCCTCCGAAAGTGCCAGTCAGCTTGGAACACTCCATTGTTGTGTTACAGTCTGAGTTTTGCGCTGAAAGATCATTAATCTGCCATTCTGCTTCTGTAAACCTGCTTGCTCCTGCTTGCTACCCCCAACACAGAAATTCCTAAGTGACTGCAACACCCATGTTCTGCGTAAAATGATGACAGCCCCCACGTTTTGCGTAAAGCTATTATGACACTCATGTTTTACGTGAACAAGATATGGCCCAGAGCCCAAACTGCCCAGATCCTGTTACACCAAAGATAAGAAAATGATATCATGCTTACTCAAGGTTTTTTTGTACACGTGCTTGCTCTGTCTTAGTAATTGTCCACCCACAAACTTACACTATAAAAACTTTCTGTTTCAAAGGCTCACTGCTGCTCTCTGTGCCGCCTTTGGGCGGTGCAGAGGGCAGTCGCTGGCCAGCTAATAAAGACTCCTGATTTGGCTCAATTCGGTCTTCAGGTGGTCATTTCTCGCATCTCAGACCATAACATTTGGAGGTTCCACCGAGATCCTGCCCTAAGATAGGGCAAGTGGCGACCACCGGTGCCTGGAGACCAGGTGCAGAGTCAAGTGTCTTGCCCAGGGGAAGGCCTCTGAGAGACATTCCTCAGCCCCAGGCAGAGGCTTGACAATGCACCGCCCCGGGCACCTTCAAAACTGCAAATTCTTCTGGATGAGTCTTCTGATTCTGTTCCCGGGGCAGATGGGAACTGGCTCTAACATTTTGGAGGCTCGTCCGGGATTCCAAAACCCCCGGAACAGAATCCGGATCCGAGGAGGAGTTAAAGCGCTGAAAATCCGTACGGTGTAGGTAACTGGGCCCTGGAAAGTGACCGGCAAAAGACTTAGGCGGACGCACTGGTGGGTGGCCGGTCGGGAGTGACAGGACACGTCTGTCACCCCCTTGTCTGTTGTTTGTTGTTTGTTTGTCTGTCTTCTGTGTTCCAGCCAGTGGGATGCAACCCCGAGAGGGGGCCGCTGGGTGGAGGTCTGTCAGCCAGCTGGGTCTCAGGCAGTAAGAAATTCCGTATGACGTGGAATCCCTACGGCTCAGGAGCTCAGAAAATTCCGTACGAGGTGGAATCCGTACGGTGACCAGCAATAGGCCTAGGCGGATGCGCTGTTGGAAAGCCGCTGGTCGGGAGTGAAGGGAGACATCCCTTGCCCCCCTGATAGGTTTTTGGTGTAGGCCGGTAAGGTCCGTAAAAAAAAAAAAAAAAAGAGAGAGGTAAAGTCTGCCTGTCTGATTGAGTGAATGAAGCGTGACTGTATGAGGTTCCACGGCTACGGCTACGGAATCTGAGTGGGTCCTAACCTGCGTTTCTGTGGCGGCGTCGTACGGCATAACGGTGATTCATTCCCCTAAAAAGGAGTGACCGGGCCCGGGCTCTATACGGGTACACCTTAGCCAAGACGCGCCTAAGTTCCCACGAGGGACGCAGCCAGGTGGACACCTGAGAGAAACTCCCTTCCCCGTTTCCTTTGTGAGCATGGGACAGACTCAGACAATGCCTCTATCTATTCTCTGAGAAAGCAAAACCAGGTAGATCCGTTTGACGAGGAATCCAAACGGTAGCCGGCTAAAATCTCTGTTGTTTGTTGCTTCTTTGTTTGTCTTTTGTCCGTCACTAGCGGGAGGCACCCTGAAAGGGGATAAGTCCGGGGCCGCTGTCTGTCATTAGCGGGAGGCACCCCGAAAGGGGATAAGTCCGGGGCCGCTCGGTGGAAATTCTGCTTCTATTTGTCTGAGTTTTAGATGGTTAGCACAGGACCTGTCTAGTATTGCCTGTCTTTATCTTTGTGGAGTTTTTTTGAGTGATATTGGCCAATTGTGTTTCTGTTCATTCTGGTCCGTCTCCTTGTGCTGTCTGTCTTTGTCCTTGTGCTTCACAAAAAGTAGTTCTTTTGTCACCAGCATGGGACCAGTCCCAGTCTTGTGTCAAACATGGTCCACTTCGATGTTAGATTTTGTCTAATTCAGAGGTTATTTAAAGGTTGATTCAAAATACAAATTTAAAAAGAAAATAAAAACAAGATAGAAAGTAACCAGTAAAGTAAGAGAAAGAGATGTAGAATGACTATGAATATAGAAACATATTTTTGATAAGAAAGGTTAAACAGAGAGGAGAATAATATTGTATAAGAAAGAATCTTGTATGGTAAACTTTTGTTCTAAAAATTAAGACAAAACAGAAAGGTTTAAGTATGTTGTAGGTGGTCTGTGCAAGTTGGGATAAAGTCCGTGAAAAAAAAAAAAATTTGAGCCTCTGATATTTGACAAACTTTCCAAAATCCAAATTCCAGTCTCTTTGACCTCAAACTAGCCTTTTAAAAAATATTAAGGCCACTGAAAATCTAAGAAAGACATATTAGGCTTGTTTGGTATGTTAAAACTATACTGGTAGCATTGTCAAACTGGAAATGGTATTAACTTTCTTGGCATTATATTTGTGTAAACATGTTATTAATATATGTTCTAAATTATAAAATATTGGTATATATTATCAGTAATAATTGTGGTTATTCTGTTACATTGTTGTATGCCATAAGATTAACCAACTGTGTCAATTGTGTCTCTACCCATGGCTATTCTAAGAGTTTTGTCATTCATAGATAATTCCTGGCCCTGATGGGCAACCTGTGTTTGCCTTCCCCACCACAAGCCTGGAGTGGGACCCAAATGAGGAACGAGGTAAGGAGGCTCTCAATCAGTATCGCCAGACTCTGTTAGGAGGCATATAGACAGCGGCTAAAAAGCTGACTAATCTGTCCAAGATAAGCGAGACCATACAGGGACCTAACGAGTCCCTGTTGGTGTTCTTAAAACCCCTTTTTGAAGCTTACCACCTGTATACTCCCATAGACCCAGAGGCACCTGAAAATAGACGTGCCATTAATATTGCCTTTGCCACTCAGTCGACCCCTGATATTAGTAGAGAGCTGCAGAAATTAGAAAGATTTGAGGAAAAATGCTGTCTGAGTTAATAAAAATTGCCCAGAAAATTTATAACAACAGAGAGGATCCTGGGACTACCCAGTCTAAAAGGATGGCCAAAACTGTTGTATGGTGAAACAAGAAAGATATAAAACTAAAAAAGGCAAGAGGCCCAAAAGACCAGAGAGGATACTAGAAGGAAAAAGACCAGCCTAAGCCGTGACCAGTGTGCCTACTGCAAAGAACATGGTCACTGGAAAAATAAATGTCCTCACTGAAAGCAGGAGGTGGCTAAGCCTATGCCAGTCCTCATGGAGAACATGGACTGATGGGGCCAAGGCTCCATTCTGATAAGCCCCCAGGAGCCCAAGGTAACTCTGAAGGTGGGGAGCAAGCCTATAGATTTTCTGACAGACACTGGAGCCACCAAGGATCAAGCCACATATAAAAGAGCTACTGAGGACCTGCTAACAGAATTAGTTCAGTTGGGCTATCATGTTCCAGCTAAAAAGGCTCAGCAACCTACCTACGGTATGAACTAATGTTCTGGGTGATTGGGGAGAGAAGTGCCCTGTGGCAGGTTTTCAGGAATTCTTTCTGCTTTACCATTTAAAAGAAACTGACACTGAGAAAGCATCCTGCACCTTTCGCTCCCTGGAGGACTTCGTGTTAAGCTCCCTTCTTTATGGCTACATGTTGCACACATTTCAGCAGTTAGAAACTCTGCACACGAGGAGGAATCAAAGTCATGTTCAAAAGGAGGATTTCAAGGACAATTCGCATAACAGGGCTCCCATGACAAAGCTAATTTGAGCATTACTTGCTTGCTGTCTCTTATTGCCCAAACCAAAGATCAGTACTAGGGAAAGCAGAGCCCGTCATATGTAAGTTACACAAGTCTCTTGGCCTCTTTGGACCTTAGTTTCCTCATTTGAAAAAAATGGATGGATCTTAAGACATACTTTTCAGAGTTCATGATGAGCTTATACCCAGTTAACCAATAACTGTAGGATGCTTTTACACACAAATAGTTTTTTTACATATGTTCATCTATTTCACTTACAACGTATGTAAAACTTGCATTCCATGCCAAGCCTGAAATGTTCCAAAGCTCACTTCTGTCAGTAAATTGCAATGAAAGTTTTTACAAAAGAAGAGAGAGACAAGCCAAAGAAGAAGAAGAAAAAAGATATTGTTTGAGAACATTTATCATTTGGCAGTGATCCTAATTCATATATGATGAAACATGCCCTCAATACTTTCTCCATACACTAAAGAAATCTCACTGTAGAAGATATTGGCTTACGATTTATACTTTCATATTTACACACGCAGTGCATTAGATACAAAACAGTGAGTGCTCAGCAAATACTTGTGTTAAGAGATATTTCTCCAGAACAGAGTTTTTCAGCTTCAGTGCTGTTGACATACTGGCCATGTAATTCCTTGTCGTGGGGCTTTGTCCTGTACGTTGCAGGTTGTTTAGCAACATCTCTGGCCTCTGCCTCCCAGGTGTCAGTAACATAACCACAGTAGTGACAGACAAAAATGTCTCCAGGCATTGCCAAATGTCAGCTGGGTACAAAATACATTGGATGAGAACCACTGTTCTATAATGATTCACTCTGATCTGTGTAATGATTCTCACACTCATCTTTCCTAGAGATGAAAAGGATTTGCTATATAATTTTAGTAACGTTCTACCAGTAAAATTTTAATATTTCAAAATGAATAGCAAAGAGGTTTACAATAGGTTTAATAAAAATTCCAAATAGAATGAAGTTATATTTGTAACTTACAGAAACTGCAAAAACGGTAGGGGTTCAAATGTACCTCTTTCAATTGACTGTATTTTATTGCATGAGAAATCTTTAGCAAAAAGAAGTATGAACTAAAGAAAGGCCAACAAACCCTCTCCACCAGTAGAATTAAAGCTATCCTAAAGATCCCACAGCCCCAAACTAAGAGACAAGTACGAGAGTTCCTGGGGGCAGTGGGGTACTGCAGACTTTGGGTCCCCAAGTTTGCTGAGATAACAAAACCCCTGTATGCTAGCATAGGGGGAAAGAGGGGTGCTCTGATCTGGACTGAAAATGAGGCTAAAGCCTTCAAGAGCCTCGAACAGGCACTTGTGAGTGCCCCTGCACTGGCCTCGTCCAATTTGACCAAGCCTTTCCAGTTATATGTTGCTGAAAACTGAGGGATAGCTAAAGAGGTCCTAACTCAAAAACTAGGACTCTGGAACAAACAGGTTGCATACCTGTCTAAAAGGCTGGAGCCTGTAGCGTCTGGATGGCCAGGCTGCTTGTGGGCCATTGCTGCAACCGCTGTCTTGACAAAGGAAGCCTCCAAGCTCATTTTGGGGCAGGACTTGTATATAATTGCCCCCCGCCCCCACTCAGTGGAGGCTCTACTAAAAAGCTCCCACCGGGAGGTGGCTTTCAAACTCCCGCATAACCAAATATCAGGTGCTGTTGCTAGACCCTCCCAGAATCCGGTTCCTAAAGACAGCCTCTCTCAACCCTGCCACCCTGCTCCCGGATGATGAGCCGTCAGAGCCACTCCATGACTGTCTCAAAATGCTCGAGTCTCTTACCAACCTGAGAGCTGACCTCACTGACCACCGGTGGCTGGACCCCGACGAAGAATTATACACAGATGGGAGCAGCTACGTCTCAGAAGGAGTCAGGTATGCAGGGGTGGCTGTCATAACTGCAGGCTGGGTTATCTGGGCACCGGCTCTCGGACATGAAAGAAACCTCAGCCCAGAAGGCTGAACTCTAGCCCTGACCTACGCCCTAAGATGGGGGAGAGCCTTTACAACAGCACATGTACGTGGGGCACTTCACCAAGAGCGAGGACTGACTCCCCAGTGACAAGAAACGATACTTTGGCGAAACAACAGCAAGAAAAGTCACACAAAAAACAGTGGGGACTCTCCTAACTCTCCCTGTTCTGCCAGAATGGCTCCTGCCAAAATCCCCAAACTGCACCAAAGAAAACAGTTAAATTAAAAAAAAAAAAAAATCCTGAAGACTAAAACTGATTCAAGAGGTTGAAAAATCCTCCCGGACAATAGGGTCTTAGTCCCTGAACACCTTTGACGAGACCTAATCAGGCAAATACATCAAAACACCCAGCTTGGCAGCACCAGGTTAACCAAACTTCTCCAGAGGGACTACTACATTCCTCAGCTACATCAGATGGCCCAGCAGGTAACAAGATGTCTCACCTGTGCACAAGTCAATTCAGGTAAAAGGACTAATCCTCCCCCTGGGACCAGGTTAAGGGGACAAGCCCCCGGGAAACAGTGAAAAGTGGACGTTACAAAAGTAAAACTAGACAAATATAGATATTACTACTTACTTATATTCATTGACACCTTCTCTACATGGGCAAAAACTTTTCCTATAAAGTCAGAGACAGCATAAGTAATTGCAAAAGGTTAATGACTAAAATTGTTCCCTGATTTGGCCTCCCACTTGCACTGGGGTCTGACAATGGCCTGGCGTTCATCGCCCAAACAACTCAATTATTAAATTACACCGTGCTTATAGGCCTCAGAGTCCAGGACAGATAAAAAGGATAAATAAAACTTTAAAAACATTAAACAAATTAAAGCTAAAGACTGGCGCAGACGGGATAAGCCTCCTTCCCTTTGCCCTACTAAAAACCAGATACACTCCATATGTTAAAAACATACCTGTATGTAAAATGTTCAGCCGACTAACCCCACTCCCGAGAAAGCTCTATTTCAGGTACAGCCTGGAGACCTCATCTGGATAAAAAAAAAAAACAAAAACAAAAACTTCAGCCTGCCAGCTTAGAGGCCAGGTGGACTGGACCCCTGCCAGTGATCCTCACCACGCCAACAGCTGTGAAGGTTGCTGAAAACCGCCACTGGATCCACCACACGTGGATCAAAAAGGCAACCTCAGATCAACTCCCCGAAAAATGGATTGCCTGGTCCACCGAGGACCCACTAAAGATAAGACTTTCCAAAGACTCTGGTTCCTCCTAGTTACCTGTTTTAATAATTTCTTACGTTAAACAAAGAGTTTAAACTATCAAACTTATGGTCTTCCAAACTCACTATCAATATATCTATGATATTAATACCAAAGAATCAATGATTTGATTCCTCCTAAAAAAAACCAGTGGGGAATGTTACAGTCTGAGTTTTGCGCTGCAAGATCATTAATCTGCCATTCTGCTTCTGTAAACCTGCTTGCTCCTGCTTGCTACCCCAACACAGAAATTCCTAAGTGACTACAACACCCATGTTCTGCGTAAAATGATGACAGCCCCCACGTTTTGCGTAAAGCTATTATGACACTCATGTTTTACGTGAACAAGATATGGCCCAGAGCCCAAACTGCCCAGATCCTGTTACACCAAAGATAAGAAAATGATATCATGCTTACTCAAGGTTTTTTGTACACGTGCTTGCTCTGTCTTAGTAATTGTCCACCCACAAACTTACACTATAAAAACTTTCTGTTTCAAAGGCTCACTGCTGCTCTCTGTGCCGCCTTTGGGCGGTGCAGAGGGCAGTCGCTGGCCAGCTAATAAAGACTCCTGATTTGGCTCAATTCGGTCTTCAGGTGGTCATTTCTCGCATCTCAGACCATAACATTTGGAGGTTCCACCGAGATCCTGCCCTAAGATAGAGCAGGTGGCGACCACCGGTGCCTGGAGACCAGGTGCAGAGTCAAGTGTCTTGCCCAGGGGAAGGCCTCTGAGAGACATTCCTCAGCCCCAGGCAGAGGCTTGACAATGCACCGCCCCGGGCACCTTCAAAACTGCAAATTCTTCTGGATGAGTCTTCTGATTCTGTTCCCGGGGCAGATGGGAACTGGCTCTAACAGTTGCCAGTGAGGAAACCGGGTGGAAAAGATTATCGGCCACCGCAGGACCTCAGGGAGGTCAATGCGCGGGTCCTAGACATCCACGCTACGGTTCCCAACCCTTATACCCTGCTAAGCTCCCTTCCGCCGACACAAACCTGGTACACTGTCCTGGATTTAAAGGATGCTTTCTTCAGTTTGGCAGTAGCCCCTCGCAGCCAGGAAATATTTGCCTTTGAATGGCAAGATGAGGAAAAGGGAATTCAGGGGCAACTGACCTGGACAAGGCTGCCTCAAGGGTTTAAGAACTCACCCACCTTGTTCAATGAGGCCCTTCATGATGATTTGGGTGAATACCGTGCCAACCACCCAAAAGTGATTTTGCTGCATTATATAGATGATATGCTACTAGCTGCCCCAACCCCATAGACCTGCTTAGAGGGCACTAAGGACCTGCTTAGGGTGCTAGGTGAATGGGGATATCGGGCCAGTGCTAAAAAGGCCCAGATCTGCAAAGAAGAAGTCACTTATCTAGGATATAAAATAAAAGGAGGTCAGCGATGGCTGACTGAGGCAATGAAACAGACTGTGTTAGGGATTCCCACCCCAACTTCATGTCAAGAAGTGTGAGAATTCCTGGGGTCAGTAGGGTACTGCCGTCTCTGGGACCCGGGTTTTGCAGAAAAATCTCGGCCCTTATATGAAGGCTGTAAACTGGGCTAGACGTGGGAATGGACTATGCAAATGGAAGACGCCTTCCAGGCCCTAAAAAAAGCTATGTTAGAGGCCCCGGCCTTGGTGTTCCCTGACCTCACAAAAGAGTTCCACCTGTTTATAGACGAGAGAAAGGGAATAGCCAAGGGAGTGCTTACGCAGACACTAGGACCTTGGAGGCCGCCGGTGGCGTACCAGTCCAAAAAGCTAGACCTGGTAGCAGCAGGATGGCCGGTGTGCCTGCGAATCATTGCAGCTACTGCTTTGCTGGTCAAAGACGCCGACAAGCTCACCCTGGGCCAGCGTCTGCACATCACCACCCCTCACGCCATAGAGGGGATCTTGAAGCAGCTGCCGGGACGATGGATCACAAACGCGAGGCTGACTCACTACCAGGGACTTCTGTTAGACGCCCCTCGCATCGGGTTCCGGACTCCTGCCATCCTGAACCCAGCCACGCTTCTGCCAGATCTGGTGCCAGCAATGCCTGAACATAGCTGCCTTGAGATCCTGGCCAAGACCCAGATGGCCCGGAGTGACCTGCAAGACCGCCCCCTCGCGAACAGCGACCTGACCTGGTTCACGGATGGGAGCAGCTTCGTCCGGGATGGACGCAGGTACGCAGGGGCAGCCATAGTAGATGAGCAAGGCAGGCTTATCTGGGCCACGCGCCTTCCACAGGGGACCTCGGCCCAGAAGGCTGAACTGGTCGCATTGACAGAAGCCCTTCACCAGGCCCAGCGGAAGAGGCTGACGGTGTATACTGACAGCCGCTATGCCTTCGGGACAGTGCATATACACGGAGCCCTCTACAGAGAAAGGGGCTTCGTTACAGCTGAAGGCAAGGAGATTAAGCACAAATCGGAGATACTCCAATTACTGGAAGCCATCCTGCTACGCAAGGCAGTGGCTGTAGTCCATACCCCGGGGCACCAGAGAGGGGACTCCCTTGAGGCCAGGGGCAACCGGGCTGCGGACATTGAGGCAAAAAGGGCTGCGGAAGGGCTGGTACTAACCGATGTTTTGCATCTGAGCTTGTTGCCCCCTGGGATAGGAAAGATGCCCCCCCAACCGGACTATTCCAGCACGGACATAAGGTGGGCCACAGAGAAGCTGCAGGCGACGCCGAACAAGGATGGCTGGTTCCAAGACAGAGAACATGCCTGGTAGTCCCTGAGGCCTTAGGGAATCACCTACTAAGGCACCTGCACCAGACAACGCATCTTGACAAGAAGAAGATGTTACAGCTGCTGGCCACAGCACAACTCAGATTCAAATCACAAGAGAAGACGGCAGAGGACATTGTCAAAAACTGCCGTGTCTGCCCGGTTATGCAGCCGGGGAAGGTCAGAGGAACCCATACAGGTACCAGGGAATGGGGGAGGCAACCTGGGTTGTTTTGGGAAATGGATTTTACAAAGGTAAGACCAGGGAAATATGGGTACAAATACTTACTGGTCATGGTAGATACCTTCTCAGGGTGGGTAGAAGCCTTTCCTACTAAAGGAGAAACTGCTTTAATAGTGGCAAAGAAAATATTAGAGGAAATAGTTCCCAGGTATGGGCTGCCGGAGAGCATAGGGTCTGACAATGAACCAGCCTTCACAAGTCAAGTTAGTCAGGGACTAGCCCGGGCGCTGGGGACAGATTGGAAATTAGATTGTGCATATAATCCCCAGAGCTCAGGGCAGGTAGAAAGAATGAACAGAACCCGAAAGGAGACTTTGACTAAATTGGTCCTAGAGACTGGCAGAGACTGGGTGACCCTCCTTCCCTTCGCCCTGTTCTGAGCCCGGAACACCCCCTATCATTTAGGCCTAACCCCCTTTGAGATTGTATACGGGGCTCCCCCACCTGTAATACCAAAAATGACCTCTGGGGCTTGCCTGAAAACCCTAAAGAAGTGCTGCAGGCTGTACAGGCCCTGCAACGAGTTCAGGGCCAGATCTGGCCTGCCCTCTGAGCCGTTTATCAGTCAGCTGGGCAGGAAGGAAGGGAGGTTACCAGGAACCTCTACCAGCTGGGAGATTGGGTATGGGTGAAAAGGCATAATAACAAAACCCTAGAGCCCAGGTGGAAGGGACCTTTTCAGATTATTCTTGTCACCCCCACTGCCCTAAAGGCTGATGGTGTGGCAACCTGGATACACCACTCTCACGTGAGACCTGTCAGCAAGGGCGAACAAGAGCAGCAGCAAGATCAGTGGAGGGCCTCGGCAGATCCAAAGAATCCCCTGAAGACCAGACTGACTCGCGTGGCAACCAAACTGCTGTCGGACCAATGATGGAAGTACCCGGAATAAAGATGCTCTTGGTGACTGTTATAGTTGTGACCCTTATGGGAAAAATAGTGACTGACCCAAATCCCCACATGCCTTATAGCCTCATCTGGGAAATCAGTAGTCTAGAAACCCATGAAGTTTTTAACATGACTTCAGGGATAGCCCCACTAAACACCTGGTGGCCAGACTTATACTTTAATTTGGAAAAAAATTAACCCTCTAGAAGATATGGAAGGGCCAGAGGTGAGACAGTACCAAAGGCGAATATCCATGAGCATAAATGGGTTTTATGCGTGTCCTGGATTTAGAGAAGGGGAGATGAGGCACAAATGTGGGGGAATCCTTTCTCATTTCTGTGCGGCCTGGGAGTGTGTAACCACCAATGATGGAGAGAGCAAGTGGCAGACAACTCCCCTTTTTATTGAGATTTCTTTTGTTTGACCTTGCACATGCAGACTGTATGGCCATAACTGTAACCTAATACGTGTAAGGTTTACAGATAAAGGAAAGAAAGATAGACGGTGGACCTCGGGACTAATCTGGGGACTGTTTCTCTATCAGCGCCCACAATTTAGCACTATGATACAAATTAGGCTAGAGGTTTCTCCCATCGCGGGCATTGTGGGACCCAATGCAGTGCTGATAGAAAAACAATACACCTCGCACCCGATGACCCCGAAACCCACAAGCACCCCACTTATACCTTCAGAGGCTCCGGAGGTGGAGATAAAAGCTCAGGTGGCCCCCAGAACACAGGCTCTTGTAGCAGAAGTAAAAATGCAAGCGGCCCCCAAAGCAGAGGAGCCAAAAGATCCTCTATGGAAAATGCTGACAGCAGCATATGAGGCTTTAAACTGCTCCGACCCCAACGCTACGGCAGCTTGCTGGTTATGCTATGATATTAGACCCCGTTTCTATGAAGCAGTAGGAGTGGCTGCTCCCTTCCATTACTCGGGAGAGGAGGCCGCTGGGTCCTGCATGTGGGACCGCAAGGGCCCAGGGCTAACACTTCAGGTAATCGCCAAGAGCGGAATCTGCATAGGAAAGGTGCCCCCTAGTCATGCACAGTTCTGTGCCAAAATCCACCCATCTGTAAACCGGACTAAAAGAACAAAGTGGATCATTCCGGCGCTCAATGGGTGGTGGATTTGTTCTAAGGTAGGCCTGGCTCCATGTCTCAGCCTGTCTGTGTTTAATGAGTCTGAGGAATTCTGTATTCAGGTGCTACTATTCCCTAAGGTTATTTACCATCAAGAAGATATAGTATACGATGCATGGGCAAAGGGCACAGACAGAGCCGGGTTGGCTAGAAAAAAGAGAGAGCCCTTTACAGCAATAACCTTGGCTACCCTTTTTGGCCTGGGTATAATAGGAGCAGGGACAGGCATCTCGTCCTTAGCCATGCAACATAGAGGATTCGATCATCTAAGGGTCGCCGTGGATGAAGACATAGCCAGGATTGAAAAATCCATCTCCCTTTTAGAAAAATCTCTAAGCTCACTGTCTGAGGTGGTGCTACAGAACCGGAGGGGACTGGACCTCATATTCCTCCAACAGGGAGGGTTATGTGCGGCCCTTGGGGAAGAGTGCTGTTTTTATGCTGACCATACTGGGATAGTTAGAGATACCATGGCTAAAGTCAGGGAAGGACTGGCGAAGCGAAAACGGGAGTGTGAACAAAGAGAAGGATGGTTTGAGTCATGGTTCAATAGCTCCCCTTGGCTGACTACTTTGCTTTCCACTATACTAGGACCCCTAATTATAATCCTACTCATTCTCACTTTCGGACCATGTATCCTAAATAGGCTGGTTGCCTTTGTAAAAGAACGGGTTAACACTGTACAATTAATGGTTTTGCGACAGCAGTACCAGAGCTTAGAGATGAAAGACATAGAAGGCTCATAAAATACAAGACCCCACGCACGAGCAAGAGTGCTCATAGGGACAAAAAAAAGGGGGGGGGAATGTAGAACGGGACTGAAACAATATTTTAGTTAATTCTGTGATGGCTTGCTTAACTTATAGCTAACAGCCAAAGTCCACTTTTGTATACAAGGCTTGCTTGCTTAACTTATAGCTAATAACCAAAGTCCGCTTTTGTATACAAGTCCTGCTTGCTTAACGCTTGGTTGCGACAGAGAGCTAAAAAAAAAAAAAAAAAAAAAAACGTGCTCCAATGTAGTTAGAGAAAAACCACCACGAGTAGTTTCCTGATAAGGGGGCCAAGGCCTGATCAATACGTGAATAAGCTTGTGAGGGGCATATGTCCCCTTATCAGAGGTAACTGGCTGTAACGAATTCCAGCAAAGAATATAAAAGACATGTACTTCCGCTGCGCGGGGTCCCTGCCCATAGAAAGAGACCACTGCGTTGGTGCTCGGGGCTTGGACCCTAGTTCGAACTAGTCAATAAACTCCTTTGCCTTTTACAGCCTCAGTGACTCTGTCATTCTGTTCCTGGGGCTGAGGGAATCCGGCTCTAACAGTGTTGTCACTGCTGTTTCACTGATAGAGCACAGGCAGAGTCGAGTCAGCTCAAGTCTTAAGGGCCCTGTGACTTTCAAAATGGTAAATAGCACTGGCTTCAGCTTAAAGTCACCAGCAGCATTAGCCCTAACAAAAGAGTCACCTGACCTTTGAAGCTTTGAAGCTGGACATTGACTTCTCCTGTCCAGCTGTGAAAGTCCTGGATGGCACCTGCTCCCAACAGAAGGCTGTTTCATTTGCATTAAAAATCTGTGTTGAGTGTAGCCGCCAATTACCTTAGCGAGATCATCTGGACAACTTGCCAGAGCTTCTACATCAGCACTTACTGCTTCCCCTTGAGTTTTTACTAATGTTATGGAGATGGCTTCTTTCCTTAAACCTCAGGAACCAACCTCTGCTGGCTTCTAACTTTTCTTCTGCAGCTTCCTCTCCTCTCTCAGCCTTCACAGAACTGAAGAGAGTTAGGGCCTCGCTCTGGATTAGGCTTTGGCCTAAGGGAATGTTGTGGCCGGTTGGATCTTCTGTCCTGACCACTAACACTTTCTCTGTATCAGCGAGACTATTTCACTGTCTTAAAACTTGTGTGATCACTGGAGTAGCAGTTTTCATTTCCCTCAGGAACTTTTCCTTGGCTGACTGCTGGGAGTTAGCTACGCTCCCGCTCCCCGCAAAGAGGTTTTATCTCTTTCTTCGGATCAGGTCTCTAAGTTGACCACGCCAGTTTGCAGGGAGTTAGCTGCGCTCCCAGCAAAGAGGTTTTTTCTTCCGGTCAGGTCTCTCAGGCAGGGGTCATCGCAAAGGATGAAAAAATAGTAGGAAACAGAAATAATAATAATAATACACAGAGCCAAAGATATAGTTTATAAAGTAAAGGTTTATGAAAATAGATAAAGGAGGGTATCCAGATGGGAATATTTCCTCCTGCCTCTTCTAAAAGGCTACTACAGATCCTTCAACTAACTCTAACTAGGGGAACAATGAGTTGTAAAATCTTCTTGGGGCAAACTTCTAAGTTTTCTGATAAGGCTATTACTTTAGCAAAAAACAGAGACATCTTGGCTCCGGTGATTGTGTTCTTGGAGACAGAGATGATTTCAGAAGTCAACATGAGCTGTGCTTTGTGTTAATTACTTTAACTGCATGGCTCCTTCTGGGCCCGGCTTGGGCATTAACATAGCTCTCTGATCAGCTCTCATCTCCGGGGGTCCTTGCCAGCTCCAGCAACCCATGGCTCTAGGAAGAAGCCTGTCTTGTCATTCAAAACAGGTAAGAACCATAGGCCCAGTTTATAGCTGTCTCTTTGAAGTGCAGCTATTACTGACCAAGGACACGCCTTCCTGAGAGGAGGCAGCTTTTGAACTAACACATTTCTTTTTTCTTTAAGACAAAGCCTTATGTGACTTCTGAAATCAAATCTTGTCTCCAGAAATACAGGGGGCATTTCTATTACTCAGTATTCTTAGGCTTAACAGCTGACCTCGGAGCAAGCTGTCACCTATCTCGGCTTCGGACTTGCCTTCCTTGCTAAATTTAATCCTTTGTAGCTTTTGACTAAAAGCGAGAGAAGTGCAACTTCCCTTCCCTTGAACATTCAGAGGCCACTGTATGGTTATTAATTGCCCTAATTTCTATTTTTTTTTTTATGTCTCAGGGAACAGGGAGGATTGAGGAGAAGGAGAGAGATGGGAGACTGTACTCCCCCCACAACACGACATCAATGCAAAACAGCCCTCGGAATGAACCCCACCTCCAGGGAGGAAGAGCGGTGCTGTGAGATGATTGGCCTCAGACCCGTCTCCACGCTGGAGTACCCACAACAGTAGACACAGAAGCTGGAATGCGGGTCTCTGTGGAAGGAGAAAGGTGGCAGCCTCGCACTTCCTACCCTCTGCCTGTCACCAGCTAGTGCAGCACTCTGGCTCCCAGGCTCCCTTCTCCCTCCTCACCACTCACCCCTCCCGGCTCACCTCTCCTGTCTCCACTCTTTGCGCGTCGGGACTTGGCCCTTTCACCTCCACCCTCTGTGCGAAGCCCAGAAGAAATCTGAAGGTGACACGGGGGGAGGCAGCTGTTGAGACTGACAGAATCTAGGCAAGAGAACACCCTCCTGCTCCACGTGGTTTAGCAAATTTCCAGAGAATACCGCGAGAGGACAGCGCCAAAGTGTCACCTTGTAATAAAGTGCTCTCATACCTAGAACCATTCTCTGGGCTCATCTCTCCCAAGAGGCTCAGGTGTTGTCCCCTGGACACGTGGTTCCCGACCCTGCGCTCTTAGGACTCAGCTGCTCTCACTCCCGACATACGGGAAGGAACTTCTTTGAACTCATGAGTTTGCAAAGCAACGCTATAGCGGAGTGAACAGAATTGAATTCATACTAAGGTATAGAATATCGGCAGGTTATTGAGCAATTAAGTTAAACATAATTCTGGAGAACTGCCATTGTGTGTCAACTTTAACCCTGCATGTACAAAACTGCGCTGTGAGCCTGTTACTAACTTCCACCCCTGCTGGCCCCTGCCAGTGGCCTGGCCCTGGTTTGTCCAGGCCCATTGCCTTTGTTACCTGTCTCTGTCCTCCTGTATGTCCCAAGCTGGTCCAGACAAGCCCAGGTGGGATTCATCTCCCGCGGTGTCTGCGGACTGGCCGGCTGCAGAGACTGTTCAGTTCTCCGTTGCTGCAGCTGTGAAAGTACAGAACTCCCTCCTTAAGCACATGGCACTATCAAACAGGGTCACAGTCCCGTGCCTGGTGGTCTCGTGCCTGTGCGAAGGATGACAGGCCTGAGAGTTCCCCTGTCTGTGCTCCCCTGAGTGTACATGTCCCCAACTCCCCCTGCCGCTGTGACACGCCTCTGCCAGAGGAAAGGCCCGGCTGGCTCCCCACAGGGTGGACAGAGATTCGCAGACCTGGTGGGCACCAAGAGGGGACAGTCCACCCTCCCTCCGGAGCCCCCGCAGGACCCGCTTAGGCCAAACAGAAGCCTCTTCTCCGGGTGGTTTCCTGTCTGTCCCTCAGTCTCAAATCCTCCACGTGCCACCTGCAGCTCAGACACCAGCGCTAAAAGGTAACTGCTCTGGACAAAAGGCTGCTTCCCCGCAGCTGGGGGTTTACCATGGCCTTTCCCAGCATTAAGTGCTGGGGACACACAGGAGGATGAGACTGTCAACGAGACCTCGTGACGAATGATCCCAGAGAACCGTAAGGACCCATCAACTGGCGCTGAACAAGGAAAGCACCCAAAGCACTGGGGGATTTTCAATGCCCTCCCAGGTGTCAGTCTCCAGTTCACTCTCCTGGTAGATTACGTGTAGGATGGAGGACCAGGTGGAATCTTCTTTCAGTGTCAGGGGGCTATGCAGAGGCTCACGTGACCTCCAGGGGCCTCCCCCAAGGGGGAGGAGCAGGCAGTGGGTCCCGAGCTGAGTTCATGGGTGGTTGTCTGCTGCAGGGTTAGACGTGGGGAACCCCAAGTGCATCGTTTTATATGCTAGGATACAATACCAGATCTTGTGCAACTAAGAAGTTCCATTCCCAGGCCGGGCGTGGTGGCTCACGCCTGTAATCCTAGCACTCTGGGAGGCCAAGGTGGGTGGATGGCTCGAGATCAGGAGTTCGAGACCAGCCTGAGCAAGAGTGAGACCCCATCTCTACTAAAAATAGAAAGAAATTATCTGGACAATTAAAATATATACATAGAAAAAATTAGCCGGGCATGGTGGTGCATGCCTGTAGTCCCAGCTGCTCAGGAGGCTGAGGCAGGAGGATCGCTTAAGCCCAGGAGTTTGAGGTTGCTGTGAGCTAGGCTGATGCCATGGCACTCACTCTAGCCTGGGCAACACAGTGAGACTCTGTCTCAAATAAAAAACAAAAAAACAGAAGTTCTATTCCTAAAAACAGTGTTGTTACACACTGCTGTTGGAGATCATCTTGAATTGGCTGAGACCTAGAAATCATCTTCCTTCCTTTGTTTACTAAATGCCTAATATGAGCTGGTTTTCTTATCAGTTGCCCTTGTCTGCAAAAAAAGCCCAATATGGAAAAGGTGGCATCTGCTCAGCAGTGATTCCAGCCTCTGTGGCCCTGTGTGTGTCTGGGAGGGGCCCGTTTTCCCTCCGGCCTCCGACTCGCCCATCAACCACCCTCCTGCTCTTGGTTGTTTCAATGACGGTGGGACGGACATCCAGGAGGGAGCGACGTCTGCTTCTGAGTGAGGCTCCAACAGGTCTCCACCCGCCCTCAATGATCATTCGCTTCCTCAACTGCCAGCATCTGATCTAGCTGGGACTCCAGAGGAAACAAGAAATGTTCACTGGACAAGAATAAAGAGTGTGCTAATGCACTGAAGATTTCTCCCTCGCCCTATTCACTTGTCTCTTCCCCTCCCTCCAGCCTCCCTCCAGTCCCCGCTGGCCCTGCCAGTGCTGCGTGTCTGCTTCAGGGGCCCAGGTCTTTCCACATTTCAGGAGGCGTCCCACCGAGCCTCCTGAGTTCACCGCGGACAGCGACACCTGCTGCTGCTTTTCTGCTGCAGGACAATTTCATTCTCTCAGAAAACACACTTTGGGTCCCTACTGGGTGCCAGGCTCTATTTTAAACACTAAGGCTACAGAAACACACACACACACACACACACACGGTTCCTGCAGTAAAGCCAGTTATAGTGTTGTAGGGGAGACGGGCGACCGTAACAAAGAGTGATGAATGCTGACAGCAGTCAGGACAGGGGTGGGGGTAAGATCCCAGAGAGGGGGACATCTAGCCCAGACAAAGAGACAGACGTAAAATTCCTGACACATCCCGCTACAGCTGCATCGTGGACACCCAGTGGCTTTGGCAAGGAAGTGAAGATGATTTAGACATTTATCTTCACTTAGCTTTGCCTGGGGACAAGTGGCCTGCAGACTTGTCTACCTGGCCCAGGTGACTCAGGCAATGAAGATAGCCACTCCGCCCCACACAGCCCCATCCCACCATCTACCTGGGGCTTGGGTGGCTGCCATTGCACGAATCTGGAAGCAAACCAGTCCCGGCCACTAGAGAGGAGTATTGCTTCCAAAAAGTCACGTGCCCTCACCCACGCTCTGTAATCTGCTTGCGACTGGCTAGTGGTGAGGGTCCTTTTTCCTCTACGGGCTGAGCTCTAGAGGCACGACAGGCTGGTGAGGTTCTCGTGTCTCAGCCCCACTGCCCCTGGATCCATGGAAGCTACTTTAAGAGGGGGCCGTCAGCGGGCGAGGGGAGAGCTCCTTGGGAGCACGGTGTTCACGCTGTCGTGTTTCCGTGTCTCGGTTGTGCCATCCGTCACTCAGAGAAAATGTGCTAAGTAGTTCCAGGAGACAATTAAGGGGAAAATAATTGCACAGCATTTTAGGACAATGTATCAACAAGGGAAAATATGAGCAACTTCACTGGAGGAGGCGGAGGACGGCTCTCTAGTTGGGAAACCAGGCCTTTGGCAAAAGAGTTTAAACTCCCTGACTACATTTTATTGACAAGGTCAGTCTTTATTCTTGCTGCCAAAATTAGAATCCACCCTTTTTTCTCTGTCATAACAACCCTGGTGTTTAATCACCAATTATGCAGGGAGGTAAAAAAAAACAGTTGTATCCTTTAAGTCTGGAGATTGACAACACAGAGGAGGGAGCTATTAATTTCCAGAACCACCCTTTCCAAGAACTATTTTCCTTTTCCTCTCTTCCCAGATACCCCGATGGAAATCTGCCCTTCAGAGAAGGAAGGAAATGGCACAATGGAAAAGACTTCTACGAATAAGTAAGCTTTGCCCAGGACATGGACGGAAAAGTAAAGAGAGAGAGAGGGGGAGAGAGAGAAACTCGTTAACCCCACCTGACGGCGCGTCAAATGCAGTGTGTGTCCCTCCCCATCCCAGCACTGGACAACCACAACACTGAGCAGCTTATGAGCCTTCTCGTGTTCACCGCACGAGTTCACAGAGAAACAAGAACAGCGTGCTGTGTTTCCAGACCCTCTGCCTGGCTGCCTGAGGATACAGCCCCTGCCCACATCCAGCCAGGGCCATGGCTTCTGATGCTCATTCAGGGACCTCACACTGTCGCTAGGACAAGGGCAGCAGGCACGTGGCTGAGCCAAGTCCATGGCAGGACGTGCGAGGCAACTGCGGTATAGAGGGGGCGAGGAGGTGGAGGGAGGGCAACCACAAAAGCAAAGCAGGAAAGACGTGGTTTCCTGGAATGAGGGCAAGAGCATGTCAGAGAAGCTCGAGGGTCAGGAAGGCTGTGTTCCTGCCCGAGCTAGATGCAGGCAGAGGCAGGTCTGGGATAGAAGGACAAATGCTGCAAGTAACGGAATATGAAATCTCAAGTCCCTATGTCTCTTTTTTCCTGCCTTAGATTTGGCCCGTCCTTGGCTGGACAGGGAGGGAGAGCGACCCTCCCCGGGACATGCTGACCAGGCGGCTGGGTCCGCGGGGAGAGCCTTCCTCTCGGCAAAGAAGGGGGAAATACCTTCGGTCATGAACGGCTCAGAATCCTGTTTTAGAAGTTCTTTCTGATTTGACCACCGTAGCTTTTTGTGAAAGAAAAGCCAGGAAGATGGCTTTGATGTGAAAGAGAAAGGGGGATCCAGGCACAAAGTGGAGGAAGGTGAGGAAGAAACCAAGAAGTGGAGAGAAACCCCAGCTCTGAATCTGGGGACTCAGTGGCCGCAAGGGAGGGAGTGGCCCCAGCGTGGGCAGGAACTCAGCACTGCAGCAAGGGAAGAGCCCCCTGGGGATGCAGTTTAAATACCCAGGAACTCCTTCAGCTCAGGCTCTGCCCACAGAGCTCCTGGCCAGCACCGTGCACCCACCCACGTGCACACACATGCACATGCACACACGTGCACATGCACACACATGCATGTGCACACACCCAGGTGCACCCATGCATGTACACACACACCCAGAGGCACACCCGAATGTGCACCTACCCACGTGCGCACACGCATGTGGACACACACCCACATGCACGCACACCAAATACAAAGAAGTCTCTTGGCACCACACAGGCTGGTGGGCAATAGCTCATCTGGGCTAGGGGTCAGACTGAGCAGCCTGGGCTAGAACAGCGGGAATCAACACACACCAGTATATGCATTCCTTGAAAGACAAAAGGATTTTGTGACTATCTGAGGTAAAGCAAGTTTGGAGAAAACCATACACCAAGGTTGAATGGTATCATGATGCCCCAAAGATCTTGCCTCTGGGACTTCAAGGGCTTGTGGAGCCCTCCCACAATGCTGCGGGGCTGCTGGGGGTAAGCAATAGAGTCTGGCGGAGGTGATGCCTCCTGCAGCTTCTGCCTTGTCCCTTGGGGGAAGCTGGCCACCACAGCAGAAGGACCCTGAAGCAGCCCTGTATAGAGGGGCCCAGGGAGAGGAACCAAGGGCTCCAACAATCACCAGCTTGCAGGCCGAGTGAGGATCCCCGGCCCCAGTCCAGCCTTCGGATGATGCGTCACCAGCTGACACCTTGACTGCAGCCTCGGGGGAGACCATGAGCCAAGCAGGACGCTCATAAATTCCTGACCTGCAGATGCCGTGAGTGGCATCTCACAGTTTATTGTTGTTTCTAACCGCTGGCTTTTGGGATAATATGTTCTATAGCAATAGATAGCCAATATAAATATAAACTAGCATGTTGAAATCTTAGAGGGAGTCCTGCAGTTTCACATAACGTGTTCAACTTTCACTCAGTGTTTGGCAAATGCTTTTGTTACACAACATTTCTTTCAAAGAACACCTCATGAACACCTTAGGGTGTTAATGTCGCACCCGAAGTGTACTTTAGGAAGATCTGGGCTAGCTCTGGTTGTATTTGTGGTTAAAACTTATATCACATACACTTTATGCAATAGTTTGCATGAGATAAAATTGCATCTAAAAATATTTAAATAAAAACTTAATTGTAATTTTAGAAACATAACCACATCACGTGCATTTAGGTAGTTCCCCATTTAAAGGAAATCTTGTGTCGAGTTAGCATGTGGAACATGGAAATTTGCTTCCCATCCCATTGTCTTTTAATATTAATATATTGCTCTTTGTAGGCTAGCTGAAGGAAATAAAAAATAAAATAAGAAATAATATATTGGCTTTTTTGTAAAATCAAAGCTTATTTTTATGACTGTATTTAAAGCATTTGTAAAATGAAAAAATAAAAATAAAAGACCACTCTGGTCATTAAAAACTTTAACCCCAGCTCCTGGTTAAAATGGGAAACCTGAGCTGTTTGCTGCTCTAAATAATCTGGTTGTCTGAAGAGGAGAAGGTCGAGGAAGACTCGGCACAGCCCCAGGCGTCCTGGAGGGCTGGGAGGGAAACACTGAGCCATTGTCCTCCGGGCCACTGTGGAATGAGCCCAGGACACTCACCCAGAAAAAACTCATCTCCTCTCTTGAAGGATAAGGGGACTTGATTCTGAGAATGGCTTCAAAGAGCTAGAAGTAAGAGCGGCCTGAAATTCCAGAGCCTTCAAGGTTGTTCCCAGGCAGAGGGCTGCAGCGCCCAGGGCCTCCTTCCAGGCCGGCAGTGAAGTGGCCTCAGACCGAGTCCTGGCCCAGCCCCTGCCTGCGGGGCCACCTCAGACTCCTACTTGGCCTCTTCTAGCCTCACTTTGTTCACTTGGGAAAGGGGGTAGTGACACCTACCACACAGGACTCCCAAGTGGATCACGTGAGAACAGGAAGCAGCAGGTGCTCAATTCACTTGCCCCCTCCAATGTGCTGCTTCCCCCCCATTCCCCCTCCCCCATCTGCCCCTTGGAGCCACGTGACCCCGCTCACCCCAGTGCATTCAAGACCCCCTACGGCAAGGGAAGCCCAATTCACCAGAGGCGTCAATTAGGGGAGATCATTCTTCACTACAAAAGGATTTTTCTCTTTCCCAAAGGATTCACTTAGAATAGCTTATCGCCTCGGATAGGAACCCCAACTTCCCCGGAGTTTACAGACAAGTAACTGCTTGGGAACCTCAACGCGGACGCGCCGGCGGGCACTCCACTATCAGTCGGCAATGCAGCCTTCCCGACACCGTAACGCCAGCCCAAGGCAAATGCTCACAAAAACCAGTTGTGCACAGTTTCTCAGGAACATTCTAATGGAAGCGGACCCGCCACTGCCCGGTGCCCCAACACGAGAGGTGGCGGCGGCTGCCCCCGCGCTAGCCAGAGCAGGCCAGTGCCCGGCCACGGGACGGGGTTTTAATTTAGTGAGGAAAATGAGCTATAATTACATTGTCAAGAAGTCAGCTCGTGTAATCTCCTCAGCTTGTGTCTCGAATGCACCTCACTAAAGAGAACACACCTGTTCCATTAAAACAACCCTTCTCACCCTGTCCCAGCGTGTTGCCGTGGAGACTCCACAGGCCTGCAAAGCAAGATGCTGGCCAGCCCCGGGGACCACAGTTGTGTCGCCCCTGTCACCTGGCAAGACGAGGGGAAACTAAGTGCCCTCAGGGAGCAGCTGGGTACCCAGGCCACGGGCCTGCTGGGTGCACATTCAGCCCTGGGCATCTGCCAGGTGGCAGGACCCCTGCCGGAGGGCAGCCCCGTCCCTAGATCTCATGGGGGCTGCCTGCGGGGCTTTGAGAAGCCTGGGGCTAGAGGACCTGGACTTGATGTGGACAAAGAAAATCCCCCAGGTTCCCCTCAGCTCCAGCCAGGAGAATTTCTGAGAACAAGGGGCACAGAAAAGGAAGAAGAAGAAAACACAGGCTATGTCCTCACAGTGTACAGTCTAGCTCAAGAGCTATATCTAATCCACTCACTGCACAGACAATAATTCAGGACCGAATGTCACGCCCTCAGCATGGCAAGGCTTGGCTGCTGTGTGGCCAGAGAAGTCAAGAAGCCCACGAGGCGGGCAGGTCCCACTGGACCTCAGGAGCGGAGGAGGACTGCGACCACATCTCAAAGCTCCCCATTTACCAGACCCTGTGACGAGTGCTTCTCGTGGGACTCTTCGGCCGTCACTCTTCTGCTGACATCGTACGGGTGCTAGTACCATTTTCATTTTACATGAGGTGACCGGATTCTGAGGGTTCAATAAAGTCACACACATAGTTTTAACACGGATCTCTTTAACCCCGAAAGCCCCTTGGTCCTAACCTCATTTAGATGGGCAGGAGGCAGGAAGAGTAGTGTTTGAAAAAGATGAAAGAGGCCAGCACAGCAGCGCACACCTATAATCCCAGCACTTTGAGGGGCTGAGGCAGGAGGATCACTTGCAGCCAGGAGTTCAAGAGCAGCCTGGGCAACACAGCAGGACTCCATCTCTACAAAAATAAAAATTAAAAAATTATCTGGTACCTGCAGTCCCAGGTACTCAGGAGGCTGAGGCAGGAGGATCACTTAAGCCCTGGAGTTTGAGGTTGCTGTGAGCTAGGCTGACACCATGGCACTCTAGCCCAGGTGACAGAATGAGACTCTGTCAAAAAAAAAAAAAAAAAAAGAGAGAATCTATTGGTTCTCAAAATGAAAAGTGGACTCACAGTTTGAAAAAGTCATCCAATGTGACCTCGTCCACCAAGGTCCCGATTAGCACTGTCTCATTACTTCACGTTCAGATTCATGTACCGGTTTCCTACGGTCTCCCTTGATGTTGAAGCATCTTTCCCACCACGCTCCAACACCCTTGGATCAACCCCCATGGCGGAAGGCTTTAATCTTGAAAACAACTTTCCATGAGTCATCATGATCCCTGAATTAATTGATGCTTCTTAGCTGGATGTACACGGGTCTCGGGGCAGGTGTGAGCAGCGTCCACCAGAACCGCACATTTGGGCGCCGCAGGGTCTGGCTCGCCTTAGAGGGAAGAGGAAGTGAGTGGTCTGAGTTGGAGCTGCTGACAGGCGGCTCCCGGGTGCCCTCACAGAGTCGAGACCACCTCTCGGCCCTCGGAGCATGGAACTGGCTTTGGGGGACACCTGCATGACAGGAGAGTGTGGCGAGCAGGAACCTGTGCAGAGGGATGGTCATGAGTGGATGGCACAGGGAATCACCCCACCCCACAGTCCACCCCAGTGGGCTTTGCCGGGTATGGACTAGACAAGGGAAGTTGAGAAAAAGGATAGAAGAGAAACCCTTTGGGACAAACCTCCAAGGAAAGATAAAGGCAGATGCTGGGCTGCATCTGGGACCATGCAGTCCGGATCTCTGGGGCACTGGTGAGCTCCTCAGACCTCCTCGGTTAGAAGCTCTTGTTAGGCAGAGATCAAATCTGGAGGTCACAGATAGAGGCCAGGATGACAGTTCCGAGGGGATGGAGAAGTGGGGAAGGGACTGCAGGAAAGTGCAGCTGACAACCACGAAGAGCAGGGACTTGAGGTTTGAGGCTCACACAGCTGCGGAGCTGCGACTTTGTTATAAGAACACCTGTCAAATCACATGCATCAATCATCTGATGACACCCACAGTCCCCGTAAGCCCTGCCCCGGACCAGGCCAATCAAAGGAAACCACCTGGAAGTCCTCAACATCATTCCCCACTCGTGGAGACCGACCCATTCCTCTCTGGAATGTGCTCTCACTTTGTATAGCTCCCTTCTTTTCTGCAATAAAAGCTGTTTGCAGGAATTGCTTCCTGTCTGTGGTCACTCAGTGGCACCGGCCCTGCTTGTGAATTTTCCAAGCAAGGAGCCAAAGAAGCAGGACAACAGTCCACCAAGAGGCCGGAAGTGACACTCTGAGAGGGGGAGAGGAGCTTTGCATTATAACAGGACCCCAGGCAGTGTTGACGGCTCTGGGAAGTGCTTCAGCTGAACAGCAGGGAGGTGGGGCCTTCAGAGAACACCATTTGTGAGCCAATAACTGATCTTAACATGGGCAGGAGGAGGCCATTTCTCACCATTTACAGGTGGCTTCACCACAAATAGAGTGTCTAGCTGAATCAGGGCACCCAAGACCACCCACAGGTTTGATAATTCTCTAGGGGGACTCGCAAGACTCAGTAGAGAGCTGGACCCATGGCTGAGATTTGTTATAGCAAAAGGATGCCATGAACAGTCAGCAAAGGGACAAAGTCACGGGGCAAAATTCCAGAGGGAACCAGGAGCAAGCTTCAAGGTCCCTCCCAGGGGAGCCATGCAGAACATACTGATTTTCCCAGCAATGAGTGGGAAATGCTGCTGACCAGGAAAACCTCATAGAGGTTCAGTGCCCAGGGTTTTTGTTGGGGCTGGTCACATGGGCACCCTCTGCCTGGCGAGAACCAAATTCTAGATCCCAGAAGGGAAGTTTGTACTCCGCCTAAACCGTACTGTTTGTACAACTTGTGAGCCACTCTTATCAGTTAGTTAACATGGGATCCTCCCAAAATCTAAGTTCCCAGATGCCAGCCAAGGACCAAGCTTGCAAGCAGGCCTTTCTAAGGAGAGCAATTTCAGATCACCTGTGTTAACTCTTTCCCGCACACTAGCCAAAACAATTACACAAGAGAAGGAAACAATAACTATAAAAGCAGCAAAGGGCTGGGCATGGTGGCTCACACCTGTAATCCCAGTACTTCGGGAGGCCAAGGCAGGAAGCTTGCTTGAAGCCAGGAGTTTGAGATCGGCCTGGGCAACACAGTGACATCCCATCTCTACAAAAAAAAAAAAAAATTTAATTAGCTGGCTGTGGTGGTGCCCATCTGTAGTCCTAGTTACTCGGGAGGCTGAGGCAGGAGGATCGCTTGAGCCCAGGAGTTTGAGGTTGCAGTGAGCTATGATGATGCCACTGCACTCCAGCCTGGAGGGCAGAGTGAGACCTTGTCTCCAAAAAAAAAAAAAAAAGGCAGCAAAGGAGGCACAAAATTAACATTAAGTTGACCCTTCAACATGGCAGGGGTTGAGTGAGGGAACTGACCTCCTATAACTTTTGACTCCCCAAAAACTTAACTACTGATAGCCTACTCTTGGCTGGAAGCCTTATCAATAACATAGTTGATTAACACATATCTTATATGTTATATGTATTATTAGCTTATGATAAAGTAAGCTAGAGAAAAGAAAATGTTATTAAGAAAATCATAAGGAAAAGAAAATATATTTACTATCCATTAAGTGGAAGTGGAGCCTCATGAAGGTCTTCATCCCCGTCGTCTCCATGCTGAGCAGGCTGAGGAGGAGGAGGAGGGTGGTCCGGCTATCTTGGGTGGCAGAGGCGGAGGAGAAACCACACGTAACTGGGCCTGTGCAGTTCAAACCCGAGTTGTTCAAGGGCCAACTGTATTTCCAGACCATACGGTTGTTGACCTGAAAAAGAATAAGAAAATCAACCGAAAATTATTCAAAATGAAATTTCTGCTTGGAGCGAACTAGGCTAGAGCCCCGTCCCAGGCTCCTACCTGCAGAGGCCCCGGCAGGAAAAGCTGGAGTTGGCGGGACTTGAATGGAGTTAGAAGCTTTCGCTGTTCCGCAGGCCTGGACGCTCTAATTGTCACCCAGCTGAGATGCACTTGGGGATTTTCTAAGGGAAACCGGAGAAGTCGGAGGGCTGCGCAGGCACAGCCCGCAGCGGGGCGACCTGGCTGGAGGGGCCACGCCTCGGCCTCGCTCCTGCTGTCCCCCGGGCCCGCAAAGGGCTCCAGCGACAGCATGTGCGTGGCCCTGTGTCATCAGACATTGCGAAAATTAGATAGCTCAGCTGTCATCAGTTCGGAACAGTCTCTCACTCTGACTTTAACTCCTGCCTGGTGGCGCTGGGCGGGGGCCACAGGACGGGTACCTGCGCTCGGGGTCAGCAGCGGAGACGCGCAACGAGACATTCCCGGGAGACGTCCCAGACCACAACGGCTCGCTGAGCGTGAGGAAGTGACTGTGACCCACTAAACTCAAACCGGATGAGTCCCCACCTCCCGTCAGGGTCCCAGGGATATGCCATTCAAGCCCTGCAACGTGACCAAGCAACATTTTAACATGGCTCTAAAATGTGTTTTCAGAGACAGGCAAGAGAAACTTGGACACAAACAAAAAGCAAAACGCTTATACAAAACTTATTAAAGCTTAAGAGCTGCTCGGCGCTGGACTCGCCCCCGGGGGCCGTGGTCGCGGGGCCCTGCGCGGGGGCGGCTCGGCCCGGCCGTGGGGGCAGCGTGACCCCGCGGGGCCCTGCAAGCCCCCAGCGCCACGCGCCACGCTGCTGGCTGGGACGACACTGACTCACCGGCGCTGAGTTCTCGCTGGCGGAGGACGTGGCGCTGCACTTCGCCTGCTTGATGGGCCGGCCTGACCCAGCAGCGCCTCTTCCAGCCCGACCCTGCGACGTGGGCCTGGTGCTGGTGCCCCAGCGCAGCATCTTCCCGGCGCACACGGGCGCGCGCGCTGCCCACAGCCAGTTCTTCCACTCGCTCTTCACCCAGAACAAGCAGCTGCGGAGTGTGGAGCTGTCCCTGAAGGCGCTGGCGCCTGGTGGCCTGCAGCAGATCCTCAGCTTCATCTACACGCCCGAGCTGCTGGTCAACGCAGCCAACGCCCACGAAGTGCTCAGTGCCGCCTCCTTGCTGCAGATGGCCGGCATCGCCGCGTCCCGCCAGGAACTGCTGGATGCCCGCTCCCTAGGCCCACCGGGTCCCGGCACTGTGGCCCGGGCCCAGCCGGCTGCCAGCTGCTCCCCAGCTGCGCCACCCTACTACTGTAACATCAAGCAGGAGGCGAACACCCCAGGCCTGCCCAAGATCTATGCCCGCCAGGGCCCTGACCCCTACTCAGTGCGCGTTGAGGACGGGGCAGGGACTGCTGGCGGCACAGTGCCTGCCACCATTGGGCCAGCCCAGCCCTTCTTCAAGGAGGAGAAGGAGGGTGCTGTCGAGGAGGCCGGCAGGCCCCCGGCCAGCTTGTGTAAGCTGGAGGGTGGGGAGGAGTTGGAGGAAGAGCTTGGGGGCTCTGGCACCTACAGCCGCCAGGAGCAGCCCCAGATCATTGTGGAGGTGAACCTCAACAACCAGACACTGCACATGTCCACTGGCCAAGGGGAAGCCAGGCCCTGGGACGAGCCAGCCACCATGGTGCTGGGCCGGGAGGATGGGCTGCAGAGACACTCAGAGGAGGAGGAGGAGGAGGAAGAAGAGGATGAGGAAGAGGAGGGTGGTGGCAGTGGAGGAGAGGAGGAGGAGGATCAAGAAAGTGGCAGTGAGGGAGAAGAGGAAGAGGAGGAAGAGGAAGGGCACAGTGAGCAGGAGGAGGAGGAAGAAGAGGAGGAGGAGGAAGGGCCCAGTGAGCAGGATCAAGAGAGCTCTGAGGAGGAGGAAGAGGAGGAGGGGGAAGCTGGCAGCATGCAGGGGCCACCAGGGAGCCGGGGCAGCCGTGCTGACCCCCCTCCCCACAGTCACATGGCCACGTGGTTCCGGGAGAATGCCGGGCGCCAAGGCATCTCTGAGCCTGAGGAGGCTGGGCCACGTAGTGGGAAGCGACCCAAGCTGTCCCCCAGAGAGGCCTCTGCACCAGCCCGAGGGCCTCCAGCCACTGATGGGCGGGGGCCAACGTGAAGCTGGAGGAGAAGCAGCACCACCCGTGCCATAAGTGCCCACGAGTTTTCAACAACTGCTGGTACCTGGAGAAACACATGAATGTGACCCACAGCCGCATGCAGATCTGTGACCAGTGTGGCAAGTGCTTCTGCTAGAGAGTGAGCGGCTGCTGCACCGGCAGACGGACTGCGAGGGCATCATCCAGTGTGTGACGTGTGGCAAAGCTTTCAAGAAGCTCTGGTCCCTCCATGAGCACAAGAAGATTGTGCATGGTTATGCAGAGAAGTTCTCATGTGAGATCTGTGAGTTCTATACCATGGCCCATGTTTCGCACATGGTTGCCCACACCAAGGACATGCCCTTCACCTGTGAAGCCTGCCGGAAGTCCTTCAAGCGCAGCAAGTCCCTCGAGGTGCACTCACTGCAGCGCTCCAGGGAGAAGCCATTCAGATGTGACAACTGCAACCAGTGCTTCCAGTACAAGTACCAGCTGCCATCACACATGAGCATCCACATTGGCCACAAGCAGTTCATGTGCCAGTGGTGTGGCCAGGACTTCAACATGAAGCAGTGCTTTGATGAGCACATGAAGACCCACACAGGGGAGAGGCCATACATCTGCGACATCTGCGGCAAGAGCTTCCCCAGCCGGCCCAGCATGAAGCGGCGCGGCGCCCGCACACCGGCCGAGAAGCCGGAGCCTTCGACGGTGCAGCCAGCGCTGCCGCTGCCCCGACATGCTCAAGGCCCACAACGAGAAATGCTTCCTTGTCAGCCACCCGCAGGCCAGCGACCGCCCCCCCCACCCCAGGCCTGCGCTCCCCCCCCCACCCAGCCTCAGGCGCGCTCTGCCCCTGCTCCCCGGGCAGCCCCAGACCCTGCCCCCACCCCGCCGCCCCTCTTCCCCACCACTGCCAGCACTGGCGGGGGATGAACGCCACCAACTAGCTGCCGAGCTACACCTGCTGCGACCTGGAGCCCAGGGCCCGCTCCAGGGAGGGGACCCCGCTGCCCTCCCCCCTTGCTGGGGGGCCAGCAGCACGGGCCTGGGCCGCCGCCCCCTCCTCCAGAGGTGGCTAGATGTGCTCCGCCTGAGACCCTGACCCGGGGGGGGGGGCGGCGCGCAGGCCAGCAGCCCCCAGAGCCGGTGGAGGACGCCTCCCTCACAAGTGCCCCCCTTTCTGCGGCTCCTTGAAGTCTTTACTTTTGGGGGTTTTTTTGGAAGTGAAGGAAAAAGAAAAGAGAGGAAGCTGTTTGTAGCACCCCTCCAGGCGAGGAGGGTGCTGGAGGTGGCAGGTCTGGTGGGGACGGAGGGGCCCGGGGCAGGTGTAGTGGCCGGTCACGCTGCTGAGGCCGGAGCTGGAGAGGGTTAGTCAGGCCCAGCCTGGAGCGGCCTCAGAGGTTTAGCCCCGCTTGCTCGTGCCCCTAATTTGCTCCTTCTTCTTGCAGGGTTTGGGGAGAAGTTGGGGTGCCGCCCCCGTAGAAGAGTTGTGGACCCAGTCTGAGGGCTGTGGACACCCTGCCAGGGCTTGAGACTGGACACTGGCGGGTGCGGGTGGGGAGCGTTGAGCAGCGGGAACTGCAGACCTGGCTCTGTGCCAAGTAGTGTGGGGAAGGCAGGGGCTGGACCCCAGGGGCTTGCTTTCCCCACCCACAACCCTGCCGGCAGGCCCGGGGGCCCCCAACCTGCACCAGGCTGCACCGTGGGTCTTGAGTCCTGGTGATGTCCCCGGAAGCTGCTAGGCCTTGGTGCTGTGGGCCAGGCCCTAGGTGGGCAGACAGGTGCCTCCCTCAGCACCAGCTCCCAGGGGCTGGAGTCAAGGAACCCCTGCAGACAGGCTAGACCCCAGGGGCAGGGTCCAAGGAGGAGGCTTGGACAAGTGTTTTGGGGTTTCAAGGTGCTATCGGTGGGACAGGGGGCAGCAGGGCTGTGGCTCACAGAGCACCTCCGCCCCTCACCAGCTACCCTGGCCATGTGTTTCACACCAGAAGGAGACATGTGTGTCTGTGTCCATCTCTGCTCCCCTATGGCCCGCACTAGGCCCAGCCACAACCTGTCCCTGGCTGGCTCCAGCATCCTGGCTCCTCCTGGGCCTCTGCACAGGTGGGTGGGGCGCTCACAGCACTGCTGGTGAGAGGAACCCCCGGGGACAGGGGACCCCAGCCTGTGCCCGGTGCTTCCCCTCATGAGGCCTGCACTAATAGGGAATCCTATTTTGTTGTCATTTAATGTCTTCATTCCTGCTTTTAAGATGGAGTGGAAGGTTCCATAAGCTACATGTTTCCTAGTTAAGCTCTTTCCTCCTGTGTTTATACAGTTTTGTTTGTTATACTTTTTGCACCTTAAACTCCCACTACTCCCCCATGCTACCACATTCCCAGCATGGCTGGAGTGGGAAGAGGCTTGGGCCCAAGGAGCATAGTTGGGGGCACTGAACCCTTCTGACCTCCTTGTGAGGCCCATGGCCCTGGGGCAGGGGGCTGGGGACATTTTAATCATCAATAAATGAAGCACTTTATTCTGAAAAAAAAAAAGCTTAAATATGCCATTATCACTATAACTGAAAGATGTTTTGGAACATAATTATATATTCCTGATTTGGGCATACATTTTTCTCATCTTTAAATTTATTAAAAAGCTTATAGGAAACCCACATATAAAATTAATGGCATATGAAACAAAAGTGACAAATAGAAGCAAAGAAATTGATAAAAATTGTTCTAATATCAAGAAGGAAATTGTAACCAAAAGAAATTTCAGATCATACCAAAAGCAATAATTAATTAAACAGGAAAAAATAGATCGATAGTAGAAGTAATGAGTTATGATGAATAGGCTCTTGTGTTGGGTGATAATTCAATTGGTGAAGAGGAATCAATCACGATTCATTGGAAAAATATTTAAATTTTTTGTGGATTTAACACAAAATGGTGGCATCAACATAAATAACAAAAAACTCCTAATACACTATACACATAGAGGGATATCCATGACAAATCAGTTAATAAGTTCTGTCAAAGTAAAGGCTACTCAACATTAGCCACTGCACAACAAAACCTGAATTGACCAGTAATAAAGAAAGAATTTACTGTATGAATAAATATTAAAAGGAAGAGGGGACAAATTAATTTCTAATGATTTAAAACCCTCATTTAGTTTGCCTGTTTCACAAACAAGAAAATTCAAAATTAACATGCAGAAATGATTAACTCAATATCCTTCAATAAATACAAATTACCACCAGTTAGAAAATATACTAAGCAGGAATTTACAATAGCAAAAAGAAAATCTACTTGGAAATAACAAGAAATAGATAAGATCTATATGAAATAAAAACTTTAAAATGTTATTAATACTATTGGACACATAATAAATGTCCTGAGCAAATAATAAGGCATAGCATATTCTTGGAACGGAAACATCATAAATGCCATTTTTCCTTTACTCTATAAATAGCTCATAAATTAAAAAATCCCAATAAAATAATGAGGTGTTTTAAGTAGATAAGCTGATCCTAAAAATCATATGTAGAAATAAACAAGCAAAATAGTCAAAAAATTTCTGGGAAAAAAAAAAGTAATAATGGGTCAGCCCAGCCAAATATTGACATTTTACAATTAATCACTGAAATAGTAGGATATTGATAAATAGATAAATGGGACAGAATATAAAATCCATAAGTAAATCCACACATAAATGAAAATGTAGTATATGAAAAGGACAGCACTTCAAATTAGTGCAGAAAAGATGCTTCTGAAATAATTGGATAACCATCTGGAGGAAAACATGAATTTGAATTCACACCTCACTAGGCACTATAGAAAAGCAGATGGAAAAAGGAAACAAAAAAACAGAAGATGAATTCACACTTCACATCTTATGCCAGGATAAATTTAATATGGATTTAAATTTTTAATATAAAAAATTAAATTACAAAAGTGTTAGAAGACTTTATGGGAAAAATTTTTAATAATCTTAGTATTGGCTGGGTGCAATGGCTCACACCTGTAATCCTAGCACTTTGGGAGGCCAAGGTGTGAGGGTGGCTTGAGCCAGGAGTTCAAGACCAGCCTGAGCAACATACTGAGACCCCATCTCTACAAAATTTAGAAAAAAAAAAAAAACTTAGCCAGGTGTGACGTTGCACTCCTGTAGTCCCAGCTACTCAGGAGCCTGAGGCAGGAGGATCCCTTGAGCCCAGGAGTTTGAGGCTGCAGTGAGCTATGATACGCCCCTGCACTCTAGCCCAGGCAACAGAGTGAGACATTGTCTCAAAAATAAAACAATAATAATCTTGGTATAAAGAATATCTTTTTAACTATGAAACACAACAGAAACCATAAAGGAAAAGATTGATTCATTCAGCAGTATACAAATTTCTTAAAGTCCCTGAAGCAAACCAACACAAGTAAAACTAAATGACAAATGAAAAAATACGTTTGCAACTCACATCACTAACAAAGAGCTAATCTGGCCTAATATATAAAGTGCTCCTTGTAAATAAAAAGGAAAAAATAATGTAACCCAATAAAAAAAGAGAAATGGATAGGGGGGGAGCAAAATTCCTCCAAAAGAATATGAAAATAGATTTTAAACATACAGAAGGATGTTGAAATCCACTTATAACACGAGGAATGAATATTAAAATTTCAATGGGATACCTTTTTTTTTTTACCTACAGGATTGCAAATGACAAAAAATTGATTCTTATGGTGGGAAGAGTGTGACAAAATGTGCAATTACATTAACACATTGTTGGTGGACATGTCAATTAGTACTTCAGTGGAAGGCAGTCACATGTCCATCATAACTCTCAAAGCTCATATGCTTGTAGCCAACAATTCTTACTTGTAGGAATTTAACCTGCAGCTATACTCATATGGATGTTATACATTTTATATGTATGTTATAATGGGAAAAATTTGGAAAGGATCTACAAGACCACTAATTGGGGACCAATTAGTTAAATCACAACGATGGATACCGTGGATGCCACACAGTCGCAGAAACAAGGAGGAGGTTCCTCATGATAGGAAATGATCTCCAAGAGATATTTTCAAATAGATGAAAAATGCAAAGTACAATGGTATCTACAATGTACTAGAATGTTTTTTCCAAAAAAAAAAAATGACAAAAAGTATATATGCCTTAATATACAGAGACTATCTCTGGTAAGATACACAGGAAATGAGAAACATCGGTCACCTCTGGGAGGCATCATGATGGGAGGCTGGAATAGCAGGAGACCTATTCATTGGGTCTTATTTGATAGCTTTCATCTTTCAACTACATGAGTGCATTGTCTACTCAAGGAGTAAATGTTAAAGAAAATAAGCAAATAAGAAACAAGTAAATGCAGTCCTCTCTGGAGAGGAGAGGAGGAGTCAAGACCTTGCCTGGGGGGAGCAGGAAGAGGAAGCCTGGAGGTGATGGCAAAGGCAGCCAGGCAGGGGCATCGCACATCCAGCCAGAGAGAGTAGCCTCCAGCGGTGGAAGAGGTGAAGGTTCCTGTGGATCTGGAACCCAGGACTCCAAAGGCCAGGTAGGTGGGACCCGAGGGTGGGTTTCCAACTATTTCACTGGTAAGGACTGAGACAAAAGCTTGAGTTGTTTTGTCATCATTATTATCATTATCATTATTATTATTATTTTACTATTACTACTAGGACCCACATTCCCACTTCTTATCTGCAGAAAATGGGTTCTCTACATTCAGGAATTCCCTCCCATCCCCATCATCTGGAGTCCGACTTTCTTAACACTGCTGTTTCCCAGTCACTTCCCTTCGTGCAAACATTATGGCAGCCCCAGGCTACGCTTGCACCGTCCTTGTTGGCGGTGAGACCAGGCCTGGGCCAAGCTCCCTGAGAGAAGGGAGGCTCTGTCTGTCTGAACTATATTCTCCACGCCTTGCAAAGTTCCTGGCACACACGTGGGATTCACAAAATAGTCACTGAAAACACAGATGAATAATCCCAAACACCTTGTGTGCTTCACCCTCCCACCTTGCTCCTGCCCCCCTTTATCTGGTGCTCCTCATGTGCCCGCCCTGGTTCCCAGTGCCTGCTTTCCCCAGCACGTCATTCAGGAATGGCATGTTAATATCGGACCAGCAGCAGCGGCAGCATCACCACTGTTGCCTGTGCCACCGTTTATGGGCCACCATCTTTGTGTCAGTAATGTTACCTTGGATTCCTGGGGGCTTTGAGTGACTACAGGACCAGCTCTGAGGACACCATGTCCGCTGGGTCAGTGAAGAGACACAGGAAAGAGCAAGGGAGTTCAGCAAAGCTGGCACTGTCACTGGGTCTGGGCAGGTGACTTAATCCTAAACCAGCCCTAGTTCCTGCCTCAAAACGGTTGGCTCAGAATCCAGTTTGCCCAGGGCAAGCATAGCCAGGACCAGCTAGGGCTACAGTCATCCTGCCACCCCCGAGATTTTGCACAAATCTGCCTGAAGAAGTTCCTCTTAAAGTGTCATCCAACAACCACCTGACCCAGAATCATCTGAGGCGCTTGTGGAAAATGCAGACCGTTGGGCCTCGCCCCAAACCTCCTGCAGCAGACTGCCTGCACTGGGCCTGCTGAGTCGAGTTTAAACACACAGCAAATTCTAACGCAGACAGCTGGGAAACACACCCCAAGAAACATGGTCCTAGGAAGCCCATATCCTGTGATTTTTATTTTTTAATTTTGAAATAATTTTAAATTTTAGAGAAGAGATTCATAAATAATACAAAAAACTCTCTTATCTCCTTCACTCAGCAACTATTCACATTTTGCCACATTTGCTTTCTGTCTCTGTCTCTGTCTTTATCTCTCGATCTCTCTCCCTCTCTCTCAATATCTGTCTCTTCTCACCCCCCCCCCCAAAATATATGGTGTCAACCTTAAATAATTGAAAGGATCAGAACGCAGTTTAAAAGAGTTTATTAAAGCACAAAGCTGAGAATAGCCATTCAGGTAACACAGACTCCAAAGAAATGAGGTCAGTACTCTGAAGTTTAAAGTTAAGGTCTTGCTTATATAGGCAGAAAACAAAGGAATTTAGTGGGATTGTGACAGAAGGGCCTGAAAAAGATCAAAATGTATTACAAGTTGTCTCGTTAAACCCTGCCCCTACTCTTTTTGGTAATTAAAACCTGCATTCCTGCCCAAGGCCAGTAGTCAGAGGGGCAGGGAGTGTCCTTTGTTCTTTGTACCACAAGAGACAGCCCAACTGAACTGCCGGGCAGAGGTCAGGACCGTCTTCACCCAAGGTGCTACAGTTACACAGCGATAGCCCAACGCTGAAAACTCCTTTTAAAAGCTCTGTATTTCTGCTTATAGGAGGACAATGATTGTTTAAGATGAAAGTCTGAGATCCCCCTCATTTGCCAGCAAATTAATAAACTTCTCTTCCCTTTTCCTTAAACCACTTGTCCTCATTCTTCTGATGCAGCCTTGGGGACAGGTGTGAACTTTTTCTAACAGTATTGTAACATTTTCTATACAGGCTTGTTTATGAGTTACAGCAATTTAATTAGTTACAGTTTGTTTTCTTTTCCTTTCCAACTTAAAAGACTGTATTTAACATTCCATCTTAGACAATGTGACAGTCATGAGTGTCTGGATGAGAGTCATGAAGACTTTGGGAAGTTAATCAGGTGAGAGGGAAGGGGTCTTCCTTGTCACCCTTCAGTCATTTACAACATTTTACATAACAATGTAGGTAAGGAAACAGCTAATCTATAAACAATCAGAGAAATAAAAGTTACAGCTGCCTGTTGTGGCTCATAATATTTTAAAGTTTCAACAGCTTAGATTTTTAATTACTTATTTTCACAATATGTATAATAATTTGTGATTTCTTTCTGAACCATTTGAAAGTGAGTTGCAGAGCCACCATTCCCCATCCCCCTAAATATTCCAGCATTTCTTTCCTAAGAATAAGGATGTTCTTTTACATATAACAGTATAATTTTCAAACTCAGGAAATTTCAAATAGATACAATTATCTACTCTATAATCCATATACCAGGTTCTCCAATTGTCCATTAATGTCCTCTGTAGCAATTTTCCCTGATGCAGGATCCAATCCAGGCTACACATCTCATTTATTGGTCATGTCTCTTTAGTGGGGACGATTCCTCAGCCCCCCTGCCTTTCCTGACATGGCCACGTGAGAACACAGGGTAGAGGTGCTGCAGCGCGTGCTCTGATTGGGTTGTCTGCTGCTTCCTCCTGCAGAGACCCTCCAGAGCAGCTGGGAGGACAGAAGATTGACACGCAGAGGACAAGGACTAAAAGCCAAGACTCTGAGCCTGAAGATATCTCTCTGCGGTGGTCACAGCTGTCCATGGTGCCAGAGCAGTGGACACGCGGACCTGCTGGTGGCTGGGTGGTGTGTGCAGACACCAGGCTATCCCAGCACCAGCTGCCCAGACAGCTCCGGGAGAGACAAGGTTGCCAAACGCTTCCTTCTCAGGAATAATTCAACCTCCCAGCCTCCAGTTCACAATCTTAAGGAGAGGCCATTTCAGCTCCACTGGAAGCCGAGGATCTTCCCCCTTCCTTTCATGGCTATAAGGACAATCACTGCAGCCAGTAGCTCTCTGCCCACCCCACGCACCCCCAACCCCAACCCACTTCTTTTTTTCCCCTTCTCCACTTCTACCTTTGTTGCTATTTTCCTCGCATTTTCACTTCAAGACCAAAGCAGTTGGACTCTCTCCTAAAAACTGTTGCTCCTGGCCTTTGCACAGGCCCTTAAAGATAAGCATGTCCCTGTTACTGAAAGTTCAGTACTTGTCCCTGAGGCCGAATGAAGAATGAGGACAATTGGTTTGAGGAAAAGGAAGGAGAAGTTTATTAATTTGCCAGCAACTGGGGAGGGTGGCACTCTCATCTTAAAGTCTCAAAGAATCATCATCCTCCTTTAAGCAGAAATACAGAACTCTTAAAGGGGGTTTCAGCTTCAGGCTGTTGCTGTTTAATCATAGCGTCTCCAGTGAGGACGGTGACCTCTGTCCAGACAATTCTGCTGAGCCATCTCCTGTGGGTTAAGATACAAAGAGCAAAGAACATTTTTCTACCCCTTTGATTACTGGCCTCCAGCAGGAATGCAGGTTTTAATTCCCAAAAATGGCAAGGCGTTTTAAATGGTGTGAACTAAAATGAAATCTGTAGACTCCCCCCACCCCTCGTACCTGCTGACAGAATAGACCCCCTCTTGGCCAACGGGATACCGTAAAACTGAGCTGATGGCCATGAGAAGAGAGGTCAGACCTGACTCATCACACCCCCTTCCCTTCTCGGGGACATCCTCTGTAGCTCATTGACAGGCCTAAGGCTGTCCAGGACAAAACTGCAGGGCCTCAATTGACACAAGTACATAGCCAGTAGCTTATCTTTGATTAAGACTTTCTTCTCTTAACTTAAAACATTCCAAGCATTTAGACAAAGCTTCATTTCTTTAACCAATTACAAGTCAAAGAGTCTTTAAACCCACCTGTAACCTGTGAGCCCCCACTTTGAGATGTCCCACTTTTTCAAGCCAAACCAATGTATGCCTTCCATGTATTGATTTATGACTTTACCTGTAATTCCTGTCTCCCTAAAATGTATAAAACCCAACTGTAACCCAGCCACAGCAAGTCTACTTGCTCAAGTCTTCTTGGGCGTGGCTCTAGGTCATGGGCCTCAAATTTGGCTTAGAATAAACCTCTTTAAATTATTTTACAGAATCTGGCTTCTTTTCCATTGATAAGAGACAACTTGTAAAACATTTTGCCCTTTTTCAGACCCTTACTTCTGCTACATCCCCAGATTTGGTGGGAGGATCAAGTTCCAGTGGCCAGCTGCCATTACCAATGGTTTCAGAACAAAGCAGGTGACAAAGGAGCCACACATTTAAGAAGCCGCTGCAGGGGACCTTCCAGGGAAATCACAGGGGCCTGGAGGTAGGTTTCTGTGAAGCCAACACAGCTTAAGCTTCTGGCCAGAACCTGGGAGGAGCTTGAGCAATGCGTTAATATAGTCACGTTTGGGGAAATTTTTGCAAAAGTAAGATATTTTGTATTTTTCTCTTATGTTGGGCCACAGAAACTGACACCCCACAATACAGTACTTGGGCATACTGAGTGCTTTGAACTGAAGAAAATTGAAAGACCTCAGAAATAGGCCTTAGAACCAGGTCTCTCTGACCTTCCCCTGACATTCCCATTCCCTCCAGCCCCCACTGTGTCCTCCTTTCCTGCACCTGGAGGAACCCACTCCAGAATTCCCTTATCTGACTAAGAAAGCTTCGTTCCAAAAGAAATGTGATTGTCTTAAGACCCCCTCCCTAGGAATCTCATCAAATAACCAGGAAAGATGAATGAAAGCCCGAAAGTCATCACCAGGCCCAGACAGACTTTCCACCTACCAGAGACGACCTGCAGGACTTCACCTGCACAGTCAGACGGCCTTCGTTCCCAGCGAAGTTCTCCTCCCCTGCCCACCACCTCTGCCGGGGCTCAGAGGATCCCTGTCATTTTCCCACGTGGCCCAAGCCCTGCCCTGTGGAGGAGGATGTGCAGGCGCCTGGCCCCCACGGGGCACTCGCTCCTGCAACTGCCCCTTGCTATGCCTGTTAAATAAGCCTGTGTGCCTTTTCCTCCTTTTAATCTGACTTTTGTCAGTTCATTTTCAGTGAATCTTCAGAGGGAGAAGTGTAACCGGCCCCCACTGAACAAACCTCAGTGACCCCTATATAATCCTCTCCCTTCACTACTTGACCTTTGGAGTTGTTTCCCAGAAATGGGTTTTCTGCAAGATAAAGGAACAGAGATTCTGAAGGCCCCTGGGCCAACTTCCTGATGCCAGGACCCACTGTCCCCCACACGCTGCCCCCGGTGCCCATGATCCCCTTGCCAGCTACACCACACCTGCCGGCCTCCGAACGCCGGGGCCTCCCTCAGCTGGGGGTGGATTTGAGGCAGCTTCTCCCCTTCCCCCGACAAGACAAGACATCTGTCACATAGAAAACTGCATTCTTCCCTGGCAGTCCTGCCTGTCTCAGTACTGCAACGGGCAACTGGACCTAGACTAACACCCCCTTGTGGTTTCAACAGCAGAAGGGGAAGCTTTCCCTCTTCGACCCTATGCTGAAAAAGGGCCACCAAATTTTATAAGCTATGACCCCTCAAAACTATTAGTCACCTGAATGTATTATATATTTATATACTTACACTAGATACATATATACTACATACATATATATTATATACCATATATTAACATTATATGCTTGTATATACAGTATATATGTGTATGTATATAATAATAAAGAATCCTCCAGTGAGTTCTTTCAAGGAAAATAAAGATTTAAATAAAGACTATTATTTTTTACATTTTGTTTTCAAACAGGGGCTGAAGGTGGAAGGAGCAGACTTGCAAGAATAACAGGAAAATACCTACCCCCCAGTTTCCCCAGCACCAGTTACAGACCACTCCTGTGGGTTCTCTCACTAACGGAATCGGCAGGAGTTCTGTTTTGCACAACCTCTGAAGAAAACTGAATGAACAGAAAAGAGACGTAACTCTCTCTCTTTCAAACTGTTTTTTGAGAATCTGCTTTACCAGAGGTCCTGAGTAAACAGCAGGAGAAGAGCTCCAGACTCAACCACATCTCAGGATGAGGACGGAGTCACATCTCCTGTGACAATCCCTTCTCCAAGGAAAGGCAGGAAACCAAGTCTTGGACTTTGACATCCTTGCAGTTTTTGTCATCCACCTGCTGCCGCTTTTGTTCTCCACCGACGGCCATCACTGTTTTTTTCTCTCTTCATCCCCCTTAAAATCAGCAGCCACCCGGCCTCGCTGCTGGAGCCTCTCCTCTTTCTTTGGGCTGCCACGTGTCTCCCTGCCCTCTGCCCCCCTTTTCTCTCTTTCTCCCTTTCTCTCTCTCTCTCATTCCTACTGTCCTTCTAAAAGACAAAATAAATTTTACTTTTTTGTTTAATCCCTGAGTGAGAAATCTTCCTCCACCCGCACCGGCTGCCAAGCTTTCCACCCTAACAGAAGGAAAACCAAGCTGAAGGCCTGTTAGCAACTCGCCCCGAATCTTCTGAGCAAAGTTCCAGACTGAAGGAAGCTTTTATCCTTTTCTTTTTTGGTTGTTTTGTTATTGTTGTTGTTAGTTTTTTGTGTTTTTTTTTGGGGGGGGGGGAGTGTTGTTTGTTTGTTTTTTAACATTACTAGATTCTTCCTGGTTTTTCTAATCCAAAACTTCCTTCTCTGGCTTTCTCTTTATGGGACACGGCATAAACCCCCACAGTCAGGGTGGTGCCTAGGCATGCAGTTGAAATACAGCTGAAATGCACAGTCTTAGGCCGAAGGAAGAGACAGAAAAATAGAACTAACCCAAGGCATGGCTTAGAAATACCGTATACACACAGCATGCTGTTGATCCCATTTTTCATATTCATTTCTGGAATGTTAAATCAAGGAACAAATATTGTTCAAGTTAACTGTCTTCCAACCTAAAATGATGTTCATTTTGTCCTATTCTCCAACATGCTGCCTCACTCAAGAAAATAAAAATCATTTTCATCCTCAGTTATTCCATTTAAAATATTCTCTTCCTAACTAAATTGATCAAGTGTTAAATAAAGCTGTTTTCCAACATTTCTAGAATAATTCAAAGAAAAATTTTGTGTCTCTTCACTATACGTTTTCTTAGAAGAATTTGTAGGCTATAAGCAAGTTATTCTCATTGCTCCCCTTTCTATGGAGAGCTTATGTTTCCTAGGCTAGGTAACAAAACCAACGGGATAGTGAAAACCCAGGCAAGAACAAGACCCTAAGAAGTTACACAGAAAGGCCTCCCCATTCTGGGATAGCCTACAACCATGCTACCTCCCCCTCCCACAAGAATCTCAAAGCTTGACAGGACCGCGAGCAACATAGGACCTTCCCAGAGCCAAGCTGAAGGTCCAGAATCTGCCGCTCCCATCCAAATGCAAACTTTGGAGCTCCAGGGCCAATGCTATGTGAAAGACAACTGGACACTTGAGCAGCCTCTGAGGAAGTCATCGTCTGCTCTATTTCTACAAGAAAGAGGAGAACCGGAAATAACAAGGGCAGCTGGCATTTACTGAGCAAGGCGCTATGCTGCACTAAGTGTTTTTCATACATTCTCATCGGACCCTCAAAACAAAATCCCAGGGAACTATTACTAAAAAAAAGAAGAAGAAAATAAAAAGTGTTGCTAAGGATCTGGAGAAATTGGAACCCTTGTGCATTGCTGGTAGGAATGTAGAATGGTGTAGTTGCTGTAGAAAACAATATGGTAGATTCTTTAAAAATGAAACATTGAATTACCATATGACTGGCCCAGCAATTCTGCTCCTGGGTATATACCTAAAAGAACTGAAAACAGAGACTTGAACACATACTGTTACACCCAGGTTCATAGCAGCGTTATTCACAGTAGCCAAAAGATGGAAACAACCTAAGTGCCCATCCATGGATAAATAAAATGTGCTATGTCCATACAGTGGAGCATGAGTCAGCTTTAAAAAGGAAGGAAATTCTGACACGTACTACACCCTGGATGAATCTTGAAGATGTTACATTAAGTGAGATAAGCCAGTCACAAAAGGACAAATATTGTGTGATTCCACTTGTATAAGGTACTTAAGAGTAGTCAGATCCACACAGACAGAAAGTGGAGTGGGGGCTGCCAGGGGCTGGGGAGGGGGAGATGGGAGTTGGTGCTTACTTGGTACGGAGTTTCAGTTTGGGGAGATGAACAGAGTCCTGTGGATGGATAGTGACGACCGTGTACAACAATGGGAATGTACTAAATGCCACTGAACTGTACACTTAAAAGCATTAAAATGATAAATTTTATGTAATGTTTATTTAAACACAATAAAAAACAAATCCCATGAGTGAGGTGGTATTATCTTGCAGCTGTGGCAACTGAGGCAAAAAGGTTGAGCTGCAAGTCAGAGGAAGAGCCCACATTCTCACCAGGCAGCTGGACTCTAAGTGGGCTCTACCCACCACCGCATATATTACATCATGAACCATCTAACATCAGCCGTCACCATCCACCTCTGCCATGTGCTATAGACCATCTACTCGGAAACCACCCTTGCTCTGGGCACTCAGGGATCCCAAGTCACCTGAAAGAGTTAACGTGGCCTTCCCAGGGTAGCTAGTTCCAACCAGAGGCTAATCCACTACCCCACGTCAGTTGTAATGTAGCCACAAATTAGTACTTGTCTCACTCTTATCTATAACATGAAATGGAATTTGAACCCAGAACTTACAAAACTAGAGTAAATTCTAAGAATTCTTCAGTCAATTTTCTGATTTCCTGGACTTCAGTGAGGAGGCAGGTGCCAGTCCTGTCATTTCCAACTCGGTCTTTCCACTGGACACATCTGCCCCAGAGCCCTCTGGTGGCTGCCCAGAGGTGTTATGGGGCAAAGAACCCAAGTGAAACAATCATCAGAAAGCCACAGAAACACAATGGTTTCATCCCTGATGGAACAGTCATCCCAAGGCCATTTAGAACTTGGTCATCTTCAAGGGTCACCAAGCACTGGATGACTTCATCTGTTTTCCTTGACTAAGCGCTAAGTCCATGTCCCAGTGGTGGCAGTGGCTGAGGTTCCTGCCTTGCACTCCCCCCCACAGCAGCTGTGTCCCTGCCCATGGCCAGGTCTGCTGCTCCCCCCAGCCCACTCTAGCCTAGAGGAAAAGGGGCTGTGCAGGCCTGACGCATCTGTCAGGAGAACCTGTACCCAGGGTCACGGCAGGAAGACAGCTAGTTTAAACTGTGGTATTTAAAACCAAATCAAACAGGGAAGGAGTCAAGTGGAGATTGCTGGAAAGCAAACATTACAAACCCTCCAAAACCAGAAGCCCAGAGGCACATTGTCTTTGGGGATAGGCCAGCTCTTTGTTCTTCTAGCGGATGTGATGTTTATTTAACTGGAAAAGAGAGGGTGCACACAGGTGTGTGCATATGCACGTGGGAGTGGGAAGGTAACAGGTTTCCTACAGCTAGTCCAAATTTCCGCTCTTTTATGTCAGAAAACAGACCAGCACCCTGAGGTCAGTGGTTGAACATGGGCGTGATCTTCCTTTTTTATTTGTGTTTCTGGAAAGGCAGGGTAGGAGGGGTACAAATAATCATAGTTAAATGCCTATCCTGACTGGGGAGGCGCCAGACCAACGGCTCTAAATGTTTTAGGAAATGCATCTCTGTTGCAGCCCCCATACACACACACATTCGCACACACACTTGCACAGATATTTCAAGCAAACAATGTTAACCCTTCCTAAATGTAACGCGCTCTGATAGTTTCTGTTATATTTTTACACCTAATTTTCGGGTTGAGGTCGAACATACCATAATAACATTCACAAATCCCAGAGGTAGGGCGTGGTGGGCTTTTTAAGGGCTCTCTAATCTTTTTTTTATGAACAATTTCACTGAGATGTGATTTATATCCCACAAAATTTACCCAATTGAAGTGCACAACTAAATAGTTTTTAGTATATTTCCCGAGTTGTGCGATCATCATCATAATCTAATTTTAGAACATTTTCATCACCCTCCAAAAAAACACCGTATCCCCAATATCTATTCTATTTTACTTAACTTTTTTTCCCGTGTGTACTGATTGACAGTTTTCATAATTTACTTAACTTATTAAAAATGTTGGTCACAACTCACCAAATTCATTTCATTCATGGGTCACAACTGCAAATTGTAAAACTAGTGTAGATGTTTTACTAAAACGTCTCATTTATTCCTCACAAGAGTCCTGAAGGAGAGGCGTCACCCATGCCTGGGTCACAGGAGCACCAAGGGGCAGGGAGAAGCACCAACTTTTCCAAGGTCACACCCATGTTCAACCACTGACCTCGGGGTGCTGGTCTGTTTTCTGACATAAAAGAGTGGAAATTCGGACTAGCTGTAGGAAACCTGTTACCTTCCCACTCTCACGTGCATATGCACACACCTGTGTGCACCCTCTCTTTTCCAGTTAAATAAACATCACATCCGCTCATGGGTGGCAGAACTGAAAGTCAAAGCCAGTCGGCCAGGCTCTCTTGGGAGGGCTTCCAGTGGACTGAGACAGCAAGAGCCACTTCCGTCCCCTGAAGGGCGAATGCTGATGTCACAAGAGCGAGCTGGCCTCACGCAAATCCCTCCACTGCCGGGAGACGCTGGTCGTGGTCGGCAGAGGCGGTGCATCGCACAAAGCAGATCACAGTCGCAAATCCTGCCAGACAACCCGGATTCCTGAGTGAACCATGTTCAGACCTCATTAATGCAGAACTCGACAATGAAACTCATAACTGGGCCAGGCCGGGGTGACATTCACCATAGCAGGACTTAGACAATGACTTGGAGAAGCAAACTAACAACACAAAGCCTTCAGGAAGAATGCTGCGTCAAATTCTGTAAACACAGAGCAGGTGACCATGTTTTAGAAGCTACAAACCATAACAAGTATATACATATATTTTTATAGCATTAAACTATTTGTTAGAGCCGGTTCCCCTCGGCCCCAGGAACAGAAAGACGGAGTCACTGAGGCTGCAAAAAGGCAAAGGAGTTTTATTAACTAGCCCGAGCTAGGGTCCAAGCCCAGAGCACCAACGCAGTGGTCTCTTTCCATGGGCAGGGACCCCCCACAGCGGGGGCGCATGTCTTTTATATTCTTTAGCAGAGCACTGCCCCGGGGCATGCCATCCCCCCTCCCTCCTTAATTCATTTGCTCCTTCAAAAGTGGCTGATTGTCTTGGCTCCACTTAAGCTAGGTCAGCAAACCATGTTTACAGAAGCAATTAGCATCCATTAGAATCAAAGAGAGCACACTTTTTTTTTTTTTAAACAATTCCCGTTCTTCATTCCCCCCTTTTTCTTTTACCTACGAGCACTCTTGCTCGTACATGGGGGTCTCGCACCTCCTCTATTTTTTAAGCAGGTATCACGGTTTAGCTTTTGGTATTGCTGCCGCAATACCATCCATTGTATAGTATTGGCCCGCTCTTTTACAAAAGTAACTAATCTATTTAGAATACACGGTCCGAAAGTGAGGATGAGCAGGATTACAATTAGGGGTCCTAATATAGTGGAAAGCAAAGTAGTCAGCCAAGGGGAGCTATTGAACCATGACTCAAACCATCCTTCTCTTTGTTCACCCTCCCGCCAAAAATATATCCAAAACTGAAAATCCACACAGGTATTATATAGGGTAGATACAAGCTCCCATTGCACACAGGCAGTTTCCTTTAGGGTCAAAGTCTTCTAAAAGGCTACTACAAATCCTTTAACTAACTCTAACTAGGGGAACAATGAGTTGTAAAATCTTCTTGGGGCAAACTTCTAAGTTTTCTGATAAGGCTATTACTTTAGCAAAAAACAGAGACACCTTGGCTCTGGTGATTGTGTTCTTGGAGACAGAGATGATTTCATAAGTCAACATGAACTGTGCTTTGTGTTAATTACTTACACCGCATGGCTCCTTTTGGGCCTGGCTTGGCCATTAGCATATCTCTCTGATCAGCTCTCATCTCCGGGGGCCCTTATCAGCTCTGGCAACCCATGGCTCTAGGAAGAAGCCTGTCTTATCTTTCAAAACAGCAGAGAACCATAGGCCCAGTTTACAGCTGTCTCTTTAAAGTGCAGCTATTACTGACCAAGGAGACACCCTCCTGAGATGAGGCAGCTTTTGAACTAACACATTTCTTTTTTCTTTAAGACAAAGCCTTATGTGACTTTTGAAATCAAATCTTGTCTCCAGAAATACAGGGGGCACATTTCCACTCTCCGTCAATGGTGGTCACACACTTCCAGGCTGCACAGTAGAGGGACTCGACCCCCCCCCACACGCGCGTCTTATTTTCCTTGTTCTAAATCCTGGACATGCATAAAACCCATTCATACTTAGCTCTATCCGGGAATTTATAGCACAATCCCTGCTATTTAGGGTCATACTGCAGATTGTCCATGCCTGGCAATTGTTTTAAGTTAAAATACAGGTCCGGCCATCAAGTGTTTAGTGAGGCCGTTCCTGAAGTCCTATTATAAACTTCATGGGTTATGAATATAGCAGTCACTACAAGCATTTTTAATCCGTGTGTCTTTATCATTGTTTCTGTGGTGGTCTGGTTGTCATGCGAGTCAGTCTGGTCTTCAGTGGATTCTCTGGATCTGCTGAGGCTCTCCACTGAACTTGTTGCTGCTCTCACTCGTCCTCATTGGCAGGTCTCACGTGAGAGTGGTGTATCCAGGTCGCCACTCCATTAACCTTTAGGGCAGTGGGGGTGACAAGAATAATCTGAAAAGGTCCCTTCCACCTGGGCTCTAGGGTTTTGTTATTATGCCTTTTCACCCATACCCAATCTCCCGGCTGGTAGGGGTGCCCAGCAACCTCTTTTCCCTCCTGCCAGGCTGCCTGATAAAAGGCTCAGAGGGCAGGCCAGATCTGGCCCTGAACTCGTTGCAGGGCCTGTACAGCCTGAAGCACTCCTTTAGGGTTTTCAGGCAGAGCCCCAGAAGTCATTTTTGGTATTACAGGTGGAGGAGTGCCGTATACAATCTCAAAGGGGGTTAGGCCTAAATGATAGGGGGTGTTCCGGGCTCGGAACAGGGCGAAGGGAAGGAGGGTCACCCAGTCTCTGCCAGTCTCCAGGACCAATTTAGTCAAAGTTTCCTTTAGGGTTCTGTTCATTCTTTCTACCTGCCCTGAGCTCTGGGGATTATATGCACAATGTAATTTCCAATCTGTCCCCAGAGCCCGGGCTAGCCCCTGACTAACTAGACTTGTGAAGGCTGGCCCACTGTCAGACCCTATGCTCTCCAGCAGCCCATACCTGGGAACTATTTCCTCTAATATTTTCTTTGCCACTATTAAAGCAGTTTCTCCTTTAGTAGGAAAAGCTTCTACCCACCCTGAGAAGGTATCTACCATGACCAGTAAGTATTTGTACCCATATTTCCCTGGTCTTACCTCTGTAAAATCTATTTCCCAAGATAACCCTGGTTGCCTCCCCCATCCCCTGGTACCTGTATGGGTCCCCCTGGTCCTCCCGGGCTGCATACCCTGGCAGACACGGCAGTTTTTGACAATGTTTTCTGCTGTCTTCTCTTGTGATTTGAATCTGAGTTGTGCCATGGCCAGCAGCTGTAACATCTTCTTCTTGCCAAGATGCGTTGTCTGGTGCAAGTGCCCTAGTAGGTGATTCCCTAAGGCCTCAGGGACTATCAGGCAATGTTCTCCATCTTGGAACCAGCCGTCCTTGTTCAGCGTCGCCTGCAGTTTTTCTGTGGCCCACCTTATGTCCATGCTGGAATAGTCCGGTTGGGGGGGCATCTTCCCAATCCCAGGGGGCAGCAAGCTCAGATGCAAAACATCGGTTAGTACCGGCCCCTCCGCAGCCCTTCTTGCCTCAGCGTCCGTGGCCCGGTTGCCCCTGGCCTCAAGGGAGTCCCCCCTCTGGTGCCCCGGGGTATGGACTACAGCCACTGCCTTGGGTAACAGGATGGCTTCTAGTAGTTGGAGTATCTCTGGCTTGTGCTTAATCTCTTTGCCTTCAGCTGTAATGAAGCCCCTTTCTCTATAGAGGGCTCCGTGTATATGTACTGTCCCAAAGGCACAGCGGCTGTCAGTATACACCGTCAGCCTCTTCCCCTGGGCCCGGCGAAGGGCTTCTGTCAATGCAACCAGTTCAGCCTTCTGGGCAGAGGTCCCCTGTGGAAGGCGCGTGGCCCAGATAAGCCTGCCTTGCTCATCTACTATGGCCGCCCCTGCATACCTGTGTCCGTCCCGGACGAAGCTGCTCCCATCCGTGAACCAGGTCAGGTCGCTGTTCACAAGGGGGCGGTCTTGCAGGTCACTCCGGGCCATCTGGGTCTCGGCCAGGATCTCAAGGCAGCTATGTTCAGGCATTGCTGGCACCAGATCTGGCAGAAGCGTGGCTGGGTTCAGGATGGCAGGAGTCCGGAATCTGATGCGAGGGGCGTCTAACAGAAGTCCCTGGTAGTGAGTCAGCCTCGCGTTTGTGATCCATCGTCCCGGCAGCTGCTTCAAGATCCCCTCTATGGCGTGAGGGGTGGTGATGTGCAGACGCTGGCCCAGGGTGAGCTTGTCGGCGTCTTTGACCAGCAAAGCGGTAGCTGCAATGATTCGCAGGCACGCTGGCCATCCTGCTGCTACTGGGTCTAGCTTTTTGGACAGGTACGCCACCGGCCGCCTCCAAGGTCCTAGTGTCTGCGTAAGCACCCCCTTGGCTATTCCCTTTCTCTCATCTATAAACAGGTGGAACTCCTTTGTGAGGTCTGGGAGCGCTAGGGCCGGGGCCTCTAACATAGCTGTTTTCAGGGCTCAGAAGGCGTCCTCCATTTGCATAGTCCATTCCCATGCCTGTCCTGATTTACATCCTTCATATAAGGGTCAAGCTTTTTCTGCAAAACCCAGGATCCAGAGACGGCAGTACCCCACTGACCCCAGGAATTCTCGTACTTCTTGACATGAAGTCGGAGTGGGTATCCCTAACACAGTCTGTTTCATTGCCTCAGTCAGCCATCGCTGACCTTCTTTTATTTTATATCCTAGATAGGTGACTTCTTCCTTGCAAATCTGGGCCTTGTTAGCACTGGCCCGATATCCCCATTCACCTAGCACCCTAAGAAGGTCCTCAGTGCCCTCTAAGCAGGTCTGTGGGGTTGGGGCAGCTAGTAGCAGATCATCTACATACTGTAGCAAGGTCACTTCTGGGTGGTTGGCACGGTACTCACCCAAGTCGTCGTGAAGGGCCTCGTTGAACAAGGTGGGTGAGTTCTTAAACCCTTGAGGCAGTCTTGTCCATGTCAGCTGCCCCTGGATTCCCCTCTCTTCATCTTGCCATTCAAAGGCAAATATTTCCTGGCTGCGCAGGGCTACTGCCAAACTGAAGAAAGCATCCTTTAAATCTAAAACGGTGTACCAGGTTTGTGTCAGGGGAAGGGAGCTTAGCAGGGTATAGGGGTTGGGAACCATAGGGTGGATATCTAGGACCCGCGCGTTGACCTCCCTGAGGTCCTGCACCAGCCGATAATCTTTCCCACCCGGTTTCCTCACTGGCAACAATGGAGTGTTCCAAGATGACTGGCACTTTCAGAGGATTCCGGCATCTAGAAGCCTTCGAATGTGGGGCGTTATGCCCGTCTTGGCCTCCTGGGGCATAGGATATTGCCTGACCCGGGCTGGTTCAGCTCCTGGTTTCAGTTCAATATAGAGAGGTGGCCGATGCTTTGCCCATCCTGCTCCCCCTGTCTCAGCCCAGGCTTCAGGAAACTCGTGAAGCCAGTAGCCCATTTCCCCTTCCTGATTGATCTTCATGGGCTGATACAGTCGGTACTCATCTGCCTGAGCCAAGGTCAGGACTTGAGTAACCCGGGGGCTACTGATAAGGTTGCCTTTATCATCAGTTTTTATTATTCCTTCTTCTTCAAAGTAGATACGGGCCTTTAATTTTGTGAGTATGTCCCTTCCTAATAATGGGGTGGGGCATTCTGGAATGACCATAAAAGCATGACTCACTTGCCCAGAGCTTAAATCTAACTTTCCTTGAGTGGTCCATTGGTAGGGCTTAGTTCCAGTCGCCCCCTGCACTCAGCTAGTCTTATTGGATAGTTTTCCAGTAGTTTTGGTAATCACCAAGTATTCTGCCCCCATGTCCACCAGGAAGCTAACTGGGTTCCCCTCCACTTGCAAAGTTACCCTGGGCTCGGGGAGGGGCACTGAACCCCATCTCCCCTATTTGTCTTCATCCTGCCCTAGCACCATAACCTTTCCAGAGGGTCCAACCCCATGTCCTTCCTTCCTTTTGGGGCAGCTCCTAGACCAATGCCCATGCCCTTTGCAGTATGCGCACTGATCCTTGTCTAGCCTCTCCCTCCGAGCTCATTCTCAGCCATTTGCCCCTAACTGACCCCCTCCCATGGCTGCAAGTAGGATCTTAGCCATCTCCTTATTTGCCTTACGTGCCTCACCCGCCTGGAATTTCCTATCTTCCTGTCTCATTCTTTCTAACTTCTCTTCCGGCCTCTCCCTATTGTTATAGATTTTTTCCGCCACTTCCAGCAGGTCTCTCAGAGTTTTCTCACCTAACTTCTCTATTTTCTGCACCTTACGCCTAATGTCAGGGGCTGCCTGGTTAACAAAAGCCATCATTACTGCCGCCTTGCTCTCTTCTGCAGTAGGATCTATGGGAGTGTACTGTCTGAAAGCCTCCATAATCCTTTCTAGATAAGCCACTGGACTCTCCTCGGGCCCCTGCCGAATATCCCCTACCTTAGCCAAATTGGTCAGCTTCCGTGCCGCCGCCCGGAGACCGGCCATCAGAGTCTGGCGGTAGATCCAGAGATGCTCCCTACCTTCAGCCTCATTGTAGTCCCATGGCAGCCGTTCAAGGGGAAAGGTCTGGTCGATGACCCGAGGGTTGATGGTAGGCCTGCCGTCCTCTCCAGGGACTAACTTTTGAGCCTCTCCCTGTATTCGCTCCCTCTCCTCCGTGGTAAAAAGAACCTTAAGCAACTGTTGGCAGTCGTCCCATGTGGGCTGATGAGTGAAAAGGACAGAATCTAAAAGGTTAATTAGATCTCTTGGATTATCAGAGAAATTTGCATTTTGAGATTTCCAATTATAAAGATCACTGGTGGAGAAGGGCCAGTACTGATAAGCCTGCTCCCCGTCCACTCCCGGGGGTCCCACGGCCCTCAAGGGAAGCGCCCTCACTGGTTCAAGATCTGGAGTTTGTCCAGTCCGTTGTCTAGTGCCATACGCCGGTCCCCCCGTCGGAGGTCCTGTCCCCCCCTGGGCCACGGGAGCCACAGGAGCTGCCTGGGCCGCCTGGGCCACTCTAGGATTGTAAGGTGGGGGTGTGTGCCACTCTAGGTCTATTAAATCTGGATATAGATTAGAGTCTGGCAGCACAGGTGATCCTGTTGGCTGAGGGTCCTGCACCCTACTTTTCTTTACCTCTTTGGTAACTAGGGCTTGTGTCTTCTTCCTTGATGCTGGCAGGAGGGTCCTTAGCCAAGGTGGCGGATCCTGGACCAAGTCCTGCCAGACTATAATATAGGGGCTTGGTCCAGATGGCCGTGATGACCAAAGACTACCCCTTTTATCTTCTCAATAAGCTCAGCATCAAATGCTCCTTCCCGTGGCCAACCCACCCCAAAGGTCGGCCACTCCGCCTCGCACAGGGTGATGAATTTCTTTTTCTTTACTTTTAGGGAAAGGCTGTGCGCCCTTTCCTTAACATCCTTAAAATGGCCCACAATAATGGACAGGGGAGTCGATGGTGTCTGTCCCATGTCTGCGCAGCACTCCTGCAAGGAAACAGACACCGTTAGTTGGTCTGCTTTGGTGCCACCAGCTGATCTGGCATCACCAGGGAGTCCCTGCTGCCCGCTCTTGTTGCCCACTGTTTTTTTTATTTTTTTCTGGTTTCTTGCACAAAGTGGGCAGCAGGTCTTGACCTTGATCAGATCCTGTTTTAGTTTTTTTTTTTTTCTTTCCGCGCCGGGGCCTCAGAAGACGCTCTGTCCTCCTGAGTCATGTGAGGAGAAAAAGGGTTATTAGTTACAAAGGGGGAATGAAAACATTTAAAAGATGTTGAATGACACAAAGCCACTAGAAGGGGGGGGCAGTTCGCAGACACATAAGGAGTCCCACCAAGAGCTAGTAGAGAAGTGTGAAGGCAGCTTTCTTTAGAGGTCCCCAAGATTGAGGGGTCACAGCATACAAGCCAATACCAAGCAGTAGCGCCAACAGGGAAGGGAGCCCCCAAAGAACAATCTGTAACCAGGAGATTGTAAATCCAGAGATTGAGAGGGCCATAGAAAAAGGAGAAGCTGTTGGGCTGCTCCACTCAGCAGCACCTCGGCTCAGCAGACTCACCCACAAATCTCATTCACCATTAGTTGCATTAATTCCAATCACACTCCTGACCTAAGAGTCCAGACTCGTTTCTTGGTCTTTCTCTCACAAATTGGCCAATATCACTCAAAAGAAATCCACAAAGGCACAAACAGACAATACTAGACCGGTCCTATGCTAACCATCTGAAACTCAGACAAACAGAAGCAGAATTTCCACTGAACGGCCCCGGACTTAACCCCTTGGGGTGCCTCCCACTCGTTGGAAAACGCTTTCCGCCCAACAGCCCCAGACTTATCCCCTCTCGGGGTGCCTCCTGCTCTTGGAAAACAAAGGACAAACAAAGAAGCAACAAACAACAGAGATTTTAGCCGGCTACCGTTTGGATTCCTCACCAAACGGCTCCACTTGGTTTAGCTTTCCCAAATAGAGTTTCCGCCCAGTGGCCCTGGATTTACCCCCCACTTGGGAGTGCCTCCCACCGTTTGGAAAAACAAAAGAGAAACGGAACCAACCGCGAGGGTGAGGGACGTCTCCTGTCACTCCCGACCAGCGACCCACCAGCGCGTCTGCCTAAGTCTTCTGCCGGTCACTTTCCAGGGCCTAGTTACCTACACCGTATGGATTTTCAGCGCTTCAACTCCTCCTCGGATCTGGATTCTGTTCCGGGGGTTTTGGAATCCTGGACGAGCCAACAAAATGTTAGAGCCAGTTCCCCTCGGCCCCAGGAACAGAAAGACGGAGTCACTGAGGCTGCAAAAAGGCAAAGGAGTTTTATTAACTAGCCCGAGCTAGGGTCCAAGCCCAGAGCACCAACGCAGTGGTCTCTTTCCATGGGCAGGGACCCCCCACAGCGGGGGTGCATGTCTTTTATATTCTTTAGCAGAGCACTGCCCCAGGGCATGCCATCCCCCCTCCCTCCTTAATTCATTTGCTCCTTCAAAAGTGGCTGATTGTCTTGGCTCCACTTAAGCTAGGTCAGCAAACCATGTTTACAGAAGCAATTAGCATCCGTTAGAATCAAAGAGAGCACACTTTTTTTTTTAAACAATTCCCGTTCTTCATATTGCAGTCAAGTAAAACTTGGAGCAATTTTAAGCAGACATAACATTGAAAACTTCTGTACAAAAACTGCTGACCAGCATGTTGTATTATAATTAAGTGCAGATGGAAAGTTCATGTCTTCTCTTATATCCCAACCCCTCAGATGGTAGGAGGGTATCTGAGGGGTGTATTTTCATGTGTGCCTGTATACAGTGTGTTTGGATACATATGTGTATATGATTATGTGTATATGGGCATGTTTGTGTGTGTGTAGTGTGTGTTTGTGTATATGTGTTTAGTTTGTAGGTATGAGTGTATGTATACATGTTTGTGTGTGTTTGTATGTGTGTATTTGTGTGAGTGTATGTATGTTTGTGTGTATTTGTGTGCATGTTTTGTGTTGCACTTGTGAATGTTTGTGTTTGAGTATGAGTGTGTGTTTATGTTTATGTGTGCTGGTGGCTAAGTATGTGTCTGTGTGAGTGTATGTATATGTACGTGTCTGTGTGTGTGACTGTGTATGTGTGTGACTGTGTCTGTGTGTGTGACTGTGTCTGTGTGTGTGACTGTGTATGTGTGTGTGACCGTGTGCACTGCAGCGGCAGCAGAGCGCGCTGGGGCCGAAGCGTTTGGGACGCAGGAGCGGGGGAGATGCGGGCCAGCCTCCCTCTGCAGCACCAATAAGCGCGTCTGCCTCATCTGCCCCGTCTGCCCTGTGGCCTGAGGGGTGGCGGAGAGTGCAGGCCGCGGGGGGAGGACGTGCACTAGAAATGAGCCTCTTCCCTTCCAGCCTAGCCCTGTCCTGTTTCTAGACACCCCTAAGTCACTGAAGCCGGTTCTGGGTCGAGACGCTTCCCGTTCTGTGAGTGGGTCCGTCCACCCTTTCAACGTGCACGTCCTGGGCACCTTGCCACCGCCGCCAGCTGAGAGCACAGAACTGTTTCATGTTCTCCCAAGACTCTCTGTCGGTCTGGAGTCCAAGATCCTGTCTGTCTATGGACCAACGCTGCCAGCCTGGATTCTGGGGACACACTGGAGTTTGGCCCAGGCCTGTGGGGTGCAGGAAACCCTGCAGCCACCCTGAGCACAGCTGCGCCGAGCGCACTCTGCCTCCCACCAAGCCCAGGGTCGGGACCCGCGGAGCAGCAGGAGGGGACCGGCGCAGGGCGGTGACGGGCCGCCTTTCGCCCCGCTCGCTCCCGGACGGGCTTGGCGTGGGGTCACGGCCCCTCCTCCGCTGAGGCTCCCCTGCAGCACGGGGTTAAAGGGCACGGCCCGGTCCCCAAACAGAAGGGAGCCAGTCTCGGCAGGGCTGAGGGCACAGGACGCTCCGCTGGAAGCCGCGCCGGGCAGGGGTACAGTCCAGGCCGGCAGCAACCCGCGGCGGGTCCCCAGCACCCCGGGCCAGGCGCGTCACTGCCAGGTCTCCACCTCCTCAGAGGGCTCCTTTGAACTTTTTAAAGGCAGGAGGGAAAGCTCCCTTTTGACGAGCTCCGCTGCAGCACGGGACGCGGCTGGGTGCAGGGGCCATGAGAGACGAAGGCGCAGGGCCGCAGCCGGGGTGGTGCGGGCCGGGCCCCAGCGCCCCGCTCCCAGCGCTGGGGGGCGGTGGGGACGGGCTCCGGGACAAAGGCAGGAAGCTCTTCCCAGGCCTCCCCCTTGGCGATGAGTCTGCTCTGACCCTCCTGCTGCAGAACTCTGGAAAACCGCGGCTTGGTCCAGCTCCCCGTTCAGGAGGTGCCGCGAGAAACGTCGGAGGAAGCAGTTTGGGCGGTGGGCCGGGACGGCCGCTCCTCCCCCTCTAGCGGGGCAGCATTCCCGGTGCCTGTCACACCCCAGAGCAACACAGCTCCCTTGCAGGGATGTAGCCTGAGATCAACACCTTGGGTGCTACATCCCACAAGGCAGCCGACTCTCCCAGTGCTGCCAGGACTCAGGGCCTTCCTGGAATGCAGGATTGTCAGGGCTGAACCCAGGACAAGCTGGTCACTTTACCCACCCTGCCCTTATCCCTCCACTAAGGGACCCAGGCCTTCGAACGAAACAAACTAAGCTACCCCTGTGGACAGAAGGCATCAAGACCAGCCCTGCAGTTGCAAGACAGACCCAGCCTTGTTTGAAGTTTAGAGGCATGGAGCCTTCCAGACCTGTCCCCAACCAAACCACAGGTATCAGCCTTGGCCTACATGGCCCCCTGAACTGAGCGGAGCCGAGCCTGGGCGCTGAGCCTCACTCGCCTCCGACCCAGCTGGACTCGCACCCTCGGCCCACGCAGCCACTCGCTCCGGCTTCCGGATCCCCAGAGCAGCCCTGCCCACAGCTGCCAGTTAGGTGTCCGGGATGGCAGAGACGCCCCGCCCAGGGCGAGGTCCATAGGGCAGCACAGTTCTGCGGACCAGGTGTAAAGAACGCTCTTCTGGGGGGTTATCCTTGCTGACCTCTCTTAGCCCCCGTGGGGCAGAACGGGGGTGAAAGCACAGTAGGAGGCTGGTGGCTAATTTTGCTTCAGGTGACCAAGGTGGCAGAGGAGGTGTGCAGCATGCATAGCCAAGGGGACGTGGGGAAGCGCTCCCCTTGGCCTTCCTCTCCACCCTTCTGGTTGTTCAGCCTCCCCCAGGCTAGCCCAGGGCCACGCCTGGAGGCCCCTCCTACCCCAGGTGTGGGTCTTGGCCCTCAAATCCAGGGAATGGAGAGCAGAAGAAGAGAAGTAGAGCTGGGAGGGAGAGGAAAAGGAGGTGGGAGGGTCAGGGGAGAGAAAAGATGGGGCCCCGACATTGCCTCCGGCAACTGCGTAAACACCCAGTGGCCAATATCACTGCGTCTATCAGCTACAGCGAGACTCTTCCAACAATCCCAGGGGCCAGGCTGGCTTCTGCCCCATTTTCACAAAGAAACTGCCTCAGGGAGGTTAAGCACCTTGCCCAAGGTAACACAGCTAGTCTCTTGTGGTAGGTATAGTGGCTGCTAAGCTCCCAGCAGGTATAATCTGCAGCTTTCTGTCATTTAAATTTCTGTTTGCATAAGCACACAGAGATTCTCCAAGCCCAGGCAGTTTTCTGTCTTCCTAACTGCAAGATCTGCAGGCTCTGATCTCCTCTAGAGCAGCCCCTGGCAAGTCAGAACCCCGCGCCTGAGAGCGGGAACGGCTGATTGGCGCCCCCTGCCGGCTGCTCCGAGAGCAACCGAACAGTGCTAGGGGTGGCAGCCAGGACCCGCAAAGACGCCTCACAAAGGACAGAAACTGGCAGCCATGCTGGAGACTGTTCTGTGCTCAGAATATTCTGGTGACATGAAAGAGAGGCGTGACTGTGCAAGGCTGCTTTCCTAGAGGAGCGCTGAGAGGATCCTTCCTAAGTCGCCAGCGATCCTCCAGGCTGAGAAGCTGCAAGGGCAGGTCAATGGCACTCACACAGCCCGAGTTCAGAAAACCCAGGAAAGACAAGAAACGAGCTCTAATCCTTGACTAAAAACAAAAACAACAACAAACCCATACATAGATATATAGGAATCTTAGCAAAAACAATATCTGAGTGCTTATTTTGTGCCAAGCACCATTCAAAGAACTTTGCATGTATTATCTCATGTAATCTTCACAGCAATCCTGTGGGAGACCATTAGTTTGTCAGAAGTGGAAAATGGGGACAGAGGCAGGAATAACTTGTGCAAGGCTCACAGCTAGAAAGTGGCAGAGCCGGGACAGAGACATAAGCAAAGGCGTGTGGGAGGCAGGTCACAGGTGGAGTTTCTCTCATCTGAAATGCCTGGGACCAGAAGTGCTTCAGATTTCAGATGTTGGAACATTTGCATATACATAATGAGATATCTTGGGGATGGGACCTAAGTCTAAACACGAAATTCATTTATGTTTTATATATACACCTTATACACGTAGCCTGAAGTTAATTTTATACAGTATTTTTAATTATTTTGTGCATGAAGCAAAGTTGTGACTGTGACCTGTCACGCAAAGTCAGGTGTGGGATTTTCTACTTGTGGTGTCATGTCAGTGCTCAGAAAGTTTCAGCTTTTAAAGCATTTCAGATTTTGAATTTTCGGATAAGGGATGCTCCACTTGTATACACTTAGGTAACAGACAGTACTGCGCTCCTGTGTGTGACATGTGTGTTTTCCACGAGTGCTGAGGCACTTCATCTGTCTACTGCTCCTTGATTATTCCTTTCCCCTTGACCAAAACAAACAAGCCAAGTACTTGCAAGTCCATGGCTAAGGCTGTTCCTGTCCTGCCACAGTGAAGCAGCCCAACCAACTCCCCTCTCGGCAGGGGCGTTTCTGTCCCCTGCACCATGAAGACATGACCGCACCTCCTGGGCTGAGCAGCCACAGAGCCCACGGGGCAGCAAAAGAACCTTGGGGCTATTTCTCTGTAAGTTGCCTTTTGTGGTTTGTAAAAGGAACTTGCATTCCGAGGAAGACAAGAACGCAAATTGGCTGAGTACAGAGACACCTGGATCTTATTCCTCAGCTCCTAAGAGCCACCGAGAGGTCAGGTTTCCCACTTTGTTTTCGACTACAAGATGCCCTGGTGCCTACTTGCCTGGCAGAAGTAGATGAGTGAAGGGGCCAAAAGTTTACTACAACTGACCTTGGTGTGACTCCTGGTTCTTCCCTAAAACGTAATGCCTGCTAGAGCATGGAATTGATGAGAATGCAGAGAAGTAACCGCGTGGCCCCTGCTGTCCAGGTGGCACGTTTTTGCTTTATAGAGGGGCACTAAAGACACCCGGGACCCCAAGTCTCTGCCCCAGCTAGAGGGAGGAGCTTGTGATCTGGGGTGGGAAGCAGGGGCTGGCGCTGGGGAATAAGTTTAAACCTTCAAACTGAACAATGTCCTGGGGATTGTGGCGGGGTTTGAGCCCTCGCCTCTGCCTTCTGACGAGGGACTTCAGCTGACCTTCTGACAGTGTCCCCAGGATTATGCAAGGGCAGAGTTAAGCCTTTGGCAGCAGGCTGGAGCGCACAAGTGCCAGGGACATTCTGTTAACAAAGCACAAAGGGTAGAAGGAAGGAACAAGCCATTCTTGGGTCAGATTGAGCTCCATTGTGTTTATCCAGTGTGACAGTTTGTTTCATTAAAAACTCCCTCATTGCCACGACCGTCAAAGACCCCCCAGAGACTAGAACCTGAGTCCCACCGTGGAGCAAGGATCCTGAAATTCTGCCATCAGGGAGTGAAGCCTGAAACTCTGGTGAAAACCCAACTGCCTGGGTCTGCAGGCCAGCGGGAGGGCAGGCCAAGTGGCAATATCCTACCCATTCAAGGACTCACTCCTCTCCACGTGTCCAAGCAAAGTGGAAGGAGGGCTCCAGAAGCCACTGGAAGGAAGTTTGCTGGGGCTCTAGTGTCACTGATTTACGGAAGCCTTTCAGGGCCAGAATGACACCATCCACCGACCTCCTGCTAATTTATGTTCTCAGGGCTTTTAAATCACGGTGACAGCTCTGCCAGGCGCTCTGACCAGTCAAGGGTGTCCAGGCCCTGCAGGCTGGGAGACCCTCCCAGCGCCCTCCCAGCTGCACTGCGGGCTGCCCCCCACCTTCCCCAAACACACCTTCAGCCCCTGCTGCCCTCCCCCTCTGCTCCCTCAGAGAATCTGCAGAGTAATGACCTTTCCGCTGAATCACAGGCTCCCTCAATTGAAAAAACTACAGAAGTTAGAAAAAAATGATTGACATATGACTCCCCCCTGGCTCTTACTATTGCTAAGCTTCAAAGTAAACACCTGCTACTGTAAACAGAGTAAAGGGCAAATCACTAAGATACTGAAATTCCTTTGTTAAACAAATTCTGCCACACCACTGAAGTCTCCAGGGGCTGGAGGAATTTTCCAATTGCCCAAAGCATCTGAGTGCCCGTAATTTCTACCCCAGCTTTAAATGTTATACCAAACTTTTCAAGTGTACTGAAGGAACGAAGGAAGGAAAGAAGGAAGGAAGGAAGGAAAAGAAAGAGAAATAAAGACCTCAGCACCCTAGAAAGTGTTAACAGAAAAGAAGCCAGACTCTGTAAAATAATTTTAAAGAGGTTTATTCTGAGCCAAATTTGAAGACCATGACCTGGAGCCATGGCCAAGAAGCCCTGAGCAAGTGGACTCGCTGTGGCTGGGCTACAGTTTGGTTTCATACATTTCAGGGAGACAGGGGCTACAGGGAAAGTCATAAATCAATACACGGAAGGCATACATTGGTTTGGCTTGAAAAGGTGGGACATCTGGAGGGTTGGGGGGGCTTACAGGTTATAGGTGGTTTTAAAGATTCCTTGACTTGTAATTGGTTAAAGACATGAAGCTTTGTCTGAAGGCTTGGAATGTTTTAAGATAAGGAGCTGTTAATCAGAGACAAGACACAGGACATAGATTTGTTGTGTAAATTGAGGGCCGGCAGGTGTGTCTTGCATACCCTTAGGCCTGTCAATGGGTTACAAAGGATGTCCTCAAGAAGGGGGGTGGGCATGATGAGGCAAGTCTGACCTCCCTCCTCCTGGCAGGCAATTTAGTTTTAGGATATGCACTTGGCCAAGAGGGGGTCCATTCAGTCAGCCAGTGCCGGGTGGGGGGGGTGGGGAGGAGCCTTAAGATTTTATTTCAGTTCACAAAAGCCTAATTTTTTCTGTGGAGCATCACAGTAGCTTGCTCTCCATAAGGTAGTTCTAGTAAAAAGCACACACCCACAAAAAGCAGGTACAAATAGAAATTAGGCAGGAAATGAAAACCAGGCTGGCAAGAAATTGTAGAAAGGCTTCACAAAGCAATGTGACAAGGAAAAGGGAAACTGGAGGACAATTTCTTCTCTGAGATCAGAGAGCTGCATTCCGCAGCTGAAACTGACATAGGCCCTGCAACTGTCAAACAGCCGGCAAGCATGTATTATGCTCCCACTATATGCCTGGTCTTGTGTTTGGACTTAGATGTCACTTCTGAGTCTATCTGGGCTCTTCTAGAAAAAAATCCACTCATACATTTAAATCATTCAGATTGCTGTGTGGCTTTTCCTGTCCTGCTTGTGACAAAAGGGACTCTGTCTTTGACACAGGGAGGTCAGAGATGTACTGTGATGCACAGACTGAACTCAAGAAATTTCGGAGTTCTGGGTCTTGGCCGGGATGTGCCCTGACATGCTTTATGTACAATGGGCTGTCACGCCACTGTTTCTCCAAAACTCTAAACAGGAAGCAAGTGTGACTGAGGTCAAAGGGCACAGTGGGGAGCCCAGGCTGTGGGGGGCACTTTGTTCTAGGTACTGCAGCATTCAGTGGCCTTCTCAGGAGTTTGATTCTGGATTTTATCCTAACATGATCAAAGCAGTAGTTGGGGGTGTGGCATAGTAAAAAAGGGGGGTCTGATTAGGACTGTCTGAATTTATTTGCTATTTGGGGAGTCACACATTTGAATAGTTGATAGTTCCAAAACTCTAATGATTCTATGGGCTATTGGAATTAGTAGGAGAAAACTCACACCCAGAATAATTAAATGACCGGCTGCGGGCACTGTGGGACTTCAGGCAAAGCAGAGGTCAGCATGAGAGGCCATGGGCTTGGCCTTCTGGGCGACGGGGCCACCTCTGGACAGGAAAAGGCACAGGCAGCGGAACTGCCGCTGTGGCATCTCCCTCTGAGCGAAGACACAAGTGGAGGCGACGCCGGCAGGTTTCCCAGGGCAAGGGACTCACCCAGCGGTGGGAGAGTTCGCCTGCGCCAGTGATGGGAGGTGCGGATGGCTGAGCTCATCAATAGCACAGGGGCCACTGAGGAGACACAAGGGGGAAACGAAGACATTGTACTAACTTTTTGACAGATATTACTGTGGTTTCAAAGCCCGGAAAGGGCGGGAATGAAGACAGAAGGCAGGCACGGAGAGCTTCCAGGAGGCCCCTAACATCGAGGCCTGCAGGGCCGGAGACAGACTGGAGACGAAACGAAAGACACACCTTGACGTCCCCAAAGGCGAGCTTCGGTGTCTGGGCGGATGCAGCGGCGGAGGAAGAGTGAGGGTGGCGGAGGTTTAGAGACCGTGTCTGACTGACCCGGTAGGATTTCTCACTGGAGCTTTCCTGGCTTGCCGGCGTTGGTGCATCCAAATTCTGCTTCACATCAGAGTATGATTCCTGCGAGGGAGCGAAGGCCCCCGAGTCAAAGCCACTGGAGAGTCTGGCGACGTGGGGCCTCCCTGGTGGCCGTTTTCACTGGGGTGAGTTTCACGAGCTCTAACAGAACGTCACAGTAGTCTCGGTTACACAGGGTAGACTGTCGCTCCCTCTCGTAGCCATCCAGGCAAATACTAAGTGAAGGCTGGTGTGGCAGCTGCGCGGTGTCAAGACCCAGTTCCCCCCTTCCGGCTGCTCAGCCACCTCCACGGAACTCGTGTTCCCCAAACTGGCTTCCCCACCCCTCGCGTGTGCCCGGCAGCAGGATGGAGGACGGGGGAGGAAGGGACCAGCCCTCTTCCCTTTAAGGATGTCATCTAGACGTTACACCCAATAGTTTCACCCACAGCCCTTTGGCCAGAACTTAGCCTATTGCCACACCCAGGGACAGGTGCATCTGGGAAGTGGAGCCTGGATCCTGGGCAGCCCCGATGCAGATCACAGCACTGTGAAAGAAGGGATGGAAGGTCCCGGGGCTCCTGCAGTTATGGCTGCTGTAGCCCTTCACCTAAAGCAACACGTCACATCGTTTTTGAGTAGTGTAGAAAGAATGGCCCAAGAAAATGGTGGTCACCTTAACAGAAACAAAAGGATGGGAAGGGGAGCCAGCAACTGAAGTGCAATTTTAACTCGTGTTGGAATGTTTACTGGGCTTCCCCAGGGACATTGGCAGGCAGCTATTAGAAACCTGGCACTTTAGCTCAGGGAAGAGGACAGGTTTAGAAACCCAATGGCAGTCATGATGGCAGAGACCAGGAATGGCCTCCAAGGGGAGTGCGAGGATGCGCCTCACCTGGGGCGGTCCGGTGGGTTTCAGTCACAGCACCACAGGGATGTTCCAGAACCATTCCCAAAAAGACACTGTAAATCCTACTCTCCCTTAGTATTCCTTGTTCTGAATGGCACGGGTGCTTAACCTTGGGGGAAAAAGTGTTCCTTGTTTCTACTGAGTCTGTATTTGAAGGTTTGATCGACAAGGACGCCTCCTGCCTAAACAAGCTGGCACCTTCTTGGTGTCAGTTCCTTTTAGTGCATGTGTGCACACTGGCACAGGGGAGGGGGCAGGGACAGGTTGAGAATTTTCAGGTCACCTTTGGTATCCTGAATTTTCCATCCCCCATTGTTCAGTTGTCCATTTTTAAAGCGTTTGCATCAATAAGTAGAATCTGGGCTAAGTGGACTGGGCTCCAGCAGCTTGACCCTGGTGGTGGCGATGGACCTCTGGCCATCGAGAGCGAAGTTAGCTGCGGAGTGCGCAGTGGCCCTTGTTCCAGGCTGCTCGGCAGAGTCCTGCCGGGGCCCAGCAGCCCACCCCTCTAGGTGTAAGTGTCAAGTGCACAATGGATCTGCACAAAATGTGGCATTAACAGGCAGATTCTAACCCATAAGTCTGCAGAAGGCCCTCAAAGTAACAACTGCAAGAGCACTGTTTTGGTTGGTAACATTCTGAGCATCAAAAGATAAGATTTTATATAAGTTCTGTCTGTCCTGCAGCAGGATCAGGAATGTCATATAGGACGTTTGGGTTCACCTGGGGTGCAGGGTAAACAATAGTAAAATGAAGTCAAGGCAATGTTTAATAATTTGGGTTTCTTTCACCTTTATCTAGGTACAGACAGTAGATAAGATGATGCCTTTTTTAATAGTTTTGTGAACTGAGGACAATATGATAAAGATACATCATCTGATGTATTTGCTTCTATCTACTGAGTAAGTATTACATGCTGGACACTTTACATATGCTGTCTCCTCTTTCATCCCAACAATCCTAAGAGCTGGGTTTTGTTATTTCTATGCTGCAGATGAGGAACCCAAAGCTCTGAGTGGTTACCTAACTTGCCCAAAGTCACACAGCCAGTAAGTTGTGTGCTCAGGACATGAGCTGAGCTCAGTCTGGCTGTAAAGCCATGTTCTTTACACTGTAACTTACTTTCAAAGGAAGGAGATTTAAGAATAATCCATGCAGAATTTATATCAGCTTAATATTTATGCCATATCATTTTCATAGAGCAGGATAAGACCAAATTTAGGAGTGAGATATTGGATACCCTTTCCTAGGTTGAATGAGAAGTGGCAAGAACTCACTGTCAAAAAGAAATGCGTCTGTACATGAAGAGGTAACATATAGGTAGGTAGTGTATGAAAGGGTGAAAAACTATCGTAAAGGGAATCCACCCAGAATTTTTTACTAGAAAGTGTATAAAATCTTGAAAGTAGAGTTTCTATAAAATGTAGAAGACATTAAAAGATAAATTTTTAAAACTAAACAAAATAAAAACAAAATTAATATTATATGTGGTACCCAATTAACTTATTAAAAGAAATAAGAAGCCTAACAGAGTGACTAAAATTAGAGAACAGAAACACCACGTCAGTGAAGTTTAAAGCAACTGGAACTGAACCCATGATACACTGCTGGTTGGAGGGTAAATTCTTTTTTGGTCTTTTGAGGAAACTATTTGACATTATCTACTAAAGCTAAACCTACACCTACACTCTGATTCAATAATCCCACTCCTAGGTGAATACTCACGACAAAATGAGGCATGTGTCCACAGACAGGCACACACCAGATCACTAACACCCAGTGTATTTAGCCAAAAACTGGAAATAAGGCAAATATCTGTTAACCACAGATGGATATATTTGCTCTCTTGCCTTTTAAGGCCTTCCATAATTTTCTGTTGTTTTACTGATCAATTTTATTTCCCATTCCTATTACCTAAAAGCTCGTAGCTCCAAACAGGTGAGACCCTTCCCAGTCCTGGGTTCCCACTGGTGCCACAGGGAAAGGTGTTCCTGGCTCTGCACATTCAGGACAGGCGGCTCAAAGGATGCACCAGCCTTGGGTGTTGGAAACAGAGAATTAATCCCCCTGGAAAGGTCTGCTGGTTTATCTGCCGGGAGCAGGTGCTTCCATTTCAAAGGCTAATAAAACCTGGATCCCCGCACTCCAGTTCCAAAGGCTGTAACAACCCAGGGACACCAGAGCTGTGATGCAAAAGAGGAAGCAGTCAATTTACAAATAGCTAAAAACATATAAACATGCTCACGCTCACCAATACAGAAAAATATGCAACAAAATGTTTATAGATTTGGCAGAGTTTTTAAAATTTTAAATAGTCAGTGTTGGAAAGGTAGAGGTGAACCTTCTCACACACTGGGTGAGGAAGGCACTTTGGCAAGAAGTTATTCAATGCCTTAACTCATGCACACTCAGCACTTTTTACAATTGTCTAAAGGAAATACAGTGGATCCACGCAAAGACTTCAACTTCAAGGAGCTCAGCACAGGGTCATTTTTGATAGAAAAACCAAATAGTCCAACAATAGGAAGTTGGTTAAGTAAATTACACTACAGCTATCCATTTTAAAATGCAATAGGAAAATATTTAATGACATAAAAATGTTCACAAAATATTGTTCAGTGAAAACAAGTTGTAACATTATGCAAAGTGTGTGAATATATAAATATTATACATGTATACATGAATACATAGCATCAAAGACAAAATTACAACAAATTTTATTATAGATCTAATTGGCTTTGATTGGCAACTCTATAAAATAGAATGAGAGCTCCCGGTGGGCAATGGCAGAACAGTGGGTTTTGTAACACAGGAACAAGGAAGTAGAACAATAGGAAAAAAGCCCATTGGTTACCATCAGGTTTCCTCAGGTTACTGTTTTGTAAGAGTTAAAGTAGACGCAGCTTCCTTATTATGCCAACTCAGCTAGACTGGAATCTCCTGTTTTCAGGAAAAACTGGTCTGTTTGGGGATCTATCTCCTTCCTTAAAGTTTCAGTTTGATTATGTGGCGTTCAGCATGAGTGACTCCGTGTTGGCTTGGTCTAGTCTTCCAGGGCTTAGGGCAGGAGCTCAGTCCAAGGCAAGCTCCAAGGCCTCCCATAATTTTTGTCTGACAATAGAAAAACACTGGAAGTCTATATTATTAATACCAAATTGGCAGGAATATGGGATATCTAAATTTTTTCCTTCTGCTTATTTATATTTTTTAAGTTTTCTAAAATGAATGCTCATTGATACTGAATAAAGAATAAACATTATTATCTTCAATAACATAAAGGAGCCAGCGGAGCCCTGGGCGCAGCTTGGTGGTTACCCAGGCAGGATGCTCTGTCCTGAGCTCAGCCCCTCACCTGCGTCCCTTGGGCCCAGAGCCGGCAGCTCCTGCTCCTTGTCCCCTTCCCTGGGCCTCTCGGGCCTTGAAAGCCACAAGCCTTAAAGGCCTCCGTGGGGAGGAACAGAGAGCGCAAGGTGTTTCTGACCCTCCCGCTGGGCAGGCGAGACGGGATCCTACCGACGTCTCTGGACCCCGACGCCCCTGCCACCCGGGCGGGTTCTGCAGCCAGGCACCAAGAGTGCAGCCCACGGGGGGCTAAGCAGGCGGGAAGCGGGCCGCCACCTCAGCACAGTACCCTACGTTGCTTCCATGACCCTCCATTCCAGACTCCAGACATCTGGCTGTCACCAACACAGGGCACCCGACACACAGGTAGCCTGGGAACTGCCTGCATGAAGCTTTCAGTAAACTGGAATTGCTCAGTCATAGCTGGCAATGAGGATCCCTCAAAGGAGAGCTGTTCTCGAAGGTTCCACTGCCAACGTCAGCCCTTTGCTGTCGCCCCTGGGTAGCGACCCTGGACAGAGACAGGGAGCCCTGACGGAATGTCCACGGCGACGCTGCGTGAGTCAGGTAGCACACACGGACCTCGCCTTGTAGGACGCTGGACACAGGGGCCCCTACTCTGCCCTAGTCAGCGCCTGTCAGCGTCACTTACTGCAGTGATGACAACACAAGGCCCCACGGGGCTGTTGTCTTGGGGGGCCCAGCGCACTGGCCGGGGGAGCCGTGCCGCAGTCGGGCCCGAGCCGGGGCAGAGGGGACACGGCCTGAGCTGCCCACGCTGCCTTCAACAAGGCCACCACCCTCCAGCCTCAGCCACTCTTGCGGGGCTTCGACAGTCCCCCCAGCTGCCGGTTCTGACACCGTCCTCCCACCTCCCCCAGTCGGCTACTTCAGGGACTGCTCGCTCACATGAAAACAGTTTTTCTTCCTTCCCTAGAGAAGGTCAATATGGAAATGAGGGTGGGCAGCGGTGTGAGAGGGGAAGGGGTGGGAGGCGACAGGGCTGCGCTTAGGGTTCCCCAAGCACCACGTGGGTTTGGCGCGGCCCTGCTGTCTAGACACCTCCAGCTGACGGTCAAACCCAGCAGCTCTTTCCTTTAATTGCTTGCTAATGAGCAACGCTGCACCTATCCCTCAGCATCCAAAGAAAACCGCATTTTACCAAAAGAGAGAAGGGGGTGATTATTTTGCCTCTGGAAAAGGAATCCCTGAGGCCTCCTGTAAGTGTTAGCTTGTCTCCTGCATCTGGCTTCTTGGGATGAGATTCCAGACCAAGTCCAGGCCCCGAACTGTTCCCTAGACTGGGGACCCAGCAAACTGTGGCCCATGGGCCTTTTTGTACATAAAGATCTATTGAAACAGCCACTTCCATTTGGTAACTATTGTCTGTGCTGCAGAGGCAGACTCCGGCAGCTGCCACAGAGGCCATAGGACCCGCAAAGCCAAAAATATTTTCTGTCTGACTCTTTATGGAAAAAGGCAGCCAGTCTCTGCTCTAAACAGCTAAAGGCTCCTGAAGCTCATGTGTCGCCCAGGCACAGTCCCCGCGGCTTCCCCATCACCCACCACTCCAAAGCTGCCTACCACTCACTCTTCCAGGGAGGGAGCAGAGAGGCTGGGGAGGCGGGCAGGGCACCCAGGGGAGAAACAAGTAAAAGAGAAGTGAAGACAGTTTAAGGTCTTCAGAAAAAGAAAAGGCATTTCAAAAAATTCATAAATTCAGCTGGGCGCAGTGGCTCACGCCTGTAATCCTGGCACTCTGGGAGGCCGAGGCAGGTGGATCACTTGAGGTCAGGAGTTTGAGACCAGCCTCAGTAAGAGCGAGACCCCGTCTCTACTAAAAAAAAAAAATAGAAAGAAATTATCTGGCCAACTAAAATATATATATAGAAAAAATTAGCCGGGCATGGTGGCGTATGCCTGTAGTCCCAGCTACTGGGGAGGCTGAGGCAGTAGGATCGCCTAAGCCCAGGAGTTGGAGGTTGCTGTGAGCTAGGCTGATGCCACGGCACTGACTCTAGCCCGGGCAAGAAAGCTAGACTCTGTCTCAAAAAAAAAAAAAAATTCATAAATTCATAAGAATATATAATTAGACATACAAAATTATGATCCTAACACAAAGTTTTAACTAGTCCTAAACCAGAGCACATCTGTTACAGGCCAGCAAGCATAATAAAAGTTATAACAACAATAGTAAACCACCTTGGATTTCTGCAGTGCCTTTCTTCTGGTAAGTTCAAAGCACTTCCTTCTAATCTTTCACCTACCTTCATAACATTTATGTGAACAGATGAGAAAACAAGTGAAGCTATAACAAAACTGGATTTGAGGTTTCTTAACTTCAGATGACCATATAATTTCTCACCTAATAAACCAGTATTCATTTGTGAGCAAATGGGGAGAATGCAATTAATGATTACACTTGGACAACAGGTGTGCCCCAGAACTGTCCTGGGTGTGCATTAATTCTCACTTTAATAACCTGCATTCCAGAGAGAAAATGGAATGAGGAAAGTGCAGTTTATAGGACTTTCAGCCCATCAAATACCCACAAACTTACTTCCTGGGAGTATATAACGTAGAAAACAGAAACACAAGGCTGTTGCACAGTAACTTCACAAGCCCAGAATCCTAAGACGCAGCTGAGCTGCCCAGCTTCAGGCCTGGGCCACAAAGCTACTGGCACATCAACCTGTCATTAGGATGGAGCAGCAAGAGATCTGAGGCCGAAGGAACAGGAGGCCCAGCGGCAGCACTGGCAGCAAAGGCCAACTCTGCAGCCACAGGCAATCCTGGCCTCCGCGGGGGACCCAGGCCCAGAGCTAAAAGCCTGTGTCTTGCCAGGAGAAGGTGGAAGGGTGGAGACTGATTTTTTCAAACTGTCTTGTGTGTTGGCCGAGGGAGGAAAGAGGGAGCCGGGAGGGGAGAATCATCAGCCTTTGTTGGCTGTTCAGCCTCTGCCACACAGGAGACAGCCCATAAATGTCTGATGAACAAACGATTGATTGAATGTATTTCCCTGAAACAGATTTAAGTGATGGAGTTATTAGCTTCAGTAATAGAATAACATTTGTAGTCATAGCCCCGGTCTTCAGAGGGTTCCACAATGTGTCCTATTTTCCTCCCCTTTAGTCCAGACCCCTCTCCCAAGTTCTGTGAAGTCAGAATAACAGTAATACGTTTTCAATTATATTATACGGTTGACATGATGATTAAAAGAGTTAATATATATGAGATGCTTAGAATAATGCCTGCCCCACTGTAAACATTATCTAAGTGGTTATGGTGGTGGTGATAGAATCCAAGCACCATACCACAATTTCACATGGCCTAACACACATCCAGTGTGAGTCCCAGAAGGAGTGAAAAAGAAAGAATAGGGCAGAAGAAATATCTGAAGTGCTAGTACCCAAGAATTTTCCAAGATTAAAAAAAAAAAATACAAACATACAGATCCTAGTTCAGAGAACCCCAAGCAAGATCAGCACAAAGAAAACCACACCTGAGCATCACAGTCAAAATGCTAAAAAAAAAACCCTCAAAGATAAAGAGAGAAATCTTGATGGCAGCCAGAAAAAATTACTTATGTGGGGTAAAAAGGGATAATAACTGTAGCTGACTTCCTGACAGAATCCATGGAAGTCAGCAGACAATGGAGAGACATCCTTCTAGTACTGCAAGAAAAAGTCATGTCAGCCTAGAATTCCATACCAAGCAAAAATATCTTTCAAAAATAAAGGCAAAATATAAAAAAAAATGGAAGAAAAAAATGAATGCAAAATAAAATTTTTTTCAAACAATCAAAAGCTAAGCTAATGTACAGTAGGCATCTCTATAGAAATATCCAACAAGATTCTTCAAAGAGAAGGAAAATGATCCCAAGTGGAATGTGGGATCTCATAAAAAGAATAAAGAAAGAACAAGAGTGTTAAATACGGGAAATATATAGGTAAATATAAAAACATCTTTTTCTTTCTGATATAATTTTTGATTATCTAAAGCAGGGATCACAAACTACCACCCAAAGGCCAAATCCTGCCTGCTGTTTCTGTAAATAAAGTTTTTTTTGGAACACAGTCATGTTCATTTATTTCTGTCTCATCTGTGGCTGGTTTTGTGCTACAATAGCAGGGTTAAGTAGCTGCAATGGAGACTATATGGCCCTTAAAGCCTAAAATATTTACTGTCTAGCTCTTTACAGGAAATTTGCTAACCCCTGGTCTAAAGCCAAGAAAAACCTATCTGTTATGGGTTTTACAATGCACAGAGACATAACATTTTACGGCAACAACAGCACAAAGAATGGAAGGCAGAAATGTTGTATGGTTCTTATACTACACACGAAGGAAGACAGGGATGAGATAAAGATGTATATTGTAGGTCCTAGAGCAACCACTAAATAATAATAATAGAACAAAGAGGCATAGCTAATAAGCAAAGAGTAGAAATAAACTACAATTGTAAAGAGTACTCAATTACTCCAAAAAAAAAAAAAAAGAGAGAGAGAAAAAGAAAGATGAAACAAAGAACAGACTGGACAAAAATGGGGGGGAATGCAAGATAAGAGACTGAACCCAACTGTATGAAGAATTGCATCAAATAAATGGTCTAAGCACTCCAATTAAAAAGCAGCAATTGTCACTTTCTTTTTTTTAAAAAAAAAAAAAAGGGCCAGGCGCGGTGGCTCACGCCTGTAATCCTAGCACTCTGGGAGGCCGAGGCGGGTGGATCGCTCGCGGTCAGGAGTTCGAGACCAGCCTGAGCAAGAGTGAGACCCCGTCTCTACCAAAAATAGAAAGAAATGATTTGGACAGCTAAAAATCTATATAGAAAAAATTAGCCAGGCATGGTGGCGCATGCCTGTAGTCCCAGCTACTCGGGAGGCTGAGGCAGGAGGATCACTTAAGCCCAGGAGTTTGAGGTTGCTGTGAGCTAGGCTGACGCCACGGCACTCACTCTAGCCCGGGCAACAAAGCGAGACTCTGTCTCAAAAAAAATAAAAAATAAATAAAAATAAAAAATAAAAATAAAAAAAAAAAAGTAAATCTCAAATTATGTTGTCTACGAAGAAACCCACTTTAAAAATAAAGACTCAAGTAGTTAAGAAGTAAAAGTCTGGGAAAACATATGCCATACAGACACCAATCAAAACAAGCTGGAAAAGCTATATTTATAGCAGACAGAATAGAATTCAGGACAGAGAATATTACCAGGGATAAAGATGAATGTGATATTATGACAAGCAGGTCAATTCTTCAAGAAGGTACAACAAGACTAAATGTGTATGCCCATAATAGCAGAGCTTTAAAACATAGGAAGCAAAAGCTGACAGAAGGGAAAATAGACAAATCCAAAATTATAATGGGAGATTCCAATATCTCTCTCTTGCTCTGACAGAACAAGCACAGAGAAAATCAGTGAGGACAGGAGAGATTTCAGCAGCAGTGGCAACCAGCTAGACCTCGCTGGAACTTACAGAACCCTTCATCCAACAATAGCAGAAGCCACATTCTTTTCAAGCGCTCACAGAACATTCACCAAGTAGACTTACAAACTGGGCTAGAAAACAAATCTTAATAAATTTAAAAGGTTTGAATTTATACAAAGTATATTTTCTGACCACAAGAGAATTAAACTAAAAATTAATAACAGAAAAAAATTGATGGTAGCCAAGGTTATCTAGGGTGCAGAGAAACAGCATTCTCACACATTGCTGACAGAAGTGGAAATTAGCATAGACTTTCTGAAGGTTAATTTGTTTTCATGCACCGGGAACTTAAAGTTTACATCCCTTTAATCCAGCTATTCTATTTCTAGAAATGTATGCTAAGGAAATAGCCACAGATGTGGATAATGACTTAAGTACCAGAATACTCAACACAATGCTATTGCTAATAACAAAAAAATTTTAAATATCTAAAATGTCCAATAGTGATAAGTTTTGTTATGTTCATATAGTAGAATACTATGTAGTAATACACCAGAAAAATATTAGCATGGGAAAATGTTCACTATAAAATTTTCACATGAAAGAAGTAGATTATGAAATAACACACACAGTATATCCCAATATTGCATGTGTGTTTGTGCATATAAAAGACTAAAGGACATATGTTTCTTTCTTAAACCATTTGTGCTGCTATAAAATATCATAGACTGGGTAATTTATAAACAACTGAAATTGGCCGGGCACGGTGGCTCACGCCTGTAATCCTAGCACTCTGGGAGGCCGAGGTGGGTGGATAATTTGAGCTCAGGAGTTTGAGACCAGCCTGAGCAAGAGAGAGAGAGACCCCATTGCTACTAAAACTAGAAAAAATTAGCAGGGCATGAGTGCGCACCTGTAGTCCCAGCTACTGGGGAGGCTGAGGCAGGAGGATTACTTGAACCCAGGAGTTTGAAGTCGCTGTGAGCTAGGCTGACCCCGTGGTACTCTAGCCCAGGCAACAGAGCAAGACTCTGTCTCAAAAAACACAAACAAAAACAATAGAAATTAATTTCTCACAGTGCTAGAGCTGGAAAGTCCAAGATCAAGGCACCAACAAGTTTAATGTGTAGTGAGTGCTCCTCTCTGCTCCCAAGATGGTGCCTCATTGCTGTGTCCTCACATGGTGAAAGGAGAAAAAAAGCGAACTTGCCCTTCAATCCTTTCAGTAAGGCACTCATCCATTCGTGAGGACAGGGCCCTCACGGCCTGATCACTCCTAATGGCCACACCTCTTACTACTGTCGCATTGGGGATTAAATTTCAACATGAATTCTGGAGAAGGCACAAACACTGAAACCAGAGTAATATCCTAATGTTAACATCAGTTATCTCTGACAATGGAATAACAAATAACTACAATTTTCTTCACAATGTTTTGCTGCATAATTCAAATTCTGTGCAATAAATATATATTGCTTTCAGAATCATGGAAATAAGTTGCATTTAAGAAAAAATTTTCTGCAGTTTGCTGTTTGGAATACATTCTATTGTAGCTAAATTGAAGTCTACTGCTGCATCATACAGAGGTGCAAACATTTTGTTTCTTTTTGTTTGTTTAAATGAAACAAGTAACTGTTCAGCAATCTTCTAATAATAACCTCTGAAGGTGGGGGTGGAGTAGGAAATTAGAGAGGTAAAGAGAGAACAGAGCTGCTCAGAAGGAGGAGGGGCCCACAGTGCAGAGGAGGAGTTCAGAATGCCAGGTCAGCTGCGAAGATACACTCACACACACACAGAGACAGACAGAGACTGAGTGACAGAGAGAGGCCAAGACAGAGAGAGACGGAGACAGAGAAAGGGGGATGGAGAGGGAGAGGGAGAGAGACGCCCAGAGAGACAGAGACAGCAGAAGAGAGAGAGCACGCACATGGTTTGGCCAGCAGGCCAGGCTAGGTTCCTCTCCCTCTGGTGTGTGTGTGTCCCCACCTTGCAGGGTCACCTTGGGTCACTCTGGTACTAGCTTGCTCTGCTCAGGAACCAAGCACATGTAAAATTCTACCAGCCAGTCTCTCCTTCAAGTTAAAGAGTTACTTTCTGGAGTGATGTTCTTTGCCTCTTTTTAAAATGGGAAGCACTCTTGGATGCAGTGAGTTGACAAGCCTCTGTATTTTAGTGTGAATTAATTAAATCAACATATTTAGAAGTGCCACGTGCAAGACACTGTGTTGAGGAGAAAGTGAAAAGGGTGTCAGGATTCCTCGGCCTGAGGGAACCCACGGGAAGCCGACAGTCCCCTTAGGATTAGTTGGGCAAATACCTGGCTCATTAGAAGAGCGGAGCACAGTGCGGGCGGGGCCAGGGGGTCCGGCAGGGGTGTGGTGGCTTTAGAATGTCTTCACAAGGCCCGGAGACAGCTCCCCCAAGAGGTGGAGCCTAATGGCCTCCCTGGGTGGGGCAGGACAGAGCTGTTTGTAGCTAAGGGACAGAGTAAGGCGAAAGCGACAGCCATGATTTCAGAGAGCAGGTCACAAAAGGCATGGCGGCCTCTCTCAGGTCTCTCTTCCTCCCTGCCCCCCTCTGCACTCGCTCTGAGGACAGCGGCTGCCACACTGTGAGGACACTCCGTCCTCTGGAGAGGCGGTGGGGACGGTCCCCAGCCTCCCGTGGGAGGGGCCTAGCCCGCAGACCCCGCAGCCCCCGACAGCTTGACCTCTCGGGACCTTGACCCAGGCCCGCCGGCTTGGCCTGTCCTGTCCTGTCTCCCTCACCCGCAGGGACTGAGAGATAACACCTGTGGTTTAGCAGATAATTAAGACGAAGGAAAGAAAGAGGAAAAGGTGGAGTGAGGGTGGGGACGTGGTCTTCTCTTTGAGCTGTGATTTCTCATTCTCTTCCTCTCCTCCCCGCGACATCTTTGCCTCCGCCCAGGGCAGGGGCTGCAGGGGAGGAAGGACCAGGGCGGTGCCACGCGGGAGGCCGGGATTCATCGCTCAGCACCACCACTGGCTCCGTCCCCCGGGGAGCCGGGCCAGGCCCTGAAGCTTAAAGTTGCGGGGGTTAGGGCTGTGCCCATTCATTCTTTCACTCATTCCTTCTTTCACTCATTCATTCATTCGCCGTGCCTGGCGTGGTAGCACATGCCCACGGAGACACAGGAAGAAGCAGAACTGGCCAGAGGCTGCCCTGGTGACACAGACCTGAGTGCGAGAGTCCCAGTCTCTGCCACCTGTGTCACACCACTAATCCCAGGAGAGAGACATGGTTGCAGATTAAAGAACGCAGTCTCTGGGTCTTAGTCAGCTGATTAAAAAAAAAGAACGGAAGTCTAGAAGTCTCCACTGCTGGTTCCCCCGGGTTCAGCAGGGCCCTGCAGAGGCAGAAGCACAAGCATAGTCCACTTTTCTGGAATGGGGAGCCCTGCAGGAGGAGCGCGGCATCCAGCCTGCCGGCCGCCCGCTCCCCAGCACCCCCGGGACACACAGGCCTCCGCATGCCCCTCCTGCCCCCGCCAGACACCATCCCCAGCCCTGCTCGGGTCTACACACCTGTCACTGCGTGGGTTCAGTTCCAGGTGCTGCTTGGGAGGGAAGCCGAAGCCTGATCCCGAACGCAGGCAAGACAGCCCGTGACTGTGCGGCCCGGCATGGCCGGCCAAGGCTGTCCTCCACCCTGCAGTCCCGGACTGAGCATCCGGACGAGTCTAGTCTTGGTGGAGGAATCCGGGGCATCCGCTCAAACTGCCCGCTCAGGTCCCACCTTCTCCCTGCGTCTGGCATCCCGGTGCTGGGCCTGTGACCCTGTCCCACCCCTGCCCTCCGGCTTCCCCCTCGCCTCTCCCGGCTCTCCCACCTGCGTCTGTGCTGCAGCGTCCCAGCGGCCCGCGTGCTCCCTCGGCCCAGCGCTCGGGCTCCCGGGTCTCCCGCCGTGTTAGCTGATAATTCCCCGCTGGGGAGCCGCACGGACGGAGGGCGCTGGGATGCGGGAGTCCTGAGGTGGCTGGAGAACGCCCACGCAGGAGGCGGGCGGGCTGGGAGGGAGGCAGACGACCCCGAACTCTGGACGCGGCTCCTGTGCTAGGACCTTTCATGTCCATATGTGGTTTGAGGCCAGAAGTGTTGGCATTGCTGTGAAGGAGTTTGTGTACCTCAACTACATCAAGGGTGTTTTGTATGACAATGACAGAGCAGAGGAAACTCTTCTTGTTGTCACAAATGAGAGAATTCTCCTTTATTTCTGAATGGTGGCAGCAACTGGGAGATGCAGGGATTGAGGTCTCTGGTTATCTGCTACCTCCCCAAAATCTTCAGCCTTTGGGGGACGGTGCATCCCACTTGTGTGCAATCAGAGGATACTTTCTGTGAGCCCCATTAGGGATTGTCTGCAACAGGCATGCTGGGACTTCTACTGTCATCCCTTATGCAGCTGAGCTTCCTAAACACAAGGTTGCTTGTCCTAATAGCTTTGTCAGTTTCAAAAACTGCTACAGTGTATATCCTTCAAGCTTGCTAAAACTACCAGGGCCAGCTTCTGGAGCCAGTGCATGTAGGTAATCAAAATGACTTGCTAAGCTCACTGAATCCTGGAAGTTAAGAAGTCAAAAGGTATTGTGCTATGAGCTTGAGATAAGAACCATCCTTCTAACTAACTTAAAAATCACTTAGTAGGTAGGATTCCTTAACCCTTCTCTGTGAAGGGGGCAGGAATCAAGCCTGGAGTCTTGGGATGACATAGCAAGGACAGGACCCATATGGGTGGACAAGACCTCTTGACAGTGGCAAAAGCCCTGCCCTAAGTAAGTTAGCCCCCTGGTAGGGGTCCCCAGGGCACCCCCTTCAGCCCGGTCTAGAAGCCAGATCCAGGAAATAGGAGAAACTAAGGTAAGTGCTTTTCTACAACAAAGGACCTTGTTAAAGTTTTAGTGTGATCATTCCAGAAACATTTTTTTTAAACTGTAGTGATTATCTGTTCTGTGTTCAGCACTGCTGGGACCGGGACCTTGTTTTCTTGGGAGGCCACTCTTGGAGCCCAGCTGCCATGGCCAGCATCCATAGCTGGACTTGAGAGTGATGAGCCTCAGATGGCCCCACCCAGCCTTTTAGCTGCCCCAACTAATGCCACCTGCCACCGTCCCCACTGAGCCCTGCCCGGGTTGCAGATCGGTGAGCAGATCAAACGACTGCTGACGCTTTAAGCCCCCAAGTGCAGGCAGTTTGTCACTCAGCAGTAGATAACCGGAACGCCCCTCAGACCGCTCTGATCATAGAGTTTATCTGCCCCATTATTTAGGGGAAACCCACTTCTCATCTATCAGCAAATCCAGTTGATTCTGCCTTCAAAATATATTCAGAATCCAACCACTTCCCTCCCGTCTGCTCCAAGGCTCTGTCATCTTTCAGGATGGTGACCACAGCCCCTAACGGCTCCCTGGGTCTGGGCCTTGCCCCTCTGCCCGACTCTCCATGAGTCTTTCCCAGTCCCAGCGCCTCTTTTGAGAGATTCTTGTGCCTGATCCATTAATGGCATCATGTCCCACTCAGAGTGGGGGACAGTTGCTTTCAGTGGCCCCCATACTCTGCCCTGCACCCCTTTACTCGCTCACCGTGCTGTGCCCCTGCCTCCGCCTGGCATTCTCCAACCTCAGGGTCCTTATTCTCCCAGAAGGCTCCTCCCCAGGTCCCCGCAGCCTTTGCTCCCTCCCTCTTCCCTCCAGGTCTCTGCTCAAATGTCTCCTTCTGGAAGAGTCCCACCACCACCCTACCCTGACCCGACCCAGCATGCCCGACCGACCCCTCGCCATCTGCCTCCCACTGTACTCCCAACCACTGATGTGCTACGTATTTATTTATCAGCCACATCCTGTCTCCTTCCACAAGCAAGTATTGCTCCAAGAGAGCAGGATCCCTGCTTTCTTTACTGCTGCTTCCCCAGGAACCAGATGGCACCTGGAACTAAGGGGCAGCAATGAGTATTTGATGAACAGGTGTATGAATGAATGAATGACTTTGCCAAAGGGCACTGTCGACACAGAGGTGAATGAGTCAGAACAGTTCCACCTTGGTTCATGCTCCCCTAGGACAGTTTTTTTTTTTTTAAATATGCAACACAGCACAATTTGAATTCTTTAAAAGAAAATCCATCAACAAGTTAATAACAAGAAAAATACTAAGGATTTTCCTCACTGCTGGACACACTCACTTACTTAGTAAAACATTTAGAAACATACCCTGCACCCTCCTTCTGCTTCTAGGCTTCCTGACATTCCTTGAAGATGTTAGATCTAGACAACACTCAAGACAATTATTTCACTGAACATTTATATTAATGTATATAATTCTGATGGAAGTGACCTAGACTTCCTGCTGCTCTTGAAGCCACTTCTTATGCTAAGTGCAAAATATGCATGATTTTATCTGTGTTAAGAAAGAAAAGTCACAAAATTAAATTACAGTTATAGCTTATCTTATGCACAGACCATTTTTCTTTTAACAACTAGAAGACTTTTTTAATCACATAAGAAATTCATATACCTTATAGAAAAATTAGAAAACATAAATTAAAAAGAAAATCATAATAATTCAAATTCTCACCTCCCAGAGACAACAATTATTATCATTTTGATGTATATCCTTTTTACCACTTTGTCAAGGTAACCATCCACATAGTTATATTTTTTCTTATTACAATGAAACCACAACAAAGCAACTGCTTGAAGTGTCTGTTTAAAATCCGCGTTTCCCCTTAACACACAGGAAGACTTCACAGATGGGTAGAGCCTTTACAAGTCCTCAAAGGGGCTTCTCACTTCTTCCCGTACACAAATGTGCATCACATCTTCAGGAAAAGATCTCAGCACACAGCTCAGGACATCTGGCTCCCAGTCCGCATTCAGCAGAGGATCACATGATTAGATCTTGGATAGAGACTTTCATTCTCAGAGTCTTCATTGTCCTGTCTGTTAAAATAGGAGAGGGAACTGCTAAAGCTAGGCACAGGTAAACTCTGGGGCTTCTCCCCTTGGGTGCCAAAATGTTAAGGAATAGAAAACGATGGTATTTTCAGGTGTGGCATCACACTTCTACCCCTAGACTCATTAAAGATGTCCTACAAACTGCTGAAGCCCAGGCCACCGTAGATCCCAGCCACATTTACACAAAAGCTAGTGAGCATTCTTGCAGAAAATGCCATTCATTCTTTAATTCATTCACTCATTCACACACTCACTCAACAAATACCCATTGAACACCAAGCCCGTGAAGTGCTAGGGAGAAAAGAGTTAGAAAGGCACACCTGATACTTGCCTTCAAGGAACTAAAGTCTCCCTGAGCTTGGAGGTGCATGCTTGTAATCCCTGCTACTCAGGAGGCTGAGGCAGGAGGATCTCTTGAACCCAGGAGTTCCAGTCCAGCTGGGCAACATAGTGAGACCCCATCTTGCTATGACCACGGAGTCCATGAAAAGCCTCATGGAAGAACTGACACCCTGAGTCTTGAAGAAGGAACAGGATATCAGAGCACAACGATTAGAGAACAAGGTTGGAGAAGGAAGATAATGAGATGTGAGGAAAGGACCTTTAAGGAAGATACAGCTACCTGCGCAAAACCCACAGCACGTCTGGAGATGATGAGTCATTCTGAAGCACCAGAACATGGTGTGGAGTGTGACCAGCAGCAGCCAGATGGGGCAGAGAGTAGCATGGCTAGGCCTGCAGAAAGAGGGGTTCTGGCTTTGCAGTCAGAAGACCCCGGCTCCCCCTAAACTCAGCCATTCACTCTCAGGGGGGGGCTTGCACTAGCCAGACCCCAGCTCTGAGCCTCTCCTTATCTCCAAAATGAGAATCCTGAACCCCACTGCTTGCAGGGTTTTTCTAAGGATTAGGGAGCATGCAAAGTGCCCACCTGTAGAAAACGTTCAACATGACAATGAGTTATTGATATTAAAGTGAGTTGGAGTCAGATTATAGCTGACGTGCCAAAGAGCTTTTATCCTGTGAGCAATGGCGGTCTGGAAACATTTTCATCAGGGAATTACACACATAGATTTGTGTGTTACAGAGCTCTCTGTGGGCCTGACTGCTGATTAACCTTGGAGCCTCCTAAAATTCTGTCTAGAATATTCTGTGTAAATGAACATGTGGGCTTTACTGGAGGGAAGGTCCCTAATTTTCATTATGTCTCAGAGAGCCTGTGACCCCATAAAAGTTGAGAACCATAGCCAAAGGGAAGGCCATGCTGGACAAGATGGTTGGGCAGGAGAGGGAGGTGGCAGGGATGAGGTGTCCCATAGTGAAAACATTTGAGCCTCCCTGCAGAAAGGACACAGAGTGAGAGACCGCAGCCTTCTGCCAACAGCCGTGAGGGTGACCTGTCTTGGAAGTGGGTCCTGCAGCCCCGTCTTAAACCTCAGGTGACTGCAAATTCAGCCAACATCTTGACTACAACCTCACAAAAGACTCCAAGCCTTAAAGTCCTGTAAATGACCTAAAAAGAGAGAAAGAGAGAAACCTCAAGCCATAAGTACCCAATTAAGTATCTCTAGATTCTGTATATCATTTTAAGCCCCTCATTTGGGGGTAATTTGTTACAGAGCAAAAGATAACTGATACATTCCTCTAACTTACTACAACTCTACTCCTGGGCATCATTGCTTTTGGTTCATTTAAGAATCAAGTTTCATGATAAACTCCTTTATAATATTTCCACCCACAGACCCGGGCAAAGGGGCTTCAGAGCCTCGCTCTTAATCACTCCAGTCTCCTCCTTCCCACTGCCCCTTACATAATAACATAACATTGCACAGTGCTCTACAGTGAACAAAATGCTTTTATATACACAATCACACTCCATCCCCACAGTTTTTCTACCCCTGCCCTGGAGAGGAAAACAGTTACTGTTGTGTTTCTCCATTTTGCAGTTAATAAAACTGAGGCTCAGAAAAATTGAAATGATTCATCCAAGCTCACACAGGGACTAAGTGGTAGCTGGGACTCAAACCAGGCCTTCTGACTCAAAATCCCTCTTCCTATACGCACCTGCTTGGGCTGCCATGACAAAGCAGCACAAATTTAGCAGTTTAGACGACAGAAACGTATTGACTCACAGCTCTGGAGGCTGGAAGTCTGGGATAAGGCGTTGGCAGGGTTAGAACCTTCTGAGGGCATCAAGAAAGGATCAGTTCCACAGCCCTTTCCTAGCAGCCCTCGCACTTCCTTGGTGTGTCGATGCGTCACTCACTGGAGTGTCTGTCTCCATTGCCACATGGCCTTCTCCCCCAGTGTCTCTCTTCTCCTCTTATAAGGACACCAGTCATGTTGGATTAAGGGCCCACCCTAGTGACCTCATCTTAACTTTGTAACAATATCTGCAAAGACCCTTTTAAAGACTTTTCCAAATAAGGTCACTTTCACAGGTATGAGGACTCAGGACTTTAACATATCTCTTTGGGTGGGACACAATGCAACCCATAGCATTTCCATAAATTATGTTCTCCCTTAACATCACCGGACTGGGCCTAAACGATGAATTCTTGGAATCACCCTGCTGCTGCAGGCTTTCCTGGCCCAGATGGCAGCTGGGGAAACAGGCATTCTGGGGGAGTGCACCAGTGCGTCCAGCAGGGGCACCACGTGACCAGAACATAACTCAAGAATGCTGGTGGTTTCATTAAATTCCCATAACTAATTTCCTTAACTTTATTTCTTAAATTAGGAACTTTAAATTTGATAACCCAGAGAGAGGCAAGGATTTCCTGATTCTTCAATCACGGATTTCGGAGCAGCTTTAAAACTCATTGTTTCCCTGGCCCCCAGTGTGTAGTAGTCAGTTACTGCTAGATCAATCAGGCCCCTGGATGGCTCTGGAATGCCAGGGAGAGCTAAATTAGAGGGTCAGGAGCTCCCCACTGGGTCTGAAATTCATGGAAGTTTATGCCTCTAAGCCGACCTCTTCAGGGCAAGGGTCCATCTCCTGTCTCTGGGAGGTAATTCTCCACTCAAAGCAAAGCTGCACAAGAAGAGAAATCTGCATCCGGCTGACACTTGCTTGCTGGCCCCTCCTGCCCCTCCTGCCCCAACACACGCCCCACAAGCCCCGCGCACACCAGGTCTCAAAGAGCCCCCACGTTCCAAAACCACTTCTCCCACAAAATTTCCACTTCCCTTAAAATGTTCAGCTCCCTTCCTCCAACTATTGAGTAAGGAAAGGCCTCTCCTTAATGTAAATGCAATGTGAAATTCTTCCAGAATGATCAAGAAGCGGCTGGGAGGAAACTCACAGCTCAGTCAGTCCTGCCGGGTGTTGAATCTGCCCCCTGGGATTCCGGGGCTCAGCCTTGAACACGGACTCGGCCCACCCGAGATGATTTAAAGGCTCAACACCTTCTCTCCATGGTTATCCTTATGGAGTCTCTACAAATGGGGCCAGCACTCATTCATTCATTTATTCATTCCACAAATATTTGTTGGGCACCTAAAATGTGCCTGGCACTAAGGCAGGTGCTAGAGGAGAAAACAAAAAAAGACAAATGGGAACAATGAAGCTCAGGTCTCTTCCCTCCCAGAGGCTTGCCCAGGCTGGAGTGCAGTGGCATCCTTGTGGCTCACAGCAACCTCAAACTCCTGGGCTCAAGTGATCCTCCCGACTCAGCTTCCCAAGTAGCTGGGATTACAGGCATGCACCACCATGCCCGGCTAATATTTCTACTGTTGGTAGAAATGGGGTTTTGCTATGTTGCTCAGGCTGGTCTCAAACTCCTGGCCTCAAGTGATCCTCCCGCCTTAGCCCTTCCAAAGTGCTAGGATTATAGGTGTGAGCCACCGTGCCCAGCCATCTCCTAGAGAATTGTAGCAGAGAAGTAAACAAACAAACAAAAAGGAACTGAACATATTGTGCTATAAGAAGGAAACCAACCATCTCAACAGAGAGGATCAGAGAAAAGTTGTGAGTCAAGATCCTCCCTAAGAAAGGTGAGAGAATGCCAAGGCAGAGTGAGACTCAGGAAGGAGCAGGGGGGCACTGCAATGGCAAAGCCTTCCTTTCCACTGCTTTTGGAGGCCGCTCTTGCTTGCTGGATTCTGGACAGGAAGCTCTGGCAGACGGAAGGAAGGCATGGATGGCTCCTGCAGGGAAGGGCAGTGGCCTACAAAAAAACCTGCATAGCTTAAAATTTAACCCATGGTATGTTTCTAACCCATATATATTTCCAACTGAGTAAGGACCAGAGGAATATCTCCGAGCAAGATGTCTTCGCTACTCGGACATAAGATTTTCTCACCCACTGCACTTAATGCTCCATCCAACCTCTGCTGCTCTGTTTCATTTTCCACAAGCAGCAGTGCCTGTATCCTTTGGAAACAAAGCCATTCCTCAAATTACAACAGGATTTCTCCAAATTGGGATCCGCTACATTAGGAACACCCGGCGTGCTTGTTAAAAATGATGGATTCCTGGGCCCTCACCCAGCCTCCGTGAATCAGAGCCTCTGGACACGGGATCTGCGAGTCTGCACGTGTCACAGCGCCCCCAGGCGATCTGCATGTAGCCTACAGTCTGAGAACCTGTAGAAATCTGTGCCTTACTTCTGACAGGGCCTGCTGTACAAATGCAAAGCGTTACTGTTGTACTGTTTGTGATTTTGTGGGACATGTTGGTGATGAAAACTGTTACAGGCTACATTGTGTCCCCCTACCATGTCCCCAAAACAAAAAAAATATTTTAAAGTCCTAAAACCCTGAGTATCTCAGAATGTGACCTTATCTAGAAATAGGGTCACTCCAGATGTGGTTAGTTAAGATGAAGCCATTAGGGTGGTCCCTAATCCAGTACAACGGGTGACGTTATAAAAAGGGAAAATTTGGACACAGACACACATGGAGAGAATGTCACATGAAGATGAGAAAGAGATAGGAGTGATGCTTGCTGAGAACACCAAAGATGGCCAGCAAAGCCCCAGGAGCCAGAAGAGAGACCTGGAACAGATTCTCCAGCCAAAGGAACCAACCCTGCGGACACTTTGACCTTGGACTTCCGGCCTCCAGAACTGTGAGACGATACATTGCTGTTGTCAAGCCACCCAGTTGGTGGTACTTTGTTGTAGCAGCTCCAGCCATCTAACACAGGAAGGTGACATGATGAAATGTTACATGCCTACTGGCCTGACAGTCCACACAATTTCAGGGAAAGGGAGAGAAATTCTAATGGCTCTGACCTAAATCTCTCTCTCCTGCAAAGTTGCAGGGAACATCAATAAGCCCAGGAAACTCCTTCTATTAGGCCTCATTAGTCTTCCATTAAAGGGCACATGTCACCAAGCCGATGGGTGGAAATGGTATTGGTTACTGTCTGGGCCCAGATAAAGAGCTGGTGGAACGCAAATGAAGACACGGAGAGGGCGAGAACGACAGGCCGCAGAGAATTCCAGAGACGGAGGGTACAGTGGGTGATCTTTGCAGGGGGAATATCGCCACCCCAATCGCATGGAGCGTACTGTATTTTCCCATGTGAAAGCCAATAATCCTCTATCAACAATTCTAAAAACCGGTCCAGGAAGGGCTGCAAAAGGGCATGAGAGAACGTTCAGGGGTGACAGAAAGTTCTACAGTGTGACATTGTGGTTGTTGCACAACTACGTACATTTGTCAAAATTCGTTGAATTGTACACTTAAAATTGGTGAATTTTGTTATATGTAAATTATACTTCAGTAAAGCAGATCAGAATTTTTAAATCAACCCATAAAAGAAAATATCAGTTAAATATATTTGGTGGTGATCACATAGAATATCCAAAAAGGAAAAAACAAAAGCATTTGTTTTGTAAGCCATCTTTTTAACACAAAACCAGGCTGAAAACAGGCCATTTGATTAGAAACACAGTATGGAAAAGAAACAGAAAAATTTTCTGAAGATAATTCTATGGCACTTTTATCAGAATATGGGGGGAAACACATGCATTTTAGTGTCATCAGATAGTTAATCTGATACATAAAATATGATTTACAAGGAAAGGAAAACCAGAAAATCCTTTTTCTGAACACAAAACAAAAATTTAAATGACTCTGATGAATAATGTCTGGGTATATGTGCTGTTAAACACAGACAAAGGCTGAGAATCACCATTAGAGCCAATGGGGGGGTGTGCTGGTAACTTTCAAATTAAAAGATGAAGGTGGGAATTATCATGTCACTGAACCAAGAAATATACTCACAGCACAGCATTTGATTTAACATTGTACAACGTTACATCAAACATCTGTAGCACATTCCTGTTAGATAAACAAAAGTCTATATGTTTCGGGGGATGAGAAGCTCAAAGAATTGAGTTCAGTATTGGAGAACTGGATGTTAACTTCAATATTATTTTCTACCTTAAAGCTAACCTCAGCTTATGCATGGTTTATACAAGTTCTCTGGGAATTTTTTTCCTTCACATGCACATCTCACCCGTGTCTCCATACTTATTTGGCATCACAGTGCAAGGAAGAACCCTGGTTGGCTGTCACCCTTGACCGTAAAACGGGAACAAGGAGAGCTGTCTGGCCAGGTGTCATAAAGGCCCGGGGAAGTCACAGAAGGCACTCAGAATAGGCCTGGCTCAGCAGGGCACTGCTTGCCCTAGGTTTCCTTGCCTTAAACCATTCAATGTCTTTTGAAATCACACCTCTGCATTTTGGACATTTTTATACTGCATTTTTTTCTCTCTTACACGTTATGGATGAAAAGGAGAGGTGTCTAGTCTGGTTTGCTGTTAGAGAAAAATTCCAGCATGGATACATGCTATCTGTGTGAACTGGGGCAAAATAGATAATCCATTTGGGCCTTTGTTTCCTCATCTGTAAAATGGAATAACACCTACCTCATGAGTTTGTTGTAAGGGTTAGGTTTTATAGTACTTGAAAAGCAATTAGCACTACACCTAGTACTTACTAAGTACTCAGTATGTATGTGGAGTAGTGTTACATGCTATGGAGGGGCAGTAACAATGCAGGGGCAGACAGTGCTGGGGGAATGAAGTGCTGAGGCAGTGCTGTTTTACATAAGAAAGAGGAGGCCTCCCCATAAGGTGTCCCATGAGCAGAAAACATGGGAGCTGTGAGGATGTGTAGGATCTGGAAGGAGAGCATTCCAGAATAGCAAAAAGCACATGCCAAGGCCCTGAGGCCAAAGCCTGCTTGATGTGTTCAAGAAGCAGCAAGAAGGCCCGTGTGATCAGAGCCAAGAGAATAAGAGAGCAGGAGGAGAGAAGGGGAGGAAGGGGCACAGACCACAGAGGCCGCTGTGAGCAAGATGAAGGTTTTGAGCAGGGGGCATCATGAGCCTTGTATTTCCCTTCCCTCCCCCAACACTGGCTGTTTTAAGGGAGAGCTGTTCTTTATTTTTGCTTGTTTATTTCCATTTTAATAGGATTGTCCTAGCAGCTGTGTTGAGAATAGACCGCAGGAAGACAAGCATAGAAGCAGGAAGGCCCGGAGATGAAAAACTGCAGGGAAGAGGCTTGGGCTGGAGCGGAAGGGGAGCGGGGCAGAGCAGCGTGAGGAGCAAAAGTTTTAGATTCTGGATGTGTAGAGGGCAGAGCCAGGCAGGACTTGCTGATGCATCAAATGTGGGTGTGAATGACTGAGAGGGATGCAGCAGGACTCCAAGGTTTTGTCCTGAGCAAACTGCCATTTACCTAGACAGGAAAGAGTGCGGGCCCCAGCAGCAGCAGCTACAGCCTCAGTATTGGGGGCCCGCCCCTCCCCGAGCCTCCCCGTGCCTCCTGACTCGGCCGGAGACCCCAGAGGCCCGCCCCGGGGCCCAGGAGGGCCGGGGTGGCCTGAGTGCCCGGGCGTGGCGGCGCAGCAGCGGAATGGCGACATGGGGAGCCAGGATGGGAAGCTGAGAGGGGCGCAGGGGGTGCCTCGCACGAAGGCGGCGGCGCCCAGGACGCTCTGGGGCCCAGGGATGTGGAAGCCACAAAGAAGGGGAGCGGGGCAAAAAGGCGCTGGGCCAGGAGGGCAAGGGGGATGGGGCGCCGGGGGGGCCAGCAAGAAGAAGAGCAAGTGGGACCCCAGAGCCTGGTGTTTTCCAACCTGCGGATCGGGAAGAGCCTGTCCAAGGGGAAGGGCGCTGGGGGCTCCCGCGAGGATGTGCTGGACGCCCAGGCCCTGCAGGCCGGGCAGGGGACAGCGCTCACTCCCTGCTCCCCGAGACCCGGACCTCGGCCTCTGGGCGGAGGAGACCGGCCTGTGGGATACCCAGTGTGGGGACCCTTTTGAGGTGACCCGCACAGGGGGTCCTGGGCCTGCTGAGGCTGGGGTCCGCCCTGGCGGTCTCCAAGGAGTTGGAAACTGCAGCAGGGGCTCAGGATGGACAAAAGACCAGTTCGGGTTCGGACAGGGACATCTATAGCTTTCACTCTACCACGACGGAGCAAGAGGATTTGCTCTCAGACATCCAGCAGGCCACCGGCCTGCAGCAATAACAGCAGCACCTGCTCCAGGGCTTCCAGGAGCCCTCCCCCTCCTCCCTGAGCAGAGCAGGAATCTGGAAAGACAAACAGAAGTATCTGCACATCAAACCCACAATAGATTACAGAGAAGCCATAAAAACCCTTTGGGGGTAATGGATACATGTACCTTACTTTCATGGCAGTCACGGTTTCATAGGTATATACACATGTCAAGACTCAGGAAATTGTACACTTTAAATCTTTGTAGTTTATCGTTCCATCAATTATAATTCACAAAGCTGAAAGAAATTAAAAAACTAACAGACCTTGGAATCTAAGAGCTAATTCCTTATCCTTATGCAATACTATATAAATCACTCTTATTTCAAAAAATGTCAGAAAGTCATGATGAGCTACTATGATAGACTAGAAGAAGTGCATATAATAAGGCACATTGACTAAGGTTCTTGAAATACATGAGCTAGAATTTAATATATTGAGGTCATTCTTATTCCCCAATTTCTTTCTTACCATTCTGAAACTCCAAAGTTAAAATGCTATCTAAGTGAAAAAATCAGCATCAAATGCAAAAGTATTAAGAAAGTCATAATGTCCTTAGAAGACAATGACAATATGGCATAAACAGTGAAAGGAATGAGGACTGTAAAAATCTTACTTTTATAAGAATTTCACCTCTTCAGAAAAATTCTCATTAAAATAAATTTAAAAGGCAAGTTTGGGGTTAAAATTAGAAACAATTCTTGGCAATAAATTTCTACAGTGGAAATGCAACTCATGGAATTTATCTGTAGATTATATTAAGGAATATTACAAAGCCATTAAAATCATATTTTGAAAAACATTCTATGTCATGGAGAAGTGTTCATAACAAGTGAAAAAGTAACTAGGAATACAGGATGATTCCATTGTTGGAAAAACTCTGTATCTAAATTTAGAAAAATGTGCACAGTTACATTGGGTGTGGTACTGTCAACTCAAATGGTTATTATTTCTATAATCAAAAGGATTCATCCACAGGTTTTGCTTTGGTGTACTATTTTCTTTAACACAATGCACAGCTGTGATGCAGACCACGTGTTCACACCACACCCCTCCCTACAGCCTGCAGCTGGTCCTGCGAGACCCCAACTGGGTCTCTATTCTCTGCCCTGGAATCCAATGTCTTACTCAGGTGTCCAGTAAATACCCACTGAAATTCTGCACTTGGGAAGAGACCTATTTTTTTATAATGTAAAATGAAAAAATGAAGACTTCCTCTAGAAGAAGGAAGGATCTTACAGAAATTGGTTTTGACCTAACAGCAAGCACATGGGGGTATTTAAGTTTGAATGTCTTCCCCTTTTGCCAACAGAAGCAAGGAGCCCCTTGGTGTTCATGTCATTTTCCCCTGCAGCTACCAGAGGACAGTGTGGGACTGCTTATGACAACGACATTGTTCCACTCAATACTTGCACAGGCTAGCATTCAGAATGAGTTTTATTATCTTTGAGAATTTTGTTTAAATGTTTATTTCCTATTATCCTTTAATATCATTTAGAAATAATGAAAATTTCATACAAGAAACAAATACAAGGTTATCCCACTAACTGGAGGATGTATCTCCTTACACATGTAGACATGTAAGATTATGAATGAATGAGTGAAGTTGGATCTTAACCGAACAAAATATTAAAAATTAACTGAATATGGATAAAATAGCTAAATTTTTGAACTAAAATTAAAGGTCTTAGAAGAAAATGTAGGGGCAAATCTTTATGATCTTGGATTTGACAGTTTTGTGAACATGTCACCAAAAGCTTTAGCAGTAAAAGAAGAAAGAAAAAACAGATAAATTGAGCACCAGCAAAATTTAAAACTTTCGTACATCAAAAGACACAAGAGATTGTAAAGACAACTCATGGGATGGCAGAAAATACTGGCAAATGATAAACCTATTAAGGATTTTATACCCGGAAAATAAAATGGACTGCTTATAACTCAAGTACAGAAACACAACCACCCAACTAAAATGGGCAAAGGACTTATATAGACATTTCTCCAAAGAAGATACATGAATGGCAAAGAAGATACATCAACGGCATTAGATATTAGGGAAATGTGCAAGAAACCAACAATGAGACCCCAGTCCACACCACTAGGATGGCTATAATTAAACAGCAACAACAGTTGCTTGACTGGCTTGATGTGGTCAAAAGCCTGGATGAATCTTCTGTGACGTGCGGCTTTGCCTCTGGGAACTGGATTCTGCACTTATTTCATCTTCATTGGAATCATTACTTTTTTCTTTCTTCTCACACTCATCGCTTCTTCCTCTTCATTGCACCTTCCCTTAATGGCTTGGGACATGCTTCCCACCCGAATTGATCCCACATTGACCGTGGCATGGTTCCCACTGTCTCCCATGGGGGCTGCCCTCGTGGTCTCAGGCTCCTCGGGGTCCTCTGTACTGAGCTGACTTCTGCCAGTCCCGACTGCTTTCAGCTCATCTGGGTGGTTTAGGAGAAAGTCCAGGACTGCAGAGAACCAGAACCCATCTCTGCCCGGGCTATCTCCAAGGGGAAAAAATCAGAGGGATGTTTCAAAAACAATGATCCACACGAGAGCTGAGGTTCTCCAGCAATTAAATCAGAGGGAGAAACCTAAAGGAGAATGGAGGAGCTAAAAGCCAGGGTGGGGAAGTGGGGTTCCCGCTTGTGTCCCCTACTAGCTGGGCCACCTTATGTGGAAAAGGGGACAGTTCCCAAAGGAAGGCCACCATGGACACGGGACACTCTGCTCTAGCTGAGTTGTTCCTGTGGCTACAAGAGCTCTGGGGACCTTTTCCCAGGATATGCATTTAATGGTGGCCTTTTTTCTTACGTGAGAATCTCTAGGGATATTCCTCTGAAATAGATTCTTGGGCCTTATCTCCAGAGATGTTTTAACAAGTGTCCCAGTGAGTCACATGCATGTTCTTTAGCTCTGTGTCTAGTAAAGTCTGGGATGCCTTTCAGCCTCCTGTTATTCTATTTAACCATCCCAAACCTTAGTGGTAAGTGCCAACCTATTTTCCACAGGAGGATTATAGCCTTGAAGAGGGTAGGGAAATTCTCCTTTGAAGCATCCCTGGCCTGCAAGAAGCTGCATTTCAATCTCAGATCTGCTGAGCCGAGGCTGTGCTGTTGTTGCTTCAGCACTGACCCAGGATGGAATTTGGCTGGGATGGTGCTTGGGATGAGAGGTCTTTGGTAAAAGTGAATTACTCCTAGTGACGGGGAATGATTCACTTGACCAGTATTGACTGCTTTCTGTAGCGGGTGTTCATGGAGACACTGGGGTCATGTCCTCACCAGGGCGGACAGAGTCCCTGGTCTGCTGAAGATCATCTTCCTACTGAAGAGACACATGATTTATAGATAATCACATAAATATACTTCTTTTGTGATTGTGTTACATATAACTTAACACTTTCTGTTCCTTTGTCGCCTTAGACCAGTCATTGATTGAAAACTGAGTATAACTAAAAGAACTGGATCAGGCATAGTGGATAACTAAAAGAACTGGATCAGGCACAGTGGATAACTAAAAGAACTGGATCAGGTGTAGTGGATCCAGCCTGTAATTCCAGCACATTGGGAGGTCTAGGAGAAAGATCACTTGAGGTCAAGACCAGCCTGGGCAACATAGTGACATGGCATCTCTACAAATAATATTAACAACAACAATAATAATAAATGAGCTCTGTGTACTGGTGAGCACCCATAGTAATAGCTACTCAGGAGGCTGAGGCAGGAGGATCCCTTGAGCCCAGGAGTCTGGGGCTGCTGTGAGCTATGTTCACATCCCTGCACTCCAGCCTGGATGACAGAGCAAGACCCTCTTCTTCAAGAACAAAACAAAACAGAACACAGGACTAAGAACTATAGAACTGTGATAAAAGATATGTCCCAGGATGGAGCCATCCGAGATTTTGTTTTAACAGCCAAAACAACCATGTTGGATCCAAAATCCCAGAAACTGAGATGTGAGTTCCTGGTGAGAGAGCTCAGTGCTTTGGACAGGGAAGCTGAGGTCCAGGCTTGTGAGGTGGCCCTGCTGCCACCAAGGGGTGATGGACCTGGGGACAATCTCTTAGTCCTTCTGGGCCTCAGTTTCCCCACCAGGAAGTGCAAGTTCCTACTGCATCTCTCCCAGGGACCTTCCTGCCGGGTTTGCTCTGAGTCTCTGGGGGCTGAGCTGTGTGGTAATGATGCCCTGGGACCCACAGCAGAGACCTGACCTTGGTCCCTACTGTGCCTATCTCCTGCAGGACCCTGAGCTGAGGCCACACCCTGACAACTCAGAACTGAGGGAACAGATGGAGGAAGGGGAGCCGGCAGGTTGGGGGATGAGAAAGACCCAAACAAGGACACGAGAATGGTGGTGCAGGTGGACACACAGGGTGAGAATGAGGACAAATTGGGTTCAGAGATCAGGGGTCACTGAGAGACACCTGTCATCACCCAAACCCTCCAGAGCCAGCCTGGGCAGAGCAGTGGGGACGGGAGAGGAGCTCAGGGCACTGGGGTCCTGGGCACCTGGCCAAGGACACCCACAGGCTGGGCTCAGAGCTGGTTCACACTGAGGGAAGCACCAACCCCAAGAGGAGGAAGAAGTGACCATGAGACCCTGCCCAGCCCCACAGCCTCAACCTCAGGGCTGCCCTGGCAGTGGACGCCCTCCAGGTCAGGGTGGGCTGAGCAGGAGAAGGGTGGACATGCTGCTCTAGGCCAGTGACCCGGGGACAGGGGACCCTTGCACATGAAGTAGTGACACTTGTCTATTCTCTGTCCCTTTCAGTTGAGAATGGGCTTGTGGCAGCCCAGGGAACGGGCGGAGAGGTCACAGACACGTCATCCCCATGATGCAGTGAACAGGAAGGGAATTCCTGAGAGCAGTCCCGGTGTCACCAGACCCCCACAGGGGACTGTCCCTGAGTTCTGATACTGTAGGGCAGGGGTCTCTCTACAGAAGGAGACGTGCAGCTCCCTGGCAGGAAGCAGGGTGTCCCTCACAGGACACTCGGGGAAGGAGTGTAGACAGGATACTGGAGTCAGAAACCACTTTTATTCAGTCGCTGATGACCACTGCGGGGAGCCCCCTGGTGCCGGGCCTGAGTGGGAACCATGAACATGGAGTTGGTGAAACCGTGTCCCAGCGTCTGCGGAGCTCTCAGGCCGGTAGGCCGTGCGTCATGGCAAGTGTTGTGACGGTGAGAAGGGGTCCCATGGGGTGTGTGGGTGACCTCAGTGGCTGTCCTGGTCCCCCTTCTGTTTGTTTCCAACAGCTGGTGGGCCCTGGGTGACAACACTCCTGACCTCCCGGGACACCACCAGCATCTGCCTCCAGGTCGTGTCAAGGTCAACAGAGCCAAGGTCTCCAGGGGGAGCTGCTGACTCCGTCATGGCCACCTGGAGACACCATGAGGCCAGTTTGGTGGGACCCTTAAGTCCATGTCTGCCAGAAAGGTGACGCTGGTCCCTGTTCTTGTGGATAATTACATGTTTCCACACCTTCCTAATCTCCCATCCCATCAAAATTAATTAAACGATGACTCTATTTTTAGAATTTTAGTAGCTCATAATTTACTCTCGGATCTCGCAGTAAAGAACGAGTGTGGAGGGAATAAAGCTGTTTCCGTGTTTGCAGGGGACACGCAGGGACTGGGGCTGGACCGGCTTTCTGCGTTCACAGGCTTGGGGAACATCGTGACTCTTGTGCTCAGAGACACAGAAATGTCCCACACCCTTGTTTCACTGTCTGTCCACCCTGTCCCTGTCTGAAAAATCCGACATCTGTGCTTATCTAGGGATGTTGAGCTAAGTCAATTGAGCTCAGCAAGGGCAGTTCCTGATCCCTGTGGGTAGTGTCCTGTGCTCGTCACACTGGGGGGCAGAGGACAGGAGCTCCAGTCCCCACTGAAAGGAGCTGAGAGTTGTCTGCTCCAAATTCAGCCAGGGGTGTGTGTAGATGGGGAATCAACAGCTCACCCCACACGCTCCCCTACTGATGAGGAAGAGGATGATGAGGAGCAGTGACAGCCCCGGGCTTTATGCACATCCTCCTGATTCATGCCCACAGCATGTGGAGAACATCCTGCAGAGAGTGTCCCAGGTTCCTGTGTCACAGTAGTGTCACACGTCCTCAGCATGGCTCCTCTCCATGTGTGTACGTCACAGATCATGTCTAGATTGTAGCAGCAAGAAGAGAAGCAGCGCAGTGACGGACTGGAAATCCTTGCACGATGTCTGGTCAGGCAACGGGTCTCTACAAAGCTCAAGAACCTGCTCAGAAAGTGATGTTTTGGGGAACACACGGATGAGCTGGATCCAGTGTCCTGTGGCAGATACCTGACTGCATCTCGCAGCACCTGGTGACTTTGGGAGCAAAAACACTCTCCACTTGCCCCAAATGGTGGCTCTGTACACCAGAACAGAAGGTCTTTAATGCAGCAAATAAGCTGGAAAAATGGCTCTGCCTCTATGGCCAAGGAATGACATGGGTCCCCTGGGGATGACACAGCAGGAAGCAGATGGAACTTAGCACAGTGGCCACAATGTGGCCAGCACATGAACTGGCTGCCTGCTGTGGAGCTGTGAGTGAGCTGCTTAGAGAAACAGAAATGTTATCTTTCCAAAAACTGTGTTTGGTGAAAATGGGGACCCAGTGGCCACTGGGGCTTGACATACATCTCATAAGTGACATCATCCACAGCATAGTCTGGGGGTGGTTTAAGGTGGAGGGAGACACTGTCAAACGTGGCCGAGCAGTCCTCCTTCCTTCACTCTGACATGAACGCTCAGGGGCCCACGATGACACGAGTTCCTCCCTCAACTCAGGCAGGTCCAGCAGCTGAACTGCAGAGACCTGGCCACAGGGCGTCTCCCAGGTGTCAGGCTCACCAGACCTGGGTGGGACTGGAAGCCAAGAACGTGAGGAGGTGGCTCGGGGGTCCCTCTCCCCTGCCTGCCTGTTCCTCTCAGCTCAGTCTCACCTGCTGTCCCTAAACCACACTGCACATGGGCACCATGGAGCCTCACCACCCCAGAGTCATGACCTTGACCTTCCCATGTTCGGTCAGTGGAGCACAACCACAGCTCAATGGTTTTGGGTCAACACACACAGACCTATAGGACAAGGTTCCATAAAAGTGTGCTGGTTCCCTGTCTTGTGCTGTATGTGAATGAAATTACCAAAAGTGTAAAACCTGCCATGAGGTTGACAAGTCTTTTCAATATAGATGGTCACGTCGTGTATTCAAGGACCTGCACGTGAACTAGTTGAATCACTGTGACGGCTGGGAAAGGGAGCATGAGGGAGTAGAAAGAAATCCATTAGCAGCAAGTATGAAGTTTAATGTTCAGTGACACGAAATAACAACTCAAAGCAGCCCCCACAGGGGAGGACGTAGGCGGTGGGAGGTCACACATGACGCACGGACAAGGAGAGACACAGCCCCCTGTGAGGGGACTGAAGCCAACGTAACCCTGGAATGCAGCAGGGACACTTAGACAGGACAGAAACCACATGGAAAAACTAAGCATTTGTTCACTTAGTGTTAGAAACTGCATTTTGTTCTATACTTTCTAATGGATTTTAAGGGACAAGAGAAGATACAGAGAAGAAAGTCAATAGAGATTTACATTTTTACATTGCAAAAGTTTACATAATTTAATTTAAGAAAAGTCCTAAGATCTGTTTTCATGGTAAAGAAATGGTGGGGTGACCACTTCACAACCATGAAAGAAATAAAACTCGTGGGGAAACTGTTTCTGTCTAGATATTTCCATACAGACACAGGAATGGACAAGAGGAAACGTGCTGAGATTTACTGAGAAATGAAGGGGTCTGTGGCATGAGCACGTGTCTACACCACTCTGGAGCATGACTGCTCAGGGGATGTCCCCATCAGTGGTGTCCCCTTTAGGCCAGACCACCTGGCTTATGCATTGGCATGGCCCAGGCACCTGGGGGGCAGGGCTCCTAATATTCCATGCACCCGCACAGAATTCTGTTATGATGACCGAAGACCGTTACGTGGCTCGCTAAGCTCCACTGGCTCAGTTTCCTTGGGCTCCAAGCTGCTGGAGGTGACTTCAGCTCTGAGCTCCAGAGTCCTGAGCCTGATTGAGTACAAAGTGAAGGACTGTCGAGTGCTGTGGGGTGTGGATCACGTTTTTCCGACAGTAAGTGAAGAAGTCCAGTGTTGGTCCTCCCTCAGTCCTGATGAACCTATTGGATTTCATTTGTTCTTCACCCACCATGTGTTTGGGTTTCTTCTCCCCAGTCCCTGGCTGTGGCTCTTCTGCCTCAGCGGCCAGCATGGCAGGGTCCCTCTGCCCCCTGTCCAGGCAGAGGGTGGAGATGAACATCCGAGAACAAAACACGGAACTGCGCTCCCAGCTGGTGGAGGCTAAACAGCAGATTCTGGACCTCAGGGAGAAACTGAACCTTTCCAAATAGACTGCTTTCTCCCTGGCCCACCAGCTGCAGAAATACAGTAAGTTCTGTAGGTTCCCCATGCTCAGTGACGAACGTTTGTGTGTGTTCTCTCTGAGAAAATAAAGTCTCTAGATTGGTGCTTCTCTTCTCTTTATCAAAATAAATTCCATCCTTACTATATTCCTAGGAAGGGAAAAGGGGGTATTTTAACCGCATTTTTCTGATGGAGAAACTGAGGCACACAGAGTTTGGCCATGATTCCAGGTGAGGAGTAGGGTGTGACATGGGAAAAATATCTCAGTTATTTATTCCTGCAGCTGCCAAGAAAATGGCTGTGATTTGGGCACAAGCTACACCTGTTTTTCTTAGGAGCCTGTGTACTGCACCAAATCCTGCAGTCACATAATGTCACCATGGTTGTAATTTCTGGGACTAATGAGCTTCCATTCAATTCAGGCTGGTGTTGAGGCCCAACAGGAAAACACTGAGATGTCCCCTGGGGAAGGTTGGGATGGACACAGCCCCTGCTTCAGAGGAGCGTGCTCCTAACTGCACTTGTGACATTCCTTAGTGACCCTGTCCAGGGGGCCGACCCTGGGGGGAGAGAAGCTCTGCGTCCTGGGACACCAGTTCTACTTTGAGTCTAAGACAGTCATTTGAAACTTAGCTGGAAGGTAGATGGTGCTTCTGGTTATGCCAGGGACACTTTCCCACCCCTGTGTGTCCCCTGAGCTGGGGAACCTTCAGGGACACAGGACGGCCAGCAGGTGCAGGTGGACCATGATGGCCTGATCTAGGAGACGTTGGCCCACGTGTGAACAAGGGACAAGGAGGACAGCAGCAGCCCCTGTGACAAGCAAAGCAGTGTGTGGGATGGGCCCCCACCCCCACCCCAGTGCGCCTGACACTGCCAGCCCTTGTCCTGCCCAGGAAGAGAAGCCCGAGAGACTGAGGGGTCCTGGGAGCAGGGCACGTGCACAGCAGCAGGATTGGAAGGAACCTCGCAACTCTGAGGCTGAGCTTGCATCCTTTTCCTCCAAATTATTTTCCAATAAATCAAAAGGATTTTTTAAAAATCAAAAGCAATTAAAGAGAAGAATAAAAATTGAAGGCTGTTATGGCAGTGAAGAGATGAGTTCTGGGAAAGGACAAACTGTGTTTTATTAACACCTTTTCATGTAATCGTAACATAAGCATAAGAAATACTGTTAAGAGGAAGAAGATGGAAGAGCTGAAGACCATGTGTAGAGCAGGGACCCTGGAAATATCTCCGGGCACCAATGCAAGTTGTTTGTCTACGCTGTGCCTCAGTTTCCTCCTCTGTTTATATGGCACTATCGTATCACCTATTAATTGGAGTTGCAATGATACATTCATTAATCCTTGTGTCACTTTTACGGCAGAGCCTGGCAAGAGGAGCCACTGTGAGCTCGCAGGTCTCTCACTTCCAGTGTGACTCGAGCCTCACTAGCGGGTGGGAATTTTCTCTCGGGTCCTCATGGTCTAACGCCTGACGTTTCCCACAGGCGCATCCGGATGCGATTTCTATTTGTGAGAGGCTGGTGCGCTCTTTGCATTCCCAGCAAGAGGGACCCACCTGTCCTTGGGTCCTCGGGGCCTTCCCAGCTGTGCAGGCATCACTGTGTCACACCCAGTGCAGTGATTTATGTCACAGGCTGCACCTTGGTCACGTGTCCACTTATCAGAGTCAGACCTTGTGGGATGTGAACGCTGACTCTCCTAAATCCCAATTGGATTTTTGCCAAGTACCTTTATGTGCCTTTCAGCTTCTCCTTCCTCATCTTGCAATAGGGATTCTCAATGCCATGGAGACGGGAGGGTGAGAATTAAAGGTGTAGAAATCCCCACATAGGACCTGGGACTGGGGACACTTTGGTCCCTTGGAGGGACCCTGCCACCTCCCCTGTGGGCAGTGGCCACAGCTTCCCACTGAGGCCGGCGTGTGTATCTTTCTCAGAGTGTGGCAAGTTCAGGGATGTCCTGGAGTCCGTGCTGGGGGTGAGGCTGGACTTCTGGGAGGAGGAGCGGGTAGAGACGCCGACCCTGGAGGACGAGCTCAGGTAAGGGTGCTGGGTGTGGGGCAGGCAGGGGGACGTGGGAGTCTCTAACGTGGGCAGCTCAGCTGGGACATCTAAGAGCTCACCTGGGCCAGGGGAATGGCAGGAATGGATGAGGCCGGCACGTTTTTCACAGATATTAATAAAACAAGACGCAAACAAAACTAGGGCCAGGATGTATTCTGGCCCACAGCTGTGACTCAGAGCCAGGTTTTCTCCTTCCAAACAAGAAATTGTTAATGTGAAAGTCACGTAACATAAAGTTAACCAAGTACAGTGACAACTCAGCAGCATTGAGTGTAGTCACACTGCGCATTCAGGTGATGGAAACACTAAAAGCCCCGACTCCACACTGTGTGACATATCCCTGTGACAACACTGCACTGGGACCCCTCACAGTCACACAATTAAAACTTTACAGTGTTGTGCAGTCACCATCCCATTCACTCTGAATCACACTCACCCTGACTGAATGTGGCTTCTCAGTCTGTTACCCAAAGATCGTTGTCCCCTTGGCCTGGTCATCCTGTGTCTTTCATGCTTTCAACTGGCCCCAGGTGGTCCTGCCACATTGCTTCCTGTGGCTGTGTGTCCAGTCGCAGCAGAACGTGCTGGGTGTGTCTTCACGGGGAAAAGGCCTTGGCCACAGTGAGGGACTGAGGGACACCGTTGTGAAGCCGATTCAGGAAGACACCTGGCTCCTCTACAGAAGGAAACAGGAAGGGAGCGTCAAAGATCTCACAGGGGCAAGTTCTGATGCATGGGAGGCTTTCCCTGCACATTCTTCTCTCTCTTTGCCATGAGCAGGTCACCAAATACATGCTAAAATTGCACTTGGAAGGCTTCCTGGGGACATCTTCACAGAACTGTCTGCCACGGCCCATATAACCCATTGTCAACTGTGCCTTTTCATATTTGCTTTTGTTCCCACCGTAGGGAAGCCAACAGGGTCATTGACCAGCAGGCCCGAGAGCTGACCCGATTGAGGCAGGTGTTGCGAGAGGGGAGAGACGGCTCATTTCTCCTCAAGCAGCACCTGCAGGCCATCCTCCTCCAGGACAATCCTGACAGCTGCCAGGGCCAGGGCCTCCGTGAGCACCTGGCGGAGGGGCCCAGGCTGGCAGAGCACCTCGCCCGCACGCTCAGCCCAGGTGAGTGGCCACAGGCCCTTAGGACTCTGAGCTGCTCCCAGGTGCCAGCTCGCAAGACACTCCACTCACAATGTGGCTCTTTACCCGGCCGTCCTTGTTTGCACATCACATTTATGGCCACGACAGGATCAGGGCTGGCCAGTGGGAGCAGAGGACAGAATACTCAGGGTGGAGGTCCCAATGTCCCCACTCTGTCCTTCCTCCTGATGCCTTGAATTTATCAATTCTTTTTTCATGGGTTTTGCTTTTGTATGTTGTGTCCAAGGACCCAAATCTAGGTGACCAATCCCAAGGATCTGTTCTGTAAAACTGCATTCAGTCAAAAGGCCACACTCAAGGATCCAGAAAGACACATGTGGCCCCAGGCCCAAGGTTCCCCACTCCTCAGTGGACCTTATACGTATTTAATTAGCTCCATACTTAAGAATGTCTTTTTTGAGCTACCTTAAATCGCATTGTGTATTAATTTCAAATTCCAGCTCTTCATTGCTGATATTTAACTCATCAATTGATTGCGTATATTCGCTCTATATCCTGCAACCTTGCTACCAATGGCTTATTCATTCCAGAAGCATTTTGTTGGTGCTCTCATTGCTAATTCTTTGGGATTTTTTTATATAAACATTAGCTTTTATTTCCTTTCCTCATCTTATTGAAACAATTAGACCTTCCAGTGTGATGCTAAGTAGGAGTACACTTCTGAGGGTTTGGGCACTTGTATGACTGCAACTGCCTATTGTTTTATTTCTCAAATTTCTGCAGACTCATACTCCAGCAATTGCTCAATTAGGCCTTAGGCTTTCTTACCACAGAAACGGTCCACATGGAGAGATATGTGCTGGTGTTTGTAGGGGTGGTGTGGAGCTACTCAATGTCTGACTGGACATTTCTGAATTTCTATGCAGAAAACCACGAAGATCAGGAGGAGGAGAAGGAAAAAGAACCACCAGCCCCCAGGTAGCAATGAGCAAGCAGGGCCTGGAGGAGGGTGGGTAAAATACGGGAGGGCCCAGTTGCACTGGCCAAGGTGTCAACGTAGCCACAGATTTCACAGCAAAGGTGCATGAAAACTGTTTGTTCTTTGATGACATTCACGCAACCAGTGAAAAATTCCTTCCATTAACAAGGTTGTTCACTGTCTTCAAGGCATTTCCCAGTAACTAGGAGAACAAGTCAGTCTTAGGGATTTCTACAATCACAGATTCTACCTGTTCTCTCTCCCATGGCTGAACTCAGTATGAGATGCCCATCTGCTTTCTGCCTGGTTGGCCTTCGAATGTTGGAAGTGACTCCATAGCAGGGGATATGAGCAGACTGAAATATTTCCACCATGTCACCGTATTGCTAGAGGGGTCCTAGAAGGCACAACAGCTCCTGACCTGCACTGTCAGGAGCCTGTGCTCACTGTGCTGCTGCGGGAACAGTCAACACGGTCCACACAGGAGGCTGAGCCACTGCGTGGTTCTCTGTGTGTGCTGCCTGCCAACACGGTACCAAAGGGGACAGTTGTGTCCCCTTCCTCACCAGCTCCTTATGTGGCCAGTGCACAGAGCACTTGCTCCTCTCTCACTCCTGCCCTCAAGGCACCCACATTCTTCCTTTATCATAAGAGGATAGTTTTCTTTCTCTTCAAAATGACAGCCCCTTGCACTCTGTGGCCAGTCCTTCATGCCTGTCATCAGCACCGCCTTGGATCTGGTGTCCAGCCCCTCTTGGTTTGGTCCTATTCTTTATCCCACCAGGTTGAGCAGTGTGGAGCAGGAGAAGGAAAAGGTGAATGGACAGGATGGCACCGGTGCAGGGCCAGTTGGGTGAAGGCCACCTGACTTTTGCCAGTCACCATGACCTGTGTGACACCAACCAGCCTCCCTGCACCGGTGCCATCCTGTCTGATGAGCAGGGAGTCTCCAGCACACTGGATGCAGCTAGTGAGTGCTCTGTTATAAAGAGAATGACTCCACATTGTCCTGTGGGTAGACTCCATGCCTGCGGGGCTCCATGGCAGGTTCAGGTGGTGAACACAGGGCTCACAGAGTGGGGAGACTGAAGAAATTGTGACAAACCGCAGCCACCACTGACGCATGTGCACACAGGTGTCTGCAGGAGCCCATTCTTTGCAGATGGGACGTCTGTTGTCTCCTGCAATGTCCTTTCTAAATGCTGATCTGAACAGGGTACTCTGAGCATTAGTGACTGTCTAAGTGGGTGGTTATTCTTGCCTATGTCTTTGGAGATAGTGTTGATGACTCCTCAACTTCAGACCATGGTCTCTCTCTTCTCTGTGTTGACCTGTCCTTGATAAATGGCCGTCTAACCACCAGAATACAAACACCTCTTGAATGAGTCTGGAATTATCCCTGAAAACAGGGCAGGGCCCTTGACACCCTCCATATCCTTGAATGAAAAGTATCCTGTTCTCCAACTAGCAGCAAAGGTCTTTCCTATTTGAGGGTATGGAGATTGCACCCATCACCTGATCTCAGTGGATCAGCCCATCTGTACCCATAGCAACCACAGCAGCTGATGGACTAAAGACGGCGTCTTGTAGCCACATGTCTAGAGCCACTAGGCAGACTCTTCCTGTTCACTGGGAAAATATATTTCACTGTGTGCCCAGACTCAGGACAGAGGACAGTGTGACAGTAATGGACCAGTTCAGGGACACTGTGCCCAGGGACTCAGAACAGGAAGACTGGCCACTTCTCAGAAGACACAACCTGAGGTCACCTGGAATATTCTCCATGGAATACTGATTTCACACCAGCAGTACTTTCCTCCATGCATTACACAGGCCCCTGGGTTTGTGTTGACCATGAGGCAAGTACCTGTGGTGACTGGTCCCGTCTGACTGTATTTGCATCAACTCAAGGTGACAAGAACAAACAGGAAGGACAAGAGCCCGTGGAGCCTGGGTGAGTGTGACAGTCACAGGCTGTGAGTGCCACAGCACACCCTGGAGATCTCGCTCCAGGGAGCAGCAGAGGGTGCTGCCTAGATCCCCTCACCCGGCCTGCCTGGCAAGAGTGCGTCTGTCGACCTGGTGGTTCTTACACTGGTTTCCACTTCCCACGAATTTCTCCAGTTTAATAAGCTGGAGTCCTGTGACCCGAGATGAGCTAACCAATCTCAGGTGTCCCTGCACTCAGGGTGACCACCTCCCTCTCCCATGGGAGGTGACCGGGAGGACAGGCACAGCTTCTCTCTGCAAGGGTGGCCTTAGCTTGTTGGCAGGGATTCCACAGCAGGTAGTATACAGAGACAAGAAAGAAAAAGAAAAATGTCACATCATTTCACAGTACTGAGAGAACAAGGCCTAGAAGGCCCGAGATCTCCTAAAGGCCACGCTGCCCCCAGTGCGTCTATTCCCTGCAGCTGGGCAGGGAGAGCGGGACTCAAACACACAGCAGCTGCAGCAAGTGCTGCGGGTCACTGCGCTGCGTGTCCTGATTGCCCCATGTAGGGGAGGGCAGCGTCCTTCCTCGTCACTGTTCCCTGTGGCCGGTGCACTGAGCGCCTGCCGCTTCCTCAGACCCCATGGCAGCCTCCCTGAGCCGCAGTCCTAGGAGGGCTGTTTTCCTCTTCCTGTTTCAGGGGTGGCCTCACCGCCTCTGGGACCTCTGCCTGTGTCCCCTGATCAGGACCAGCTGGAGACGCCGCGGTGCCCGATCTCTCTCAGCTTAACCTTCTCTCCTGCGCACCCCCAGGCCCAGCGGGGAGGAGGAGGAGGCGAATCCCACCCAGCAGCCCTCACTGCATGAGCAGCGTGTCACCCTCTCCAGTGGCCCGGACCCCTCTGAGTCCCGCCGCCCTTCCCGCAGCGCTGCTCTGCTGCCCAATGCGGGAGACGACTGCGCCTGCCCGGGTACAGCTGGTGAGTGTGTCTGGTATAAAGTAGATGAGTCCAAGTGTCCTCCCAGGGATCCTCCATGTTTTCTGTGCCCCGCACCTGTCACCAGGTAGAGAGATGCCAGCAGACCCTGGAATCACACTGATGTGGATGAGGGTGGCCGCCTGAGCCTTAAGCACAGACATCAGGTGTGTCAGGCAGCCAGGTGACTCCCAAATCCCAGGCCAAACACTTACCCTGGGGACATGATGACAAGGTCACAGTGGGCACCACAGAGCTAGGCAGAGTGGGGGGACTGAAGAAACTATAACTGAATCTCAGCCACCACTGATGCCCGTGCACGGCAGGGGTCTACACAAGCCTGTTCTTTCATGTCGGGACTTGGGACCTGTCCTGCAGGTTCTGATCATTGTTACGAAAGCACCAGTGACTGTCCCAGTAGGTTGGTGGTCTTGCCTGTGTCTGTGCAGATGTTACCGTAGTTCCTGGATTCCAGGCGCAACCCCTCTGTCCCCTCTAATTCAACTGCTCCTTGCCCAGGGTGTGTCGGAATACCAGAGGAAATACACTTGTCACGGCCACATGTGGAGTTGTCCTTGATATCAAGAGAGACGGGACACATAGCTGGAGAAATCCGGAAAAAACCGTGCAAGTGTCCTGTGACCTTGAGACCGAAATATGTTATAACTTTTCCCAGTAAGTTCAGAGCTCACCATGACAATGATCCGCCATGTTGGGGGCATTTTACAGGACGGATCAGCACGTGGTCCCTCCCTACTTCGTCAACGTCTGCAGACGAGATGGGCACAGCTCTCTAAGGGTGTCCGAGGTCACACGGGTCATCTGTCTCCAGGCACAGATGGGCCCAGCATGCGTCATGGTGGGAATGGCACTATTTAATGCCTGGACATTTCTCAATTTGTTTGCAGAGAACTATGAAGAGGAGGGAGACGAAGAAGAGCTAGAATCACTAGCCTCCAGGTGACAATAATTCTCAGGGGTTAGAAACAAGAGTATGACATGGCAGGGCAGGGTGGTGTCTAAGGACAGAATGTGAGGCCAAAGTCACCAAGATTTCACACTGGAGACAAGCCCAGCCCACTGGTTGTACTGACGCATTCACTGCCCGGAGCTGGCAGAGCCCTGCAGCAAGGGCATCACCTCCCCCGTGGTCTGTCTCCTTCGTGGCACTAGTAGCCTGTGTCTGACCAAGGGAACTGACCAGTCTCAGGGGTGTCTTGCCCTTGGATAGATCACGTGGTCTCCTGAGTGAGGCTGTGACCAGCAGGATGTGCCTGTCTGCTGTCCACACTGTGGCCTTGGGTCATTGACAGGAATGTCCTTGCAAACAGTCTCCCTATGGCACAAGTTTGGAACAGCAGAGCTAGAACACACAAGATCTCAGAGAGTGTAGAGCACCTCAGGCCCCATGTTCCTTGCACTGCTGCATGTGACATTCACCGTCATCTATCCCCAGGGTTGACCCAAGGTTATGGGGCCCTGTGTGCTGTGGGTCCTGCCTGCACCTGACAGGGCATCTGGGATCTCTTCCTCCTTAGCTCCTCTTGTCAGTGCAATTTGCACTGCCATGTGGTCTCTGTCTCTTTCTGTGTCTCTCTCTGTCTCTGTCTCTCGCCCCCATGGCCAAGGCAGCCAAGCTGTGCCCAAGGCAGAGGTGGAGGTGTCCTGCCTCCTTTGTGAAGGGAGGCCACACGCCATTGGACCCCCCCTTCTGCTTCCCATCAGGCCCCACGGGGTGCTCAGGGGTCTCATCCCTCCTACCTTCATCTTTGGTTCTTCCTCACCCCAGTGGGCCCAGTGAGCTGCAGGAGGACACAGGGACTGCAGGACTGTCACAGGCACTGACGGAGCAGGATTTCCCTCCTGGTGGTGCTGACCTGTCTGACTGCCAAGAGCCAATCAGAAGCGCCGCCTCCCTGTCTGCTGAGCCTGAGGTCAGCTGTATTCTGGATGGAGCGGGTGAGTCCTCCCGTTATGAAGCTGGTCAGTCTCACTGGCGTCCCAGGTGGCCTTGCTGTGCTCATTCCTCTGCCTGGACTGAGCAATGTCCCTGTAGGCCGACACAGGAGACCTCGTTGGTTCCTGTCAGGTGCTTGGGCAGAGTTTTCTGCACAGAGGGGAGGTGGGTCTGAGAGCTTTGCCATCCTCCCAGTGCCTGGCCATGTCTCTGCCAGCCTGGGCACCCGGGATCTCTGCTTCCCCAGGCTCACACCTGACAGGTGACATCTCCTTCATATACTCAATGTCTTTCTGTGTTGCCATGGTCACTGGGTGGTCTCACTGACCTGCAGGGACATCAGAGATGGGTGTTCTGGGAGGACGTAGCAATGAGAGCACTAGGATTGTTCCCACTGAAGCCTCTTCTCCTTTCAGCCCCCATGCAGGTGGCCTGTCCCCAAAGGCCTTGGAGTGGAGACTTGAGCCCGTGCATGTCACAGGTGCAAGCTGTAAACACACAGCTGCAGCCAAGCGCCCTGGTGACCGACTGCCTGCAGCTGCAGCTGGACCAGCAGTGGGGTCGTGACTGTGGCCTCACCACATGGAGCCTCCCCTGCAACCCCTGGATCCTTGCAGCCAGCGCTGACTCTGGGCACCAGTGGCTGCTCCTCCCAGGTGGGTAGGACAGGGAAGCAGGAGGCTCTGATGCGGGGGTTGCTGTCACCATGCAGGGGGTAGAAGGGACAGTGGGGCCCCTCCATGCTCGCTCAGGTTCAGGTGGAAATCCACGGTGCTCTCCCACTGTGAGAAGAACAAGGTCTTGGGGTTTGGCTCAGAGCTGCCCTCAGGTCCTGGCATGACACTTCTTGGTTGTTCACCTTGGCTGGGTCACTTGTCTTCTTAGGTCTTCACATTTAAATTCACACACCTGAAAGCTCTGGAAAATAATATCTATATTTAATTGTTTATGTGATTATTAACACAATTTCCAAAGTGGCTGATTCAGTAACAGTTGTTCAATGAAAGCTATGACCATGTCATATCTAATCCTTATATCTTTCAGTGATTTATCATTTACATAGTGATTTCACATGGATTTTTTTAACAGTGTTGATCCTGGTCCCTCAGGTCAGTCTCCTGACATATCCAGGTTTTATTCCAGTTCTTTAATCCTCTTTTTGAAATAAAGGACAAGCTTTTCTGTAAACTGTCCAAATCAGTCTCCCCTGTGACTATCCCTCTAGTTCATCACCTGCAGACATGGCAGGGCCATGTCCTCAGTTTCCTTCTCAGAAGGACCCACTTCTGTCAGACTGTCTTAACACAGCCCTGCCAGGCCCTACATCCTGTCCTGCCCCTCCTTGCCCTGTGTCCCTCTCCGTCTCTTCCTGGAGCCTGTGGCCTGGGCCTCCTCTGTCAGGCGATGCCGTCATGTGAGAGGTGACAAGCCTCATGAAGTCAGGACGAGATGAGGGTCATGAGTGGTCAGGAGCCCCAGTCTGGGCCCATGGGGAGGGCTCCTGGGAAGTGCTCAGTGCTCACAAGATGCGAATCCCAGACTCCTGTCCTGGTAACTTGTATCATCTAAGCCTCTGCCCTTCCCTCTGGTCTGTCTTCTAGTTCTTGGATTCCCAGGAGCCCAGCCAAGACTCTCCCCGCTGGCCCAGACAGTCTGTCCCCTGCTCGCTGGCCCGAGTGCCCTGAAACTGAGGAAGAGCGAGAAAAAGTTGCTGTTCAGCAAGTGGAGAGTCGCATGCAGTTTCCCAGGCCTGCAGCTGCGGGTGCAGAGGTAACCCCACCTGCGGTCTCACACGCAGGCACCCCTGCTGCTCTCTGTGCAAGGGGACAGCTCCTCTCCCACTGCTCTTCCTCTGCCTCATTTGTTCCCTCCAACAGCCGCTGTAACCTCCGTCTCGCCTCGATGGTCAAGTTGATCATTGACTTTGCAAGGCCAGCCAGGTGCCTGGAATGCGCCTGCCAGGACTCAAGAGTTTTCCTTCATTCCCATCCTTGGCAACCTGTAGCTCCCTAGGAGCGGTCCCTGCTGTGACTCACTGGTACCCAAATGGAGCACATTTTTGCTCATGGCAAAAAGTAATGTAGAACCTGGTCCCAGGCAGGAGACCTGCACTGGCCTTGTCAGCTTTGTGTTCAGCCCCAGAGGTGCAGGGCTCTGTGACGGGGGTGGCGTTTCCAGGGACTCAGTGTCCAGGCACCGTGGACTCATTTTATTCGACATTAGCTGAAGGACACTCAAGGGAGCCTAAAGTGATGTCAGTGCAGAAATTTTTGTACATTGGAGGACCTCAGTCCTCACAGACCGTGGGGTGCTCAGGCATCTGCCATGTCTCCATTTCGTTCTTCTTTCTACCTCTGCAAGTCCAGGCAAGAGTCCCTGCTCTCTCTGTGCAATTCCATTTGGAATCTCTCCTTCTTCCTTTCTTTGCCAACCCTCTCTAGGAAAATACTTTCATTTTTTCTAAATCCTGATCCCTGTCCCAGCCAGGGTGACCCACAGCCTCCAGTGGCTTGTTCATTTGTCCATTGGACCCTTTGTGTCCTCCTTCCAAACAGTGTGGAAAGGGCCTGAGGCCGGGGTTCTAGTTCCAGGGTTGTCAGCAACAGGTCACATGGCTTTAGTGGAGTCTCAGCCCTTCGGCACCACACTCTCCTTGTCAGTCCAAGGGCAACTGGATGTGAATGAGTCCGAGGTCCCTGCTGGCTCTCACAGCCAGGGCTCTTCCCACAGCCGCCCACCCCTCCCTGAAAGTCTGGGACGTGGGGTTATAAGAGGGCCTGTTTCTCTGCCAAGGGCCCCACCCACTGCAGGTGTCTGTCTCTGAGTGTGGTGGGTGACACTGAGCATGTCTCCCACCAGGAGGCGTCAAAACCCCTCACTTTTCTGCAAACAAAGGAGGAAAGTGGCTGATAGAACTAGGTCCTGGTTGGGCAGGGACAGGGTCCCTATATCCTTCAGGGTGACCTTAAGTTCAGGGAGGTTTTCTTCTCCCCTGTGCCTGTCACTGGCCACTTCAGCCCAGCCTCCCACAGGAGCCCAGTGTGGCCCTGGGTCCGTCCCTCTCAGCCACCCCTCCCAACTCAGCCACTAGCAGGACTGACAGAGTCTCATTGGGTTATTTTTCTTTTTGCAGATACCAAGTACTGCTGGAACTATGAAAAAACTAAAAGTGTTTCAGAAAAAGTACCATTTCTACTTGAAAAAAAAAACTATAACAGTTGACATGGATATCATTCAGAATAAATATTTTAATTTCCCTATTTATTTCTATACAGTACCCTTTCCCATATTTTACCCTGTATTTATCATAAAGAGAAAGCATAATATTTTATGTTAAAATATTTTCTTTGACCTCAAATAAAGTTATTTAAAATAAATTAAAATGTGCTTGTGAGCCTATTGTGCTAGTCCCTGTCACCCCCGTCCTAGCTTATTCCAGCTGCTGAGACAAAACCCATGAACCGGGGGCTTATGAGCAAATGAAATTCGTTCTCTCCCAGGTCGGAGGCTGACAGGTCCAAGGGGGACCAGCAGGCTCGCTGTCTGGCGAGGACCCCTTTCCTGATTCATCCATGGCCCTTTCTCTCTGTGTCCCCACATGCTAGAAGGCAGCTCTCTGGGGTCTTCTATGCATGCACTCGTCCCATTCAAGAGGGCTCTGCCCTTAGGAACGAATCATTCCCCAAAGGTCCCACCTTCTAGTAATATCACCATCACCTTGGGGGTTAGGATTTCAACATAAGAAATGGGAGGACCTGGGCATTCAGACCATAGCACCCCTGTGTGGCATCCTGAGATGGAGGGGGAGCCATAGGGGGGTGGACCGGCAGAGTTTGGGCGTAGGAGGGGGAGAGGCGGAGGAGGAGGGGGAGTATGAGCTGAACAACAGGTAATTCTCTTCCCGGGCCCCAGCATGGCAGCCCCTCTCTCTAGGTCAGCCCTGGATCCCACTCTCTGCTCACAGCTCACCCTGGTCCCTCACCCTGCAGCCTCTGTCTTCTCATAAGAGCAGCATCTCACCCCACCTCCTTCCCCTGATACTGGGGACTCCCCAGGCTTAGGGCACATTCTACATTATGCACAGAACTGTCCCCTTGCACCACCCACCTCCCCAGACCCCCACTGGCCACACCCTTACCTTGTGGTTCTGGAGAGTCCCAAGCACAAGAATGTCCCCCATGAAAGGGACATGGAGCCTGGAGCCCATGAGGTCACGCCATCCCACTGCTGAGCCTGACTCCAGCCACAGATATATTGCTTTATATTCTGGAGATGAGAAATCTGTCATGGGTCTCACTGCACTAAAATCAAAGTGTCAGCAGGGCTGTGTTGCTTTCTGGAATCTCTGCGGGGGGATTCTGTTTTCTTGCCTTGAGTTTGGGTACCAAAAATGCCTGGCTTTGCACAAGATGGAGAAACATTTTCCATATGGCTTTTTTTAAAAAAACATTTCGTGGCCGGGCACGGTGGCTCACGCCTGTAATCCTAGCACTCTGGGAGGCCAAGGCGGGTGGATCACTCGAGGTCAGGAGTTCGAGAACAGCCTGAGTGAGACCCCGTCTCTACTAAAAATAGAAATAAATTATCAGGACAACTAAAAGTATATAGAGAAAAAATTAGCTGGGCATGGTGGTGCATGCCTGTAGTCCCAGCTACTTGGGAGGCTGAGGCAGTAGGATCGCTTAAGCCCAGGAGTTTGAGGTTGCTGTGAGCAAGGCTGATGCCACGGCACTCACTCTAGCCTGGGCAACAAAGACTCTGTCTCAAAAAAAGAAAAAAAAACCGTTTCCTGTCAATTAGCTAGAGGTGTAATAGCAATTCGGCATACACTGGTTGTCACTATGAAAAGTATTCCCCTAAGGATGTGTATTCTTATAGTCCCAACTTAAAGCAAAAATAGAACTTGGACATTCTAGTATATCCCTTAGTCCACAAACTTTTGGAGATATCCCGTGCATCAATCTCTCTTTGACAGATGCTGGATAATAGTTTGCACTTCAAGACAATAACCAAATTGTTATGTAGCTTGTGGAAAAGAGTCACGTGCTTCAGGAGCAAATAGAAAAACTGACATCTTACCATGAAGATCAGAAAGGCTGACTGTTATTTGCTCTCCAATTTGTCATGGACTTAGACTATACAAAACCCAGCTGGCCAGTCCAGGGTTCCATTTTGCATCTGCTCACATGTCTCGAGAGGTGCTTGGTAGGAGCTTAGAACTCTGTGATGTCTGTGATGTCATCAACCACAGCAATAACAACTGCAATAGTTAGATTGGCTTGACTCATTTATTTATCAAAAGTTATTGGTAAAAAAAAAAAAAAAAAACAAACAAACAGAACCACCTCCCCCCAAAGTCATCCAGAGTCTCCAAACTTCTTCCTCCCACTCTGATCCTCTTCCCCTGTGTGCTTCCCTCTCTTGGATCCTCTTGGGTTCCCAATGGTCATTCTGAAATGAAATCTCAGGCCAAACCACAAAGTTAGGAGGCCTGCACACGGGTTATTATTGCACATTAATGATCTAAAACCAGACACACCCACACACAGTCACTGATAAGTGGATTTTCAATGCACTTAATTTATCTACACAGTTTACCTCCTTGAAAAGGAAACCCGTATACACTGTTGGAGGGAATGTAAACTAGTACAGCTACTATGGAAAGCACTATGGAGATTTCTCAAAAAACTAAAAATAGAATTATCATTTGATCCAGCAATCTCACTACTGGGTACCTCCCCACAGGAAAAGGAATCAATGTGTGATAGGGACGCCTGCTCTCGCACACTTATTGCAGCACTGTTCACAGCAGCGAGGACATGGAACCAACCTAAGTGTCCATCAGTGAATGAGTGGATGGAGAAAATGTGGTGTGTGTTTACACAACACAATACTATTCAGTCATAAAAAGAAGGAAATCGTGTCATTTGCAGCAACATGGATGGAACTGGAGGTCATTATCTTAAGTGAAATAAGCCAGGCACAAAAAGACAAATATTACGTGTTCTCACTTATAGGCGGGAGATAAAAATTTTGAATACCTGGAGGTAGTGAGTAGAAAATAGATTACAGACTCCAAGCGTTGGAGGGGGATGGAGAAGGATGAAGAGAAGTGAGTTAAAGGGTACTAACGTACAGTAAGATAGAAGGCATAAATTCAGTGTTTGATGGCAGATTAGGATGACTATACTCAACAGAAATGTACTGTCCTTGGATGACACACACCCTGAATACCCTGACTGGACTACTACTGTCACAAAATTTCTCGTGTACCCCATAACTTTGCACAAATAAAAAACCTACCTCCTTTGTCGCTTTATTTCAGTCTAAGGGGTGGGAATGAGAGCAAGGTCAATATATGAGTAGTTCTTACTTTTGTGACAACCCTGAATAATTTTTATGGTGGGCCCTGTGTGCCCAAGAGCCCACCCGAAGTTAGACAGTCCACTGCTGCCTGGCCACATGGTTAATTGGTCCAGATCTCCGACTCAGCCCCCTTTCTTTACCCTTGCCCCTTGTCTAACTCGCCTGACCTTCACCCCCAAAACTGATCAGGTGCTGCTGAAAGCCAAGTGTTTCTATTTCAAAGTGGAAAAAGTTGAAGGTGATCAATCATTAATTAGGCTAATAATTATTTAGGTAAAACAATACAAATGTTCCTTATAAAAATGTTGGTAGAGAAGACTAGGGAAAAGAGCGAGTTGATAGGTGGAGAAAATATTCTGGTAAATATTGTACTATCTGAAATTTATGAACCACCTTCACTTATGGGGCATGAAAAACATTTCATCTATTGCCCTAACCTGCCTAAATCTTCTTTTGACCAAGCTGTGATATAAATGAATGAATGAATGCATCATCCCTTCTAACCTCACACGACACATGCTGGGCATGTATAGGATCGGTTGCTATTATCCTTATACAGTGGAGAGAGGAACAAAGAGACTAATTTGCTAAGGGACTTTGCCTGAGGAGGTGGTAGAACCATTACTCCTTGAGGATATTTTTTCAGCCTTAATTTCCCCTCTCCCTTTCTGATCCTGTATGGAGAGGATATAGAAGAGCCCCTTACAACCCCCAGTAGGGGGTTAGTGCTGGTTCAGTTGCCTATTTCTGAATAACAAGCCACCCCAACGTGTAGTGGCTTCGAGCAGCAGCTATTTATTCCTTCTTGTGATCCTGTGGGTAGACCAGGCTCTGCCAGGCAGTTCTTTCACCCCATGTGTACATGTGTGGTTGAGGGATGTGCAGCGGGGAGCTGACTCTGGGGGACCCTTTGAAGGCTCCCACCTTTAGGTCTCTCTGTCTGGGGCTCCGTGCCTATGCACCCTCATCTTCAGCAGTCTAGACTGACTTTCCTTGCAGCGTGGAGACTAGCCAGACCTCACCAGGGAGTGTGCCAAGAGAGACAGCTCCGGTGTGCGAGGGCTTCCCAAGCCTCTGTTTGCATCCCACTTGGTAATGTCCATGGGGCAAAGCAAGCCCAGAGACAATGTTTGCGGGTGGGGGAAGGCGTTCCACAGGTCCATGAGCACGGGGAGGTGGTTTGCTTGGGGCCTGCCGACTAGATTAATGTGAGACCAGGAGGTGGGGGCTGTTAAGGCTGACACAGTCCATTGCTCGTGTCTATTTTGGGTAAAGAGAGGTGGATCATATACACTATTGTGTAGGTGGAGAACACAACTGGTTTAGCGGCCAGGGATGCTGGTGGTAAAACGTACAGTAGTGGCAGTAACCTATACTATTTTTACCAGTGTCTGACTATGCACAGGGTGAGACAAGATGTTGCCTAGACTCTCCGCTGGGTCTTGCTGCGCTGGGGAGAGAGGGTGCTTACACTGAGGGAAATGGTGCCTTGCTCATGCACAGAGGCAGCCGGCTGAGCTAGAGGCTGGATGTCCCTTTGATGGCAGACTTATGTTGTTTCCACCTGCTCCTTTTTCTAGCAAAATTAACAGAATTCAGGTTGCATTTGGACAATTGAAACAATGTAGAGCACAGGGTACAGGAAGCCATTTTTAAAACCTTGTGTTAAATTTATTACGATTATCAGCGTGGCCCTCAGTAGCGGTGTTCCAGCAGAACTGCAGCTCCTCTGAGCCATTTCCCAAAGCACTAGAATGGGTTCCCAGAATGTGATTCCATTCCCCACTCTGTCCCTCTCCCTCCCCAAAGGCATTTTCCTGGGTAGTTGTGCCCCAGGATCCCATAAGACACTCTCTGATTTTGACTTCCATTGTTCTTCTGACATGCACTGTCTGTTCATACTTTTGAGACATTTCCTTTTCTCTTGCATACAATTTGTGATACGCCCACATCTGGGATTTCAACGAGGGTGGTTGCTCTAGGGCAGCGTGTGTTGGCAATGCCACCAGGAGGGGCTGCATGGCGCAGAGCCGAGAGGACCTCCCGGTATCACCAGCGTCCCAGGAACCCTGAATCCTCACCCTGCCTTTGCCAGGACCCGCTGTGTACATTTAGAGGATGAGTTTAATTTCTCTGGCTTTGAATTTTTTCAACCTCACAGGAGCTGAAACCAAGAAATCTCTACTGTCTCTTCTCTATAATTTTAAGATAATCAAAATTCTCTTCACTGTTGGTTGACCTTTACCGGCTTAGGATTTTTTATTTTAACCAAATTCAATACGAGGTTAAGAAATTCATAGTTCTCACCAAACTCAAAGTAGAGAAAGTTATGTCTTGAGACCGTTGGGCTGGGCGTGAGTCTGGAGGCTCAACCTGGGTGAGCCCATGTCCTCCTGGCCAGCGGCCCGTCAGCAGCGTCCGCGCAGAGACGAGGAAAGAAGAGGCAGCTCTGGTGCCTAAGAGCGTGGCAGGCCAAGTCCATCGTAAATAAAGGGTTTCCAGGAAGGTAGAAAACCTCTCACTTCCTGACACACGGGCAGTTCAGTGAGTGAAATCCTTGCTAATCCAAACCCTGTTAATGTGGAAAAGAAATTAAAAAAGAAAGGAGAGAAGAGAAATGAAGATGATTCAAATAGTACAAAAGAGAGAAAATAATGAAGCTGATTAAAGTGAGTTTGTGCCACGAGAGTTTGTTGGTTTTTATCTGTATCAAGAAAAGATTTTATTATGCCCCTGTGTGTGCATGTGATGGTCACTGCACAGAATTCTTGCCTCCCAGGGACTCACCCTGCTGCTCCTGGAAAGTCACCTAGAGACAAGAATGTGCTTCTCCTTGCAGTGGGAGCTCTGCTGAGGCTTCCCAGTTTAATCAGTTTCTCTGCTGGAGCCAGAGTTATCTCTTATTGACTCAGTAACAATTAACTTTTTAACATAAGCATAGCCTTCAACCACAAATATGCCACAGTTTCAACACGTGATGTGTCAGCCCTTGAGTACTTGTTAACTAGGGACTTTTATCTTGCCAGGCCTCCCAAGAGCTTAACAATTCAGTGCATAACAAATATCAGAAAATTTATTACTGTGCATTTGGCTTTTGTGGATGGTGAATAAAGAATGGATCATGGGAATGGCACGTCTCAGAGTAAGTTACATTTGGAAACCACCATTAACAACCACTTAGTTTAATACTTTCTAAAATTAATACATTCTCATTATAAGAATATTGGAAAAACTGGAAAACTAGAAAGGAGAAAAACAATCACAGTTCCCTTATCCAATGGCAGGGACTATTATATTTCAGTATTTTCACCCCAGCATTTGCTTTTGTGCAATTATGCCTCCTCCTCACTGTCCCCCCCCCTCGCCTACTTATTGTTAGGCATTGTTACTTATTCTATGTGTGTTACCCAGATAAAGCTGGGTGGTTCTGTCCTGCTCTTTGTGACTTTGATAAAACCAACTTAAAACTTCTCTTCCTACATCCTATGGGAAGTTCAGGGACCTCCTCAAGATTTCTGGCTTGGACTTCTCACTTCTACTGAAATGTCAGTTTCAACTTTTTGTCTTGTGACTGTTTTTTAATCTTTTACACTACTTTGATCCAAGTGAGGGACTAGACGCCTCTCTGCAGTTCTCTTTGTGTGTGAACATCTGTCTCCTCGTTCCTCTTTAGAGCAGGAACAATGTGATTTTGGGAATTGACTCCAGATCCAGCCTAAGCCAGTCAGCTAATTCCATTCCTCTGCTAGGAATTATTTTAGGAACCCAGGTTTAAGCCAATCAGTGTGTGGCATTTCCCTGGTGACAGTTCTTAGTTCAGGGACAAGTACATATACTAAATGCTTCCAATCAGAATGAAGAGGGGGGGTTAATTTCACAGTTAGATAAGAGATTTTTCTCTCCCACTTGTCGTGACTATTGTCTCAGTTGGCAGCTCCCTGCATCTGTAAGAATAAAGCTCTCCAAAGGAGGAGGACAGAGTGCGAGAATCGCAAAGCCCAAACTTCTGCATCTCCACTTCTGTGAGCGAACAAAATCCTTTATCGTTTAAGTCCTATTGAGACAAACTTTCTGTTACTTGCTGTTGAGCCTAAGAATACTGAGTTATAGAAATGCCCCCTGTATTTTTGGAGACAAGATTTGATTTCAGAAGTCAAATAAGGCTTTGCCTTAAAGAAAAAATAAATGTGTTAGTTCAAAAGCTGCCTCACCTCAGGGGGACATCTCATTGGTCAGTAACAGCTGCACTTCAAAGAGACAGCTGTAAGCTGGGCCTATGGTTCTCACCTGTTTTGAAAGACAAGACAGGGTTAACCTAGGGCCATAGGTTGCCAGAAGCTGATCAAAGGCCACCAGAGATGAGAGCTGATCAAATAGATATGCTAATGCACAAGCCAGGCCCAGACGGAACCATGCGGTTAAAGTAATTAGCACAAGGCACAGCTCATGTTGACTTCTGAGATCATCTCTGTCTCCAAGAACACAATCACCGGAGCCAAGATGTCTCTGTTTTTTGCTAATGTAATAGCCTTATCATAAAATTTAGAAGTTTGCCCTAAGAAGATTTTGTAACTCATTGTTCACTTAGATAGAGTTAGTTAAAGGATCTGTAGTAGCCTTTTAGAAGACTTTGACCCTAAACCAAACTGCGTATTGGTATGTAAATCCTGTTGCCCTTGGCAACGGGAGCCTGTATCTACCCTATAAAGTACCTACCTGTGTGGAGTTTCAGTCTTTGATATATTTCCGCGGGAGAAATATATACCTTCTGGACCCCTCCTTTGTCTAACTTCATAAACCTTTACTTTATAAACTATATCTTTGTCTCTGTGTATTATTATTCTTTTACATCTGTTTCCTACTATTTTTTCATCCTTTGCGATGACCCCTGCCTGAGAGACCCGACTGGAAGGAAAAATCTCTTTGCGGGGAGTGTAGCTAACTCCCCACAACTTGCTGCCAAAAGCATGTTAACTCTTACGTAATCTTTCCTTCCCTGTCCCCACCCCCAGCAATATTCACACAAGTTAGCTAGGTACTAGAAATTTTCTCAAGCTGGGGGTTTACATCTCAGAAACATGAAGCACAAAATTTAACATTGAATATTGGATCTAACACTGTTCTGTAGTCATTTCTGTCCACATTTTTGGTTATTTGCTAAGATGGAAGTCAGTTGATGATTTCAAGCGATTTTTGCTTCAAAGCGCCCGCTGACGACGGTGTGGAGAGGAGAAGCCGGGGGTGTTGCGGGGCGGGATCCGGACGTGGAGAAGCTTCGTATGGAAAAGCCCTGTCGGGCAACAGTCCTGGAGACAAGACGCAGAGGGAGCGGTGAGCCTGTAGGCGCGTGTGGCTCGCAGTCCCCAGGGTCCACAAGCTCCGAGTGGCTGTCTGTCCACAGGGAAAGGAGCTGGGGGAGATGGTTTTATTTCATGTTGCAGCCTTACTATATTCCAGATCCCACGGGAAGCTTGGAGACAAAATATTGCAGATTTCCTATCTCCCCTGCTCTGGAGAGGTTCATGGCTGAGGTGAGCGGTAGGCACCCGGCAGAGCAAGGGCAGAGCTGAGGCGTCAGGTGTGTGATCTCTGGGCCACCCAGGCCCCCGGTCAGTCACAACCAGGGGTCAGCAGCCACCTTGTATGTTAAAACCCCTTCATCCCTGGTGTCACATGGGATTTTTCTGAGTCCTGTTTGCTCTGCTTAAGATCCACGTTTATCCTGGGTTAAAATCATTCCGAGATGGGTCAGAGCCACCCCCGACGCCCCACCCCTGCTTCTCTGCAGTAGGTCCAGGTAGACATCTGCTGTGTTGTCGCTTTCCTGCTTAACGCCCTTCAGTGACGCCCTTCTTCTCTGGGGTAAAGTCCTACCCAGACAGGTGCAAGGCCATGGTGACCTCTCCTCCTTCTAGTCCCCCTTCCCGTCCTTCACCTCAGTGCCCACTGTGGATGCTCAAGTCCCACCGGGTCCCCCTGAGCCCCCACTGTCTTGACCTCAGATGAGCCAGACCCACTGCAGAGGTCAGTTTTCCCGGTCTTGGGTGGAGGGAGGAAGGAGGGGGGAAGGCACCGAGCCAGGAGCTGTATGCCGGGCTGCCGTCTCCTCTTCCTCTTCCTCCGCCTGTCCCAGTGAGCTGGGAGTCTTCCCCGCAGACACTTGGGGTCTGCCACAGATTTCCCTAGGACTCTGAACTGCCATGCTTTAGGTTCTCCACTTGTCACATGAGAAGACGCCCCTTTAAGTCTCTCTCACTCTCCGCTTCCCTTTCCTTTTTTTTTTTTTTTTTTTGAGACAGAGTCTCACTTTGTTGCCTGGGCTAGAATGAGTGCCATGGCGTCAGCCTAGTTCACAGTAACCTCCAACTCCTGGGCTCAAGCGATCCTCCTGCCTCACCCTCTGGAGTAGCTGGCACTACAGGCACGTGCCACCATGCCCGGCTAATTTTTTCTATATATTTTTAGTTGCTCAGCTAATTTCTTTCTATTTTTAGTAGAGACGGGGTCTCGCTCTTGCTGAGGCTGGTCTCGAACTCCTGAGCTCAAATGATGCGCCCGCCTCGGCCTCCCAAGTGCTAGGATTACAGGCATGAGCCACCGCGCCCGCCCTTTCCCTTTCCTTCCGGTGCCGTTTCATTGTCTATAACTAAACCAGCGAGACCTCTGGGCCCGGCACTGTAATTCTGAATTTCACTGTTAATACACATAGGTTGTGTCTGCCAAAGGAACAACGTGATCTTAAAGCCCAATTAAACCTGAGATTTTGCTTTCAAGCCGGTTTTAAAGAAGGTGTTTATGCACGGATGTCTGTGTGTGCTGGGTACTGTGTGCGCGGAGGAGGCACAGAAGTGGCTGCGAAGTGGGGTTCACCCCCCAGGCATTCACGGGCTTTCTGGGGAGAGAGACAGTAGCTAACGGATTTAACGATGGCAATCCGACGATCATCAATGACTATCAATGATGAGCAAATGACTTAACGATGACAATCTACATGATAAACGCCATAGCAATGTAACAACATGCCAGGCCAGCAAAGAGGAAGGAGGGCCATGGGCTAGGACTGTACAGATGAGGCAATGTTTGCACCCGGCCTTAGAGGATGAGGAATTTCAGCAGGGCAAGAAGGAGGAGAAGGACTTCCAGGAAGAAGAAAGAGCATCCCTTCATTCACTGCACAAATATCTATGGTAAAAGGGGAGCAAAAACAGATGGGAACTTGGTTCTATGTAGTGTAGGAGTTTGCAGTGTTGTGGAGCCTGAATAAAAGCAAGAAAACTTGGCAGGTGTGTGATTTTGAAAAAACTCCTTATTATGGAAAATTTCAAACATATACAAAATAGGGAGAAGTAAGATAAGGCCCCATGATACGCGTGGATCATGATTCTTGTGGCTTCTGTGCACTCGCCAGCTACAACCAGCCTCAGCTGTTTATTTTGAAGCAAATCTCTGGCATTGTAATTTCACCCTTAATATTTCACTAACAGAATGGTTCAAGTTGTGGAAATGTAAGTTAGTACAGTGGGCCCAGGAGACAGGATGGGTTGGGTCAGAGAGGATGAAGAAAAGTACAACCAGGACTGCAACCTGCTCCCCAATATCCATGCCACAAGTCCTGCATCATTCAGTTGGCAATATACCCAGCCTGCCTCCCAGCTAGTTGTAGACATGTGACTAAGTTCTGGCCAAAACTGTATAAGTGACAGTTGTTGAGAAGGACTTTTAGGAAGCATTCTTCAAAGGGGAGCAGCAATTTAGAGAAGACTCCCAGAAGAGTCTCCCTCTTATATTTCATTTTTGCAAAGGTCGATTTGATGGCAGGAGCCCCAGCAGCCACCTTGGACCTTGCAGGAATGCTGAAGATGGAAGTTAAGTGCTGAGTATGATGGGAAAGAAAGTAGCTGATGAGTTCATGAAACCACTGTACCAGCTTTGGGCTCCCTTGTCCAGAATTCTGCATGGCAGAATATATCATTGTGTGTTAAAGTCACTACTATTTCTGGATTTCTATTATACACAGCTAACCTAATCCTAACAACAGATAACATGAGCCTTTTCTAGACAAGGATGTCTCCTGAATTGGACAGTTTCTAAGAAGTGGACAGAAGATTCCCACAGTTTCTAGCCAATTGACAAGCAGAAAATGAAATAGTCAGTTAATAACTCTGCTTGTCTCAGTTATTCCTAACTGGACTAGGATCAGGTTTCACCATCTAACTGGTGGCAGTTCCCTTGCTGGTGGCAGCTGAGCTGGACTCCTATCCTAGAAGAGTTCAAGTTTTTTTTTTTTTCTTTTTTCTCTCCAGCTCCTTCTACTCATCAAATTTCACATTGTCATTTACTAATTCAAAGGAAACCAGGGGCTGCCTCACTAGAAGTTAAGAAAACATGGCGTGATTGTGCCCACAGATTCTGGAGTGGTTTGCTGATCAGTAGACAAGGTAAGTCTCAGCCAGACGTGGTTCCTCAAATCACAAAGTTCTCGGCTGACCTGTGAGAGCTCCCAGCCCCAGCTGTACACGCCAGCGGGAGGGAGAGACAGCTTGATTTGTGCCAAGGTTTCTCTCACGTAGGTGGCGAGGCAGTGCCAGGGCTCAGCCGGACCGCAGAGAGAGCTGCAGGCGGGGTTCTGTGATGTGCATCTCCTGTATTTGAAGTCCCACCAAAGTGCTCTCTTTCCACTTAGAGCTCCCCAGATGGCTGGTTCTGTTTTAACTTCAGCCTTCAGTGGTGGGTAATTCTATGCATCAACTTCGCTGGTACTCAGATATTTTTGGTCAAACACCCACCTAGATGTTGTTTGTGAAGGTATTTATGAGATTATATTAATATTCTTTTTTATTTTTATTTTTTTATTTTTTGAGAAAGTCTCACTCTGTTGCCTGGGCTAGAGTGCTGTGGCATCAGCCTAGCTCACAGCAGCCTCAAACTCCTAGGCTCAAGCGATCCTCCTGCCTCAGCCTCCCGAGGAGCTGGGACTACAGGCATGCGCCATCATGCCCAGCTATTTTTATATATATATATTTTTAGTTGTCCAGATAATTTCTTTCTATTTTTAGTAGAGACGGGGTCTCGCTCTTGCTCAGGCTGGTCTCAAACTCCTGACCTCGAGTGATCCTCCTGCCCCGGCCTCCCAGAGTGCTAGGATTATAGGCATGAGCCACCGTGCCCAGCCCATTAAGCCTTTAATCATGGTTACAGTCATTGTCATAGGATCATCTTCCTATGTCCTTGCGTTTTAAAGATTAGTAGAATCTTCCAGAAGATGAGAATAGGCTCCTCCTGAGCAAGTTTTGGCTGTAATGTCATAGGCATGTTGAGCATGAGGCACAGAAGGTAGAATAAAAACCTGATCCCGGAACATTATATTCCTGTAGGACATGAAATCATTAAAGGTATGAGAAATCCTACCTTATATCAGTTTTACTAAAACTCCTATGATTGCATACACACATGGACACACACACACAGAGCCTAAACTTTTTGAGCTTCACACAACAGAGTAATCAAGGAACACACTATGATGCTTATTAGCGATATATTTGGGCCCAGGTTACTTGTCACTCTCAGCCTGCCTCCTTATCTGTCCAATGAGAACAGTGTTTGTCACAATTATCTTCATTCTACCTAATGCTTCTGGTAAGATTTAAAGGGAATCTTAAGTGGAGAGCACTCGCTAGACAGAAAATCTGTGGTATCTCTCAATTTTTCTTCCTCCCGATTTCTATCTGAATCTGTGAGCTGCTTTGGTTCACTTTGGTTTTTCAAGAGGCTCCGGTTACCTTCTCTCCCAGCTATATCGGATTGGGTCTGATGAAAAAAAAAAAAAACATAGTAAAAAAGGCAGAGCAACATTTGTTTCTGAAGCAACTGATCAAACACTGCTAATGAGCTAGTATTTTCTATTTCAGTAAACCAAGAAGGCCTATTGTCATGAGGATGTGAGGGGCCCGGGTAGGATTGGATGGTTACCCTGAAACTAGACAAAGCAGACAGACTAGGGCACGTGTGATTTTAGTAAAGAGAATAAACAGTGACCTCTTTGCCGAGTTGGGCCTTAGCATACCAAAGGGAAATAAAGGTGTAATAGGACGCTCAATTTTTACTCTGGAAACAGATGTCGGGCCCTGAACTGAGAACACTGGATTTTTTACCCTCCTTGATATTCACACAGACTTAGAGGAAGCCAAAAAAAAAAAAGAATATTGAGCCTATAAATTATCCCTAAGACTCTGATTTTATGTTCCCTTGCCTTTTCATAACTGAGCAACACACAACATTGAAGAATGGACACAAACTCCCAAAAAGGTTTTTATGTGGCCCCAATTATTTATTAACGTTACAAGACCTTAATTATTTGTGCCCTGAATCTGATATTCAAATTATCATTGTGGCCAAAGCGATTGCACAGTAGATGATAGGGAAAGAAGAGTTTACCACCTGAATAGATGACAAGCAATGGGAGTACTGCTGAAATTGCACTAACTAATGGGAAACTGTCCCCAGCAGCTAGTGGATTCTCTGCCTTCCTGTGTCCACCGACCAGGAGCGCTGTAGAAGCAAGCCTCCAGAAAAATGTGTGAGCAAAGCAAACTCTTCCTCCCCTCCCCACACCCACCCAAGGGCAAGACACAGCAGGACACTCCTCACATGTCTCTTCCAAGACAGGCATTTCTTACCTCCAGGCCTTGGACAACCGGAAATCGCCACCCAAGATGACAGCCCGGGTCATAGGAAGGGGGCGAGGTGGGAGGGGTGTGGCTGGCCTCACAGACTGTAGCTTTGGGGAGCCCCTGTACCTCCACGGGCCCACTTCGGAAGCCTCAGGGTGCCCCCTCCCCAGTACGATTCGGGAACCAGACTCCACATCCAGCCCAGCGCGGAGGCTGTGTGGCCTTGGACAGGTCGCAGCAACTCTCTGAGCCAGTCCCTGTGACCCCCAGCCCAGAAGACCACCAGCCTCCTCCTCCACCCGGGGATACTCACTGGGCCTGAGGCTGTGCAGTGCGCAACAGCTGGGTGGGGACAGCGGAGACAGCAGCAGGAGCAGGAGCAGGAGCCTGAGCAGCGGCCTGAGCAGGGCGCCCTGCACTTTTCGGCTCCATGGGGGCACAGGGCCCGGGAAGGGGACTGGGCTGGGCTGAGCCAGGGCCAGGGTCCGAGCGCAGATGTCCCTGAGCTGCCACTGCCAGGGGCCCTCTGTTCTCAGCACCCCTGCCTTGCGCCCGGTGCCATGTGCCCCGCTCCGGGCTGGGCCAGGCTGTGGCAGCCTGGGTCCAGCCCCCTCCCTGGACCTGCCCTGGGTGCCCCCCCCCTGCTGGACATGCCCCTCCGGACACCAGCTCTGTCCGCCTCCTGCTCCCGCCCTGCCCCATTCCCTGAAAGTTATGGAATGGAACGTTATGGAATGGAATGTTACAAAATAGAATTGAATGAAATGAAATGTAATCTCATGGCAGAAACTTTTGGGATTTTCTAGATATAAGATCATATCATCGGCAAAGAATGATAGTTTGACCTCTTCTGCCCCCATTTGGATGCCCTTGATTTCCTTCTCTTGTCTGATTGCTCTGGCTAGGACTTCCAGCACTATGTTGAATAGCAGTGGGAACAGTGGGCAACCTTGTCTGGTTCCAGTTCTAGGTGGGAATGCTTGCAATTTTTGCCCATTCAGTATGATGTTGGCTGTGGGTTTGTCATATATGGCTTGTATCATTTTTAAGTAAGTCCTATCTATGCATATTTTGTTAAGCATTCTTATCATAAACGGATGTTGAATTTTGTCGAATGCTTTTTCTGTGTCTATTGAGAGGATCATATGACCTTTGTTTTTGCTTCTATTTTTGTGGTGAATTACATTTATAGATTTGCATATATTGAACCATCCCTGCATCTCTGGGATGAAGCCCACTTGGTCGTGATGGATTATTTTTTTAATAAGCACCTGAATTCAGTTTGCTAGGATTTTGTTGAGAAATTTTGGAATTGATAAACAAATTCAGCAAAGTTTCAGGTTACAAAATCAATGTACAGAAATTGGTACCATTCCTATAAGCCAACAACAAACTGAGAACCAAATCAAAGACTCAATACCCTTCACAATAGCAACAAAGAAAGTAAAATACCTAGGAATATATTTAACTAAGAAAGTAAAAGATCTCTACAGGGAGAACTACAAAACACTAAGGAAGGAAATAGAGGATTAAACAGGTGGAAAACCATACGATGCTCATGGGATGGCAGAATTAACATTGTTAAAATGTCTATCTTACACAAAGTGATCCACAGATTCAATGCAATCCCTATTAAAATACCAACATCATTTTTCACAGATCTAGAAAAAATAGTTCTACACTTTGTATGGAACCAGAGAAGACCCTGTATAGTAAAAGCAACCTTAAGCTTAAAGAACAAATTCAGAGGCATCCATTTATCAGACTTCAAACTATAGTACAAGGCTATAGTAACTAAAACAGCATGGTACTGGCACAAGAACAGAGACATAGACCAATGGAACGGAACTGAGAACCCAGTCATAAAACCATCCTCATATAGCGATCTAATCTTTGACAAACCTGACAAAAACATACACTTGGAAAAAGAATCCTTATTCAACAAATGGTGCTGTGAAACTGGATAGCCACATGTAGAAGACTGAAACAATCTGCACCTTTCACCTCTCACAAAAATCACCTCACAGTGGAAACACACTTAAACCTAAGGTGTGAAACTATAAGAATTCTAGAAGAAAATGTCGGAAAAACTCTTATAAACATTGGCCTAGGCAAAGAATTTATGAAGAAGGCCCCAAAGGCAATCACAGGAACAACAGAAATAAATAAATGGGACCTGATCAAATTAAAAAGCTTCTGCACAGCCAAGGAAACTATTATTAGAGCAAACAGGCAACCTACAGAATTGGAGAAAATATTCACATGTTATGCATCTGATAAAGGGCTGATAACTAGAATCTATATAGAACTCAGGAAAATCAGCAAGAAAAAATGAAACAACCCTATCAAAAAGTGGGCAAAGGACATGAACAGAAACTTTTCAAAGGAAGGTAGAGTAATGGCTAACAAACATATGAAAAAATGCTCAACATCTCTAATCATCAGAGGAATGCAAATCAAAACCACAATGAGATATCACTTATCTCCAGTGAGAATGGCCTTTATCAAAAAGTCCCAAAACAATAAATGTTGGCATGTATGTGGAGAGATAGGAGCACTCATACACTGCTGGTGGAACTGCAAACTAGTACAACCTCTTTGGAAAGCAACATGGAGATATCTCAAAGAGATACAAGTAGAACTAACATTTGATCCAGTAATTCCACTACTGGGCATCTACCCAAAAGAACAAAAGACATTCTATAAAAAAGACATCTGCACTAGGAAGTTGATAGCAGCACAATTCACAATTGCAAAGATGTGGAAACAACCCAAGTGCCTATCAATACACAAGTGGATTAATAAAATGCAGTATACATATACCATGGAGTTCTACTCAGCCACAAAAAACAATGGTGATATAGCACCTCTTGTATTATCCTGGATAGAGCTGGAACCCATTCTACTAAGTGAAGTATCCCAAGAACAGAAAAATAAGAACCACATGTATGTACTCACCATCAAATTGGTATTAACTGATCAACACTTAAGTGCATATAAAGTAATAACATTCATTGGGTGTCAGGCAGATGGGAGAGGGGAGGAGGAGATTGGTATATACACACCTAATGGGTGCTATGCACACCATCTGGGGGAAATGCAAATCAAAACCACAGGAGGGGTTGGGTACATGCACACCTAATGGGTGTGGTATGCACCGCCTGGGGGACAGACATGCTTGAAGCTCTGACTCAGGTGGGACAAAGGCAATATACATAAGCTAAACATTTGTACCCCCATAATATGCTGAAATTTTAAAAAAATTTAAAAAAGAAAATAAGATAAATAGGACATTTCAGCAAAGAGAAACTGGGCTCCATTACTCAAGAAAATTTTATGCTCACTTGGATGAACCAAAAATAATTTAGTTCAACTAATATTTATCTTCTCCCTGCTGGTCTGATCTTCTAAGTTTTACAAAGTCCCTAGAACCCTGTCAGTATAGTTAATTTCCTAGAGTGGCTACCCCTGCATCTGAATGTTATTTAAATTGAAACAGATTGGGGTCATTTAAATCAGTGGTTCAAAATAAAATAAAACAAATAAGAAGAAGAAAAAAAAGACCTTTGGTGAACATCAAACTCAGAACTAAATTTTGTGTTCCGATTATGTACAAGTTACAATAAATTCAACCTGACATTTAAGGGCATGTCTGATTATTTCTCTACGATAATCAATGTAGATCACTTAAATAACTATAATTGTTGATGTTTTAAAATCTACCCAAGACAAGTGACTCTGAGGGGCAAGGTCTGTTTTGCAATGATGATAAAGCTAAGCCCTGCCAGAAGCTTAAAAGTATGAGTTTAAAAATATGCAGTTCAAAAGAGGAATCACATTTTAAATATATTTTGGACTGCTGTTGATCTGGTTTAATTACAAAAATGCAATACAATTACATGAGTGTAAAATTGGTAGCACCTCTAGTAAAATTACATTAGGATAAACCATATAAATTTGCTGACATTTGACTATTACTTTTTTACCTAGATAATGGGATTTTTGTTTGTTGGGGTGCTAGCTTAAAATATATGTCAAGGATTATCTGAAATTTGTAATGTGTTTTCAAACTTCTCAGAGAGATGGTATAATCAACAGTATGTGACTTACCTCTCCATCTCTGAACTGATATAGTAAAGAACCAACTGATTATCACAATACTAAGTGGAGTGCTTATTATGCCAGAGGTTCACAAAAATTATTTTTTTCATATTGACAATTCCCTATAGTTTTTCTCATATTTTTAGTATTGTGTTCTGAGGATTATAGAAAGTAATCATGTAAGGCTATAATCTAAATCTCTTCACTTCTGCCTTCATTTATCATCTTTGTCAAAGTTCTCTCCAATTTCACAACCTGGGATTCATAATGTTATTTTGGATACCAACCATCTCTTACCTCTTTTACCTAATAAGTAATTAAATTCTACAGATATTGCAGATATCTTAATATAATTAACCTTTTTCTTTTTTTATGTTTCTTTTTCAGTATGGCCTATCATAATAGTTTTCTAACTGTGATAATTAAAAGAGACCATCCAAGTACGTATATTTATCTTTATTTTACAGAAGAAGAAATTTGGAACCAGGATGGTCTTTCCCAGAGTCTTGCAGTCCTATAAGTGTCAGAGTCTTGCTGTCTATGTGGGTCTATTTGACTCCAAAACTTGTGCTGTCCACCACTTGAATCTCCTACCTCAATGAGCCACAAAATCAACAGAACACAGGGATAAGATCAAGAATGGAGAGTTTGACAGCAGAGTCCTGGATAGAGTGGGGAGGGAGCTCCAGGCCACAGTTAAGAGAGCAGGGCCATTGGCTGGAAAGAGGTGGGGATGCCCTGGGAACCCTCACAGGGTCCTCATGTTCAGGCAAGCATGGGATCAAGTAGGATGAGTGCAGGCAGATGCCTCTGCCTCTGCATCCAGCTCTGGTGTTACCTGCTCTGTGCACTCTACAAAGTCGATTAACCTCCCTGACCCACAAGTTCTTCCTCTGCAAAAATAGAAATAACAATCTCCTCATTGCATTGGAGAGTTTATGAGATGATTTGTAAAGGGACCGACCCAGTATTTGGCACACAGTTGATGAGAAATATGTTTAATGTGTTCCTAATAGATACAAACTCACTTAGCCCTCACATCATCAGTGTAAAGTAGGAAGTGGTCCTGGTACAAAGGAGCTAAGTAAGTTGCTCAAGGTCACTAGGGCTAGTAAGAAGAAGTGATGTGATTCAAACTCAAGCAATCTTTTCCAGAATTTGTGTTCTTTAATACTTAAGTTCTACAATGACCAGATATTTTCCCTTCCCACTGCCCTCTTCACACCTGTCCATTCTAACCGTCCCCAAGAAGGCAGAGGATCTCCTTGTGGAAAGGCAGGCCCTCCCTATAAGAGCACCCTGTTTCTGGAACCTCCCCAGCCCATGAGTGTCAAGAGCCTAACAGGATCTAGGATCCTAACATTTGAGGGATAAAATAACTTGGGGACCTTTGACAGACCATTCTCTGCCTGGTATCCCTTCCTTCTTATCTGGTCCACTATAAAAACAGCATGAATACCCTGTGTATGTTTATCTTATTCATTAGAGTTGTTATTGCAACCCATTTGGGGTGTTTCAGATGTCCCAGTACAGCCTGATGTTCTTTCCCACCCTTACCTGGACTTGGGGTTTGGCCCCTAGCCAAAACAGCAAAACAAAACACTGGGCCTGGTGGGTCTCAAGCCCCAATGGCATTTCAGAGTTCCACATCTTCCTTCTTTATCCACAGCTTGTTTCCCTTGGGCCTCTTGGCTCTTGAAAGACAATGTGGGTGGAGGTTGGGAGTGAAGGCATTTCTGGATCTTGATGTTTTTTCTTGAAGGAATGAGCAGGATGCCGTCAGAAGGAGGTTTCTGCAAATCAACTGAGTATCTCAAACAAAATTCTTTAGTGAAATAGGACTGGATGGAATGTTGTCTTTTACTGACAAGCTATTGCAATAGCTTTCATTACAACAGAAGAATATATTTTTCTGCCACTTGGTGATGCGTACATATTCCACACATCTTTTGGGGCAGCCCAGCATCGAATATTGGTACATGTATTCTGAAGAGAGTAGGAAAATAACAGAGACCCCAGGTTAGATGTGAATGGAACATGGAATGTAGCTGAGTAAGCATTCCCTCCCTTCCTTTCTTTACCCATACAGAGACGTATGGGAATTTGGCGGTCACCTATTAAAACCTAGTCATTGTACAGACGAGAAATTTTAACTCGGAGAAGTAACATATCCTAGACCATCAGCTGAATTAATGCCAGAACTAGTGGCATAGAGAATTCTGAGTCCAGATCTATTCTTTTTTTCCCAATCCAAGTCATAAAAGTCAATCTTCCATCCCTCCCCTTTCTCCTGCCCCCACCTCACCTCCAGTGAAATGTTGAGTATACACTTCTTTGGTCTGGCATGCAAAGTCAGGATATTTGGATTGACAGAAACCTGAATTCCTTCTGCAGGTCTTGTCAACAAATTCATCACAGGAGGTGCAAAGTGTAGATCTCCTGGTAGGATCTGGACATTATGTCAGAAACATAGTGTGAGATAAGGGGATGCCAAATAGTTGGGAGAAAAATAAGGGCCCCTGATGCAGGTGTCTGCCTTGAAGCTGGGACCCTGGACTTTTCAGACTTCCCTAGCCAGACTTCTGGGGACCTCTAAGGACCCTCCCTTCTGGGTGGATCTCTCTCTGCAGAGTCTAGGTCAACCAAGGAATCTCGTCTTAGGAGTCATGGCACTATCAGGAAGTTCTCTGCCTTCCTCTTTTCAGGCTCTGCCTGTAGCTCTGTTTTGTGAAGAGGACACTGAGACAGACATTTAATTGCTGGTAACACTGGGCAAGGTTGGCTAAGAGAGAAGACCCAGGATCCAGTGGGGAAAAAAGAAAGAAGAGGATCTCTCTTCTGAGTTACTTACCAAGACCTGGACATTGGTTGAGATAAACAATGTTACTGCTCTCTAATTTTCCCATCTATAGACCCCCTGGGATTCCTTATCACCTCTTCCCCTATAGCTTCCCTCTTCACAACTTTACTAGAGTTAGAGTTGAGTGGACAGCAGCAACGGCAGGGTCCCCCTGAAGGGACTTTGCACCAGCCAGAGGGTAAGGGACCTAAACCCAACAGCAGTGTCCCTGTGGCTCCTGCTTCTCCAGATCAGGACTTTCAAGACATTACTCCCTGACCCCATCACCCTGCTCCCTTTGCCTCTCTGCCATGGGACTCACCATCTATGGGAGACCAGCACGAAACCAGGAAGGCTCCTGGGAGCAGGAGGAACATGAGCCAGTCCATATATGTTGTGGAAAGCTGTAGAGGGAAAGAGTGATGAGGCAGGCAATCAAGTGCCTGGAAGGACTTAGTAATAGTGAACTGGACAGGGTGTGGGATGGAGATGAAACTGCAGTTTCCTTCCTAGTCTCCTACTCTGTGAGGTGTGTCCTGGGCTGTAAAAGGAGCTGTTCATTTACTTATTTTGGGAGGTCCTGCCTCTAGGATAGTGGGTGTTCTGCTTCCTTTTCCTATTCCAAAGTCAACCCAAGGCCTCAACCAAGGAATTTTTATATGGAAGAGGTGACCCTAGTATCAAGGGAAGATAAGATAGCTTTACTTCACAGGCATGCAAGTGCATGGCACACCCAGATGTGTTGTAGTCCCTGACTCAGCCATATCCTCTAGCGCAGGGCTAATGATGGGGGAGACCATTCCAGTGAAAAAGAGGAAGAGCTCACTTCAGAGTTTCAGTATGTCTGATAAGAGTGGAGTTGGAGATTCCATATTCAATTATCATTTGGAAACAGGTCCAGCACAAGGAACCCAAAATATAGACATATCAGATTGTTCCAAATGGTGAGACAGCCACAGAATAGGGAATCTAAGAATAATATACTCATTAGTTCACAGCTGGGACAGACTGGAGGTAGAGAAAGTAAAGAAGAGAGTTGGTAATCAATTTTCAACAATTCAATTTTACTTATATAAACATAAGCAAAGACATTGCATTGAGGAAACCATGGCACCTATTCAAAGGGAAGGTGTCTTAAAGGTTGCTAACACTCCAATATGTTTTATTCTTCTTTCATCCACTTCTTTTCCCTCTGACAACTCATTGGTTAATTCCACTTGTTCTTCTTTACCATGTCTCTTGACTAAGTTATTTTGGGACCATTTCTGTGGACACAACCCAAGTCTAAGTCTCAACTTATTTAACCTAGCTAAAAGAAGCTTCTTTTGCTAGTCTTTTAGTAGTTCTCTTTTCAAATATGAGCTATAGGTGAGTTAAAAACATATCTATCTCTTCAGCCAAGAAGCCCGTTCTGAGGCTCACAGCTATAGAACTAAATTCCTTTTAGAACATTTCACAGCACAGTCTACCTAATGAGACTGGAACCTGCTCAGAGCCAGAAGCATTCACCATTGACTAGGATGACAGAAGTTATCCCTTCAGTAGCAGCAACCTTGCTTCTCCCATTCAAGCACTAACCAGGCCCAACCTTGCTTAGGTTCCAAGATCAGATGCAATCAGATGAGACTGGGCACATTCAGGTTGGTACAACCATGATTCTTAAACACCATTCAAACAACTGCCACAAAACTTTACAGACGCAGGGGATTGAAGACCCATATTCATTTAGTGCAAAATCTCAGCTGATGTGACAGGGAGGAGCTTGGGAGGGAGAGGAGTATTCACAAAAGACAAGGTGTATCCAAAGCATGGTTAGATGCTTCAGTTCTCTCACTGAAGGATACAGATTTATTTTATTTCTTAAAGAAATAATTTAGTGGTCTAAATTGTCTCTAAATTCTGAAAAGAAATGTGTAATTTGATTTGCTCTAAATAACCACTCAGGTAAGTATTCCTTGTTAACTAGCTTTCCTCAGTTGGAGAAGCAGGAGGAGGAACACACACTTTAATAGGCCAGACCAACAAGAGTGGGAACCCCAGCTTCCCATACAGACTATTTTGCCTCTCTGAGCCTTAGTTTTCATCCAACAAAGGAGAATACTCACCACAGAGTTGACATGGGTATCAAATGATTTTAAAAGATAATTACCACATATATAATTATATATAATCAATATACACACAGAAACTTAAGCCAACCCAAACCAGAAACACTACACAAGTATGAATTACTGGAGTGCTGAGACAAAATTAGGAAAAATTCCAATATCATTTTAAATATTGAACAATGAAGAAAAAAGAGACAATGGTAGCTTAGAAGAGAGGCAGGAAGAAATGGTGGAATTTGGGAAAATACTTTGAAGGCAGAGCCAACAGGACTTGCTGATAGCTTGAATGGGGAGGAGGGAATAAGGAAAGAAACAGGAGTAATCTATGATTACCCCTACTTTTTCAGCATGAACAACTGGAGGTACTGTGCAGGTATTTGTAAGATGGGAAGGACTGTGAGATCAGTTAGTGGTGAGGTTGGGTGGGTGGGGGATGTATGGAGGACACAATGTGGGAGTGAGATGAGACTTGAACCAATAGTTTGTTTTTGAACATGTTAAGTTTGAAATGCCCATTCAAATGGAGATAAAAAAGAAGGCAGTTGAACCTCAGAAGAGATTTTAGAGAGGAAGATAAAGATGTCTAGGTCTTCAGTGTACAGAGGGTATTTAGAGGTCTGAGATGAGGTAACTGGAGGAGATAACAGGGCAAGAGGGCCAAGGCCTGAGCAAGTCATATCAATTCCATAGCCTTAAGTTTTGGGTACTGAAAAGAAAAATTTTAAACCTAAAACTCAAACCATCAGGTATTATTTTTATTAGCAGTGTTATTATTGTTGTTTTGTATAACTTTGTTGTGCCTATTTGCAAAGAGGCTGTGCCAAATAAGTGCAGTCTTTTTTGTCTGGTTTTTGGACTGTAGCATATGTTCTGACCAAGCTGCCTACTAAGAATCCTCCCAAATAAGTGGAGTTATATTTGTGCCTGCTAAATCTCCTCCGAGGAGAAACCCAGAGGAATAGAGGGCATCAGAATTATGGAAGTACCCAAAAGAGGGCCCCCATTCCAACACCCCCTAAAGCCAGACTGGTGGCACTGAAGATGGGAGGTAGGACAGGAAACAGAGCAATAAATGACTGCCAAGTAGTGAGAACCAAAATGTAACCTGACAATTAAAAAATATATATTAATATCATGGCCCAGATTATGCCCCCTGATACTTGCTATGCTAAAATTTTAACAACTCTATCAATTTTGAAATTGTGGAAACCTGGTCACTTTGGTGGTACCCAAGCATAGAGTCCTCATAAGAACGCCTGTGGGCAGGTATTCTAGATCTCTGTTTAGGGGAGAAGCTTTGGGTGTGGTGGAGAGAGTGGAGGTTACAAAAATCTCATTTTCTTACGGCATGTGTGAGCGCACATCCTCAGGTATTCTCAAAGACTTGGAGAAAATGCTGTGTCCTCTCCTATCCTTGGATTTTCATCATTCTGGCGCATATTTAACTCTTTGAAATTATAAGAGCTGGGATTTTTTTCCTGAGTGGGTTTATATCTTCTAAGTGTACTAAAGCCCTTTTCCCCTTCCCCACCCACCTTTGAATGCTGCCAAGAGTTTTAGTGCTGCCTTGTTCCCTTTTCTCACCTGAACGATCTTTTCTCCTCTTATCGGCTGCCCATCTGTACTTTAATGATAAAAATCTACCTCTGCTGAAGGCCCCAAGAAGAAAATGTTCTGTTTCCCTGACTCCATGTGCTGGGTCCCAGGCTGTTCCTAGATCTGTCACAGGCTTATCAGGACTGCACACCACTGAACTATTGTTTCCACAACCCACTTCCTGCCCTGTCTAGAGCTTCATGAAACTCCCAGGAAGTCCCACTATTCTTGCCCCTCCTTGAGAGCAGAGATTCAATCTGACTTCCCCAGCACTTTTAAGTAATCACCAGGGGGCACATTTCTCTCAGGGCCTCTTCTTCTTGGCTTTACTTACACAACACTTCCTTCTGCAATTTCATCATTTCATTCCTTCTTCTGAGCCTTTTCCCAAGTTGAAGTGCTTAAAACAATCTCTCTTTTAAGCTTCCAGAGCCTCCTTCATCCATTCCTGTAGGCAGCTCTAGCACCTGAGCTCCTCTTTCCTGCACTCAGAGGAGCACAGCCAAGGAGTTCTCTGCTTTTGCTCTGCCTGAGCCCAGTGTTCACAAGATTCCATTTCAATAAACTTAATTCAACAGAATGCTTACATACTAAAAAAAAAACAAAAACAAAGAATGGGCTCCAGGTCTCCAGGTGATCAACAGTGGGAATGGAGAGGAGAATGGTAATAACAATATGCTGAGGGCAGAACAGCCTGGACTGTCACGGTTGGAAGTGGAACAAGGGAGGAAGAGGAGCCAATGGTAATGTTGACTAAGTTCACATCACGTCTTTTGGTTATGCTGTGGGAACGGAGTCAGAAAAGGAGTCCTAAAGGACGAACATTTACACCAAGATCTGAAGTTGGGCAGAAGTTTTCTAAGCAATGAAATGAGAATAGGGCTTCCTCAGGGAAATAGGAAAGTGTCTTCATTGTTGAAGCCTAGGGTTCAAGTTGAGTGGGACTGAAAGCACAGGCAACAACCAGGAGAGAGAGCAGGACCCCACCTGGAAAGCTTTTCCAGGATCCCCTGGGCTTCCCCAAAATGACCTAGGGACTCAACTGCCTTTCTTTCCCCCCAAGACTGCTGCTATCCACTGTATCTATTGGAGATTTTCTCCACGTATGGCTGACTGTGGCATAGGCCACTAGGTTCCATCTCCATTTGCACTTCTTGGTTTTGGATTTTACTGCCAATACTTCAAGCACAGGAATATTACAAGGGTTTTAAAAATCTTACTAAGTTCTTATAATCACTGGTCTCTGGAAACCAGCTCCCTTCTTTCCACAGTTGGCCATTACAGCACCATGATTAGGAGTCAGACTTTCTGTTTAAATTCAGATTCTCCATTTACTAGCTGTGTGGCACTGTGTGTGTCTTTTGCCCTCTCTATCATCAGTTTTTCAACAGAAAAAAATAAGTAATAGTAGCTATGAAACAGAATTATGAGGACTAAACTAGTAGATATATAAGCCATTTACTTGTTTGAAAGTAGTATACCTTCTGAGGAAGCCAGGAAGTAACATCAGTGAAAAAGACAGAGTCCCAAAGAACAGTCCCTCCCTGCCCACAACACACACACACAAATTGTCCAAATAAACCTTATCAGAACTCTGGAAAATACTCAAAGGTTTACAGAAATCAAGAAAACAATGAATCAGAATAAGATCACTTAAGATGACTTAAATATCACGGGAAAGTTTTATAGCATTTTTAACTTAACTTTGTCTCAGCTTGCTCCCCGGTATGGTGGCAGTCTCAAAGACAGCAACCCACATTTCTGGATGTGGGCTGGAAATTACATGGTTCCAGAGGGAACAAAGTTGACCTCATTCCCAAGGAATTCTTTGTTTTGACCTGTCTGCATTGACCTTTCTTTTACCTAACTTGGAATTCTCTCAGGGTGAAAAATCAGTTAAGTGGAGACTCTCTTTGAAACATAGAAAAGCAAATGAACAAGCTGATGAAACCTTTGGCAAAGGCTTAGAGTTGAGGCAAACAATAGACATGCCAAAAGCCTGGGAGAAAATGCTGGGAAAAGAGTAACTGTAGCCAATGGCTATTTGGAGCTGTGTCATCCCCAGAGATCAAGGTCCCTATACCATGCATTTCTTAGGACCAAGTGGCCATTATTCCAATGTCCACAAATTTCTATGGAAATGGGAAAGCCACTGTAGGAGATACAGATCCTCCTACCAGATGGAGTTTTTTGTGGAGACACTTCATGACCTAAAACTGATTTTTTGCCTCCTTGGACACCCTAAAAAGCTTTGAGGCATCTTTAGTGAAGACTGAAAGAAATACCACTGTTTGGTATTTTACCTATTCCTTTTTGAAATATAGAATGATTTTTGCAAGGAAGCTTTGTGGCATCTTAATGCAATCGAACTATGTTGAATCCAAGAGCCAGATTGTGATAGTGGACATAGCACCTCTCTGGTTCCACTTGGGGGTTGGATACAGGGTGACCTGTGGTTTTAGACATACTGTGTTCATTGAAAATCCAAGAAGAGTGTTCCATCTGCTGTATGAGGACAGGACATACTCCGAGATCTTGTGCACACATTTGTGCAGGTAAGTTGACCTGAAGGCAGAAAGTGGAAATACAAGAATCAGTAGTATATGATTCCAGAAAAAGGCTTGGCTCCTTCATAGAAAACAATGCTCTGTATAAATCTCTCCTAATCATTCTAGAAACAAGTGACACTTTTCTTCGTCAAGCTGTGTGAATGACCCATTTTCCTAATTATCATGAAAGTCATATGTGTGAATTGAACCCTAGAAGCGTTAAGGACTTCCAAAATTGAAAAAAAAAAAAGGTAACTTTAGGAAATAAGTGCTCTGGAAGTGTGTCACATATAAAGGAAAACCTAGAAAATCACACATGTCCAGAACAGGAATGACTTGAGAAAACCCTCAGCTTTAACCTTCATCTGATCTTTAGGCTAAAGCAGGAAGCAAAGGCTAAGGCAGGATTGGAAAACAGCCTGGGTTAACGCTGAAGGAGTACCCCAACACAGAGCAAATCTGCAAAGACAGGGAGAGAATTTTTTGTTTATTTGTCTGTTTTTTGCTTCAGGCGTTTAAGGAGCTTTTGACAACTTGATTATGGTGCGTGGATCTCATTGATTTTATCCCATGGGGAGTTTCTTGAGCTTTGAGGATGTAAAGATTCATGTCTTGATACAAGCATATAACATATAATGATCAAATCAGGGTAAGTGGGACATGATTCACTTGAAACATTTATCATTGCTTTATGTTGGGAACATTTGAAAACTTCTAGCTATTTTGAAATATAATAAATTATTGTTAACTATAGTTGCCCTATTGCACTATTGAACACTAGAACTTTTTCCTTCTATTTAACAGTATTACCCATTAACCAACACCTCTTCATTACTCCTTCCCACATGTACTCCATGAATATGTACAATTATTATGTATCAATAAAAATTTAAAAAAAATAAAAAATAAAAATTCACACTGGTAGATGGGGATAGAATGGATTGGAGACCCCTACACTATGTTTGAGAAGATTGGTTACAAATAGTATATTTATACTGTTCAGCAATTAAAAGCAACGAACATTGGATACATGCAGAAGAGTGACTGCATCTTCAAAATGTTATGCTAAGCAAAAGTAGCTAGGCAAAAATTCCACTTATATGAATATCTATAATAGGCAAAGCTAATATATAGTGATAGAAATCAGATGAGTGATTGCATAAGGTAGAAAGAGGGGAAGGTCAGAAAGAGTTAAGGGGCAATATGAAGCTTTATCGAATGGTGGAAATTATCTGAATATGGATTGAAGTGATGGTTAAAACTGTGTGTGTGTGTGTGTGTGTGTGTGTGTGTGTGTCTCAACATTGATTGTACTATGAAAATGGGTACATTTTATTATATGCAAATTATAACAATAAAGTTGAATTTTTAAAAAAATTCATATCTTTTACCAAATTTGGGAAGTTTGGGGTCTTTATTTTTCAAATAAATATACTTTCTGACCGTTTCTTTCTCTCCAACTCTTCTGGAATTTCTATTATGTGTGTAGCCATATGCTTCTTGGGGTTTTACAGGTTTCTAAAGTTCTGTTCATTTTTCTTTTCTTTTTTTTTTTTTTTTGAGACAGAGTCTTGCTCTGTTGCCCAGGCTAGAGTGCCATAGTGTCAGCCTAGCTCACAGCAACCTCAAACTCCTGGGCCCAAACAATCCTTCTGCCTCAGCCTCCCGAGTAGCTGGGACTACAGACATACGCCACCATGCCCGGTTAATTTTTTCTCTATATATTTTTAGATGTCCATATAATTTCTTTCTATTTTTAGTAGAGATGGGGTCTCACTCTTGCTCAGGCTGGTCTTGAACTCCTGAGCTCAAACAAGCCGCCTGCCTCAGCCTCCCAGAGTGCTAGGATTACAGGCATGAGCCACCGTGCCAGGCCATTTTTCTTTATACTTTTATATTTCTACTCCTCAAGCTGGATAATTTCACTTGACCTGTCTCTAAGTTCTCTGATTCTTTCTTCTTCTAGGTCAAATCCACTGTCAAACCCCTCTAGTGAATTCATTTTAGTTACTGTACTTTTCAATTCCAGAATTTTTATTTGGCTCCTTTTTATAATTTCTACCTCTTTATTTGTTGACAAATTGCTCTCCTAGTTTCTTTTAGTTCTTTATCTATTGTTTCCTTTAGGTCTTTGATCAAAAAAGAAAGATCTCAAATCAATAACATATCTTTCACCTGAAGAAACTAGGAAAAAAACCAAGCAAACTAAACCCAAAGCAAGCAGAAGGAAGGAAAGAATAAAGATTAGAACTAAAATAAACAAAATAGGAAACAATAGAGAAAATAAAAAAAAAACTAAAGTTGCTTTTTGAATAAGTCAACAAAATTGCCAAACTTTTAGTTAAACTAAGAAAAGAGAGAGAGAAATATAAAATAACTAAAATTGGACATGAAAAGGGGTATATTACTACTAGCTTTACATAAATAAAAAGGACTATAAGGGAATGCTATCAACAATTATATGCAAACAATAGAGATAACCTAGGTGAAATGAACAGGTTCCTAGAAAGACAAACTACCACTAACTCAAGAAGAAATATAAAATCTGAATAGATATATAATAAGTAAAGAAATTTAATTAGTAATCAAAAACTTTCTACAAAGGCAAGTCCAGGCACTGATGGCTCCATTGGTGAATTCTACCAAACATTTAAAGAAAACTCAATACTTCAAAGAAATTTATAAGAAATAAAGGAGGAGAGAGCTTTCTCAACTAATTCTATAAAGGCAATATTACCCTGATAATAAAACTAAAAAGAAATCAGAAGAAAAAAATACTACAAATCATTATGACTAATGAATATAGACATAAAAATTATCAATGAAATACTAATAAACCTAATTCAGTAAAATATATTTAAACAGGATTATATACTATAGCCAAAGAAATTTATCACAAGGTTAATTAAATAAGAAAAAATTTATCGATGTAATATATTAATGGAATAATATATTTAAAAAATGGATAAATAGTATAATAATGACCATATAAATATTGCAATAGATACAGAAAAAGCATTTGAGAAAATTCAATACCCTTTCACAATAAAAACACTTAGCAAACTAGTAATAGAGGAAAAATTTCTCAATCTGATAAAGAACAAGTGGGAAAAATCCACATTATAAACAATGGGAAAGATTATTCTTGTTCCTAAGATCTGAAACAAGATATGACTGTCAACTCTTTCCGTTTCTATTTAATATTGTGCTGGAGGTCCTAGCTGGGGCAATTAGGAAGGGAAAAAGGACATCCAAATTTAAAAAGTTAAAGTAAAACTACCTGCTTTTAAAAATGGCATAATCTTTTATATAGAAAATCCTAAGGAATACACACACACACACACACACACACACACACACACACCCCAAAAAAAACCATGAGGGCCACTAAGCAAATTCAGCAAAGTTGAAGGACACAAGATCAACACACAAAAATCAACTATATTTTTATACACTAGCAATAAACAGTTGTAAAAGGAAGTTAAGAAAAAATTAATTTACAAAGTATCAAAAAGAATAAAATACTTAGGAATAATGTTAACAAAAGAGGTACAAAATTTGTAGGCTGAAAACTACAGCAAACCACTTAAAGAAATTAAATAAGACCTGCATAAACGAAAAGACATCCTGTGTTCATAGATTGGAAGACTTAGCATTTAACATGGCAGTATTCCCCAAAGCAATCTAGAGATTCAATGCAATTTCTATCAAATACAAACTTTCTTTTTTTTTTGCAAAAATTAACAAACTGATCCTAAAATTCATATGAAAATGCAAGAAACCTAGAATATCCAAAACAATCTGGTAAAGAAAAAAAGAACAAACCTGAAGGACATGTACTTTCCAATTTAAAAATATAGGACCCAGGCTCTAAGCCAGTCCCTATAGCCCCAAGCATCAAGTCTGACTCAGCTCCAGGTTGGTCTCTCTGGCCCAAGGCTCCAGGCCAGTCCCCAAGGACCTATCCTCCAGGCTATCACCTACAGACCCATCCTGCAGACAAGCTCCTATGGGTCCATGTTCCAGGCCTGAACCAGCTCATGTGCCAGGCCAGTCCCAGGTCAAGGCTGTTCTCTACAGCCCCAGGCTCTAGGATAACTACAGTGTAGGCCTACCTCAGTATATCCCACTGCTGGACTAGGCTCCAGGACCATTCCTTCAGACCCATTCCCCAAGCTAGACCATGCAAGACCAAGACCCAGAACAGCCTCTGTGGGTTTAGTTTTCAGGCCAGCCCTAGTGGCAGGCTGACCCCCATGAACTAGGGCTCTAGGGCTCTAGATCCATCCCTGTGGACCCAGGTGCCAGTTGTGTCTCAATGCCAAGCTAAACTCCAAAGACTCAGACTCAAGGAACATACCAGCAGAAGTCTGGCCCCCATAGATTCAGGCTTTAGTCCAGTCCCCATTTATATAGAGTCCAGGCCCACTCTCACAGACTCAGGACCCATTAATGCTTCCATGGACCAAGACCCCAGCACCAGGCTGACACCCATAAATCCAGAATACAACCTTGCCCCAGTGAACACAAGCTCTAGGCCTACACAAGTAGACCAAGCCCATAAGCCCAAGCCTGTGGACCGAGGCACCATGCTTGCCCATCTGCTGACCCATGCACCAGGACAGACTGCCCAAGGACTCCAACAGAAAGCCTTCCCAGAATCTGTGGATGAGCTGACTAATTAAGACCTTTCCCTGCCAAAGTCAGTCTGTAAAGATTAGAATAGGCGCTTACTTTTTCAAATGTACAGAAATCAACACATGGCCACATGGATTACGAATAATTGGGGAAACATGACACCACAAAAGAAAAAAAATAAAATAAAATACCAGTAACTGACCCTAAAGAAATAGAGATCTGCCTTGACAAATAAGTCAAAGTAATCATCTTAAAGAAGCTCAGTAACAAGAGGACAAAGATAGACAACTAAACAAAATCAGGAAAACAATACATGAACAAAATTGTGATTCAACAAAGAGACAGAAACCATAAAAAAGAACCAAACAAATTTTAGTGCTAAAGAACAAAATGACTGGATTGAAAAATTCCAAAGAGATCAACAGCAGAATCAATCAAGCAGAATAAAGAATCAGTGAGCTTGAAGACAGATCATTTGAAATTATCCACTCAGAGGAACATAAGAAAAAAGAATGAGAAAGAGTGATGGAAGCCTATGGGATTTATGGGATACCATCAAGTGAACCAGTATACTCATTATGGGAATTCCAGAGAAGTAGAAAAAGAGAAAGGAACAGAAGACTTATTTAAATAAACAATCACAGAAAACTTGCAAAATTTGGAGAGAAAATGAACATCCAATTCATGAAGCTTAAAAAACCAAAGCTATAATAATCAAAACAGCATAGTGCTAATATAAAAACATACATTTAAACTGAGGGTTTTGCTGAAGATGGCAGAGTGGAGGTGACCTCCTGGATTTGTAATCCCGGAGAGGAAGGCGTGGATCTCCACCTGCCACAACGCTAGAGGATTGCTCCTCCACAGGAACAGTGGGGTGAACCCACGGAGAATCAACGTGGGACACAGGGAACAGGAAAAAACAGAGGCGAGTGGGAAATCAGACCGAGATAATTTGGAGAGTGCGGGACGGAAAACAGACAGCCGAGTGCGGGACGGCCGTGCCCGCCTCACCGGCGAGTGGGGCGGGTTCAGCCCCACATCAAAGCGGCTTGATCTCCCCACTGACCCCCACATCCACTCGGTCAGGGATCTGACTGAAATCGGTGCAGAATCACCGTGGGAGACCTGGAGCCCCGAGGACAGGTGACATAGGCGGGCGAGAGCTTGGACTCGGGCGGGTCTCCTTGGTGCCCTATCTCTTAAAGGGACAGACACGGACCTGCACCGAGGCGAGGGGCCGCGAGCGTGAAATATTAAAGCGGGACTTTTTTGCTCTTTTCTGCCCCTATGGCAGCTCTCCGGCCGGGGAGCCGCTGTGGGCCCTGGCGCCTGCCGAGCTCTGAACGCTCTCCCCAGGGGCCTGCAACCGGCGGATGTGTGGTGGCCATCTCGGTTCCCACAGCTAAGCCTCTGGCGGGTCTCCGGTGCCCTATCTCTTAAAGGGACAGACGCGGACCTGCACCGAGGCGAGGGGCCGCGAGCGTGAAATATTAAAGCGGGATTTTTTTTTTATCTCTCTCTTTCTTTCTTTCTTTCTCTTTTCTTCCTTGTTTTCTCTTTCTTCTTCTTGTTACTCATATTGTTTCTCTTTTTTTTTTTTCTTTTTTCCTTTCTTTTTCTTTTCTCCTTTCCGGTGGCCCTCCAGCCCAGGAGCTACTGTATACTCCTGAGTGCTCCAGACCCCCAGCTCTGATTCCTATCAGACCCTGAAAATTGCCCCCCAGTGCCAGTGATCTGCAGGTGGGCAGCAGCAATTGTGCGGGCCAAGGTCTAACTGCTGCAGAGCCATAGGGTGCCAGGCGGCTCCCCAGGAGGCTCCATCCCCTGATCCATAGACCCTCTCCAGGTCCCCTTCCCAGGTGTGAACACTGAGTGCTTCCCCAGACGCAAGAGTGTGGAGCCCGGACCTTGGGAACACTGGGACAGTGTAGACCTTTGCCCATGGGAGCTGCAGCAGCTGGGGCACTGAGTGAGTGAGGGCACTGCCTCCTCTGCCTAGCCAGTGTCTTTCCTGCAGAAAGAGACAGAAACCACACATCCAGAGGAAGAACCAAAAGTCGGGGGGGGAAGAAAAAGAGAGGGAGAAGAGGCTTTCTGCTTGCAAATAGTGTGAATCCTGCCTACTAACTGAAAGTCCACAACACAGTGATTTAACTTGCCAAACTGGTCTTAGGTCAAGCCAACCCTCTGGGGGTGGACCCATCAGAAGCAGTCCCCCAACTGAGATAGAAAAAAAACTCTAAACAACACACAACAGTCTCCCCCTCTAGATAAAGGAAGCAACATACCTAGACTGTTTCACAGCCTAAGAACAGAGTACAAGACGTGCTGTTAACTAGACTAAAGCTGTGAGAAAAGATCTAACGATAGAGCCAGATGGGAAGGGCTCAGCGGAAAAATATGGGGAGCACAAAAAACCAAACGGAAACCTCGCCCCCAAAGAGAAATACCAACTCTCCTCCAATTGGCACAAGCCAGTTTCAGAATACCAACATGTTACCAGAACAATTTCAGTCTTGGGTTATAAATAAGCTGAATGATATACAAGAAAACATTGACATCCAACGCAAAGAAACCGCAAAAAAATTCCAGGATTTGGAAGAAAAATTCACTAAAGAAATAGAAATATTGAAGAAAAACCAAACTGAACTCCTAGAAATGAGGGATTTATTCAGGGAGCTACAAAACACAGTGGAAAGTCTCAAGAACAGGGTAGATCAAATAGAAGACAGAATCTCAGAGATTGAAGATAACTCTTTCCAATTAAATAAGACAGTCACAGAGATAGAACAAAGAAATAAGAAAAAAGATCAGAGTCTTCAAGAAATGTGGGATTATGTGAAGAAACCTAACATGAGAGTTATAGGCATCCCTGAAGGTGAAGAAGATAATAAGCAAGGGCTGGATAAACTATTTGAAGACATAATAGAAGAAAATTTCCCAGGCCTTGCTAAAACTTTAGATATACAGGTTCAAGAAGCTCAAAGAACCCCTGGTAGATTCATAGCAAATAGGAAAACACCATGCCACGTAGTCATCAGACTGATGAAAATATCCACTAAAGAGACCCTTCTTCGAGCTGTAAGGAGAAAGAAACAAGTAACATACAAAGGGAGACCCATTAGAATTACGCCAGATTTCTCAACTGAAACTTTACAAGCAAGAAGAAGTTGGGGCCCCATTCTCACTCTTCTGAAACAGAATAATGCCCAGCCTAGAATCTTGTACCCAGCTAAGCTAAGCTTTCTATATGAAGGAGAAATTAAGACATTCTCAGATAAACAAAGACTGAGGGAATTCACCAAGACAAGACCACCCCTCCAAGAAGTACTCAAAAGAGAGTTACACACGGATCATCACAACAAAGACCCACGAATGTAAAACCACCCAAGAGCTAAAGATCAAATTCTAGCCACCACAATGGCTCAAGAGAGAAAACATAGCAATGAAGTTCCACCCAATAAGATAAACAGAAATCTATCCCAATTGTCAGTTCTCTCACTAAATGTCAATGGCCTGAATTCCCCACTCAAGAGACATAGACTGGGCCAATGGATAAAAAAACACAAACCAAGTATCTGCTGCCTTCAGGAAACTCACTTAACTGGCAAAGATGCATTTAGACTGAAAATAAAAGGATGGAACTTGATATTTCAAGTAAATGGTAGCCAAAAGAAAGCTGGTGTGGCAGTTTTAATTTCCAATAACTTAGTCTTTAAACCAACAAAAGTAATAAAAGACAAAGACGGTTACTACACACCGGTGAAAGGCACAATTCAACAAGAAGACATAACCATACTTAATATATATGCACCCAATCTAGGCGCACCCAGATTCATAAAGCAAATCCTACTCGATCTAAACCAAATCATAGACAACAACACTTTAATAGTTGGAGACTTTAACACCCCACTGACAGCACAGGACAGATCCTCCAAGCAGAAAATATGCAAAGAAATAGTAGACTTAAACAGAATGCTAGAACAAATGGGCCTGACTGACATCTACAGGACATTCTACCCGAAATCCACTGAATATACATTCTTCTCATCGGCTCACGGGACATTCTCTAAGATTGACCATATCCTAGGTCATAAAGCAAGTCTTAAAAAAATTAAAAAAAGAGAAATCATACCCTGCATCTTCTCAGATCACAATGGAATAAAAGTAATAATGAACCCTAACAGGAACTCTCATTCCTACTTAAAGTCATGGAAGCTAAACAACCTTCTCCTGAATAACAATTTTGTAAAGGAAGAAATTAAGTCAGAAATCAAAACATTCTTTGAATTAAATGACAAAGGTGACACAACTTATCAAAATCTATGGGATGCAGCTAAAGCAGTCCTGAGAGGAAAATTCATTTCCATAAATGCCTATTTCAAAGAGACAGACAACTTACAAATAGACAACTTAATGAATAGACTCAAAGAGCTGGAGAAAGAAGAACAGACTGACCCCAAACCCAGCAGAAGGTGAGAAATTATTAAGATCAAATCAGAATTAAATGAAAAAGACAACAAAAATACTATAAGGGAAATTAATAAAACAAAAAGGTGGTTCTTTGAAAAGATAAATAAAATTGACACACCACTGGCTAGACTAACCAAGAGCAGAAAAGAAAAATCTTTAATAACTTCCATCAGGAACATGAAAGGAGAAATCACAACCGAAGCCACAGAGATACATGACATTATCTATGAATATTACAAAAATCTTTATGCACACAAATTGGAAAATGAGGAGGAAATGGACAAATTTTTAGAAACACACAGCCTTCCCAAGCTCAATCACGAAGAAATAGAATTCTTGAATAGACCAATATCAAGAACTGAAATTCAAACAGCAATAAAAAAACCTTCCCAAAAAGAAAAGCCCTGACCCAGATGGGTTCACACCTGAATTTTACCATACATACAAAGATGAACTGGTGCCCATCCTACATAAACTATTCTTCAATATTGAGAAGGATGGAATTCTCCCCAACACATTCTACCAAGCCAATATAACATTGATACCAAAACCAGGAAAGGATGCAACAAAAAAAGAAAACTACAGACCAATTTCTCTCATGAACGTAGATGCAAAAATTATCAATAAAATCCTAGCAAATCGTATCCAAGTGCTGATTAAAAAAATAATTCATCACGACCAAGTAGGCTTCATCCCAGAGATGCAGGGGTGGTTCAACATATGAAAATCTATAAATGTAATTAACCACGTAAATAGAGGCAAAAATAAAGACCATATGATCCTCTCAATAGATGCAGAAAAAGCATTTGACAAAATTCAACACCCTTTTATGATAAAAACACTTAACAACATAGGCATAAATGGGACCTACCTAAAAATAATACAAGCCATATATGACAAACCCACAGCCAACATCATACTGAATGGGGAAAAATTGAAAGCATTCCCACTCAGAACTGGAACCAGACAAGGCTGCCCACTGTCCCCATTACTTTTCAACATAGTATTGGAAGTCCTTGCGAGAGCTATCAGACAAGAGAGCAGAATCAAAGGTCTCCAAAAAGGGACAGAAGAGATCAAACTCTCACTCTTCGCTGATGACATGATGTTGTATCTGGAAAACCCCAAGGACTCAACCAAGAGACTCCTGGAATTAATTAACGAATTCAGTAATGTCTCAGGTTACAAAGTCAATACACACAAATCAGAGGCATTCATATATGCCAATACCATTCAATCAGAGAACCAAATGAAGGACTCAATACCTTTCAAAATAGCAACAGAGAAAATAAAATATCTACGAATATATTTAACTAAAGAGGTAAAGGACCTCTATAAAGAGAACTATGAAACGCTAAGGAAGGAAATTGCAGAACACGTAAATAAGTGGAAATCCATACCATGCTCATGGATTGGAAGAACTAACATCGTTAAAATGTCTATACTACCCAAAGTAATCTATAGATTCAATGTAATTCCTATTAAATTACCAACATCATTTTTCACAGATTTAGAAAAAATAATTATACACTTTGTATGGAATCAGAGAAGACCCCATATAGCAAAAGCAATCTTAAGCAATAAAAACAAAATGCGAGGTATTGATTTGCCAGACTTCAAACTATACTACAAAGCTGTGGTTCTTAAAACTGCCTGGTATTGGCACAAGGGCAGGAACACAGACCAGTGGAACAGAACAGAAAACCCAAATATAAAACCATCCTCATATAACCATCTAATCTTTGACAAAATAGACAAAAACATACTCTGGGGACAAGAGTCCCTATTCAATAAATGGTGCTGGGAAAACTGGATAGCCACATGTAGAAGACTGAAACAGGACCCACAGATTTCACCTCTCACAAAAATCAAATCACGGTGGATAACAGATTTAAACCTTAAATGGGAAACGATTAGAATTCTAGAAGAAAATGTAGGAAAGACTCTTACAGACATTGGTCTAGGCAAAGAATTTATGAAGAAAACCCCTAAGGCAATCGCAGCAACAACAAAAATAAACGACTGGGACCTGATTAAATTAAAAAGCTTCTGCACAGCCAAAGAAACAGTCACGAAAATAAACAGAGAGCCTACAGAATGGGAAAAAATTTTCGCATACTACACATCAGATAAAAGACTGATAACAAGAATCTATTTAGAACTCAGGAAAATCAGCAAGAAAAAAATCAAACAATCCTATCAAAAAATAGGCAAAGGACATGAATAGAAATTTTTCAAAAGAAGACATAAGAATGGCCAAAAAACGTATCAAAAAATGCTCAACATCCCTAATCATCAGGGAAATGCAAATCAAAACCACAATGAGATACCACTTAACTCCGGTGAGAATGGCCTTTATCAAAAAATCCCAAAACAACACATGCTGGCGTGGATGCGAAGAGACAGGAACACTCATACACTGCTGGTGGGAATGCAAATTAGTGCAACCCCTATGGAAAGCAATATGGAGATACCTTAAACAGATTCAAGTAGACCTACCATTCGATCCAGCATTCCCATTATTGGGCATATACCCAGAAGAACAAAAGTCATTCTTTAACAAAGACACCTGTACCTGAATGTTTATAGCAGCACAATTCACAGTCGCAAAGATGTGGAAACAACCCAAGTGCCCATCAATCCATGAATGGATTAGTAAACTGTGGTATATGTATACCATGGAGTACTACTCAGCTATAAGAAATAACGATGATACGACATCTCTTTGGTTCTCCTGGAGAGAGCTGGAACCCATTATACTAAGTGAAGTATCCAAAGAATGGAAAAACAAGCATCACATGTACTCACCAGAAAACTGGTTTCCCTGATCATCACCTAAATGTACATCGGGGAAGGATACCAATTGGATATCAGACTGGGATGGGGGGTGGGGGGAGGGGATGGGTGTATGCCTGCATGGCGAGTGCATTGCACACCCTCTGGGGAATGGTCATGCTTGAAGGTGCAGACCCGGGGAGGTGGGGGGGGAGGGGATGAAGATATGACTACATGATGAGTGCCAGGCACACTGTCTGGAGAATGAGAACTGACGCGCTTGGGACTCTGACTCAGGGGGATGGGCGGGACATGGACAATGTATATGACCTAAACTTATGTACCCCCATCATGAGCTCAAATAAAAAAAAAATAATAATAATAATATAGAAGTAAATCAGGTAAGGAGACAGTTTCTGACAGGGCAGAGGAAGAGAACCATTCCTCCTTTCTTGTGGGCTGCCATTAGGCAAAGAATTAAATATAGAATTCCTGGAAGGAAAGAAGGGGAGCTTTCCAAAGGTAGGAGAAAGAAGTGTAAAGATGCAAAAGTAGATGCTAAATTTCAAGACAGTGGGAGGAAGCAAAGAGAGAGTTCTGCCAGTGAATATGAAGAACACAAAAATCAGTGTTGTCCTGTGTGTGTGTGAACACACATGTGCATATGAGTGCATGTGAGTGTGTGTATGTGCAATATATGAATACTTCATGGTGTTATTTTAAAGCTTCACAGCAGGTGCCCCAGGTAAACACTTAACTAGTGAGTACCTCTCTTCTGCTGTGCATGGGAATGCCAGTTTGCCCTTTGGGCATATAATGATAACGTATAACATTTTGTGCATCCAAAAATCTCTTCCATACATTACTCTTGTTTTTCCCTACCACTTCAGCCATCATCTGGCTTGGACCATTACCCCACTTTGCTGTAGACCCACGTTGTGCCCTAGTGCAACTTGCTTCCTTTCAATTGGTGTTTCCCTTCCCTGTGTTGCTTTTCCCTATGCATGAGCACACATCCTTTCCTCAGTTGTCTGCAATGACAAGGAGAGACAAAGCTTCAGTCAATGTTCATTGCAATTTACCTAGCCTGACATCAAGTCAGAAGGAACAGCTTACCTCCCTCCAGGAGAAGTGGTCTTAAACCTCCCTCTCCTAACTAAAGTCTAAGTCTCAGCCACCAAGAAACTCCAAGAAAGGGAAGCAGTTCCCTCCTCAGCTTTCATCTTCAATCCCAGGGTCGTCTTGTTTCCGGGATGACTGATGATAAGAAACTTCATTTCCCTTGTGAGAATCCTCTGTCAGTGCCCCTGAGCCCAAACTTCCCACCTCCTGTCTTCTCCATTCCTCAGAGGTTATGTATTTTTAAGGTTCTTTTCTCAGTCTTTCTTTCGTTCCAGTTATTTGCACTTATGCTTTCTCTCAGCTGTAATACATGCCTTGGTGTAGATGTCTCTGAATTCTGCCCATCCAGCCCAGATTTGTACTTGTGTTCTTTCACAGTGTGAAATGAGGAAAAGATCATAGAACCTGGAATCAGAACTCCTGAGGGGTAGGATTGGAATAAATCAGGTTGAGGACTTACGTAGCTATTCCCTCTTCCCCCAGACTGACAAGACGAGAAATTACAGAGTCACTGATTTCCCTAGGAGCAGGGTACGCCTTCCAAGATTTCCATAGTGTCCCCACCCCCAACCCTTCCCCAGGAGGCCCAACCTTGCAGGTGTATAAATAGGTGCTCTTGAAGCTTCCTGCCCCAGCCTGGCCCTCCCTCCTTCCAAAATGGACAAGTCCCTGCTGCTGGGACTCCCTGTCCTGCTCTGCTGCTTTAGGGGTGAGTCCCTGGGGCTGACAAGTGAGATGAATCCAGGATCAGCAGTGGCTTACGGCTCCCATCACAGAACCCTCAGGGAGTCATACGCTAACAGAAGCACGATGACTTGCTGTCTAATGCTGTGCTTCCAACCACAGTCTGTCGTGTCTCTAGGACCTTAAACAAAGCCCTTCACTCTCCCCTTAGGGGAAGGAAGAGCTGGGTTAGAGAGGAATTGAGACGATTTTCACAGAGGCTGTGAAATGAGGTTTGGAGAATGAGGTTAGACAGTGTATCTTTTTTTCAACAGTACTATCTGGATCATTTCGACACAGAGATAATGCAGGTGAGTGGAAACGGGTGAGTGACATGAGAGGGGGAGGTCTGAGGAGAGGAGACGAGTGGGGCAGAGTGGGTGGGTATGGGGGGCATGGTAAAGGGGCCCAGAAGTAGACCTTGTGTTTCAACACTCAGCGACCTCTCTCAGCAGGACAGTCTGGGCTGGGGGCTGCTCTTAGGTTTGACAAAATAACATTGGCAGCAGCCAGCAGGCTAGGAGTGAGTCACGAAGAGCCAGGCAGAGAGGAAGGAGAAGGAAGGACACTGACTCTGCAGGACCTGTGTGGCCAAATGTGAAGGACAGCAATGTCGTGAATTTCAGGTACTTGTCCCCATGGTCAGATTCCAGGCACACGTGGGTAGGAATGCCACATAGGGTCAATTAAAAGAAGGGAATAAGGAAAAGACCAGTGTGCATTTATCTTTCTCCTTCTGGCCTGTGCCGCACTTGTAGGAACGTGTAGAGGAGTATGAGAATCTCTGAAGAGGTGACGAGAACTGGAAGGAGAGAGGAGGTGCAGAGATGCCTTGTAGGTGACTCGGCTTTGGAGAGACAGACAGGGCCTAGAACGGCCCCAGGATAAGAGTGCAGGAAGGACCCTGAAGGGGAGATTACAAGGACCCTATGCAGGGCTAAATCTCAGACACAATTACAGATTTGCTTTATTTCTCTTTGCCAGCACAGTCAGTGAAGTAATTATTGAGGAAGATGAATTTTCTGGTGAGTATGAAGCACCTAATCTGATCATCTCAGTCTTGATGATGTTCTTCTCCTTACCCCTCCACCTCTCTTTCCCCTCCCACTTTTCAGGCTAAAAGTCCTGAGCCCATAAACTCCAGTCACTCTCTTGGCTTAGACTGTTTAAATGGAGGCAGATATTCATGCTTACCGGGGCTCTGGAAAAGCCCCCTGGCTCCAAGCAGACCTCAAACCTGAAAGGGGAGATGGGTCCTTTCATGGTAGTGACACATTCTCTCACTTCTATTTCCCTACTCTCTGGGCAAGACCTACAAGTTGTTCAGTGCAGGATGTGCCACCTCCAGTTCCCAGGAGAAAAGTGCTCTAGAGGCAGAGGAATATGTACTGCAACAACAGAAGAGGCCTGCACAGTGGGGAGGATTTTCAAAAGTAAGTTATGGGTTGGGGAAAGGAGGAAGGGGCAGAGGAAGCAGACAGGGACATATCAGCTATGGTGAAAGGTGGGACCTAAATTTACTTTTACTACAGACAGTCTCATGCCTGGGATGACTGATATCTCTACCCCCATCATATACCATAATGAAAAACAGATAGAGGTTGTTACTAGGGGATGAGGGTATGTAGCCAAGGAGACAGCATTTTGTGAAGCCTGAAGAAAATAGAGGAGAATGAATTGAGGTGGGAGAAGATGCATGATCTATGCCCAAAGGATAACAGTGAGTAGTTGGGGTGGGGAGGGAGCTCTTGGTCTTTGTTTCTGCCTGGATTTCCTTATGGATGGTTCTAAACCAGACACTGGCTAAATGGCCCTTGATGGGTAAGAATAGAAGTCATAATTTCTCTCTTTTACCACCCTTTGTGCTAAACAATCTGTTGGCATTTATAATCCTCATTTAAATCAGTGTTTCTGGGCCAGGTGTGGTGGCTCACCCCTGTAATCCCAGCACTCTGGGAGGCCGAGGCGGGAGGATGGGTCGAGGTCAGGAGTTCGAGACCAGCCTGAGCAAAAGTGAGACCCCGCCTCTACTAAAAATAGAAATAAATTATCTGGACATCTAAAAATATATATAGAAAAAATTACCTGGGCATAGTGGCACATGCCTGTAGTTCCAGCTACTTGGGAGGCTGAGGCAGGAGGATGGCTTGAGCCAAGGAGTTTGAGAGTTTGAGGTTGCTGTGAGCTAGACTGATGCCACGGCACTCTAGCCCGGGCAACAGAGCAAGACTCTGTCTCAAAAAAATAAATTAATAAATAAAATAAAATAAACCAGTGTTTCTGAATAGAAACATCCAACTTTGGCAATCCCTCAATTGCTGCTCTCATTACCATCCTACTCCCAATAATACTTTTAGACTGCTCTATCATTGCTTTTTCTTTTGGGAAGCCCTAACTTGCAACATCTTCCAGTTCTTCACATTTAAATAACAGAGCCTCGAACTACATGAGGTTATTTTTCTATGCTGGTATGGTCTGGAGAAAAGATTGTTTGCAGAAGCCTCAAGGCCAGGCTTGCTGACCTGCTTTTCCTCCCTTCTGCAGAGGATCGAGCTCCCTGGCTAACCTTCATGGGCTGCCTAAAGAACTGTGCTAATGTGAAAAACATAAAGTGGAGTGTCTACCTGGTGACCTTCAAGTGCTGCAGAGGCTATGACCTGTGCAATGAAAAGCTTTAGAAGATGCTGGTTCTTCTGTGGCTCCAATGTCTGGCTGGGGTTGTTGTCTCACACTCTTCACAATGACATCCTAAAAATACCTTCTTCTTTCTTCCCTTCTGTAGCAAGATATTTTAATATTTTTCATGGCTTTTTTGGCTCTGTGTTATTCTTCTTGTCCCACTCCAGTTAAAGTATATTAACACTGGCCTCGTGGAGGGGGGTGGCAACATGAAAATAAATAACTTGAGTCTTCCTGGGTTTTGTTCATGAATGTTGTTCCCAGCGGTGAGGAGAAGACTAAGACGTAGAAATGACTTTGCAACCATAACTGCAGAAAGGGAAGGACTTCCTGGATTCTGGAATGAGCCTCCCTTTGAAGCTGGGAGTTGGAGAAGGAATCTGTGGTATTCTAGAGGTAGTACCTGTCCCAGCTTCTCCAGCAAACTCATTAGCATCAACCCCTAGACAGGAAAAGCTGCAAGATGTGTCCAGGGAGATGAGACTATCAGAAGCAGCTCCCAAGGCGTGGCATGGAGGAAGCTGAGAGTCATAGGGTCTGAGGAAGACATTTGTGTCTGGCCACTGGGCACCTCATCAGCAACTGCTGTGGACAGAAGTTACATGACCAGATGCCTCTCCCACTCCACCTTCATGTCACACGCACTCAAGCTTTCCAGTATATAATTCTAGTATCCTGGGGAAAATAGGAGTGGGTTGGAACAAATCTGCTCACAAGAATTAAGGCTGTTTTCTAACAAACTGGTAGAATGAAGCCTGGAAAGAGTGATTAATTGCTATTATAAAAACATAAAGAAAGCTACCTTTCTTCCATACCCAAATTGTGTTTTCTTTTTTGTCTTTCCTCCAAACCCTTCCTTAATTCATTTAACAAACATGTATTCAAAACATGCTGTGTTCCAGGCACTTCCAGACTCCAGGATACAGACGTTGTGATCCCTATCCCTATCCGTATTAGCTTAGTCTAATGGGAGAGACAGACCTTAGAGGAATAATAGCTCACACTTACATGGCAATCACTATGAGGCACTGCTATAAATACTTTATATCTTCTGACTCATGTATTCTTCACACAAACCTGAGCAGCATACTACTGCCCATTTGGGTCAGTCAGAAAACAGAAACAGCACCAGTTATTTTTTACAAAGATATTTTATTTTTTTTTCAAAGTATTACTGTCTTTATTAATGCCATAAGGCAGTATTTCATACATTAACTCAGCTTACAGTAGAAACATTTTATGTACAACTGTAGAGTAACTGCTGCACAGATAGCTCCAACTTAAAAAATGGGTTGTAATTTTAAAGTCCATTGAGTTGTATGATATATAAATTAGAAAATATTTTCTCTGTAGAAAATAGTAAAAATGACATTTCCCAAGTCGATTTAAACCAAATAGAAGCTGAGTACATTATACATTTATAAATACGATTTGAATCCAAGAGAAACATTAGTTTCATTTATTCAAACAGTTATGTTTTTCTTAAAATTATGTGAAGTGAAATTCCTATTATTCTTCCCTATTACTCTTGATTTATGCCTTATTATTTTTCTTTAGGCTAATCCATAACCCACATCAAGGTTTTAGCTATTCCTTCCCAAAGGACAGGTACCATATCATTTAATCTGCTTGATAAGGTACTCATTCCTACCCAAATCATGAAATGTTCTGGTTCTTATTAAAGCATACTCATAATTTGGGCAAAACCAGAATCTAATAAATTATAACCCACAAGGTATTAATATATGTGGACTATCACCAAACATCTTCCCCTAATTCCCTGTGGCTTGATGAGAAACCATGAGGAACCAGGAGTAGACTGATAAAATTGACAAGTGGATCAAGGAATAAAAGCCAAGAGAATTCTGAGAACTGAGGGAAAGAAACATCTAGTCAGGACTCAAGGATAGAACTGAAGTTCCAATAGAAAAAGGATGTTGCCTCAAGGATCAGGAGTTGAGTTGGCTATGAGAGCCCCTACTGCAAGGTGATCAAGAAAACAGCAGTTAGAGGAAGCATATGTGCCTGGCTTCTGGCGGGGCCTCTCATTTCCAGCACCACAAAAAAAAAGGGAGAAGAAAACAGCAGTTAAAGATTGGGTTAAGTGAGAGAAACCACAACCTAGAAAGATTTTAGTTGTTCAAACTGAACGAAAACAAAGACAGACCACGTAGTTTTAATTTTCCTATCATAGTTTGTTCCAGGATTCCCAATACAGAATCTCTAGGAATGAAGGCAAGAAGATAATGCCACTCTCAAGCTCCTGTGCTATGTAGAATGTTTCCCAGAGAAATAACATCTGTGAAATCGGGCAGAGTGTTATCTGGCCAGGGGCTACATTAAATTCTTCAGTTCCCTCAAATCAACAACTTAAAATAACCATACAGTTTGTCTTAAAAGGAAGTCTCTAAGCAGCTAAAAACCTTTCAGTAGAGAAGCTGTTTAACAGAAAAGCCACCTATACAGTAACTTTAGGAACAAAGCCATTGGAGAAACTAAATGGAAGAATCATTCTACCTAAAAACCAAATCTTACCCACTAGAAGTTAACCTCTAGAAACATTAACGATCCATTAAGTTTTCACCATTAAAAGAATGTTGAATCATGCATCTTTACCTGTTCTCTTTGCTCTCCACAGTTATGAATTTGTTTCCCTCTTGCACGTGAAGAATATTTCCAGTGGGTTTTTGTGACACACTTTTCAGCAATGCTCATCTGTGAACCCTCCTCCCTTAATTCCTTCTTGGTAAATAAAGTTAATCTTCCAATAGGAAGAAGTGGAGTACATTGTCATTTAAGCACCATTTATCCAGCCTTCTTACTTTCAAAGAAAGCTATGGAGCCATCTTATATATTTGGAATTCCTTAAAGACAGTGGCTTTCTATTAAAATGTACTTCTATATACACTATCTGTGAAGAATTCACAGAAGCATGAATCACCTTATAACAAGCTAAAAATGTACCAAAATGCACGTAACTATGGGTAATCTATATCGAATGTACTACATCCTCCAAATCTAGAACGTACAATGGCATAAACTGTATTACAACCCCCCCCAGCTAAATCTGAAATCTTGTTTCAAATCATTGCTCAGTATTAAGTCTCAGAAGACATGTTATAGAACCACATGAGTAATTGTTTGGCAGGTGGCCAAGGGATGCCAATTACAGAACTTTGACTTCCAAAGGCTCAAAATGGTCCACGGGAAGGATATCGAGCCTTCAGGGGTCAGCGGGACGGCAGTCGAGGCTTCAGGGGACAGCGGGAAGGAAACAGAAGCTTCAGGGGACAGCGGGACGGCAGTCGAGGCTTCAGGGGACAGCAGTCAGGAGGCGGCAACAGAAGTAATAGATCCCAAAACAAAGGCCAGAAGCGGAGTTTTAGTAAAGCATTTGGTAAATAATTAGAAGTAGAGGATTTTATAGCAAAAAGAGAATTATGTTTGGAAACAGAACTGAACATTATTTTTATACAAAGTTATAAGCATATTGTGCTTCCTTTTGACCACTTGCCCAGTCCATCTCTTTCAGACAGATAAGCTTCATCTAAATTATTTCATCTGATCATTTTCATTTTAACTTTATTTCTACTTCTTTATCTGGTTTTCCTTTTGAAAAGGTGTTGGAAATTCATTTCACTTTTATTCTAATGCATTGTCTATAGGTTACAAGGTAAAAATCAAGCATGTATCTACACTTTGTAAGTTGACCTGTTTTTATACTTAAAAGTGTCTCTTAACAGTGTCCTTCCTTTAAGTAAATAAGGAATGTTACAAAGATATTTTAAAATGAAGAATTGTTAACCAGGTATTGAAGGACAGAAAAAGCCAAAGGGAAATGTTGAGTTAACAGACAGAAATTTCAAGAAGCAGATAAAAACCCATAGGTCTAAGGGGACACAAGGAAAAGGTTGAGGTTATTAGACCTTAGAAGCTTGGAGAAGGAGCCAAGGGAGCCCCCTTTGGAACTGGGACCCAGGCATCTCAGGAAGGGTCTCCAAGAATATAAAATGCATCTGTCTAGGGAAGTGATACTGTTCAGATGGTGCTAGTATCTCTGTGGAAGCACCATGAAACTGGCTCCAGAAGTGTAGGGTTGGGGGAAAACCACAAAACAGAAACAACTGTAACTCTGAAACCAACTGCCACTGCCAACTGTTGAGAGAAACAGGAGAAGATGTGTCCCTTCTTCCTCTTCTGGCCTTCCAGTCTCCCTCTAGCACTCTCTTACTGGCAGAGTTTAAAAGGGACCTAGCTTGCAAAGCCAGCATCATAAAGCGGAGTATGGAAATGTTAGTTTGAAGCTGAGAGACAGTCATTTAATAACCAGCTCAGCCACCTCTTTGGCCATTCAGTCTGCACCCATCCTTTTACATGTATTTCAACTCCATTTAACAGGAAAGAGAACTTTAGGCTGCCCAATAAGATACATTTATTCTCCATACAAGACAAGACACTTTTTCTCTAAAGAGAGAGAGTCCCAAAGTCATCTCTATCTCAGAGTGATAGCCTGGATATTCATTTCTGTGCAATCTTAAATACTCTTCACATCCATTTAATTCCACCTGTCGACTACCACCAAGTTCCGTGTAAAAAAGTAAGGAGCTAGAGGAAAGAGAGAAAGAAAATATGACAAGAAAGGAAAAAGGTGAACATAGCTACCTAGTGTTTATTTTTATAACCAGTATTGAAGCTACAAGTGATATTTATAACTTTCTTCTTCTACTACCAATTCTACATTTTGTTTCCCTCAACTAGAACCTCAGAAGTTCAGGATTATCTACCCAGTGTGATGATGAAAATCTTTATTTTTAAAGGGTTCGAATCTTCAATAGCCTTGCTTTTTTTAGTTCCAGAGTTTTATATTTATTAATATTTTGACTATTGGACAGGAAGGATGAAGTACCACTTCAGAGAGTCTCCTGTATTCCAGAATAGTCATCCCTACTTCCTTATGCAACAGCAATCCAACTCCCCACCAGTAGAGTAACCTCCATGCTTATTGTGGCATGAAAGAAAAAGGAGCCCCAAATGTTCAGACAGCTTTCGAATCATCTGATACACTGTTATGTTCCCTAGTGGAGGCACTTCTCCCTTGGTAACTAAGACTTCCAAATGAGCAAAAATCAAAGTTGCTGGGAAGGGAGAATTTATTACCACTTTTACATCTTTATTTTGACTATGGGAAAAGCAGAACCATATATTAGTTGCTGATTCGGGGTATATGCTGCATCTAAGTTACAATCTAATCTTTTCAGAGTGTTTGCTCCAAAATTACAGTTTAACTGAGATTTCTTTGGACCATTCCACCATTCCATCAGGCTAGTTGCTTCTGGTGATGGGGTGCATGGTAAGATAAGTGACTTGCATGGGCATGAATACATTACTACACCTCTTTGTAGTGAAATGAGCTCCTTGCTTGGAATTAATGCTGTGTGAAAAATCTCGATGGAGAATAAGGCATTCTGTAAGTCCACAATGAATGGTGCTGGCAGCAGAATTATTATTAACAGGAACATCCATATCCAAAATACGTTTATTCCAGTGAGGATAAATTCTATCCATGATGAAAAGAATTTAAAGCCAGCCAAGCTGTTAGCAACTAGCCATGAATTAATATAGGTCTGTCCAGACTAAATGGATGGCCATGTATTCTTACACATTGGAGAATTTTTCTTCATTATTGTCTTTCAGGGTCACTTCTTACTGGGATTTAATGCTTCATCAGTCCACTCCCAGTTGTTCCAGAATATCCATTTGTAAAGGCCAGTTTCTCCCTTCTCAAATCAATTAGTTTAACAGAACACTGAGAGGCCATTGTATCAAAAGTGAGGATGCAACAGAGCAGAGCTACCTACTCATGCAACTAGCTTGTGCCACCCTGGCCTGCTCGAGACTGACCTCTTATTGGTCACTTCCCTGTCACAGCAGATTGTTATTGTACTTGCTCAATCTTATGGCTCGATGACCCAGAAAATCCAGTTCATGATAGGCAACTCAGGTCTCATGACTGATGACCCATAGTTAGAGAAACTGATGGCAGAAAGATTAGTTACCAAAGTAATGTAATAGGAAATTACAGGTGTAAGATTGAAACTTAGGATGACACTCTCAACTCTTTACTTTTTTTTTAAAGGTTCAATAATTTTATTTTTTTTATTTCAGCTTATTATGGGGGTACAAAAGCTCAGGTTATATATATTGCCTATGTCCCACCCATCCCCCTGAGTCAGAGCCTCAAGTGTGTCCATTCCCCAGACAGTACACCTGGTACTCATCATGTAGTCATACCTCCATCCCCTCCCCCACCCCCCACCTCCCCGAGTCAGCACCTTCAAACATGGCCATTCCCCAGACGGTGCACAATGACTCATCATGTAAGCATACACCCATGCCCTCCCCCAACACCCGCCTCAGTCTGATATCCAGTTGGTATCATTCCCCAATGTGAATTTAGGTGATGATCAGGGAAACCAATTTTCTGGTGAGTACATGTGATGCTTGTTTTTCCATTCTTTGGATACTTCACTTAATATAATGGGTTCCAACTCTCTCCAGGAAAACCAAAGAGATGTCGTATCACCGTTATTTCTTATAGCTGAGTAATACTCCATGGTATACATATACCACAATTTACTAATCCATTCGTGAATTGATGGGCATTTGGGTTGTTTCCACATCTTTGCAATTGTGAATTGTGCTGCTATAAACATTCAAGTACAGATGTCTTTTTTATAGAATGACTTTTGTTCTTCTGGGTATATGCCCAATAATGGGATTGCTGGATCGAATGGTAGGTGTACTTGAATCTGTTTAAGGTATCTCCATATTGCTTTTCATAGGGGTTGCACTAGTTTACAGTCCCACCACCAGTGTATGAGTGTTCCTGTCTCTCTGCATCCATGCCAACATGTATTGTTTTGGGACTTTTTGATAAAGGCCATTCTCACTGGGGTTAAGTGGTATCTCATTGTGGTTTTGATTTGCATTTCCCTGATGATTAGAGATGTTGAACATTTTTTCATATGTTTCTTAGCCATTTTTATATCTTCTTTTAAAAAATTTCTATTCATGTCCTTTGCCCACTTTTTGATAGGGTTGTTCAATTTTTTCTTACTGATTTTCCTGAGTTCCAAATATATTCTTGTTATCAGTCCTTTATCTGATGTGTAGTATGCGAAAATTTTTTCCCATTCTGTAGGTTGTCTGTTTATTCTCATGACTGTTTCTTTGGCTGTGCAGAAGCTTTTTAATTTGATCAGGTCCCATTTATTTATTTTTGTTGTTGCTGTGATTGCCTTAGGGGTTTTCTTTATAAATTCTTTGCCTAGGTCAATGTCTGTAAGAGTCTTTCCTACATTTTCTTCTAGGATTCTAATAGTTTCCCACCTAATGTTTAAGTCTGTTATCCACCGTGATTTGATTCTTGTGAGAGGTGAAATCTGTGGGTCCTGTTTTAGTCTTCTACATGTGGCTATCCAGTTTTCCCAGCACCATTTATTGAATAAGAAATCTTTTCCCCAGAGTATGTTTTTGTCTGCTTTGTCAAAGATTAGGTGTCTATATGAGGATGGTTTTATATTTGGATTTCCTGTTCTGTTCCACTGGTGTCCCTGTACTTGTGCCAATACCAAGCAGTTTTAATAATCACAGCTTTGTAGTATAGTTCGAAGTCTGGTACATTAATATCTCCCATTTTTTGTTGTTGTTGTTGCTTAAAATTGTTCTTGCTAAATGGGGTCTTCTCTGGTTCCATACAAAGCGTACAATTATTCTTTCTATATCTGTGAAAAATGATGTTGGTAATTTAATATGGATTGCATTGAATCTGTAGATAACTTTGGGCAGTATAGATATTTTAACAATGTTGATTCTTCCGATCTACGAGCATGGTATGGTTTTCCATCTATTTACATGTTCTGCGATTTCCTTCCTCAGCATTCCGTAGTTCTCCCTATAGAGGTCCTTTACCTCCTTAGTTAAATATATTCCTAGGTATCTTATTTTCTTTGTTGCTATTTTGAAGGGTATTGAGTCCTTAATTTGGTTCTCCATTTGAATGTTATTGGCATATGTGAATGCCTCTGATTTGTGTGTATTGATTTTGTATCCCGAAACTTTACTGAATTCATTGATGAATTTCAGGAGTCTCTTGGTTGAATCCTTGGGGTTTTCTAGATATAACATCATATCATCAGCAAAGAGTGAGAGTTTGATCTCTTATTTCCCTATTTGGACACCCTTGATTCTGTTCTCTTGCCTGATAGCTCTCGCAAAGACTTCCAATACTATGTTGAAAAGTAATGGGGACAGTGGGCAGCCTTGTCTGGTTCCAGTTCGAAGTGGCAATGCTTTCAATTTTTCCCCATTCAATATGATGTTCACAGTGGGTTTGTCATATATGGCTTGTATCATTTTTAGATAGGCCCCGTCTATGCCTATTTTGTTAAGTGTTCTTATCATAAAAGGGTGTTGAATTTTGTCAAATGCTTTTTCTGCATGTATTGAGAGGATCATATGGTCTTTATTTTTGCTTCTATTTATGTGATGAATTACATTTATAAATTTGCATATGTTAAACCATCCCTGCATCTCTGGGATGAAGCCCACTTGGTCGTGATGGATTATTTTTTTGATAAGCACTGGGATTCGATTTGCTAGGATTTTATTAAGAATTTTTGCATCTATATTCGTAAGGGATAATGGTCTGCAGTTTTCTTTTTTTGTTGCATCCTTTCCTGGTTTTGGTATTAAAATTATGTTGGCTTGGTAAAATGTGTTGGGGAGAATTCCATCCTTCTCGATATTGGAGAACAGTTTATGTAGGATGGGCACCAGTTCTTATTTGTAGGTATGGTAAAATTTGGGTGTGAACCCATCTGGTCCAGGGCTTTTCTTTCTGGGAAGGTTTTTTATTGCTGTTTCAATTTCAGATCTAGATAGCGGTCTATTCAGGAATTCTATTTCTTCGTGGTTTGAGTCTGGGAAGGCTGTGTGTTTCTAAAAATTTGTCCATTTCCTCCACATTTTCCAATTTGTGTGCATAAAATTTTTGTAAAATTCATAGATGATGTCATGCATCTCTGTGACATTGGTCTTGATTTCTCCTTTCATGTTCCTGATGGAGGTTATTAGAGTTTTTTCTTTTCTGCTCTTGGTTAGCCTAGCCAGAGGTGTGTCAATCTTGTTTATTCTTTCAAAGAACCGACTTTTTGTTTTATTAATTTCCCTTATAGTTTGTTTGTTGTCCTTTTCATTCATTTCTGATTTGATCTTAATAATTTCTCTCCTTCTGCTGGGTTTGGGGTCGGTCTGTTCTTCCTTCTCCAGCTCTTTGAGTCTATTCATTAAGTTGTCTATTTGTAAGTTTTCTGTCTTTTTGATATAGGCATTTATGGAAATAAATTTTCCTCTCAGGACTGCTTTAGCTGTGTCCCACAGATTTTGATAAATTGTGTCTCCTTTGTTGTTTAATTCAAAGAATCTTTTGATTTCTGTCTTGATTTCTCATTTATAAAATAATCGTTCAGGAGAAGGTTGTTTAGCTTCCATGACTTTGAGTAGGAATGAGAATTTCTGTTAGGGTTCATTATTACTTTTATTCTGCTGTGATCTGAGAAGATGCATAGTATAATTTCTATTTTTCTTAATTTTTTAAGACATGCTTTATGTCCTAGGATATGGTCAATCTTGTAGAATGTCCCCTAAGCTGATGAGAAGAAAGTATATTCAGTAGATTTTGAGTAGAATGTCCTGTAGATGTCAGTCAGGCCCATTTGTTTTAGCATTCTATTTAAGTCCATTATTTCTTTGTTTATTTTTTGTTTGGAGGATCTGTCCTGTACTGTCAGCGGCGTGTTAAAGTCTCTGACTATTAACATGCTGTTATCTATCATTTTGTTCAAATCAAGTAGGGTTTGCTTTATGAATCTGGGTGCACCTAAGTTGGATGCATATATATTAAGTATAGTTATGTCTTCTTGTTGAATTGTACCCTTCACCAGTATATAGTAACCATCTTTGTCTTTCATTACTTTTGTTGATTTAAAAACTAAGTTATCGGAGATTAAAACCACTACACCAGCTTTCTTTTGGCTTCCATTTGCTTGAAATATCGATTTCCACCCTTTTATTTTCAGTCTAAATGCATCCTTGCAGGTTAGATGAGTTTCCTGAAGACAGCAGATACTTGGCTTGTATTTTTTTAACCATTGGGCCAGCCTATGTCTCTTGAGTGGGGAATTAATCCATTCACATTTAATGAGAGAATTGATAAGTGAGACTGATTTCTGTTCCTCATGTTGGGTTGAATTTCATCATTCTGTTTTCTCACTTGAGCCATTGTGATAACTGGGTTTTTAACTTCTATTGAGTAGTTTTATATTCGTGGGTCTTTCTTGTGCTGGTCTGTGTGTAGCTCTGTTTTGAGTACTTCTTGGAGTGCTGGTCTTGTCTTGGTGAATTCTCTGAGTTTTTGTTTACCTGAGAATGTCTTAATTTCACCTTCATATATAAAGCTGAGCTTAGCTGGGTGTAAGATTCTAAGCTGGGCATTACTCTGTTTGAGAAGAGTGAGAATGGGGCCCCAGTCTCTTCTTGCTTGTAAGGTTTCAGTTGAGAAATCTGGTGTGATTCGGATGGATTTTCCTTTGTATGTTACTTGTTTCTTTCTCCTTATAGCTCGAAGGAGGGCCTCTTTAGTGGAAATTTTGGTCAGTCTGATGACTATGTGGCATGGTGTTTTCCTATTTTCTATGGTTCTTTGAGCTTCTTGAACCTGTATATCTAGAGTTTTGGCAAGGCCTGGGAAATTTTCTTCAATTATGTCTTCAAATAGCTTATCCAACCCTTGCTTATTGTCTTCTTCACCCTCAGGAATGCTGATAACTCTCACGTTAGGTTTCTTCACATAATCCCACATTTCTTATAGACTCTGGTCCTTTCTCTTATTTCTTTGCTCCATCTCTGTGACTGACGTATTTAATTGGAAAGCGTTATCTTCAATATCTGAGATTCTTTCTTCTGTTTGCTCTACCCTGCTCTTGAGACTTTCCACTGTGTTTTGTAGCTCCCTGAATAAATTCTTCATTTCCAGGAGTTCAGTTTGATTTTTCTTCAATATTTTGATTTCTTTAGTGAATTTTTCTTCCAAGTCCTGGATCTTTTTTGTGGTTTCTTTGTGTTGGTTATCCATTTTTTCTTGAATAATATTCAGCTTATTTATAATCCATGTTTGAAATTCTTCCTGTGACATATTGCTATTTTGAGTCTAATTTGTGTCAATTAGTAGAGAACTAGTAATCCTCTTTGAAGGCATGGTTTCAGCTTGATTCTTTTTACTCCCAGAGATCTTTTGCTGAGCCCTTCCCATCTGGATCAATCCTTAGGTCCCTTCTTTCCGCTTTAGCCTGAATATAGGCACACAATGCGCGCTGATCTTGGGCTGTGCAGCAGCCCGGGTAAGCTGCCTCCTCTGTCACTAGGGGGAGTGCTTCACGTGTTGTTCAGGTTTTTGCTATCTCAGCTGGGGGGCTGCTCCTGTTGGGTCCAGCCCCAGAGAATTAATTTGACCCAAAACCGGTTTGAGAGTTCCATCACTGGGCTGTTCTAATTGCAGACAGAAAGTGACTTTTTCCTTGTCTCTTCCTCTCCCGAGGTGGTTTCTACCTCTCTCTGTGCGAAAGACAGTGGCTAGGGGTAGGGGTGGTGCCCTCGCTTGCCCAGCGCCCTGGCTGCTGCAGCTCCTGGGGGTGATGGTCCACCCCACCCCAATGTCCGCAAGGTCCATGCTCCACTCCCTCGTGACTGGGGAAGCACTCAGTGTTCATGCAAAGGCCGGGCTTCTAGTGGGGGTCCACGGACTAGGAGATGGTGCCGCCCAGTTCCCAATCACTCCACAGCAGCTAGGCTGGGGACCCTGACAATGGCGGCTGCCTGCCTGCCAATCGCTGGCACTGGGGGCGAATGTTCAGGGTCTGGCAGGGGCCAGAGGAACCGGGGATTGAGGGAGCCCAGCTGCCCACATAAAGGAGACAGTTCGGTGTCCCCCAGGTGTCTTTTACTGCAGCCTAGCACAAACCTTCTCCCACCAGTTGCATTCCACCCACAGAGCTCCAGGGTTCAAAATGCCCCCCACTATTGTCTTCTCTCCACAGAGCCCTGCGTCTCCTGTGGTGATTCCACACCGACTTCAGGCAGATCCCTAATTGAGTGCGTGTGGGGGTCAGTGGGGGAACAGGCCGCTTTCCTGTGGGGCTGAATCCTCACTCGCTGGTGAGGCGGGTACAGCTGTCCCACGCTCCCCTCTCTATTGTCCGTCCCACACTCTCCAGATTTTCACGATCTAATTTCCCATTCACCTCAGTCTTTTCTTGTTCTCTGTGTCCCATGCTGATTCTCTGTGGATTCACTCCGCTGTTCTTGTGGAGGAGTGATCCTCTAGCATTGTGGCAGACTGAGATCCATGCCTTCCTCTCTGGGAGCACGAATCCAGGAGGTCACCTCCACTCTGCCATCTTTCTCCTCTCTCAACTCTTTACTCTTAAAGATTATGCTACAAATAAGTGGGAAAATATGTCTGTAATAAATGTAGGGAAAATACAGGGCAATTGAAAAATAAACAGAAGACAATGCCAACTAAGGTCTTAGGAAAGATCTTCCTAAGGCAGTTACACTTAACCTTAGAACTATGGTCTGACCTGTTGGATCAGGGCAAGAGGGAAATGGTAGGAAGCAGCCATGTAATAAAATCACCTCCCTTCCAGGTAAAGGAAACAAAACATGTAAAACACCTGAGTAAAGAATTTCCCTTCATGACCCTCTCCTTTGAGTGTTGTTTCTTTTTTCTCCTGAATTCAGTGATTCTCTTCACTCCTCTGGAAATCATTGTGGCTCTTAAGTTCTCTTTTGTTTTTAGATACCTCTGCCTTAGGTTTGGGATTTGGCTTTCTATTTTGAGATGGCAAGCTCTCTTCCACATAGAGACTTATAGGATATGAAACTGAGAGGCAGACTATTTGGTCCCTGTGAGATGAAGATGTAGCATGATCTCTGTCTCTCCCTCCCAGAATCAACCCTTGGGGAAATTCTGAAGCTTGGTTTCTGTAAATCAACAAAACCATGAGAAGTCCCTGAGGGAGATGTAGAGTTGTCTGAAGCTGTGTGTGTGTGTGTGTGTGTGTGTGTGTGTGTGTGTGTGTGTGTGTGTGTGTGTGTGTGTGTGTTGGAGGGTGGGGGGTGTTGTTAGCCATAGCTTTAGTGTATTAGAGAAGATCTGTTTCAGTTCTGCTTGTGCTTCTCTTCCATATCTCCATGGAACTATATTACCTCTTCCTTCAACATAGAAATTGACATGACCCAGACTATATTTTTGGTGCAAGAGCACAAACGAATATTATCCGGTAGGAAGTTGCTGGTCTGCCCATTCCAATGTCCTAGGAGGTGTAGAATACAATTTAGGAAAACTGCCTCATCCCAATGTTTTTACGGTTTAATGGTAAAAAGAAGAAGTTGCTTGGTGATATGCATGCAAATAATAGTTACTAACTACTTCATAGTGCCTGGAAACCACCTCCTTACAGCTCACTCCTCTGCTCTGAATTCTCCAAGACTATTGGCCTAGGATCTGGCCTCCCTAAAATATGTTATCAGGTAGAGATTTTAATAAACTCAGGGAAATAGAAATCCACATACAAAAGGTAATTATAAACCTGAAAAGTACAACTATGTCCACAGAAAATCACACTAAACAGCAGGTGCCATCTGAACACAAGCTATTAGGACTAGTAGAAATTCAAGAGAAGAATGAAAATATATTTAGAGATCATTAAAAGTGCAAGTTGAAACAAAAACCATAAGAAAAAGCAAGTGGTAATATTTGGTATAAAGCTTAATATATAAAACAAAGAATACAATAGATGAAATGTTAGAGTGGATAAAAAAAGGTGTGCAAAAAATTAGGCGTTTGGAAGATCAGAATGAGGAATTCACCTATAATACAGTAAGAAAAAAGATGAGACATATTTTATTACTGATTAAATCTCCTTACTCATTATTGATCTGTTCATATTTTCTATTTCTTCATAATTCAGTCCTGGTAGGTTGTATATTTCTAGGAATTTATCCAATTCTTCTGGGTTATCCAATATGTTAGTATGTAATTGTTTATAGTATATACCTACGAACCTTTGCATTTCTGTGGTATCAGTTATAATTTCTCCTCTTTTTTCTGATTCTATTTACTTGAGTTCTCTCTTTTTTTCTTAGTCTAGCTAAAGGTTTGTTGATTGTGTTTATCTTAATTTCATGGATCTTTTCTATTGTTTTTCTAGTCTCTATTTCATTTATTTATGCTCTGATTTTGCTAACTTTGGGCTATGACTGCAGAACAAAAATGTTCACAGTATACAAACTAGAGAAATTTAAAAAAACATACAAGAATTGAATTAAAAAATATCAATGGCAACAACATATCTTTAATCATTTCCACTGAGACAGAGAAGTTCATCTACCAAGGAAATTATGCAGAGAAAGAGAGAAAAAATGAGATGTCAGAATTTTTCAAGTACCTTGACAAAGAAACTTACAACAATTTATAACTTCAGAAAAATATTTATGTCTAAGTGTTATTTTTAGGGTAGCAAATTATTAAAATATCCAGTTTCATAGACAATTACAACAATCTTTGAAGTCTAGGTACTTAAAAGACACTTTTAGTAAGGAAAGAAACATAATTTGAAGATATATTTTCACACACTTCTCCACCTGGATAGGAGAGCAAGGATGATGCTTTCAAATGTTCTCAATGTACCTATTTGTCAGGACCTGCTTCATGAGAGAAAACATCATGTGTTTTATGGAGCTGTAGAATATCTTCTCATTCTTATCTTTCTTATACCCTTTTGGATTAATCTAGTATCTATTATGTCTTTATCCTCTATATTAGTTTTTAAATTGAATATTCTAAATTCTATATTAATAATTCTCTTGGTAGTTATGCAAAATTGACTTTTTACAGTCTACCTTAAATTAGGGCATTTATTGCCTTATCAGTAATACAAGAATCTTTTAAGAGTTTGACTCTATTTACTCCCTCTGCTTCTTGTGCTACTTTGTCATTGTTGTTGTTTACTGTGGCAAAATATGCATGACATAAATTTACCATTTTAAACATTTTTTTCATTTTCTTTATTTCAGCATATTACAGGGGTACAAATCTTTAGGTTACATATATTGCCCTTGCACCCCCCTTCTCCCCAAATCAGAGCTTCAAGCATATCCATGACCCAGACGGTGTTCATCGCACTCATTATGTATGTATATACCCATCCCCTCCTCCCCCCTTCCATCCGCCCAACGCCCAATGAATGTTATCTTATATGTGCACTTAGGTGTTGATCAGTCAAAACCAATTTGATGGTGAGTACATGTGTTAACCATTTTTAAATGTACAGATCAGTGGCATTAAGTGCATTCACATTATTGTACAACTGTTACCACCATCCATCTCCAGAACTCTTTCCATTTTGCAAAACTGACACTCTGTATCATTTAAACAATACTCCCCATTTCTTCTCCCTCCACAAACACCATTCTATTTATTTGTTTCTATAAACTTGACTACTCTAGGTACTTCAGATAAGTAAAACCATACATTATTTGACCTTTTCTGCCTGGATTATTTCACTTAGCATTCATATTCAAGGTTCATCCATGTTGTGGCATGTACGAGAATTTCCTTCCTTTTTAATGATGACTAATATTCCATTGTATTTGTATGCCACATTTTGTTTATCCAGTCATCCTTCAATGAACTCTTGGGTTGCTTCCACCTTTTGCCTTTTGGCTATTGTGAAAAATGATACTATAATATGGGTGTACAAATATTTTGTAAAGTCCCTACTTTCAGTTCCTTTAGGTATACACCCAGATGTTGAATTACTGGATTATATGTTAATTCTACTTTTAATTTTTTGAGGACATGCCACACCGTATTGCACATAGGCTGCACCATTTTACAGTACCACCACGGTTTCCAATTTCTCCACACTTGCTAACACTTATTTTGTTTTTCTTTATTATTATCATAGCCATCCTAATGAGTGTGAAGTGGTATTTCACTGTGGCTTTGATTCACATTTCCCTAATAATTAGTGATGTTTAGAATCTTTTCATGTGTTTATTCATCATTTGTATATATTCTTTGGAGAAATATCTATTTTTAAAATTAGGGGGTTTTTTTGTTGTTGTTGCTGAGTTATAGGAGTTCTGTGTACACTCTCGATGTTACCTATATCAGATGTATAATTTCCTACTCTATGAGTTGCCTTTTTATTCTTTTGATTCAGTTCTTTGATGTATACTTTTAATTTTGATGTAGTTTATCTATTTTTTTTCTTTTGCAGCCTATACTTTTGGTGTCATATCCAAGAAATTATTGCCAACTCCAATGTTATAAAGATTTTCGCCTATATTTTCTCCTAGGTAACTATTTCTACTTCTCACTAGATTAACCAGACACCAAAAAGAAAGGACCCTAACAAACTCAATCAGAAATGCAAAATGAGATATTACAATTGATACCACAAAAATACAAAATATCATCTTTGAATACTAGAAAAATCTCTATGCACACACACTTGAAAATGTTGAGGGAATGGACAAATTCTTGGGAACTCACAACTGCCCTAGGTTCAATCAGGAAAAAATAGAACTCCTGAATAGACCAATATCAAGCAAAGAGATTGAAGCAGCAATAAAAAATTTCCCAACAACAAAAAAAATCTTGGACCAGATGGTTTCACAGCCAAACTTTGCCAGACCTACAAAGAAGAACTGGAAAAATACTGCAGGAATTATTTCATAACATTGATAAGGAAGGAATCCTCCCCAAAACACTCTACAAAGCCTATATCACCTTGATACCAAAGCCAGGAAAGGATACAACAAAAAAACTACAGACCAATATCCCTTATGAATATAGATGTAAAAATTCTCAATAAAATCCTAGCAAACCAAATTCAGCTGCACATCAAAAAAATCCACCACAACCAAGTGGGCATCATCCCAGAAGTGCAAGGATGGTTCAACACATACAAATCTATAAATGGGATTCACCACGTAAATAGAAGCAAAAACAAAGACCACATGATCGTCTTCACAGATGCAAAAAAAAACCATTCAACAAAATTCAGCACCCTTTTATGATAAGAACAATTAACAAAATAGGCATAGATGGAACATACCTCAAAAGTATAAAAGCCATATAAGACAAACCTACAGCCAGCATCATATTGAATAGGGGAAAAATTGAAAGCAGTCCCATTTACAACTGGAACCAGACAAGGTTTCCCACTATCACCACTTCTGTTCAACAGTGTGCTGGAAGTCCTAGCCATAGCAATCAGGCAAGAGAATGAAATCAAAGGTATCCAAATGGGGAAAGAAGAGGTCAAACTATCACTCTTTGATGATGGTATGATCTTATATCTAGAAAACCCTAAAGAGTGTGCCAAGAGCCCCCTAGAATTGATAAACAAATTAAACAAAGTTTCAGGTTACAGAATCAATGCACACAAATCAGTGGCATTCATACACACCAACAACAGTGAATCTGAGAATCAAATCAAAGACTCAATGCCTTTCTCAATAGCAACAAAGAATATAAAATACCTAGGAATATATTTGACTAAAGAGCTTAAATATCTCTACAGGAAGAACTACAAAATACTGAGGAAGGGAATTGCAGAGGATATAAACAGATGGAAAAACATATCATGCACATGGATCAGCAGGAGCAACATTGTTTTTTTTTTCTTTTTTTAATTTATTTTTATTTCAGGATATTATGAGGGTACAAACATTTTGGTTACATTTTATGTCTTTGCCTCACCCAAGCAAGAATCAACATTGTTAAAATGTCTATACTATCCAAAGTGATCTACAGATTCAATGCAATCCCCATTAAAATACCAACATCATTTTTCACAGACCTAGGAAAAGGTCTGCCAGGTGCAGTGGTTCATGCCTATAATCCTAGTACTCTTGGAGGCTAAGGTGGGAAGATTGCTTGAGCACAGGAGTTCAAGATCAGCTTGAACAAGAGTGAGACCCCATCTCTACTAAAAATAAGAAAATTATCTGGGTGTCATGGCACACACCTGTAGTCCCAGCTACTTAGGAGGCTGAGGCAGAAGAATCAACTGAGCCCAGGAGTCTGAGGCTGCAGTGAGCTACAATGATGCCACTGCACTCTACCCAGGGTGACAGTTCTACACTTCATATGGGACTGGAAAAGACCCAGAATAGTCAAATCAACCTTAAGCAATAAGAACAAACTGGAAGGTGGCACTTTATCAGGCTTCAAGCTATACTACAAGGCTATCATAACAAAAACAGCATGGCACTGGCACAAAACATAGACATAGACCTATGAGTCAGAACAGAGAACACAGATATAAAACCACTCTCATATTTCCATCTGATCTTTGACAAAGCAGACAAAAACATACACTGGGGGAAAGAATCCTTATTCAATAAATGGTGCTGGCAATTCACAATTGCAAAGATGTAGGGAAAAAACCTAACAAGCTCTGCCCTTACATGACTATGGTCAACTAGCCAGGCCCATTTTGATGGGTGAATTCTGAATACTTCCCCAGTCATGGGAGGCTAACACCTGTGAGATGCATAGGCACTGGGGTGCTGGGCAGACTGGGGCACCATCCCCTCCCCTTAGCCAGCAAAGTGGTAGGCTCCACCCTTGGAGGTAGGGAGAGGCAAGAAAAGCCACTTTCCCTCTGTGACTAGCGTGAATCCACAGAGCCTTGGCACAGATCAATAGTTGACAGCCCAGTGACTTTGCTTGTCAGACTGGTTTAGGTCATCCAGTAGGATCATAATTCTGGGGCTGGATTTTCACATCTGGTGGGCTGCCAACAGTGGGGTCTTTGGTCAAGGAATAAACATCCCAGCAAGAAGCCACAATAGGCTCCCCAAGTAACCTCTCCCATCAGGAGCAGCCTCCCAACTGTGGTAGAAGAACCCTGAACAACATATTAGTGGCTCCCCTAGTGGCAGATCAAGCAACCATAGAAGCACCCATATCCAGGCTCTTAGGCAGCAGTTGCGATCTGCCTTGCTCTTAAACAGTGTTTACTGGAACAGAGCCTAAACAGGTTGTGTTACTTTCCAAGCGAAAACTGAAAGATGGGAAGCAACGTCTGATCCAGATGGAAAGGACTCAGTGAAAGAACTCTGGAATTATGGAGAATCAAACAGAAAGAACTCCCCCAAAGAGGAACACCAGCTCTCTAGCAATGGACATTAACCAAATTCAGAACACTAAAATGACAGAAGAATTTCAAACATGGATTGTAAGAAAACTCAATGATATGCAGGAAAAAAATGGATAACAAACACAAAGAAACCACATAAAAAAAAAAAAAATCCAGGACTTCCAAGTAAAATTCACTAAAGAAATCAAAATATTAAAGAAAAATCAAACTGAACTCCTGGAAATGAAAATTTATTCAAGGAACTACAAAACACAGTGGAAAGCCCCAAGAACAGGGTAGATCAAACAGAAGAAAGAATCTCAGGGATTGAAGATAACACCTTCCACTTAAATAAGTCAGTCACAGAGATAGAGCAGGGAAATAAGAGAAAAGAGCAAAGTCTGCAAAAAATGTGGGATTATGTGAAGAAGCCTAACGTGAGAGGTATGGGCATCCCAGAGGGTGAAGAAGAAAATTCAAAAGGGTTGGATAACCTATTTGAAGATATAATAGAGGAAAATTTCCCAGGCCTTGCTAAAAATCTAGATATCCAGGTACAAGAAGCTCAAAGGACTCCTGGGAGATTCATTGCAAACAGGAAGACATCACAACATGCAGTCATCAGACTGACCGAAATATCCACTAAAGAGGCACTTCTATGAGCTGTAATGTAAAAGAAACAAGTAACATACAAAGGAAAGACCATCTAAATAATGCCAGACTTCTCAACTGAAACCTTACAAGTAAGAAGAGACTGGGGTCCCATCCTCACTCTTCTGAAACAGAATAATCCCCAGCCTATAATGTTGTACCCTGCAAAACTAACTTTTGCATATGAAGGAGATATAAAAACATTCTCAGATAAGTAAAGACTGAGGAAATTCACCAAGACAAGACCTGCCCTCCAGGAAGTACTCAAAACAATGCTACACACAGATCAGCACAATAAACATTCAGAATTGTAAAATCACTCAAAAGCTAAAGATCAAAGGCCAGATACCACAATGGCTCAAGAGAGAAAACAAAGCAACAAAATTCAACCCAACAGGATGAACAGAAATTTGCCCCGCCTATCAGTGCTCTCAATAAATGTGAATGGCTTGAATTGCCCACTAAAGAAACATAGGCTGGCTGAATGGATAAATACACACAAGCCAAGTATCTTCTGTCTCCAAGAAACATATCTAACCCACAAGGATGCATTCAGACTCAAGCTGAAGGGATGGAAAACAATATTTCAAGCAAATGGAAGCCAAAAGAATGCTGGCATGGCAGTTTTGATGTCAGATAACTTAGTCTTTAAATCAACAAAAGTAATGAAAGACAAAGAAGATCACTACATAATGGTAAAAGGTACAGTTCAACAAGAAGACATAACAATTCTAAATATGTATGCACCCACTTTAGGTGCACCCAGATTCAGAAAACAAACTCTACTTGATCTAAACAAAGTGATAAACAGCAACACCATAAGAGCCGGAGACTTCAAGACCCCACAGGATAGATCCTTCAAACAGAAAATTAACAAAGAAACAATGGATTTAAACAGCACTCTAGAAAAAATGGGCCTGACTGACATTTATAGACCATTCTACCCAAAAACCACTGAATATATGTTCCTCTCATCAGCTCATGGGGCATTCTCTAAGATTGGCCATATACTAGGACACAAAGCATGTCGCAAAAACATTTTAAAAAACAGAAATTATACCATTCATCTTCTAAGATCACAGTGAAATAAAATTAGAAATCAACCCCAACAGAAACTCTCATCTCTACATAAAGTCGTGGAAACTAAACAAACTTCTGCTAAATGATTATTTCATAAATGAGAAAATCAAGAGGGAAATCAAAAGATTCTTTGAACTAAATGACAAAGGAGACACAAGTTACCAAAATCTATGGGACATTTGATCCAGCAATCCCATTATTGGACATCTACCCAAAAGAACAAAAGACGTTATATAAAAAAGACACCTGCACCTGAATGTTTATAGCAGCACAATTCACAATTGCAAAGATGTGGAAACAACCCAAGTGCCCATCAATACAAGAGTGGATTAATAAAATGTGGTATATGTATACCATGGAGTACTACTCAGCTATAAGAAATGATGGTGCTATAGCACCTCTTGTATTTTCCTAGATAGAATTGGAACCCATTCTATTAAGTGAAGTATCCCAAGAATGAAAAAATAAGCACATGTACTCACCATCAATTGGTTTCACTGATCAACACCTAAATGCATATATGGGAATAACATTAATCGTGTGTTGGGCAGATGGGAGTGGGGAGGAGGGGATGGGTATATACATACATAATGAGTGCAATGTACACCATCTGGTGAATGGATGCGATTGAAGCTCTGACTCAGGGAGGGAAGTGAGGGGCAAGGGGAATATACGTAACCTAAAGATTTGTACCCCCATAATATGCTGAAATTTTAAAAAAAGGATGTAGAAAAAACCCAAGTGCCCATCAATACATGAGTGGATTAATAAAATGTGATATATTTATAATGGAATACTACTCAACTACAAAAAACAATGGTGAACTAGCACTTCTTATATTATCCTGGATAGAGCTTGGGCCCATTATCCACAGTGAGGTATCACAAGATCGGAGGAATAGGCTCCACATGTACTCGCCATCACATTGGCACTAACTGATCAACACTATGGTGCTCACACAGTAGTAATATTCTCCAGGAATTAGGGGGTTGGGGGGGTAAACTCACAACTAATGGACATGGTGGGCACTGTAGAGGGCAAGGGCATGCCTCTAAACCTCACTTGGGTGAGGCAAAGACATAAAATGTAACCAAAACTTTTGTACCCTCATAATATCCTGAAATAAAAAAATAAATAAATAATAAAAAACAAACAAACAAAGAAAAAGGAAGCTAGACTAATGGCCAATAAACATACGATAAATGCTCAACATCTGTAATCATCAGGGTAATGCAAATCAAAACCACAGTGAGATATCACCTAAGCCCAATGAGAATGGCTTTTATCAAAAAGTACCCAAAACAACAGGTGCTGGTGTGGATGTAAGAGAAGGGAACACTTGTACACTGTTGGCAGGACTGCAAACCAGTACAGGCTCTATGGAAAATAGTTTGGAGATACTGCAAAGAACTAAATGTAGACGTACCATTTGATCCAGCAATTTACCCAAAGGAAAAAAAGTCATTTTATCAAAAAGACACATGCATTGAAATGTTTTTTTGTGGTTTCTTTGCTTGTTTGTTTGTTTGTTTGTTTGTTTTTGAGACAGAGTCTCACTCTGTTGCCTGGACTAGAGTGCCATGGCGTCAGCCTAGCTCACAGCAACCTCAAATTCCTGGACTCAAGCAATCCTGCCTCAGCCTCCTGAGTAGTTGGGACTACCGGCACATGGCACCATGCCCGGATAATTTTTTCTACATATTTTTAGTTGTCCAAGTAATTTCTTTCTATTTTTAGTAGAGATGGGGTCTCGCTCTTGCTCAGGCTGTTCTCGACCTCAAGCGATCCTCCCACCTTGTCCTCCCAGAGTGCTAACATTACATGCATGAGCCACCATGCCCGGCCGCACTCAAATGCTTATTGTAGCACAATTCACAAACCCAAAGATGTGTAATCAATCCAAGTGCCCATCAATACATGAGTGGATTAATAAAGTGTGGTGTATGCATACTACTATGGAGTATGATTTGACTATTAAAAAAATGGTGAACTAATACCTTTTGTAACAGCCTGGATGGAACTGGAAGCCATTCTTCTAAGAGAATTATCACAAAAAATGGAATAACCACAAGTACTCACTATTAATTTGGAACTAATTGATCAATGCCATGTACACATATGGTAGTAAAACTCAACAGAAACCAAGCAGGTGGGTTGGGGGAGGAGGGGATGGGTAAATCTACACCTAACAGGTACAACACATGCTACTCTTGGTGATGGGCATACTTATAACTTTGACTCAAACTGCACAAAATCAAATCATGTAACCAAAATGTTTGTACCCCCATAATATTCTGGAATTAAAAGAAAAATTGAGAGCATTGCCGCTTAGAACTGGAACCAGACAACTTGCCCACTGTCACCACTACATTCAACATAGTGCTAGAAGTCCTAGCCAGACCAATTAAGCAAGAGAAGGAAATCAAGGACATCCAAATGGGGGCAGAAGAAGTCAAACTATTGCTCTTCGCTGATTGCTCTATGCTGATTACTCTTTGATGATTTTATATCCAGAAAACCCCAAAGATTCTGCCAAGAAACCCCTGGAATTGATACATAAATTCAGCAAAGTCTCAGGTTACAAAATCAATGTGCACAAATCAACAGCATTTCTTTACACCAACAACAGTAAAGCTGAGAATCCAATCAAAGACTCAATACCTTTCACAATAGTGACAAAGAAAATAAAATACCTAGGAATATATTTAACCAAGAAGGTTAAATATAGACTCTATAGGGAGAACTATTTCTCTTCAAACATAGAGAACAATGTAGAAATTGCCTGCCTAAAATCATGGCCTTCCCAAAGCAAAAAAAAAGCAGTAAATTCAAAACTTAAGCTCAGACTTTGTGTAGCCAATCATTCAGTATCATATCACCAAGGCTTTGTTGCTTAAAAATATAGGATCCTTGGGGTTTTCCAGATACAACATCATATCATCAGCGAAGAGTGAGAGTTTGATCTCTTCTGTCCCTATTTGGACTCCCTTCATTCTGCTCTCTTGCCTGATAGCTCTCGCAAGGACTTCCAATACTATGTTGAAAAGTAATGGGGACAGTGGGCAGCCTTGTCTGGTTCCAGTTCTGAGTGGGAATGCTTTCAATTTTTCCCCGTTCAGTATGATGTTGGCTGTGGGTTTGTCATATATGGCTTGTATCATTTTTAGGTAGGTCCCGTTTATGACTATTTTGTTAAGCGTTCTTATCATAAAAGGGTGTTGAATTTTGTCAAATGCTTTTTCTGCATCTATTGAGAGGATCATATGGTCTTTATTTTTGCTTCTATTTATGTGGTGAATTACATTTATAGATTTTCGTATGTTGAACCACCCCTGCATCTCTGGGTTGAAGCCTACTTGGTCGTGATGAATTATTTTTTTAGTAAGCACTTGGATACGATTTGCTAAGATTTTATTGAGAATTTTTGTATCTATGTTCATGAGAGAAATTGGTCTGTAGTTTTCTTTTTTTGTTGCATCCTTTCCTGGTTTTGGTATCAATGAAATATTGGCTTGGTAAAATGTGTTGGGGAGAATTCCATCCTTCTCAATATTGGAGAATAGTTTATGTAGGATGGGCACCAGTTCATCTTTGTATGTGTGGTAAAATTCAGGTGTGAACCCATCTGGACCAGGGCTTTTTTTCTGGGAAGGTTTTTTATTGCTGTTTCAATTTCACTTCTTGATATTGGTCTATTCAAGAATTCTATTTCTTCCTGATTGAGCTTGGGAAGGCTGTGTGTTTCCAAAAATTTGTCCATTTCCTCCTCGTTTTCCAATTTGTGTGCATAATGATTTTTGTAAAATTCATAGATGATGTCATGCATCTCTGTGGCATCGGTCGTGATTTTTCCTTTCATGTTCCTGATGGAAGTTATTAGAGATTTTTCTTTTCTGCTCTTGGTTAGTCTAGCCAGTGGTGTGTCTATTTTATTTATCTTTTCAAAGAACCAACTTTTTGTTTTATTAATTTCCCTTATAGAATTTTTGTTGTCCTTTTCATTTAATTGTGATTTGATCTTAATAATTTCTCGCCTTCTGCTGGGTTTGGGGTCAGTCTGTTCTTTCTCCAGCTCTTTGAGTCTATTCATTAAGTTGTCTATTTGTAAGTTTTCTGTCTTTTTGGAATAGGCATTTATAGAAATGAATTTTCCTCTCAGGACTGATTTATCTGCATCCCATAGATTTTGATAAGTTGTGTCTCCTTTGTCATTTAATTCAAAGAATCTTTTGATTTCTGACTTGATTTCTTCCTTTACAAAATACTTATTCAGGAGAAAGTTGTTTAGCTTCCATGACTTTGAGTAGGAATCAGAGTTCCTGTTAGGGTTCATTATTACTTTTATTCCACTGTGATCTAAGAAGATGCATCGTATAATTTCTATTTTTTTTAATTTTTTAAGACATGCTTTATGTCCTAGGATATGGTCAATCTTGTAGAATGTCCGATAAGCTGATGAGAAGAAGGTATATTCAGTGGATTTCTGGTAGAATGTCCTGTAGATGTCAGTCAGGCCCATTTGTTCTAGCATTCTGTTTAAGTCTACTATGTCTTTGCTTATTTTCTGCTTAGAGGATCTGTCCTGTGCTGTCAGTGGAGTGTTAAAGTCTCCACCTATTAAAGTATTGTTGTCTATCATTTGGTTCAGATCAAGTAGGGTTTGCTTTATGAATCTGGGTGCGCCTAGGTTGGATGCATATATATTAAGTATGGTTATGTCTTCTTGTTGAATTGTGCCTTTCATCAGTATGTAGTAACTCCTGGAATTAATTAATGAATTCAGTAAAGTCTCAGGTTACAAAATCATACACACAAATCAGAGGCATTCATATATGCCAATAATATTCAATCGGAGAACCAAATTAAGGACTCAATACCGTTCAAAATAGCAACAAAGAAAATAAAATATCTAGGAATATATTTAACTAAAGAGGTAAAGGACCTCTATAGTGAGAACTATGAAACACTAAGGAAGGAAATTGCAGAACACATAAATAGGTGAAAATCCATACCATGCTTGTGGATTGGAAGAATCAACATTGTTAAAATGTCTATACTACCCAAAGTAATCTATAGATTCAATGCAATTCCTATTAAATAACCAACATCATTTTTCACAGATTTAGAAAAAATAATTATACACTTTGTATGGAATCAGACAAGACCCCGTATAGCAAAAGCAATTTTAAGCAATAAAAACAAAATAGGAGGTATTGATTTGCCAGACTTCAAACTATACTACAAAGCTGTGGTTCTTAAAACTGCCTGGTATTGGCACAAGGGCAGGGACACAGACCAGTGGAACAGAACAGAAAACCCAAATATAAAACCATCCTCATAGAGCCATCTAATCTTTGACAAAATAGACAAAAACATACTCTGGGGACAAGAATCCCTATTCAATAAATGGTGCTGGGAAAACTGGATAGACACATGTAGAAGACTGAAACAGGACCCACAGGTTTCACCTCTCACAAAAATCAAATCATGGTGGATAACAGATTTAAACCTTAAATGGGAAACGATTAGAATTCTAGAAGAAAATGTAGGAAAGACTCTTATAGACATTGGTCTAGGCAAAGAATTTATGAAGAAAACCCCTAAGGCAATCACAGCAACAACAAAAATAAATGAATGGGACCTGATTAAATTAAAAAGCTTCTGCACAGCCAAAGAAACAGTCACGAAAATAAACAGACAGCCTACAGAATGGGAAAAAATTTTCGCATACTACACATCAGATAAAAGACTGATAACAAGAATCTATTTAGAACTCAGGAAAATCAGCAAGAAAAAATCAAACAATCCTATCAAAAAGTGGGCAAAGGACATGAATAGAAATTTTTCAAAAGAAGATATAAGAATGGCTAAAAAACGTATGAAAAAATGCTCAACATTCCTAATCATCAGGGAAAGGCAAATCAAAACCACAATGAGATACCATTTAACTCCGGTGAGAATGGCCTTTATCAAACAATCCCAAAACAACACATGTTGGCGTGGATGCGGAGAGACAGGAACACTCATACACTGCTGGTGGGAATGCAAACTAGTGCAACCCCTGTGGAAAGCATTATGGAGATACCTTAAACAGATTCAAGTAGACCTACCATTCGATCCAGCAATCCCATTATTGGGCATATACCCAGAAGAACAAAAGTCATTCTATAACAAAGACACCTGTACCCGAATGTTTATAGCAGCACAATTCACAATCTCAAAGATGTGGAAACAACCCAAGTGCCCATCAATCCATGAATGGATTAGTAAATTGTGGTATATGAATACCATGGAGTATTACTCAGCTATAAGAAATAACAATGATATGACATCTCTTTGGTTCTCCTGGAGAGAGTTGGAACCCATTATATTAAGTGAAGTATCCAAAGAATGGAAAAACAAGCATCACATGTACTCACCAGAAAACTGGTTTCCCTGATCACCACCTAAATGCACATTGGGGAATGATACCAATTGGATATCAGACTGAGACGGGGGGGTCGAGGGAGGGGATGGATGTATGCCTACATGATGAGTGTGTTGCGCACCGTCTGGGGAATGGTCATGCTTGAAGGTGCTGACTCGGGGAGGTGGGGGGGGAGGTGATGGAGGTATGACTACATGGTGAATGCCAGGCGCACTGTCTGGAGAATGGACATGCCTGAGGCTCTGACTCGGGGGGATGGGCAGGACATGGACAATGTATATAACCTGAGCTTTTGTACCCCCATGAAGAGCTGAAATAAAAAATAAAAATAAAAAAATTTAGGATCCATGGCATCATTCTTATGCATTGAACCTCCAGGCAGGATTTGAAGTGAGAGGATGAATAAGTAAGACTGAGTAACACTGAGCTTGTTAATGCTAATTTTATCCTCATGGCTGATGAAATAAATTATAATTTATTCAGAAAAATATTTATCTCTGTAAATTGATAGTTACATTTGGGATAAGCCAGTTTCTAACTGGGCCCTCCATGATGGAAGAGACATTGTTTTACCTTGCATCGCTGGGAGGAGCTTAATGGGAATGGGATATCAAGAGCCAAAACCACCCTTTGCTCTTGCTTAATTCAGACAGCTAAAGCCCATCCGAGACTGTCCTCCTTAAACACAAGCCCTGAGCCTGCATCAATGTTGATCAACTCATTGCTGTGGAAACAAACTTCTATGAGGTACTGAATACCACTATCATACTGCTAGGGGGTGGACAGGCCTAACCTATTCCTAGGTTCATTCCTTCGACAAGTATATTCTGGATGCCCTCCATCTGCTAGGTATTGAGGAGGTGCTCAAGGTACTGAGGATGCTACTTAGAACAAAGGAGATAAGGGAAAACAATGGTGCTTTGAAGAAAGACTTGGGGGCAGAGGAAGGAAGTGGGGAGCTGTGTTATGTCCATAAGGGGACCACCTGGGATAGACTTCACTTTCCTTCTGTTTCCATTGAACTACGGGAATGGTCATATTTAGTGTGTGGTTCACATTTTTGCTCCACCTATATATCAGTTCAGTGAACCTGATATATCCATACAGCCCTGAGTGGTGGGGCCTTTGTGAGTAGAGAACCTGGGCCCTGAAGTTAACCTGCCTTAACTTCTCTAGTGCAGCCCATTTCATGGGAGCAGCTTCATATCAGTTCAGGATAATGCTCCTATGGCTTCTGCCTAAAAATGACAGCTCTACCACTTATGTGACTTTAGGAAAGTAACTTGACCTCCCTCCACTTCATAAGGTGGTAATAAAAATAAAATGTGATAGTATGCATAAATGGCTTAGATCAGCACTTGTCATGAGAAAGTTCTCATTATCTATTTAATGTTAAACTCATAATAAATTTTATTGTATCAAAGACAGTAGTTGAGGAGTCTCAGAGAGTGAGCAATATGAAATGAACCAGGGTCCATGGTGGAAATGAGACACACAGATATAACATTGAACTGAATCGTGAGTGAAATACGACTAATCTCCTTTCTTTCAAATGTACTTGTGAGAAGAACCCTTTGAAAGAGGTGTTTACAGAAACTGTAGAAACAGAGGAGTATTTGGAATTGCTGCTGAATCAAACCCCTTAAACATGGAGGCTTGTCCTTCCTTGAGGCAAAGGGCAGCCAAGAGTAAGAGAGTATCTCCAGGACCTGGCACTGGACACCATCTGTGGCTTCAAAGCAGCCGATGCCTCAGGGTAGATGACCAGTCTGTGAGCCTTAGGAGAGATTTCCTTTAATTTTGTACATCATGTTAGAACAAACACACTAAATTTCTGATCACATAGTAGAAAACCAAGATATCTTTGCTGATATACTGAGGTTAGATAAATTATTGCAGAGGCAATAATTTGGAAACAGGAAACATCGGAACAACATTGGGGAATTCAGGACTCATTGGAGAAGATATCCAAGTTTTTTACAGTGAAACATCACTGTAGAAGCTTAAATTCCATGAGGTACAAGAGGAGCTCCTGGAAAATTCTCCCTGTTAATGTAGTTAATTCAACAGGAGGAAGAGAGAAGAAAGACTGTTGGTTTGTAGAAGAAATAATAAGGCTCTCACATTGACATATCAAACTCAAGCTCGGCCTTGTCAAGAGGTGCATAAGCAGATATGGTGGAGCAGCCAAGGTCCTCCACACAGGTGCAGAGGCTTCTGAGACTGGGAGAATTTTTAACAGGGAAAGGTATATTTTACTTTTGACATGATTTTTCTCTCTTGCTTTCTGCAGGACCAACTTGACTCTAGTACACCCTGCATAACCCCCAACCCAGAAATGAAACAAGATTTGGTACATTAAATAGAAAACTGAAACAATGTAGTAACATGCAGGGTTTGACATTTAAAATCAGATTATGCAACATGACAGTAGCCTCTCAAGGCAGAGAATTCTTTTGAGAAGGCGTTTTTGAAATGCCTTTATCTTTCATTTATTATATCAACAACTGAACCTGACGCACACATATCAAAAAATTCTCTCATGGTGTAGAGTGGATACTCTCAGCCTAGGAGGCCTCAGTGGCTCTGTGATAGAAAGAGAGAGCGGGAAGCGAGAGATAAGAGAGGAGAGAGCAAAATATCAAAGCGTCTCAATTGCTTCTGTCCAATAGGCTTCTGTCCAATTCTCCAGTCACTGTACTGACTCCAGTACAGTGACTGGAGCATTCATTTTGATTACAACAAAAGAACTTAAGTTTCTACTACACAGTGGGGGCAAGAAAAATGGTGTGTGAAAATCAAGGGATTATCTGGGACATCTTTATTACTCCCTTGCCTAAAAGTCTTGTTCAACAGAAAACTGTAACAACACAACAAAGACAAAACCAGCAAGCTTTAAGATCCTGCAGGAATGAGGGCTGGGGTATGCCTCCAGGCCAAGAACCCCACCTGGCTGAGATGCTGCAGAAGTGAGAGAGCATGGAGTCAGAAGCGTGGGATGCAGATACAACCGTCAGCTCAGGCCTTGTAGCCAGTTACAGAAGTGGGGGCTGCAGAAAACATTTGTATGTTGTTTAGTCATTTCATTTATCTCCCTTGTCTCCCCCACCAGACTTACATAAAGAGCCCCAATGATGGCTGCTTCGTGGTTTTTGGTGATAGTATGACTGAATTACTATCAATGTCCAAGGACATGGTTGTAGTGGGAATCTGTGCACTCCTTCACCCAGATGAAGGAGAAGAATGGATGCTCAGAGGCAAAAGGGGTGGGGTGTGCTGGGAGTACTGGAGTTTTCCTCCAAAACACCCCTTTCAGATCCATTCTCTACCCTTGTCTACCCTGCTCTCTGACCCATATGATATATGGATTATATCACTGGGCCTCCAAAGCCTCTAGACCCTGTTTGAGTGACCAGTGAAAAGCTTCTGCAGAGATATAGAAGGGGCTAGTGTGAGGTCACAGTCTTTAGTCTCCTTGTTCCCTCCATAGGACATGGCCCTGGGCTGGCTATGCCCCCAACAAAAAGTCACTGCTTGACACACCTTCTTCCCAGTCCCAACAACACTTTTCCCACCTCATTCCTTTACAATAGGGGTGTTGAAAATTCAACCTCCTCTTGCTCTAGGTTCCTGAACTCTCCTTGTGGTTTCCTTATTCTCTGCATAAACCTGTGTAATTAGGTCTTTCATAAATAAAAATTCATTGAAATTCTTGATGAGTGTGCCATCTATTTTCTATTTGGACCCAAATGGTGCCAACATCATTCTTAAAACTTTGGCTAAAACCTTGAGACAGGTAGGTGAGATAGATCAGGGTATGCAACCCACAATGGATGCCACAAAGTACTAAAACAGGTGTATTCAGGAGTTGCAGGGCCAATGTACAGAGGAGATTTGACCTGTGGGCTAGACTATACAACTGAAACGTTGTGTGTCTTAGGTTTGGTTTCCTAGAAGCAGAAGCTGAGATATAAATTCTAGTGGAAGTAATTTACTGAAAAAGTGCTTTCAGAAATAACCTGTAAAGGAGTGAAGAAAGCAGAATAGAATGGAGGGAGAAACAAGGCAAAAAATATATATATATGGTTACAGCTTAAGTATCAAGCTGATCCCAAAGAGAGGGTCAGAGTATAATTGACAGCACAGACTTATGTCATTTCAAGGCAAAGGAGCAACCTCACGTGCCCCTGCATCAGTCATTTTTGTGTGCCACCCTCAATGGAAGGCATTTCTACCTGAAGTAGTTCCTCTGGTTCAAGAGCAAGTGTCAGGAGCAGGGTATCATTGTTAGCGATTACCAGATAATAATCACAGCACCACCAAGAGGATCTGGACTGGGCTCCAATTGCATCTATTACGGTCTGTGCCTTGTGCACTGAGAGCAACTTGTTTCTCACATTAAAATTATAATACCAAAGCAGTTTTCCCAAATTTGTCAAAATTTCTTGGAAATGTTATAAGAAGGAGGTTAGCAGGAAGAACTGCTCTCCACTGTTGCCATTGGCCAAGGGGACATGAGTGATACTCATCATCTCTTCCTTATCCAACCCACCCTCACCTCTGCTGGGCGAGGTTGCTTGACTGGTGGGATAATCCAGACCCTCATCCTAAAGTTGTCTGAACTCCAGGTTACTATGAACTTGCGAAGTTATGGTGTTATACTTGCCTGTTAAAGCTGGGCAGGTGAGCAATAAGGGATGCCCTGGTAGATTGCCTGAATGCCAAACATATTCCTTCCTGCCTCCACATGTAGTAGCATTTCTTCTTTCTCATGATGTTCAGGGTTAATTACCTCTTCTCATATGCTAACTCTTTTATGTGTTTGTTATTCTACCGACACAAGCAGCCCCAACTGTCCAGGAGGCATCCACAGCTTTAGGTTTAGTGAGACACCTACTGAGCCATCTGATGAAAGGGTGTATCCTCTGGGAATTAGGGCACTAGATGCTCACAGCCTCAAGCTGCAGCACAGCAAATACAAATTCCCAAAGTGGCTTCCCAGTGTGTTCCCAACCAGGTAAAGTGTTGACTCCCAGATTCACATTTTAATCTGCTGGGGAGACCACACGATATAATGGCCATTGGCTTAAGGTTCCTTGGTCTGAGAACTGGTTCAGGTATGAAAACTGAGCAAAGTATTATGACTTTCCATTGGTCAGTTGAAGCCAGTATTCTGCTCATCCATTCTTCATTTCTTTTGTTCATGTATGTTAAGTACTTCTCTTAGACGTGCCTTATCCCTAAGAAAACTATGTTTTATTAGTTATCTCCATAGAGTTCTAGAAGCCATGCTCCTCTGGCTACCTTCCAGTCTTGGTACCCATTATCGTAATTATACCCACCTTTAATCTAATAATTGAGTGCTGACACCTGGCTTTTGCTACTCCACTATCCTATCATCCCCATTATTAGGGAGCCAGTTCTGTAACAGCCCCTCTTCCCATCAGAGCCTACAGAGGAAGGTCACAATGATGCTGACAAATCCTTCACCTGTAGATTCTTATTTCCTTGATGCAGGACACCAGGTAGTGCCCAGGGTTACCCAGCCAGCCAGGGCCATGACAATTCAAGCCAATTCCACCCACACCAAAGTGCCTCTCAAATCTTGGCTTCTACAAACTGAAATGCCCCTAAAATTTTTCTCAATGCCTCATCCTGATCTGTCTTTTTTTTTTTTTTTTTTTTTTTTTGGCCCAAGATTCCCCTTACAGCTCTAACAGAGAAAGATTTGGTTCTTTTTTTTTTAATTTCAGCATATTATGGGGGTACAAAAGTTTAGGTTATGTATATTGCCCTTCCCCTCGTCCCCCCCAAGTCAGAGCTTCAAGTGTGTCCATCCCCCAGACGGTGCACATTGGACTCATTATGTATGTGTATACCCATCCCCTCCTCCCCCTCACATTTGCCCCACACCCGATTAATGTTATTCCCATATGGGCTCTTAGGTGATGATCAGTGAAACCCATTTGATGGTGAGTACATGTGGTGCTTATTTTTCCGTTCTTGGGATACTTCACTTAGTAGAATGGGTTCCAGCTCTATCCAGGAAAATACAAGAGGTGCTGTATCACCATTGTTTCTTTCTTTCTTTCCTTTTTTTTTTTTTTTTTTTTTGAGACAGAGTCTCACCCTGTTGCCCAGGCTAGAGTGCCATGGTGTCAGCCTAGCTCACAGCAACCTCAAACTCTTGGGCACAAGCAATCCTACTGCCTCAGACTCCCAAGTATCTGGGACTACAGGCATGCACCACCACGCCCAGCTAATTTTTTCTATACATATATTTTTAGTTGTCCGGTTAATTTCTTTCTATTTTTAGTAGAGACGGGGTCTCCCTCTTGCTCAGGCTGGTCTCGAACTCCTGACCTCGAGCGATCCTCCAACCTCAGCCTCCCAGAGTGCTAGGGTTACAGGCGTGAGCCACCGTGCCTGGCCCACCATTGTTTCTTATAGCTGAGTAGTACTCCATGGTATACATATACCACATTTTATTAATCCATTCATGTATTTATGGGCACTTGGGTTGTTTCCACATCTTTGCAATTGTGAATTGTGCTGCTATAAACTTCCTAGTGCAGATGTCTTTTTTATAGAATGTCTTTTGGGTAGATGCCCAATAATGGGATTGCTGGATCAAATGGTAGGTCTACTTGAATCTGTTTAAGGTATCTCCATATTGCTTTCCACAGAGGTTGCACTAGTTTGCAGTCCCACCAGCAGTGTATGAGTGTTCCTCTCTCTCTGCATCCATGCCAATATTTATTGTTTTGGGACTTTTTGATAAAGGCGATTCTCACTGGAGATAAGCAATGTCTCATTGTGGTTTTGATTTGCATTTCCTTGATGATTAGAGATGTTGAGCATTTTTCATATGTTTGTTGGCCATTCTTCTGTCTTCTTTTGAAAAGTTTCTGTTCATGTCCTTTGCCCACTTTTTGATAGGGTTGTTTGATTTTTTTCTTGCTGATTTTCCTGAGTTCACATATAGAAGACTGAAACAGGACCCACACCTTTCACCTTTCACAAAAATCAAATCACGGTGGATAATAGACTTAAACCTAAGGTGTGAAACTATTAGAATTCTAGAAGAAAATGTGGGAAAAACTCTTATAGAAATTGGCCTAGGCAAAGAATTTATGAAGACCACAAAGGCAACAACAAAAATAAATAAATGGGACCTGATCAAATTAAAATGCTTCTGTGTAGCCAAAGAAACTGTCACGAGAGCAAACAGACAACCAACAGAATGGGAAAAAAATTTCACATGCTACTCATCCGATAAAGAGCTGATAACTAGAATCTATTTAGAACGATTTGGTTCTTGTTTCCAGAAAATTGGGAAGGCGGGGTCAGCCCTCTTCAGAACCCAAAGGCAAAAGGATAGTGCCAGGAAGTATTAGGGCCCACCCTAGGAGAACCTCAGCCCAGAGGAGTGTGTGCAGATGAGGATAGTAGGGTCACAGAATTCTTAGGACAAGTTTGGGATTATTTTGCCCCAAGTATTCACATTTTTCATATAGGAGATAATAAATGGCCAAGTCTGAGCTTACTCGTGGCAGCATCACCATGAGGAAACTAAAACAGAGACTTGCAAAGATTCAGTCCAGTGCTCCATGACTCATGAGACGTGGCTGCCCTCCCTGCTTCTCTTTTCACTGTCAGCCGCCTTCTCCATCTATACTATTGGTTAGAAGAGAAGAACAAAATACAGGTTTGGAAAAACAGGAAAAGGGGGTAGTGGGTTAAAAAATCTAGGAGAGTTGTAGAACTAGAGTCCCTCAGGGAGGTTGCAATAGTTACTATGCTTGCAACAGATAAGCTCAGTCCTCTTTTCAAAACCCAAGAAGTTGATGTCTTCACAGTTGGTCATACACGACAGTTTTGAATAATGATACATACTCTTCCCTGAGGAGGGAAAAGATTAAAAAATTATAATGACCTCACTTCCTCCTACTGTATTCTGAAGAATAACCTGTCTTCAGACCCTTACTAACTTTGTTCTAGGCCCAAATGAAGTAATTGCTGACCCAGAGAGTAGATTTTGTTCCCTACCAGGTAAGAGACATCAGCCTCCCCTTCATCCCATATTGTCTTAAAGAAAAGTCTATCTTTTCCATCCCTTCTACCTGACTACCCCATCTTCGCCCATCCCATTCACCCACTCACTCTGGGGACAAAAGGAGACCACTGTTCTCTAAGAAGGAGATGTTTATTTCTCAGTCACTCAATACCCCATGTTACCTTTTCTTGTAAGTATATAGATGTTCTCAACAGCACAGGACTGCTTATACTTCAGGCTGCAGGATTTCATGACATCATAGCACAACCCAAGATGATATTTTCTACATTTATGACACATTATTTCAGTCTCTGCTAGACACAAAAAGAAGTGCTTAGAGGATGCAGTCTGGAGAAGGTTCTCTGGGCCTGGAGGCCCTGTTATAGGAACTCACTCCTGCCTGTTGGTCCCTAAATTTTCTCAGGCCATGGACTCCCTTGATCACCTTGTAATGATAAGCTGTACAAACACAAATAAAATGCTGTGTATAATTTCAGGAGGTCAGGGTTCCTGTGAAATTCATCCATGGGCTCCAGTAAAGAACTCCTTATCTAGCCTGATTATTTTCTCCAGTAATGGGTAAAAGGCAGCGAAGAAGGGAATCTTAGTCTCCCTGCTCCAAGAAATGGGCTAAACAAGTTTGCAAAAGATGAAATTCCTTGGATTCTATAGTAAGAATGGATTACAGGCCTCTCTGAAGATGGAGGGGAAACTGACTCCTAAACATGTCACAAATAATCTGTTTACCCAGGACTTCATATAAGCTGTGGTTATACCTTTTGGAGGGTCTTGAAGATTACCTGTGAGGAGAAGAAAAATCTTCCTTGTTATAATCTCACATAAATCTGTACCAGCCCCAAGAGCCTATTTTGAAACTTCTGCTTCCCCAGCATCTGCCTATCTCTTAACCAACCACCAGCTGCTCCTCTATCTCCAGGACTTACCCCAATATGGGCAAAACAGAAAGACTGTGCCCAGCAGAAACAGAATAAACATCCTGGATCTTATGTCATGTGCAGCTTCCTGTGGAAGGTGCTGGCTGTTCTCCTACTGTGATATGTCCTTGGGCTAGTCATCTAAATCACATAATCATAAAAGTTCAGGGACAGACAGTACCTCAATGTTCCCAGAGCCAAGCCACCATATCCAATTTCCTCATGGCATTCCAAAGAGGGTGCTCACTCTGATTTTGCACAAATCCTCTAATGAAAATAAAATTGTGACCTTCCTGATTCATCAAACCTGCTCCTACTTCAGTGTTGTAAGTCTTAACAAATCTGGGAGGTATTCTTTATAGCTACCTGTGTCCCATCCTCAAGGAGGAATCTAACATCCAGTCTTATCCATTCTACCAATTTTACTTAAGAGATTGGCAATAATCTGAATTTGATAACACAACTGTGTTAGCAAGATTGGAGTGAAAGAAGCACTGTTATACAGTGATGATGGGAGTGTAAGGAGGAAAATTAAACAACAGCTCTCAAAATTATAAAGATATTGCAGTCTTAACCCAGTAATTCTCTGGGATGATCTTTTAACATTTGGCATTGTATCTACAATTCTTAAGGGAATAAATAGATAAATAGATGAAAAAACCTTGAGAGTTCTTATTGATATTTCCAATTGAAAAATAGGACTGCAAAGTTTTTACTTAACTTTATATTATAAATATTTTATTTTATATTAAAACTCTTTTGTTTTACACTGACAATTCTAGTTCTCAAGGACACAGAATTAGAATAGAATAAAATTAGAATGTTATATAGTACATAATGTGTATAACAGAATATCATATGCATGTGAATTATAATACAACATATATAGGGTAGAATAAAATTAGAATTGAATAGTGTTAGAATAGCCTATAATCAATCATTTACATTATCCCACATTAAACACTTAACAGTTTTAGTATAACAATACAATTACTACCAATTATGATTACTAAAATAGTTTTAAATTTTTGTTCATGCCCTTTCCTTTCTTAACCACTAGCACCTGCACTTTTTATGGTTTTACTACATCTACACTGTCCAATCATAGAGTCATTGCACAGTTTACTCTCTGCCTTTTAATCTCCACTTAGTCTTTGTTCTTCTGGTAAATTCATGTGTAAGCTTTACCGCCACCTCAGAGAGAGTTGGAGGCTCTCTAGCTGTTTTGTTTATCTGAAGCATGTTTTCAATGCATTCTTTGGAAGGGCTTATGGAAACAATAATTCTGGAATTCTGATATGTTGAAACACTGTGTGCTCTTTACACTCGAAAGTGACTTCTGCTGAATACAAAGTCCTTGCTCACATTTTCTTTCTTTATGTATCATAAATATATTACTCCATTTACAAGAGTCTGATGATTAACCAGTTTTCTGTCCCTTATAAATTGTATGGCCTTTTGGCTTAAAAACTCAAAGGATTTTTTTCCTTGAAGCTCAGTAATGTTACAAAAATATGTCTTGGTTTTGATCATTCTAAGTTGCTATCCTCAGGTACATAATGTGCTGTTTCAATGGGAAGTTTCAATTCTTTTAAAATCATTTCAGAAAAGTTTTTATTATGATTTTTAATCCTTACTATTTGTTCTATTCTTTCTGTTTTTAAGAGTTTCCAATATCTGTATATTGAATCTTTTTTTTTTTTTTTCAGCTCATCATGGGGGTACATAAGTTCAGGTCATATACATTGTCCATGTCCTGCCCATCCCCCCGAGTCAGAGTCCCAAGCGCGTCCATTCTCATTCTCCAGACAGTGCGCCTGGCACTCATCATGTAGTCATACCTTCATCCCCTCCCCCCCACCTCCCCGGGTCTGCACCTTCAAGCATGACCATTCCCCAGAGGGTGTGCAACGTACTCGTCATGTAGGCATACACCCATCCCCTCCCCCCACCCCCATCCCAGTCTGATATCCAATTGGTATCCTTCCCCGATGTACATTTAGGTGATGATCAGGGAAACCAGTTTTCTGGTGAATACATGTGATGCTTGTTTTTCCATTCTTTGGATACTTCACTTAATATAATGGGTTCCAGCTCTCTCCAGGAGAACCAAAGAGATGTCGTATCATCGTTATTTCTTATAGCTGAGTAGTACTCCATGGTATACATATACCACAGTTTACTAATCCATTCGTGGATTGATGGGGACTTGGGTTGTTTCCACATCTTTGCGACTGTGAATTGTGCTGCTATAAACATTCGGGTACAGGTGTCTTTGTTAAAGAATGACTTTTGTTCTTCTGGGTATATGCCCAGTAATGGGATTGCTGGATCAAATGGTAGGTCTACTTGAATCTGTTTAATGTATATTGAATCTTTTTTATCAAAATGTCATTTTTAAGCCTTTAAATCTCATTCTTCATTTATTTTAGATTTTAAATGTTTCTTCTTTTTCACTTTCTATTTCTCTTAAGTCATATTTTAGTATTTACTCTATGTTCCTTCTATTTTTGTTGGGATTGGCAGCCCACCATAGTCCCTAAGTGTCATCCACATTTTCACTGGGGATGCTAAGAACACAAGGCCCTGGCTACACTCTGCTCAGGCTGTCTCTTGGGATTGTGTTTTCAGTGACAAACCTCTAAGAATGAGGTAACATCACCCCCAGGACAAAGAGCAGGCTTGCTTCCATTTAGTATACAAGTAGTACATTCCTCAACCACAATGTTCCTCTGCTTCAACACAAACCCACAGTGTGACAGCATTGACCTGGCCTCATGTGTCTCTCATAATGGCACTCATGAAACTTGAGGCATTGACATGAAGCTCTGGCTTTTGCTTTTGCTATGACTAGTGAAGACCTTTGTTTTTGACCCAGGTGTTTTGTTTCTTCCACCAGCATCTATAAAACAATAACAATCTAGCTTGGTAGCTTGTAAGTAGGGTAAAATCCCAGACCCCTTATAGTTCTCAACAGTTTGGGAGATGAGGATGAGATGGTGACAGAGACCATCTCTCTGGAAGATAAGGGACAAGGGCTCCCACAAGATAGGAATAAGAGAAGACTTCCTGGGATCCAGTAGCAAATGCTCTCACCCAAATTGAGGGAAGGTAAGGAAACCCTCACCACCCTGTCCATTTGTATTAGTTTTCTACTGCTGCATAACAAATTGCCATAAATTTTATAGCTTAAAACAACAAAAAATTATTATCTCACAGTTTCTATAAGTCAGAAGTTTGGGCGTGGTATAACTGGATTCTCTGCTCAGGTTCTCACCAGGCTGAGATCAAGGTATCATCTAAGGCTATGATACTCATCTGGAGCACAGGACCTAACAATCCCTGAGAAGCTCAATCCTGCCAACCACCATGTGAATGAGCTTGGAAGCAGATTTTTCCCCAGTCAAGCCGTAAGAGGATAACACCCTGGCCAGCACCTTTATTACAGTCTGTGAGAGACGCTGAACCAAAAGACCCAGCTAAACCACAGCCAGATTCCTGACCAATACAAAATAATAGATTTTATTGTTTCAACCCATTAAGTTCTGGAAAATTTGTTACACAACACATGCCTAATATATGGGTTGAAAGCACCAACGACTACAGGGCAAACTATAGTAGCTCATGTGGGAACAACAACAAAAAAAAAGAGCCCCAGATGCTGGGAGGTGTGCGGGGGAGAAAAGGTTGGTACCAACGGAGAGGCAATGTGCAAAAGTGGAAAAGCCTCCTGCGTCTCCAGCCGTCCCGTGCAAATGAGCGTTCGCCTACCCTGCACAGTCCAGCTCCTGACCTGAGAATAGTAAACTCCTAGCAGCTAGTGTAACCCAGAAGTGTGTGCATTAAACAACTTGGTCTTTTTCCTGCAGAAAAATAAATAAATTCAAATGGTGGAGTTTGGGGAAAACTTGCAGTGGGGCCCAAACAACAGGGTTTGTTGGAAGCAGTGGCCCACTCTCTACTCACAGGGCCCCACAACTCTGATGACCTTTTTGAGCAGCAAACCTCTGTGACTGCTGATTTTGTCACTTGGAACCTATGGCAACACAGAGGTAACCTCCACCTGGAGACATCCATTGGGGATTTGGACTTGTCACCTACCTTACACAACTACACCCCTTTTGAAAAGCATCCATTGACATGCTACTAAGCTCTCACAAAAATTGAATGCCTAACCTAAGAAAGCTTTGTGACATTCTGGCTTGATATTCCCATTTTGGGGCGGGTTGATTCAGACTCATTAACTAACCAGATGGGCAGGGCCCAAAAAGCCTCACTAAACAAAGGAAATGGTATGCACAAGAGTGCAGGTGGCCTGGTCTGATTAACGTCTCAACTTACCGTGAAAACGCGTCAGCCATCCCCACTCTACCGTCTGCAGTGCATCTGCTGGCTTGTGGGTCCCTTGATTTACAGAGGTTCCCCTAATTGCCTGGGCCTGGGTCACTGACGGTTCAGTGGTGCCCACACCAGCTATGCAGAAACAAAAGCATACCTGGTTGTTCTGCTCAGTGGATGAAACTCAGGCCTTTCTCATGGCTCTGGCCAGTACTCTCCTAACGACCTTGACAATGCCCAAGCCACCCTGTCTGCTGCTTAGAAGGCTAGAGACCAGCAGATTAAAGATACCCTTATTGGGGGGTCAAAACTGGAAACAGATTTCAGTTGCTGATCAGATCATTTAGCCCACTTGTATGGATATCAAGGGTAAGGACCCATTCTCTGATGAGACCAACTGGATTCAAGCTGCTGATAAAATTGTCACCACTGTCACCTAAATCATTGCACTGGACATAACAGTATATTCTCCATCACAGACTAAACACACAGTAAAGGACTCTATGTTTCGGATGCAGAAGCTCCCACTGCATGCCAGAATTCCAGCTCCTGCCCAACGTTGGCCCAACCTGTTTGTCTCACAGTGACAAAAGCCACATCACGGTGGGCACAGACCTGCCTCCTTGTGACAGATTGTCTACATCAGAATCCACCATCAATGGTTCCCGACAGCTCTTGACTGTTAAGGAAAAAATAAACACTCAAAGAAACATGCCAATTCATAAACATAGAATTAGCTAATTTTATTATTATTGCACAACACAAATACACTGAATGCATGCAGGTAGCCAGCAACTGGCTACAAAGCTTCAGTGAATTTTCAGCTCTATTTATGTAGAATTAAAGCCACGGTTGTTATGCAACTATAAAGAGCAGATATTCAGTTTGCGTCAGTAGTTACACTGGGTTTACTCTGATATCTGTTTTTCACAACTCTTTATCAGGCTTATTCTGACTCTTCAGAATTCTCTAAAATTCCTTTCAGTGCTTCCTATATTGCCCTTGACAGTGTATCTTGCACATATGATTAGTCACATCTGTCAACATTCTCCAGTAAGATTAGACTAAATTCAGTTTCCTGATAATCAATCCCTCTTTGATACTATTTTATAGTATCAGATTTTCCATATAATTTGCATTGCAATGTTAATTTCTCTTGAAGCTGTTCTTTTTCTGTATATCCAACATATCCAAAATAATATACATAATGAAAAATTGATAATATAATGAATTTAAAAAATTTTTTTAAATATTAGCTTTAGGTAAATGGCATTGGAAAATATCATACCAGTTTATAGGGTGCAAACAGAGTACTGACTAGGTAGCTACACATAAGAATTCATCATGTAACATAAAATATATCCTTAATCACATAACAGCTTTACAAACTGTTGATTAGTTTTGATAGGTTGTTTTTATAAGTGCTTTACAATTTGAGAATTATTCTTCAGTTCTTATTTTACTTTTTCCCTGTTTCTCTACCCAACAACACTTCTGACACTAAATGTCTGGGTTTGCTGCATCAAGCAATTCTCTAATTCTCTGCAGACAGCAATCAGGTGTCCTACAATTTACACTACCCAGATTAGGGCAGACCCCACAGGTTAAGGGTTCATCCCCACAAGACTGCCCCAAACTCCAGACACTAGTCACAAGTATTGGGTGCCCAGAGAACCTATACTTCTGTCCAACTTCGCTATAAATCAAGAATTCCCACAAGCCCCTCATCATGTTCTCTGATCTACTATAATGACTCACAGAACTCGGGGAAACACTTTAATTAAGTTTATTGGTTTATTACAAAGAAACAGAAGAACAACATACATATGTTGAGGTACATGGGGTGAAGTCCAAAAGGATCTGGAGCACAGGAGCTCCTCACACCCCTCTCCCATCACACAGATGCATTCACCAACCCAGAAGCTCTCTGAACCCGATAGTTTAGGAATTTTTATGGATGCTTCATCACATGAGAACAATCAATTTTTAACTCAATCTCCAGCCCCCTCCTCTCCCTGGAGGAAGTTACCACCTTCTAGTAAAGGCTTAGTCGGGTGAGCAGTTCCCATCCAGGAGCCCACCAAGAATTCCCTCATTAGAACAAAAAACATTCCTAGCACCTGGAAAATCTCAAGGGACTTTTGGAGCTCTGTATCAGGAGCTAGGGCAGACACAAACATAATTCTTTTTATGTCACAATACCACATTGATATAGGAGGACACTTATATACTTTAGTCAAATTAGTTTTATTGGTTCACTTTTCAGTGTCAATCTGCAATGCCAAATTTTAGTTCATCTATTTGTAATCCTTTAATCATGCCATGGATGGCACCATGCTCAATGGCTAACTGCTCTCGAGTAGGACAATACTGTAGGTTTCTACTAGGAAATATACACTGTAGTTGTTGAGTAGGTCATTGTTCACTTAAACAGATGAGGATGTGTGACAATTCTTTAGCTATATGTTGTTGTAACATTCCAAGCTGCCCAATTCCAAATTCTTCTCCAATTTCATTCTAATTTTTCTCTTTTTATACTTTCAAAATATTAAGTGGGTACAAGTATTTTTGTTACATAAGTGAATTGAATAATTCCGAAGTCAGGACTTTTGGTGTGCCCATCACCAGAGTAGTGTAGATTGATTGCACGCAACAGGTACATTTTTATCCTTTACTCCTTCCCACTCTCCCCTCTTCTTAGTTTCCAATGTCATTAAACCAATATATGACCATGTATACCCATCATTTAGCTCCCACTTATCAGCGAGAACATATGGTGTTTGTTTTTCCATTCCTGAGATACTTCGCTTAGGATGATGTTCTCCAGTTCCATCCAAGTTGCTGCAAGAGGCATTATTTCATCCTTTTCATGACTTGGTAGTACTCTTATGGTACATATATACATCATACTTTCTTCATCCACTCATCAATTGACAGGCACATAGGTTGATTTCATATCTTTGCAATTGTGAATTGTGATATGAGGAACATTCAGGGGCAGGAGTCTTTTTGGTAAAATGACTTCTTTTCCTTTGGGTTGATACCCAGCAGTGGGATTGCTGGATCGAATGGTAGGTCTACATTTATTTCTTTGAGGAAGCTCCATACTGTTTTCCATAGAGATTGTACTAATTTGCAGTTCCACCAACAGTGTATAGGAGTTTCTTTTTCACCACACCAAAGCCAACATCTATGACCATTCTGATAGGGGTAAGGTGGTATCTCATTGTGGTTTTAATTTGCATTTCCTTGATGATTAGTCATGTTGAGCATTTTTTCATGTGTTTATTGGCCATTTGACTATCTTATTTTGAGAAGACTGTTCATATCTTCTGCCTTTTCTTTTTTTTTTTTTTTTTTGAGACAGAGTCTCGCTTTGTTGCCTGGGCTAGAGTGAGTGCTGTGGCATCAGCCTAGCTCACAGCAACCTCAAACTCCTGGGCTTAAGTGATCCTACTGTCTCAGCCTCCCGAGTAGCTGGGACTACAGGCATGCGCCACCATGCCCGGCTAATTTTTTCTATATATATTTTTAGTTGGCCAGATAATTTCTCTCTATTTTTTAGTAGAGACGGGGTCTCACTCTTGCTCAGGATGGTCTCAAACTCCTCACCTTGAGCGATCCACCCGCCTCGGCCTCCCAGAGTGCTAGGATCACAGGCGTGAGCCACCACGCCCGGCCTCTTCTGCCTATTTTTAATGGAGTTATTTGGGGGTTTTTTCTTACTGATTTGTTTGAGTTCTTTGTAGATTCTGGATATTAGTACTTTATCAGATAGTTTGTGAATATTTTCTCCCATTGTATGGGTTGTCTATTTACTGTTGATTATTTCCCTTGCTGTGCAGAAACTTTTTAATTTAATTAAGTCCCATTTATTTATTTTTGTTGTTGCTGTATTTGCCACTTTAGTCTTAGTCATAAATTCGTTGCCTAGGCCAATGTCTAGAAGAGTTATTCCTACATTTTCTTCTATACTTTTTATGCTTTCAGGCCTTACATTTAAGTCTTTAATCTATCTTGAGATAATTTTGCATATCTTGAGTTAATTTTTATATGGTTTCATTCTTCTGCATATGGCTATCCGATTTTCCCAGCACCATTTATTGAATAGTGTGTCCTTTCCCCAGTGTATGTTCTGGTCTGCTTTGTGGAAAATCAGTTGATTGTAGCTATGTGGTTTTACTTGTGGGTTCTCTATTCTGTTTCATTGGCCTGTGACTCTACCTTTATGCCAGTACCATGATGTTTTGGTTACTATACACTTGTATAGTAGGTAATGTGATGCGTCCAGATTTGTTCTTTTTGCATAACATTGCTTTGGTTATTGAGGCTTTTGGGGGGGTCCATATGAAATTTATGATTAATTTAAATAGATATGTGAAAAATGATGTTGTTATTATGATGGGAATTACATTGAATCTGTAAATCACTTTGGGTAGTATGGACACTTTAACAATGTTAATTCTTCCAGTCCAGGAACATAGGATGTTTTCCCATATGCTTGTGTCATCTATGATTTCTTTCATGAGTGTATTGTAGTTCTCCTTGTAGAGATCTTTAACTTCCTTGGTTAAGTATTAATATATTCCAAGGTATTTCATTTTTATAGTGTTTGAATCTGTACCATTGGTTTTATCTTTTTTAGGTTTATAATAAACCATGACATCTGATTGTGTCTTTCAGCTTTGTTCACCTTCTCCAAGTTTTCATTTACCATTCTTGGCACTAGTATTTCTAAATGGTTTTTAGAATAAGTTTCACAATTTTTACTTATACTTAAGCTACACCTCAATTGAGTAAGAATATATTTCTTTAAAATATTGAATCTTCCAATGCATGAACATATTTTTTTGTTTGTTTAAGTCAGTTTTTTTAAAGTACAAAATAATTTAAATTAGAAATTTAATAAGTAGATTATACATCAGTTGTTTTTTTTTGTTGTTGTTTTGTTTTTGGTTTTTTTTGCCTTTCTGTGCCTGGTTTATTTCACTTAAAATAATGTCCTCCAAATCCATCCATGTTTCTGCAAATGACAAAATTTCCTTCTTTTTCATGGCTACATAATATTCTGTTGTATATATAAACCATAGCTTCTTTATCCATTCATCCCTTGATAAACACTTAAGGTGATTCCACATTTTAGCCATTGTGAATAATGCTGCAATAAACCAAGAAGTGCAAATATCTTTTGGTTACATTTTATGTCTTTGCCTCACCCAAGCAAGGTTTAGAGGGATGCCCTTCCCTCTACAATGCCCACAGTGTCCGTGTCCATTAGCTGTGAGTTTACCTCCCCCAACCCCCTAATCCCTGGAGAATATTACTAATGTGTGAGCACTATAGTGTTGATCAGTTAGTACGAATTTGACGGTGAGTACATGTGGAGGCTATTCCTCCAATCTTGTGATACCTCATTGCAGATAATGGGCTCAAGCTCAATCCAGGAAACTATAAGAGGTGCTAGATCACTGTCATTTCTTATAATTGAGTAATATTCCATTATATACATATACCAAATTTTAATAATCCACTCATGAATTAATGGGCACTTGAGTTGGTTCCACATCCTTGCATTAGTGAATTATGCTGCCATAAACATTTGAGTACAGATGTCTTTATTATAGAATGTCTTTTGCTCTTTTGGGTAGATGCCTAATAGTGCTATTGCTGGATTGAATGGTATTTTTATTTTTAGCTCTTTCAGGTATCTCCAAATTCTTTTCCACGGAGGTTACACTAATTTGCAGGTGCTTGCATTTCTCTAATGATTAGAGATGTTGAGCATTTTTTTTTATGTGTTTGCTGGCCATTATTCTGTCTTCTTTTGAAAAGTTTCTGTTCATTTCCTTTGCCCATTTATTGATGGGGTTGTTTGATTTTTTTCTTGTTGATTTTTTTAAGTTCTAGATAGATTCTTGTTTCAAGCCTTTTATTGGATGTGTAGAGAGCAAATATTTTATCCCATTCTGTAGGCTATCTATTCGCTCTAATGATAGTTTCCTTGGCAGTGCAAAAGCTTTTTAATTTGATCAGATCCCATTTATTTATTTTTGTTGCTGCTGTGATTGCTTTGGGGGTCTTCTTCAAAAATTCTTTGCCAATGCTAATTTATAAAAGGGTCTTCCCAACATCTTCTTCTAGAATTCTTAAGGTTTCATGCCTTAGGTTTAAGTCTGTTATCCACCATGAGATGATTTTTGTGAGAGGTGAGAGGTGAGGATCCAGTTTCAATCTTCTGCATGTAGCTATCCAGTTTTCCCAGCACCATTTATTGAAAAGAGATTCTTTTCCCAGTGTATGTTTGGTCTTCTTTGCAAAGATTAGGTTACCATATGCAGACGGTTTCATCTCTGGATTCTCCGTCCTGTTCCAAAGGTCTATGTCTCTATTCTTGTGCCAGTGCCACGCTGTTTTAGTTACTACAGCCTTGTAGTACAACTTGAAGTCTGGTAGACTGATACCTCCCAGTTTGTTCTTTTTACTTAAGATTGTTTTGGCTATAGGAGGTCTTCTCTGGTTTCATACAAAGCATAGACTTATTTTTTCTAGATCTGTAAAGAATGATGATGGTTCGTTGATAAGGATTGCATTAATTCTGTAGATCACTTTACGTGGTATGGACATTTTAACGATACTGATTCTACCAATCCATGAGCAAGGTAGATTTTCCCATCTGTTTACATCTTCTATAATTTCTTTTCTTACTCTTTCGTAGTTCTCCCTGTATATGTCTCTCACATCTTTCATTAAATATATTCTTAGATATTTAATTTTTTTGAGGCTATTGTAAAAGGTATTGCATTTTTTATTTGAAATTCGGCTTGACTGTTATTGGTGTATATGAATGCCTCTGATTTGTGTGTATTGATTTTGTATCCTGAGACTTTACTGAATTCATTTATCAATTCTAGGAGTCTCTTGGTTGAGTCCTTGGCATTTTCTAGATATAATATCGTATCATCGGCAAAGAGTGAGAGTTTGATCTCATCTGCCCCCATATGGATGCTCTTAATTCCCCTCTCTTATCTAATTGCTCTAGCAAGGACCTCTAACACTATGTTGAATAGAAGTGGAGATAGTGGGCAACCTTGTCTGGTTCTGGTTGTAAGTGAGAATGGTTTCAATTTTTCCCCATTTAATATGATATTGGCCATGGGTTTGTCAAAAACGGACTTGATAGTTTTAAGGTATGACCCATCTATGCCTATTGTGTTCAGAGTTTTTATCATAAAGGTGTGCTGGACTTTGTCAGATGCTTTTCCTGCATCTATTAAGAGAATCATATGGTCTTTGTTCTTCTTTTATTTATGAGGCGAATTGTGTTAATAGATTTGCTTATGTTGAACAAGCTTTGCAACCCTGGAATAAAGCCCATCTGGTCATGGTGAATTATTTTTTTGATGTGCTGCTGAATTCGATTTGCTAAAATTTTTTTAATGATCTTGGCATCTATATTCATAGGGGATATTGGTCTGTAGTTTTCTTTTTTTGTTGTGTCCTTTCCTGGCTTTGGTATTAAGGTGATATGGCTTCGTAGAATGAGTTAGGAAGGATACCATCTTTCTCAATGTTCTGGAATAATTTCTGTAGTATAGGTATGATCTCTTCTTTGTATGTTTGATAAAACTCTGAAGTGTAGCCATTTGGTCTAGGACTTTTCCATTTGGGGAGGTTTTTAATTGCTGCTCCAATTTCCAAGCTTGAGATTGGTCTATTCAGAAATTCTGTAACCTCCTGGGTGAACTTAGGGAGGTTGTATGTTTCCAGGAATTTGTCTATTTCCTCCTCATTATGTAGTTTTTGGGCATATAGGTTTTTATGGTAATCAAAAATAATGTTTTGTATTTCCGTGGTATCTATTGTGACTTCTTCTTTTTCATTTCTAATTGAGTTTATTAGTGGCCTTTCCCTTTGAATTCTTGCCAATCTGGCAAGAGGGCTGTCAATTGTGTTTATCTTTTCAAAAAACCAACTTTTGGTTTTGTTGATCTTCTGTATAATTCTCTTATTCTCAGTTTCATTTAGTTCTTCTCTGATCTTGGTTATTTCTTTTCTTCTAGGTTTGGAATTGGTTTGCTCTTCCTTTTCCAATTCATTGAGACTGTTTATTAGATTGTCAATTTTTGAGCTTTCTGTTTTTTGGATGTGAGCATTTATTGCTATTACTTTTCCTCTCAAGTATGCTTTTGCTGTATCCCACAGGTTTTGATAACTTGTGTCTCCATTATCATTTAGTTCAAAGAAACTCTTGATTTCCTTCTGTATTTTCTCTTTGTCCCAATAGTTATTCAACAATAGATTGTTTAATTTCCATGACTTTGTGAGTTGGTGAGTATTTCTGTTGGAATTGAACTCTAGTTTTATACCACTATGATCAGAGAAGATACACAGAATAATTTCTATTTTTTTTAATTTGTTGAGGTCTGATTTGTATCCTAGTATGTGATCAATTTTAGAGAAAGTTCCATGGGCTGATGAGAAGAATGTATATTCGGCTTTATTTGGGTGCAATGTTCTGTAGAGATATGTCAGACCCTTTTGTTCTGGAGCTGTATTTAAATCCATTATTTCTTTCCTTATTTTCTGTTTGGAAGATCTGTCCAGTTCATTCAGTGGGGTGTTGAAGTCCCCTGCTTTATGGCATTATTGTTTATCAAGCTATTTAGATCTGACAAGATTTGCTTTATGTATTTGGGTGCTCCTGAGTTGGGTGCATAAATATTAAGAATTGTTAATTCTTCTTGTTGGATCTTCCCTTTCACCATTATATAGTGGCCATCTTTTTCCTTTTTTACTTTTGCTATTTTAAAGCTTATGTTATCTGAATATAGTATAGCTACCCTTGCTTTCTTTTGACTTCCATTTGCCTGGATGATAGTTTTCCAGCCCTTGACCTTGAGCCTGAAGGCATCTTTGTGGGTTAGATGTGTTTCCTGCAGACAGCAGATACTAGGCTTGTGGACTTTTATCCACTCTTCTAGTCTATGTCTCTTCAGAGGGCAGTTTAAACCAATCACATTATTGAGAGGATTGAAATTTAAGGTAGATTTCCATTCATATTGCTGGGTGAAATCCCATTGTTTTGTTTTACTCCTTGAGCCATCATGAAGTCCCAGTTCTAGCCTTTAACTCTTGAATGATTTTACTTTGAAGAGTATCTACGGCACTGTTCGGTGTGTAATGTAGGTCTGAGTATTTCCTGTAGGGCTGGTCTGGTTTTTTCAAATTCCATCAGTGATTGCTTCTCTGGGAAAGACTTTATTTCTCCCTCATAGATGAAACTTAATTTTGCTGGATAAAGAATTCTGGGTTGGGCATTATTCTGTTTTAGAAGATTAAGGATAGGCACCCAATCCCTTCTGGCTTATAAAGTTTCAGTTGAGAAGTCTGCAGTTAGTCTGATAGGCTTTCCTTTGTAGTTTATTTGTTGCTTTCATCTCACTGCTTGGAGAATTGCTTCTTTCATGTTTCTTTGGTTAACCTAATAACTACATGATGTGGTGATTGCCTTTTCACATTGAGTCTCCCAGGAGTTCTGCATGCTTCTTGTATCTGGATATCAAGATTTCTGGCCAAGCCAGGCATATTTTCCCCCAGAATTCCATGAAATAAGTTTTCCAGCCCTTGTGAATTTTCTTCTTCTCCCTCTGGGATGCCAATGATTCTTATATTTGGCTTCTTTACATAAATCCCACATTTCTTGTGTTTTGGTCTTATCTCTTGTTTCTGTGTTCTTTTTCTTCATCCAAATTGTTTAGCAAAAAGTGATTATCTTCAATCTCTGAGATTCTTTCCTCTGCATATTCCATTCTATTCTTGAGGTCTTCCACTGTGTTTTGTAGTTCCTTGAATGCTTCCTTTCATTGCAAAGATTTCTGTTTGGTTTTTCTGTAGTATTTAAATTTCTTTAGAGAATTTTTCATTCATTTCCTGAATTGATCTTGTGATTTCTTTATGTTGGGATTCTATTTTCTCTTCAATTCCATTGAGTTTTCTTAAAATCCATATTTAGAATTCTTCATCTGTCAGTTTAATCATATCATGTAAGTTGGAATCAATTCATGGAGATTGAATATTTTCTTTTGGGGATGACTTTTCTCTCTGATCGTTCATGTTTCCTGTGTTCTTTCACTGATTCTTTCTCATCAGACTACTTTTTCAAGGACTGGGGGTGCTGGGACTGGTTTATAGACTTAATTCTGGAACCCCAAAGGGATGTTCCTTGACAATGCTGGGGAGATACACTCTGGGCCTGTATTGTCTTAGAGGTGTTTTAGTCTGTTGGGTTATCTCTAATATGTTGTCTTCACATTCTGCTTATGGAGATTAGTGCATTTGATCGCTTACTTAGACTCCCAGGAGCTGGATCACTCTTGTGTGTGTGACTTTGCTGCCAACCACTAGTTTGAGGTGGAAGACACTGTGTTGGGCTATGAAGTTACCCTGTTTTGTTGCTTGTAGTTTGCATGGAGGAGTCAGTAGTTACCAAGGTATTCCAATGCCTTTGTGTTGAGCTCTAACCAAATGGTATATACAGATGCCTCAGTCTTTGGGGAATGTCATGCCACTCCCAAGGGTTACCTGAGCCCTGTTACCACTTTAGGTGGCGTGAGAAGAGCAACAGGTACTGGTGAGCCTAAGAGTCTATTTTTCAGAGGTTGCTTGGTCTGCAACTAGGGGAGAGCTACTAGTATGTTATTCAGGATTCTTTCACCATTCTTACAAAGCAGCTCCTGATGGGGGGTGTCAATTGGTGAAATTGCTAAAGACTCTGGTCAAGATTTTCCTTCCCAGACCACAAGTCCCTAAGCTGGCAACAGCCTGGGCACCAAGGGCAAGTCCTTGTGTTATGATCTTATCAGATGATCAAAACCAACCCACTGTATCAAGACAGCAATCTGTGTCCTTTTGCTTAGTTCCAAAGTCCCACAGATTCAAGCTAGTCACACCGGGAAAGCAACTTTTCTCCTTTCTCCTTGCCTTCAAGGGCTGAGTCTGTCCTGGTGGGCTGGGGGAGTGGCGTTGGTTGAGACTGCCGCAAGTCCAAGCTTGGAAAAAGTCTTTTCTCATTTCTCCCCTCCTCCAAAGGTGGGATCTGCCCTGCCAGAGGGGAAGATCACTCACTGGACTGGGAGAAGGGCACTTTCTGGGGCCTCCAGGTGTCTCAACCCAGGAAGTGATTACTTTCATTACTCCGCCCCTCCAAGGGCAGGGTTTGTCTAGTTGATATGAAGTACATATCTCAGGGCTGCTGGAGAAGCCTTGCCCAAGTCCACTGAGGGATGCAGACCTGGAAGGGCTTGCCTACCTACTTAACCACCTCCAGAGGTGGGGTCGGTCCCTTCAGTGTGAAACACCAGTGGCCTGGTCACAGCCAAGGGCCCTCCACACCACCCCCTGCCATGGGTCTCAGCCCTGAAAGTGCCTCCTTCGGCAATCTCCCCTTCCAAGGGTGGGGATTGTCCCTTTGGCAGGAGGCACTGACAACCAAGTCACAGCAAAGAGGGGACCGTGTGTTTCAGCTCAAAAAGCAGCCTCCTTTGCTACTGCACTCTTTCAGGGGTGGGGTCTGTCCCACTGGTGCTAAGTAGTCCAGCAGCAGAGACAAAGCAAAGAGGTGGTCATGAACCACTGTGGATCTCAGCTGAAAAGCGGCCTCTTTTACTACTCTGCTCTTCCAGCGTGGGGTCTAACCCTTTGGAGTGAAGCACCACAGTGGCCAAGTTGCAGGAAAGTGGTGATGGCAATGCCGTGGCGGATCTGGGCTTGCAAAACAGCCTCCTTTGCTACTCTGCCCTTCTAGAAGTGGGCTTTGTCCCTTTGGCGTGAAACACAGGCAGCTGGGTGGGACGAAGGGGCCACCAGAGACTGCCTGGCAACTCAGCCAAGAAAGTGGCTTCTCTCGTTATTCCACTCCTTCAAAGGCAGGGTTTGATCTGCCTGTGTGAAAAGGCCAGTGGCTGGGTTGGGAGAGAAAGTGGCTTCTCTTGTCACACCCTCCACCTCCAAGGGCGGGACCTGCTCTGCCAGGCAGGGGCAGGGGCATTGCCTGAGTCCATTGCCTGGGCAACATGCCACAGCGATTTTAGACTATGGACTCCAAAAATGGTGGCTGCCCACCCACAGAGAGCCAGTGCTGGAGGCGACTGCACAGCTGGTAGCGGGGCTGGGTTTGGCACGCTGTCTCTAAGAGCTGCCTGCTGAGCCCACTGCTTACCTAACACACTGACTCACAACTGTTCAGTAGAAGGGAACTATACTCTGTCTCAACCTACGCCAGCCAAATCTTCCACGATTTCCAAGGGCAGAGCTTCCTTTTTGGTGTTCACCTCCCTTGCTCTGGTCCTGGCGGCCTCCTGAAGTGAGAAGCCTGTCTCCAGGCTCCCTCCTGCAGAACTGGGAAGTGTCCACTTGGACCAGTCCCTCCCCTGCCCAGAGCAGACCCAGCACAGTGCACTGGAGAATCCAAAATGTTTCCCACTCGTGTCTCTACTCCACACAGCCTGTTGGCCCGTGCTATTACTTAGCACTGACTTTAGGCACTTCCCTGCCTGCGCAGGTGTGGAGGTCGGTGGAGGAAGACTCATCCTCCTGTGGGTCAGATCACACTGCCCCGGCTGGCAGCCGGGTGTGGCCATCCCATGCTCTATTCCCTATTATATATCTCACACTCTACAGACTTTGTGGTCGATTCTCCCATTCACCTTTTTTTTTTTTTTTTCCAGCGCTACTTTTCCCATGCTGCTTCTCTGGAAATTCACAAAACTGATCCTGTGGAAGAGGGATCCACTCGCAAGTAGTTATCCATGTTCTTCACCTCCTACTCTGGGAGTAGAGAGCCAGGAGGTCACCTCTAATCTGCCATTTTTCTACATCAGTTTTGAGACAGTTGAAAAGAGAGTAATTTCTAAATAAATTTCTGTTTTAAAAAATTTTTTAAAGAAGTTTTGTAAAAGAAGAACTTATACCTATACTGCAGAAATTATTCCACAAAATTGAGAAGGGTGGTTAGAGATATTGAGCATTTTTTCATATGTTTCTTGGCCATTAGTCTGTCTTGTTTTGAAAAGTTTCTGTTCATGTCCTTTGCCCACTTTTTGATAGAGTTGTTTGATTTTTTTCTTGCTGATTTTCCTGAGTTCTATATAGATTCTAGGTATCAGCCCTTTATTGGATGCGTAACATGTGAATATTTTCTCCCATTCTGTAGGCTGTCTGTTTGCTCTCATGATAGTTTCCTTGGCTGTGCAGAAACTTTTTTTTATTTCAGGATATTATGAGGGTACAAACATTTTGGTTACATTTTATGTCTTTGCCTCACCCAAGCAAGGATTAGAGGCATGCTCTTCCCATCTACAATGCTCACTGTGTCAACTGATTGTGACTTTACACCTCCCCCAACTCCCTAATCCCTGGAAAATATTCCTACTGTGTGAGTACCATAGTGTTGATCAGTTAGTGCCAATTTGATGGTGAGTACATGTGGAGCCTGTTCTTCTAATCTTGTGATACCTCACATTGGATAATGGACTCAAGCTCTATCCAGGAAAATATAAGAGGTGCTAGATCACTGTCATTTCTTATTATTGGGTAATATTCCACTGTATACATATGCCAAATTTTAATAATCCACTCATGAATTGATGGGCACCTGGATTGTTTCCACATCTTTCCAATAGTGAATTGTGCTGCCATAAACATTCGAGTACAAATGTCTTTATTATAAAATGTCTTTTGCTCTTTTGGGTAGATGCCTAATAGTGCAATTGCTGGATTGAATGGTATTTCTATTTTTAGCTCTTTGAGGTATTTCCAAATTCTTTTCTTTTTTTTTCTATTTTACTTCAGCTCATCATGGGGGTACATAAGTTCAGGTCATATACATTGTCCATGTCCTGCCCATCCCCCCGAGTCAGAGTCCCAAGCGCGTCCATTCTCATTCTCCAGACAGTGTGCCTGGCACTCATCATGTAGTCATACCTCCATCACCCCCCCACCTCCCCGAGTCTGCACCTTCAAGCATGACCATTCCCCAGACAGTGCGCAACACACTCATCATGTAGGCATACACCCATCCCCTCCCCCCTCCCCCCATCCCAGTCTGATATCCAATTGGTATCCTTCCCCGATGTGCATTTAGGTGATGATCAGGGAAACCAGTTTTCTGGTGAGTACATGTGATGCTTGTTTTTCCATTCTTTGGATACTTCACTTAATATAATGGGTTCCAGTTCTCTCCAGGAGAACAAAAGAGATGTCGTATCATTGTTATTTCTTATAGCTGAGTAGTACTCCATGGTATACATACACCATGGTTTACTAATCCATTCGTGGATTGATGGGCACTTGGGTTGTTTCCACATCTTTGTGATTGTGAATTGTGCTGCTATAAACATTCAGGTACAGGTGTCTTTGTTAAAGAATGACTTTTGTTCTTCTGGGTATATGCCCAATAATGGGATTGCTGGATCAAATGGTAGGTCTACTTGAATCTGTTTAAGATATCTCCATATTGCTTTCCATAGGGGTTGCACTAGTTTGCATTCCCGCCAGCAGTGTATGAGTGTTCCTCTCTCTCCACATCCACGCCAACATGTGTTGTTTTGGGATTTTTTGATAAAGGCCATTCTCACCGGATTTAAGTGGTATCTCATTGTGGTTTTGATTTGCCTTTCCCTGATAATTAGGGATGTTGAGCATTTTTTCATACGTTTTTTAGCCATTCTTATCTCTTCTTTTGAAAAATTTCTATTCATGTCCTTTGCCCATTTTTTGATAGGATTGTTTGATTTTTTCTTGATGATTTTCCTGAGTTCTGAATAGATTCTTGTTATCAGTCTTTTATCTGAAGTGTAGTATGTGAAAATTTTTTCCCATTCTGTAGGCTATCTGTTTATTTTCGTGACTGTTTCTTTGGCTGTGCAGAAGCTTTGTAATTTAATCAGGTCCCATTCATTTATTTTTGTTGTTGCTGCGATTGCCTTAGGGGTTTTCTTCATAAATTCTTCGCCTAGACCAATGTCTGTAAGAGTCTTTCCTACATTTTCTTCTAGAATTCTAATAGTTTCCCACCTAATGTTTAAGTCTGTTATCCACTGTGATTTGATTCTTGTGAGAGGTGAAATCTGTGGGTCCTGTTTCAGTCTTCTACATGTGGCTATCCAGTTTTCCCAGCACCATTTATAGAATAGGGACTCTTGTCCCCAGAGTATGTTTTTGTCTATTTTGTCAAAGATTAGATGGCTATATGAGGATGGTTTTATATTTGGGTTTTCTGTTCTGTTACACTGGTCTGTGTCCCTGCCTTTGTGCCAATACCAGGCAGTTTTAAGAACCACAGCTTTGTAGTATAGTTTGAAGTCTGGAAAATCAATACCTCCCATTTTGTTTTTATTGCTTAAGATTGCTTTTGCTATATGGGGTCTTCTCTGATTCCATAAAAAGTGTATAATTATTTTTTCCAAATTCTTTTCCACAGAGGTTACACTAATTTGCAGTCCCACCCGCAGTGTAAGAGTGTTCCTGTCTCTCTACCTCCTCGCCAGCATTTGTTGTTTTGGGATTTTTTGATAAAGGCCAACCTCACTGGGGATAGGTGATGTCTCATTGTGGTTTTGATTTGCATTTCTCTAATGATTAGAGATGTTGAGCATTTTTTTATGTGTTTGCTGACCATTCTTTCTTCTTTTGAAAAGTTTCTGTTCATTTCCTTTGCCCATTTATTGATGGGGTTGTTTGATTTTTTCTTGTTAACTTTTTTAAGTTCTAGATAGATTCTTGTTACCAGCCCTTTATTGGATGTGTAGAGAGCAAATATTTTCTCCCATTTTGTAGGCTGTCTATTCGCTCTAATGGTAGTTTCCTTGGCAGTGCAAAAACTTTTTAATTTCATGAGATCCCATTTATTTATTTTTGTTATTGCAATGATTGCCTTTGGGGTCTTCCTCATAAATTCTTTGCCTAGGCCAATGTCTATAAGAGTTTTTCCAACATTTTCTTCTAGAATTCTAAGAGTTTCATTAGGCTTAAGTCTGTTATCCACCATGAGATGATTTTTGTGAAAGGTGAAAGGTGCAGATCCTGTTTCAGTCTTCTACATGTGGCTATCCAATTTTCCCAGCACCATTTACTGAATAAGGATTCTTTTCCACAGTGTACATTTTTTTTTTGCTTTCTCAAAGATTAGATGGTTATATGAGGATGGTTTTATAATTGGGTTCTTAGTTGTGTTCCATTGGTCTATGTTTCTGTTCTTGTGCCAGTACCGTGCTGTTTTTTTTACAACAGCCTTGTAGTATAGCTTAAAGTCTGGCAAACTGATGCTTCCCAATTTGTTCTTTTTGCTTAAGATTGCTTTTGATATACAGGGTCTTCTCTGGTTCCATACAAAGTGTAGAATTAGGAATGCAAATCAAAACCACAGTGAGATATCACTTATCTCCAGTGAGAATGGCTTTTATCAAAAAGTCCCCAAACAGTAAATATCGACATAGATGCAGAGATATAGGAACACTCACACATTGCTGGTGTGTCTGCAAACTAGTACAACCTCTGTGGAAAGTAATATGGAGATACCTCAAAGAGCTACAGGTAGATCTACCATTTGATCCAGGAATCCCATTACTGGGCATCTACACAAAGGAACAAAAGACATTCTATAAAAAAGACATTTGCACTTGAATATTCATAGCAGCACAATTCACAATTGCAAAGATGTGGAAACAATCCAAGTGCCCATCAATACATGAGTGCATTAATAAAATGTGGTATATGTATATCATGGAGTTCTACTCAGTCACAAGAACAATAGTGATATAGCACCTCTTGTATTGTCCTGGATAGAACTGGAACCCATTCTACTGAATTAAGTATTCCAAAAATGGAAAAAACAAGCACCACACGTACTCACCATTAAATTGGTACTAACTCATCAACACTTCTGTGCACACATGGAAATAATATTCATTGGGTGCCAGTCAAGTGGGAGGGGGGTGGAGGGAATGGATAAATTCACAACTAATGGGTGCAGAGCGCACTGTCTGGGGGATGGGCATACTTGTAGCTCTAACCTAAGCAGTGCAAAGGCAATATATTTAATGTTAATATTTGTACCCTCATAATATTCTGAAATTTAGAAATTAAAAAAAAGAAAGAAAGAAAGGAAGGAAGGAAGGAAGGAAGGAAGGAAGGAAGGAAGGAAGGAAGGAAGGAAGGAAGGAAGGAAGGAAGGAAGAAGGAAGGAAAGAAGGAAAGAAAGAAGAAAAAAAAGAAAGAAGAAAGAAAGAAAGAAAAAAAGAAAGAAAGAAAGAAAGAAAGAAAGAAAGAAAGAAAGAAAGAAAGAAAGAAAGAAAGAAAGAAAGAAAGAAAGAAAGAAAGAAAGGAGGGAGGGAGGGAGGGAGGGAGGGAGGGAGGGAAGGAAGGAAGGAAGGAAGGAAGGAAGGAAGGAAGGAAGGAAGGAGAAAGAAGAAAGAAAGAAAGAAAGAAAGGAAGGAAGGAAGGAAGGAAGGAAGGAAGGAAGGAAGGAAGGAAGGAAGGAAGGAAGGAAGGAAGAAAGAAAGAAAGAAAGAAAGAAAGAAAGAAAGAAAGAAAGAAAGAAAGAAAGAAAGAAAGAAAGAAAGAAGGAAAAGGAAGGAAGGAAGGAAGGAAGGGCGAAAGAGACATAGACCAATGGAACAGAACAGAGAACCCAGATGTAAAACCATCCCCATACAGCCATCTGATCTTTGACAAAGCAGACAATATACACTGGGGAAAGAAACCCTATTCAATAAATGGTGCTGGGAAATTGGATAGCCACATGTAGAAGATTTAAACAGGATACACACCTCTCACCAGTCACTAAAATTAATTCATGATGGACAACAGACTTAACCCTAAGGCATGAAACCATTAGAATTCTAGAAGAAAATGTTGGAGAAACTCTTCTAGATATTGGCCTAGGCAAAGAATTTATGAAAAAGACCCCAATGGCAATCACAGCAATAACACAAATAAATAAATGTGACTTGATTAAATTAAAAAGCTTCTGCACAGCCAAGAAAACAATCAACAGAGTGAACAGACAACCTACAGAATGGGAGAAAATATTTGCATGCTACACATTTGATAAAGGGCCAATAACCATAATCTACAAAGAATTCAAGCAAATCAGCAAGGAAAAAATCAAACAACCCCATTAAAAAGTGGACAATGTATATAACCTGAGCTTTTGTACCCCCATGAAAAGCTGAAATAAAAAATAAAATACAAAGTGGGCAAAAGACATGAACAGAAACTTTTCAAGAGAAGATAGACTAATGGCCAATAAACATATGAAAAATGCTCAATGTCACTGATCATCATGGAAATGCAAACCAAAACCTAAGCCCAGTGAGAATGGTTTTTATTTAAAATTCCCAAAACAATAGATGCTGATATGGATGCAGAGAGAAAGAAACATTTATACATTGCTGGTGGTACTGCAAACTAGTACCACCTCTATGGAAAATAGCATGGAGATTCCTCAGAGAACTAAAAGTAGAAATACCATTTGATCCAGCAATCCCATTACTGGGTATTTACCCAAAGAAAGTCATTTTATCAAAAAGATACTTGAATATTTATTGTAGCACAATTCACAATCACAAAGATGTAGAATCAACCCAGATGACCATGAGTGGATTAATAAAATGTGGAGGGGATGGTTGTATACATACATAATGAGTGCGATGCACACTGTCTAGGGGATGGACATGCTTGAAGCTCTGACTCAGGGGGGCGGGCAAGGGCAATATATGTAACCTGAACTTTTGTACTGCCATAATATGCTGAAATAATAAATAAATAAATAAATAAATAAATAAATAAATAAATAAATAAAAATAAAAAGTGGTATATGTACTCCATGTTCTACTCAGCCATAAAAAAGTGAATTAATTCCTTTTGTAACAATCTGGATGGAACTGGAGACCATTCTCCTTGGTGGAGTCTTGCAAGAATGAAAAAACAAACACCACATGTACTCACTTTTAAATTGGAACTAACCAAACAGCACTCATGTGCATAGATGGAGATAAAACTCAATGGAAATCAAGCAGGTGGGAGGAGGGGATTGGTGAAACCATACCTAACAGGTACAATGTACACTATCTGAGTGATGGGCACACTTATAACATTGTCTCAAGCACTATAAAAGCAATCCACATAATGAAAACATTTGTACCCCTATAATATTCTGAAATAAAAATAAAATAAAATGGGAAAAATACTTGAACAGACCCCTCATCTAGAGGCTATACAGATGGCAGATGGCAAATAAACACAGGAAAAGATATTCAACATCATTAGTCATTAGGGAAATGCTAATTAAAATCACTTCACATCCATTAGAAAGGCTAAAATTAAAAGCTGACCACACCCAGGGAGGATAGGTGTGGATGTAGAGGAACTGGAACTCTCATACACTACTGGTGGGAATGTAAAATTGCACAACTTTGAAGAATAATTTGGTATTTTCTTTGAAAATTAAAATTACATTTACCATTTGGCCCAGTTATTCCAATCCTAGATAATTCCTCAATAGAAAAAAAAAGTATATGTCTATGTCATGGAAGACAAAGAAACGCTGTAGAAATTTTCTAGATTAAAGGAAGTAAAAAAGACAACAAATAAATACAAGTCTGACCATAGACTGGTTCCTATACCCAAGGAGAAAATTATTATATAAGATATTACTGGGCCAAATGACAAAATAGAATATGAGTGATACACTAAATAAAAGTATTGTATCAATGTTAAATATGCTAAAGTTTAGAACTGTGCTATGGTTGTGTGAGAGAATATCTCTATTCTTAGAAAATAAATACCAAAATATTTTTAAGAAATCTAGGTTCATGATGTATGTAACTTACCCTCAATGGTTGAGAAATTGGGTGAGGAGAGGTGACAAAGAGGGAGAAAGGGAAAGAAGGCAAACAAATGATAAAGCAAATGTTGTCACATGTTGACAATAGGTGAATTTGGGCAAAGGATAAATGCTCTTCTTTGTAAGATTTTTATTTTCACAACTTTTTCTGTAGGTTTGAAATAATTTTCAAATTTTTTAATTTTAATTTTTTAAAATCTTCAATAGTAGCAAATGTTTATCTTAAGATAAATTAACTCATCTTTCACTGTCTACATTTTAGATATAATTTATATCAGAATATAAACATTGTGATTCCTTGATTCAACTTCAATGTCATCAAGACAGAAATATCTTTCAAAAGATTTCCAGAGTATTTCCAGATACTCACAGATGTTTGCTTTCAAAGAAATTGATAAAGAACTTTTTCATTTCAATCTCATCCTGGTAAGTACTGTACTTAAAAGTCTGCAAGGATGTTGGCCTCTGCTCTCCTATTACATATCAGCAGTTTAGCTAAGAAAGCTTTGATTTTTTTTATCCATAAGTGTTTCAACATGTATTTCTAGGTAGGGGGATGGAAGATGGCAGAGTGGAGGTGACCTCCTGGATTCATGCTTCTGGAGAGGAAGGCATGGATCTCGGCCTGCCACAACACTAGAGGATCTCTCCCTGGCAAGAACAGCAGTGTGAACCCACGGAGACTCAGTGTGGGACACAGAGAGCAAGAAAAGACTGAGGTGAATGGGAAATAAGATCACAAAAATCTGGAGAGTGCGGGACGGACAATAGAGAGTGGAGTGTGGGACAGCTGTACCTGCCTCACCAGCGAGTTAGATGGGTTCAGCCCCACAGGAAAGTGGCTTGTTTCCCCACTGACCTCCACACCCACTCAACTAGGGATCTGCCTGAAGCCGGTGCATAATCACCGCGGGAGACGTGGGGCTCTGTGGATGGGAGACATTAGCGGGAAGCATCTTGGACTCCCGAGCTCTGTGCCTGGACTGTGCTTGGCGGGGGAGGGTCTGATCTGCACTGCAACAGGAAGCAGTTAGGAGATGGTCACACTGTCTCTATCACTCGGTGGGTCTCTAGCCTGGAAACTACTGCGGGCAGCTGGGTTCCCTCAATCCCTGGCTCCAGCACCTGCCAGACCCTGAACATTCACCCCCAGCGCTGGCGATCTGCAGACGGGCAGTTGCCATTTTCAGGGCCCACAGCCTAGCCGCTGTGGTGCAATAGAGTGCCGGGAGGCTCCCTGGGCAGCTCCCTCCCCTAGTCCGTGGACCCTCACTAGGAGCTCCACCCTTGTGTGAACACTGAGTGCTTCCCCAGTCGCGAGGGAGTGGAGCGTGAACCTTGCAGACATTGGGGCGGGCGGAACATCGCCCACAAGAGCTGCAGCAGCTAGGGCGCTGGGTGAGCGAGAGCACCGCCCCCTCCCTCTAGCCACTGTCTTTCACGCAGAAAGTGGCAGAAACCACCTCTGGAGAGGAAGAGGCAAGAAAAAGATGCTTTCTGTCCACAACCAGTGTGAATCCTGGCTGCTAATTGAAAGTCAACAGCCCAGTGACTCAAGTCATCAAACCGGTTTTAGGTCAAATCAATTATCTGGGGCTGGACCCACCAGGAGCAGCCCCCCAACTGAGGTAGAAAAAAACCTAAACAATACATAACAGGCTCCCCCTAGTGACAAAGGAAGCAACACACCTAGGCTGCTCCACAGCCTAAGAACAGCGCAAGGTGTGCGGCTAACCAGACTAAAGCTGAAAGAAGAGATCTAATGATTGATCCAGATGGGAAGGGCTCAGTGAAAGAACTCTGGGACTATAAAGAATCAAACAAAAATCTCGCCCTCAAAGAGGAATACCAGCTCTCTACCAATTGACACAAACCAGATTCAAAATAGCAACATATCAGAGAAAGAATTTCAAACATGGATCATAAATAAGCTGAATAATATGCAAGAAAAAATGGATAACCAACACAAAGAAACCACAAAAAAAAAATCAAGGACTTGGAAGAAAAATTCACTAAAGAAATCGAAATATTGAAGAAAAATCAAACTGAACTCCTGGAAATGAAGAATTTATTCAGGGAGCTACAAAACACAGTGGAAAGTCTCAAGAGCAGGGTAGAGCAAACAGAAGAAAGAATCTCAGATATTGAAGATAACACTTTACAATTAAATAAGTCAGTCACAGAGATAGAGCAAAGAAATAAGAGAAAAGATCAGAGTCTACAAGAAATGTGGGATTATGTGAAGAAGCCTAATGTGAGAGTTATCGGCATTCCTGAGGGTGAAGAAGATAATAAGCAAGGGCTGGATAAGCTATTTGAAGACATAATAGAGGAAAATTTCCCAGGCCTTGCTAAAACTTTAGATATACAGGTTCAAGAAGCTCAAAGAACCCCGGGGAGATTCACAGGAAATAGGAAGACACCCCATCATGCAGTCATCAGACTGACCAAAATATCCACTAAAGAGGCCCTTCTTTGGGCTGTAAGGAGAAAGAAACAAGTAACATACAAAGGCAAGCCTGTCCAAATAATGCCAGATTTCTCAACTGAAACCTTCCAAGCAAGAAGAGACTGGGGCCCCATCCTCACACTTCTGAAACAGAATAATGTCCAGCCTAGAATCTTGTACCCAGCTAAGCTAAATTCTGTATATGATGCAGAAATTAAGACATTCTCAGATAAACTCAGGGAATTCACCAACACAAGACCAGCTTTCCAAGAAGTACTCAAAACAGAGTTACACATGGACCAGCACAAGAAAGACCCATGAATGTAAAACTACTCAAGAGCTAAAGATCAAAACCCAGTTACCACAATGGCTCAAGAGAGAAAACATAACAATGAAGTTCTACCCAGCAACATGAACAGAAATCTGTCCCACTTATCAGTTCTCTCAATAAATGTGAATGGCTTGAATTCCCCACCCAAGAGACATAGACTGGCCCAATGAATAAAAAAATACAAACCAAGTATCTACTGTCTTCAGGAAACTCATCTAACCTGAAAAGATGCATTTAGACTGAAAATAAAAGGGTGGAATCGATATTTCAGGCAAATGGAGGCCAAAAGAAAGCTGGTGCGGTGGTTTTAATGTCCGATAACTTAGTTTTTAAATCAACAAAAGTAATGAAGGACAAAGATGGTTACTATATACTGGTGAAGGGTACAATTCAACAAGAAGACATAACTGTACTTAACATATATGCAACCAACTTAGGTGCACCCAGATTCATAAAGCAAACCCTACTTGATTTGAACAAAATGATAGATAACAGCATGTTAACAGTCGGAGATTTTAACACGCCGCTGACAGTACAGGACAGATCCTCCAAACAAAAAATAAACAAAGAAATAATGGACTTAAATAGAATGCTAGAACAAATGGGCCTGACTGACATCTACAGGACATTCTACTCAAAATCTACTGAATATACTTTCTTCTCATCAGCTTATGGGACATTCTACAAGATTGACCATATCCTAGGACATAAAGCATGTCTTAAAAAATTAAGAAAAATAGAAATTATACTATGCATCTTCTCAGATCACAGCGGAATAAAAGTAATAATGAACCCTAACAGAAATTCTCATTCCTACTCAAAGTCATGGAAGCTAAACAACCTTCTCCTGAATGACTATTTTATAAATGAAGAAATCAAGACAGAAATCAAAAGATTCTTTGAATTAAATGACAAAGGAGACACAACTTATCAAAATCGGTGGAACACAGCTAAAGCAGGCCTGAGAGAAAAATTTATTTCCATAAATGCCTATATCAAAAAGACAGAAAACTTACAAATAGACAAACTAATGAATAGACTCAAAGAGCTGGAGAAGGAAGAACAGACCGACACCAAACCCAGCAGAAGGCAAGAAATTATTAAGATCAAATCAGAATTCAATGAAAAGGACAACAAAAAAAACCTAAGAGAGATTAATAAAACAAAAAGTTGATTCTTTGAAAAGAAAACAAAATAGACACACCTCTTGCTAGACTAACCAAGAGCAGAAAAGAAAAATCTCTAATAACCTCCATCAGGAACATGAAAGGAGAAATCACAACCAATGCCACAGAGATACATGATATCATCTATGAATTCTACAAAAACCTTTATGCACACAAACTGGAAAATGTGGAGTAAATGGACAAATTTTTAGAAACATACAGCCTTCTCAGGCTCAACCAGGAAGAAATAGAATTCCTGAATAGACCAATATCTAGATCTGAAATTGAAACACCAATAAAAAACCTTCTCAAAAAGAAAAGCCCTGGACCATATGGGTTCACACCCTAATTTTACCACACCTACAAAGAAGAACTGGTGCCCACCATACATAAACTATTCTCCAAGATCAAAATGGATGGAATTCTCCTCAACACATTTTACCAAGTCAACATAACATTGATACCAAAACCAGGAAAGGATGCAACAAAAAAAGAAAACTACAGACCAATATCCCTTACGAATATAGATGCAAAAATTCTCAATAAAATCCTAGCAAATCAAATCCAAGTACTTTTCAAAAAACTAATCCATCAAAACCAAGTGGGCTTCATCCGAGAGATGCACGGATGTTTTAACATATGCAAATCTATAAATGTAATTCATCACATAAATGGAAGCAAAAATAAAGACCATATGATCCTCTCAATACATGCAGAAAAAGCATTTGACAAAATTCAACACCCTTTTATGATAAGAACACTTAACAAAAGAGGCATAGACGGGGCTTATCTAAAAATGATACAAGCCACATGTGACAAAGCCACAGCCAACATCATACTGAATGGGGAAAAATTGAAAGCATTCGCACTTAGAACTGGAACCAGACAAGGCTGCCCACTGTCCCCATTACTTTTCAACATAGTATTGGAAGTCCCTGTGAGAGCTATCAGGCAAGAGAGCAGAATGAAGGGAGTCCAAATAGGGAAATAAGAGATCAAACTCTCACTCATTGCTGATGATATGATATTATATCTAGAAAACCCCAAGGATTCAACCAAGAGACTCCTAGAATTGATTAATGAATTCAATAAAGTCTCAGGATACAAAATCAATACACACAAATCAAAGGAATTCATATATGCCAATAACAGTCAAATGGAGAACCAAATTAAGGACTTAATACCCATCAAAACAGCAACAAAGAAAATAAAATACCTAGGAATATATTTAACTGAGGAGGTAAAGGACCTCTATAGCGAGAACTATGAAACACTGAGGAAGTAAATCGCAGAGCATGTAAATAGGTGGAAAACCATACCATGCTTGTGGATTGGAAGAATTAATACTGTTAAAATATCTATATTGCCCAAAGTTACCTACAGATTCAATGCAATCCCTATTAAATTACCAACATCATTTTTCACAGATATAGAAAAAATAATTGTACGCTTTGTATGGAACCAGAGAAGACCCTGTTTAGCAAAAGCAATTTTAAGCAATAAAAACAAAATGGGAGGTATTAATTTACCAGACTTCAAACTATACTACAAGGCTGTGGTTATTGAAACCACTTGGTATTGGCACAAGTGCAGGCACACAGACCAGTGGAACAGAACAGAAAATCCAAATATAAAACCATCCTCATATAGACATCTAATCTTTGACAAAGCAGACAAAAACATACTCTGGGGGAAAGAATCCTTATTCAATAAATGGTGCTGGGAAAACTGGATAGCCACATGTAGAACACTGAAACAGGACCCACAGCTTTCACTTCTCACAAAAATCAAATCACAGTGGATAACAGACTTAAACCTTAGGAGTGAAACTATTAGAATTCTAGAAGAAAATGTGGGAAAGACTCTTACAGACATTGGCCCAAGCAAAGAATTTATGAAGAAGATCCCTAAGGCAATCACAGCAACAACAAAAATAAATGAATGGGACATAATTAAATTAAAAAGCTTCTGCACAGCCAAAGAAACAGTCACAAGAATAAACAGACAACCTACACAATGGGAAAAAATTTTCGCTTGCTGCACATCCGATAAAGGACTGATAACAAGAATCTATTTAGAACTCAGGAAAATCAGTAAGAAAAAAATCAAACAACCCTATCAAAAAGTGGGTAAAGGATATGAATAGAAATTTTTCAAAACAAGATATAACATTGGCTAACAAACATATGAAAAAATTCTCAACATCCCTAATCATCAGGGAAATGCAAATCAAAACCACAATGAGATATCACTTAACTCCAGTGAGAATGGTCTTTATCAAAAAGTCCCAAAACAATACATGTTAGCGTGGATACAGAGAGACAAGAACACTCATACACTGCTGGTGGGACTGTAAACTAGTGCAACCCCTATGGAAAACAATATGGAGATACCTTAAACAGATTCAAGTAGACCTACCATTCAATCCAGCAATTCCATTATTGGGCATCTACCCAAAAGAACAAAAGTCATTCTATAAAAAAGACACCTGCACCCGAATGTTTATAGTAGCACAATTCACAATTGCAAAGATGTGGAAACAACCCAAGTGCCCATTAATCCATGAATGGATTAGTAAATTGTGGTATATGTGTACCATGGAGTATTACTCAGCTATATGAAATAACAGTGATATGGAATCTCTTTTTTTCTCCTGGAGAGAATTGGAACCCATTCTATTAAGTGAGGTGTCCCAAAAATGGAAAAATAAGCACCACATGTACTCACCAGCACATTGGTTTCCCTGATCATCACCTAAGTGCACATTTGGGAATAACACCAATTGGGTGTCAGACAGATGTGGGGGGTGGGAGGAGGCAATGGGTGTATACCTACATGATGAGCGTGATGCTCTGTCTGGGGAATGGACATGCTTGGAGCTCTGACTCAGGGAGATAGGAGGGGGGCATGGGCAATATACATAACCTGAACTTTTGTACCCCCATAATAAGCTGAAATTTAAAAAAATGTATTTCTAAAATATAAAGATTATTTTTATATATAACCAAAATTACATTATGATATCAATAAATATTCCTTAATATCATTAAATACCTAATCAGTACTCAAATTTTCCCATCTCATGAATTGTTCTTTAGAGTTCATTTATTAAATTAGAATAAAAACAAGGTCCATACATTGAAAGTAGTTGATATATTTCATACGTCTCTTTTTTTTAATTCAGGATATTATGGGGGTACAAACATTTTGGTTACATGAAATGCATTTGCCTCACTCAAGCCAGGGCCACAAGCGTGTTCTTCTCCCATACAGTGTGCCCCATCTCCATTAGCTGTGGATTTACCCCCTCCACCCACTCCAGCTCCCCCCCTCTGACCTGACTGGCACCCGGTGAGTATTACTACCATGTGAAACCTTACTGTTGAACAATTAGTATCAATTTGATGACGAGTACATGTGGTACATGTTTTTCCATCCTTGTAATACCTCACTTTGAAGGATGGGTTCAATCTCTGTCCAGGATAATATAAGAGGTGCTAGATCACCATTGTTTTTTGTAGTTGAGTAGTATTCTATGGTATACATATACCACATTTTATTAATCCACTCATGTATTGATGGGCATTTGTGTTGTTTCCACATCTTTTCAATTTTAAATTGTGCTGCTATAAACATTCGAGCGCAGATGTCTTTATTATAGAATGTCTTTTTTTCCTTTGGATAGATGCCTAGTAGTGGGATTGCTGGATCAAATGGTATTTCTATTTTTAGCTCTTTGAAGTATCTCCAAATTACTGACTTACCTGAGAGATACTTTTAACCATCTGAATAAGACACATGTTTTAAGGTTGCAAACTTACCATTAAGGTGCCCCTGAGAACCCAGGAATAAAGCAGTCCAATCCCTGACTCTGTGCCAAAGTCCACTCCCCCAAAACAAAAGGCAGCACTTAGAAAGACAAGTTAAGCAGACTGCTCATCTGAGGTATCACCAAGATCTCAGTCACTCACCCTGGAGCCAAGAGACACTGTGAACATGAGGACCCAATGTTCTGCTTTCTAGTCTTCAGAGCAGAGCAAATGGCATCTTTAGAGAGTGGAAGGCCTTCCTGGCATGCAGTTGCATTAATCTGTGTGCCGTGCCCAACGGCTCAGTGGCACCATGGATAGTGGGATCATGTGCCAAGCAGAATGTTAGGAACTACAGAATAATGGAAATTAGTACCTATCCTCATGATTTATGTCATGGAACCATTGAATGTTAAACTAGTAAAGAGACATAGAAATACACAAAATCTAACATAACAGATAAATGACTTGCTAAAGACATAATGAGTTACACAGTGATCAACCACAGATCACCAGACTCCCAGGAAAGTGCTCTTTCTACTGTGCCACACTACCTCTATTGATTGGTTCTAACACCCGTCCTCTCTTCCTCCATGATAAATGAAGAAAGAAATTGCTTTCAAGAGAAAATGTGATGTTCCTTCCAAGCAATGGAACAGAATTAAGAACCCAGATGTAAAACCATCCTCATATAGCCATCTAATCTTTGACAAACCTGACAAAAACATACACTGGGGAAAAGATTCCTTATTCAATAAATGGTGCTGGGAAAACTGGATAACCACATATAGAAGACTGAAACAGGATCCGCACCTTTCACTTCTCACAAAAATCAACTCACGGTGGATAACAGAATTAAACCTAAGGAATGAAATTATAAGAATTCTAGAAGAAAATGTTGGAAAAACTCTTATAGACATTGGCCTAGGCAAAGAATTTGTGAAGAAGACCCCAAAGGCAATCACAGCAACAATAAAAATAAATAAATGGGACCTGATCAAATTAAAAAGCTTCTGCACAGCCAAGGAAACTATCACAAGAGCAAACAGACAACATACAGAATGAGAGAAAATATTGGCATGTTACACATCTGATAAAGGGCTGATAACTAGAATCTATATAGAACTCAGGAAAATCAGCAAGAAAAAAATCAAACAACCCTATCAAAAAGTGGGCAAAGGACATGAACAGAAACTTTTCAAAAGAAGACAGAAGAATGGCCAACAAACATGAAAAATGCTGAACATCTCTAATCATCAAGGAAATGCAAATCAAAACCACAATGAGATACTGCTTATCTCCAGCGAGAATGGCCTTTATCAAAAAGTCCCAAAACAATAAATGTTGGCATGGATGCAGAGTGACAGGAACACTTGCACACTGCTGGTGGGACTGCAAACTATTACAACCTCTGTGGAAAGCAGTATGGAGTTACCTCAAAGAGCTACAAGTAGAACTACCATATGATCCAGCAATGCTATTACTGGGCATCTACCCAAAAGAACAAAAGACATTCTATAAAAAAGACATCTGTACTTGAATGTTTATAGCAGCACAATTCACAATTGCAAAGATGTGGAAACAATCCAAGTGCCCATCAATACATGAGTGTGTTAATAAAATGTGGAATAAGTACACCATAGAGTTCTATTCAGCCACAGAAAACAATGGTGATCTAGCACCTCTGGTATTATCCTGGATAAAGCTGGAGCCCATTCTACTAAGTGAAGTATCCCAAGAATGGAAAAACAAGCACCACATGTATTCACCATCAAATTGGTATTAACTGACCAACACTTAAGTGCACGTATAGTAATAACATTCATCGGGTGTCGGGCAGATTAGAGGGGGGTAGAGGGGATGTGTATATACACACCTAGTGGGTGTGGTGTGCACCATCTGGGGGATGGACATGCTTGAACCTCTGACTTGGTGGGGCAAGGGCAATATATGTAACCTAAACATTTGTACCCCCATAATATGCTGAATTAAAATATAAAAAAATAAATCTCAAAATATTATCTAGATGTTAGTTTTTGTAGAAAATGTATAAGTATCATAATGTAAAGCCCCTAATAAAAGAAAAAGCTTCAGAAAAAAAAATAATTATTGGATTATAAACAGTAAAAAAAAGAAAGAAAATGTGATGGATGAGATACTGTGGGAGAATGAGTAAATCAGAGTATCCCAATATTTGAGTGAAGTTGCAAAATTCTGCAATAACTAGAAATAATCTGGTACACTAGAGTTTCAAAACTCAATTGGCCTTTCAGGAAGCCTCTGCCAAGGAGAATCTTGAAGAAAGAAGACTACACACTGTACAAATCCACTGGAGTTTAACCTAGAATGTGTGCTTCATTTGCTTTGATACTAGTGTTGTTCTCTACCTTCAAACATAGGATAAAGCAGAGAAAACAAATGATAAAGGAAATGCCCTGACAGCCTGGTAAACCCAAGCTCCAAAGACTCAGGGGTTTGCCTTCTTGATAAACCCGGGAATGTTCTGAAAAATGTCATCAGTTTATAATACGCTCTCCAGAAATATAGTAGATTTTAAAACTAGATTCCAAGGCTTCAGAACCTTACACTTCATTCTAGAATCAATTCTTTCCAAAGAAATCAATTCCCTCATGTCTAAGTCTCTAAGACTTCTGGCTCTCTTCTTAGGCAGAGAAGGGCTCCACATTCTGACTGGTCATAGAAAAGAAACATTGTAAATTTTATGGCATTTAACCTAAGAACATATTTCACCCAATCTTCATCCGATGTCTAAAAATATCAGACTCAATATGTTTTAATAATCATATTGCTCCTATGGCTAAAGAAGAAGCGGTTAAGTCAGTTACTTAGGGAATATTTCTATTATCTCCAGCCAAAGTACTGTCAGCTGATGGACTGATGATCTAGGAGACTTAGAATGCCAGGACTGTTCTCCAGCACTTTACCTATGATCAACCTTAACTGAGGTAGCTTTCACAGAGATAGATACCTAAATCATGAACAAAATTGCCAGACTCAAAATACAAATCTAAAGAGATAATTCTAGAGAAGATTTCAGGGTCCCACAAGTAAGCAGTCTCTAGCCTTGAGGGGAAGGTGTCCTGTAAAGTGAAAGAGTAGGCTGAAGGTCCAGCTTGGTCACAGACTCTATGTGTTTTCATCCTTTTCACTCTCCTGTTTCCCACCTATAAAGTGAGGGGTGAGGTGAGCTTGTCTGCCTCATCCACTGCTTTGTCCTCACTTATGAAACTTTCTGGCATATAAAAGCTCTCAATAGATGTTTGTTGAAGGTACAAATAAATCTCAAAGAGGCATTGAATCATGGTGGTGAAAGGGTGAACTCTGGAATTGGAAAGGCTTACTTTGAGTACCAGTCACTAGACACGTGGCCATGGGTAACCTTCTGGACCTCACCTGGTTCCATTTTCCTCCTCTGAAATTGGGGTAAGAATAATTATGTCATACTGTAATAATAATAATTACTAAGATGAAGATTATATGTTTAAAAAGAGCACAGTGCAAACCCAAACATTTGTTAATTATCATTATTCTCTGCTGTGGGGAAGATAGCCAATGAATTTGGCTCCCCTCAGGCATAAAATATCACTAGCCTATGATGAGAGAGCAAGTTTCTTCCCTGGAGCCTGAAGACCTGTGTTTGCAGCTTCCTTCTCCTGCACAGGAGACTCTTGGTCTGGGATGAACAAACACTTCTTGTTGCTCTTCCGCCTGTGCTGCCTCATTGTGGGTGAGTCCCAGACCTGAGGAGGGGGCTCCTGCACAGGGTCTGGAGAACCTGGGGAAAGTCTCCATGTGTAGTGTGTGTCCATGAAGGGCTTAGCTTTGACCACATTTATAAGGGAGGGAAGTCAGTGGCCTACAGAAGCTCCCTCTGCCTTTTCTGCCAGCTCTCCTGTCCTTTCCAACATTCTGCTATTCCCTTCCAGGAGTGTCAGCCTGTACTGCTGCCCTTCTGTCTTACTCCCCCTACTCGGTCCCTACTAGTCTCCATGATCCAAAATCCTGGCAAGATTTTTCTTAAGACGTCCTTTTCATTTGTAAGTCTATATCTCATTTGCTGAGGGAGCTGGCCAGTCTGGGATGAATAATTTTGTAGTTTGTTTTAGCGCCTGATAATGGCTTTTGATACCCTTGTCGGGGACTTTACATTACAAGTAATTCTTAGAGAGGAAATACTGAGTGCCCTGGAATAAAACATATTTTTTAAATGTTTTTCAATCACTGTCTTAAATTGTCTGTACCTTTGGTTGCTCATTTGAGAAATGGGGACAATAACGCCCTCCTGCAAGCCTTTTGTGAAGATTAAATCAGATACAATTTGAGAGCGCATGTCCCAAATGAGATGCTCAATAATTGATACTTTCCTTTCTAATTTAGGTGCACCAGGTAGGATTTTTTTTAAAAAAAATTAAACCTGTATTTTTAATAGCTCAACCCATGGACCCGACTGTGCTGTAATTCACAAGGCTTTACATAGATTTAATTTAGTCTGAAGCTCAAAATAACAGAATGTATCACCTAAGAATATCCAAGCAGCAATATTCAACACAAAACAAAGCCAAATGTCAGAAGTCCCATTATAATAGTAACACTAGCTTGGGTAAAATATTTTAAAGTACTCACTCACTCTTCTCATCACATCCATGTCTCTCTACAACCCTGTCAGGTAGGTCAGGCCAGCATTCACAGCACCATTTTTAAGCTAGAGAAACCAACAATACAGAGGCTAAATTTTTGCTCAAAGTTATCCAGGTTAAAAAGGCTGAAGTTGAGAACAGAATCCTTTTATTTACAAGGTGACATTTTCTTCTCATTACTCTGGAAAGAGAAGTTGGTGAGAGCTCCATCACCAGCTCTCCATGCACCCACCCACCCCAGTCTGGATACTTCCAGCTCCACCCCAAGTTTCTGTGTCTGCCTAGCCTCACACTGCTCTGTGCTCTCTCCAGCAGTGACATCACTTAGGTGCACGACATGTCACCTTCGCACACGGACAGACCACTGCAGAAGAGGCTTTGGTGTCTGTACTGCTCAGAAGCATGAGACATGCATGGTATTAAAGATCTTTCAGGGTAAGTTAGAGGGTCAGGGGAGATATAACAAGCGATATATTTAGAATTCTTAGGAGCATGTTTCAGTAAACTTACATCTCAGGAGAGAAAGTGGAGAATGCCCCTCAGCACAGGTAGCACAGGTCCCTGAACATGCAGACAGAAAAGGATCTGGGACAATGAGACAGAAGGAAAAAGGTGTGGATTCTATATTTCCAAGAAAACTAACCAAATAGATTTTTTATTGACACATAATAATTATACATATTTATGGGGTACATATATTTTGATACATGCATGCAATGTGTAATGATCAAATCAGGTAATTAGAATATCCATCACCTCAAAATTTATCACTTCTTTGTGTTGAGAACATTTCATATCTTCTCTTCTAGCTATTTTGAAATATGTAACAAAGAAAATGTGGTATACATACACAATGGAATATTATTCAGCCATAAAAAGACGGAAATCTTGTCATTTGCAGAAACATGGATGGACATTATGTTAAATAAAATAAGCCAGGCACAGAAAGACAAATGTCACATGCTCCCACTTATATGTGAGAGTTAAAAAAAACACTTGAAGTAGATAGTAGAATGGCGATTACCAGAGGCTGGGGGAGGGGAGACTGAAGAGAGATTGGTTAATCACCAAACAGACTTTGACTTTGAAGACACGCAAGCACTAGTTGCCAATCTTCTGCACAAAGAGTTAAGGATTACTGGGGACCTCAGGCAAACAACCCCTACACCTGGCCAGCGAGTTCTGCATTTCCCTGTCTGGGTATACCTATCCTATGCCTGATTAAATTTTCACTGACAGAATTAGTGCCAGGTTTGACTCACCTTGGAGAACTTAGATCACTGACTTATTTTCTATGGTTCTTTTATTTCAGATGATGCTCTCCAGATATCATATATGGTGTGTCAGAGATTCTGCAGAGACTTGACATTATATCTCAATAATCGAATTTATGTTCATAAATGCTGTAACTATGATTATTGTAACTTCAAACTCTAAGCTATTTGCCCTCCCAAGGTCTCACTGGGGAATGTTACTGATGTTTCTCACCCTTCACACTCTGCCTATCCTTGCTTTCTTCCTCTGTCTGTCCTGACAATATCCCTGCCCTCTCCTTAATTGTCATCCCTCCTGGTACCTTCAGCTTGCTCCTCCTTCAGTCAGGGAACAATGGTTCTGAACAGTGAATTTCTTCTATTACAGGGATTATTAGCATTTCCATACTTCAAGAAGCCTGGCCCAAGAGGCTTTACATAGTAAAATTTAAAACAAGGCCATGCTAGAACTTTTTGGTTAGAAGGTTAAGGTGGACTAGAAAGACTTCAGCTAGAAGTTCACAAATATTTTTACCTAAAATGCCCATGTATCACTATAATGATTTAGCAGAAATAACAACAAAATGAATGGTGAACACTGAAGATTTTCCTCTATGGACACAAAGTTATTTCTACAAGCAGCCAGTGCCCACTTAAGACTCAGTCATTGTGATTTTCTTGACACTTACAAAGTACATCCTTACACATGCTAGGAGACAGGCCTCTGTGACATTCACAGCTCACACACAGCCACTGCTATACCTGTCAATATGCATTCAAGGTGCATCACAGCTCTCCTTTCTTCCCCGTCCTTTCCTAAGGCTTCTCTCTTGCTTTACTCCTTTGCCATTCATCCCCTCTATTCCCTCCCCACCTCCCCATTGCCACACAGACTCTCCCTCTAGAAGCAGGATGCCCTTCAACACTCTGTCCCATATATCACGGGGCCCCTCAGGTATGTAACCCAGGCCAGGCTGCCTTTCAGGATCCCTCAGCTGTGGTGAAAAGTGGGACGTGCACAGTCAACACTCCATCTGCTGTGGGCAGCTTTTTTGGGTCTTGGGGGACCACCTCACAATAGATCCAAGACTCCTCCTGTTCCTCGCTGCCCATCTGCAAATAATAAAGGCATGTTCCATAACTTGTGTGTGTGTGTTCTGCCTCACTGGACTCAGACAAGTAGGTAACCAGTGCATAGCAGACCTAGACAGTAACTCAGGATATGATGGGCAGAAGTATGTGGACTCCTGTTTCTGGTGGTTGGCAGAGTGATTATCTTTGCTATTCTCCATGAAGCAGACGTTTTCACTTGGGATTGGTGATTAGCATCACACTCTATCTCCATAGAATAACTTTGCCTGTTCTTCAACTTGTTGTAAATGAAACCACACAGAATGTATTCTCTTGAATCCAGCTTCTTTCACTCACCCTAATACTTTTAAGATTTATGCATGTTGTTGCTGATATCAAAAGTTTATTCTTTTTTATTTCATTGTATGCATATACTACAATTTATTAAACCCCATCTCTTAGTCTGCTGCTATTATTGTATTTCTCCTTTCACATCAGTTGATATTTTCTTTATATATTTATGTGTTCCATTGTTGAATGCATATATATTTACAACTGTTATATTTACAATTGTTATATCCTCTTGATAAATTTGCCCCTTTGTTATTATATAGTGAACTTTTTTGTCTCTTATGATAGTTGTTGATTTAAAGTCTACTTTTTCTGATATACGCACCCATGTTCTCATTTAGTTACCATTTGCATAGAATATCTTTTTCCATCCCTTCACTATCAGGCTATGTGTGTCCTTAAAACTAAAGTGAATCTCTTATAGGCAGCATATAGTTGTATCTTGGTTTTATTTAAATCCTTTCAGCTACTGTCTTGATTAAATCAGAGGATTTAGTCAATTTACACTTAAAGTAATAACAGGTAAAGACTTACTACTGTCATTTCCTTCATTGTTTTCTGGCTATTTTAGATCCATTGTTCCTTTCTTACTCTCTTTTCTTCCTTCATGATGTGATGATTTTTTGTAGTGTTACACATTGATCCCTTTCTCTTTATATTTTGTGTTTCTACTATAGGTTTTTTCTTTCTAGTTACCATGAGACTTACGTAATACATCTTATAGTTATAACGGTCTATTTTAAGCAGATAACAACTTAAATTGCATACCATAGCTCTACATTTTAAGTTTTTCTTTCTCCACATTTTACTTTATTGATGTCACAATTTATATATTTTATATATTTTTTATTCAATACAAATAGTGTCATTTTTTATGTTGTTAGCATCTTTATGTTTCAACTTGAAGAACTCTAACATTTCTTCAAAGGCAAATCTAGTAGTGAAAAATTCCCACTTTTTTTTTTACTGGGAAAGTCTTTAGACCATGGCTTGCAAGGTTTCTGCTGAGAAGTCTGCTAATAAGTGTTATGCAGGATTCTTTGCATGTGATGAGTTTATTTTCCCTGACTGCTTTCAAAATTTTCTGTTTGTCTTTGACTTTTGAGAATATGATTATAATGTGCTTATTGAAGATTTCTTTATATTTAATTTATTGGGGTTCTTTGGGCTTCATGGATCTAGATATTCATTTCATTCTCCAGATTTGTGACGTTTTCTATCATTCTTTCTTTCAATCTTTTTCTCTTTCTATACTCCTTCTAGGACTCCCATAATGCATGAATAAGTTTGCTTGCCAGTGTTCTATATGTCCTATAGGCTATTTTCACTCCTGTTTGTTCCTTTTTCTTTTTGTTCATCTCACTGGGTAATTTCAAATGACTTATCTTCAAACTCATTTAATATTTTTTGACCTTGGTCAAGTCTATTGTTGAAGCTCTTAATTGAATTTTTAATTCAGTCATTGTATTCTTCAGCTCCAGAATTCCCATTTGGTTCTTCTTTATGGTTTCTATCTCTTTGTTAAACTTCTCATTTCAGTTATGTATTGGTTTCCTCATTTTGTTTCATTCCCCTCATGGACTAAACATGGGGGAAACTCTTGTAGCTCATTGAGCTTCTTTAAGACCATAATTTTAAATCCTTTGTCAAGCAGTTTATAGATTTCCATTTCTTTTTTTTTTTTGCTTTTAATTAATGAAATAATTATTTAATGTATTTTTATTTTTATTACTATTATTTTTAATTTCAGAATATTATAGGAGACAAATGCTTTAGTTACATAGATTGCCTTTGCACAGCCCAAGTCAGAGCTACAAGCATGCCTATCCCCCAGACAGTGTGCACCATACCTGTTAGGTGTGAGTTTACCAATCCCCTCCTTCCCCACCTCCCAACACCTGATGAATGTTATTTCCATATATGCACATGAGTTTTGATCGATTAATGCCAATTTAATGGTGAGTATATGTTGGTGCTTGTTTTTCCATTCTTGTGATACTTCACTTAGATGAATGGGCTCCAGCTCCATCCAGGATATTTCAAAACATTATGGAGGTACAAATGTTTTGGGTTACACGTATCAATTTGGTTATGCTTGAGTAAGATTTATCTCATCACCCAGATAGTACTCACTGTACCCACTAGGTAGGTTTTTGCCTATCTCTTCCTTCCCCCTCCCCCCTGCTTGATTTCCACTGAGTTTCACTCTCCTGTGTGCACATATGTACTCGTCAGTTAGTTCCAATTTAATAGTGAGTACATGTGGTGTTTGTTTTTCCATTCTTTAGATACTTCACTTAGTATAATGGCCTCCAGTTCCATCCAAATTGTTGCAAAAGGCCTTAATTCATTATTCTTCATGGTGGAATAGTATTCTATAGTACACATATACCACAATCTGTTAATCCACTCATGAATTGATAGGCCCTTGGGTTGATTTCACATCTTTATAATTGTGAATTGTGCTGCAATAAACATTTGAGGGCAGGTGTCTTTTTGATAAAATGACTTCTTTTCCTTTGGGTAAATATCCAGTAGTGGGATTGACAGAACAAATGATAGGTCAACTTTTAGTTCTTTGAGGAATCTCCATGTTGTTTTCCATAGAGGTTGTACTAATTTGCAGTCCCACCAGCAGTGTATAAACATCCCTTTCTTTCCACATCCACACCAGTATCACTGTTTTTGGACTTTTTAATAAAAGTCATTCTACCTGGGGTGAGGTGATATCTCATTGTGGTTTTAATTTGCATTTCCCTGATAATTAGTGATGTTGAACTTTTTTTACATGTTTATTGGCCATTTGCCTATCTTCTTTCGAAAAACTTCTGGTCATGTCTTTTGCCCGCATTTCTTTAGGGTCCTAGAGTGGCACTTTATTTTGTGTTTTGGTGTTTTTTTTTTTCTATTTCAGCATATTATGGGGGTACAAATGTTTAGGTTAAGTATATTGTCATTGCCCCACCTGAGTCAGAGCTTCAAGCATGTCCATCCCCCAGACAATGCGCGTTGCACTCATTATGTGTGTGTATACCCATTCCCTCCTCCCCCTTCCCATATGCCCAACACCCGATGAATGTCATTGCTTTATGTGCACTTAGGTGTTGATCAGTTAAAACCAATTTGATGGTGAGTGCATGTGGTGCTTGTTTTTCCATTGTTGGGATACTTCACTTAGTAGTATTGGTTCCAGCTCTATTCAGTATAATACAAGAGGTGCTAGATCACCATTGGTTTTGTGACTGAATAGAACTCCATGGCATACATACACCACATTTTATTAATCCACTCATGTATTGCTGGGCACTTGGGTTGTTTCCACATCTTTGCCATTGTGAATTGTGCTGCTATAAACATTCAAGTGCAGATGTCTTTTTTATAGAATGTCTTTTGTTCTTTTGGATAGATGCCCAGTAATGGGATTGCTGGATCAAATGGTAGATCTACTTTTATCTCTTTGAGGTAACTCCATATTAATTTCCACAGAGGTTGTACTAGTTTTCAGTCCCACGAGCAGTGTATGAGTGTTCCTCTCTCTCCACATCCATGCCAACATTTATTGTTTTCAGACTTTTTTTAATTTCAGGATATTATGAGGGTACAAACATTCTGGTTACATTTTATGTCTTTGCCTCACCCAAGTGAGGATTAGAGGCATGCCCTTCCCCTCTACAATGCTCACCATGTACCCTCCCCAACCCCCTAATCCCTGGAGAATATTATTACCATGTAAGCACCATAGTGTTGATCAGTTAGTGTCAATTTGATGGCGAGTACATGTGGAGGCTATTCCTCTGATTTTGTTTTGGGACTTTTTGATAAAGACCATTCTCACTGGAGATAAGGGATGTCTCATTGTGGTCTTGATTTGCATTTCCCTGATGATTGGAGATGTTGAGCATTTTTTCATACGTTTTTTTGGCCATTAGTCTATCTTCTTTAGAAAAGTTTCTGTTTATGTCCTTTGCCCACTTTTTGATAGGGTTGTTTGATTTTTTTCTTGCTGATTTTCCTGAGTTCTGTATACATTCTAGTTATCAGCCCTTTATTGGATGTGTAACATGGCAATATTTTCTCCCATTCTGTATGTTGTCTGTTTGCTCTCGTGACAGTTTCCTTGGCTGTGCAAAAGCTTTTTAATTTGATCAGGTCCCATTTATTTTTGTTGTTGCTGTGATTGCCTTTGGGGCCTATAAGTTCTTTGTCTAGCCCAATGTCTATAAGAATTTTTCCAACATTTTATTCTAGAATTCTTATAGTTTCACACCTTAGGTTTAAGTCTGTTATCCACAATGAGTTGATTTTTGTGAGAGGTGAAAGGTACAGATCCTGTTTTAGTCTTCTACATGTGGCTATCCAATTTCCCCAGCACCATTTATTGAATAAGGAATCTTTTCCCCGGTGTATGTTTTTGTCTGCTTTCCTTGTGGCCTTATGTTGATGTATGCACATTTGAAGAAGTAGGCCCTTTTCAGTCTTTATAGACTGGCTATATGGCAGGTAAAGCCCTTCCCCAGTCAGCCCACACAAGAATTCTGGGCAGGCTTCCTGGCAGGGTCTAGGGGAAGGCTTTTTACGTGAGTCCTCAAGAGGTTGGTTAGTGCCTGGGTTAGCAGGTGGGAGAGCCTGATTCCTGGGTTAAATGGGGCTGGCCTGACAATGGAGTGTGCTAGGTGCCTGGGTCCACAGGAATAGACCTAGTCCTTAGTCCATGGGGGGATGCCAGGGTCCACTGGGGCAAGACTGGAGCCTAGTTCCATGGGGGCCATCCTAAAAGTGGGATGGCCATGGAACCTAAGTGAATAGGGATATACCTAGGTTCTGGTCTGCGAGTACCATCCTGGAGGGGTGTTCCTGGACACTAGGTCCATGTGGGTCAGCCCAATGCTGGGGTCTCCTAAGCCAAGCATGGACCCTGGGTCCACTGGAGCAGGACTGAAACCTGATGTGACTGAAGACCGGAGCCACAGGGCTTGTCCTGGCACTGGAATAGCCCTGGAGCCTGGGCTGTGGGAGCTGGCCTGTGGTCTCGGGCCACAATGGCAAGCCTATAGCCTCGATGATGGGGGCCAGACTGGAGGCAGGGACTGTAGTGTAGACCTGGAGCATAGTTTCACATGGGCTGGCCTGGAGTCTAGAACCATGCGGGATATCCTTATATTGGAGCTCATTGTGGGGGGGCGGGCCTGGTACGGGGTCTCTGATGACATTAGGTGCTCACTTCACTTGCCTTACCCCATGCAGAGGATATCTCACTCCATGCTACACTGCCTGAGCTTGGGGGGAGGAGCAATGTGGGTAATGTGGAATTGTTCTTCCTACCCACTTCAATACATCTTTTCTTATTTGTTTACTCCACTGAGGAGTAATCTCTCACCTGAATTCCTTATCTCTTGTGAAGGTATTTTCATGGGTGGATAGTTGTTTAAATTCATGATTCTGCAAGGTGAAAGCGCTTGAAAGTCCTATTCTGTCATATTGCCGGTAATTCTCCCATTTGGGTCTTTTTAATACATTCTATTTCTCTATTGAAATTCTTCATCTTTTCATCTTATCCATGTTTTTCTCTCATTTATTTAATATATCTTTAAAAGGTATTTTAAAGTCCTCATCTCATAATTCCAACATCTGGATTGTCTGTGGTCTGCTTCTATGCCCTGTTTTTTACTCTAGATTAAGATCACATTTTCCTGCTTCTTCACTTGTCACATAAATTTTTACTATATTCCCAACATCAAAAATGTATTATCTTCCCCTAGAGCAAGCATACTCCTTCCTCTGTTGAGCAACTAAGTTGAGGAAGATCAAATCAGATTTGACCAGGGTCAGGACTATTTTGAAGCTTTAATTGGTTTTAGTACAAACAAAGTTTGTCCATTACAAGCTTGTTTTTCTATCAACTGTGAAAGATGTTGTAGCAGATGTCTTCAAGGAAGAAAGTTCCTATTCTCTGCTCACCTAGGGAAGGCTCATTCCTTCCTAGAATTGAGTTTCTTTTTACTCTGAATCCACAAACCCCCAATACCATTTTAAAATATTTTACTTTTATTACTTTATCCATTTTTGTAGTTATTTCAAAAAGAAACATTGTTTTCCCCAGCCCTCCACACTGTAACCAAAAGCCAGAAGTACAGTAGTCATTTCTGGATTGTTTTTTACAAGTCTTTTTTGAACATATCTCTTGACATGATATTTTTTGGTTTCTAGCCATCTCAATTCTTTTTTTTTTTTCCTTTTTTTGCTACAAGCCATGACATAAGCATTAGCCATTTCAATTCTAACCTTTTTTATATATTTTTTTCTTTTCTCAAATAGTATTTAATGGAGCCAAACACTCAGCTAAATCATATAATTTAGATTGATCTTAGTTAGATTGAAGCCCAACTATTTTTAATAGTACAAAGAATTTTTTTCTTACTTTCATGTAATTCACAGCCCCCCATCCAAGGTTCATCAATTTCACAGTAACATTCTTCATGGCAAGATAATTCAATCTAGGATCACTATATTGCATTTATTTGCCATGTCTCTTTAGTCTTCTCTAATCTAGAATAGTTCCATTGTCCTTTTTTGTTTTCATGGCCTTAATACTTTAAATAATTATTGGCGAGTTTTGTAGAATTCCCCTCAAATTAGATCTGCATAATGTTTCCGCATGATTAGATTCAGGTTATGGAACTTTGGCAAGAATATCACAGAAGTGGTACTGTGTTCTTCTCAGTGCATGATATATAGGGGTATATGATTTTGTTCCATCTTATTACTAGTGATTTTTTTTTCCAATGGAGCTCATGCTGGAGATACTAGTGATGTTAATTGCTCACAATTAAAATGATGTCTTATCCATTGTCCCTGTCCCGCCCATCCCCCCGAGTCAGAGTCCCAAGCGCGTCCGCTCCCACTCTCCAGACAGTGCGCCTGGCACTCGCCATGTACCCCCATGATGAGCTGAAATAAAAAAAAAAATAAAAATAATAAAAAAAAATAAATAAATAAAATGATGTCTTATCTATAAAATTACTCATTTTCCCTTTGTGATTACTAACTATTTTGTGGGGAGATTCTTTCAGACTATGTGAATGTCCCATTATCTTTCCACTTTCACCAACTAGTTTATCATTCATTAGTGTTTTTTGACTGAATTAATTCCTAGCATGATTTTTGCCAGATGATGATTTTAATTTCAATATCCCTTCTATGCTTATTAGTTCTTTTCTTCCTAGCAATCAAGCTGTAATTTTTCCAAAGGAATTTTAGTGCCATATTCCTATATTTCTGTGATCTTTGAGGGCTTAGGCCTAGTGGACTCTGATTTTGTCCATGGTACTTTTCTTTTCTATCCTAGTTGTTTTGTTTTTTTATAAAAGGATTTATGGGGGTTCATAAACTACACTGCTGCCTCCAATGTGTCCCAACAGAAAGTCCACAGTACTGCCTTCATAGTCCCAGGCAAAACCCTAAAACCAACCCAAGAACTCTAAGGCAGGCACCTTTGGCCTTCCTGGCTCAGCCTCTTTTCTGTTGCTGCTCACAATGCCCTTCCTGGGGGCTGTTTCCCATGACTGAGGGCCAGTGGGTGGGTTACCCTGCCCCAGCAAATCTGCATTAAAACCACAATTAAATATATACCCAAATAGCTGAAAATAGTACAAGTAATTTTTTTCCAGTTTTTCTTTGTCACCATCAGCAGCACTCTACCAGCTTAAAATCAGCAATCCACAGATACATGGTTAACACTCTCAGAGAACATTTTGAAACCTTTAGCAATTACTTTAGGGCTCAGTCCATAGAAAAAAATTAGGTCATATTTTAAGTCCCAGATCATATAATGTCTCTAGATGAAGTCTACTGAGATTATGGAGCCTGCCTCCTGATATTCCAATCCAACCACAATTTTTGTAAATTTAAAAAAACAGAACAAAACTTTTGAGATGTGGTTTTCAGATAATTTATTAATATATGAACATTTTAATATTGGATTTCTATGATTTTACACATTTATAGAAATGAAACCCTGTTCTTCCCAATGTTACAAACTCCCAGATTGTTAGTTCCATATAGTAAGTTTGTCCTCCCTTGACAATGATCACTTTTGCCACTGTAGGTATACCACAAAGCAAGGGAAATTTCTTGGTGGTGGACCCACAAGGGGCCTTCTATATTCTGGACCTGAATATAGAACTAATATACTTGTTCAGCTTCTAGTCTCCTTCACCATTACCTTTACTTTACATTTGTTTTTGTTTTTTAATATAAAAAACAGAGATTGACTCCAATTGGACCAAGAAAATGGGATGGGGATAATTGTAACATGGAACAATATGGGAGTCAGAATCTCATGGAAATCCAAGACAGGAAACATTAATAGGTCCAGGTTCAGGAAGATTGGACCTGGAGGACCATTCTGGCTAAGGTGCAACTCTGGAGACTTTGCCACAGTGGTTTATAAATCTTCACTTCAAATTTAGCTGTTAATGTGTGTCAGTCAGTCTCCATCTATCTGTATTACTCTGTGTCTTATTCGTCCTACTACCAGGTACCTTCTTCACCAACCACTTTGTATCTCTTCTCTAATTTTAACCTTCTTAGTTTCTGTTTCAACATAATTGACTGGCTTGGGACCATTCTAGACACTAACAACACATCCATCACAGTGATTTTCCCGCAAATCACTTCATTTTTAGAACCTACTGCCAGTGTCTCCATTCTGTCTACTCAAACTAATTAACCAACCCTGAATGAAAGAATCTACCATATTTTCTACTTCTCAAGATGTTAAAGTATAGTATTCTATCCTAACATCACACAATTTGGGAGAAATCCCATCACATATATTGAAAATATTTTCAAATTAATTTGTAGATATAAATATTTTTTATTCTATTTTGTTTTTATTGCTTAAGATTGCTTTTGCTATCCGGGGTCTTCTCTGATTCCATACAAAGTGTATAATTATTTTTTCTAAATCTGTGAAAAATGATGTTGGTATTTTAATAGGAATTGCATTGAATCTATAGATTACTTTGGGTAGTATAGACATTTTAACAATGTTAATTCTTCCAATCCATGAGCATGGTATGGATTTCCACTTATTTACGTGTTCTGCAATTTCCTTCCTTAGTGTTTCATAGTTCTCTTTATAGAGGTCGTTTACCTCTTTAGTTAAATATATTCCTAGATATTTTATTTTCTTTGTTGCTATTTTGAAAGGTATTGAGTCCTTAATTTGGTTCTCCAATTGAATGGTATTGGCATATATGAATGCCTCTGATTTGTGTGTATTGACTTTGTAACCTGAGACATTACTGAATTCGTTAATTAATTCCAAGAGTCTCTTGGTTGAGTCCTTGGGGTTTTCCAGATACAACATCATATCATCAGCGAAGAGTGAGAGTTTGATCTCTTCTGTCCCTATGTGGACACCTTTGATTCTGCTCTCTTGTCTGATAGCTCTCGCAAGGACTTCCAATACTATGTTGAAAAGTAATGGGGACAGTGGGCAGCCTTGTCTGGTTCCAGTTCTGAGTGGGAATGCTTTCAGTTTTTCCCCATTCAGTATGATGTTGGCTGTGGGTTTGTCATATATGGCTTGTATTATTTTTAGGTAGGCCCCATTTATGCCTATGTTGTTAAGTGTTTTTATCATAAAAGGATGTTGAATTTTGTCAAATGCTTTTTCTGCATCTATTGAGAGGATCATATGGTCTTTATTTTTGCTTCTATTTACGTGGTTAATTACATTTATAGATTTTCATATGTTAAACCACCCCTGCATCTCTGGGATGAAGCCTACTTGGTCGTGATGAATTATTTTTTTAATCAGCACTTGGATACGATTTGCTAGGATTTTATTGATAATTTTTGCATCTACGTTCATGAGAGAAATTGGTCTGTAGTTTTCTTTTTTTGTTGCATCCTTTCCTGGTTTTGTTATCAATGTTATATTGGCTTGGTAGAATGTGTTGGGGAGAATTCCATCCTTCTCAATATTGAAGAATAGTTTATGTAGGATGGGCACCAGTTCATCTTTGTATGTATGGTAAAATTCAGGTGTGAACCCATCTGGACCAGGGCTTTTCTTTTTGGGAAGGTTTTTTATTGCTGTTTCAATTTCAGTTCTTGATATTGGTCTATTCAGGAATTCTATTTCTTCCTGATTGAGCTTGGGAGGTATTGATTTGCCAGACTTCAAACTATACTGCAAAGCTGTGGTTCTTAAAACTGCTTGGTATTGGCACAAGGGCAGGGACACAGACCAGTGGAACAGAACAGAAAGCCCAAATATAAAACCATCCTCATATAACCATCTAATCTTTGACAAAATAGACAAAAACATACTCTGGGGACAAGAGTCCCTATTCAATAAATGGTGCTGGGAAAACTGGATAGACACATGTAGAAGACTGAAACAGGACCCACAGATTTCACCTCTCACAAAAATCAAATCACGGTGGATAACAGATTTAAACCTTAAATGGGAAACAACTAGAATTCTAGAAGAAAATGTAGGAAAGACTCTTACAGACATTGGTCTAGGCAAAGAATTTATGAAGAAAACCCCTAAGGAAATCGCAGCAACAACAAAAATAAACGACTGGGACCTGATTAAATTAAAAAGCTTCTGCACAGCCAAAGAAACAGTCATGAAAATAAACAGACAGCCTACAGAATGGGAAAAAATTTTCGCATACTACATATCAGATAAAATACTGATAACAAGAATCTATTTAGAACTCAGGAAAATCAGCAAGAAAAAATCAAACAATCCTATCAAAAAATGGGCAAAGGACATGAATAGAAATTTTTCAAAAGAAGACATAAGAATGGCCAAAAAACGTATCAAAAAATGCTCAACATCCCTAATCATCAGGGAAATGCAAATCAAAACCACAATGAGATACCACTTAACTCCAGTGAGAATGGCCTTTATCAAAAAATCCCAAAACAACACATGTTGGCGTGGATGCGGAGAGATAGGAACACTCATACACTGCTGGTGGGAATGCAAACTAGTGCAACCCCTGTGGAAAGCAATATGGAGATACCTTCAACAGATTCAAGTAGACCTACCATTTGATCCAGCAATCCCATTACTGGGCATATACCCAGAAGAACAAAAGTCATTCTTTAACAAAGACACCTGTACCCGAATGTTTATAGCAGCACAATTTACAATCGCAAAGATGTGGAAACAACCCAAGTGCCCATCGATCCACGAATGGATTAGTAAACTGTGGTATATGTATACCATGGAGTACTACTCAGCTATAAGAAATAACGATGATACGACATCTCTTTGGTTCTCCTGGAGAGAGCTGGAACCCATTATACTAAGTGAAGTATCCAAAGAATGGAAAAACAAGCATCACATATACTCACCAGAAAACTGGTTTCCCTGATCATCACCTAAATGTACATCGGGGAAGGATACCAATTGGATATCAGACTGCGATGGGGGGTGGGGGGAGGGGGTGATTGTATGCCTACATGATGAGTGCGTTGCACACCCTCTGGGGAATGGTCATGCTTGAAGGTGCAGGCCCGGGGAGGTTGGCGGGGGGAGGGGATGGAGGTATGACTACATGATGAGTGTCAGGCGCACTGTCTGGAGAATGAGAACAGACGCACTTGGGAGTCTGACTCGGGGGGATGGGCGGGACATGGAAAATGTATATAACCTAAACTTATGTACCCCCATGATGAGCTGAAATAAAAAGGAAAAAAATAAATAAATAAATAAATATTTTTTATTCTAATTATGTAAACACAATATTGTAGAAACTAATAAGCAGTTGTAATCCTGGATATCAAGAGGGATATTACTAACCCTGGGATAATACTATATATGTGTATGTAATTTTATCACTAAAAAATGAATATAATAGTACCTGTAGATTCTAATACATATGATGATTAACATGGTTATAAAAAATATATAAATCTAAAGTCAGTCAATAATAATTCAGGGATTAACTTTTGTCATTTCATGGCATTTTTTAAGGAAAACTATAGTGATAATCTGAAACTCTTATCTCTCCTTAACATTTTCTGTTTCAGGGCTATGCCAATACATAAAAAACAAAAACAAAAACAAAAAACCTCAGCTTTTATCAATGAGTACACTGAATGAAAGGCAATATTTAATTGCTTTTGAGGACTGTGTATCTTTCACATGCTGTATTAGTCCATTTTCTATTGCTATAACAGAATACTTGAAACTGCATAATTTATAATACACAGAAATTTATTTAGTTTGTGGTTCTGGAGGCTAAAAAGTCCAAAAGCATGATGCCAGAGTCTGGTAAGGGCCTTCTTGCTGCATGATAACATGTGGAAGGGCAAGCAAGTATGAAAGACAGCAAGAGGAAATTGCGCTGAACTCATCCTTTTTATGAGGAGCCCACTCCCACCGTAATTAACCTATGCCGGTGATAATGGCATTAATCCATTCATCAGCTAAGGACCTCTTAAATGTCCCACCTCCCAATACCATTACATTGGCAATTAAATTTCAACATGAGTTGTTTGTTTGTTTGTTTGGGGGGGGGTACTTTCAAATGATAGCATATGCTGAGAGAGAGTAATTGGCCAACACTCAGCCAAGTGCCCATTCTGATATACTTGTCTTTAGCCATGAGATCAAGGTAAGATAATTAGAAACCTGGTGGCCTAGGGCTGTGTGGCCAGAAGTAGCTATGGTCAATATAGTTTCCCCAGAATGGTGGCAGGCACTATGATTCTCATGTCTAGTACATTGACTATGCCTTTCATGTAGGTTAGAGGATGCTTTCTAATTTCACATTGACTTTCCCAAACTCCTGCTTAATATAAGCCCTCACTATACCCTCCTCCAAATACCTCTTCTACTCACCTTCCAAATATTTCTTCCACAATCTCCCATAATTTATGGTCCCTATTTCTATCCAATCTGCTTTCTCTTGATTTTCCCTCAGAACCTCAACAGAAATACTTTGCTCCCTTTGCAAGAGACTTTAGCATTCTGACTTTAGCCCAGGTTTAGCATCAGAACTCAAGGGCAAGTAGAGACTGCCGGGGGGTATTAGGTGCAAAGACTAAGGACTCCAACCAGAAGGCAGAGCTGGGGTTTTTATGACCTATAGTTTCCCCTTCCCTGTTAATGGAAGCATGGACATTGGAAAGACAGAGCTTCCATAGGTTAGATATACTGGGACAGAGAAGAGAATAGGGTCTAGGTTTGGGGAAAATGTAATATAATGTTGCCACTGGGTGAAGAAAAAGGCTAAGACTACTGCAAGAAGATATCGTTCAAAAATCTTAATCATCCTTATGTTTTGCAGCTTGCTCTACTTCATCTTGATGTTGTATTCCATATATTCTTGTAATCTCTAAATTATCATAGCCAGTATTACACCTATTTTTATTAATGCAGCAATATGTTTCTCTCAGGAGGTCATGGAATACCTGGAACATTCCCTCTTTACAGGGCTCACAAGTCAGTGTTGTGTAACGAAACAGGTATCTCCCTAAAGAGAAGGAAAGCACATGTGATCAGTTTGCCTCATCTCATCATCTTCCCAACAATGGCTTTTCTCCAGATCCTCATCAATTTTCTGTAGACTGGAATGAACCCCAAAACTGTGCCTGCATCTTCTCTATGTCTCTCTAGCCACGACCAGGCAAAAGACATCTGCCTCCCACACAGCCTCCACACTCAGGTCTGTGTATGGGAAATCCCACTTCCCCACCTTCTCCTATGATCTCCAGATACCTTCTGAACCTTGACTCTAGGGATTTTGGGCACCACTGGTGATATTTTGTGTCTCTCTGTAACCCCCACTTACCTGAAGTGCGATCATTATAGTAATAGTTATTTGTGGAACAACTCCTGTTTTGCGCATACATATTAAACTTCCAGCAATGTTTCATGCCACCCTGGCATCTGTATCCATCAAAATGTTTACATTCATTGCAAAATCGAACCCCTAACAAAAGAAATGGAAGCTTTAAAGAACAGCTCTAGAGAAAATGATTCTGCTTTAAAAAGCCTGTTCCCACCTGTAAACATTTATATTCGGGCAGTGCAAACCTCACAAGAAGAAAGTTGACATTGCTCTCAGCCTCGGTCAGGGGCCCTCACTCCCTCAACTGGGTGACGCTAGGACCCCCAAAGAAGTCAAGGACCCCTCTCCCAAGTCTGAGGGAAGAAGGAATACCCTAGAGTAGCGAAGGAGGAGAATGGAGTAGAGTCAGGGAGGGTAGAGAGACAATGTGTTACTAAATCAAGTATGTCCCCTCTTATTGTGGCATTATTCATCCAAGAACTACAAACCAACTACACCGTACATTTCAATGTCAGGACTCTGCCTCCTGTGAAGACAAGAAGAAAAATTATCCTAAATTATTTTCACTTTTAGGCCATAATATAAATTATTTTACAGCAGCCCCAAAAGCTAAGTGTAGAAACCTCTTTCTCCCTCCTCACACATTCTCTCTCTGTCCCTGCCTCCCCCGCCAAGCCTTACCCTCATCCATGAAGAGCACTAGGAATATGCCCAGCAGAAGCAACCGGAACATCCTGGAGCCTAGTCCTGAGAAGGTCCCAGTGGAAGGCTCCAGCTTTATTTATTCCCATCAACTGCCCTCAGGCATCCCACTAGAATCACAGAATCATAAATCCCAGCTCAAACCACCTGAATCCTCTCTACAGTGTTCCCAGAAGAGGGTACATCCTGTCTGTGTTTCGTTCCTCCAGCTACTTGGAACTCAGCCCTCCCAGACACCCCAGTTCATTTTAGTAGATCTGTCAAAAGATATTAATTTATGTTGGCATAGAATCTCTGTCCTCTTTGGTTGTGTTTCTATTTGTTTGTGTACACAGAACATATCTAACTACACATCCACATGACGTCCTTTCATAATGAGTGGGGAGGGAGAAAGCTGGGGTCACCAAGCCTCTGTGAGAGTTAAGTCCTTTTCAGGTACCGTAACCATCCTGGACATTTGCCTCAGCATCACCTCCAGTGGGGCTGCATCCTTCACAGGGTGAGGCAGCAGGAACAGAGCCCAATACTTTAGATATAGTCTGACTGCTCAGTGTAGCACGCATCTTGGATGGATAGCTAGGACAGCCCACGAAAAGCAGTGGAGGAGAAGACCATCTCGGCTTCCCCTGAGATTTATTAATTTATTTTTTTCAAGGAAAACAAAGGCTACAAATGGTAACAGTGGGAGATATTTTCACTGGTATTAGATAATGGGAGGTACCAGGAGACCTAGGTGGATTGGTCAAATGGGTACATGGAGGAGAAGTCCGGGAGGTCTGGAAATGAGTTTTCCCACTGGTCCCTGTCTTCCTCTTACTTTTTCCAGAAGATGTCACACGTTCCTGTCATCCCTTTCTGTCATCAGCTGCCACCTTCTCAGGGAGGTGTTTCCTAGCCACCATATATCTAAGAGGGCAAGACTCCCTGACCACACTTTCTTTGTCCCTTCCCTGCTGGATTTTGCTCCAAAGTACTTAACCCAATTTGTGATGCTATAGCTTTTCCTTCTTAGTGTGCATTTTGTTTTTCTCCTTTCACAAGATGAAAGCTCCATGAACACCAGAGTTCCAGGCATTTCACTTACTGCTTTTTCCTCTATAATCATGCCCTGTACACATCAGATCATCAGAAATATTTGCTGAGAAGATGAATGGCATGATTGGATATGGGTAAGCCAGGAGGCACCAGGGAATGGTGCAAAAGTCTTTGTACTGACAGTCCCAAATGCTAAGCTGACCAGATGAAATTCTTGGCCTTAATCTTGTAGTTAGTAGTCACTACAGAGAAATCAGGCTGTGGTAATGGCAGATCCCTTGTGGTGATCACAGTGTGAGTGTGGGGTTCTCATTCTCAGAGCCTGGCACATTCTACAACCAAACATGATCCCTCACACAATCTTGACTATAGAGGTCCTCCCCACACAGCTCAACAGAAGCACAATTATGCTACCCACCTGCTGTGTGACACTAAGTAAGTTACTGAGCTGTTTGTGCCTCTGTGACCTAATTGGTAAAAACAAAGATGATCACAGGTGTATCTGAGGTAGTTGTTAGCACTTAACAAATTCACCCATGAGTAATGGGGAAAGGGAGGGAACAGACATGTATTAAGGCTCTATTTGGTGTCAGACATTCTTCTGGGCATGTTACTCACTTGACATCTTTCAATTCTCTGAATAACCTTGTGGGTTAGGGATAAATGACCTCATCTTACAGATGAAGATCAGGAGTTCTTAGAGTTGAAGTGTTTTTCCTAGAGCAACAAAGTGTATATCTATCTGATTCTGTGGGACATTGTCTTTCCACTGCACCAGGAGTTTTATAGTCTGGACAGGAGTTCCTAGGGCTGGTGCTCCAGGTGGGTCTGCTCTGACATGACACTGGGGAGAGATGGAGAATGGGTAAGAAAAGGCTCTCTCAATCAAAGAAAAATGGGTCTCTCTGCCTGGCAGAGACAACATTCACCAGCAAAATCCCACTATGGCTAGAAGGTCCCAAAAGCCTAGCTAGGACCATTGTCAGGGAAGCAATTTCCATGGGGAACATCTTCATGAGCATTTGAAATGTGTGAGACACAGGCAGCAATCCATGGACATAAGATCGAGAGAGTCTGAGCTAGAAGCATCATGCTTAGCCTCCAAGTTTCTTGTCCTGGCCTAGGAAGACACTCCTGCACAATGACTTAGGTACCCAATGATTAAACAAATGGGCATAAATCCCAGACTCTACCCCACCCAAGTCTTTCTCTTGTAGTTTGTCCAAGCTACTTTGAACATTTTTCCAAGAATAAAAGTGACATAAATTTTGGAAATATACCAAACTTATTAATACATAAATGAAAATACCTATTTTTTCCCAAATTCTGAGAAAAACAATGTAACTATTTCACCACATCCTCATCCAATATTATTTCTGGATGTATATCACAACTTCATGTTAATAAGCACCATCATAATTCACATCATATATGTGATATTTTGATTTTTGCACCTAATATTTTACTGTGTAATTGGGCCCCTTAAATCACTGTCCCTCCTAGAATGTGAAGCAAGACACTCAGGAGCCAGTCACCTGGTAAACCCCTGTGAAAAAGCCGATGCCCTGGGCCTGCCTTCCAGACTCAACCACAGCTTTCAGCTAGCCGCTTTACCTAGCAATATCTCTCACTCTTACAGCTTAGTAGCTTAATGTGGGCCACAGACAGGCTTTGGACATCTTGGGCCATCTCTCCCTCCCAAGGGGTTGGGGAAGATGTGCTGTCCAACCTGCCCTTTCTTCCCACCATGTGCTCTGTCCTCTGTTCTCTCCAAGGCCAAAGCATAAAGACAGGGCAGGGTTGATGTAATGCAAGACTTGGTATTTGGGATTCTCAGGAGCCACACAACCCCTCTGGCCAGAGAGTAGGTCTCAGATGCTTTAGTCATCAGAGGCCACATTCAGAGGTGATCTGTCCAGGGAGGGCAGTGGTCCAGAGTCTCCAGGTGATGCTGTGGCGTGGGAAAGGAAAGAACTTGGCCATGGGGTTGGTTGCGGGAGTAGCCTGAGAAAGGTCTACTGCCACCAAGGCTCAGATGTGGCTTGCATGTTGGAGTGGGCAGGAGATCAAGAACAGTTCCTTCTAGATGGCCTTTGAAGTCAGGGGCTCTGGTTCAGAACAGATTTGTTTCTCTCAGATGAGTGAGCAGCTAAGAAACTAGCTAAGCTCTGATTCACTGAGAGAGGGTGAGAGCTAGACTTCTGCAACCCAGAGTAACCAAAGATATATTCAGAGGATTGTGCAGCTCCCTAGAAGGAACTCCACTAAAGGGTCTGTGGATGCTCTCTTTGCATCTTCCCCCATCTGCAAACTTTCCTTCTCTTAGGGATTTTCTGGGAGTCTCCAAAAGCCTTTGTATATGCCAAGTTCCTAGGCACAAGGAGTTTTTCTCTGGGAGAGTGACTGTAGGGGCTGGTCCAGGAGTATTAAAAGAGAACACATTCCCAGACAAAGCCCAGAGTCAGGCACAGATTCCAAGATTTAGAATGCTGAGTCAGTTCTGCCAATCCCCCTTTGTTTTCCCAAAGGACTTATCCTGAGCACTGTCATTTATCCCTACCTTGGGAAGGACAGAAACACAACCCTTGAACTCTTCCCACAGCAAGTGATGGAAGGAGGGCATCAAAGTCAGAGAATGACCCTGATCACAAAGGGGCACAATTCTTAAGTGCTATGATTATGGCATCTGTCACCACATTCCCTGTGCTGCTCACCCTCCTGGGCCTCAGTTAATGATACTCTTGCAACTTCTGGTTTTTCCCCCTGCCTCTACTTTTCTGACCTTTCTTTCTCAACAAGAGCCTTCTCTCTAATGTTGTGCTACCTCCCACTGAAACCAGGGTGCAGCAAGTGTGGGGTTAAAAACAGTTCTCCTCTGCTTAACTACAGCCAGAGAAGAAGACTTCTAGACCACAAATTGTTCCTATTATTACAAACAGAATGTTCAACCTTAGGCCAAAGAGGCCATTTAAGATTCAAAACCATTTACTATTTGGACATCCAAGTTCCACAAATTTAAAGTAGATGTCTTGGAAATTTTTAGTTGCACAAGAAAGGTGGGATGATCCGGTAACCATTATTTTGTGAGTCACAGATTTTTATGCACCTGGAACAGCAGCTCCTTACACCTACCTTTCTGATTTGTGATGTGATAATAAGTAACCATCTTGTTGCCTCCCTTCTCTCAAATAGAATAGTTAAGAATATCCAGTTTTAAAATAGGGAGAGTAGTAAGTTCATGTGTGTGTGGTTATGTATGTAGAAGTGTGCATGCATACAATTATTGCCCTACTAAATGACCAGGAAGACCAAGTAGGGACATCTATACCTCATGTTGATGGGTGATCTTAAAGAGGAGGGGACTTGACACAGCAACACCATCCTGGACTGTGTCAGTGAGTGCAAAGACCCAAATCCCTTTTGAATGGCATGGTGGAGAGAAAGACCTCTAGACCATAGATTGTTCCTATTGTTCTCCCTTAGGTCATAGAGGATCTTCTCCTTAATACAAGCCCTATACATGGCTGAAAAATTCACTTTGTGGGCAATAGTCTATGGATTATTATATGTCAGAATATAAACTGGTGGGGAAATAGCAGGTCTGTTCCTGAGAGCAGGAAGTAGCCAACTGAGGGCACATTTTCTAAAGGATAGTGGGGATTTATATTATGGAGGATTTGAGAAAAAGGCAAGCACTTGAATACAGACAACCACAGCTAGGAACTGAAGGGTGCATGGGCACCACCTGTGATGGGGCTTTTTTTGTTTCTGCGTTTGTTTTTATGTTCTTGTCCCTTGAACCATGGGATAGGCATGTTTAGCGTCTAGTTTAAAATTTTTATTTCTCTTGTTAAACCAATCATTCTCAAACTTTGTAACATTGTAAAGTCTCAAACATCCATACAACCCTTTATTGTGGTATTACTAGAAATAAATTAATGAGGCAGCAGAAGCGTGGCCCTCCCCATATTTATTTCTCCACTGAGTCCCATACCGTGACAGCAGTATCTCCGCAGGAGAATATCATGCTTCAGACCATCCAGTTTCCAATCCCAGCTCTGCCTCTTACTGATTATGTGATGAAGCCCAAGTTAGTTAACTTCTCTGTGCCTTCCTTTCCTATTGACTAAACTTACATAAATAATTATACTAATGCATAAAGGGATTTTGTGATGATGAAATGGGATAATACATGAAAATGGTTTAGAACAGTGTCTCCTACAGGAAAGTGTTCATTAGATGTTTATAATTATGATTACTATATTGAGAGTCACAAGATAAATAATTCCAGGAAGTGTCTAGGATCAAATTGAATAGAGATTGTATCAGATCAGCTTGCTAGGGCTGCCATAACAAAATACCAAAGACTGAGTGGCTTAAAAAACAGGAATCTTATTTTCTCACAGTCTGGCTAGAAGTTCAAGATCAGGGTGCCACCAAGATTGGCTTCCCCTGAGGCCTCTCTCCTTTGCTTGTGGATGACTGCCCCCTCTCTGTGTCCTCACAGGGTGTTTCCTCTGTGCACACACATTCCTGATATCACTCCTTCTTCTTACAAGGATACCAGTCATGTTGAATTAGGTCCCACTCTTGTGCCTCATTTAGCCTTAATCATCTCTTTTAAGTCCCTATCTCCAAATATAATCACATTCTAATGTACTGGAGCTTAGGGCTTCAACATATGAATTTGGGGGAGACACAATTCAATAACAGGAATTCTGGTGGAACTAAGACTAGCATGGAACATCAACTAGAGTGCTTAACTGGCCTAAAAGTGAATATAATAATGCAAATCCCCTTTACTCTCAAATGTACTTGCAAGAAAAGCCCCCCTGAAGGGGGATTGACAAGAAGCACAGAGAGCCTGTGAGTAGTGGCTTGTTCGCTCCTGGATCAGGCCACTCAAGTATGGGAGGCGGTTGGCTCTGAGGCAGAGAGACAGCCAAGCACAGAAAAAAACCTCTGGTTCTCTGTTAGACAGTGTCCACAGTTTCACAGCAACCTTACAGATGGTAGCAGAAATTAACATGTTCATTTTCTAAAAATCCTCTGCCTAGGTATTGAGGTTAGAGAAATGGCTACAGAGGTAGGAAAAAGCAGGCAACACAACACAGTTTGGGAATTCAGCACACACTGGAAAAAGTAATGGCTGATGACTTTTACACCGAAATATCATTATAGAAACTTAGATTTCTAAAGAGGAATGCTAAAAAACTGTCACTGATAATTTCAGAGGAGGAAGAAAGAACAGACATTATGTTGGCATGAATAATATATAAAGATCAGAGTTGACATCCTAAGCCTAACCTTAGCTTTCTTGATAGGTGCTAAGATAGATATGGCTTAACAACCAAGATCCTATGTGCAGGGACCATGGCTTTCAGAGATCACGCAAAGGTGTAGAAAAAAATGTAGAAATTGTAAAAAAAAAAAATTTTCCTTTTGATTCCTGCAGCAGCCAACTTTATTGTGTAGGAGTAAACTAGAATTTATTTCAGAAGGAAAGTGAAATAAAGTCAGGAGATAATATTCAGAGATTGACATTAAAAATCACATTATGCAAAAGACAATAGCCTTAGAAGCCAGATAATTGTTCTGGGAAAAAATAAAGGACTTGCCAGATCTCTTGAGCTACTCCTTTAACAAGTCAACAACTAAAACTGGGGAACTTAGAAATTCATTTATGGTATAGAGTGTATGCTACATAAGACTATGATGTCCAGGTCTACTCTACTTTAGAAAGTGGATGTCTACAATTTAGAGAAAGGAAAAATAAATATTCTCTGCTTTTTCAGCCCTGGAAGAAAGGGCTGGGGTAGGGTGGGGAGCAGTATGGAAAAGAAGCAAAAGAAGAAGTATCTAATTTGCCCCTGTTGAGCTCTGGGATGGAGGTTGACAATTTAGCAGAGTGAAATCTTGCCCTGCTTCCTGACTGGGACTTGAGGAAGAGATCCCCTCACAGACTGTCATGTGCCAACCTTGGACAGAGGCTTCTCATAGTGGCTACAGTGGCAAAGCATAGGCCGCAGTGTAAGACCCCAAGGATAGATTGCCTGAGCCATTCTTGCTCATGAATGGAGTGGACACTCAGTTGAAAGCCAGTGGGCCTGCCTTGTGTCTTGCTATGGTACACTAAGGAGACCCCAAGTCAGATTGCAGTGGGATGTGCAGGAGGAGTAGGGGGAGAACCTGAAGAGCCAACAGGCTGAATGAAGTTCCCAGCCAGCAAGAGCTAAGAGGAGGTCCATTCAGCAAAGGGAAAATGGCCCATGCTTCCTGGGAGTATTGCCTAAGGCAAAAATAGAGAAAAACAGACTACAAGCTCACCAGGCAGAGAGTGAGAGCATCATAAAGGCACTGTGGTCTGGATGCAGGGATTTAGCATCAGACAAATTTATCTGTTCCTTGACTACTAAAGGTGAAGTTCCAAGTACTGTTTTTTCTGAGTTTAGTGATTGAAGACAGAGGTCAACACTGGTCACACATTTTCTTAACAGATGTGCTTTGTTAGGTCTGCATGACATGATTTTTTAAAATTGTGAACCATTAAATATGAGAAGAAGTCACATAAATATCCAGGTTTGGAGCGTTTTTAATCGTGAAAAGATTTGCCAATCCTGAGCCTGAAATCCCACATGGCTACAATCAGACAGAGCTTGAGAACTGCTACCCTTGCAGACAGAATCATCCAGGTTCTTGTAGCCTTACTGCTCCATGTTTTCTCTCAGATACAACAAATGTAGCTAATTCACATTATTTCTTAGCTATTGAGTTTTGAGATCTGGATCTAGAACATAATACTAAACATATATAGCAGAAAGGAGCACCGTGAAGGTAGAGGACATCAAGAGTAAGTTTTTAAAGTAAACTTCCTGGCTTCAATCTCTATCTCCTCACTTAGTAGCTGTATGGCTTTTGTGCCCTGATTTCTTCATCTAAAAAATAGAAAGAATAATAGTGTTTTAGGACTGTAATAAGGATCAAACAAGATAATACATCTTTTTTTTTTTTTTTTTTTTTTTTTGAGACAGAGTCTCACTCTGTTGCCCGGGCTAGAGTGCCATGGCATCAGCCTAGCTCACAGCAACCTCAAACTCCTGGGCTCAAGCAATCCTCCTGCCTCAGCCTCCCGAGTAGCTGGGACTACAGGCATGTGCCACCATGCTCGGCTAATTTTTTCTGTATATATATTTTTAGCTGTCCATATAATTTCTTTCTATTTTTAGTAAAGATGGCGTCTTGCTCTTGCTCAAGCTGGGCTCGAACTCCTGAGCTCAAACGATCCGCCTGCCTCGGCCTCCCAGAGTGCTAGGATTACAGGTGTGAGCCACCACTCCCAGCCAAGATAATACGTCTTGAGAGCTTGGCACAGAGCCTAGAACATAAGAAATCCTCATAGATGTTAGCTGAACTTATTAATGACATCATTTCTGTAGTTACATCTACACACACACAATCTGTATGCATTTAGTTTCTCTCCTTCTTTTCCCTGCTGAAAGGACCTGACACCACACCTTGGTGATGTTCCCAAGCCACAGTTCAAATCTTCCTTCTCAGGCATTGACCCTATACTCATTGAAAACACTAAGTTTTCAGCATTTTGTGGCAAGAATCAAAGGTCAAGATCCTGCCTCATAGCTTGCCTCAGGATTTTAGCTGAGACCTAAAGAAACTGCTGAAACAACCAGTGTTCCAGACACAAGTCTCAACCCAACCCTTAATGCCATAGACCTTCCTTCTATTCCTAGGAGAGAACATACCTTCTTCAACAAAACACTGCATGTCTGAAGTTGTCAGTTTATAAGCTATCTCCCAGATCCCACTCTTCCTCAACCCTCATACTCAAGTGCATACAAGAGGTGACTCTGATTACATCCAGGTCACATAGCAAGTCACTTCTAGGATGTCAGCAACTCTCCTCTTACAAGGCATCACACTGCATTCCATCATACCATTTGGCTGGCAGTTTTTAATCTATTTGAGAATGTTAATTAGGATTCTGTTGTTTGCAAGTATTAGAAATAGCAATCAAACTAGCATAAACAAAAGGGGGAATTTATTCTCAGTGTCTCATGGTGTTTCACAGTATACAAGTAGAAGAGTATAAGAATAAACTTTAACACACTCAAACATCCCCTTCTTCTCTGACTCTTTTCATGAATATACATGTTTCCTTTCTCTGCCATTAGATGAGCATTTTCTGCCTGTTCATATGCTTTTGGGAAAATAGCCATTATCAAGAGCTCTTGCTTGTATCTCTCCTCAGCTCACAAAAGCAGCCAGCCCACACTCTGGAATCCACTCCCTTTCCAAATTTCTTGGCAACTCAGCCAACCCAGGTCCCACTCTGTGTAGCTCGCCAGGCCCCAGAGTCTCTCCACCCCACGGAAGAGTCCTGTCCACAGCCAGCACTGTGTAGACAGGCACTGCAGGTGTTATTTCTGGCCATGGCTCTATAGGACACATCACTAGATGCTGAGGTTTCTCTCAAAGCTCTGCCCAATATAACAGTGTCCTCTCTCAGTCCTCAGACTGCCAAGCCTTATCTCCAGTCTATGGTGGAGACTCCTTTGTGCAAACTTCTATAGGATGTGTATCTTTTTGCCCAAATGTCTGTTCCCAGGACATTGTAAGATCACACCAGTCCAGAAGTATGGAAACTTTACCTGTTGTCCCACCCTGGAAGACAGGCTATGGAAAACTTCTGAAAAACCACTACTCATAGGAAGCTATTGATGACTCACCTGCATTGTTATTTGATATTGGATAGTCCAGACTTGGGTAAAATTTTGTCAAACATAATTGCCTGGTCTTAGCTATGAAGGGAAATCCAAAGAACAGTGTTTCTCGAAGTATCTCCAACCACATAGGTTGTTTTAAAAATGAAAATTTTGGGATCTGAAGCATTATTTCTAGGATATGTGGGATGATGCTTGAGGTCACTGCAATTTGGATACTTTTAGTAATGTTACTAGTGACCTCTCCAGCCATCACAATCACATCTATAAAAATAGCACCCCCCTCATAAATAATTGGCATGCATTCATAAAGGGGAGGAAAAGGGGGGACTTACATCTTACAGCTGTGTGTGACCCTGATACACTCATGGAATGTGATCTGACATGAATGCCACTCATTATACAATTTACAGTGGATAAAAAGATTGCAGACTGCTGATTTAAAACTTCCCACATTGGACCTTAAGTGTCTTGGTTGCTTGGGTTGTGTCTTATCTTTTTATTCCCAACACCAAGGAGAGCACCTGACACAGAGTTGAACAATTTGTTGAATAAATGAATGACCTTTACTAAGGCTCACCTATAGGAAGAAGCAAGATGTGCTCCAATATTATTGTTGTATAATATTCTATTCCGTAAAATCTACCACTCATTGCTCATATTGGGATTTCTGGTATTGCTCTCAATAGCTGTGTGTAAGAGTGCAAAAGATTTGGTGTTAGTAGTTGACTGTTTAACAATAGTTGAAAAAAGTTCCAATAATGTGGATTCAGGAAGTACATTTTTTTAATGGTTTTGAAATGAAAAAGAAAAGGTCTTCATGTATGAAAAAAACATTCATATAAAATATCTAAGTTAAAACAGTGGTGGCAGAGACAACAAAGGAAAAAGCCATAGAATAGGACCTGGCAACAAAGTGGCACCCATTATTGCTGGGTCTTCTAAGGACATGTGTGCTGTGCACAGTCCATGTCATCTCACAGCCATGTCCCACACCACACGAGCCTGTGACCCCTGGCTGATTAGACCGGAATGGGTCCTTGACCCAACTGCAGACAAATCCATAAACCACAGACCTATAGATTTGGTAGGAAATTATAAGGAAATTATACATATTATAATTATGTACTGGGAATTTAAATTAGAAGGATTAAGCCAGCTATTAGTAGAGATAAACGTCACAAGTCAGAATAAGGCAAATCAAAGCCAGAAGCAAATGAAGGCATAAAGGTATCTTTATACTCTCATAGAATGGAAGATTAGAAACAAAAAAAAAAAGAACGGAGCAAATTTAAAAAGTAGTCTCAATCTACTCAAGGAAATATTTTATGCTTGAGGCAAAATGTCTTGGTACAATTGAAAACCACGTTCAGAAATTAGTCATGCAGCATCATTTCCCAACCAAATCATATTTCCTATTTGTAAATATGTTTAATATCTATATATTATATAGATATCATATATGTTATATATTATATATAATATAACATTGTTATATAACATTGTTGTATATAATAATATATTAATATGTAATTATATATTATTACAATTATTATATTATATATCAATAATAAAATAATACAATATATTAACATATAATAAAATACGTAACATTTATAATATATATTATTAATATATAAAATTATATAAAATAATATAATGATTAATATTATTAATATAATTATTGTATTATATATTATTAATATGCTAATATGTAATATATTTATATATTATATATAACATATATAATATATGTTTTATAACATCCATATATTATCTTATATTTAATTTTTAATTATAAAATAATATATAGATATAAACTTTAAATAATGCAGAAACATAAAAACAAGTTGATGTTCTTGCCCACCCTCCCTCAAATCACACACTTGAGATAACTGGTGTGTATGGTAATGGTGCCACACTGCAATCAATGGCTGGAGCTAAGGTCTTAAGCCAACAGTAACAGGAGTCCTCCTCCATTGGAGTGGGGACTCAACCGCAGGTCTGGCCTTTGAAACACTTTCTCGCCAACCCTCTGCTGGACAATGTTTTGATTGCCACAGAGTGATGCCTATCTTTTTTTTTTTTTTTTCAGGATATTATGGGGCTACAAGCATTTTGGTTACATTTTATGACTTTGCCACACCCAAACCATGATTTGAGGCGTGCCCTTCCCCCCTACAACACTCACCACATCCACTAGTTGTGAGTTTACTCACTCCCAACCCCCCAAGGATATTACTACCGTGTGAGCACCTTAGTGTTGATCAGTTAGTGCCAATCTGATGGCGAGTAAATGTGGTGCTTATTCTTCCATTTTTGTGATACCTCACTTCGGAGGATGGGCTCAAGCTCTACCCAGGAAAATATAAGAGGTGCTAGATCACCATTATTTTCAAAAAGCTGGCAAAAAATGGCAAAATAAAACCAAAGAAAGATGGATTGTAAATAAATTTAAAATAAGTTTAAAAACAAAAGTTAATGAAATTAAAAACAAACAAAATAACAAAAGGTGGTTAAAAGAGTGAGTAATAAAATTGATAAAATTCTAGCAAGATTGATCAAGGGAAAATGAAAAATGCCAAATTACCAATATCAAGTATAAAAGAGTAGATATTACAGGACATATGAACATTAAAAAGACCCTAAAATTATTATGCCAATAATTTTAAAATTTAGATTAGCTTGGCAAATTCATAGAAAAAATCATAAGTATAAGTTGAATGGACTGTAACAAAATTAACATACCTATGTAAATATCATACAGTTCAAGAAATGAAGCATTACCAGTACTCAGAATCAACACACCTGACACACATCATCTTCCCTTTATTAAACTTAACTTCTCCCCAAATATAACAACTACACAAACTGCTAAGATAATAGCATAGAATGGTTTTGCCTCTTTTTTAGCTTTATATAAATTAAATCATAGTTTATGTTTTAGTGTATCTCTTTATTCATTCAACATTATGTTTATGAGCTTTATCCATGATATCTGTAGTTAAATTTATTTTCATTGTGTTGCACACAAATTGTAGATATCATACATATGACATCCATTTTCCTTTTAACAGACATTTGAGTTACTTCCACATTGGGGTTATTATGAGTAAAATGACTGTATATCTTTGTACATGTCTGTTTGTGCAAATATAAATATATTTGTGTTGGAAATGTATCTGAGAGAATTGCTGGTCTACTGGATATACGTATGTTCACCTTTTGTAGTTATTAATTTTCAAAGTGTGGTTGTCCTTATTTATACTCCTACAAGAAGTTTATGAGAGTTCCAGTTGCTCTATATCCTCACTAATATTTGAATTGTCATGTTTAGAAATACCGTTTCATATTCTGTGATTTACTTTTTCATTATTTTGTTATTTGATGAACAGCATGATTGATTTTGATATGATCCAATTTATTGATTTCATGATTCATAGGTTTTGCATCCTGCTATTTGAGGATCTGCCAGATATAAAAGCAATATTGTAAATATTTCCAGGTGGTGAGAGTTAATGAGAAGGCCACCCAAGGATCACAATTTACCAACCCCTTATTTAACCAGCAGGCCCTGAAATGTAAAGGAGGAAGTGAGGAATTAAGTGGAATTAGGTAACCTTTAGAATGGCCTAGGAGAGTAGAGAGAACCCAGATATTTGTAGGTAGGGAATAGGACAAAGTCCCTTAAAAGGCAGGAGAAGCATTATAGATCATTACCCTTTATTCCCAAACATTTCACAAATGGCAGTATTGACTCAAGTACTGTACCTTTACTGGCATCTAGTAATCCTCCTGTGAGGAAAAGAAAATTCTTCCTTATTACAATCTTACAATCTTCTATTGCTACATCCTAATGTGCCAATTTTTAAAGCATCCCCTCCCCTAGCATCATTCCATCTCTCAGTTAACCACCAACTGCCCCTGTGTTTCCAGAAGCTATCTCCAAATAGAGCAGAGCAATTGTGCCCAACAGGTGCAGAGGTGCAGAACAAACATCTTGAGACCTTTGTCATGGGAAGCTCCCTGTGGGAGGTGCTGGTTGTTCTCTCCCTGTAATCTGTCCTTGGGCTATTTACCTAACATCATAGAATCGTAAAATCCCATAGCCAAATAGGACCTTACAATCTCAGAAACCAATTCACACTACTTGAGTTCCCCATAGCATTCCCAGGAGAGGGCTCATCCTAATCCTCCAGCAACTGGAAACCTTACTACTCAAATGCCCCCATTGTATCTGTTGTTCAATTTATTATAAAATTCTCCCCAAAGTTGAGCTGAAATCTCTGTCCCTATAATTTCTATTCGTTAACTAATGTATCAACTTTGTTATTCAATAAGCCATCATTGATCACTTACAAAATGCTAGACTTTCCATTAGACTAAACATTAGTTGATGATCTCACAGAGCTCAGAATCTAGTTAAAGAGGCCACAAGTACATCCAGCATAGTTGGCTATCAGGGCCTAGACAATAGGCATTTAAATTAGACTACCTGACTAGGGAAGGCTTCCTTGAAGAGGAAGAGGTTAAACAGGACTTTGAAAAACAGTGAGGAATTAGCTAGATAAAGAAGAAAAGTTGGGGAAGGTGCCAAGAGGAACAGCAATGTCAAAGCACGATGGTGTCAAAGAACTCAACAGACTGATCGAAAATCAGGTCATTGCTATGTTCTGAATGAAGGGGGGATAGGAATATGGGTGAGCAAGAAAGCCAGGCAAAGAGAGACACATCCTGTTGGAGGTGATCATTTTAAAAAGTCATCCTGTTTTTCCATTCTTGCAATACTTAGGAGGATGGTCTCCAGTCCCATCCAGGTTGTTACAAAAGGTATTAGTTCACCTTTTTATGGTTGAGTAGTACTCCATATTATACATATACCGTATTTTATTAATCCATTAAACCATTAAACAAACACCACATGTACTCACTATTAAATTGGAACTAAATGATCAACACTCATGTATACATATGGTAGTAACATTCAGTGGAAATCAAGCAGGTGGGAGGGGGAGGAGGGGATGGGTAAATTCACACCTAACAGGTACAATGCATGCTATCTGGGTGATGGATCCACTTACAACTTTGACTCAAGCTGTATAAAAGTAATTCATGTAACCAAAATGTTTGTACCTGTGTAATATTCTGAAATTAAAAAAAAAAAAAGTCACCCTGGATAGAGTTGGGACCCATTCTACTAAGTGAAGTATCCCAAGAATGGAAAAATAAGCACCACATGTACTCACCATCAAATTGGTTTTAACTAATCAACACTTAAGTGCACATATAGCAATAACATTCATTGGGTGTCAGGCGGATGGGAGGGGGAAGAGGGGATGGGTATATACACATGTAATGGGTGCAGTGTGCACCGTCTGGGGGATGGACATGCTTGAAGCTCTCACTTGGGTGAGGCAAGGGCAATATATGTAACCTAAAGATTTGTACCCTCATAATATGATGAAATAAAAAAGAAAAAAAAGTCATTCAACTATACGCTAATTACAAGAAACTTAAAGTAAAGGAAAATATTCCACACAAAGGGACACCAAAAGTTTGCAGGAATTACTTAGATAAAAGTGATGTTAAGTCAAAACCAGCAAAAAGAAAAATTAAAAACTAAAAATAAATAAATAAATAAAAACAAAGAACGTCATTATATAATGATAAAGGGATCAATCCAGCAAGAGGATATAACAATTCTAAATATATATGCAATACTGGAGCATCCAGATTCATAAAGCAAGTGTTACTAGACCTAAAGAGAGAGATAAACTGCAATACAATGTAGTGCAGGACCTAACACTCCACTCTCAGCATCAGACAGATCGTCTTGAGGTAAAATCATTGAAGAAACATTGGATTTATTTTTTTTTATTCAGGATATTATGGGGGTACAAACATCTTGGTTACATGTAATCCGTTTGCCCTGCCCAAGCCAGGGCTACAAGCATGTCCTTCTCCCATACAGTGCGTTTGGCTTCCATTAGTTGTGAGTTTACCCCCCTACCCCCTCAACCTGACTGGCACCCAGTGAGTATTAGTACTATATTAACACCTTAGTGTTGGTCAGTTAGTAACAATTTGATGGCAAGTACATTGGATTTAAACTAGACTTTAGACCAAATGGACCTAACAGACATATAAAGAACATTCTATCCAACAACTGCAGAATACACAATCTTTTCATCAGCACATGCCAGGATAGACCACATGTTGGGCCACAAAACAAGTCTCAACAATTTTAAGAAATCAAAATTATATCAAGCATCAACTCAGAACAAAATATAATAAAACTAGAAATCAATACCAAAAGGAACTCTAGAAACTATACAAATACGTGGAAATTAAACAACATGCTCCTGAATGACCAATGGTCAATTAAGAAATTATGATAGAAATCAAAAAATTTCTTGAAACAAATGAAAATGGAAGTAAAACATACCCAAACCTGCAGGAAACATAAAAAGCAGCACTAAGAGGGATATTTAGAGCAATGAATGCCTACATCAAAAAATGAGAAAGATTACAAATTAACAATCTAACAATACACCTCAAGGAACTAGAAAAGCAAGAACAAACTAGACTGAAAATTAGTATAGGGAAAGAAATAAAGATCAGAGAAGAACTAAACAAAATAGAGACTAAAAAACAACAAAACTGATCAACAAAATGAAAAGTTGGCTTTGTGAAAAGGTACACAAAATTGATAAAACACTAACTAGATTAATCAAGAAAATAAAAGATTCAAATAAACAAAATCAGAAATGAACAAGGAGACATTAAACTGATGCCACAGAAATACAAAAGGTCATCAGAAACTATTATGAACAAATATATTCTAACAAACTTGAAACCTAGAAGAAATGGATAAATTCCTGGAAATGTACAATCTACCAAGACTGAATCAGGAAGAAAGAGAAAGCCTGAACAGACCAATAACAAATAGAAAGATTAAATCAGTAATAAAAAATCTCCAAACAAAGAAAAGACCAGGAATAAATGAATTCACAGCCAAATTCTACCAATCATACAAAGAAAAACTAATACTAAGCCTCCTTTTTTAGTATAGCAAAAAATTAGAGAAGGGAATTCTCCCTAACTCATTCTACAAGGCCAGCATAACCCTGATACCAAATTCAGACAAGGACACAACAACAAACAAAACCTACAGGACAATATCCCAGATGAGCACAGATACAAAAATCCTTAACAAAATACTAGCAAGCTGAATCCAGCAGCACATCAAAAATATACACTATGATCAAATCGGATTTATCACATGGCTGCAAGGATGGTTCAACATATGCAAATCAATAGTCATGATACATCAACATGTATCATGTGTCAAGGACAAAAATCATATGATCATCTCAACAGACACAGAAAAAACATTTGATAAAATTCAGCATCCCTTCATAATAAAAAACAAACCTCTCAACAAACTAGGCATAGAAAGAACACACCTCAAAATAATAAAGGCTATATACTACAAATCCACAGCTATCATCACACAGAATGGGGAACAGTTGAAAGAAATGCCCCTAAGAACACAGTATTGGAAGTTCTAACCAGAGAAATTATGTAAGAGAAACAATTAAAAGGCATCCTGATGGAAAAGGAAGAAGTGAGATTATCTGTATTTGCTGATGCTTCCAGTAATTTATCCATTACTTCTAAGTTTTCTAGTTTGTGAGCATAGTTCACAGTAGTCTCTGATGATCTTCTGTATTTCTGTGATATCAGTTGTAAGGTCTCCTTTTTCATTTCTGATTATGTGTAGTTGGATCTTCTCCCTTCTTGGTTAGTTCAGCTAGTGGTTTATCAATTTTGTTTATCTATTCAAAGAACCACCTTTCATTTCACTGATAGTTTGTATTTTTTGTCTTCATTTCATTTAGTTCTCCTCTGATATTCATTCTTGCTTTTCTTCTGCTAGCTTTGGGTTTAGTTTGTTCTTGGTTTTCTAGTTCTTTGAGGTGCAACATTAGTTTGATAAAGATTACATGATTTTGTATATATAAAACCCTAAAGACTCTATAAAAATCTGTCAAAACTGATAAATATATTCAGTAAAGCTGGAAGATACAAAATCAACATACAAAAATCAGTAACATTTCTATATACTAAAAACAAACTATTCAAAATGGAAATTGAAAAAACAATTTAAAATAGCACAAAAAAATTAAATACTAAGGTATAAATTTAACCAACGATGTAAAAAACCTCCATTCTGAAAACTATACATCACCAATGACATAAATTGAAGGAAATACAAATAAATGGAAATATATGCCATGTTCATGGATTAAAAGAATTAATATGTCCATACTATCCAAAGCAATCTACAGATTCAATGCAATCCCTATCAAAATTCTAATATCATTTTTCACATAGAAAAAAACAATCCTTAAATTTATACGGAACCACAAAAGACCCCAAATATTCAAAATAATCTTGAGTAAAAACAACAGATCTGCAAGCATCACACTCTCTGCTTTCAAAACATATTATAAAGTGACTGTAATCAAAACAGCATGGTACTAGCATAAAAACAGACACATCAACCAATGGAACAGGAAATAAAGCCCAGAAATAAACCCATACATTTACAGTCAATTGATTTTTCACAAAGTTGCCAGGAACACATATGTGAAAAGTACAGTCTCTTCACCAAACAGTGTTAGGAAAACTGGATATCCACAAGCACAGGAATGAAATTGGATCTTTGTCTTACATCATATATAACACCTGAAACTGTAAAACTACTAGAAGATAACATAGAGAGAAAGTTTCAGGACATTGGTCTGGGCATTAATTTTTTGTGTGTGACTTTAAAAGCACTGGAAACAAGGGCAAGCATAGACAAATAAGATTACACCAAACTATAAAGCTTCTGCACAGCAAAGGAAACAATTAACAAAGTGAGGAGACAACTCACAGCATGGGAAAATATATTTGTGAGCCATACATATGATAAGGGGTTAATAATCAAAATATATAAAAAATACAAACAACTCAATAGCAAAAAAAATAAATAATCTGATTTTAAAATGGGCAAAGGTGAGTGCCAGGCGCACTGTCTGGGGAATGGACACGCTTGAGGCTCTGACTCCGGGGGACGGGCAGGACATGGTGAATGTATATAACCTGAACTTATGTACCCCCATGTTGAGCTGAAATAAAAAAAAATAGCTTTGATGACATGAAATCAATGTACATAAAAAACTCTTTTTAAAAATATAAAGTATTATGCAAAAAAAAAAATGGGCAAAGGATCCAAACAGACATTTTTGTAAAGAAGATATACAAATAATCAATGGGTACATTAAAAAGAGTTCAGCATCAGTAATCATTATGGAAATGTAAATTAAAAACTGCAGTGAGGTATAACACACCTATTAGGATGGTTTTTTTATCAAAAATATGAAGGATAACAAGTGCTAGTAAGGATGCAGAAAAAAGTAACCTCTTGTACATTATTGGTAGGAATATAAATTAGGATAGACATTATGGAAAATAGTTCCCTCAAAAAACTTCAAATAGACATATCATATGATCCAGTAACCATTTCTGAGTATGTATCCAAAGAAACTGAAATCAGTATGTGAAGGAACATCTGCATTCCCATGTTCACTGCAGCATTATTCACAATACCCAAGCTATGAAATCAACCTAAGTGTCCATCAATGGATGAATGGATTAAAAAATGTGATAGATAGATATATATAATTGAAACTATTCAACCTTTACAAATGGGGAAATCCTGTCATTCGCAACAACATGGATGAACCTGGAGGACATTATGCTAAGTAAATAAGCCATACACACAAATACCACATTATCTTACTTATATGTGGAATCTTTAAAAGTTGAACTCATAGAAGTAGACAATAGAGTGATGGTTGCCAGAGGCTGGGGGGTAGGAAGTCAGGAAGGAGAGAATGGGGAGTTGTTGGTCAAAGGGTACAAACATTCATACAAACAAGAAGAATTGGTTTGAGGTCTACTGAACAGCAAGATTAAGTTAGGCAATAATAATGTATTTTATATTTCAAAATAACTAAGAGAGTAAATTTCAAATGTCTCATTATAAAAATAAGAATAGGTAAACAGGATGATGGATAGGTTAATTAGCTTGATTTTATTATTTCACATTGTATCCACATATCAGACAACAACAATAAAAGCCTGCTTTCTCTAGCCAAAGGACCAAAAAGGGAGCAATCTAGAAAACTTTAAGACAATAAGTGGTCTACTTTAGCTCAACATCACAGAGTGGTATCACGGCCATCCCCCACTATTATGTCAGTAGAGGCCACATGGCAGCTGGAACTTTCTACACAGTAGGCATTAATGATAGCCCCCCCACACATATACAACTAGGATATCAGCAGAGGTTGAGTAGGGAACATGTACTTCTAACCTCATCTGAAAGTTTTATTGGCAGTGTTCCTCCCTTCCTTTCCCTTGCTGGAACAGTGTCAGAAAAGTTCAGCTAAAATAGAAGGTTTAAGTAAGATCCGGAATGTCATAACATAGTACCTAAAATGTCTAGATTTTAATGACTTATCATACTAAGAAACAGGAAGATCTCAAAAGGAATGAAAAAGACAATCAATAGGTGCTATATCAGTCAGCTAGAGCTACCATAACAAAATACTATAGACTGGGAGTAGGTGGATAAAACAACAGAAATTTATTTTCACATAGTTCTAGAGGCTGGAAGTCAGAGATGTGCATAGTCAGTTTCTGGTGAGAGCTCTCTTCCTGGCATGCAGGTGTCTGCATTCTTGCTGTGTCTTCACACATTGGAGAGAGAGCAACTAAGCTCTTTTGTATCTATAAGAGGACTAATCTCATTATAAGGCTCCCACCCTCATGTCTGCATTATAGGAGGTAATCCTATTTCCTCCAAAAGACCCCCATCTCCAAATATTGGGGATAGGAGCTTCGACATATGAATTTGGAGGAGACATAGTTCATAACAATGCCAAAATCAAGAAAACAGAGATGCTAGAAATACACAATAGACTTTAAAGCTACCATGATAAAAATGTTTCAGTAAGCAATTAGAAAAATACTTAAAACAAATAAAAAGTAGAAAAAATTCCATGAAAGAAACAGAAGATATAAAGAACTAAAAGAAAATTTTAGAACTGAAAAAATACAGTAAGCAAAATTTTAAAACTCAATGGATGAAGTCAATAGCAAAATAGAGAAGACAGAGGAAAGAATCAGTAAACTGGAAGATAGAACAATAGACAATATGAATAACAGATAAAAACAGACTTAAAAAAATAGAGCCTCGGGGACCTGTGAGACTATAACAAAAGATCTAATATTTATGTTCTCGAAGTCTAAAGAAGGAGAGGAGAGAGTGGGCAGGACTAGAAGAGTACTTGAAAACAGCAGCAAAGTCCCCAAATTTGACAAAACACACAGATTCAAGAAGCTGAGTGAATACCAAACAGGATAAACTTAAGACACCCACACCAAGACTCATCACAGTCAACCTTTTGAAAACTAAATACACAAGAAAAAATCTTGAAAATGGCAAGAAAGAAATGATACCTTATCTGTAGGGGGAAAAAATTTGAATTCCAGCAGATTTCTTATCAAAAACTATGGAAGCCAAAAGGAAGTAGCACAGCATTTTTCAAGTAGTAGAAGAAGTGTTATAATCTCAAATTCAACAAAAATGTCCTTCAAGAATAAAGCAGAAAACAAGATATTCTCAGATGAAGAAAACTAAGAATATATTTCTAGTAGATTCACCCTAAATAATAGCAAAAGGAGATTCTCTAGAAATGATGAAATACAGAATCTAGGAACATCAGGAAGGAATAAACAACATGGTGTGCAAATATATGGATAAATTCAATGGACTTACATTACACTTTTGAGTTTTCAAAATCATGTTGACAATGGAAGCAAAAATTATAACACTGTGATGTAGTTCTATATGTATGAAAAGGAAATATTTAAGATAATTATATTACAAATAGGGAGGGTAAAGGGACATAAAGTAAGGTTCCTATACTTCACTCCAACTGGTAAAATGACAACAGAAGTAGACAATGATGAGTTATAACTTATATGTAACCACTATAAGAGCTATACAAAAAGATACACTCAAAAACATTATAGACACATCAAAATGGAATTCTATAAATTATTCATATAACCTATAGGAAGGCAGGAAAAAGTAAAAGAGAAATGAAAATAAAAATAGAAAATAGATCCAATGCTACCCAGCTCTGTGACTTTGTGTATACATTTCATTCTCCCACAATTCCTTTACAAACATTCTTTGCAGCAATATTCCTATTTATTTAAAAGTGATATCACAAATGCCAACTCTACAAGAAAGCCATCGTAAAAATTTCAAATGTTCTTGGAAAGAGTCTAGGTGATGGCGGAGTGGAAGTGACCTCCTGGATTCGTGCTCCCGGAGAGGAAGGCATGAATCTCGGCCTGCCACAACGCTAGAGGATTGCTCCGCCACCAGAACAGCGGTGTGAACCCACGGAGACTCAGCGTGCGACACAGAGAGCAAGAAAAGACTGAGGTGAAGGGGAAATAAGATCGGGAAAATCTGGAGAGTGCGGGACGAACAATAGACAGTGGAGTGCGGGATGGCTGTACCCGCCTCACCAGCGAGTGAGGGGGTTCAGCCCCACAGGAAAGCGGCTTGTTCTCCCCACTGACCCCCACTCCCACTCAGTCAGGGATCTGCCTGAAGCCGGTGAGGAATCACCGCGGGACGCGGGGCTCTGCGGAGAGGAGACACTAGCGAGAAATGGCTTGGACTGCAGGAGTTCTGCGCGGGATGGTGCTTGGTGGGGGAGGGACAGATCTGCGCTAAGGTGAAAGGCAGCGGGAGACACCCAATTACAGCCTTCCCTCAGCGGCCCTCTAGCCGGGAGCCATGGTGGGCTCCTGAGCTCGCCAGGCCCCCGGCTCTGGTGCCTGCCAGACCCTGCACATTGCCGCCAGCGCCGGCGATCTGCGGGCAGGCAGCCGCCATCTGGGGGCCACGGCCTAGCCGCTGTGGAGCCATAGGGTGCCGGGGGGGAGCTCCCTGGGCAGCTCCCTCCCCTAGTCCGTGGACCCTCTCTAGGACCCCCGCCCTTGTGTGAACACTGAGTGCTTCCCCAGTCAGGAGAGTGTGGAGCCTGGACCTTGCGGACATTGGGGCGGGTCAGACCTTTGCCCGGGAGCTGCAGCAGCTGGGGCACTAGGGGAGTGAGGGCACCGGCCCTCCCCCTAGCCACTGTCTTTCCTGCAGAAAGAGGCAGAAACCGCCCCTCCAGAGGAAGAGCCAAAAAAAAAAAAAGAGAGAGAGAGACTTTTTGCCCGCAACTAGTGTGAATCCTGCCTGCTAACTTAAAGTCCACAACACAGTGACTTAACTCGTCAAACCGGTCTTAGGTCAAACCAATCCTCTGGGGCTGGACGCATCAGGAGCAGCCCCCCAACTAAGGTAGAAAAAACTCAAAACAATACACAACAGGCTCCCCCTAGTGACAAAGGAAGCAACACACCTAGATTGCTTCACAGCCTAAGAACAGAGTACAAGGCGTGCTGCTATCCTGACTAAAGCTGTAAGAAAAGATCTAACGATTGATCCAGATGGGAAGGGCTCAGCGAAAGAACACGGGAAGTATAAAGAATCAAATGGAAATCTCACCCCCAAAGAGGAATACCAACTCTCCACCAATTGACACAAACCAGATTGAAAATACAAATATGTCACAGGAAGAATTTTAATTATGCATTATAAACAAGCTTAACAATATAAAAGAAAAAATGGATAACCAACAAAAAGAAACCACAAAAAAAAAAATCCAGGATTTGAAAGAAAAATTCACTAAAGAAATTGAAATATTGAAGAAAAATCAAACAGAACTCCTGGAAATGAAGAATTTATTCAGGGAGCTACAAAACACAGTGGAAAGTCTCAAGAGCAGGGTAGATCAAACAGAAGAAAGAATCTCAGAGATCAAAGATAACACTTTCCAATTAAATAAGTCAGTCACAGAGATAGAGCAAAGATATAAGAGAAAAGATCAGAGTCTACAAGAAATGTGGGATTATGTGAAGAAGCCTAATGTGAGAGTTTTTGGCATTCCTGAGGGTGAAGGAGGTAATAAGCAAGGGTTGGATAAACTATTTCAAGACATAATTGAGGAAAATTTCCCAGGCCTTGCTAAAACTCTAGATATACAGATTCAAGAGGCTCAAAGATCCCCTGGGAGATTCATAGCAAATAGGAAAATACCACGCCACATAGTCATCAGACTGACCAATATGTACACTAAAGAGACCCTTCTTAAAGCTGTAGGGAGAAAAAAACAAGTAACATACAAAGGCAAGCCTGTCCTAATAATGCCAGATTTCTCAACTGAAACCTTACAAGCAAGAAGAGACTGGGGCCACATTTGCACTCTTCTGAAACAGAATAATGCCCAGCCTAGAATCTTGTACCCAGCTAAGCTAAGTTTTCTATACGAAGGACAAATTAAGACATTCTCAGATAAACAAGGACTGAGGGAATTCACCAAGACAAGACCACCCCTCCAAGAAGTACTCAAAAGAGAGTTGCACACAGACCAGCACAAGAAAGACCCACCAATGTAAAACTACTCAAGAGCTAAAGATCAAATCCCAGCTACCACAATGGCTCAAGAGAGAAAACATAGCAAAGAAGTTCTACCAACAAGATGAACAGAATTCTGTCCCACTTATCAGTTCTCTCAATAAATGTGAATGGCTTGAATTCCCCACTCAAGAGACATAGACTGGCCCAATGGATAAAAACAACACAAACCAAGAATCTGCTGTCTTCAAGAAATTCACCTAACCTGCAAAGATGCATTTAGACTGAAAATAAAAGGGTGGAAATCGATATTTCAAGCCAACGGTAGCCAAAAGAAAGCCGGTGTGGCAGTTTTAATTTCCAATAACTTAGTTTTTAAACCAACAAAAGCAATAAAAGACAAAGATGGTTATATATACTAATGAAATGCACAATTCAACAAGAATACATAACTATACTTAACATATATGCAACCAACTTAGGTGCACCCAGATTCATAAAGCAAACCCTACTTGATCTGAACCAAATGATAGATAACAATACTGTAATAGCTGGAGACTTTAACACCCCACTGACAGTACATGACAGATCCTCTGAACAGAAAATAAACAAAGAAATAATGGACTTAAATAGAATACTAGAACAAATGGCCTGACTGGCATCTACAAGACATTCTACCCAAAATCCACTGAATATACATTCTTCTCATCAGCTCATGGGACATTCTCTAAGACTGACCATATCCTAGGACATAAAGCATGTCTTAAAAAATTTAAAAAAATACAAATTGTACCATGCATCTTCTCAGATGACAGCAGAATAAAGGTAGAAATTAACCCTAACAGAAATTCTCATTCCTACTCAAACTCATGGAAGTTAAACAACCTTCTCCTGAACGATTATTTTATACATGAAGAAATCAAGACAGAAATCAAAAGATTCTTTGAATTAAACAACAAAGGAGATACAACTTATCAAAATCTGTGGGACACAGCTAAAGCAGTCCTGAGAGGAAAATTCATTTCTATAAATGCCTATGTCAAAAAGACAGAACACTTACAAATAGACAAACTAATGAATAGACTCAAAGAGCTGGAGAAAGAAGGACAGACCGACACCAAACTCAGCAGAAGACGAGAAATTATTAAGATCAAATCAGAACTAAACAAAAAGGACAAAAAAAACCATAAGGGAGATTAATAAAACAAAAAGTTGGTTCTTTGAAAAGATAAACAAAATAGACACGCCTCTGGCTAGACTAATCAAGAGCAGAAAAGAAAAATCTCTAACAATCTCCATCAGGAACATGAAAGGAGAAATCACAACTGATGCCACAGAGATACATGATATCATCTATGAATTCTACAAAAATCTTTATGCACACAAACTGGAAAATGTGGAGGAAATGAACAAATTTTTAGAAACACATAGCCTTCCCAGGCTCAACCAGGAAGAAACAGAATTCCTGAATTGACCAATATCAAGAACTGAAATCGAAACAGCAATAAAAAACCTTCCCAAAAAGAAAAGCAATGGTCCATATGGGTTGACCCCCAAATTTTACCACATCTACAAAGAAGAACGGGTGCCGATCCTATATAAACCATTCTCCAATATCGAGAAGGATGCAATTCTCCCCAACACGTTTTGCCAAGCCAACATAACATTGATACAAAAACCAGGAAAGGATGCAACAAGAAAAGAAAACTACAGACAAATATCTCTTATGAATATAGATGCAAAAATTCTCAATAAAATCCTAGCAACAAGTAGCTGGAACTACAAGTGCACACCACCATGCAAAGAAAAAGAAAAAAAAATCCTAGCAAATCGAATCCAAGTGCTTATCAAAAAAATAATCCATCACGACCAAGTGGGCTTCATACCAGAGATGCAGGGATGGTTTAACATACACAAATCTATAAATGTAATTCACCACATAAATAAGAGCAAAAATAAAGACCATATGATCCTCTCAATAGATGCAGAAAAAGCATTTGACAAAATTCAACACCCTTTTATGATAAGAATGTTTATCAAAATAGGCATAGACAGGGCTTATCTAAAAATGATACAAGCCATATATGACAAACCCACAGCCAACATCATACTGAATGGGTAAAAACTGAAAGCATTCATACTTAGAACTGGAACCAGACAAGGCTGCCCACTGTCCCCATTACTTTTCAACATAGTATTGGAAGTCCCTGCGAGAGCTATCAGGCAACAGAGCAGAATGAAGGGAGTCCAAATAGGGAAATAAGAGATCAAACTCTCACTCTTTGCTGATGATATGATGTTATATCTGGAAAACCCCAAGGATTCAACCAAGAGACTCCTGCAATTGATCAATGAATTCAGTAAAGTCTCGGGATACAAAATCAACACACACAAATCAGAGGCATTCGTATATGCCAATAACAGTCAAACTGAGAACCAAATTAACGACTCAATATCCTTCAAAATAGCAACAAAGAAAATAAAATACCTGGGAATATATTTAACTAAAGAGGTAAAGGACCTCTATAGGGAGCACTACGAAACACTGAGGAAGGAAATCGCAGAGCATGTAAATAGGTGGAAAACCATACCATGCTCGTGGATCGGAAGAATCAACATTGTTAAAATGTCTATACTACCCAACGTGATCTACAGATTCAATGCAATCCCTATTAAATTACCAACATCATTTTTCACAGATATAGAAAAAATAATTTTATGCTTTGTATGGAACCAGAGAAGACCCCATTTAGCAAAAGCAATTTTAAGCAATAAGAACAAAGTGGGAGGTATTAATTTACCAGACTTCAAACTATACTACAAGGCTGTGGTTATTAAAACCACTTGGTATTGGCACAAGTGCAGGCACACAGACCAGTGGAACAGAACAGAAAATCCAAATATAAAACCATCCTCATATAGACATCTAATCTTTGACAAAGCAGACAAAAACATACTCTGGGGGAAAGAATCCTTATTCAATAAATGGTGCTGGGAAAACTGGATAGCCACATGTAGAAGACTGAAACAGGACCCACAGCTTTCACCTCTCACAAAAATCAAATTACAGTGGATAACAGACTTAAACCTTAGGAGTGAAACTATTAGAATTCTAGAAGAAAATGTAGGAAAGACTCTTACAGACATTGGCCTAGGCAAAGAATTTATGAAGAAGACTCCCAAGGCAATCAGAGCAACAACAAAAATAAATGAATGGGACCTGATTAAATTAAAAAGCTTCTGCACAGCCAAAGAAATAGTCATGAGAATAAACAGACAACCTACAGAATGCGAAAAAATTTTCGCATACTATACATCAGATAAAGGACTGATAACAAGAATCTATTTAGAACTCAGGAAAATCAGTAAGAAAAAATCAAACAACCCTATCAAAAAGTGGGCAAACGACATGAATAAAAATTTTTCAAAAGAAGATATAAGAATGGCTAATAAACAAATGAAAAATGCTCAACATCCCTAATTATAAGGGAAATGCAAATCAAAACCCAGTGAGATGTCACTTAACTCCAGTGAGAGTGGTCTTTATCAAAAAGTTCCAAAACAACACATGTTGGCATGGATGTGGAGAAACAGGAACACTCATACACTGCTGATGGGACTGCAAACTAGTGCAACCCCTGTGGAAAGCATTTATGGAGATACCTTAAACAGATTCAAGTAGACCTACCATTCAAACCAGCAATCCCATTATTGGGCATATACCCAGAAGAACAAAAGTCATTTTATAACAAAGACACCTGTACCCGAATGTTTATAGCAGCACAAGTCACAATTGCAAAGATGTGGAAACAACCCAAGTGCCCATCAATCCATAAATGGATTAGTAAATTGTGGTATATGTATACCATGGAGTATTACTCAGCTATAAGAAATAACGGTGATATAGAGTTCCTTTTGTTCTCCTGGATAGAGTTGGAACCCATTCTATAAAGTGAAGTATCCCAAGAATGGAAAAACAAGCACCACATGTATTCACCAGCAAATTGGTTTCTCTGATCATCAACTAAGTGCACATTTGAGAATAACACCAATTGGGTATCAGACTGAGGTGGGGGGTGGGGAGAGGGGATGGGTGTATACCTACATGATGAGTGCGATGCGCACCGTCTGGGGAATGGTCACGCTTGAATGTTCTGACTCGGGGGGGATGGGGGGTGGGGGGAGGGGATAGGTGTATACCTACATGATGAGTGCAATGCACACTGTCTGAGGAATGGACACGCTTGAAGTTCTGACTTGGGGGGATGTGCAGGACATGGGGGGCAATATATATAACCTGAACTTTTGTACCCCCATAATAAGCTGAAATTAAAAAAATAGAAAATAAAATAAACCAAACAGCAGACTTAATCCTGAAAATAAAGTAATTATCTGAAATGTAAATCTTTTAAATATATCAATTAAAAGACAGAGATTAGCGGATAGGACTAACAAACATCGTGCAACTATATGCTATCTGTAAGGTTTCTTTGAAGTAGCCGGCACCAGAGAAAGAAAGGTGAACAGAGTTGAAAAAGGATAAGCAACGAGGCTTTATTAGGGCCCTCTCAGGCAAAGTTCACCGGCCCCGTGAGAGAGAGACCCGGGAAGTCGCGTGGCACAGAAGTTTGAGTGGGTTTATATATGTTCTTAGGACTGGGGGATGGGAGCTTCTTCAGCCAGGAGATGTCGGCGCGAGGAGTAAGGAATTTCTTTGTTTCAGTTTTGGGGCGGGTATTGAGGAATACGAGGGGCTTCTTCTTCTTTCATTAGGGAAGGGAGGGGTGCCTGCCACCAGTCTTACACTATCTACAAGAAATTCACTTCAAATATAATAATGTAGGCATATTGAAAGTAAAAGGATAGAAAAAGATGAATCATGCAAATAATCAAAGGAAAGCAGGAGTTATTAACATCAGATAAAGTGAACTCCAGACCAAAGAAAATTACCAGAGAGGAACAGTATATAATGATAAAAGGGCCAATCCTTCAAGAAGATATAGCAATTCTAAATAGGTATACATTCAACAATAGAGGTATAAAATATTGTGAAGCAAAAATGGATAGAACTGAAAAAAGAAATAGACAAATCTGCAATTATAACTGAAGATTTCAACACCCCTCTCTCAAAAATTGATAAAACAACCAGACAGAAAATCAGCAAATATATAGGAGAACTCAACACCACCATCACCCAAAAGGATCTAACAGACATAGAACGCTTTACCCAATAACAGAAGAGTATACATTTTTTCAGGTGCCTACAGAACATACACCAAGGTAGACCACATCTGGATCATAAACAACCTTCAACAAATTTAAAAGAATTGAAATCACACAAAGTGTGTTCTCCAATAAAATCACAATGGACTCAAACTAAAGATCCATAACAGAAAGATAAGAAATTATATAAACACTTGAAAACTAAACAACATACTCCTAAAAAAATCTGTGTGTCACAGAGGAAATTTCAAGGGAATTTATTTAAAGAAACTACAACATATCAAAATTTGTAGGATGGAGCTAATGCAGGGCTATGAGGGAAATTTATAGCACAAAATGCATGTTTTAGAAAAGAGAAGAAGTCACATGTCAAGATGTTAAGCTCAACTTCAAGAACCTAAAAAACCTAGAGCAAATGAATCCCAAGGCAAGCAGAAGAAAGGAAATAATAGAAAGGATAAACCAATGAAACTGAAAGCAGAAAAACAATTGAGAAAATAAATGAAACAGAGTTGATTCTCTGCAAATATCTATAAAAATAATCAATCTCTAAAAAGGACTAACAAAATACAGAAGAAACAAATTTCCGATAAAAATTCTTAACAAATTTTAGTAAACAGAATCTAGCAAGATATAAAATGAATTATCCACCATGACCAAGGGGGTTTATTTTGGGATACAAGGCTGGTTCAACATTCAAAAATCAATTAACATGTTAAAGAAGAAAAATCATATGATCATATCAGTCAATGTAGGAAAGCATTTGACAAAATTCAAAACCCACTCATGATTTAAAAAAAAAAAAAAACCTCAAAAAATGAGACTAGAGGGGATTTCCACAACTTGATAAAGAGCATCTACCAAAAAAATAAAACTACATCTCACATCATGCTTAATTGTGAAAGACTAAATGCTCTTATCCTAAGATCAGAAACAAGAGAAGGATATCCTTTTTTACCACTCTTATCCAATACAGTGCAGTAAGTGCCAGCCAGTGCAATAAGGCAAGAAAAGAAAATAAAGGTAATAGAAATTTCAAGGCAGAAATAAAACTGTTCCTATTCACAGATGACATGATTGTTGATATAGAAATTCCCAAGGAATCTACCAAAAAAAGTTAGAATAAGGGAATTCAGCATGATATAAGATAAATACATAAAAATTTGTTATATTTCTATACACTAGCAATGAACATGTGGACAACAAAATTTAAAATACAATACCATTTATAATTGCTCAAGAAAATGAAATACTTAGGTGTAAATCTAACAATACACATAAAGAATTTGTGTGCTGTGACACCATGATTTATAATAAAGTCTATATATTTGGTCTTTAACCCTGTTTCCTGGCACATGACTCCTAAAACCCTAGGAATCTCAAATGTGATAAGTGTATTTTATAAGCTAATGAGTTGACTGAAGGCTGGGACCTCCAGAATAGTCCCAAGATGAAGGCTGGTTATCAGGGGAACCAACAACATGATTGGAGGATTGGGACTAAAAGTCAAACCCCCTAACCTCTGGGGAGGGAACAGGGGCTGAAGGTTGAGTTGATCATCAATGGCCAATGATTAAATCAACCAGGCCTATATAATGAGGCCACCATAAAAAAAAAAAAAAAACCTGTGTTCAGGGAGCTTTGGATAGCTGAACACATGGAGGTGCCTGGAGGCTGGTACATACAGGGAGGGCATGGAAGCTCCATACTCCTTCCTACATACCTTGTCCTATGCATCTCTTTTATTTGATGTTCATCTGTACCTTTTGTAATATCCTTTATAATAAACAGGAAAATGTAAGTAAAGCATTTCCCTGAGTTCTGTGAGATGCTCTAGAAAATTAATCAAACCCAAGGAGGTGGTCATGGGATCCACAAAATTGGTAAATGGTCAGTCAGAAGCAAAGGTAAAACCACCTACTACTTGTGACTGGTGTCTAAAGTGGGGGGCAATCTTGTGAGATAGAACCCTCAACCTACGAGATCTGATGTTATCTCCAGGTAGATAATGTCAGAATTGAATTGAATTAGAGGACACTCAGCTGGTCTGCTGGATAACCTACTGGAGAATTGCTTGGTATGTGGGGAAAAATACCCACACATCTGGTGTCAGAAGTGTTGAGTGAATGACTGAGAGTAGAAAAAACACTTTTGTTTTTTCTATATCTTACAATATATGCTGAAAACTACAAAATATTGATAAATCAAAGAAAATCTAAATAAATTAAGAAACATACCATGTTCATGGATTGGAAGACTCAAAATAGTAAAGATATCAACTCTCCCCAAATTGATACACAGGTTTAGCACATTCTCTATCAAAATCTCAGCAAGATTTTTTATAAATATAAACAAGATTATTATAAAATTTATATAGAAAGTCAAAAGAACTAAAAGAGCTCAAACAATTTTCAAAAAGAATAAAGTGGGAGGAATAAGTCTATGCAATTTCAAAGCTTTTCTTGTAGTTGTAGTAATCAAAACTGAGTTATGGGCTGGAATAAACACATAGATGAATAGAACAGAACAGATGTCAGAAATAGATCCTTAGCAATACTAACAACTGATTTTTGACAAAGGGGCAAAAGTACTTCAAAGAAGGAAAGATAGCCTTTTCAGCAAATGATGCTGTAGTATTTGAACATCCGTAGGCAAAAGAAATTCAAACTAAATTTCACACTGTCGTAGTCCATTTTGTGTTGTTATAACAGAATACCTGAGACTGGGTAATTTATACAAAAAAGAGGTTTATTTAGCTCAGGGTTCTTCAGGCTTGGAAGTTCAAGGAGCATGACCACGGTTTCTGGGGAGGATGCCATAACATGGCGGAGACGGTCAAAGTGAAAAGGGGAAGTCAATCTATGCAAAGAGAGAAAACCTGAGGGGTCTCCTGGCTCTATAACAACCCATTTTCATGGGAACTAATCTATTCCTGCGAAAACTAATGCAGTCTTGCCAGAGCAAGAACTCTTCTGTTACTGAGAGAATGAGAGAAGGGCACTAAGCCATGCATGAGGGATCCACCCCCATGACCCAAACACCTCCCACTAGGCTCCACCACCCAACACCACCACATTGGGGTCAAATGTCAACATGAGTTTTGGTGAGGACACAAACAATATCCAAACTATAGCATATACCTCATACAAAAATTAATTCACAATGGATCACAGACTTAAATATAAGATGCAAAACTATAAAACTTTTAGAAAAAAAACAAGAGAAAATCTTTGGAATTTAGAACTAAGCAAAGAGTTCTTAGACTTGCCCCTAAATATATGATCCATGAAATTAATAAATTGGACTTAATAAAAATTTAAAACTTTTGCTTGGTAAAAGATCCTATTCAGAGGGTAAAGACCAGGACAAAATATTTACAAACCACACATCTGGCAAAAGACTAATATCTAAATATATAAAGAACTTTCTAAATTCAACAGTAAAAGAAAATCCAATAAGAAAATGGGCAAAAATACATGATAGTTTTCACTGAAAAGGACATACAAATGACAGATAAGTACATGAACAGATGTTCACCATTATTAGTCACTAGAGTACAATATCACACAAAGATATTAATATTGATAGTAAAGATGCAGAACATTTCTGTCACTACAAGGATCCCTCATGTTGCCCTTTTATACCCAGACACAATGCCCTTCTACCCTGACCCCCTATTGAGCCCCTGTAACCCACTAGTCTGTTCTCCATGTCTATTACTTTATCATTTCACTAATTTTATGTAAATGGGATCATACAGTATAGAACATTTTGAATCTTGTTTTCAGTCAGAAAATTATCTGGAGATTCATTAAGGTTGTTGTTGTTCTTTTCTTCTGCTGAGTAGTATTCCAGGGCATGGATGTACCACAGTTTGTTTAAACATTTGTCCATTGAGGGACATCTGGGTTGTTTCCAATTGTTTGCTATTGTAAACAAGGCCATTATAAACATTTGGGTATAGGTTTTTGTGTCAATATAAATTTTCATTTCTCTGGAATAAATGCCCAAGAATGCAATTGCTGGGTTGTATGGCAGTTGCATGTTTAGTTTTTTTAAGAAACTGCCAAACTATTTTCCATAGTGGCTGTACCATTTTTGATTCCCACCAGCAGTGTATGAGTGGTCCAGTTTCTCTACATCCTCACCAGCATTTTGTATTGTCACTATTTTTTATTTCAGCCATTCTGATAGGTATGTAGTGACATTTCATTGTAGTTTTAATTTACCAGTTACCCAGTTACCATTGGGGGTACCATTGGGGGTAACTGGGTAGTGTACAGGAGATCCTTCTGTACTATTTCTTACAACTGCAAGTGAATCTACAATTATATCTAATTGAAAGATTAATTTTTTAAATAGGAAAAAGATGTGAACAGACTACATTCTTTCCTGAACAGATACTTCATGTAAGTATGACAACCATTTTCAAAGATGTTCAATTCCATTAGAAATTAGGAAAATGTGAATAAAAACCACAAGAACTGCAAGTGGATCTCTCCATAGAGTTGTTTGAATATCCTCAAAGCATAGCAACTGCCCTCTCCCAGAGTGAGGGGTCCAAGAGTGAGGGATCAAGGAGAAAGTCACAACGCTTCAGTACCCCAGTATCAGAAGTTGTACCCTGTTATTTCTGTCATATTCCATTGCCTAGATACAAGTCCCAGCCTATACATTCAAGGGAAAAGGAATTAATTTCCACTTCCAGAAGGGAAGAATATCAAAGAACTTGTATACACATTTGAAAACAACTACATATCCATACCTTGAACTAGAAATTTCTTTCCCAGTTATAGCCCTGAGAAATTCTCATTGGAATGCACAAGAAGATTATACAAGAGTTTATCACCACACTGTAAATTGCAAACATGAAAGAGAGCTTAAATGTCCAACCACAAGATAATGAATAAATAATTTAAGATATAATCATACTATATAGCAGTTTAAATGAATTAGCTAGAACTACATTTATCGGCTTAGCTAAATCTCAAAAACCAGTGGGAAGAAGGCAGATTGTAGAAGAATACACAGAGCATGCTCCTTTACATTACAGTGAAAGAAACATGCAAAACTACAGTAATATCATGTAGGAATAGAAACATCAAAAGTACAAAGTTATGCACAAGAATCATAAACAACAAATTAAGGGTATGTGTGAAAGGAAAAGAATTTAATTTGGGCTTGTTTATAATTTTATTTACAATTTTTTATTGTTTCTGCTAGATAGTATCTGAGTGTTCATTATTTTATTCTCTATAACTTTTTGTATGACTGGTATATTTCACAATTTTAAAAAGATATTTATGCAAATAAGCTTTATTATTCTGGATGAACAGATAAGTGATGGAATCTGTTAGTATTTTGGTATGTCTTTGTATCTTACTTCTTGTGGAACCACCCTTCCCCTAGTCTCAGAGCATGTAGCTTGGGCAGGACTGATCAAATTCTCCAATTTCAAGGGTGGGAACACAATTCAGACCTCGCCAGAGAATACTCTGTCCCCCTAGAGGAAGAAAACATATGATCCAAGTACAGCCTAGAAGAAATATTCGTGTCATTTATTGGCCCCTCAGGAAAGAGGAGCTCTCTTTTTCTTTGGAATGCCTATAAGCAAATACAGCGTAAACACAGAGCTGCAGATGGTCACCTTTGCCTCCACTGGAGGAGTGTCAACCCAAAATTGAAGGTAACCCAGAGGAAAAGAGTCGAGGGAAGGAGAGTGAGATCAGTTATGATGACATCATTTGAGGCTGAGGATCCATTTCCTTGAAATTTGCAGGTAATGAACCAATAAATTTTGTGTGTATGTGCATACACCTGCATCTGTGTACATGTGTGTGCACAGGAGGCATGCTTAAGCTAGTTTGGGTCAAATTTCTATCACTTAAAACCAAAAGAGTTTTAATTAAAACAATTACCCTGATTCCTGTTATAGCTCCTTGATCATTCCTGCCCAGTCTCCACTATGTTCCCTTCTGATAGTGTTATCTTCTTAAATGTTGGTGTTCCTTACAATTCCATACTTGCCTCACTGCTTTTCTCTCTTAACATGTTTTCCTGAGCAACTGCATCTTTTATCATACTTTAAATAGCTATCTATGAGATTATGATTACAGAATCCTAGTCTCCAGGTTAGACCTCCTGTGTTGTCTCTCCCTAGCTCTGTGTGAGTCTGACATGGCTGTGTATCATCTACAAATCATGGGCCACAGGGACGGGCACAAGACTGAAGCTGGCCAACAGATTTCCTTTTCTAGTGATTACTATGCATATCGAGAAGAAATTGTTTCTCTTGTTCTTGCATCACTCAGGACTGTGTAAACCTGGAGCTGCCATCTTCACAGTCATGAGAACCTGCCTGAGAATGAATTCGACCCAGAGAAAAACTAAGCCAAGGCACAGAGATGACAATGAGGTGAAGGAAGAAAAGGACCTGTTGAAATCATTGTAACCTCCTGCTCCAGCTGGCTGTGAAGCTAACATCATCCCTTAGATTTATCAGTTATAATATATAGGTCAATAATTTATCCTTGCTTAAGGCAGTTTGAATTGGGGTTTGTCACATACAAAATAATAATAATGAGAACGGACGCGCTTGGGACTCTGACTCGGGGGGATGGGCAGGACATGGACAATGTATATGACCTGAACTTATGTACCCCCATGATGAGCTGAAATAAAAAAATAATAATAATAATAAAAATAATATAACCCCCCTTTTACTTTATCTGTGGCACCATTCTCTTACCTTGTTCTATGGTTATCTGCTGTACTACAAAACTATTTTATAAGCACCCTGGGGAATCTTGGGGATACAAAAAGAATCACAGTCAGAAAGCCCTTAGAAAGCATTGACCTCACCTAAGTATAATTGTGCTACTTATAAAGTTTTCCAGTACGCTATTTGGCAAAATTTTAAGGTATTTCAACATTTAAAATTGAGCATTAGAGTTTGAGGTTTGGACAAAAGGTTCACCACAGAACTCACCAAAGGAGCTTTATCAAATTGGTTTGCTGAAGCAGCAAAGAAACAAGTTCCTCCCCCACCAGAATGTCACAGTACCATGCGGCTAGGCTACAGTTGCCCTCAGTTCTCAGATGTCCAGCACTCTTTAGGCTAACAGCAAGAAGGGAAAGCTCAAGGTATTGGGCAGATATATTATATCTTCTTATCAAGGGTTACAACCTGCAGGCTGGCCAGCCCACAGGCTGGGAAACGTAGCCTCTGGCAGAGCCTAGGAGCAGGCACCTCCAAGGAGGGGAGGGTGGAACAGGGATTTATGCTGAAGAGGTTGGCCAAGTATACATATTCAACAGACTATAAGAGGAACTATGAATATTCATGAAAGGGAGTCATGCATGTGTAATAAGAAACATGCATGTTATATGAGTGGCATGTTCACTTTGGGGTGGAGACTTAACCTTTAAATGTATTATAATTAGGTTCTATACACCAGAAGATCTTTGCAGGACACAAAGGCACTCAGCACTGTCTCTGTAAACCAGCCAGAACCTCTCCATGGTCGGTGGTCTCTTATCAGGAGAAAGTTACTGAAATCAGTCACTTGTCCAATCAAAGCTGTAGTTATACCTCGTGGAACAGGGAGGCAGTTAGTCAGCACCTGGCAGTAGATGAGCTGCAACTGTGTTAATGTTGCCTATCTTGAGGCTAGTGCTTGTTCAGCTGCTAGAGAAGGACCTTGCGGCAGTTAGAACATAGTTCATTCTTTAAGTGGGGGAGATGGGTGTGACTTAACCCTCGCCTGGCATTGCCTTAGGTCTGGTTTATAATTTGGTACCCTATTGCCACAAAAAGTCAGTTCCATCAGTCTTATGATCTCTATTTTAACATATCTGACACACAGAAGTCCTACAGGTATTAGCTCACACATCTGGAGCTGTCAGAAATTGGGAATTCAGAAAACCCCACCTATTCCCAAAGTTCCCAAATACATTGCCTCCAACTCATCAAGATTTACTAATAAAAATACACTACTGTCCAAAGGAATCATTTTTATTTTTTAATTTTTTTTATTTCAGTGTATTACAGGGGTACAAATGTTTGGGTTACATATATTGCCTTTGCCCCACCCGAGTCAGAGCTTCAAGCATGTCTAACCCCCAGATGGTGCGCACTGCACCCATTAGGTGCATATATACCCATCCCCCCCTCCCCGCTCCCATCTGCCTAACATCTGATGAATGTTATTACTGTATGTGCTCTTAAGTGTTGATCAGTTAATATCAATGTGATGGTGAGTACGTGCAGTGCTTGTTTTCCATTCTTGTGATACTTCACTTAATAGAATAGGCTCCAGTTCTACCCAGGATAATACCAGAGGTGCTAGATCACCATTGTGCTTTTTGGCTGAATAGAATTCCATGGTATACATACTTAATCCACTCATGGATTGATGGGCACTTGGGTTCTTTCCACATCTTTGCAATTGTGAATTATGCTGCTGTGAACAACAAATCATTTTTAAATGGTCATATATCACTTCCTAGAAAGGCCCAGTATGGGTTTAAGGTCAAGTTCAGGAGTCACCTATCACACAAGGCATCAAAGGGTTTCCTGCCAGGGTTTCCTGTATCCTTCCCTTTCAGTCCTTCTCCAGCTCAACTCCTAGACCAATTATTGTCCCTGTTATCTTACTTTCATTCTTTTTTTAAAGTGGAAATTACTTCTCACAACTTCCCAACGCTCTGGGAAATCAGGGTCCTTTTCTATCTGAGCCTCAGGTTGACACTACGTTCTATGAAGCCACTTAATTTCTAGCAGAAGAGGTTCTGCTTATCTTGTACCATGGGCACAGAAATGTTCTGATATTTTCCCTTCTGCACACTCAACACCCTAGTTGACCCTTAATTCTCTTATTTTCAAAAATTTAAGAAGTATACCAGATACAAACAAATATGATGTAAAGAAAACCTCATTCACAATCTAGTGTGTCTAGTCCTTTTATTTGCAAAAGTTGATTCACAATTGAGGACAATTCTGTGCCCACAGTGGACATTTGGTGATGTATGGAGACATTTTTGATTATCATGATTGGGAGAATGCTGCTACATCTAGTGGATAGAGGCCAAGGATGCTGCTAAACATCTTAAAATGCACAGTACAGCCCCCACAACAGAGAATTATCCAGGCCAAATGTCAATAGTGTTGAAGTTAAGAAACCCTGATTTAGAACATCAACATATTTGACACTACACCAACACTTACAACAGCCCCTCCAACTAGGACATCTCATTGATTACTAGTAATTTCAGTACACGGGCTTTGCTACCAAGTAAAAGGAAGTAATTAACTATTCTAATTTAAATACAGAAACCTGGCTGGGCATAGCGACTCAAGCCTGTAATACCAATACTTTGGTAGGCTGAGGAGGGAGGATTGCTTGAGGCCAGGGGTTCGAGACGAGCCTGGGCAACATAGTGAGACTCCATAGCTACAAAAAAAAAAAAGAAACAGATTTATAAATCCTTTCAGCTCCTGAAGTTGAAAGGCTAAGATTACAGAAGATGAAAATGAAGCAAAATTAATTCAACCATACTTGATTCCCACTATACACGTAGACATGTGACAACACTTGATGCTGTGAATAACAACAAATGTAAGTATATACGCTATCCTCAAAGAGCTTAATATTGTTGAGAAGATAAGACAAATATACTTGGAAAAGTTATAGCAATAAAAAGCAAGATATGAGTACAAATGATTAGTATGATTGAGAATAATGTACTTGAGTTGGCCTTTAACTAAAAGATTAAGAATGAATTTTAGAGCTGAAATCAATTAACAATATCTAATTTAAATCTTCATTTTACAAGTGAGGTAACTGAAACACAGAAAGACTAACTAATTTATTCAAATTACGACAGCAAATTATTGAGACTAGAACTTTAGTCTCCTGATTCCTTACCCTTTGCTGCTTCCTTTAAAACATACTGCCTTTGTGATTGCTGGAAAGAGAGAAATAAGCACAGAAGGCCGTGTATGACTATCATTAAAAATGTACATCATATCATCATCATAATGAACTAAAATAAAATCTTTCCATTGTCCAGTTCAGGTAAAATAAATACATACATAAAATCTTAAGCCCCCCAGCAGACTGAACGGACCCCCTCTTGGCCAAGGAGATCCCAGAAACACCCTAATGCTGAGTTGCTGGCCAAGAGAAAGGAGGTCAGACATGACTCATCATGTCCCCCTCCCTTCTTGGAGATCCATTGTAGCTCATTAACAAGGCCTAAGGGTAGACAAAACAAAATTTAAAACATACCTGCAGGTATACATTTGGTGGCTAGTCTCTGATTAACAGACTTCCTTATCTTAATGTAAAACATTCCAAGTCTTTAGACAAAGCTTTATTTCTTTAACCAATTTGCAAATCAAAGACTCTTTAAACCCACCTATAAACTGTAATTCTCCACTTTGAGATGTGCTGCCTTTTCAGGCCAAACCAATGTATGCCTTCCATGTATTGATTTATTATTTTATGTGTAATTCCTATCTCCCTGAAATGTATAAAGCCAAACTGTAACCCAAACACGGTGAATCCACTTGTTCAAGGCTTCTTGGGCGTGGCTCTGGGTCATGGTCACACATATGCAGCTATAATAAACCTCTTTAAATTATTTTACAGAGTTCGGGTTTTTCCATTGATATCATCATCATCATAGCTGACATTTGAGTGTTTAGTGAATATACCAGAAAGGACTCACATTAGGAAGTATCAAAAAGTGTCCTCACATTAGGAAGTATCAAAGAGTAACACTGAAAAGGAATGAGCACCTTGGGATGAAAGAGTAAGACAAGGCCGGCGCAGTGGCTCACGCCTGTAATCCTAGCACTCTGGGAGGCCGAGGCGGGAGTATTGTTTGAGCCCAGGAGTTCAAGACCAGCCTGAGCAAGAGCGAGATCCTGTCTCTACTAAAAATAGAAAGAAATTATATGGACAGCTAAAAATATATATAGGAAAATTAGTGGGGCATGGTGACGCATGCCTGTAGTCCCAGCTACTCGCGAGGCGAGGCAGGAGGATTGCTTGAACCCAGGAGTTTGAGGTTGCTGTGAGCTAGGCTGATGCCATGGCACTCTAGCCAGGGCAACAGAGTGAGACTCTGTCTCAAAAAAAAAAAAAAAAGTAAGACAATAATATAACAATTTCAGTCTAAGTGTTCTAGAAATTAAATGAGAAATAAAGGTAAGTGCTATAGGAATTTCAAAGAGGGTCAGACTGCAATGCCTTGAGGGTAGTTAAGGATGTCTTGGTGGAAGAGGTAGATTGGAGATGAGCATTCTAGAGCCATAGAATTTAGAAGAAGATGAGAGGATAATCTAGATAAGGAAGGCAGTATGGGACCCAGAGTTAAATAAACCAAGTAGATTTGGAGACAGTGAAGAAACAAAACCTACTAGAGTAGAAATTTTAAGTAGGGAGGAACTGGGAAATAAGGCTAAAAAAGGCAGGATAGGTCCAGATTGCTCAGGGCCCCAAGGAGACTGAGTTTACTCTAGCAAAGAGAAATCACTGCAAGTGCTTAAAAGAATAACTTCACAAGTTATCAAAATCTGTGGGACACAGCTAAAGCAGTCCTCAGAGGAAAGTTTATTTCCATAAATGCCTATATCAAAAAGATAGAAAATTTACAAACAGACAACCTAATGAATAGACTCAAAGAGCTGGAGAAAGAACAACAGACTGACCCCAAACCCAGCAGAAGGAGTGAAATTAGTAAGATCAAATCAGAACTAAATGAAATGGACAACAGGAAAACTATACGAGAGATTACTAAAATAAAAAGTTGGTTCTTTGAAAAGATAAACAAAATCGACACGCCTTTGGCTAGACTAAGACCAGAAAAGAAAAATCTCTAATAACCTCTATCAAGAACATGAAAGGAGAAATTACAGCTGATGCCACAGAGATACAAGATATCATCTATGAATTCTAAAAAACCCTTTATGCACACAAATTGGAAAATGTGGAGGAAATGGACAAATTTTTAGAAACACATAACCTCCCTAGGCTCAACCAGGAAGAAACAGAATTCCTGAACAGACCAATATCAAGAACTGAAATCGAAACAGCAATAAAAAACCTCCCCCAAAAGAAAAGCCCAGGACCAGATGGTTTCACACCCGAAATTTACCACACCTACAAAGAACTGGTGCCTATCCTACAAAAGTTATTCCACAACATCGAGAAAGACAGAATCCTCCCCAACACATTTTATGAAGCCAACATGTAACTCTAATACCAAAACCAGGAAAGGATGCAACAAAAACAGAAAACTATGGACCAATATCCCTCATGAATATAGATGCAAAAATTCTCAATAAAATCCTAGCAAATCGAATCCAGGTGCTTATCAAGAAAATAATCCCTCACGACCAAGTGGGCTTCATCTCAGAGATGCAGGGATGGTTCAACATACACAAATCTATAAATGTAATACACTATATAAATAGAAGCAAAAACAAAGACCATATGATCCTCTCAATAGATGCAGAAAAAGCATTTGACAAAATTCAACACCCTTTTATGATAAGAACACTTAACAAAATAGGCATAGACAGGGCAGAATCAGGCAAGAGAGCAGAATCAAGGGTGTCCAAAAGGGGACAGAAGAGATCAAACTCTCACTCTTTGCTGATGATATGATATTCTATCTAGAAAACCCCAAGGATTCAATCAAGAGACTCCTGGAACTGATAAATGAATTCAATAGAGTCTCAGGATATAAAATCAATACGTACAAATTAGAGGCATTCATATATGCCAATAACAGTCAAACTGAGAACCAAATCAAAGACTCAATAGCCTTCACAATAGCAACAAAGAAAATAAAGTACCTACGAATACATTTAAATAAGGAGGTAAAAGACCTCAACAGAGAGAACTATGAAATACTGAGGAAAGAGATAGCAGAGCACGTAAACAGGTAGAAAACCATACCATCCTCGTGGATCGGAAGAATCAACATTGTTAAAATGTCTATACTACCCAACGCGATCTACAGATTCAATGCAATCCCCATTAAATTACCAACATCATTTTTCACAGATATAGAAAAAATAATTTTATGCTTTGTATGGAACCAGAGAAGACCCCATTTAGCAAAAGCAATTTTAAGCAATAAGAACAAAGTGGGAGGTATTAATTTACCAGACTTCAAACTATACTACAAGGCTGTGGTTATTAAAACCACTTGGTATTGGCACAAGTGCAGGCACACAGACCAGTGGAACAGAACAGAAAATCCAAATATAAAACCATCCTCATATAGACATCTAATCTTTGACAAAGCAGACAAAAACATACTCTGGGGGAAAGAATCCTTATTCAATAAATGGTGCTGGGAAAACTGGATAGCCACACGTAGAAGACTGAAACAGGACCCACAGCTTTTACCTCTCACAAAAATCAAATTACAGTGGATAACAGACTTAAACCTTAGGAGTGAAACTATTAGAATTCTAGAAGAAAATGTGGGCAAGACTTCTACAGACATTGGCCTAGGCAAAGAATTTATGAAGAAGACCCCTAAGGCAATCAGAGCAACAACAAAAATAAATGAATGGGACCTGATTAAATTAAAAAGCTTCTGCACAGCCAAAGAAACAGTCACGAGAATGAACAGACAACCTACAGAATGCGAAAAAATTTTCGCATGCTACACATCCGATAAAGGATTGATAACAAGAATCTATTTAGAACTCAGGAAAATCAGCAAGAAAAAATCAAACAACCCTATCAAAAGTAGGAAAAGGACATGAATAGAAATTTTTCAAAATATATAAGAGGCCAACAAACATATGAAAAAATGCTCAACATCTCTAATCATCAGGGAAATGCAAATCAAAACCACAATGAGATATCACTTAACTCCAGTGAGAATGGCCTTTATCAAAAAGTCCCAAAACAATACATGTTGGCGTGAATGCGAAGAGACAGGAACACTCATACACTGCTGGTGGGACTGCAAACTAGTGCAACCCCTGTGGAAAGCATTATGGAGATACCTTAAACAGATTCAAGTAGACTTACCATTCGATCCAGCAATCCCATTATTGGGCATCTACCCAAAAGAACAAAAGTCATTCTATAAAACGGACATCTGCACCCGAATGTTTATAGCAGCACAATTCACAATTGCAAAGATGTGGAAACAACCCAAATGTCCATCAATACATGAGTGGATTAGTAAAATGTGGTATATGTATACCATGGAGTATTTCTCAGCTATAAGAAATAACGGTGATATAGAATCTCTTATGTTCTCCTGGATAGAGTTGGAACCCATTCTACTAAGTGAAGTATCCCAAGAATGGAAAAATAAGCACCACATGTACTCACCAGCAAATTGGTTTCACTGATCATCACCTAAGTGGACATTTGGGAATAACACCAGTTGGGTGTCGGGCAGATGTGCGGGGAGGACGGTGGGGATGGGTGTATACCTACATAATGAGTGCGATGCGCACTGTCTGGGGAATGAACACACTTGAAGCTACGACTCGGGCAGGGGAGGGCATGGGCAATATACATAACCTAAACTTTTGTACCCCCATAATATTCTGAAATAAAAAATAAAATAGGCTGGGCGTGGTGGCTCACGCCTGTAATCCTAGCACTCTGGGAGGCCGAGGCAGGTGGATTGCTCGAGGCCAGGAGTTCGAGACCAGCCTGAGCAAGAACGAGACCCCATCTCTACTAAAAATAGAAAGAAATTATATGGCCAACTAAAAATCTATATAGAAAAAATTAGCCAGGCATAGTGGCGCATGCCTGTAGTCCCATATACTCGGGAGGCTGAGGCAGTAGGATCCCTTAAGCCGAGGAGTCTGAGGTTGCTGTGAGCTAGGCTGACGTCACAGCACTCATTCTAGCCTGGGCAACAAAGCGAGACTCTGTTTCAAAAACTAAAATAAAATAAAATAAAATAAAAACTAAAATAAAATAAAATGAAATAAAAAATAAAAAAAGAGAATAACTTGATCAAAGTTTTAGTAAGACTCTCTGGCAATGATGTACAGAATGAATTGAGCCAGGAGAGATATATGGAAAGGCAGGGAGCTATTCATCTAGTAAGAATAAAGAATAACCATCTTTTACAGTATCTATAGAGTATCATTATACTTGGCAGACACCATGATAACATGCATTTTCTCATTTAATTCTCACCACAACCCTATAGAAGATGTTGTATTCATTTCTAAAAGAAAAAGTCAAACTTTTTCTTTCCACTCTAGTGCCACACACCACTCAAGACACTTCTGACACCATATTTGTGGGAGATTTTCTCCAACACACCAAGCAATCAAGTCTACAGTGGACAAGAGCTGGGTGTCCTCTAGTTCAATTCAATTCTATCTACCTAGGAATAGGGTCAGATCCCACAGGATGAGGACTCAGTCCCAAAAGAATGTCCCCCTCTTCAAATGCCAGTTACAAGTATTAGGTTGTCACTTATACTTGTGATCATCCAGCTATAAAAATGGCGGCTCCCAAGCCCTCTTACTTGGGTTCAATTAATTTGCTAGAGCAGCTCACAGAAATCAAGGAAACATTTTACTTATATTTACCACTTATTGTAAAGGATTTTACAAAGGATACACATAAACAGACAGATGGAAGGGATGCACAAAGCAAGACATGCGGGAAAGGGCATGAAGCTTCCATGCCCTCTCTGGGTGTTCTACCCTTGAGGAACCTCCATGTGTTCAGCTGTCAAGGGCTCTCTGAACTCTGTCCTTTTGAGTTGTTATGGAAGCGTCATTGTGTAGGGACAACTGATTACATCATTGGTCACTGGCAATCAATTCAAATTGCAGCCCCTCTCTCCTCCCTGGAGGTCAGGAAGTGGAGCTGAAAGTTGCCCTAATCTTGCAGCCAGTCATCTCACTGGCATTCAAAAAGCATTTTTATCATTCCAGAGATTTCAAAGATTTTAGGAGCTCTGTACCAGGAAACCAGGGCAAAGATTAAATATTAATATAGCTTATTATAAAACCATAATATCTCAATTACCATCCCCATTTTATAAGTGAGAAAGTTGAGTCAAAGAGAGGCTAAGTAACTTGCCCTTATCCTACTCCTAGGGAGTAGGAGCCAGAATTTGAGCCCAGATAATAATACTATAATATAAGCCTATACTTTTACCTACTATGCCATGTTAAACGTTTATTGGAGGCTATTGTTTGTACTAGCCTCCTGCACGAGGCCCCAAGAGACCAGACCAAACCAAAATGGAGTCACTCGTGTTAGGTGCCACATAATCAAACTAAACTCTGAAATGTCCAGTTTTCCAAAAACAGGAGATTCACATCAACCAATCAATCAGAAGGGGTCTAGTTTACCTAAGCGCATGATAAGAAAGTTCCCTCTGTTTTAACCCTACAAGGAAAGTACCTTTGAAACCCATCCTTTTTGTGTTCCATTTCTGCTCTCTTCAGCCCTTTTCTGTCCATAAAGCCAAGTTTCTCTGCTCAGCTCATCTGAACATTCATTCTATTTTATAGAATGAGGTGTTGCCTGATTCTAGAATCACAAATAATGGCCAATTAGATCTCTAAATTAAATTTTCTATAATTTTCTCTTTTGATAGCCATATCTTCCCATATTATGAAATGTGTTACTGAAAGATTCCAAGAATGAAATAATTAGGGCTGAATTAGTAATTAATAGTAAAAAGCAAATGGGAGAGAAATGAAGCTTTTACTAGGAAATAGCTGACAGAATTTAATGATTATTAGATATATCGGAATGAGGAAGAGTAAAAAATTATTTCTCAAGTGTTGAGAGCATAGGGAAATGATAATACCACAGACAGAAATAGGAGAATCACAAGGCTGTAAAGATTGGTAATAAATATTTCAGATTTTGTATTTGTTAAGATAAAATGATAATCATGTACAAATTCTAGTATGCAGCTAAAATAGATTTTACAAACTCAGGAGAGAGGTAAGAATTGGAAGTACAGATTTTGAAATTACCCCACATAAAATGGATAGTGGAAGCAATAAAACTCTTAAGTTCTCCAAGGTTAAAAAAAGAAAAGGATCAATCCTTGGGCTATAGCAACAGCTGAGAAGCAGGAGAGAGGTAGGAGGAGAGCCAGGGCAAGGTAGTCTCAGAGTTCAGCAGATGGGAATTTCAAGGAGAGGGTAGTGAACAGGCTTAGTACCACATAGGCTGACTTCTCTTTTCACTCTATACTCTCTCCTTGGAAGACTTCATTCTCACCCATATGAAAATGAGTCACATGTCCATATCACCAGGCCATACATTTCATCTAAGCTCCATACTCAGATTTCCAGCTGCCTGCTTTTATCTCCATCTGGATGTCTCAAGGGCATCTCAAATTCAAGATGCCAAAAATCTAATTCTGCCTCAAAACATGGTTTTCTTCCAGTATTCCCTATCTCGGAAAATAGCATCTGGCTGCACAAACAAGAAACCTATGAATAATCCACAACCTATCTCTCATCTCTCAACCCCAGCCAATCCATGCTCAAGTCATCATGAGTTTTAGCCACTAAATATCACTGTCCCCTTCCTGCCATCTGGCTATTACCATTCTAGCCTAAGCTACCACCATATTCCACCTAGAATGCTGTAACTGACTCCCATTTGGACTTCCCATGTAATCTTGTCCTCATCAAATCCATGCTCCTCAATGCACCTAAGAGGATAATTTCAAATGCAAACCTGAGTATGTCACATATATCCTAACCCTACATAAAACACTTGTTTCCATAGCTCTTAGGGCAAGGATCAAATCCCTTGCCTTGGCCTATAGGACCTGCACGATTGGCCCTTGCCTATCTCTCAGTCTCATCTCTACCACCTGTCTCTTTGCTAGTCTTCTTTCAGTTTCTTGAATATTCTAGGCTTCCACCACCATAGACCTTTGCATGTGCTTTTCCCTCTACCTAGAAAACTCCTTTCACCACCATCTCTACCCTCTATATCCTTTCATCTACTTATCCTCCAACTCTTGGTTCAGTGACACTATGTCAAACCTTCCTATTATTAGATGTTCTCATTGAACCATTTTTCTCTCCTTAGCTTTGAACACAACTTTAATTTTATAATACAGTTGACCCCTGAACAACATGAGTTTGAACCTCGTGGATACACTTATACATGGATTCTTTACAATCACAGGCAGATCAAAAATATATCATTCCAGGGATACAAAACTGAGTATATGGAGACCAAGCTTTTTGTATAGGTGGGTTCTGCATGGCCGGCTTCAGGACTTGAGTATGTGGGGATTTGGGCATATGTGGGGGTCCTAGAATCAATCCTTCATGTATTACTGAGGGACAACTATAATTTGTAATTGTTTGACCAATGTCAATTTCTCCTATCATACTAGAATCTCCACAAGGGCAGAAGTTGTGTCTTTTTATTCATTACTGAATCACCAACACATAACACAGTACCTAACATGGGTGTTCAATAAATACTTACCAAATGGATTATCAAATATTCTTTTTAAAAGTGCAAAAGGGCCAGGCATGGTGGCTCACGTCTGTAATCCTAGTACTTTGGGAGAACAAGGCAGGAGGATTGCTAGAGCTCAGGAGTTCAAGACCAGTCTGAGCAAGAGTGAGACCCTGTCTCCACTAACAACAGAAAAAAAAATTAGCCAGGCACGGTGGCGTGCACCTATAGTTCCAGCTACTGGGGAGGCTGAGGCAGGAGAATCGCTTGAGCCCCAGGAGTTTGAGGTTGCAATGATGACACGTGCACTCTACCCAGGGCAACAGAGCGAGACCGTGTCTCTAAATAAATAAATAAGAATGAGGACTGAGCAGGACAATTGGTGTTGACTACTAAGAAGATCACCAACAAACTTTGAAAGTATAGTTTGAATATACTGATAAGGACAGAATCCAGAATGAAGGGACTCAAGGAGCAACTGAGCAGTGGAAACAGGGGAGAGGATGATGAACTAGAAGGCTGACACAGGGAGCAGCAGTGTCGAGAGAAAGCTGCTTACTCTCATTTTGCTATTCATTATGCCATTATTACTGTTCTCGCAGTACTGGGAAGGCAAAGAGGAAAGAATTGAAAAGGTTAGAGACAGTCTACAAGTCAGAGAAGAGAGGACTCCCACTGAAGGAGTTTGTTTGAAAATGTCAACAAAGAGATGAAGTAAGCAAAGATAACATAAAGGAGTGGCCGGGAGTGGTGGCTCACGCCTGTAATCCTAGCACTCCGGGAGGCCGAGGCTGGTGGATTGTTTGAGCTCAGGAGTTCGAGACCAGCCTGAGCAAGAGCGAGACCCCGTCTCTACTAAAAAAATAGAAAGAAATTATATGGACAACTAAAAATATATATAGAAAAAATTAGCCGGGCATGGTGGCGCATGCCTGTAGTCCCAGCTACTTGGGAGGCTGAGGCAGGAGGATTGCTTGAGCCCAGGAGTTTCAGGTTGCTCTGAGCTAGGCTGATACCATGGCACTCTAGCCTGGGTAAGAGAGTGAGACTCTGTCTCAACAAAAAAATACCATAAAGGAGTGGTTAACTTAAACATGCCAATATAACCAGTTGAAAGTATTATTTGAATTTAAAGATAAAGATGCTGATGGGTTAATAACCAACTACACCTACTTAGAGAAAGCATGTGGATGAGAGCCATGTTGCAATCAAATGTTAAACTACACCACTTAGATGGAATCAGCAAAATCCAGATTATAGGAAACTTTATAGGACCAACAACCTAGTTCCTTCAACAAATAAATTGCAGGGGGAAACAATGGAGGAGGAATTTAAAGAATAAAAAAAACTTAAAAAACACCAACCAATCACAACATGTGGATTTGACTGGCTCCTAGTTCAAGTAAACTAAAAAAATTAAAAAATACAAAAATCAGCACACAAGCAGAAAATTGAACCCTGGATATTTGATGATAGTAAGGAAATACATTAAGTACTTCAGGTACAATAATAGTATTATGGTTATGCTTTTAAAAGATCCTTTATTTTCCAGAGATAAGATGATATTTATAGATTTCAGAAGCCTGATATTTGCTTCAAATACAAAAGGAGGTATGCAAGTAGTGATATAGAAGCAACAAGATTGGTCATGAGCTAATAATTCCTGGAGCTGGGTGTTGAATTCATTGGGCTTCATTCCATTTTGTAGTTTTTGAATATGTTTGAAATTTTCCATAGTAAATTTTCTGAAAGATTTGGTTTGCAAAAATAGGATTTTTCTTCCATATACTGTATTTTTAGATGGCCTCAGTTTTCTTGACCTGAGTTCCATGAATTTCAGGGAACCATGAGGATTATTAAACCACATCTAAGCAAAATTGGACTAAGTGATCCACCAAAAAACTAGGGTTGGGTAGAACACAAGATAACACTGGCTGGGTATGGTGGCTCATGCGTGTAATCTAGCACTCTGGGAGGCCCAGATGGGAGGACTACTTGAGGCCAGGAGTTCAAGACCAGCCTAAGCAACATAGCGAGATCTTTTCTCTATAAAAAATAGAAAACTTAGCTGGACATGGTGGCACAGGCCTGTAGTCCCAGCTACTTGGGAGGCTGAGATAGGAGGATCACTGGAGCCCAGGGGTGTGATGGTACAGTGAGCTGTGATCACGCCACTACACTCTATCCCTGGCAACAGAGAAAGATACTATCTTTAAAAAAAAAGAACACGAGGTAATAACACTTGAGGCCATAGAGGGTGGGCTTCTCTGGCCAGCTAAGCTAACTCAGCTGCTCTGGAGGATTCCTGTGAAGTGAGAGACCCCACACAGCATAGCTGGATGAAGCCCCCAGCCCCCAGGATGGTATTGCTAAGGTATCTCTGATGAAACTATGACCAGGTGGCCACATGTTATTACCACACGCAACAAGAGACCCTTGCCTGCGACACCATGGCAGGACAGGAAGAAGGAGTCCTTTGAGAGAACAAGCCAAAACCTACCAAAACATAAACAAGTTGAAACCAACAGGCTCTTCCTAAAAAATGATGCACCCCAAGCAAAACATAAAAAGAGAAAAAGAGTACTTAAATGAAGATGTGAATGGATTCGTGGAATACTTAAGACAGTCACAAGGGGGAGATTACAGCAACAGACATTCAGGAAGTAAGGGAAGAAATTGCAGTTGCTTTAAAGAAAGATAGTTGACAGGAAGGAAGACGATTAAAAAGACAAGCAGCAAAGAAAAATGTAATAGTATGTTTCCACTGTAGAAAACCTGGAACTGCAGATTGCCCAGCCACACTTGAAAATCAGGATATGGGCACTGGAATATGTTACTGGTGTTGGTCCACAGACCATGAAATAAACAAGTGTAAGGCCAAAGTAGATCCAGCTGTTGGTGAATTTCCTTTTGCAAAATGTTTTTTGGTTTTTTTTTTGTGGGGAGATGGGACACCTGTCTAGCTCTTGTCCTGATAATCCCAAAGGAGACTATGCTGAAGGTGGTGGTTGCTAACTTTGTGGCTCTGTGGAACATTTTAAGAAAGATTGCCCTGAAAGTCAAAATTCAGATGGAATGGTCACAGTTGGTCACTGGGCAAAGGGAATGAGTGCAGACTATGAAGAAGTTTTGGATGCACCTAAACCACAGAAACCCAAAGCAAAGATAACCTCAAATTGTTAATTTTTGATAATGACTAGCACTATTGTTAGTTAGCACTGCATTGTTACTTTCTAAAGGGCGCCTACTTCACTCATAAGAGCTAGATTTCCTTGGAGCCAAGGCTATATTATAGATATCAGTATGATCTGGGGGATGGTCGAAAACAGTTTTCTGCATTCTGTCCATCAAAGAATACTTCTGCCACTGTTTGGAGAAAATCAGTGAAGAAAAAAGAATGAGATGATTAAATTGGATTTTCTAAAAGAATATATTTTTAACAGAACTTAGACATATCTAAGTGGTTATATACCTGATTGTAACAATCATCTTTTTTAAAAGCAAAAGTATGAATAAATGTAAACCACCCCTAACAAAGGGTACTGCTTATTTTGGGGAATGAATTTCTGGTTATATTGTTTTCTTGGTTCAAAGTAAGTTCAAAGTAAATTATTATTATTACAGTAGAAATTTATAAGTTGTCACAAAGTCTGTATTTTTTAAATATTGAATAAAAACACACTTGCTATTTAAAAAAAGATAACACTTGAAATGCAAAATATGACAGGGGTAGACCTTCAAGTTGCTACCTGTTAAAGGTTTTGAAAGATCAAAATTTAACATAAAGGACGACAAGAAACTAATTGGAGGATGCATAAGAAGTATGCTGAATGTCCAAAGTCCTGGGTAAGAAAAATGACTCCATCTACTCTTCTGCCCCTAAGGCAGATTGGAGATTCGACGCCAAAGAAAAAAGTCATGCAGGTATAAAATGACCAAACCTGAATGTGGAATATTTGTTCCTAACGAAAGAAAAGAATAAGTGCACTAAAATAGTGTTATGATGTTGCCGATCTAGGGGTAGAGTCATTCAAATCTCCACAACCCACTTGTGTCATCTCTTCTTTGTCAATTCCATTTCCTTCCTCCCACAAATCTGAAATGCCCTAACGGTTGGAAAGACCCTGAGACAACAGGGGAAGAGAAAGAGGTAAGACCAAGTGTTTGGAGGAAAAGGATTAAACATTATTTTCCCCTCCCACTGAATCCTGAATTTAAGAAATAGTGTAAATTGGACTTGATAACTAGCACCTGCTTATTTGTGCAGGGTAAACAACGCGCAGAACTTGCAGGACAAGCTGTTTCGATACCTTTGCATAGCAGTGACTAAGCTACCGAACTGCGGGGCCCCTGCTTTCTTTGCCACCGGGCCCGCAGCAGCAGGAGTTGGGCCGGGCGGAGGCCGGTTCCGCTGAGGCGGACGGAATGTTAAGACATCCTCTCCAAAAACGCCGCTACCTCACCGTGAGCGGAGTTTAGAGGCCGCTGCTCCTCCTCGGGGACCAAGCCTCACCGCCAGACTTAATGCCTACAAGGCCGCGCAGCACCGCCGCGAACTTCGCGCCGGGCACGGCGGACGGGGCCACGCCCAACTCCACGCCCAAATTCCCGGGCTTTCTCCCGCCCGCGGTGGGGAGAGGAGCAAGAGAGAATGTTCGCCAATCAGAATGCAGACGTGGAGGTCGTTACCCTCAGGACCAATAAGAGAGTGGGTGGGCGGGGCCAAGAGCGCTCGTTCGCTCTTGGGATTTAAACCTCGGAGGCCGGACGGTTAACGGCGAGGTGGGCGCGTTGGGTGGCTGTGCGCCTGCGCGCACTGCGGGACTCCAACCGAAGCCGGTGGCGCTCTGCTAGCAGCGCGGTGGGACTCGGGGCAGCGAGCGGCCCTTGGCTCGGCGGGTGAGTTGGGCGAAGGGCGGGGCGGCGGGGCGGACGCCTGGGGGCTGCCCGCCCGCTACTGCGGGAGCCCGTACCCCGTCCCCGCTGGATAGCGCAGCGCGGGCCCTCCCGGGCGGGCCGTGCAAGCTGCAGGGCGCCGTGCACGGGGCGCCCGGGGAGGCCGGCCGCGGAAGGCCGGGCAGGTGCCCGGGGAGGCAGCCGAGCTCCCCGAGGCCCCGCGGCCGGGCGGTGCGACTGTGCTCTGTTGTTCCCGGGAGAGGAAAGTTACACCTTTTGTGGGTGTAACCGTGCAAGGTGTTTGCCTAGCCCAAATGAAAATAAGCCTTATTTTTGTTATTAAAATTATACGATCTTAATAAAGCAAATGAAAACATTTAGATGGCCTTTCAGTATCCAGTGCTGCTGAGAGCGTGAAGAAATAAACACCCTTGCACTCTGTTGGCGGTAATCAATTTTTCTAGAGGGCAAAGAGACAAATTGGACAAGAATGCAAACGTAATTCCATTACCCACAAAACCATCAAAACACTGTTCACATTCGGGTTTACTTAAGGTATATTAATTAGGAATATATACATTATATTTACATGATCATCCTTATAAAGTATGTTTACTATAGTTGTATATTGGGAATGTAATAAAGCATGTTAAATCTCAATTAAAAAGCAGATTATGCCTTATGCAGTCCGTAATATATTGGGAACACATTTCTATGCCAAATGTAGATATGCATTACCATTTTTAATGGATGCATGGTATTTTTTGCTATGGCTGTATTGTACCACATTATTTAACCAATTCCCTACTGATGTATATGTTTGCAATTTCATGGTCAAAATAGTGTGGTGTAGTGGTCACTTATACATACACCTGCCTAGATTCTTGTCCAATTTATCTCCTTAGAATAAACTCCTTGGAAAGTATGGCACAACTTAAATTTTGATTCATAATGCCAAACTGCCCTCTGAAAAATTGATTACCACCAACCCAGTGGAAGGGTGCTTATCGCTTCACACTCTCACCACCACTGGCTATTGAAAAATCTTGCATTATTAATGAGATTAAATGTTTTCTATGTTTATTAGTTATTATTTCTTTGGTAGATCATCTGTCATTTCAGTATTATTTTACTGACGCGTGTACTTTGTAATAGCTTTCTAAGAGGAATTCGAATCAGTCATTTTAAAACTTGTTACAAGTGTTTCTCCCAGTTTGTCTCTTTAACCTTAGTTTTAGTGTTGTTTGCCTTGGCTGCTCTGTTTTAACACTGCAATTCTTTTTTTTTTTTTTTTTTTTTTTTTTTTGAGACAGAGTCTCACTCTGTTGCTTGGGTGAGTGCGGTGGCCTCAGCCTAGCTCACAGCAACCTGAAACTCCTGGGCCCAAGCAATCCTCCTGCCTCAGCCTCCCGAATAGCTGGGACTACAGGCATGCACCACCATGCCCGGCTAATTTTTTACATATATTTTTTTTTAGTTGTCCATATAATTTTCTATTTTTAGTAGAGACGGGGTCTCGCTCTTGCTCAAGCTGGTCTCAAACTCCTAAGCTCAAGCAATCCTCCTGCCTTGGTCTCCCAAAGTGCTAGGATCACAGGCGTCAGCCACCGCGCCCGGCCAACACTCCAATTCTTTAAGAAGCTGCATGCTTACCTCACCAGACAGAGATAGAGAAATTTGTTGTAACTCTGCAATAGCCTGTCTAATGGTTAGAATCTAACTACTGACCCAGCCCCCTATGCCAATTTAAAATCCCCCCCTTCCACCCTCAAAAATCCTTTCAATTTTAACAAGCTAAACCTAGGTCACTGAGTCACTTAAGATTTTTGAAGAGAAGATACTGTTGGGTATTTTGTCCAATATTGTCTGTATTTATCTATAAAAAGACAAGTTGTCTAGCTGCTATGTGAAAGTTTCCCTCTAAGTAAAGAGAATGGACAGGTCTTTGTATTAGAAAGAAAAAGAACTGACAGTTGCCTTTATATTTTACTATTTGCAAAAATCATCTTCACATGTTCAAGGAAAGAAATGGGAGTGTGACATAAATGAAATGCAAAGGAAATAACACATAATATATTAATCACTGTATAGTATAGCACACATACCATTAAAAAAACTTATTTGGCTTTAGTGTCAAAAATCCTCCAAGCCCAAATAGAGTTCCACAAAGCACTATTTATTTTTTTATATATATGCATAATCTCATTTAAATTCACCACAATTGAAATAATTCCATTTTTAAAATGGAGAAAGTAAGATCTAAGCCCTATTTTACTTTCTTCTAACATTTATTTATTTCCTCCCATGGGACTTTTGAATTTGTACAAATACTGCCTCGGCAAATAATTTTACAGAGTTACATCTGGGCTTCTTATTGATCCACCTATGATGACTGTCTTGACTTTTTCTATGGTAACTACCAAAAACGAAGTCACTAAAATCCTTACTTTTTTATATCTGATAGTATAATCAACCTTGAGTGAATTTTCTTAAGATCTGAAACCATGATCCTCTAACTCCTTTGCTTCTACAGAATCTCCTATGCCTTTTAGTTCTTTTTCGACATATCACTGCTTTAGAGTTGATTTTTTAAAAATAAGGAATGATTTCTCAAACTTTGTTCTTATTTTCTAGGTTGTTTTTTTAACCCTTAATGCTAATGCCAATCAAGGTACATTGAAATAAGGTAAGAAACTGAAAAAAAAAAAAAATAACTTTGGTTTGTACTTACATATTTAAGTAGAGGATCTTTACATCAAAATTAAAGGACAAAGCAATCACATTTTAAGAAAACTCAGGGCATTATGAAGTGTTTGGTAGATGAATCCCAAAAAGCAATAACAGTGATTCAAAATCCAGAAGACCTGGATCATATAGAGTTGGCTATTTTGAATAAATTTAAAATTTTTTTTCCCACTATTTACCAGTCTCTAAAATGGGGGTATTTTCTGGTTTCCTGTCTTCTGGGATGTAAAAGCTATTATTATGTGCCTCATTACTCTTCAGTATACCACAAGGTCACCACTCTTTTTGTATGCTGTTTTACTTTCTAAACCTAGAACTCTTTCAGCAAAGTCTTATTTCTGTGGTCCACTGCCTACTGAGCACTACTATAGCACTTTTACAGCATCAGCTTATATTTATGTATTAGTAATGTTTCTAATTGTCGTACGTGTTAGTTATATTTAAACTATGAGCTTGAGGATAGAAACCGTATTTGTGTATCTGGAATCTTGAACATAGGTAGGAACAAACTAATTACTGGTTGGTAGATAGAACTTTGGGTCTCTTAAACATATGGCAGAATTATAAATGTGGGATAACACTGCAGTAATGAAAATTATTATTGAGGCAGAATGAGTTCATTTGCTTTGGGTCTATTTTTACTGTTACAACAGATAATGTATTGTTTGCTCTTTTGAATAAATGTAAGTAACATGTTGAGGGTTACTTACCAACTTTGCTTGGAAAACAAGCAAAGCCCCTCCTCATTTTCCTATCTCAGTGTGTAGTACTACCAGCCACTTGTTTGCTCAGATCTGAAATCCAGGAGTTGTCCTGAAAGCCTCCCCACTTACGAATGACACATTCACTTCCCCAGAGTCCTGTTATTTCTGTTTCCTTAATTTTAAATTCATCTACTTCTCTCCATCCCCCTTACTACAAATCTATTCTAGGCCATTGTCATCAATTGCCTTGATTATTCCTACAGCCTCCTAATTGGTCCCACTGCCTTCATTCTTTCCCTCTTCCAAGCCACAGTATACCCAGGGCAATAATTTTGCTACACAATTGTATCTAGCATTTAAATTTTTTCCAGTGGCCCCTCAAGATAAAATCTAAGCTTTTTAAGGAAGGCCTGCAAGGCTCAACAGATGTGACCAACTCTTGCTTACCTTTTTAAACTATGCTCTTGTCCCTCCCAAGCCATACTGAAGTTGCCTGGATGCATATGCTGTAATCTCTAACCTTTTACACAAACTGCATCTTCTGTCTTAGACACACAGCTCTAATTCTTAATCCTCACTTTAACTGGCTCCCACTTGTTCTGCAAGATTTAGCTTGAGTATCTCCTCGTTATAAGAACTTTCCTTAAACTACTAGACCAGGGGTAGGCAAACAATGTGGCCTACAAGCTAAGAATGTATTTTTACATTTGTAAAGGGTTTTTAAAAACAATATGCAACAGAGACCATTTGTGATTCACAGAGCCTAAAATATTTACTCTTTATTCCTTCTCTGCACTAGGTTTATATGCTTCATAAGGAAAGGTGCTGTGTCTTGTTTGGTTAGGTGACTTCGAGCTAGCATAATGCCTGCCACTTAATCAATTTTTCCAATCCTTAATTGGTTGAAATTAATATTTCTAAATTCTTAGAAAATAAGACACTCAGGTGAACCTCTTTATGAGAATTCAGATGAGTAACGAATAACTCATTTGCTTTGAAAAAGAACAGCATGACGAATTACACACTTGCAGTATTAGGCTTTGATGAATTTAAACACAAGGCACAGATTTCCAGGTGTACACAAATAAGTACATCTCCATTTTACAATTGCTTTTTGCTGCTTTCATCTCTTAATCCTTTTAGACAAGGATGAAATAACGTTTGAACTCTTTCTTGTTAAAGCAAAATCTTCCTTAATAGGACCTTAAAGTCTTAGCTGATCATCTGAATTTCTAGTACTTCTTACAGTAAATAATTTTTTTTGTATTTCTTTTCTGCCCACCTACCACTAGTTCGTTGTTGGTTCTTAGATCCTGGTAAGTTTGTGGTTAAGTGATGTTTTTTATTTCCATATCAACACAGACCCTCTTTGTTGGTGTCTCCAACATAGTATTCTCTTCCTCATGGAATAAATATGGGTGCTCGATGCGTCCCCTACGTACAAAATGCTGGATACGGGATTCCAATCCTTGGCATTTAGGACGATCCATCAGGGGCTTATAAGTGCGCATTTTCACTCCTTCTACAAAGGCACTGGTCTGCTTTATGACAGAGGGCTTAACATTTCTCCATTCTATCATTCCATCCATCTTTGGTCCTGTTCCACAGGGTATTGCAACAGAGTCCAGTCCTTGTAGCATACTATACAACATGTGAGTTTTGACAGCATGGTTAGCCCATAGCTGTTGTAGGTGGGTAACATTGAACTCCTGAACCTCCCGGTCATAGATCCACTTGATATTTTCAAACTTACAGTCATACAAGACTAGAGGAAATTCTACAGCCATACTAGAGAAAGAGGGAGAAGAAACAGAGTATGAGAATACATAGCAGCCATCCAACAATTCTTAAACTGAGGGTTAGTTGGGTTAAGGGGAATGGGCAGGGGGAGGGCATTGATATCAATATTGAATATCCTTGACCATAGCTAATAAAATACACCACCATCCCTAACCTTTAACAACTTTGTCATAATTGCTAAAAAGGCAACAAAACGGATTAACTTGATCTATATTATGTTAATGTCAATGGTAACAAGTCACCTAGAAGTGAGCTGACATGGCTTCATCATACCACTTAATGCTATTTTTCCAAATTTGTTAGTGGCATTTCAATTTTGTATAGTATGAGGAAAAATTGTATTTCGTACCTTAGGAATGAATTACTGGTATCTATCTGACCTCACCCTGTTCTCAAAAGACAAATCTTGACTATTCTGCCTTTCCTACCATTTCAGACACTGGAAATTATGAAAGATTCAAAGTGCAGCAGTGTGACTACTCAGTAATACAAAATAAGCAAGATTTAATAATGAATATGTCCAACTTTTTAATTTTACCAGAACCTAACAATAATTTCACTTAACATAAATTCAGAAACAAAGATGTGGAAAATGAATGTCCTTTTACTTAAGAAGCCTGGTCCAAACACCTGTTTCCTTACTAATGGGACAGAACCAAAAAATTAGGAGATATCGCTTATTCCTACAACCCGTTTCCTTACTTATGGGATAGAACCAAAAAATTAGAAGATATCGCTCACTCCTACATGCAAAGGTTAACATTCCACAAGTTAGATTAAAGCTTCATGAAGGCAGAATGAGTGACAGTTATTTATACAATCATGGGGGAAAGGAAGGTTGCTATCTTGTTTCTTAACTTACCTATATTGAGGTTTCTGGGGATTTTTCTCTATGTTCAGCAGCTCATCAATAATCTCTGGCTTCTCCATTCCTTGGCCAATCAGAAAGAGGATAGCCATCATACAGCGGACTTGATGATAAAGGAACGCCTGACCAGTCACTTCAAATTGACATAACTGAAAAGGTTCTTGCCATCTTTCCTCACCCAGGCTCTGGCACACTAGCTGTACTTGAGCAGACAGAATCGTCCTCTGAAAGTTAATCACTCCATTGGCTACATCCATTTTACACAAGTTCCTGAAATCATGGGTGCCAACATACTTTTGAGCTGCATAATTCATGGTTTCAATATCTAAATCAGCACGAGGGAAAAAATAACGGTAAGTCCGCTCAAGACAGCTGAACCTAGCACTGAAGCTAGGTTCTACAGGGGCCCAGGCCAGTATACGGATGTCTGGAGGGAGTACCCGATTGAGAATGTGGGTATATCGGATCTCTTTTGCAGCATCACTAGCTTCATCTTTTAAGTAAAAACCCTCTGAATCCCTGCCCCTTGGAAACTTAGAACGAAGGTCAAGAGAAATCACCTGTGGAATTAGAGAAAGATACTGTATTTTAGAGATACAAATAATCTCAGTACACAGTATGTATACCTAGCATATCCTGGTATTGCTTGCTTTGGAAACAGTATAGTTACTGGCCCTTACCTGTCCAAAGGCACTAACTCCTTTGTCTGTTCGCCCACATCGGTGATAGCTGGATGTCTGTCTGCTTTCTACTAGTCGAGTCTTGGTTAGAGCCTCAAACAGTTTCTCTTCAATCGTATTATTTGTGTTTTCCTGACTAGCAAAGCCCTGGTATCCCCAGCCAAGATAGGCTATTTTTAGGGCTATATGTCTTTGGCCATGAGCTCTGAAATCAAATGCACGCTTAGCTTTTCCACCTTCTGATGAATTTTCTCTAACATTTGTGTCCTTGGTGTTGGCATGTTCCTTTTTAAGTCTCTGTACCTCCTGCTCCAGTTCTTGTACTCTTTTTAGGAGTTTCTTGGTTTGGTTTCCATCTCTGTCATTTTCAGCCATCATATGACAACCCCAGGAATAAAGGAATCATATAGGTCCACCCTAACTGTAAAGAGAGCAAAGGGATACAACAGTTTCAGTACCAGATTTAATTTAATGCCCAAAGAATACACTTTTGTTTGTCCAGGGAATATAAGCATTAGCTTAATTATTATGGATTGATCATCCACAGATATTATTCTTTTCCACCCTATCTGGTCAATTCACAGGGGAAAAGAGAAAAAAAATTCAGCTATCATACTTAAGGTTTCTTTAAAGTAGTCAAAATTGTGGGAAAGTATCTACAGATTTCATTTCTCTATTCTTCACTAACCAAGATGATTAAGGACTGATGTTTTTCTAATCATAAGATTATGGACTACTTATGTCTACTCTGAGTTTCCATTGCTTTCCATTATTTCAGATAAAATAAGTAGCTTGTACGTTCTATTATCTATTATTCAGTTCCGTCTTAAAGGTAGTGCAATAGAAGCTAGCCTAATTGGAGAAGCTTATCAGTGATTATATTTCACATTGGAAGTAGAACCTGGAGACAAGATTTTCTCACTTTAAGCAGTTTTGATGGCAGAAAAAAGGTAATTAAGCGCCACTGACTTTTTAAAGCCAAATTTAATGCATGACCTGATAAAAGATTTCTGTACCTCTAACGATTACAAGAGTCTGATGTAATTTAGATGTCACTGTTGAAATTCCTAGTGAATTTCAGTAATCTGAAGACAACTGTACTACGTCCTTAAAATCAGGACAGTCCTAGACAATCTATGGCTAATGGTTAGTTATAGATCATCTCCCTATCTGACGGCTAAGTTCTGAATCTAGGTAGCGCATTCAGTTTTTGCCCTTTGAGTTTCTGTGTCCATGATATGTAGATTAAAAGTTTAAATGTAAAAAATGAAACTATAAAAATACGAGGAAAAAACATGAAATAACTTTTAAATCTTGGAGTATGAATGGCATTTCTAATTAAAACACTCTAGAAACACAGAAACAACAGAAAACCAAAAAATGTAACTACCTAAAAATCAAAATTTCTACCAGCAAAAAAAAAAAAAAAAATTCAAAAGGTAAACAAACTGGGAAGAAAAATGAATGATGGTAAAGGGCTAACTTCCTTAACATGTAAGTATTTCATGAATATATAAATCACTTTTAACGAAAAGATCAATAAGAAAAAGCCCAATAATCTGAGAGGTAAATGGGCAAAGACTAAGCATTTCAAATAAAAAGTAAAAAGCTTATGTTTTTTAGATGCTCAATTTTACTCAATTTAAATAACTGCAAATATATATGAGAACTATTTTTCACAGACCTGACTGCAAAGACTAGAAAGTTTGATAGTACACTACTCTGGAGAGGAAGTAGACAAACAAGCTCTAATAACATGCTGTTAGTACAACTGTAGGTGAGCATTTTGCCAACAGCTGTCACATAACTTTTGACCCACCCATTCCATGTCTAGAAATTTAACCTACAAAAGTGCTTGCATGGATATTTAAAAATTTACATGATATTCATTGCAACATTAATTTTTAACAAATGACTAAACCTAAATCACATCAATAAAGGAATGGTTGAATAAACTGTGGTACATTCATACATTGGAATTTTATGCAACTTTAAAGAAAATGAAATAAGTCTACATGTGCTGATATAGCTGGATCACCAAGGTTATCTTTAAGGTTCAGCAGAGTTGTGTTCTGTGCGCCTTTATGCACGTGAATATGAAAAACTTCTGGAGAAATCATAAGAAACTGCCTTTGAAGAGTAAAACCTGGTGGGGAGGCAAAATCCTTGCTTAAAATTATTAAGTGCAAGTATTAGTTTTTTAGTTTAAAAAGAAAAATAGGGACACAGGAAATAGTGGGCAATAGGTCCTAGCTTAGATCCAGTCAGGAAACTAGCACTGGGTATTGGCCTGGTTGACTTGGGTACCTAGTTATTTCAATGACAAGGGTACTAGAACGAACAGGTTTATCTTAGCAACAGAAGATGTGTTAAAATTACTTAAGCATAGGGAGTATATATATGTATACACGTTATGTATGTGAGTGTGTGTATGAGAGCACAATACCACTTTTGTGGTGGTTTTTTAGATTAAATCACTCTTTTGATTAAAAGGACTCATTGTGAAGCCAGACTGCCTGAGTTAGAATTCCAGTTCAACCACTTAATAGCTGAGTAACCTTGGGCAAATTATTTAACTTCTCTGTGCTTCATGTTACTCATCTGTGAAAAGGAGATAATCCCACACCTGTGAGGATTACATGAATAAATGTAAAGTACACAGAACAACGGCACCCTCTATGTACCTGCTACATAATGTACGTTAAGCAGTATACCCTATATAATGTAGTCTCATATGCCTACCAGAACTCACCTGCCCTATCCTAGGAGCTACTAAAGGTGGCAAGGCAGTAGAAACTGTGAGTGAGTAAGAGAGTGGAAATGAAAACAGGTAAGAACTAAGTTATTGCTCCTCCAAACTGTTCTGATACTGCACTGATCTCTCTTATAATTATTGAATTTATGATTGACTTAGGCATTCTTTCTCCATTTGAATGCTATAAAATGGAGAAAAGGAAATGAGCGATTTATGAGCTGGGAATTTATTATAAAACTGACCAATGTTATCTCTTGCAGAAAGTCCTATGGGGAAACAATGGAGGGACTCATGGAACCTGATGGACAAAAATGGGCCAGTGTGGATCCAGAAGAACGAATGTGGGCAGCTGCTACAGCCTTTACCCCTATCTGTGCAGGGGAGGGTGAGGGAGATGGCAGGAGAGAAGCCCAATCTATCCAATATGATCCCTACAGTAAAGCTTCAGTAACCCCAGGGAAGCGACCTGCTCTTCCTTTGCAACTGCAGTATCCACATGTAAAAAGTAATGTCACTTCAGAAATAGTCTCGGAGGCCTCCCAAAGATTCCGAAAGCCAGTGATGAAGAGAAAGGTGCTGCGTAGAAAGCCAGGTGGGGAAGTATTAGTGACAGATGAGTCCATTGTCAGTGAATCAGAATCTGGTATAGAAAGTGATCCGGATCTCTGGGACCTAAGACAAAGGCTGATGAATCTGCAGTTCCAAGAAGACAAGGAATCCCCAGTTGATAGTTCACAAAGATTTAATCTACCAAATGAATACCAAGGAATTTCTCAAGATCAGCTCATTCGCTATTTACAAAGAGAAGGAATGGGCCCTCCAGCTTATGAACAGGACCTGATGGTTGCCAGCAGACCCAAGTCCTTTATTCTCCCAAGGCTGGACCAGTTAAGCCGAAACCGGGGCAAGGTAGACCGGGTAGCCCGATATTTTGAGTATAAACGGGATTGGGACTCAATGCGGTTACCTGGTGAAGATCATAGGAAGGAACTACGTTGGGGTGTCCGAGAGCAGATGCTTTGTCGACCAGAACCCCAATCCAAACCTCAACATGTATATGTTCCAAACAATTACCTAGTACCAACTGAGAAGAAAAGATCTGCACTCCGTTGGGATGTTCGTTGTGACCTTGCAAATGGTGTCATGCCCCGCAAACTTCCCTTCCCTCTTTCACCTTCTTAAATCTTTCCCCTCCCCCCTCTTTCCAGGACTTATCTCTTCTTCTGAATAGAAAAAACTTGACAAGCCCATGGAACATTATAGAGTAAGGACTTCACTCACCTCTCATTGGTCTTTCCTAGCTATGTATCACATTGGCATCAGATACCACTTTACCTCCCAAATTACCACTCAAATCGAGCAATTGTGAGAGAAATCATGGCAGAGAAAGAGAGACCAGACTGGTCTTTGTATTTTGTCCAATTAGTAAGCACCATTTCTGTTCTATAACCTTTTTGTCTTTGACCAAAATATGAGTTGCTGTGTTTTTAAAGTTGCTGGGCATTAAGCTTATCAATTAAAGAATTTTGGAAATTTGTGAGTTTGAGTCTTATTTTATTAAATACGACCCTCAGTAAGATGAACTCAAACCTGGGCTATGATTCTGCTTCCAATCACACCGCCCATTGTACTTTCACTACCTAAATAATGAGCCAAAAGGAAGGAACAAAATCCTACCCTTTACCCACAGTCCTAAAGAATGGGAGAGAGGTAACAGCATAGTTATCCTCACTACTAAAGAGATACAGCAAATCCAGTAGCTATGTAAAATACTTTTTTAATAGATGGTCCCAAACAGTACTATAGAACACAGGATTCTAACCCAAGTTTTGTTTCAAAATTTTAATAAATATATTGCCTTCCAGTTCTTACTTCTGGAGTATTATGTTTTTTTATAATTTGCCAATGAGATTTACTTATGAATTATGTCTATCACTTGTAGGCTATTTCTACTCTGCAACAGAATTTCAAACTACTATCTGAAATCAGATGGATGCAAACAAATACCAGAATCAATTTGGCCTGTTTGGGTACAGATCTGAATACTAATTCTGCTCACCTTACAGTGGAATGTGTCTGTTGTTGATAGTTCTAATCCAATGAGGAACATCTGAAGTCTGGAAGTTGACAGTTTTAGCATTGGAGGCCAGAAGAGTAACAGCAGAAATAGTTTGCTTGTTCACAGAAAACCTTAACATAAACATGAATGACCCTGACCATTAGTATCTGCTAAAATACATTTTCTCTATAGTATTTAAAGCTGTATAATTAATTCACCCAGTTCTAGGCATTTATCAGGAGAAGAAGTAATCAATGACTCAAAGATATATGTAGGATATATTCACTGCAAACTGTCCACCAACAGTGGCCAGTTTATTTAAAGAGACATTTGGGAATCTTGGGAAACAAGGAAAAATGCAAATTAAGTGAAATATCTTGTGAACTACACAGCCTGATCTCAGCCATACACTCCTGTACACAGAGCACCGGGGAAGATCAAAATCTAACTCTGGGTAGTGGGATTAAAGGTAATTTTTATTTATACCTCAGGTTTTTTTTAATTATTCTTTTTTTTTTTTTTTACAACCAAACCACTCTAATTATTTACCTTTATCTGGATCTCAAAGTCCAATATTACCAAAATCAAAAGTTTCCAAGTGATTACCTAGTTTAACCTTATTAACTAAAGAACTAGGCCAGGGGGTGAGTCTGGTCATAAGGCAGATTTCTGGCAAAAAGAGGACCCGACCCCAACATTTAGCACACTGTTTTCTCCAGCACACCATAACCTCAGTGTGAAGCGCAACAGTTCCCAGGCGAACACCACCTCGGAGGGGACCGCCAAACGACCACAAAGACGGAATTCGTGTGTGCGCTAAACTTCGACTACAAACTAAAACACCCATCGCCAGACGTTCAATACATTTTTTGAAGTTATAAAATAAAGAGCAATTATCAGTGGACTAGCAGAAGTAGCATTCGTAGCCTGTAAAGCAATCCCCAAAATGATTTTAAAATCGCCGCCGCTGCCTGCCTCCCATCGCCCGTACTACTTAGCGTGCCGTGCCGACTTCCACCACCGTTTAGCTTCCTGCGCGCCCCTAACGGGGTCGGGGCGGATTGACCGCCGCAGCCCCGGGGCCCTCTGAACGCCTGTGACACAATCCAACCACAGCAGCCCGGACTGCCGGGAGTCGCCGCCAGGAGCTCCGGGAGGTACCGGCACAAAAGAAAAAGACGTGGTCTTAGACCGAGGTCTCACTTCCATACGCCGGCGCTTCCTTGGAAAGATTAAAGTAAGGGAAAGAGGGCAAAAAGAGGACAGCCGCTCGGCTGTGTGTCCACTCGTCCGCTCCTCTGCGGAACCCAAAGGACCCCAACCCAAAGGCCCACCCTTACCTTCCGGTCGCCGGCCTCCGCACCCCGCGACACAGGAAGCCGTCGCTCGACACCGCGCCCGCGCGCCCGCGGCCTCATGGGAGTAGGCCGGGCCGCGGCAAGCGCAGTTCCGGGAGCTCAGCGCGCAGGCGCGGCGCGGCGCTCTCCCGGGCGTTTCCCGGTCTGGGCGCTGCGAACGGAGGGCCCGTAGTACCACGAGAGTAAAAGGAGAAATTTTAGTGCTCTGCTAAAATAATAGAAGGGAAGTAATTTTTCAAATGTCTCCTATGCTTATTCGAAAACTAACAGATTGAAGATCCAGGTCCGATTTTGTACCTAGAGTAAAAGAAAGTTATCACTGAGAGACAAAAATATTTCCTGTTAGACTCCAAATGTGAAAGCTAAAAAGGAATATGATAATCTCAGAACAAACGACTGAGGCGCCTGGAGAGTGGCCGAACCACCCTGGAGAGTGTTGCTTCAGCACCACGGAGAGATCATAACTGCAGTTTCATTTGCGGATTTTTGTATTTTTACCTCCAATTCCAGAGACGCTGACCCAAATCTCAAAGTTCCAGTTAGAAAACTGAAAAAGAATGCGGTTTTTTCGTCCAAGTTTAGCAGTTATTGTGCAAATGAAAGTATGAGGTAGAGGTCGTACCGAGAGGAAAACCGTTTTCTCAGGATGGCTTTAACAAGGGGGCACATCTCAGAATAAACGTTAAAATAAGCAGGTATGTGGACACATCACAGGCATCTAGGGCAGGAGCAGAAGTTAGAACTTGAACTCTGCTTCCTTCCCGCAACCTTCGCATTTCAGTTCGTTCTTCAGATCAAACTCACACATTTTGTCTCTCCACTTCCCTACGCGACTCGCTAACCTCGCTTACATCTCGTAATGCGCAGGCGGAAATTTCCAGGCAGACACGGACGCGAGAGCCAGAAGGGTGGGGAGTGCAGCCTCTCCTCCCGGCGGACCGTCGGGGCGCAGGGGCAGGGTTCTGGCCTCAGTACCAAGGTTGCTGCCGCTCGCAGTCCCCGCTGCCGGCTGGCCTCGCAGAGCGCGGCAGCAGCGAACGCTGACCGCGATGGCGCCGCGTCCCGGGTCTCCAACGCCTGGCGCAAAGCCGGGGCCTGCCGGACCGAAACCTCGCAGCCCCGTACACCGCCACCCTCCGCCCGGCCGCCCGCGCCTCTCCCAGGCCCCGTGCCCCGCCCCGCTCGCCCGTGCCTGGCCCCTGCCCCGGCCCCGGCCCCTCTGAGCTCTGCGCCTGCGCCACGCGCCGGGTGGTCTGGGCGGAGCCTGCCGCCGCCAAGCCCATCGCCCCGTGGGCGGGGCCGGCGCTGCCGGGCGCCGAGGGGGAAGCACGTGCTGGGGGTGGCGGCCGCGGGCGCGGCTATGGCGTCGTTCCTTTGGGGAGGCGACCCAGGGGCGGCGAGGAGCGAGCGGCTGAGCAGCCACGTAACCGCCACCGAGCCGGGGAGGGCGAAGGAGCGGGGCTTGAGCACCGAGTCCCAGAGGGAGGGAGGGCGAGCCCAGCTAGCGCTTGGAGGGGGATGTCAGTGGTGGTGGGGAGATGTGGGAAGAGTTTGGAAGAGGGCCACGGAAAAGGAGATCCCCAGAGAGATAAGGCCTTTGGTTTGAAAGGGTGAAATGAAGACACCTGGAAATACAGAGTGGGAAAGCAGCTGGTAGTCCCAGCTAGACTCAGTTTCCTACTCTCCCAGATTGACCATTAAGCCTTGCCTTGCTTGATTCTTCCATCTGCTGTCGCACTTTGCTAGCCGCCATCCCCTTGTTGGTGCTGTGAGCCCCGAGTACTGCCCACATTTAAACTAGCGGCCTAATAAAGGGGAACTTCATGTAAAGGGACTACAGAAAGTCTCCAATTTTAGGGTAATTCCTATAGGAGATCTATTCCTGAAAGGACTCCATTAATACCACAATGGAAACGGTACTCGAGTGGTCTTCCCTGAATCCTTTCCAGCCTCTGTGGTAGGGGAGCACTGGGCTGCTTGATGGCTTGCTTCCTAATATTGGTTGAAATTTGTGTCTTTCAATAGTTTTCAAACCCCATCCACCCCCGGAAGAACCTTCGAGGTATTAAGAGTACTACAGTCCCAAACGTAGGTGAGTGCTGTTAGGGTAAAGCAGATCGGCCGCAATTAAAAAGCATTGCTTTCATCATGTCCCTGCCAAGTGAAATATCTTGGGCTCCCGTAATTTAACCTTCGAGACCCTCAGCTACCTTCCCAATCATTTTATCCACTCTGCAGATGACTCTTCCTGTCCGCACGCACTGAAGAGTCAGGAAGGAAAAATGGAATAGTGTGCTTTATTTCAGCTCAGCATTTATGTTTATTGTTTCTCTTCCATCCTTTTAGATGGTTCTATTAATAACACCGAAGAAGAGGATGAAGAAGATGTAGGTAGGAGATAAATTCATTTGCATGTACCCAGGAGGGTACATTCTGTTTCAGTTTATCATCATTTTCACAGTGTGAGTGAATCATATCTCATTTGGAAAAGGACTGTCTTTGCTTCTATTTTCTTTATCAATAGCAAATATCAGAGGAAATATTAATGCTAAGGAGTGGGTATATTTCTTTAGAGGAAGTTGGAATATGCAGGGAGTGGGTTAAGAATTTCCAGCTGTCAGGGAGGTATTAGGTCTCACGGAGATGGGCTTAGGCTGCTTGAAGCTAGAGGTTTTTGTAGCAACCCAGCATAAGAAACTAGATCCTCATGAAGAAGAAATTCTCAGTGCTGTGTTATTTCTAGAACCTTCTTTTAGAAGAAAGATGAGCATAGATGCATTTGCTTGATATGCAATCACTGAATGGGTGCGGAACTTATTTGATGTCATTTGGGAAGCTTGATGTCCCCGTTTTTATTTTTGCTTTTCTAGTGGATTTGGCAGCTAATTCACTCTTAAACAAGTTAATCCGTCAGTCGTTGGTAGAATCCAGTCACCGAGTGGAAGTTTTACAGAAGGATCCCAGCTCCCCACTTTACTCAGTGAAAACGTTTGAAGAGCTGCGGCTGTGAGTATTTTCAGTCTTTTAGTATGTATGGGACATGGCACGGAACACACTCATCTGCTAGTAATTAAAACCCTCTCCTTTGTCTTCTAATATTCAATATTAAAATGAGGTGTGTGTGCCAGCAACTTCTGGATAAAAATTTAAAAAAGAAAATGAGGTGTGTACATTTTGCATGCTATCAAAATACAGCTCAAAGAACAGCACCAGAATACCCAACTTGCTCAGAGAACTGAGAACATTTTTGATAGTAAACTATTTTAATCTTGCGGTGGTGAGGGGGATAGTTAAGTCAGGCACAGCCAGATTGCCACTGTCCATACCAGAACCCAGATACAGGGGCACTGATGACCCAAACATCCTCCCCCATCCCTTTAGATAAGTTAGAAGCATTTACTTTCCTAATTATATTTTGTTTCAAATGGTATTGAAGTGAATAACTTCCCCTGAAGGATTTGTATTCCCTATCTATCAATTGCAATTAAGGAAATGTATTATAACAGAAAGAAAAGGTACTTATACAGACTTATGAAAAGGGTAAAAATCCAAAATCCCTATGCTCAGACACTTTGAGGGTTTTTTTGTTGTTATTATATTAGTCTTCTCTTCCCCTGTCACAGATATTTTCTAAATAATAGAAGCCTACCTATGATTAAAAACAGTCTGCCCGTCCTCTACCAATTAATCTCTCAATTAAGCACATCCAAATTTGCATGTCATTAAAGATGGAAGTGTTCAACCCATTTGCTTTATCCCTATTCTGATGTTTTTCTTAAGACCTCCTGGGAAAGATGGATATAAAAATACTGCCCCAGAAGGACAATGTAATCATGTATCTTTTGCTCCTAGGGAGAACTGATAAAAGAAGCACCTAAATAAAATTTTGTCTTCTCTGAAAATCACTATTAAAAACATTAGTGTCATTCATGAAAAAGAACTAAACAATAAGTATCACTGTGTTTTTTGCTTTTGTGGAAAATATAACTCTCCTGGTAAACTGCTATATTCCTTTTTTCGGATGAGTTTTTCCTTTTTATTTTTTTTTGCTTTGTTCAACAAAAAGTTCAACTTTAGGCCCATACCACAGCTTATTGTGTATGTTTGAGGCTTAAGGTACAAATGATATATTTTTTTTCTTTTTAATTTCTTTATTAATTGTGAATACATAATAGTTGTATATATTTATAGGGTACATGTGATGTTTTGATACAGGCATACAATACATAATAATCAAATCAGGGTAATTGAGGTATCTGTCACCCCAAGCATTTATCATTTCTTTGTGTTTGGAACATTCCAATTCTACTCTTTTGGTTATTTTAAAGTATACCATAACTTATTGTTTACTGTAGTCACTTTGTTGTGTTATCAAATGTTGTTCATTCTGTCTATATTTTTGTACTCATTAACCATTCCTACTTTATCCCCCATTCCCATCTACCCTTCCCAGCCTCTAGTAACCATCATTCTACTCTTTGTCTCCATGAAATCAATTGTTTTAATATTTAGTTCCCACATGAGTAAGAACATGTGAGATTTATCTTTCTGTGCTTGGCTTATTTCACTTAAAAAAAATGTTCTCAAGTTCCATCCATGTTGTTGTAAATGGCAGGATTTCATTGTTTCTATGGCTATATACTATTCCATTGTGTATATGCACCACAATTTCTTTATCCATTCATCCATTAATGGACACAGATCTATTCCGAATCGTGGCTACTGTGAATAATGCTGCAGTAAACATGGGAGTGCAGATATCTTTTCCATATACTGATTTCCTTTCTTTTGGATATACCCAGCAGTGGGATTGCTGCATTATATGGTAGTTCTATTTTTAGTTTTTTGAGGAACCTCCACACTGTTCTCCATAGTGGTTACACTAATTTACGTTCCCACCAACAATGTACAAGGGTTCCCCTTCTCCACATTCTCACCAGCATTCATTATTGCCCATCTTTTTGATAAAAGCCCTTTTAACTGGGGTGAGATGATATCTCCTTGTAGTTTTGATTTGCATTTCTCTGATGACTAATGATGTTGAGCATTTGTATGTGGGCCATTTGTATGTTTTCTTATGAGAAATGTCTATTCAGATCTTTTGCTCATTTTTTAATCAGATTATTGGATTTTACCTATTGAGTTGTTGGAGCACCTTATATATTCTAGTTATTAATCGCTTGTCAGATGGGTAGCTTGCAAATATTTTCTCCCATTCTATGGGTTGTCTCTTCACTTTCTTGATTGTTTCCTTTGCTGTGCAGAAGCTTTTTACCTTGATGTGATCCATTTGTCCAATTTTGCTTTGGTTGCCTGTGCTTTGGGGGTATTACTCGAGAAGTCCTTGCCCAGACCAATATCCTGAAGCATTTCCCCAATGTTTTGTTTTAGTAGTTTCATAGTTTCAGGTCTTAGCTTTAAATCTTTAATCATTTTGATTTGATTTTTGTATATGGCAAGAGATGAGGGCCTAGTTTCATTCTTTGCATATGCATATCCAGTTTTCCCAGTACCATTTATTGAAGAGACTCTCTTTTCCCCAATATATGTTCTTGGTGATTTTGTCGAAGATAAATTCACTATAGATGTGTGAACTTATTTCTGGGTTCTCTATTCTGTTTTATTGGTGTATGTGTCTGTTTTTATATCAGTATCATGCTGTTTTGGTTACTACAGCTCTGTAGTATAAGTCGAAGTCAGGTAATGTAATTCCTTCAGTTTTGTTCTTTTTGATTAGGATGGCTTTGGCTATTTTGGGTCTTTTGTGGTTCCATATACATTTTAAGATTATTTTTTCTGTTTCTGTGAAGAATGTCATTGGTATTTTGATGGGGATTGCATTGAGTCTGTACATTGCTTTGGACAGTATGGACATTTTAACAATATTGATTCTTCCAATCAGTGAGCATGGACTATTTCCATTTTTTGTGTCCTCTTCAGTTTCTTTCATCAATGTTTTATAATTTTCATTGTAGAAATCTTTCACTTCCTTGGTTAAGTTTATTCCTAGGTATTTTATTTTGTTTGTAGCTATTATAAGTGGTATTACTTTCTTGGTTTCCTTTTCAGATTGTTTGCTGTTGACATATAGAAATGCTACTGATTTTTGTATGTTTATTTTGTATTCTGCAACTTTACTGAATTTGTTTATCAGTTCTAGGTTTTGTTGTAGTTTTGTCTTTAGGTTTCTCTAGGTAAAAAATTGTATCATCTGCAAACGAGAATAATTTGACTTCTTCTTTTCCAGTTTCGTTGCCCTTTATTTTTCTCTTGTCTGATTGCTCTAGCTAAAACTTCTGCTACTATGTTGAATAACAGTGGTGAAATTGGACATCCTTGTATTGTTCCAGATCTTAGAGGAAAGGCTTTCAGTTTGTCCCCATTGAGTATGATACTAGCTGTGGGTTGGTCACATATGGCTTTTATCATGTTGTGATATGTTCCTTCTATATCCTATTTTTTAAGAGTTTTTGTCCTGAAGAAATGTTGAATTTTATCAAATGCTTTTTCAGCATCAGTTGAAATGATTATATGGTTTTTGTCCTTTGTTCTGTTGATATGTTGTGTCACATGGATGGATTTATGTGTGTTGAACCATCCTTGATTCCCTCGGATGAATCCCACTTGATCATGATAAATAATCTTTTTAATGTGTTCTTGAATTTGGTTTGCTAGTATTTTGTTGAGGATTTTTGCATCTATGTTCATCAAAGATATTGGCCTATAGTTTTTTGTTGTTGTGTCTGATACATTTTTCAGTGTTACTTTTACAGCTCAGTTGCAAAATGGCTTAATTTAGAAATGCACCTTTCAAGTATGTGTTTCTGAGACTACTGACCAACCATAGGCTTTGTTTGATTTGTTTTGTTTTTTGACAGAAAGGAAGAGTTACTAAAAGGAATCTATGCAATGGGATTTAATAGGCCATCCAAAATCCAAGAGATGGCTCTCCCTATGATGCTGGCACATCCGTGAGTTTCCAGGGTAGTGGTATTCTAACTTGGTTATTTTTAGTCTCTTATTTTTGATATATGTCCAGGCTCTTGTATTCATTTTATGCCCAGTGGTCTCCTCTTTTCTGCAGACCCCAGAACCTCATAGCACAGAGCCAGTCTGGAACAGGAAAAACAGCTGCCTTCGTCTTGGCAATGTTAAGCAGAGTTAATGTCTTGGAATTGTTCCCACAGGTAAGAAAAGCCTGAAGGAGAAGTGGGAATGCTTGCAATGCCAATGCTGTTATAGTGATAGGTGATATGGCTGCAGTGATATGATTGCTACAGTGATGCGACAATATTTAGAATAGACATTCTTTCATGAAATCATAGAGCATTGGGCAGCGGTATAGGACAGTTATAGCCCTGGCTTTATAGTCTGACTGGTTTCAATGCCAACGTCTCCGCTTACTAGCTGAATGTCTTAGGCAAGTTAGTAAATCTCTCTGAGTCTGTTAATTTTTGTTTGTAAAGTTAAGATAACATCTGTAAAGGCGTGGGTCATAGTAGATCTGTTCACCCTCGAATCCTAACATTTAGCACAGTGCCTGGCCTGTAGAAACCACTCCATTAAACATTGAACAAACACAATGAATGAATGAATGCCTCATGGGGTCATCGTGTGGATTTAATGAAACAATGTACATTTTTAGCACTATGCTTGGCATAAAATAAGCATGCAATAATGATAGCCATATAACTGTTGGGCCAGAAGATCATCCAGTTCACCTCACTGATTTAGCAGAGGAAGGAAGCTGACACTTGGAGAGGGAAGTATCTTTCCTGAGGTCACACACTCAGAGGAGCTGAACAAGGACTGGCCCTGGCATCCAGCTCACCATTCTCCTACTGTAGTTTCCACACATGAAAAGTATGGTCATCTCTCCTGACTCACTGGAAAGGCTGAGAATCCATTAGCACTAAATGATGTGGGAGCACAAGGGCCCCTCAGCAAGGTTATACTCTGACCAGCCAGATAAGCTACAGATGCGGGTGACTAAAGCCAGGCATAGGAAATCTTGTGCATTTTAGACAAGTTCAGTGCAATTTGTTTTTGGGGTTTGATATTTTCAATAACAATTCTTCAGGATAAGCTTTGCTTGACTACATATTGAGAAATGTTATGTGGAAACTATTTTTAGCACATTGGCTATGTTTGCTTCTCTATCACAGACCCCTAATAGAAGCATATAAATGTATTAGATCTCACCAGTTTCTTCCATCAACATTTTTATTCATCAACAACCACCGTTTGTAGGGAGTATGGACTAACAAATGAGAGAGTTTGGGGGGACTATTACCCTGGCAGGATCTGTATATCCATCTATCTATAAAATATAGGTAATGTAGATGAATTGGATCAAGCAAGGAGTGTTCTAGAAATAAACTGACTTTTAATAGCAGGCAGGAGGTGACAGGGACCATGCTAGAGCTATAATTTATCTTGCATTCCCTTTCTCACTATTAATAATCCTTAGCCTCCCTGCATCCTGCTCTTCTCCCACCAAAAGAGAGGGTGACCAGTAAGTTGTGTTTCTAAATAACCCTTAAGGGAGGACTATATAAAAGATAGCTATTTCTGCATCCCTCGGCCCCTCCCCCGATACTCAGCATTCACCCCGAATCTATCCACTGTTAAATTGTGTTCAGTTTAAAATATTTTATTCAACCAAAACCTCCCATTTCACTTCTGTGCTTCTCCCTGTACAAATTTTGATTGTAGTTAAAATTTGAAAGATGGCTCATATGAACCCTTCTTCTCCCTCTAATTCTCTATCTGACAGTGCCTCTGCCTGGCTCCTACTTATGAGTTGGCTCTGCAAACTGGCCGTGTGGTAGAGCGGATGGGAAAATTCTGTGTGGACGTTCAAGTGATGTATGCCATTCGAGGGAATCGAAGTATGTACCAGTAAGCCAGTCCTCACTGATTTTTTAAATCCTGGTTTCACCACTAGCAAGCGTGTTATATAACTTCTATGCTTTCTCATCTCTAAAATGGGGGAAATAATAGCACCTGTATCATAGGGTTTTTATGAGGATTAAATGAGATGATACAGATAAAGCGTTGTGCACACCTGGCTCATAATGAAATCCCAGTAAACATTAGCTACATCATTTCCACATCCTGCAGGATGATCCCTTTGTATATCCTTTACTTTAAGACTTGGTGGTTTTTTGCAGAACAGGTTTTATTTTTGTTATTTTTTTTATTAAAGTATTACATGCTCATAGTGAAAAGAAACTTTAAAAGACAGATGATTAGAAGGTAAAAGTGAAAGTTGTTCTTCCTTGCCCTCCAAAAACCTATTCCCAAAAATCACTACAGTATTGTTACATGCAAGCCTTTGTTTTTTGCTTCCTTTTTTTTTAAGCTCATACAAGCACAACAAGTGTACATACATGTATTTGTTTTCATTGAGCGTTCACAAAAATGGAACCACTTTTTTCATATTGTTCATTCTTTTGACTAACTGCATAATATTCCATAATTTATTTAATGTAGTCTATTGTTGGATATTTTGATTGTTTTCTATTTGGGGAAGGTTTGTGGTTTTTCACGGCTGTGCCAGTATTTCTGTAGGATAGTTGGATTTGCTGCAGTGTGGTTTTTTAAATGACTGTGAGGCAGAATCAAATATGTAGGACTATTATTAGCATAAACCTAGAAACTCGAAAATTTATCCTAAGAATCTTGCAAAATCAAAAACCACAATGACCGTCAGGGTTTGCACTTGGAAAATCATTACAGCTATACTTTTGCTTACAAGTTTTATAAGTTGTAAGTTTTATAGTTACTTTGCCCTGAATTCTGGCCTGTTGGAGGCTTTTGCACCTGAAGGAGCACTTAAATCCCTTTTCTCCCTAGTTCCTAGAGGCACTGACATCACCAAGCAAATTATAATTGGCACTCCTGGAACTGTCCTAGATTGGTGTTTCAAACGAAAGTTGATTGATCTGACTAAGATTCATGTGTTTGTCCTGGATGAAGCAGATGTGATGATTGACACCCAAGGTTTCTCAGATCAGAGCATTCGCATTCAAAGGTAATCATCAGATTCATCCTTTCTTCCTCAGTCTTCTGTACAGACAAGGAATTCCATTTGTCTGCTGCTCTTAATTATCTTTATTGCTTAATTCCTCACCACCTTCACCTCTAAAACAAATTTGGGTTTTCATTATTTTCGCCCGCTCAGGGGGCCTTCAAACTCTTAACAATTTTCCAACTTGAATCTTCAGCTTGTAACCTTGCCCAGCTGCTTTACTTTTGCAACATAGGCTTACAGATAGGATCTATACAGTGGGTCTGCACCAAGTTTGCCAATAATGTTTTATATTTTAAGCAAAATTCTAAAGAGGAACTATTAAAACCTGATAAGTTTATTGTTAAGAATACAATGGATAATTGGAATAGAGTAGCGAACACAGAACCCTGGGATCAGGAGACTGGTGACCTCATCCTGACTAAATCATATAGTTTTCCCGGGCCTCTCTAGCAGGATCACTGCAGGGGCTTCAAGCTACAGATTACCAGGCCCAATCTCAGATTTACCGAATCAGAATTTCTGAGAGGGGGTTTAGGAATCTGTATCACTTATTTTTAAATAAAGTATTATACACTCAGTGGTAAATTCAAATAGTGTTGAAAGACTTGTAGTGAAAAACAGTCACCCCTGTTCCAACCCCAAGAGAATACCTCTCTTTCTGATATTAACCTTCAAACTTTTAAATAATATTCTCATACTGCTATTTCATTATCTACCGACTTCCCATTATAGGAAGTGGAAATTGAGTTCTTTTGAGCCACTACCATGCTCCCTTTTCTCTCCCGTCTGATCACGTCTCTAATTATATCATCAGTTTGGTTACATTAACAGTCAACATTGATATCATAGGACAACATAGGTATAGTTCACTGCTGAGCCAAGCACTGTATTATTGTAATTACAGTCATCCCTAAGTATCTATGGAGGTTCCAGAACCTCTGTGGATATCAAAATTAACATATGCACAAGTCTCTTATATAACATGGTGCAGTATTTGCATGTATCCTATGCACATCCTCCTATAGACTTTAAATCATCTCTAGATTACTTGTAATACCTAATACAATATAAATGATATGTAGATAGTATTTATTGTTTAGGGAATAATGACAAGAAAACTGTACATGTTCAGTACAGGTGCAATTTTTTCCAAATATTTTCAATCTGCTATTGGTTTAATCCAAAGATATGAGGGGCAGACTGTATGTTTTTATTGTATAACTTTTTCACCTGGAATTAACAGTTGCCTTTTTTTTTTTCCATTTAGTTAGTATCACTGTGCAGTTGCCTAGCTATTACATCAAAAGTGTAATATGTCACTGAGACCTCCAAATAGTCAAATAAAATTTTTAAAAATCCATTGATTTTTTTTGTTTGTTTCTGGCAATATCCCAAGCTCCCTCTCTCCAACTTCAATCTGGACTGATTGCCATCTAGACCTGCTGTGCTGCTGCCATGATGGGCCTTCCCTTTGCTTATATACAGTTTTGCTTTTTTTTTGTTTCAGGATATTATGGGGGTACAAACATTTTGGTTACACATTATGACTCTGCCACACCCAAGCCATGATTTGAGGCATGTCCTTTCCCGCCTACAACACTCACCACGTCCATTAGTTGTGAGTTTACCCACAACTAATGGACCCAATCCCCCAACCCCCAAAGAATGTTACTACCCTGTGAGCACGTTAGTGTTGATCAGTTAGTGCAATTTGATGGCGCGTACATGTGGTGCTTATTCTAGCACCTCTTATATTTTCCTGGATAGAGCTTGAGCCCATCTTCCGAAGTGAGGTATCACAAGAATGGAAGCATATACAGTTTTAAATCTTTTATTTTCTGTGTCCTTTTTCTTGGGTGGCTTCCTCAATATGCTGGAGCATATTTTCTAATATCTTCTTTAAAAAGGATATATAGAAGATTCATTTTTCAGCCTCTACATGTTGGAAAATGTTTTTGTTGTACCTGTAAATTTGATCTTTTGATTTATAGTTTGCCTGGATAAGGATCCTATGTTGAAAATCATTCTCCCTCTAAATTTCGAGAAATGTTGAAAACAGAAAAGTTTTTAAAAATAACTTTAATAAATGCAAGAGATTAAAGATAAGAGGAACTGGAGGAGGCATTAAGAGGTACATGAGAGCTCTCTGTACTTTCTGTGCAATTTTTCTATAATGCTAAAACTGCTCAAAAATAAAACATTTTAAAAAATAACTTTAATATTTAATAACTATCCACAGCTTCCAGTGTTGTTGCTAAAAAGCTTAATGTCATCTGATCTCCAAGTTTTTGTATGTACCCTTTTATTTTTTTTTCTCTAGAAGCTTTTAGGGATCTTCTTTCTTTATAGTATTCTAAAACTTTTCAGTGACATGCTTTGGTTCAGGTCTTTTTTCATTCATTGTACTGGGTACATATTTTGCACTTTTATTCCCCAAACCTGTGCCTACCAGTAGTTCTGGGAAAATTTCTTAAGTTTCTCTTTTCCTAGAGTGACCAACTGTTTTAGAGAACCAATCTGGGATGCAGTCATAGCAGGCAAAAAAAATGATATAAAATAGAAATAATCATACATGTGTGTTATTACTTTAAGATAAAAATATGGAAACGTTTATTTGAATTATATATTCTGTACTTTTCTGTGACATAAATGTTACTGTTTAAACAAAATAACATTGGAACTGGTTAACAGTGGCAGTTATTAGCAATAATAGAACTAATTAAAAATGCATAAGAAAATATAACAATATTTTATAATGTTCAGTCTCTGATATAGCAGCTTATTTTAACTTTTTTAACTCATTGTTGGATGTTTATGTTTTGTAGGTAAGACTATTGCATTGTCTTAAAATATGTAAAATGTAAGTCTTTTTACAAGGAAACATAAATACAGTAGTACTAATTAAATGGATATTACCTATATTTAATGGAAAAAAAGACATGTTTCTTTCTGTCTCATGGTACAGTAGGATGTTTTTCCTTGTTCTCTGTCCTTTTCCAATAATACTTCTCTGAACTGACTGTAGCTTTCTGGTGGCAAAGCTGCATATAGTCAAATGGAAAGTTCATTTTGACTGACAGCTCTGCTCTTATCACGCCCACACTGATTGGTATCAGTCCAAGGTGATGAGGTCAAGCTAAATAGTCTCTTCACAAAAGTATTTGTTTAATACTTAGGATTTGACTTTCTAGCAACAGTAGGTTTTTATTTATTTTTTGCAGTTTAAACCTATGGTTGTTTTTTCAGTTTTATTGGGGTACAATTGACAAAATTCATGTATATTCAAGGTGTACAATATGATGTTTTGATATTTGTATACATTGTGAAATAATTATCATAATCAGGCCAATTAACATATTTATTACATCACATAGTTTGCTTTTTTGTGTGTGTGGCAACAATATTTAAGATCTTTTAGACTTGTAAGAATTAGTTTCTGTCTCCCTACAAATGTCTATCCACTATATCTACAGGCTTGTTTTGGTAGACCAGCTGTCTGTCATTCACACCTCTTGCAAATTCATCATATAGGCTATGTGTAAAACATCTAGCATTTTTAAACTCTCTGAATTACATTAGACATCATAAGTTAAACCTCTCTCTTGCAAGGAAAATGGTTATAAAGCACAGAGGTGAATTAAACTTGTGAAATTAAAGATGGATTCCAAGTAAGTTAGAGATTCAGTAAACAAATGAGAAAGTCCTGTTCAACTTTGCTTCCCTTTTTTGATGATGGTTTTTGAGTTCTGCAGCAATCTTACTTCTTTTTTTTTTGAGGGAAAAAAAGCCATTTTCTTGCTATGTAAGTTTTTATCACGCCCTGTACATAGCACCAAACAACTCGGATGCAGTCTGTCCATTCTTTCTTTTTTTGTTGATTCTTCATGGCCCTTTCAGAGGTCATCAATCAGTTTTGGAGAAACAGCATGTCATTTATGCTTTTTTATAGTCATTTCTCCATTCTCATCACAGTGTATTTCCAATTTGGAGAAGGACATTCTTTTTTGTCCCACGTTTTGAAAATATGATTTTATGGCAGGCCAACATTTTAAATCTTTTCAATGGCCAGCAACAATGATGGCCACACTATAGGCACATGTCTAAGGAAGCCATCTCCCTCCATTTCCATAATATATAGCTAAAAATCTTTTTGAGTGCTTCTGTAAGTTTTAAGGAAACTGAAAAATAAACAAAAACTTTGATAACGAAAGGCTGAATATCTCTTGCATCTATAAATTTGTCATATAGACTATGTCTAAAACGTCTAGCATTTTTAAACTTCTAGCATTTTTAAAAGGGGTAAACAGATCATACCCCTTTTTAGAAGTGTTGTTTACAAAGTGTACAGGACATTTAGCTGAAAGATCTTTTCCTTTTCTTTGATAAGAAGTTTGTAGATGATGGAATTTTCCAGAATTTGCATTTGTACTGTCTGCTGCATATGCAGAGAGTTGAGTGAAGGCTAGTTTGTATTTGGATAAGATATTAACAATCTTGTATATTTTCTGTTTTATTTTAACTTCATAAAAGTCAAAAAGATATTTTGAAACTCCATTTTATAAATCAAAATATTTAAGAGCTAGGGGGAATTTTTTGATTATTGCTGTGATTTAACATATCGCATAACATACTATTGACAACATGGTCATTGGTAAGATCCAATAGAATCATTTATACACTAAAAAGGTGAGATATCTGTTACCAAAATTTCCTTACTTACTCACCCACAGGGCATTTTACTTGCAACCTCTGAACCAGGAAATGTAACCATACTGAGTTTCTTAGAGATATCGACGGACAATACAATAATGCATGTTCATTTGTGTGATATGGCCAAGCTAATTATCCAAGTTTCCTGTTCTGTTTGTTTGCTACAGTCTCTGTCTTTCACAGCAGACCTTTTCCCTTCATATCTGGGGATACTTGGCTAGTTTTTCATAATCTAGGATGAGGAGCTAAAATTCTAATTGGCAGCTCTGTGTGCATGGCTGGGGCTTGTAACTTGGGAAGCTTCACTTTGTGATGTTTTCATTTGGAGGACTATGTATTATCTCTTATCTCCTTCCTGGGGGAGAGACCCTTGGTTGCTGACATTCTGGGAGCAGGGTAGGGGAACAGACTAAGAGGGGTCTGCCATTCAATATGCATATTTTCACTCAAATCCCCTCTTTTCAGCTATATGCTTTGCCCCTACCTTCTATTGAGGCCAGCAGGTATCCCCAAGTCTGGAATTTCTGCACAGAATAAACCTCTAGTCTTCTGCTTGTACGTGCTTAACTGCCTAAAGTAGGAGGATCCAACTCTTCCTTATATATATTAATATTTTTCACTAGTCTTCCTTTTTAAAATAATTTTGGGCAGAGATCAAGGGAGATTCCCTTCTTGTCATTTCTTACCAATAAGTTGCTATGTTTACATATAACAGCAAATGAAAGATTCAGAGCTACAGGAAAGATGTAATCAAGAAGAGCTTTGTGGCTGGGCACGGTGGCTCATACCTGTATTCCTAGCACTCTGGGAGGCCGAGGCGGGTGGATCGTTTGAGCTCAGGAGTTTGAAACCAGCCTGAGCAAGAGCAAGACTCCATCTCTACTAAAAATAAAAAGAAATTAGCTGGACAACTAAAAATATATAGAAAAAATTAGCCGGGCATGGTGGCACATGCCTGTAGTCCCAGCTACTCGGAAGGCTGAGGCAGGAGGATCGCTTGAGCCCAGGAGTTTGAGGTTGCTGTGAGCTAGGCTGATGCCAGGACACTCACTCCAGCCCGGGCAACAGAGTGAGACTCTGTCTCAAAGAAAAAAAGGAACTTTGTAAGAAAGTTCCTTTTATTTTCTTTTTGTAATACTATAGGCATCAAAAGATCTTTCATTTTCTACTCAAGGGAATATTAAGTAATAATTATATAGAGTGTTTATGTTGGCTGTTCAGTCCTCCATTGTTCAGTTTTCCTTCCCTTTGCTTAAAAAAGGTTAAACCAGTGATGTCCAATAGAAATATAATGCAAGCCACATGTATAATTTTCAATATTCTAACAGATACTTTTTTAAAAAACAGATGAAATTAATATATAATTTACCCATTATATTAAAATATCATTTCAACAAATGATATAAAAATATTGAGATATTTTACTTTTTTTTAATACTAAGTCTTCAAAATCCAGTGTGTTCTACAGAACAGCCCATAGTTTTTTCTCCTTGTATAATTTATATAAACTTTCTCTGTAGAAAGAGATGGCCCAGGCCTTAGGATACCAGTCCTCATGCCAGCTTTCTCCAGATGCAGGATTGTGACACAGCAGATGGCCAAGAGGCCCCAGGATACAAATGCAGAATTTTCCTAGTGTCTCCTAACATGTACCCATTTTCAGTTCTTTCCCCCTAAGTTCTCTGGTCCCTGGAGCTTGCGGGTCCTAGACCTCTTAGTGGTTCTCATGTTGTAGCTTCATCTACCTTCTCACTTACCACCCTTTTCCATCTCCTAAGGGGGGGTTAAAATATCTTGTCCACCAGTTTCTCCTCGCCTACTCTCCATGTTTTTGTGGATTGATATCTCTTTTGATCATGTTAGTGGGATGTGGGCAGTGAAGTGGTAGCACATGTAGACAGTCTGCCATACTGTCGTCTGTCAGATTGTTGTTTTTAAAAGCTCCTGGGATGATTGAGGCCTCTGGCTTAAAATAATGTTTGGGAATTACTGCTTTCTATGATCACTCTCACTCCCTTTTAGCCTAACAGTTTATTCTTCAAAGTGCTCTGTCTTCTTCTCAGAAGAGCTGATTTCTCTCTGGTCTCTCTTATTTATTTTGTTTTAAAAATTTATCTTTTATTGATGTATGAAATATATAGAGAGGAATACATGAATAATGTAAGTATGCACTGAGTGAATTATCTCACAAAAGGCCACGTTTATGTAACAACATAACTGAGTAATAGAACTTTACCCAGACTGAGTAATAGAACTTTACTTACCAACACCCAGCATTCCGTTATGGCCCCTTACCTATCACTGGCCTCTCTCTTTTCCCCAGGATTAACCTCTGGCCTGACGACCTCCACATACTGATTTCACCTGTTTTTGAACTAGATGTAAATTAGCCTTGTATTCATTATGGGTTCAGTGTACATTGTAGTTAATACACTTTCCCATTTTGCTCCCCTTTTATTAATATCTAGGTTCTTCTCATTCTAAATACAGTTAGTTGTGGCTGTTGTTCTTCCCCTCACAAGATATATAACACCTGCCATGGAACGACTGTTTCCTTCCTCACTGTTTACCTGTGTGTGGGATTGTAACCATGAAGAGCACCTAGACTCCCCGCCTGGCTGCATGAGTCTGCCTCCCCTAAGGAGGAAACTGGCATGAGAAACCTCAGACCCTCCAGAATATGTCCCAAACTTTCCTCTGAGCTCCACGTTCCGATTTTGTATGTTTCCAAATTCTTGGTGGCAAGGAGGGGCAGAATACTCGGCTCCTTGCACGGAGGTGTAGCAGGTGTACATGGAGCAGCTGATGGCAGTGGCATGAAGTGCTTAAAAGAGAGTGACGAGATGGCAGCCAGTGATGGCCTTCCCTTCTCTCTTACAGAGCTCTACCCTCCGAATGCCAGATGCTCCTCTTTTCAGCAACCTTTGAGGACTCTGTGTGGCAGTTTGCTGAGCGAATCATTCCCGACCCTAATGTCATCAAGTTACGCAAAGAGGAGCTGACTCTGAACAATATCCGGCAGTATTACGTGTTGTGCGAGAACAGGAAAGACAAATACCAAGCTCTGTGCAACATTTACGGTGGCATCACTATTGGTCAGGCCATCATCTTCTGCCAGGTAAACTGTGGCTTTGTCTTCATCCTGCCCACATTTCCCTACAGGTGGAGTCGGGGGGCGATAATATCAGTAAGTGCCTCATGGCCAGGTACCATGTTCAGCACTTTTTGTGTATTATCTAGTTTAATCTTCAGAGCTACTCAGAATAGAAATTACCTGTATTTTATGTGTGAAACTTAGAAAAATTCAGTAGTGAAGTAGGGTCTTCACTATGATATTAAGCAGCGGGCCTTCTCATTTTGGAGAGACTGCTTCTAATGCTTCTGCATTTAGATTCATGTTTGCTGTAGTTTTTACAGGCACCCTTTGTCAGGTTAAAGGTATTACTTGCTATTGATATACTCTATTTTAATTTTCATATTTGTTTTTTGCTGTCTGACATGTTTCATGTTTGTGTATTGTTTTGTTTTGTTTTGTTTTTTGAGACAGAGTCTCACTTTGTTGCCCGTGCTAGAGTGCCGTGGTGTCAGCCTAGCTCACAGCAACCTCAAACTCCTGGGCTCAAGGGATCCTACTGCCTCAGCCTCCCGAGTAGCTGGGACTACAGGCATGCGCCATCATGCCCGGCTAATGTTTTTCTATATATATTTTTACCTGTCCAAATAATTTCTTTCTATTTTTAGTAGAGGCAGGGTCTTGCTCTTGCTCAGGCTGGCCTCGAACTCCTGACCTCAAGCGATCCTCCTGCCTTGGCCTCCCAGAGTGCTAGGATTACAGGCATGAGCCACCGCGCCCAGCCGCACGTATTGTTTTATTTTCTCATTACCATGTGAACATTCTAAGCTTCACGAGAGCAGGGTCTCATCCATCTCCCTCACTCCCTTATCCACTGCTCCAGACCAGCACCTATCTGGCACGCGAACAGTGCTGAAAAACATTAGTGTAGAATAAAAGAAAGCACAGCTCTGCCACTGGCTACCATGGAACCTTGGCCAAGTTACTTAACATTTTTAAGCTTTTGGGGGAGGGTTGTCTGTCTTTTAATTTTTTAAATAAAATTAGGTAGCTACTTCGTTAAATTGTTGTGGAAGCACACGACCATAGTGCATGTAAAGATTCCAGCCGATGCCCTGGCACGTAGGAAGCACTCTGGTGTGTCTGTTGCTGTCACTTTTGCATTATATCATTTTGTCACTACAGCGCCATGTGAGCATGTTTGTCTCCATTTCGTGGTGAGAAAGCCAAGGCTCTGGCTAGCTCAGAGGATGTGGCCCTGGAAGCACAGGCAGGGGGAAAATTCCATGCCACATTCTGAGGCCCCCGAGGACTGAGGGGGAGGTGAACAAAACTCCTCTGCAGCCCTCCCCCTCGCCCCCTTACCCTGCAGGCATGCACATTGTAAACACAGTGCAGGCGGCTTTATCATGGGGTGCTGTAGGTGGGCTTTGCTTTTTCATGCAGACTCGTCGAAACGCCAAGTGGTTGACCGTGGAGATGATGCAGGATGGCCACCAGGTGTCTTTATTAAGTGGGGAGCTGACCGTGGAGCAGCGAGCTTCCATCATTCAGAGGTTTCGGGATGGAAAAGAGAAGGTTCTTATCACGACCAATGTTTGTGCTCGAGGTATGTGTATTTAAAGTCGGGTTTAGGTATAATTTACATCTGACCAAATTCACTCTTTTTTAAGTGTACAGTTGGTGAGTTTTGACAAACATATACAGTTATGTGACCGTCACTGTCACTAGAACACAGCACACCTCCTTCTCCCCAGTCTCTTTATTTTCCTTGGAAGTCAGTCAGTCTCCCCCCACACGTCCCATGGCCTCTGGCAACTACGTTGGTATGTTTTTGTGTCCTCCGGAACGCCACAGAACTTCCACGGTAGGCAGCCTTCATGTGTGACTTCCTGTTGTACCTCACAGCGCTTTTGACTTTCATTAGTGCCACTACATGTGTCAGTGGTTTGTTCCTTTTTATTGCTAGTAATGTTCCGTTGATAGTTCATCCGTTCCCCAGCTGGTGGGCATTTGGATTGCTTCCAGTTTGGAACTGTTCTAAATAAAGCTGTAATAAAAATTCACGTGTAGGCCTTTATGTAGATATATGATTTTATTTTTCTTGGGTAAATACCTAGGAATGGAATTGTTGGATCATATTGTAAGTGTGTGTTTAGCATTTTAAGAAACTACAAAACTTTTTCCATAGTGGCCGTACTGTTTTGCTTTCCCCCCAGCAGTGTAGGAGAAATCCAGCTGTTCTGCGTTCCTGCTAGCAGTTGGTGTTGTCACTCTAGTTTTAACTGTTCTAGTAGATACTCAATAGTGTCTCATTATAGTTTTAATTTGCATTTCCCTACTAATGTTGAGCATCTCTAAGGTCTATTAGGGAGCATCTCTAAAGTCTATTAGGAAGAAAAAAAAAACCTTTATTTTTTTCAAGACAAGGGCCTTCCTACTTTCTTTGTCCCTCCTCTATATCCTTGCTTATATGCTTAGACTCCTATACTCAAACAATGTTTCCTAGTTCATTCTTAGTTCAGCAAATAGAACTGAGAGGCTGTGATGTTGGAAGTGAGTGCTGAGCACTACACTTGGGAAGGGCGTCCTGAGAAAGAATGAGGTCCCTGCCCTCCGGAGCTCACCACCTATTCTCCTGCCCCTCTAGACTGGCAGGACCCAACAGAACTTTCTGCAGTGAGGGAAATGTTCTATTCTGTCCTATCTAGTTGGTAGCCACTAGCTGTAGACAACTCTCAAAACACTTGAAATGTGACTAGTGCGACTGAGGAACAGAATTTTTAATTTTAACTAAATTTAAATAGCTACATGTGGCTAATGGTTACCATATTGGGCAGCACACCTCTAGACCCTACAGGAGAGCGGGCACAGAGGGCTCCAGAGTCAAGGCCCAGTGCAGACAGGACAAGGCCCATGTCCCAGACAGCTTGTTCTTGTCGGGTAAGGAGAGGCACTACGGCTCCCAGAGGTCTTCCTAGGCAACATCAGATTTGAAGGGTTCTGAAGGGAGAGTGGTGGTTCTGTTGAATGGTAATTACAGTTTGTTTGGGAAATGGCCAGACTGTAGGATTGGAGTGCTGTATTTGTGAGTCAGGAGAGAAAGAGATGAGACTTTATGTGACGTAAGGTATTGAATTGCTTGTACTTCATCCTACATGAGTTGGGCAATGGGTTCTGAACACAAGTATCCTGGGCATGGCTGTGCTGACCGCTGTGGAGAGATGTGAGAAGTGGGAGAAGAGGTAGGGAAAGCCAGTCTGGAAACTGTTACACCGTTGAAGCAAGGGAAGGAATAATAAAGACCTGACTGGAACAGTAGGCTTGGAATGGAATAGAGCCAGGGCCCTGTGACGGCTGAGGGGACACAAAACCAAGAGCCTGTGGGGGCCTAGGTCTGTGGGCTTGGTGCGAACACGTCTCCACCACACACACGCACACGCACAGGCTTTGTACATATTTAGACCTCTGTAGAATTAGCCTGTATTGACACTCTTCTCTAGACATCACAGCATGCTGGTAAACTGCCTGACCAGCATACCTGTTTCGATTACATAAACCCAGGTTTGATTCATAAATTGTCTCTATTGATGACAATTCCCTCAGCAAATGTGGTTCTTGCATGGCCATGTCTTAAGAAAAATGTTGCAGGACCCTACAATGTTTTTCCTCTTCTAGGGATTGATGTGAAGCAGGTGACAATTGTTGTGAACTTTGATCTCCCCATAAACCAAGCACAGGAGCCAGACTATGAGACCTACCTCCACCGCATAGGGCGGACGGGGCGCTTTGGGAAAAAAGGCCTCGCCTTCAACATGATCGAAGTGGATAAGCTGCCCCTGCTCATGAAGATCCAGGACCACTTTAGTAAGTAGCGCTGCTTTGGCAGTGTGAACTGCAGCCCTGATGCCGACGGCCACGAGGTGTGTATGGGAGCTTGAGTCCAGAGGCTCATTGGAGTGTGGAGGCAGAAGCCAGGGTGTGGACAGCTTCTAATTCACAGGACCAGAGTTGTAGTATGAGACAGGTGATTATATAACTCTTCTATGGCAGTTAAAGAAAAATTTAAAAATCAAGTGGGATAAATATGAGCTCAGATTTATATGTTATAGCTTATTCTGGAGTCTGGAGCAGATTTTCAGTCTATAAGGAAGTACCCTAAGCAAGGTAATGAAGTCCTATAAGATTAGCTTCTGTTCCCAGCTTCGTCTTTTATTTACACTTTTCCCTCCTCTTGATCCACCCTCCCAGAGAGAATAGTACTAAATTATGAGGTCTGCTGCCTTTCTTCCAGCCCCCCTCTACCCAAGCTGGGCCCTGACATTGGCCTGTTGCAACTCTGGACTGGCAGATCGCACTGCCGGAAACACAAAGGGTCCCGTGACTGGGATGTCCACTCCTCAAATTACCCCGTGCCCCAAAGCCCGTGGATGTGGCCGGGGAGCGGGGGAGGAGGACGTGTTTCGCCTTCCAGGACGGTGGTCCCTACCCTCTGTGGGAAGCAGTGGGCACTCTCCCCAGGGCAATGCCCATAGGCACACATATGGAATAGAAGTTTTAGAAGTTTACAGACTGATCTAGCACATCCACCCACCCTTAGGGAAGTAGGTTAAGTGCCCCCTGCTTCAGGCTAACTGGGGAGGTAGCCTTACGGCCACTGTTGCTGTGGTGACTGTGTGGAGGAGTATCTTCCCCAGGCCCTTCTCTGCCCCAGGGTGTCTGGATATGTACGTTCTCCAGTCTGGTGCCCTTGACACTGCTTTAGTTAGTGTTAGTTGGATATTTTGGTACCATCCTTTCTGTGCGTTCCTGTCTCAAGGCTTTCCACACAAGGTGTCAGTGTCTTCAGAAATTCAGAGTTGGATGGAATGAAGTTGCATTTAGGCCCTGGGGTAAGACTGGTTCCATTCTCTTTTGTTCTTTTAGACAGCAGCATTAAGCAGCTTGACCCTGAAGACATGGATGAAATTGAAAAGACTGACTACTGAATAAACGACTTTATTGTTTGTGCAATATTCTAGTTTATGTGAGAATGTTCCAATGGGTTTTGAAAGTAATTTTTTATTTTGAGGCTTTTTCGACATAAAACTGTCACACAGATGGCAAAATAAATGTCATGGTACCCTTAGTTTTAAGACCTGAGGTCTTTTTGAAACCAAATTGATGTGAAACATGTGATCCTTTTGAATAAAAAAACAAGATTATTTTTTTTCTAATCTTTTTCCAGGTGAGCATCTCTGTGTGGATTTTGTTTATATAATCTGAGCAGATCATGCCTCTTGTGAGCATCTTCCAGTGCCACGAGATGGCAGTAGAACTTCGCTGGTTTTAGAATTTGAACCAGAAGGAAGAAGCCACAGGTCTTCAGGCCTCACTCACAGGCTGTGCTTTCCAGCCCCAGGGTCTTCCTCCCGCACCCCACACCCTCCCTGGCAGGAGCACATGCATGTGCTTAAAAGTACAGGGTAAAACCTTTAAAAGGTGAAACCATTTGGAAAAGAATTTCAGAATATTTTTTTATTTTGCTTTTTACTGTCTTCAAATTAGGGAAGATTTACTCCATCGTCAGTAATTTCATAGTCTCTGAAAATGTGGCTTTACTATAGGCATTTCTGAAAAATAGGCAGTTGGGGCAATTTAAAAAAAAAAAAAAAAAACCAGTAGCCCTATTAAAGAAGTAACATTTCAGGGAGCACAAAGGTTTTGTTTTTAAGAACATAAAGGCATGTCTGAGAATCCTGCAAGTCCCACTGAGATGCTTTTTATCCCTCACATTTGCCACTCAGAAGTGAGACAGTGAGCTTAAGAAAATGGGATAAATGGATGCTCCCCAAAAAAGCTAGAGCAGGTCTTGCAGCTGGAGCCCAGACACCAGCTCTGTCACAGCACCAGACTGTCCCAGTGGCTTCAGCGAATGCTCCTGTCACCCCAGCGGGATGGTGGTTTCTGCCATATCTGCTCTGATGCTCTGCTTGCTCGTCACCCTGCCCCTATTTTATCCCTAAAAGCAGTGTTCAGAAATACATGAGAATCACTGAGCTCCCTCATCCAACAACAGATACTTGTTGTGCACCCTTTCTGCTAACACCAGGGAGAGGGAGATGAATAAGATAGTAACAGTCATCTCAGAATTCAGTCACTAAGCCAGCGTGAAAACAGACTGTGCCTTGTCAGAGTGAATGTGGTACCGCCTGGCAGTTTTCTAACCTAGGTCCACCGAGGCAGTGTTCCCGACCCAGCTCATCACTAGAACTACCTAGAGAACCTAGAAAAAAATACAGATCCTTTCCCATTCCGACAAAATCACTCTCCAAGGGTAGAGTCCAGTACACACAAACGGGAGCTGAGAGCGTAGGGAAAGCAGAAGGTGACAAAGACCTCTGTCTTCAGGAGGAGACGCCAGGCAAAGAGACGTCCACAGAGACAGAATCTGTAAACAGTGGAGCTCCCGCTTCTGAGTGTCCCCCGCTCAGTGCTCCTGGTGTCGTGCCTGCCTTCATCTCCGGACTAGCTGCCAGTGGCCAGCCTTGTTGTCCACTCAGTACTCAGCCCCAACACAGTGCCCACCATATTGTAGGTGCTCAAAGAATATTTGTTCTTGTTAAGAAAATATTTTTCTTTCTTTTGCCATTTCCTCATTCATTAACATTTTTCCTTGAGGTTCTCCGTCCTAGTTTTGAACCCCAGTTATACGACACAGGATGAGTAAGCATGGGAAGTGTATCAAGACATTTTGCTCTCTTACTAATTGAGAGTTGAGTTGGACTTTCCACCATACTCAGCTCAGCCTTGGGGTGTCCTAAATAGAACTTTACCACTTCCCTTTCCAGGTCAGATCTCTGGTAAGATCTATACCAGTTACTATGAGTGTCTCCAGTAATTTCCATTTGGCAGCTGTTCCCATTAGCCTGCAGACGATGGCCATCCCCCTGCCTTCCCCTGGGCCCCTCTCCTCACATCCCTCTGTCTCACCACTTAGAGGGCAGCAAAGCCGCCCTGTTTTCTGCGTGCATCACAGCTGTGTTAACACTAACTGTCCAGTTTGGTGAGTCAACAATCCCAAGGCTATTCTGCAGGGCACAGCTCCCTGGTCAGAACTGTAAGCAATTTCCCTATCTCCCCACATGGCCTGGCCAAGATCATCACTCTCTGTGCCTCCCTGAGGAAGAAGCAAATGGAGAGGCAAGAAATAACCAGATGATTCCAGTGCGTCTGTGAGCTCGGTCAATGAGCTGTGTATTGCTTGGCACCAAATCCATTTGGTTTTTCTTGGCCAGCTTAATGCTGTTAGCATATTGAAATTCATGACTTCGTAGAGCAGGACTGTGATTTCCAGTGGTGAGCGAGCGCCTTGCCTGGGGCGTGGCTGCTGTGATGTTCCGTGCTGGATCTAAGGCAACTATCAATAATAGGAAAGACACATGAGTTGGTCATAGTCTGGGAGGATGTCTGGCAGCTCCTTCTCAAGAGACATTATTGCTTTCCGTCATGAGAAAGTGTTGATCCTCCTCAGCCAAGCTCAGTCACCATGAAAGCCACTGGCAGTCTCTGCACCCATGATCAACAGTGGAAAATCTTAGAGCATTGCTGGGGTTGGGGGGCAGGGGTGGGGCAGTGAGCAGTACCTTTCCAGACAGCAGTGGGAGAGAGGCTGGCTTTGTCAAGCCTTGGTTTGGCTCTCGGTCCTCTGAGAGACTCAGTCTCCTTCCCTGTGATTCAAGTAGGGGCCTAGATTAGAAAGGGGACCCAAGCAAAGACAACCCAGTGGTTGGGATGGGCCTGAACTTTGCTCTCTGAGCTGGGGGCCCAACTCTGCTCTCACCCGCAGACAGTCCATTCAGGAACCCAGCAACTGGGCACACACTGGTTTTACCAAGGGAGTAGCAGAAGGATCAGATCCTCTTAAATCTTAACCCCCTCACTCCAGCCACTTTGGGGGACTAATCATGTGTATCAAAGACCCTCATATCATTTTAACCCACAAACTATGAACTATCACAGTCTTGCTATATGCTGCAGGGAATAACAACTTTCTGCTCTAGAACAAATCCAAAAAGCACTCACCCCAACATTTTCTATACTTTTTTCAATCCATGGCTAAGGGCAGAGTGAGGCACTTCCCCTTCCTGCCCTGCTGCTCGGCCTGGGCTGGTGGTGTCATCCCGGGAGTCTGTCTTCTCAGTCTCCACCCTCCTGTGCCCCTCGGGTCCCTCAGAGGGATGATCAGCCACGTGCTGGCCTTTTCACAGCCCCTCCCTGCCCATCCCTCACTGCGCTTCCTGGTGTCCACTCGGAGAGAAGCTGTTGGAGCCATTGTCCCAGGGCAGGTCTCTCTTCCTCCAGCCTTCCTTACTGCTGTGCAAACTGTCATTTTGAAATGGGGCTGGGGTTGAAGCATCATTCTCCATTTTTAATGTGGATTTTCCACCCCCTTTTAAACATTAAACTTTTAGACTCTTCTTGTGAAATACAGGAAACACATCTGAAGTGGGATGATTCTTTGCTTGCAAAGTACCAATGTGTTCAGCAAACCCACGGAGGGTCTCGCTGGCCTGTGTCTGAAACTGTCTAGCCCTCCTTTACCAATCTGTCCGCTTCCACTTCTGCTGGATTAGTAACAGCCAGAGGCTCTAACAAGAAAGATGAGCTCTGAAGAGAGGCTCTCTCCCTCCCACATTCAGAAGAATTAATCAAAATTTTTTAATGAGAATCTAAAGTCTTTAGAGAACTATCTGTAGCACTTTTCTTTAGGAATTAACCTTTACCCATAATTTTTTTCTAATCAGAATAACCATAGATTTCTATATTCTAATTTCTAGAATGTATTTTTCATGAATGAAGTCTCCTGTTTTGAGCTTAATATTTTTCTATTGCTAGAAAGAACGGTACAGTGTCACTCCAGTCCCTTAGTTTGTGATTCATGGCCAGAAACCCCACTTGGGAGGAAGCGGTTGCTGGGAAGCCCTGCTCTCTGTGAGGTTCAAGGCACAGGCTGAACAGGCCACTTTGTGAGGTGGGAGCCCCCTCACAGGAGCCCCCTCCGAAGGAGGAGAGTTACTTGGAGTGCACACTGCAGTTCTGGTTCTTGAATTACTAGGCGTTTGGAATAAGCTCATCTCTGAGACTCTGCTATTCTCAGACACCATGTTTCCGTGGCCCCACACAAACAGCGACACACGTGGGAGAACATGAGTCACAGAAGCTTTGCACAAAAGAATATTGTTTTCCACAAAGGAAAATGGAGTGATTAACTTCTTATTGCACCTGTCTTAACTCTCAGACTCATTGGCTTCTTCCCCACGTGGTCATCTCTTTGTCAGCTGTGTCAGCTTGTGCAGAATGTGGATTATTTTAAATTTAATATTTATATTATAACAGCAACAAAATAGCAAACAAAAAGTGGAAAAATTATCAAAATTCTTACTTTATCATAAAAATTATTGTCTTGATATCCTCTTTGTTTTACTATAAATATTTGTAGCTAATCATGGTGCATATATGTTATATTCTTTTATTTGAAACATTCAGGTGTTTTCTTCATGTTGCCGCATAGTCTTTGGGATTATTATTTCAAAATAATAATCAACTAGATTATGCTATCTAGTGAATATGCATATGCTACCTTTTTTGAACATTTATGTGATGCCAAGTTTTCCAATGTTGTAAATAATGTTGTAGCAAATATCTCCTTGCCCAATATTTTGAATTATTTCTTAAGATTAGAGACATTAAGTTTGGGTACCAGGTCAAAAAATAGGAGAATTTGTGTGGCTTTCGACTGCCAGGTTGCTTCCGAAAGGCTGTGGCTGGCACAGCGTGTACGGCCCTCCCTGCTTGGCCTCGCGCTACCAGCACGGGAGGTTTTCATTTCAAAATTGCTTGGTAACTTTTTTTGGCTTATATTTCTTTTAGTACAAACAAGATTGAGTATTTGTTTTTAATATGTGGTTCATTGTTTGAAAAATATCTGTAGTGTTCTTTGCCCATTTATCTTATGAGATCTTAGTATTTTCCTTATCCAGTTCTGTGAAATATACGTGTGAATTGATTTTTTCAAATAAAGATATTAACCTTTTTTTACTGACAAATATATTTTCTCAGTCCGCCTTTTTAAATTTGTTATAATTGTTTCACACAAAATTCCTTAATTTTTTGTAATATATTAATAATTTTGTGACTTTTTTCTCTGCTGGTTCTACATTGTTAGCACTACTCTAGAAAACATTTAATTTTATTCTCCATTATTATTGTGCTTTTTATCTTTAAAATGATATTTGACTTTAATCCAGCTGAAATTTGTTCTGGTATGAGGCATATCAAATTGATCACAGTTTCCCTTTTTAAAAAATATTAACTAATAATTCTCATACCACTTATTGAGAAATTTCTGTTTTCTATTTTCTTCTGATATCTCCTTTATCATACCAAATTCTACACATTTCAAGACATATGGGATTCTGGATATCTACTTAATTCCAGTTTATTCTTGTGCCAGTAGGAGTTTTAAGTATTACTATTATATAATGTGTTTTAATTTAAGGATTTGTCCCCCTCTTGGCTACTTGAATTCTCTCTCATATTTTAAAAAAGTATCATTACCAGTTTATTCTTCAAGATTAGTTTTAGACCTATTTTATCTATTTCCATAAACTCCTCTGGCTTTTTATTTGCATCCATTTGGCATGAATAATTTATTCAGTCCATTGTGGAGAATTGATTTCCTTACACTGTCGAATCCCATGCTAGCTCTTTCCTGTCTCAGGAAGGTCGGGTGGCAAAGACAGCCGAGCCAGAGCTGTGCGGCGGGAGGGGCGGGCGTGCTAGGGGGGAGCCGGGCCGGGCCGCGGCGTCTGTGTCGCGCTGGCCCGGTGCAGCCCGAGGCACAGACCTGCCAGCAGGGGGAGCGCGCGTGCGGCGGGAGGAGAGCCGGGTACGGGATGGGTGGGAGGCCCGGTCTAGCCCCACCTGTGCGGGGAACCTGCTCTGTGGCCACGGACAAAGTCACTTCGCCCGCCGTGGCCTCGCTCCCCGCAGGCCCTTGCAGCGCCACGGCCCTGTGTGGTGCCGCCGTGCTTTGCCTCTGGGGGCCTTGGTGGCCGCACGGCGGAGACCGTGGCTAACGGGCTGGCGTCAGTGGAGCCCAGCACCCCGCAGACGCTCTACAGCCGTGGGAAGAGGGAGAGAAGCAGGAGCTTGTGTGTCCCCACTTTGGAGAAGAGTTTTCACTCAGCCAGTGTGTTTTAGAGCACTCTGCCTCTGTGGATACGAATTCTCCTGGGGCGCCCTCTCGGTAACCTGCAGACTTCTGCTTTGGCAGGTCTGGGTGGTGCTGCTGCTTTCCAGACCGCAGTTTGAGTAGCAAAGTTTTAGAACGCGGATCTAGGGGAGAATTCTTGGCTGGAAAAAAAGGGGGGAGCCCGTGCAAGGGGCATTAGAGTCCTGGTCACAGTTGTGCTTTAAAGGTACGTGTAGGCCGGGCGCAGTGGCTCACGCCTGTCACCCCAGCACTCTGGGAGGCCGAGGCGGGAGGATCGTTTGAGCTCAGGAGTTCAAGACCAGCCTGAGCAAGAGCGAGACCCTGGCTGTACTAAAAATAGAAAGAAATTATCTGGCCAACTAAAATATATATAGAAAAAATTAGCTGGGCATGGTGGCACATGCCTGTAGTCCCAGCTACTCGGAAGGCTGAGGCAGGAGGATCGCTTGAGCCCAGGAGTCTGAGGTTGCTGTGAGCTAGGCTGACGCCACGGCACTCACTCTAGCCCGGGCAACAGAGCGAGACTCTCTCAAAAAAAAAAAAAAAAAAAAAAAGGTATGTGTATAGACAAGAAACTTGGAGACTCAAAACCACTTGACACATTGTAGGAGCAGTGTGGTTGTGAGTGACTTTCTTTCACATGTTTGTTGTTATAAAGTATTTGCAAAGAATAAAAACTTAGAAGAAATCTCTTAATGAAGACCAAAAAAAAGCAGTTCTTCGTCCTCTGCCACACTGAGTGCACAGCACTCGTCTCTCCCCTGAGCTGCTCTGTACTCCTAGAGCAAGGTTTCTCTCAAAATGTTTTCAAACTGTCTGCTTGAGTTCGCTCAAGTTTAGAACCATCTGAGGCTATGACGACACCGCAGAGGGTGACGTGGGGCAAGCCATCCCACCGCTGGTGCAAATGCAGCCTTCAGAGATAGAAGAAAATCCCTTGTTCCCCAGCCAGGGTTAACCCACAGTCACACCAAGTGACCAGCAACACCCTCAGCACCCACTAAGAGTGTCAAGGAAAATCTCTGGTTTAAAAGTTTGCCTTTCTTACTGGAAGAATTTTTATGAAGCCAAAGCATTGACAAGTTTGTCATTCCCAGCATCTGCTAACACCCACCCCCAACCCCCTTAGATTTTTAGTACTTTTGCCCTCCTCATTTTTAGAGGGGAGGAAAAACTGTCTTGAACAGGCAGAAGGTTTTATCCAAGGTGTTTGGCAGTGACTCTGAGTTCTGGGAAAGATTTATGTCTTCATCCTCTGGCATAGCCTAGTGTTAGCTCACTTAAAACAACTGAATAAATGAGTTCACTTTATCCTGTCAGAGTGGAACCTAGGGCGGCGTGGTACCCGGCTGGGGTCCACGGGGACCCTGAGGCAATGTTCATGTCTCAGTCACTTGTGCTGAGCTCAGCCGTTTTTATGTCCGTCTGAGGTCATTTGAACGAGGAGGGCAGGGAGCAGAGAGACCTGTGGAATGAATGTGTGATGGAAACTCCACTTGGAGTCCAGAGAGCTCAGCCAAAAGCACAAAGTTAGGGGTTTCCTGAAAAGGCTCCCGTCGTCTCTCCCAGCCAGCAAGACCCCGGTGCTTCAAGTCTGAGCTCCTTGAAGGGCTCCTCTAGAGAGGTTTCTCCACGCTGATCATCCCAAGGGTATTTGAATTTTCCTCTCTTACTGAGTCATTTTTTTCTTTCATGCTGCCCCACTACCATTAAGACTGGGCCCTGTGACCAGGCCAGAAAAAGGAACATGGATTCTGTCCTGGATGGACCCTCTGGGCCAGGCCAAGCCCATCTCTCTTGCTTGGGTGCCGGCTCGGGGTTCAGCAGGCGGTTTGGTCGTGGGCCTAAGGCAGCGCAGCTGGAAGAGAAGGCTGCGCCCAGGACTGCTGCACAGCAGGCAGGCTGGAGGGCGGGCCTGGGGTCTGTGCCCGCCCACCCCGGGAGACAGCTGCGTGACCTTCTGGCCCCCACCCCAGGCCTGACTCCCCTTCCAGAGTCCTCGGGCTTCAGCCAGAGGGAGGGGTGGCTTCTGTCTTAAGGGTGGGGGCCCTGGGACTGTAATAGTCCCTCATAACTTCTTAGCATTTAAAGGTGACAGAGCATGTCCCCTAGACTGTGAGCAGTCCAAGGGCAGAGACCGTGCCTGCTTCCTGAGGAAGGAAGGGAGCGAGGGAATGAGTGAGTGAGTGAGTGAGTGAGTTGATCCTCACAAATCCTGGGAAACACTCATGGAAACTTAATGCTGCTTTGTAAACAAGGAAGCCAAGAGGCTGAGATTTGCCATCGCAGCAGAGCAGGGATTTGGCTGCAGGCTTGTCTGAATCCCGCTCTGCCCTGCCCTGTCCTGGCCCCTCTCCTGGGTCAGCACTGCCCCGACCCAATCGCTGCTCTCACACCTTTGCCGTCTTTGCCGATCTTCACACTGCGTATGTACAACTACATGTATATCTAAATATGTCCCTAAATCAACTTACTACTGCTTAAAAATATAACCAGTCTGATGCACTAGTTATCCTCAAACCCTCACTGTGATTCTGATGCCTGCTAAAGTTTGGGAAGCCGTTTGCTGGTGTGTTTGGCCACTTAAGAGTGTCCTGGCTTTGTCACCCATGTGTCCCAGCCCCTCCAGCCCTGTCTTGCTACCCCAGCTCTGGGCCTTTGCCAGAACTGTCCACCCCTCCTGGCTTACTCACATTTCCCCTTCTCACAGTGTCATTATGAGGACAGAGCACGTGAAATCAGGCTCAGCCTTTCACGGCCTAGTTAAGAAAGGCAAGAAGTATAAATGCATCAAGAAAAACATATTGAAATTCACACATAAGGGTGCAAAGGGCCAGTGCCTGCTCATTTTTCTGTGACTCGTGGGTCAGGATTCAGAAGTGGTGGGGAGGACCTGGTAAATAAGTGAGCTCCGCCTTCCCCAGAGCGGCACTGTCCAGTGAACTTTCTGCAATGAGGGAAATGTTCCATACGGCAGCGTGGCTGGGAGACGGTTCTCCACGGGCCGCTTGCGTTTCCATACATGTTTGCAAGTAGAGGCACTGCCTGACTTTGTTTGGGACACTTTTCAAGGACATTTTTATATAGCCAGCAGCCTTGAAAGGCAGACTGTCTCCCGGCAGAGCGAAGGGCGGCGTGCGTACTGCCCTTACAAAAGATCCACGGTGCCTTTCTGGTCGCGCGAGCCACCGTGCGTGCAGGTATCATTCTGCCTTGTTCACGTAGCTCTGAGGGAACTGGACCTTAGGGAAACTGGAGCAAGAAAACGCTGTTACTCTGGCTACTGACAATTGCTATAAATAATAAGGTCTGTTGTCTCTGACCCAGGAGTCTTTTGCCAGCATTTGTGAAACTGGCAGACTAACTTGTTGGTTTACAACCAGGGTAAAATACGGGATCCTTCATATATCTTGACACATTGTCCCACACACGTGGCTGTTGAGCACTTGAAATGTGGCTAGTGTGACTAAAACACTGAACTTTCAGTTTTAGTTCATTTAATTGTAAATAGGCACGTGTGGCTAGGGGCTACCATATTGGACAGCACAGCTTGGAATGTTCAAGGGTGAGCTGGAATAGCCTTGGTCAGGGGTGCAGATGGTGTTTTGATGATCCTGTAGCCCTAGGAAGAGTGGCATTGTGGAGAGACCAAGGGCAGAGAGATGCCCTTTACTTTTTATTGCATCCGAAGAGGTTTGAGGTTGAGGTTTGAGGATTGAGAGATGAAGGCGCAAAGCAAAGAGAAATCGGGACAGAATTCGAAGACTGGAGATGGGGCGAGTGTCTGGCATGGGATATAAGCCTTTTGAAGAAGGCTTGGAGGCCAGAGAGAGAAGATATGGCCTGAGAAGAGCAGAACAGTGGCCCTTAAAGAATCTACTCAGCCCTGCCTCTCCCCTCAGCTTGAGAATGTGGCCGTCTGCCCTGCATGGCTGAAGCCTCCTTTGGGCCTGCTCAGCTCCCCAGGCCCTGCCCTTCTCACCCGCTGGTGCGGAACAGTCCCCTCTTTGATTGCTGCCTCAGGCCCCACTCACTGTCGGGTCATCTGTGCCTAATCAGGCGAACTGGGGCTGGAGGGATGAGAAACTGAACTGGGCTTCTCATTGCAATAAAGTTTATTATTGGCAACAGCTGTGGGCCTGGGTTGGCTGTGCCAGAGTCTATGGCAGCCGGGCGTGCGGGGGAGAGTTGAGCTGGAGAACAGCAGGGCGGGAGTGTATCTACAGGGTGCTTTGCCACCTACGGCTGGCACGGCCAGTCAGCTTAGATCCACACCCACCCTGCCTGGAGCCTGGGCCTTGGCGAGCGTGGAGGCCACTCTGGAGCCAGAGGATTCTGGCCACAGCCAGCAGGTCTGGATTGCCCAGCAGGCATTTATTTACATTTATTGCCATTTATTTTGCAAATACCACATAGATTTCTCTGCAAGTTGCTTTTCTCACCTAACAAAACATTGTGAAAGCCCCTCTAATTTTGTCTTTTTTTAAAATCATGGTAAAATGCACATAAAGTAAAATTTACGGTCTTCACCATTTTAAGTGTACATGTCAGTAGCATTAAGGATATTCACATTGTTGTGCAGCCGTCTCCAGAACTTTCTCTCTTGCAAAACTGAAGTTTTATACCCATTAAACAACTCCCCATTTCCCCTCCTCCCCAGCTGAGAACGACCATTCTACTTTCTGTCTTGATTTTGACTCCTCCAGGTGCCTCATCTAAGTGGAATCAGAGCATTTGTCTTGCTGCAGTTTATCAGTTTTAATAATTTTATAACATTATATTACATGGATATATGTATATCATTTGACAATTAGTAGTACCTTTGCCACTACAAAAAATGCTATAAAATGTTTTCATATGCCTATTCTTGCCTGTTGGGGTTTGCTTTTTTCTTGTAGTGTAATTCCAAGAAATTACATGGCTCAGTCGAGGAGATGCGTATTTTTAGTTTTCGCATATTTTCCAGGTCCCTTTCTCAAAAGTCTGTGCAATGTGCACGCCCATCAGCTGTGATGAAGAGGACGGTTTCTCCCGCGTCTTCTCCAACCCTACATATGATCATTCTTTTCAAGTTTCACAGTTTCACTCTTCTGATAAATGAAGAATAGTATCCTATTTTTAAAATTTGTATTTCCTTGACAATTAGTTTGAGCATCTTTCTATAAATTTATTGGCCATTTGGATTTTCTCTTCTATGATCACCTATTCCTATCTTTTGCCCATTTTTCTACTAGGTTATTTCTCTTTCTTATTGGCATGTAAGACCTCTTTGTGTATTATACATGTTAACCCCTATTGGTGGTATATATCGAAATAATTTCTCCAGTCTATAATTTGCCTTTTGACTTTTCATATGTTATCTTCTAAAATTTAAACATCTTATGTCTATCTTTTCCTCTATAGCTTCTGGATTTTCTGTTTTGTTTAAAAAAGATCTCAAACTCTAGATTGTAGAAATATTCTCCTAGTATTTATCTTAATGAACTTGGTTTAAATATTAAATTTAAATCTTTCATCTATTTCATCTATTTGGAATTTAGTTTTAATAACTTACGAGATAGAGATCTTAACTTTTTTTTCATTCAGACATATAGCCACTTGTGCCTACACAACTTATTAAATAAACCATGGTTTGAACACCACCTTTATCACACCCTATAATCCATATGTACTGGATACATTTCTGGACTTGGTTCTGTTTCTGTCCCATGGGGCTACTTATCTTGTCCTCTACTTTTAATATATGATTTGACCACAATGATTTTATTCTTTTCTAAGGCCGCGCTAACCTCAGTATTTCTTTGTTGCTATTGTCTTCATCGTTACTATTGTAAAAGTCCTTCCAGCTACCAGAGCCCGTGAGTGTCAGTAACTTTGAAAAAGCTAGAGAAAGGCCAAGAAGGGGCGGGGAGGGCTGTCCCCTACCTGCCTGTGTGCCTTTCCAGGAATCAGCCAGGGCAGAGGCCAGTGGCCACCTACTATGCGCTCAGCATTGCTCTTGCCATTAACAACATGGTTGGAAGGCCAGACGTCCAGCACTGTGGTGATTAATACTTCCAGGTTCTTGTCTCTCAGTTCCAGAAATATATCCTCTATGTTCAGCTTTGTAATGCTGAGCTTGGGCCCTGTGGACCCCATTTCTACTTTTCCAGCCGCTCCCTGCTGGACTCAGCCCACAGGGGCCACGAGAGGGAGGCTGCAGGCTGGAAAAGAAGGCTGGCCATGCTCCTTCCTGTTTCGTCTGTGTGTTCCCCGGAAGCAGCACCCCACAACGTGTCTCCCCCCCAGTGCAGCGGGTCCACCCTGAAGCAACGGCTGAATCCAGTTTGCAGTTCTTCCAACGCTTCATCCTGCACCCCACCCTTCCACCCTGCACCCCTGCCCAGAGACCCCAGCACCAGCTGGCAGGCTCCCCTTCCGCAGAGGCCCCAGGTCTGGCCTCCTCCTTTAAAACTCTTCCTTTGGTTTCCCCAGCCCTAGCAGGGGTCTGCTCCTGCAGTTGCGACCTCCATGGTACCTTCACATTCTCTTATTTCCCTCTGCTTACCTAATTAACAACTGTATACCTAGTTATCAATTCTTCATGTTAAATTCTCTTTTTCAACTAACTGGTATCATTTCTGTCTCCTGACCGGACCTCAATGGACACAGGTAATGAGGAATTGAAGTTTCTGGGCGCTGAGGGCTGCTGCTCTTGGCTGCCCTGCAGAGAGATCCCCTCCCTCGTCCATTCCCAGAATTATTTGGCTGCTGGTTGCCGAGGAGACGGCTGACAACTTCTAGTTGCCAAGCCTGCCCTGGAGCTCTACAGAGACTTTCTGGAAACTCCCCACTCCTTCCTGCTCCCCAGCCAGGGAACTTGGAGACTCTGGCCAGGTTGGGTGGAGGACACTGCGGAGGAGGGGAGGCGACAGGCCTGGAGATGGAGAGAGAGACTGGAGGTTTCCGTGGGCCCCGGCCTCCCCCACAGACCTCAAGTGCCTGGCCCACCTTCGAAGGCCAAGGGCTGGCCTGGCAGGCTGCCCTGTGCTCTTTGCAGACAGACACCCATTGGATCCAGCCAGACTCCCGCCAGGCCCTGCAACCAGACACTCAGCCACAGAAAACTGTCCCTATGTTGTCACTCCAGGCCTGGTGGAAGCCGCATTGCCAGTTGGGGCAAAACCAAGGAAGAGCCTGGGAGCTGAAAGGCCTTCGCTGGGGAAGGAACCTCAGCCACGCTGAGCGTCTCGCTTGCAGCAAGCAGCACTCAGCGCACACTGGGGCCTGTGTCATGCCCACCCCGGTCGAGTCCCTGATAATAACCACAGCATTGATACTAACAGTGAGCGGGAGCCTACTTCACACACTTAGGTGTGCAAAAATATCCCTTCATTTCATTAAAATCAAATAGTTGACTCCACTTCTGAGGCTTCTGCCTTTTTCCAGGGTCCCACCAGAATCAGCAAGCTTATTGCTACAGTTTGAATGTGTCCGCTTCAAAATTCAGGTGTTGCCACTGTGACAGTATTAGGACGTATGGCCTTTAACAGGTGGTGAGGCCATGAGGGCTCCTCCCACGTGAGTGGGAGTGGGTGCCCCTATGAAAGAGCAAGGCAGAGGGCGTTTACCTGTTTGCCTCTTACCTACCGCCATGTGAGGGCGCAGCAACAAGGCGGCCTCCCAGAAGCAGAGAGCAGCCCCCGCCAGACACTCAGACCCGCCAGTGCCTTGCGCTTGGACTTCTCAGCCTCCAGAACTGTGAGCAATACATTTATGTTCATTTATAAATTACCCAGTCTCAGGCATTCCGTCACAGCAGCACCAACAGACTAAGACTTACAAGGTACCGAAACCAGGGGTGGCCTCCAGCCTCGGCTCAACACGGGCACGGACCGCTGCGGCGTCAGGCCTCGCGGGCCTGTGCAGTCCCCGGCCACCCTCCTCCCTCTGCCCTTCAGCCGTGATCTCTTCTCTCCAGGCTCGTCTTCTCCCAGGGACCTACTGACCTCTGACCTACCCCCAAACTCAGGGAAATCTCTTCCAGGCCTTCCCAGAACTAGTAAAACGTGTATGTTGGTGTCACGCGGGTGCTGCTCCTGCCCTGCAAAGCTGCCCGCGGCAGGGCAGAACCAGATACCTGGCCAAAGGGTGTCTGTTCTGTCTTTGCAGAGTCGTGTAAGGTAAACTAAGGACATCATGACATCTCATTCCTGAATATTTAAGTATTCATTTCAAAGACAATAGAATCACTGTCTTACAAAATCACAAAACTATTATCACACGTAACAAAATTAACAATAATTTTCTAATATTGCCTAACAAGCAATTGCCCCATTTTTCAGAGCAGCGGTCCCCAACCTTTTGGGCAACAGGGACCAGTTTCCTGGAAGGCAGTTTTCCCAGACGTGAGCCGGAGCCCTGTGGTGATGCGAGCGGTGGGGAGCGGCTGCAGGTACAGGTGAAGCTCCGCTTGCTCACCACGACCGACCTCCTGCTGTGTGCCATGCGCCCCACCCCCACCCTGTCTCCTAAATTTCATGGAAGACACTTTTTCCATGGGCAGGTGGGGGAAGCACGGCAGGGCCCGGTCCCTAACAGGCCACAGACAGGTACCGGTCCTCGGCCAGGGGTTTGGGGACCACAGTTACAGAGGACAAACCAAGACTTGGAGTGGGTAAGCCACTTGTCAGTGTCACTCAGCTGTGGGCAGCAGAGCCAGGCTCTGAGCCCTGGTGTGACTCCAGGACCCACTCTCTTTCCACACGGGCAGTTCTTACAACAACCCCGAGTGGTGTCAGGGGGGGTACTGCAGTCCTAGGGAAGCAGCGTCTCGCCCACTGTGCCCAGGTGGGGCTGGCTGTGACAGGGCTCCGGGAACGTTAAGCAGATGGAGAGAGAGCTGGTCCCCAGGCCTCCTTCCCTGTCGCCCCAGCAGGTGCCCAGCTCCACCCGCTCCCCGCGCCTCCTTCCTCTCCTGACCTGCTCACCTCCCCTTCCAGCCCCTCCCTCCAGGCCCTCCTTCATTTCCTCTCTGGCCTCCCAGGAGCAGTTTACAAAGTGACCAGGCAGGGACCCTTGTCCGTCTTCTGTCCCTCTTGCCTTCCTCCCTCCTCTCAGCCGTGAGCACGGCCCTGGCCTGGGACATGTGGCCTGGGGACCGCCGACGCCTTTCCTCCCCAGCCCTGGGCTCATCTCCTGCCGGGGTCCCCGAGGACTGTGGTTGACCTTCGACAAGGCACACGTGGAAAAGCCATTTGCTTGCAGGAGGGTCTGCTTCCTCTGCCCAGCCCAGCTGGCCTGTGGGTCCACACTCTGCTTCTCCGAAACCCTGGGATTCCGGAATCAGGATTCAAATGGCCACAGCAGGCTGGGAGCTGCGTGGAAACCCACCGCCAGGGAGGAGGGGCCTGCAGGCTACACCAGGGGAGCCAAGGTGGGAGCACAAGACGAGGCCGAGGGACGAGAGTCAGATGGCCCTGGGTTTGACATATCCCCACGCTCTGAGGTGGCCCCTGCCCATGGTGAGGGACAGGGTCTTGGAACGGAGGCGGCAGCAGGCAACCGGGGCCTGTTTCAGCCAGCGGGAGGCTTGTGCAGCCACCTTCCTATCAGAACAGCCAGGCGTGCCCCGCCTGCCCCGGGGCAGCCCACACTGGCGCCCTGCTGCAGGGCACACGCCCCCGGGCGCGTGAACAAAGCTCGAGCACAGCATGGCCCCGAGCAAGAGTCCCAGTATTCTTGTCAGACAAGAAGGAACATAGCAGTTCCGTGGGCCCTTGGCCAGGGTGGAAGGGGACAAACTGGAGAGTGCCCTGAGGTGGGGAGCAGCACGGGGCATGGGAAATCAAGTCACCAGGAGAAAAGGGGAGAGAACTTCAGCCCGTTTGCAAAGTGAGAACAGCAGTACTTCCTCACGGAGTTGCTGGAAACACCTGACACCTGCCTGGTGTATTTAAATGTTCAACAAATGGTACCTATTATTATAATTTAGGTAGCGAAGACAAGGGCTGCACTTGCTGTTTCAAATATTGAATGACTTCCATTTAGAAGAAGGGTTGGAATAATTTTGCAAAGCTTCAGTGGAAGAATTCTCCAAGGATAGAAGTGTCGGGGAAGCAGACTTCAGTCCAGCCTGAATAGAAAGAGGGCACGAGCTAACATTTGTTGAACGTATTCGCAGTGCTGTGCCAGGTGCTCGTTAGGGGCTCAGTATGTGTGCTTGCATCTTATCTGTCTGATAACTTGACTCGGTAGTTTGACTATTCTCACTCTAAAGATGAGGCCCCAAGACTCAGAGAAGGAGGCAGGCGACCCAAGGCCGTGCAGAGCCCACCAGTGCTGCCCCGGGAGGAGGTGCAGGGCCCTTGCTCTGGAAGGCTGCAGAAGGGCTTCCTTGGCTGAAAGGGGGGTCCCACCGGCCTGAACAGAGCCCTCAGCCTGGTTGTCTAAAATTTCACATCAACCTATGCAAGCCTGGGCCTTATAACCACCTCGTGTCTGCGTCTAGCTGCAAGACCACTCCAGGGTCCAGCCCAGGTTGCTCTGAGCCCACACAGCTGCCTCTCCTTCCCGCCAGGCTCTCCCCAGGCAGGGAGCGCAGGTGCTGGCGTGAGCCCCGGGACCCAGGCAGGCTGTGCACGGGGGCCCCACAGCGAGGGGAGCGCTCAGGGCCGGAGCAGGAGGGGAAGGTGAGAAGCAGCCACCAAACCCGGAAGTCTGCAGCTCCACCTGCCCGGGGCCAGCAAAGCACAGTGCAGGACGCCTCGGCTTGGCTGAAGCCCCTTAGGAAAGAGGGGAAGGGAGAAAGGGAGGAGCCCTGCCATACCCAGCACAGTGTCTCGCACTCAGTGGACGCCCAAGAGACATTTGTTGAACCCATTATTTACATTCTTCAGGTCAAGGAGTATAAGTACTTTTACTAGGACAGGAGCTATACATACATAATCTCATTTATTCCTCTCAAGAAAACTGTGGTATAAATGAAGAAACTGAAGCTCAGAGAGGTTAAATAACATGCTAAGCTCACACAGTAAAGAAGAGGCAAATTGTGTTCTCACAACTGTGCTTTCTTGTTTCTCAAAGCAAGGGAACAATCACCTTGTCTCTCCGGTCCCTGAGCCCCTGCAGCGGAGACGGAAGCCCTGCGCCTACTTTCTCACTCCAGTCACATCTCTCCTCTTGCAGAGATGGGCTGCGGCTCTTCCCTGGGGGCTCTGGCCTGGCAGAGCCGGGGCACAGCAGGAGGGGTGTGCGTTACCGCTGCGGTGGGTAATTTTACACGCCAACTTGACTGGGTCACGGGATACCCAGATAGTTCATCAAGCGTCACTCTGGATGTTCCATGAGGGCGTTCTGGGGTAAGATTAACATTTGAGTCGATAGAATCAGTGAAGCAGGACGCCCTCCTCAGTGTGGGTGGGCCTCATCCGCTCAGTACTGGGCCTGGATAGAACCAAAAGGCTGAGTAAGAGGGACCCCTGCCTGCCTGACTGGGCTGGAACTTCAGTCTTTTCCTGCCTTTGGACTCAAACTGAAAAATCAGCTCTTCTTGAGTCTCCAGCCTGCAGACTGCAGAGCTGGGGACTTGTCAGCCTCCGTAATGACAGCGAATCCTTACAGGAAATCTCTTTCTGTACTTACACACGTCCTATCATCCCATCGGCTCTGTTTCCCTGGAGACCCCGAGGAATACGTCCTTCCTCCTTGACTCTCCCCTCTAGGGCCTCCCTTAGGGGCTGAGGAGTCCCCACCTGCCTCTCTGTGGCCCTGGTACTCCTGGCTGGGGAGAGGCTGGAGGGGCTAATTCCACAAGCAGCACAGACTAACTTCCGTGCGGCACAAACTCTGGCTGCAGACAGAAGGGTCCTTTAAAGCTTTCTGATTCACACTGCCTGAGTTCTCATGTCCTCTCCAGACACAGGTGCTGCTGCCCACCCTGTGGTGATGGCAATGCAGACCCCACTCTGTCCCCATACGAACATCCAACGGAGTTCTGAGGACATTCCCAGTTCGGGGAGTGGGGGGATCAAAGCGAGTGGCCCCTACGGTCTGGTCACTAGGGTCAGTCAAACCTGTCACCTGTGGGAGCCAGCTCTCAGGGACCACTGCCATCCTACTCCACAGCAGAGTTAGGGGGATGGAGGCTCAAGACCCTGAGGAGGGCTTGGCGGGGCCTCGGCCACTGTTGGGGCAAGAGTGGGGCAGGGTCTGGCCACAGAGCACCGGAGGAGCCTGCCTGGCACTGAGCCCTGACAGCCCCCATCCTGGCTGAGCCCTGGGGAACCTGAAAGCAGACATCAGATCCTTTCTCACCGGGGCCGAGGGGCCTCACCCCACCCCACCCCACCACCACAGGGGGGAAATCTGACCCTGTCTCATGCTGTCCTTCAGAGACGGCCAGGGCAGCAGGACGAGATTCAGAGAGCTCTGGACGGCAGAAAGCTGGGCTCTATCCCAGCCCCAGGGTCTAGACTTTATATTTCAAATCCAGCTAGAAGCAGGAATGGTACACCTGCTGCATGTGGGCACTGTTCACCTGTGTGTGTTTATGTACGTGTGCACATGTGTAATTTATATCAGACATGTGTGTGAGAAGTGTATCAATTATATCAAACATTTATAAAGTGTTAAAAATAAATGTACAGCTTGAACTGTAACCCCTACCCAAGTCAAGAAATAGAATAGTAACAGCACCCAAAAGCCCCCCATATGCTAATGTAAATTTTTTCATTTAGTTATCACAATACTCTTCACAGCAAAGAAGGTGTTATTACCCCACTTATCTGAGAGGAAACTAGCACTCAGAGGCCCAGAAACTTCCTGAAGTCACCCCCAGCCGTGTTCCACACCGCAGCTCCCCCAGCTTCGGCCCCACAGCGTGAGGATGGTGCCAGAGTGGATGCAGGGCAAGGAAATGTATGTCTGACCCTCGTGGGCCCTGTGGTCAGGACGCCTATGTTGGCCAGGTGGTTGGACTTGCTGAGGTTGGGGACCTCTGTCAACTGTGTGTTTGGTGACTCTAATTTTACAATAACCTTCAAATGAAAATGCAGGGGGCTGGTGGTCCTCCACCCTGGGTCTGCCCAGCTCTGCATGGTGGATGGAGTGAGTCATCTAGTGAGTAATTCATGTGTCATCGAGACAGTGAGGGGAACAGGGAAGCAGGGCTGGAGGCCCCAGGAGGGCTAAGGTTGGCAACCTGAGCCAGACTCCCATCCTCCCAGGGCTGTGCTGTGCTCTGGGGAGAGGGGCCCAAGCCAGGCAGAGCCTCAGGTGGCCGCTGCCACGGAGATGGGGCCGTGTGGGCCAGAGGGCCGGGCACCAGCTGTCCAGCCTCCCGCTGCAGATGCTCCTCTGCCTTCTGCATCCAGGAGCCTCAGGTGAGTGATCCTCACATCCGCCCCCCACTACCATCCCGTTATTTCCTCCCCTTTCTTCCTTGGGGACCCTCCTTTTGCACTTGCATAGCCATTCCACGAGGTTCCATTCACACCTGACATGTCCCTGGCCTGTGCTGAGCAGCTGCCGCGTGGTAACAGCACTCTGCTTTCCCCTGAGAAGCCGGAGTTATCCTGAGGGCCCCTGTAAGCTTTGGGTGTCTTGGCCAGATCCGGGTTTCAGAAAGCTCGCTTGTTTTGAGAGGGCTGGAGGCAGTTGGGCATCTTTGCAATAATCCAGGTGAGAGGTGCTGGCAGCTTGGGCCCAGAGCAGTGTCCATGGGGTTGGAAAGAATCACTTTCTGGGTTATTTTTCTTCTTGAGCAATGGAACATCAGAATTTTGCCCTTGATCCCTTCCCCCCAACTCCGCATCTGTCAGAGAAGATCCTCCCCCTCTTTGGAGAAGCTAACAGTGGTGGGGAGAATCAAAGACCGAGGCTCCCATCCCGGCCTCACCACCTACCGTGTGGTTTTAGGCAAAGTGACTTTGTTTCTCAGAGGCTCCTGGGACTGTTAACCACCTCACAAGGCTGTTGAGCATCCGGGCCGACAGGTCCGGCCAGTGACCGCGCACGAAGGCGGCATCGGCCGGGGGGCGGAGGGGGTCGCTCCTGCCACCTGGTCGTCCGTCCAGGCACTTATTTCACGCAGATTTACTGAGGCCCTCAGCACTCATAGCACGCAGGCCCACCCTGGCCACGTCCAAGGGACAGGGGCATGTGGTGCTCGGACTGAGGCTGGGTTGAGGGGTGGCCCTGCGTGGAGAACGCCTGTTGTGTCACTTACACCCTGGGGACTATTTAATCCCAGGCCCCTGATGGACCAAGCACTGCATGAGAGCAGGGCTGGGGGCTCTGTGTCCCCGTACCCTGGTGGCTGTGCAGACAGGGGCTGCTGTTCTCTTCCCCTCGCTGCAACGGGGCTGGGACAAGCGCTCTGGAACCCTGCTGGAATCCTTACTCAGAGACCTCCACACTCTGAATTGCCAGTGGCCGTGTAGATCTACATCTCTGGGGTCGTCATTGTCACCAGGTGGATCATCAGACAGACCTTGAGGCACTTGTTAAAAATGCAGATTCCTGGGCCCTGACCCAGCCAAGGGGTTTCTGCCTCAGTAGTCTGGGGTGCAGCCCACGAATCTATATTTTTATCAAGCTTTCCAAAGGGTCCTGTGACCCGTGAGGAGTGGGGGCTCTGCTCCAGTCCATTCCCTGACCTCAGTCCACCCCCCCCAGCATCCCAGCGGGAGCCCTGTCCTGCCCGCCAGCACCCGGGCGCCCTGCGGCTCCCTCGGGAGCCCTGTCCTGCCCGCCAGCACCAGAGCGCCAGCCGGGGCTGCACAGCAATGATGGAGGCTCCAGGCAAGGGGTGCAGGGGAAGTCAGAGCAGCCCCGATGTCCTGTGCTGCCCCTTCCCTCCCCAGGCCAGCCCCGCCTGGCCCCCGAGGCCCCCCGCAGAGCAGGCCACGTCCACCCAGGGAGGGCGGGGCGGCCCCGTGGGGCTGGCCTGCTGCTGGTGGTCCTCTGGAGCCTCGCCACCCTGGGCTCCCTGGTTCCGCGGCCTGTGGCTGTCACTGACTGCACCGTGTCCAGGGTGGAGGCCTCAGCTCTGGGGGCTGTGAGTCTGAGGAATGGCAGCTTGGAGCTGCAGGAGCTTCCGGGGGGTGCCAGGCCCTGCACACAGCCAGTGGCCAGCTCCATGCCGCCTGCCCCTTGCTCACGCTGGCCGGGACGCAGCCAGACGGCAGCTGGTCTGCGTGCTGCTGGGCACCCCTTGCATGCACCTCCCACGCTCCTGCATGTGCTGGGCCCACCCTCCAGGGAGCCGGGACACCTATGTCTTGAGGAAGGGATGTCCAGGGCTGGGTGGGCACGTGAGCCCCAGCCACCAGGGGTGGGGCTGCTGGACACAGCTGGGCACAGCCTGGATCTGCAGTAACAAACCCTGGGCCTCTGCCCATGCCCGTGTCCAAGGCTCAGGTGTGGCTGGGTGACCCGTCCCCAGCGAAGGGAGCCTCCGTGGTGGCCACGTGTGCAGCACAGCGGGGCACAGAGCCCGTGGCCTCTGCCTGGCAGCATCAGGCACCATGAGGCCCCAGGGAAGGCCTGGTGGGGGTCACCGAGCCGCTGCTCTGGCTAAACCCAATCAACTGGGCGCCCCTGGGCTGCTTTGTGTGCCACGGCCGAAATGCCGTCAACCGGCTGAGCAGCGGCGGAGCCTCCTGACTGTCATCTGTGAGTGGAACGGGGGAGGCATCAGGGCTGGCTCCCACCCACCCAGCCCCACCTGGCCTCCGCCACACCTCAGGAGTCCCAACCCCGTCCCCTGCAGCGCGCCCGGCTCCCTAAGGCAGGAACCGCAGGGCGCCGGGCTCCTCTTCCCCGGAAAACGGGCCCGTGTTCGTGCTCACGAGCTTCCCGTGATTCCAGGGCTGACCCGAAGGTCTGCCTTTAGATTGAGGAAACAGGGACGGGGCACCGTGGGAGGAGAGGCCAGCAGGCCCGAGCGGAGCCCCGGGTGAAAGACGACGACGGGACGCGCTAGAGCTCAGCGTCCCACGCGGCCCCGAGACGCGGCCGAGCCGAGTCCGGCCGGGCTGCGGGCGCACAGCGGCCGCGCGATTTTGCAGGCTTAGACTGAAAGGAAGATTGGAAATAGCTTATCGGTAGCTTTGACAATAATCTGGATATATTTGGTTAAATTAAAGATAAAACCTATTGGTGCATTGTTGTTTTTTTGTGGGGTTTTTTTTTTTTGATTGGGTTTGGCTATTTTTACTTTTTAAGATTTGGCTGCTGGGAAATTTGAAACATCCGAGGCTGCGTCCGTCTAGGGGACTGTGCTGGCCCAGAGGTGTGAGGAGCAGGCGCAGTGGCATTCCGCGTCTGTGTCCCCGGCGTGGTCTGTGGGGACCGTGGGAGGCAGCGGGCAGGCAGCCCTCCGTGGGGGCAGGCGCAGCTTCCCAGACAGGGCCACTGAGCTCAGGGCGCAGGAGCGAGGGGAAGGGGGCTGAGGAAGTGGAAGGGCTGGCTGCTGGGCACACACGCAGGGCATCATCCCGGCCGTGTTTCCTTCTCCCTGCAGTCCCGAGCAGGAGGGTTGGACCCGCTATTTCTCTCTTGCCTAGCAAGCTCTTGTGTGTCCCCTTTCTCAGCCCAGCCCCACAGTCCCTCAGGGAAGTCCCCAGAGCCACAGCTCACTTCCTGAGCCCCCCTGCCCAGGGTACTTACCTCCTTGGGCCTGACCACTTTGCACTGTGCTGCCCACGGGCCCCGGGACTCCAGGCTCCTGGAGGGCCTAGCACGGGGTCGGGGGACACAGACCCGCTGTATCCTACGCATTTGTGGGATGGGTGGAGAGATTCAGAGGTGACTGTGCACATGAGTGAGGGATGAAGATCAGGGACGTGAAATGGGCCTTCTTTGCCTTCCAGATGGTCTGGACAAGCCTGTGGTCACCGTGCAGCCACTGGGATTCACTGAGGAGAGTTTTGGGGCCAGTGAGAGGGAAGAGGTGAGACCAAGCTGCTGGGCTGCACCCAACCCTCCTAGTCACTGTGTGTGGCTCCGCGACCACATGCAAGTCCACAATGGGCCCACCTACGTTGGCAGCAGGGCTGGCCGTGTGCACACAGGCCCATACACCTGCCTGCCTGAAATGGCCGCCTGGACACAGCATCCAGGCTCCCATCCAGCTAACCATCTACTGCCAGTGGGAAGGAGGGCTGCCCGGGCCTGACCTTGGGGCAACCCGCGGCTGGAGCCCCTGCAGGCCTGTGCCCTGTGGAAAGGGGCGTAGAAGCTGGGAGGGTGTCTAGAGAACCGAGTTGCAGGGCAGGGAAAGAGGCTGAGAAAACTATGGCAAGGGGTAGGGGTGGGAACCTCCCAGACTTAACACAGCACCTCCTGCAGCGACTACCCCCATGGCCCTGACGACGGCACTGAGGCACGGAGAAGGGTAGCGACAGTGAGGCAAGCTGTCCTGGCTCCTAGTTGCCCAGGGCCAAGGAGGAGGACAGGAGTCGGGCCTTCCAGGGGGGCTCCTGGGATTCCTCAGGGACTCTGAACTCCTGCCCACCCCGTGACCCCCTGCCCCTTGACCTAAGAGCTCAACCTTTCTCCCACCAGCCCTCAGAGAGCCTCAGTCTTTCCCCTCGCACCCACTTCTCCCTACTTCCCTAACTTCGGCCCCCCAGGCCTCCAGACCCCAGACTGGGCCCAGGGACTCAAGGCACTGGCACTGGTGCCTGCTGCACACCCCAGTGACTCAGCCACGTCTCGCCCAGATCCCCCGGAGGGGTGGCCCTGCTGAGCTGTGCTCCTCAGCCCCAGGGCTGGGACTCTGCTCTGCACCTAGCCTGGGGGCTTTCAGTGTAGAGGAGGACTAAAACAATATTTTAGTTTGTTTGATGGTGACTTGTTTTTTGCTCTTAGCTAACAGCCAAATTCCGCTTCTGTACACAAAGCTTGCTTGCTTATTGCTTGATTACGATAAAGAGCTAAAACCATGCTCAAATGCAGTTAAAAAAAAAAACAAACAAACGCACCGCAGGTGGCTTCCTGATAGGGGGCCGGCTGTGCAGGGCGAGTGTCCTTGGGGAGAGAATCTCCTGGGAGGGAATCTCTTGGGAAAGAGTCTCTTATCGGAAATAACTAGCAACAGACTCCAGCAAAAAAAAAGTATAAAAGCTTTGTTTTTACCCCAGGGCGGGGTCCTGGTTCGTAAAGAGACCACTGTGTTGGTGCTCTGGGACTTGGACCCTAGCTCGAGCTAGTCAATAAAATAAAACTCCTTTGCCTTTGCAGCCTCAGTGACTGTCTTTCTGTTCCCGGGGCCGAGGGGAACCGGCTCTAACACCAGCTGCCCAGCTGCAGTGAGAAGGGCCCCTGGGAACTGGCCCTACTGCCCCCAGCAATGTCACCTGGGGTCATGCAGCCACCCAGCTCTGCAGCGGCAGCGTCTTCACCTGCACTGGCCAGCACTCAGCCCTGGCACTGCCCGTCCTCTGCAGGGTCACGCTCTGTGAGCGGACACAGGAAACACCAGGACTCTGACATTCCAGGCAAAATGTGGGTAGGGGTCAGTGGAGAGCCAGAGGGGCTCCAGGCTCCAGGTCATGTCATGTGACAAGGAGGTGGGCCACACTCAGCTCTCAGCTCCAACCTCCCAGCTCACCTATCCACACTGTGCTCTGTCCTCCTCACTTGGGCTCAGGGCCCTGGGACACCTCCCCACCGCCTCCCGCCCCCAGACTCCCATCGACCTTACATCCCACTTCCACTGCTCTGTTGCATCTCGGGCTTGAAACATGCCTCGAGCCTTCTTGGGGCTGAGTGTGCTCTTCCGCCTCCTCTCTGCCTGGGAAACTCCCATTCATCTGCCAAGACAGAGTCCAGATGTCATCCTAGCTGCAAAGTGCTCCTCCTTAAAGCCCCAGAGGGTTTGTCTTTCTACCTATATTCCAGCATTTATCAAACTATAATTGTTTGCTTAGTGTCTGTTCTCACCATTTCCCTGGCACATGATCAGCCCTCGTTAAACGATGAATGAATACGTGAGTGATCAAGTAATGGAGCAATAAGTGAGCGAAGGAATAAATGAAGGAGGGAATAGGGCAGAACTGCCAAGCCCTTCTTCCTCCCACAGGGCCATGCCAAGCCATCATTCCTTCGAGGGGAACCTCCCAGGAGCCCCACCTGCCAGACCACGGCCACGATGGGACACCAGCTCATCATGCTGAGCTGCGAGTGGCCTGGGGGTGACCCCCGGCCACGCTGAGCTGGCTTGATGGGCAGCAGCCCCTCCCTGGCTGTGCACCTGCTGCAGACGCAGGCGGATCTGGCTGGCAGAGAGCTCCTCTGCCAGGGCACTCGCCCTCTCAGGACCCTTGACCACCACTGCCGGCTGCAGCTGGGTGAGCTGGGCTAGCGACTCCGTTCTGGGCTGGGGCAGCAGGAGCAGCCCTTTGGAACCCAGATGACGGGCTGTGGGGGGCTGGCTGTGCTGGGATAGAAAGTCAGGAGAGTCGCCTCAGCTTCCAGGGACTCAAGTGTTTCTTTCATTCTGATCCATAAAATGAGGGGGTCACCCCAGGCCAGAGTTGTGCAATAGAAATAGAATGCCAGCCATATATGTGATTTTAAATTTTCAAGTAGCCACATTTAAAAAAGTAAAAAAAAAAAATAAGTGAAACATTTTATTTAATTCAATACACTCAGTTTATTATCATTTTGATATGTATAATAAAAAATTAATGAGAACTTTTACATTCCTTTTTTTATCCTGTCTTCAAAATCTGGTGAGTGTGTTTACAATTACCGTATACCCTGATGTGGACAGCCACGTCCGAGGGCTGAGGGGTCACGGCTGCGTCCGCGGTGCTGTCATCGGCCGGGGCTTGCGAGAGGCAGTGCCTGCGATCTTCTCTCGCACGAACGTCCCGGAGGACTGAGGTGTCTCTGCTTCTCCCCCTCCCTCTGTTCTTGGTCTGGTTCCTCTCTCTGTCTTCATCTGGCCCTGTCAGTCTATTTATTGCTGACTCAAGAAAAAAGAATTAAATATTGAAGTAAAAAAATGTGAGCAAAGCAGAGGAGCTGTCACGCGAGACAGTTCTCATGCAACGGCTCATCACTCGGCCTCCAAAGGCTTGGTGACTAGCGTATTTTCGGGGGCTCTAAGGAAGTCCTCAACCCCAAAGATTTCCTTGCCTATTACGCACTCCGAGGATGGGCAATTCCATCGTAGGAGATTCCCTGACACCTGAGAGTCTGGGTCTCTAATCAGAGTCAGTCCACAAAGACCGAGCACTTGCTGTGGGCCCGGCACTACGCCCAGAGGCCCTCAGGCGGGGAGGCCGGTGCCAGGCGCAGAGGGCAGCTCGGGCAGGGCCCGGCCTGCAGGAGCCGAGGCTAGAGTGGGGCGGGGAAAAAGCCTGGAGGAACACTGCTGTCATGGGCCACGCCTGGAGCTGACGGTACCAGGAACTCAGCACAGAACAGGAGCCCGAGTGAGGAGGCAGGTGGCCCCAGACAGGCTCCACTGTCAATGCCACAACCTCCCCGTCTCCTCTCCCATTTCTTCTCCATCCTTTCTACTGCATGCAGCACCTTACCCCAACCCTTCCCACTAGCTGGGGACGTGGGACCTGTCCCAGCCTCTCCCTCTCTGTCCCCTCAGAAGCCTCACAGCTGGCTGTGGGAGAGCCCCAGGTGTCGGTCGGTGTTGGAGGGGGAGAGGCCTGACTGGAGCGGGGGGGGGCCTAGCACCTGCCCAGCTCCTCTGGCTGGGACCCCAGCAACGGCACATGGAGCCGGGCACCTCTGATTTGTGCTGCACCCTCAGGGTGCCCAGCTCGCCTTGGCGTCAGATGCTGACCCAGCACCCCACGGGGGCAGCGACCGATGCACGGCCCACAGCAGTCGCAGCGTGCTGCTGGGGGTCCTGCGTGCGTGACGGTGGTGTGTGCACGCGTGACGAGGGCTGGGAGAGCAGCAGCCGCAGAGCGCCCGACGTGGAAAGACACAGGAATTCCCTGCTCTACATGTGGGCCCTCGAGCTCCCTCAGGCCCCCTCTTGAGGCCCGTCGAGAGCAGGGGCCTCGGTGAACCATGTGAGCGTGAACCTGGCACACTCTTGAACACAGGCGACTAGAGCTGCACGCAGTCAGAATGGTTTCCTTTTCTTCCTTTTATAGAGGAGGAAACTGAGGCTAGACAGGTCTACAGGCCGAAATCTAGTGCCTCTTCCACACTGCCAGGCTGTCTCTCAGCAGGCGCCAATCCGGGTGGCTGCGGGTACACGCGTGGGTGCGGGTACACACGTGCTGTGTGCGCCCCGCCCTCCTCCCAGGACACCCGGCTCCTGCCAACGTCACCCTCAGCAGCCTCAGCTACGGGAGGCACCGGAGAGAGGTGCAGGGCAGGGGGCGGACGAGGGATTCCTGGAGTTGGAGGAGGTGACCTCGGCCTAATCTTTCCTGCCAAGGGAATGTTCTGTCTGGTATCCATGGTTATTAGCACATAGCACAAACTGTACAATAACAATAACCTGGGTTTAATCTCCTTTATTGCAATACCAAAAAACCCACATTTACTAACTTTAACTTCCTGTTCTCCCTTTTACCGCAACAACATGCATTAGCCAATCGGGTAAGGGCAGGATTGTGAGGACAGAGTCCCTACCAATGGGACAAGACACGGCCCTTGGTCTGCCTTACGGATAAAAAGGTGAAGAAGAACTTCCCCAGAGCGTGCTGGCTGGTTGGCTGCTTTTGCTGCCGCTACACGCTTCTGAACAGAAGTAAAGATTTTGCCTTGCCAAGACAATTTGCAGTGTCATTGTTTTCTCAATGACACCGCAGGCTACTTCCAACAGTGGTGCTGCGGAGAGCCAGTGCCCCAGGCCCAGGAGCTGGGGTTTGGGAGACAGCTGCTAGCGACATGGAGCCAGAGAGCAGAGGCTGGTGGCTGGGAGGCTTGGACCCAGGGGTCCTTTATGCCTTGTGCACCCGGGCTCTGAATCACCACACACTGGGACATCCCTCTGCTGGGGCCAGCACTGGGGGGGCCTCACCTTTCTCCAAGGAACTGGACCCGGTTCCTCTTCCTTCCCACAGGGGATCCCTCTCTGTCCCTTTGCTTCCTTCCTACTGAATCCCCAGCCCCCGCCTCTGCTCTCTTCTCCACCCTCTCCTCAAGGTCCTCGGGTCATCTCTATGGCTCCTCCCCATCCCTCCCTGGGGGGTCAGAAGGCTCCAGGCATCCAGGAACCCTAATTCAATGTGAACCTGAAGAAATAGCCAAAGTGGAGGAAGAAGGTGCTGGTGATTAAATAAGAACAGGAGCCCCACTCGTGCCTGTCTCACCTCCTGGGGTGCAGGTGGGATCCCAGCTTCCTGCTGCTCCCTCTCCATCCTGGGAATCCCCTCTGTGGCATACTTCCCTCCAGCCCAAGCTGCCGGGGTAACCAGCAGGGGTTTGGCACCTGCTCCCTGGGAGAGACCTCTCTCCAGCTTCTCTGGGGCAAGGCTTGCTCTCAGTCCCGTCAGCCGGAGGGGACTGGATGAGTGGGAACCCGATCAGCCACCGTTGCCCAAGTGCTGCAGTGGCTCTAAACCACACAGCCCTGCTCTGCCCTGCTAGCAGGCCCTGCTTCAGGGCCCATCCAGCAGTGTTGGGTGCAGCGGGCAAGGAATGGTGATGTCCAGTGTGCTGCCCGGCACCCGGACAGTTTCCCCTGTGAGTGGGCATCTGAAGGGAGGGGCTGCTTGACCCCATGGGGTGGCTGGGTCTAGACCCACCAAAGGAGAGAGCTGGTGCCCCCTGGATGAAGAACCGAGGTTCCCCCCATGCTAGATGCTGTCCTTCTGGGCCCTGACCCCCAACTCAGGCATCTGGGGCCATCCCCTGTGGGGCTCCTGAGACACCAGTATGAAGCCCACTAGTACGAAGGGTCATTTTCCTGGGATCTTTGCTGGGTTGGCCAGATAATATTCATTTTCTTTTCTTTCCCACAGGCCTTGGTCAGTTGCTTGTTCCCATGCAAGTGCAGAACTGTCATCCTGGGGCCCAGGGCTTTCCTCCAGTTGGAAAGGAGGCTAGACAGACGAGCTGCCGCTGACTTTACCCTCCTACGTCACCCTCAGGGAGCACAGACTCTGGCAGAGGGGCTCAAGGGAAGGCCCGGGGGCACAGGCAGGTGAGCATCATTCACCCCAAACATCGTTCATGAACAAGGAGACCCTTGCTCAGTGTCAGGCATGATGTTTGGTTTCTCTTGTCCCCTGGGAGCCACCTGGGACACTCCCAAGGCCGCTCTCTTCTTGGCCCATACGTGCTCTTTGCAGGCCTTGAACGCCAGCCACCGCCCAGGTCCTGCGCAAGAGCCCCTGATGCTCCAGTAAGTCACCATCGTGGTGACAGCAATACTGCGAGGCCCAAGGTGGAAAATGCAAATCGGCCCAGGGAGGGCAGGTAGGTTTGGGAAGAACCCCTTTGTCACATTTTGGTCTTAAAACCAAGGTAGCTAAGACACCAGCTACCCTTCCCCACTTAATGCCCAGTCTTTACAGTCAGTGCGAGGCCCAGCTACAGTGAGCCTAAGTGACCTGGTGATAAGAGAAGCTCTGGCCCAGCCTATGGAAGACAGAAGTGACAGGATGAGGAAGACTCACACTGGACACAAGAGTCACGGGGTGTCTCAGGGCAAGTGAAAGCCGTGGTACTGGGAACCATCTCTGGTGCTACGTGAGTATGAGCAAGCTAGCTGCGTCCAGCCAACAGTCTGTGCACTGAGCAATTCCTCAGTAAACCACGGCTACGTCCACACTCAGAGAGGACACAGCAGCTCCCGGGGAGGCTGACTGCTGGGGCCCAGGTCTAGCTCGTGGGAACAGCAGGGCGTGCAGGGGTGTGCTCCCTCCACGCAACTGCAGCTCGGGAACGTGAGGCTGCAGCGGGCAGACCCCAGGAGGCCAGCCGACCAGACACAGCAGACGCAGCTCCGCCGCCAGGGTGGGGGCCGCCGGACAGGGAACCGGCCGTTCCAGAGTCACACTGTCGGCTGCCACATGACTCGCTGGCTCGCGTGTGTGTCTGAAATCTGGATGAAACACACAACGCGTGCTTGTCCCGCTGACTGGAAGTCGGGACTCAGGTGAGGACTGGCAGGGAGCAAGCCCAGCGCGACCCGCCAGCCACACAGAAGGTGGAGCCTGAAAGGAGACAGAAAACTGGGAGAAACTGAGGTAGCTTCTTCGGTTCTCACAATTAGACTTTATTGGAAAAGGGGTTTCAGCTTCCCTCAGAGCTCTCAGGACCGGGGCTAGGAAGGTTTGTTTATATGCAGGAAATAAAATAGAAAAGGCCACACAGAGAAGCCTGGCAACTTCAATTTTTTTAGCGCAGTAAAACAAAGCTGCTTCTTGAAGAGGCTGAATTTCTAGCCTGGAGTTCCTACAGATGTGGCCCTAAGTCAATGGCAGAGACGTGAGGAGGGACCTCTCCCCATTTCCCCCAGCTTCTCTCCCGTCCTCCTCTCTCTCTCCTGCCGGAAGAAGCGGCAAGTTGCCCTGAGGGTCTGCCCTGTCGCCACACAGCCCCTTGGCCTGTGTCCCCTCAGCCTCCTCCTAAACACCCGCCCAAGATCCTGCTCCTTCAGCGGCTTCATCTCCACACCCAGAACAGAAGGGATTAGCACACTGAGCTCTTGGCTGTATGCAGGGGATTTTCAAGGAAGGACAGGGTGGAGGTCCCAAAGAATTTCAGAGTAAGACATTCACCCACCCCAACCATAAACTATAAGCAGCTTTGCACAAACATGCGGTATCTGCATCCCCATCTTCAGAGGCTACTCTGTATGAAAGCAGCATTCTCTTTTAATATAAAATCATATCAACAAAATAAAACTTATCAAAGCTACAGCATTTAAAATATGTACAATTTCAAACAAAATATTACAACTTTAAGGAAGACAAAACATACTTTTCAAAATGATACAAAGCATGTACCTCAAAGTCATTGTTTTAAAAGAGCAACACAGGTGAAATTCAACTATAAATGTAACTTCTTGGCAGTTCTGTAGCTGCAATGAGATTTGTGGCATGATCAGCCCAGGACAGATGCCTTGGTCTTCACAGACTCATTCAACAAAAACAAAACCCAGAAAGAAATGCTTTTGAAAAGACCACTTCAAAAGGTTTAGAACACTGCAATTTAACTTGCACACGGACAGCACCTGTCACCACTGCCAGACTGTGAGCACCACGTACAAGGGAGAGAGTGGGATGATTTAATGGGAGTGGGGCAAGCCTAATGCCAAAACAAAGAATCACACAGAATCCTAGGATGACAAAGGATGTGAAGAGCCCTGACCAGTTTCATGATCACTGAGTGAAGATCAAATTTCTGGGTGTGGTGCGGAGCACCGAGGGGAGGAGTGTGGATTCCGGGGAGACGAGGATGAGCAGACCTCTGCCTGCGCAGGGAGGACGCGCACAGCAGGGCAGACAACGGCATGTGGGACAGGGCCGGCTCCATCAGGAGAGTGAACCACAGCAAGTTTGGAATGCAGTGTGGAAAAATGTGAGGAGCACAGATTATGACTCCAGATAAACTGAGTTCAAATTCAGGCTCTGTGGTCTGCATGCATGACTTGGGGATTTTAACAATTTGCTGTGAGGGTTAAATGAGATAACAGTGACAAGCACCCAGCACAGTGCCTGGTACACAGTAGTTATTCAACAAACGTTAGTGCTGTCTCCCATGCTCTATACTATGTCCTCTTATCTCCTGGCGAAGTGACATTAGGTAGAACTGATTTGGTGATTGTGCAGGCCATGAAAGTTCAGAGCAACTCACACTTAGGGAGAACTCATAACTCCCAAACATAAAGGCAATTATATATATTTATATTTATATATCTCAATATATAAAGGCATTTTTATAAATAAAATACAATAAAAAGGATAACACTTAAAACAGCGTTACTAATAATATAAATAAAGAAGTCCACAATGAGATTGTCCTAAAGGTAAAGCCATATTCTCTTCCTCATGGACAAACCCCATATTTAAACTCAATCTTTAAAAGCAGTTTATGACCTAAGGCTCATACTAATACACCTGTTTCCTGAATCAAAATGACTATCTATGGACATTACCTCCCCACTTTTCTACAACTCCCTGTGACAGCACTGCTGTGACTTGACTGGCAATCACAGAGTGTTTTCATATTCTATGTACTAGGACTTTGTCCCCTGCTGGTCACAGAAAGGAGGGATGCAGTTATCTCGCTCCAAAGCTAATTGCATCTAAGCAACATGAAGAATAAATCCAGTATACTACAGGCACGGACATCTGAAATGTAGAACTTGCTTCTATAGTACCCCTAATATCTAATTATGAAATTGTACTCGCTACATTCTACTAGAAGTAACTCTTGCATGGTGACCCAGCTTAAACAAGCATATTTTTACTAGCAGTTCTATTATAAAACATATAGACATACGTAAGGGAATACTGATGCATTTATATAGAAAATTGATCAACATACTATTCTATTCTATGCCATTGTGATTTCTGGGAAACTGGAAAATTTCTCCATTTATGCTGGGACTGCCTGACCCCACACAAACAGAGTGTCTGTTTCTTTCCCCAAAGGGATGTACAAACCAAAAAGCAGCAGCGATCCACCAAAGCTTCACTCAAGCTATGAAATGCGTTTATTGTGTGTGTGTGGGTGTTTAACATGGAGGAGGACAGCCTTCGAAGGCAGCTGCAAATGTCCTTGTCACACAGAGGCAGCAGTGACACATGAGCCCTGCTGACCACAGTTGTAGGTGTCTGTTTACAATGATGGCATTCTGAAAAAAAGGTCAAGAAGTTAAAAAAAACCCCTTTTCTTCTCAGTTAAGTCTTTTCTGACACTCACATCTGACGGTTGCCCACGCCGGCAGTGAGGAGGCAGCTGCGTCCGGGCAGTGCGGCCCCACGGACACGTCCCTGTGCCGACAGAACAGACGGGTGAGCTCCAGCAAGCCGGCTCCCTGGAGCCCTTCCCTTTTTTCTTAAAATATATACCTTTCTCTTCAAGCCACCACTTAGTCTTACTTTGTTTTTGCTCTTAGTAACAGTCTAAAGGAGCCCCATGGTGGCTATTTTATAAATTAATGTCATTTTAAAGTGACAGGACATTAAGGCATTATTTTTCTCTCTGGCCTGGGTTCCCTTTCTGCATACTGCAATAATTCACTAGATCTCCCACGCAACTATGTCCACGACGCTGCTTATAACTAGTGCCTAGAAGACTGAGCATTACTCATGCCCATGTGCTGATAGAAAGTCACTGTCACTTTTGTGAAAGGCACTCATAAAATACCAGCCAGGGCTGGGCACGGTGGCTCACTCCTGTAATCCTAGCACTCTGGGAGGCCGAGGCAGGAGGATCATTTGAGCTCAGGAGTTTGAGACCAGCCCGAGCAAGAGCGAGACCCCATCTCTACTAAAAAAAAATAGAAAGAAATTAGCTGGACAACTAAAAATATATATATAAAAAAAAATTACCCGGGCATGGTGGTGCATGCCTGTAGTCCCAGCTACTCGGGAGGCTGAGGCAGGAGGATCGCTTGAGCCCAGGGTTTGAGGTTGCTGTGAGCTAGGCTGACGTCACAGCACTCACTCTACCCTGGGCAACAGAGCGAGACTCTGTCTCAAAAATAAAATAAAATAAAATAAAATACCAGCTGGATCTGCTACTATGAACATTAGGTCACAGCTGTGGTTGATTTCACAATGTTCTCAGAAAGTCTGACAACACGGTACTGGAAGACAGTTTTCCATCTGAAAACCTGTGTGGTGGCAAATTTCAAATGGCCCCTGCAATTCTGTCCTGGCTGATCCTCCAACAGACGAGACCCTTTGTATGAGGAGCTCCTACTGTCACCGAGGTTTGCAGGAAGCATGGAATAATTCTGCTGTGCTCCAGATGACTGAAAACTAGACGAAACAAGGTTGTTTCCTACTGAGGCGGAGGAAGGAATAGGGAAGAAAATTTCTAAGACATAAATAATATAAAAGGGCACACATTTTAAGATACATTCAGATGACATTACTACTGCAAAAAAAAAATAAATAATGATTTTCTCTGATTTGAATTAGGTCCTTCACACAGTTCATTCCCAGGGCTGTTTCATGCAGTTACCGGCTGGACACGGAAACGTGACTAGTCATTTGCACGTCAGGGTTCCCGGGGTTGCTGCGGGCCCCCGACGAGCTGTCTAAAGGAATGCCAGGGGGACACCGTGCTGTCTTCTCAGAGCAGTCCCCTGAGACATGGGGCAAAATAAAAGGATTCCAACTTAGAGTTTCGTTCTCTGTTTCCAAACAGACACAGCTGTCTCCTGAAAAACAGAAAGGTTTGAGAACATTATAAAATGATAAAGGCTGATTTTTACAACGCAGTTTAATATTACTTAGAGCAATAAAGAAAGAATAGTAAGTAAAGGTAGAGCCCAGTTATATTTGGTTTGAATTTAAGGTAGAGAGAGTGTTTAAAAGGATTAAAATAAAGTTGAGCTTTCATGAATAGTTATACAATTCATCTGAGGATTAAAACAAACCCCTTAAAAGCCCCAAAATAACCACCTGTAAGAAAGGCTAATACTCCAGAACGAAAAGTAAAAGAAAACGAGGCTCATATTTACAAAATGTGTTCTTCCAGCACGCCTTCATGTACAGCCTGAAGCAAGGCCTGTTTGGATACATTTTTCAAAATGTAATGGGATTAACAGCCCGAGATAAAGGATGTGTGTAATAACAGAATTTCAAAGAATCCATTTTCTAGTCCCATCTTTTCTTGGAGTATCCAACACTGTCCCCACCCCCACTCCAGTCTCTTAAGAAATACGTAAACTAATCACAGAGGGGAACCTCTGAGAGCATCATTCTCCTTTATATATTTCTTAGCTAACTGAAGACTATCTGGAAACTTGAGGTTTTTTGTTATGCCTGCCCCGTACCTCTGCTGAACTCTGCTGTATCTTCCGTGTGATCAGAGCTGATGTCATTTATGGGGTCCTGACAGCGAGTGTGCTGAGCAGGTACTGATGCCACATTGTCCTCGATGCTCTCCTCAGGTATAGCGCCACAATCAGGGACTGTGGGAGCCAGACACACAGACATCTGCATGTGGGTGAGGGGCTTCATTTCCAAGCCCTCCTGAAGATAAGGTGCTACCACGGGGACCACAGGAAGAGAGCTGCCACTGAAAGTGCCGTTGGTTTTGGTGAAACACCTGCAGAATTTAAACCGAAAGAAACAGAATTGTGTCTAGAGGAATCAAAAATTAAAATAGGCTTTGTTTGAGAAGTATCATTTGGTAGTTTGTATTCTCAGACTCTTAAGAAAGAATTCTTAAGTTAGTCTTAAAAATAACTAAATGATTCACTATGATTTGAAATATCAAGAACTTGAAAATTCCAGTAAAGGTGGAAGACGACCAGAGAATGCACCCAAAGGCAAACCACTTAAGAATGGCACCTCGTGGGACAACCATCCCACATGCTTCCTCTGTCTTATCCCACCGTCGGAAGTCGTCTCCCCTTTCACCACTGAGTGGCTCCCACAGACACCTCCCAGGAGGAAAAGGCCATCAGCCACTAGAAGGAATGAGAGGGTAACAGACGACAAAGAGGACAGAAGCTAAGAAACTTAGGGCCACATGAGAGAAATGACCTTTTGAAAGTTAACAAAAACATTTTGCTTTGAAATCAGAAGATATGTTCCCTCTCATTTTTGAAGGAAACACAAGGATTAGACATTCAAAATCCAGAAGTTTTTTATTTTTCAATTTTTTAAATTGTAGAATTGCTATAATGGAACATTTAACTTCGATTCTGCTCTACTTCTAAAATTTTTTTATTTTTAATTATTATGGGCACATAATAGTTGTATTCTCCATACTGCATCAGATCCAACTGTCTCATAATCAGGGAAATCACATTAGTGGCAATTATGGAATTAGAGAGTAAGAAGGATTCTGATTTTGAAAAATCAGAAATATCTCTGGTCAGGGCAATCTGTATGGCTACTGTGATTTGTTGGAAATAATTCTTAAAAATGAAATTTCTGGCTTCTAATTATGACTGATTAGTTTGTATCAGAACAACTCTCCTGCTAAGAACAACTAAAACGATGGGGAAACTTTATTTTCAATCTGCTGAAGGCACTGGAGAGCTGCCAAAGCACTTTAGCAGCTGAGATTCTAGAGAGAAGGAAATCTTGAACCTGAGCTTCAGCACCACCTTTCCTCTGGGGGCATGTGCCCAATTCGGCACAGGATAAAACACTGAGACACGAAGAAGACAATGGCGCTAAGAAGCCAAGCAGGCCTTTTGACTGTTTCATGGGGCTGGGAAGACAAAAATTGGACTTTAGGGCCTGCCAAGGAGAAAAGGCCCAGTAAACACCCCAGGCTTTAAATTGGGACCCTTGAAGGGCTACATCCTAAAAGTAAGAGTGAGGCAGAAATAGACAGGGCTTTTAAAAGGACTGAAATTCAGCATCAAATTAGCTCATTCCCAGATTGGTTTAAAGGGATCTGCTCCTTGCCTAATTGTTTGCCAAAGGCAAATGTAAATCCTTTCTGGAGGAAGAAAACACCTTCCAGAGCCTCTATAAGTTTTTATATATAATTTCCAAAATTCAATAAGAAATATTGGGCATATCAAAACACAGGAACAAGATAAAAATAAGTGATGCAGATATTGAGTTAGCAAAGACTTTTAAAAAATGGAGTAAGTATGTTCAATAAAATAGAAGAATTTTGGGCCAGGCGCGGTGGCTAATGCCTGTAATCCTGGCACTCTGGGAGGCCGAGGTGGGCGAATCGTTTGAGCTCAGGAGTTCAAGACCACCCTGAGCAAGAGTGAGACCCTGACTCTACTAAAAAAATAGAAAGAAATTAGCTGGACAACCATAAATATATATAAAAAATTAGCCGGGCACGGTGGTACATGCCTGTAGTCCCAGCTACTTGGGAGGCTGAGGCAGGAGGATCGCTTGAGCCCAGGAGTTTGAGGTTGCTGTGAGCTAGGCTGACACTACAGCACTCTAGCCTGGGCAACAGAGTGAGACTCTGTCTCCAAAACAAAAAAAAAGAATTTTGATAAAGAACTATAATCTAATAATAATAATCATTTAGAAATTCTGAAACTAAAAACAGAATAATTGAAATTAAGAATTCAATACACAGGGACAAGCAAGCTGGGCACAGACAGACAGAGACGGCGACTACGGGAGCATGTCACCACGCAGTGTTCAGATTGACGCATGAAGCCAAAGGGACGGAAAAGATAGCAAGAAGCTTCAAGGACATATAAAGCATAGTATAGTGAAAAACTATATGTATTACTGAGTCTTTCTGAAAAAGAAAAAAGAGAGAATGAGAGAGAAACCACATTTGAAGAGATAAAGGCTGAGAGTTTTCTAAAACTGATAGAAGCTCAAGCCAATATTCAAATGGCTGGAAGCAAAATACAAAGAGAAAAATCATAAAAGCAGCCAGAAGAAAAAGACATATTACCTTGAAAAGGAACAATATCTGTATAGATGATTTTTCAACAGAAATGATGGATACAATAAAATAATAGAATGGTGTATTTAAAGTGCAAAATGAAAATAACTATCAATCTATTAACAGAATTTAATAAACAGTAAAAAATATCCTTCAAAAAGGACAACAATATTGAAGATATTTTTAGACTAAAAAGCTGGGGAAATGTGTCACCCTCAGACCTGTACTACAAGAAATATTAAAGAAAATTCTTCAAGTTAAAAAAGTAGCAACAGATAGAAAAAAAGTAATAGAGAAGGGAATGAGCAGCAACAAAACAAGGTAATTAGGGAATTCTGAATAAAAATTGACCGTAAAAAACATTAATTGTACATGTTTAGAGGATTTTTAAATAATTTTAGAGTGAAAACATGTGACAAAACACAAAACACTGGAGTTAAAATGTTCTAAAGTATCTCTGTTGCCTGGGAAACGGCAGAAGCTGCTCTACATCAAACTGCGAAGTGACAGTGTCCAACACCCAGAACACAGAAAATGGCACATGGCAGGTCCTGGAAAATATTTTTAAAAAATTAGAAAATCAGACTTTTTGCCTTTTACTTTTCTTTTTATTTTTTTCTTAGTTCTCTTTTTCTTTTTATAAAAAGAGAGAAAGTCTATAGACTTTTTACTTGGTTTTTTTTTTGATTTTTAAATTTTTTATACCCTTTTTCTCAAGCAAGTAAATTAATTACCAGGGAGCAACAATTAAACTAATCCATTAAAGTACTTTATAACAGTCCACATCCAACAGTAAGATGAGACATGCATATTAAAGTGGGAATGAACTCATACATTTATCCCTTTAGCTTTTTGTATTAATAGTATCACGATATTAGTTATCTCTGTCCTAGTTCAATATTGATTCTATTGTCTGTATGGTTTTTATAATATTTGTCAGCTTTAAAACTGTCTGACTTAAACTTCAGTTTCCAGGAGGACAGGCAAGGACTATTCTTGGTGGCAGATAAAGCTCTTAGGACAGTGAGACAAACAGCACAGTTGGGTACTCGGTGGAACCCCCCAACAGTGATGGTGTAAATCAAAGTGAGCGGGCTTCTGGCTTGACGTTCCACTTCTCGGCAAGAATCCAGAGGTAATACAAAGGCACTAGAAACCTATATTTAAAAGACAAAGAAGTATCAGATGAGAAAGAAAAGTTTTCATTTAAAAAATGTAAAATTAAACTATAGAAAAAAAAAGTACTTACCAGAATTTGGAAAACCAACACAGCTCCCTACAAACAAAATATTACAAATTAATAATTTGTTTATATAAATATAACATTAATAAATTTCATGACGTTGACAAAACAGAGTAACGAAGACTCACCAGACGAGATGCCTTCAATCCTTCTCTTCTTTCCTTCTAATTTCTTTTTTCCTGTTCTTTTCCTTAACTTAAAGTTGCAGGATGAGATTTTTTAATGAAGTCTAAGGGCAGCCTAAGAGTTCGATTGTAAAGTACTTTTGTCAGAACCACGGTGCGGAGGGGCAGGACTGAGGGAGCCGCGAGACAGGGAGGGAGGGTGCCACTACACACGTGGCCACAGCGCCAGGAGCAACAAGCACATGAAACATGAGTATGTTTTTAAAGAAAGTACAGATGTTTAGCAAGAGAAAAGTATAATTTCCTATGACCTATTCTTTAGCATCTGTTTTTCAGATAAGCGAAACAGGAAATCATAGCAGTATTTACTTTTATTCTGAACTGTGACTCGATTACCAGAGTGGTGTTGATAGCAATATAATAATTTGAGTTAGATTTGTAAAGTGACTGTAACCTGAATTTCAGCATGATAAACCACACTGATTTAAAATTTTCCAGTATACTGAATCTTAACTCATAATCATCAGTAATTAACCACTTAGCTAACCAAATGTAAATAATTAAGTTACATTACTTTTATTTCAGTCCCAGATGTCTACATGTGTCCGCATAAAAATGGCTCTAACTGGGGGTTACGTGTTGAGATATAAGCATAAAGGACATAGTCTATTAAAAAAGAATATAACCTCTGTTCTGAATATAATTAGATGTAGCTTGTGAAAACAATTCTTTTACTGATAATGCTTTAATTAAAATTTCTAAAGCAATAAGATGATCATAAAAATAATATCTGTATATGTATGTATAAACCTAAGAGACCCAAATTTACAGTAGTAAAGGAGAAAACAGGACCAATGGCTGCACACATGACATTCAATGACATGCTCTTAATAATACATGTTTTACAGTTTACACAGTACAAACAGTTTGTAATTTCACTATCTTCTGCTTCTCAAATGATCTTTCCAATGTAGCTGTTATTGGCTTAAGGTGGAGTGAAAGTTTTCAACTAAGTTGTCTCTAGCTCAATGAAATTAGACTTTCTTAATTTTAAATTTAAAATCATTCAGTAAATGGAGCTCTGTTCATCTTGCTACATACAAAAATCCATGCTGTTTTGTAAGAACTCAGATGGTCTGGGACCTGTTAGTTTACTAAGATAACTTTTATTAACAGTAAACCAGAAAGACCTGCCCTGGCCAATCTGTAAGATGGGAAATGATGCTATCATAGCATCACAAAAAAAAAATACACTCTTTAAGCAACAATCAGAATTGCACAGACTAGAGAATAAGAGACTAGAATAGTAGTGTAGGACTGTGCTTGGAAGAACAAGGTGCCTTAGTAGTTGACTAAACATGTTTTGGATGTTCCTGTAAAACTATATAGCACCTCTGAAATATTTTCTAGAGAAGTATCCATTTCTGACTACACAGTTGAATATTTGTTAAGCATGATCATGTACAAATTACTCTGATTAGATGATTATATAAATTTTGCATTAAGTTTCCTCTTCTGACTATCCCTGGTGGGCAAGGACTAAGCTCCATGAATCTCTTGGATGTGTGATGCTTATTCTCAGGCACGTGCTCTTGAGACATCTGAAATAGTGACATCCTGGTGGTGGCTTGTTTCAATACTCAGCACCTCTGTGGCTGCTTCTCCCCACTGTGTCTGCCATTTTGCTAACCTAGCCCTTATTCTGGGAGCTTATCAGTTACTGTGCAACAGACCCTGATGGCATTCAGGACCATGGCTGTCCTCTATCCTCACTGCCCACTCTGTTGCATACTGCAATGACCCGTGCATTAGAGTGGGAGTTTCCTTTTGGGAATTAATTTATCAGTGACTGTCACATAAAAGGTTAATGTTAAAATGTTAAAAGTGACAATAAATGCTTGAGTGCATTAGTGCACACAAGTGACACACACATAAGCTTACAAATAAAAGACCAAAACTATTACTCCCCAACTCTCTGAAAACAGGCCCTTGGCTTCCACATTAGAAGTAGGGGATAGATCTGAGGAGGTATATAACTTCACCAAAAGGAAGGTACTGATCAATTTTAAAAATTAGACATTTTTTTCTTAGGGAAGTAGGCAGATTTCCACAGACAGAAAAGAAGCTGAATCTTAGGTTTGGGTGTTTTCTTCCTTTGGCTTTATGGCTAGCTCTGAAGCAGTTAAGTGGTCAGACCAGGAGACGGACTGAGTCCTAACAAACTTACCATCTGGAAGAAAGAGTTTATGTGTACGAGACAAGCGGTTGTTTTCATACTTAACAAACCAACTGGGTAGATCAAATCTTAGGCCTGAAAGAACTTCTACTATAATTAAATGTTCTCATACTCATCTCTATATATTATTTTCATCTGAGTATATCTAACATCAGTACAGGGTTTCAAGTTGGTGAAAAAACACTCTCAAATCCAACAGCACACAGACCTTTGAGGTTATCATTCTGCCAAAACTGGGAGATCACTACAGGTGTAACACCTGAGTTCTCTGAAGCACCATTCCCAACTGTTTTACTCACCCTCTCCACCGTCAGCCATGTAACTTGTACTTTTCTCCCCAGATGAATTATATACATTTTTCCAAGCTGATTTTTGCTGGGCTCTTCCTGTCCATCTCCAGTCTCTCTAGGACCCTTAAAATTAATATCTCATTCCTTTCTGATGGGACCTCTCAGTTCGTTCATCTGTGAATTTCATCAGTGTTCTCTCTACTCTCTCACAAATTATCAAGAATGATGGTTAACAGACCAGATTTAATGTCAATCCCTTCCCATTAAACTATAATAGCCAAGCAACTGACACACATCTGATTACCTGTCCAGAACTGCACTACTGTCTTCTGAATTGAGAAAAAGACAAAAGGATAGAAAACTTTTGACTCATTTTATTAAAATCTATTTAGCTATTGAAATGCCCAAATTGCACAAAGATTTCTCAGTTAAGTCAGTCCTTATGTATGGGACTGGCTCCCTGCAAAGCTGCGTTAAATATTCTTCTTTCTAGCTATTCAGTGTGAGCTTTGCATATTCCTCCTAAAACCTGAAAAGGATTCAAGTTAATGGAACACAGTGAGGCAGGCAGTCATTTATAACATGCCACAAAAGCCCCAGAACCAAACAAAACTTCTCCACAGATTGCTATAGTACACACTCCCCTCTCACCTGGTCTCAATTTTTCCCAGCACTACTCTAGTTTAGATAATAAAGGCAAAGTTTTCCTTTCAGATAGTTATTACTAAAATAGAGGGATGAGAAAAGGGGTTGAGGGTTGGCAATGACTTGTTCCAAGAAATACATTTAAGTTTAAAGTTGAGAAGGCAGAGAAAAATAACCGGGAGTGGCAGGGCACAGTGTAGGCGCGACTGTGTACGGAAAAGGCCTCGAACAAGACTTCTCCAGTTCCCAGGCACCTGTGGCATGAGGAAGTTGAGTTAGATGAGGCACCCCTGGATCTCAGAAGACAACCCCCAGAAATGCATCAAGGGGTAAACAGTTCCTCTTCATCCCCTGCAGTGTTTCCCCACTCACTGACTGCACCCAGTTACCTGGCCGCCATCCTTGACCCCTCCCTCCACTGGCCTCTTCAACCAATTGCTTCTGTCTTTTTTTTTAATCTCTCAAAATCATGCACTTCTCTCCCGACAACTACCCTCGTCCACGTTCTCATCTGGACGACTGCAACTGCCACCTCACTGGCACTCAGCAGCCCCCCAGACTCTGCCTGGTTTGTTCTCCAAACTGCATCCAGAGTGTTCCTAAAAGCCTGAATTCTATCACAACGTGGCCCGGACTTGCCATGGCTCTGTACGATCTGACTTCACTCTGACGACTGTCGCTCCCTGGGTTCCGCTACATTAGCCTTCTTTAAGTCCGCTGAGGATTCCGGCACTCCACCTTATAGATTTTGAATAAACCTGCAAAGCTTTATGCCTATCTCCTTCCCTTTTACTTAACTTTAAAAAATTCTTCAGAACTCAGCAAAATGCCACTTACTTAAGGAGGTCTTTCCTAACACATCCTTTACTTTTCCTTTAAAGCATCCAATTTTAATTACATATTCATTTTTATGATTTATGTCATTTCTAAAAATAGTATGTCTCCCCCATTAGACTCAAAGCTTCAAGCAGGCAGGGCAATGCCTGCTGTGCTCACTGCTACGTCCTCAGCACCTTGCTTGGCACTTGCCCACTATAGATCCTCAAGTGTCTACTGAATGAAAAAATGAATGAATCCTTATTTTCCTTTTTTACTCTCCTTATTTTATCACTCTCCTTTCCCATCTGTATGATTCTTGGAAGACACAGTAAGGAAGGAAGCAAAAAATACCAGAGATGACATCTTATAAAAAGAATGTCTAACCACTTTAAATATATAAGAAATAAAAGCAAATAAATACCTCAAATAGTTAAACATATATTAATAAAAATAATCAGCTAAGACTCTTATCTTCCTTGGTGATCTCACCCATTTTCAAGGGCCATACTTAGAGAGAAATGGTCCTAAATCTGTATCATGGTCCCAGTCTCCCCCCGAACCCAAGACCAGCATTTTCATCTGTCTCCTTGACTCACATATCAACTGGTACTTGAACTCTAAATGCCCCAAATCAAAGTCATTATCTTTTCTCAATGTATCATTTTATTAAGTTTCTTATTTCTAGGACTACCACCCTGGTCATCCATATTTGAAACTTTCTATGTGTTTAGAATCTTTCTTTTATCTAGATCCCTCTCCATCGATGGACAAGCATCTCTTCCTCTCCATACCCATTTCCTACATGAAGGCTCAGGCCTTCGTCACAGCAATGTCTAACTGGTCTTCTCACTCTAATCAATGCCCTCTGTGCACCACTGCCATTTATCACGCCAAAACACATCACTGAACAGATCACTCCCCTTGTCAAAAAGCTTCACAAGAGGCTGGGCACAGTGGCTCATGCCTGGAATCCTAGCACTCTGGGAGGCAGAGGTGGGAGGATTGCTTGAGCTCAGGAGTTGGAGACCAGCCTCAGTAAGAGCGAGATCCTGTGTCTACTAAAAATAGAAAAATTAGCTGGATGTCATGATGTGCTACTAGTCCCAGCTACTTGGGAGGCTGAGGCAGGAGGATCACTTGAGCCCAGGAGTTAGAGGCTGCTGTGACCTAGGCTGACACCACAGCACTCTACTCAGGGCAATGGAGCAAGACTCGGTCTCAAAAAAAAAAAAAAAAAAGCATAACAAAAATTATGATGCTACTTGCCCAGTATTTCTTAACATTTAGTCCATATCCCCTTTTGATTAATGTAAAAACTCATATCCTTTTATATTTGTATTTTATATTACAGAAGAGATTTTTTTCTATTCTTTAAATATAAAATTATAAGATTCAATGTGCATCTTCAAACTCTACTTACTACATTCCTAGTTCTGTCTGAGAATTACTATTAGACTGTAAACTCTCTGAAGACAGGGCTTGGGCCAGTACCTAGCATGTGACAGGTGCTCGATAAAAAATGTTTATTAAATAAAGTACTAAATCCTGACATTCAGGGTTATCTATGATATAAACTCAGTCCAGTTTTCGAGTTTTATATCCTACTATTCTGCACCTGCACTTCACAGCCAGTCAAATTACTCCAGTGGTTCTCACAGCATGGTCCCAGCACCAGCAGCATCAGCATCATTTGGGAACTCATTAGAAATGCAAATCGTCAGGCCCCAACCCAGACCTGTTGAATCAGAAACTCTGGGAGCACAGCCTTGCAATTCGTGTTTTTACAAATGCTCCAAGTGATTCTAATGCATGCTAAAGTTTGAGAACCACTGAATTCGACTATTTATTCTTAAACACTATCCTTCCTACTTCCATAACTGTTCTTGCAATTCCTTCTACATGGAAACACTTCAGAACCTATTCCAGTGCCTAGCTAGTGCTCAGTAAATGTTTTTTTGACTGAATAGTCAAAAACCCTACAATGCCTACTTGACAGCCGTCATGTCACTTCACTGAAATCATGCATTGGGAAATGCAAACTTATTCCTAATAATAATGTTGATATTCTAAAAGTATAACTTGACTATAATTTTGCATATTTTCAGAGTAAATCATACATCATCTACCTCTCAGCATTCAAAGGTTATTACAAATTTTGTCACCCTGTAGAACCTTGAGAGGAGATACCAGGTCTCAATTTCAAAGTTAAAAGAGTTAGAAGCTTCAAATTTAATGATTCCAATTTCCAGAGTTGAAGGTAGGTACTTACTGATATTTATCTGTCCAATTATTAAGTGTCAAAATCACAGAACTGCTCCTGGGTGCCAGGGGAGACATCTGAATAACCTTGGAAGCAATTCAGGCAAGCAAAGACTTGCCCTAAACAGGTAGATTCTCAGGAAGAAAATTTAAACTAAGGAGAAAAATAAGCTGGTTTTCTCAAGCTGAAGAAAGTTCACCTAAATTCCCAGATAATAGTAAAACTTGCAAACACGAAATGCAGGAAGTCAGAAACTTAAAAATTCATAGAAATACAATTGTCCATTGTCTTAAAAAGAAAAAGCTACGTATAATAAAAACCTTTAAATACTACATACACATACACACTTCCTCAGACATACAAATGGCCAGGAATGCAAGGTCATTTGAATGGCAGAGGTCATTTAAATCTTTTTAAAGAAATGGAATGTATTTTTTGTACTCATCATAAAGACATGATTAGTAGAAAATTACCAAAGTCTACAATCAGATTATGTTGGGAGCAATCTTATATTACTTAGGACAATCTTCCATTTTTCAGTTAAGGAAACATTATGTAACTTTCCCAAGATCATAGGTTTAAGCAGTGGCAAAGCCCAGGTCTACTCATTCTTAGACCAGAAGCTTTCTTACTACGTTATACCATTCTAGTATCTAGGGAGAGTCAAGATTTGCTGATGGCCACAAGGGCCATAAAGGAAAACACATTGTATATTTAGGCAAAACTATTCATAATTAAATCCATTGGATTACTTACCAGGAATATAAACCATCTTTACCAGTTCTTTAGCATGTTTCCTAACAAATTGTGGTAAAGTCTATAACAAGCTCAGAAAAAAATGTGGCTTCAATGTTACGAACATTTTCAAAACTAGAGTCACAAAGAATTTAAATATGTAACAAGTAAATCTCAGTACATAAAATAGGCAGATGGCTCTTGCTAATACAGAAGAAATCCTAAAATGGGTTAAAATGATAACCAAAAATCTCCAAGAAGCTGTATCTTTTGTTCTGCAACTCTCAAAACACAGGCTGAAACAATGTACCTTATTTAATTCTATAGTTGACCAGATCTTTCTCCACGCTCTGATTTCAATAACTCCCAGAAACAACTCTTAATATTTTAAGTCATTTTAAAAATATAGATCAAATCCCATTTCAATAATGAAATCCAAACTCCAATCTACACTCCAGTTATTTTATAATACTAACTATAATACAATTTTTTAGTTGTAGAGTTTCTTTTTTTTTTTTTTTTTTTTTTTTTTTTGAGACAAGGTCTCACTCTGCTGCATGGGCTTAAGTGCAGTGGTGCCATCATAGCTCTCTGCAAACTGGGCTCAAGCGATTCTCCTGCCTCAGCCTCCCAAGTAGCTGGGACTACAAGTATGTGCCTCCACCCCAGCTGATTTTTCTATTTTTTGTAGAGATGGGGTCTCGCTATATTGCTCAGGTTGGTCTTGAATTCCTGGCCTCAAGCAATCCTCCCACCTTGGCCTCCCAAAGTGCTAGGGATTACATGAGCCACCGCACCCAGCCTCGTTGTAGAGTTTTAGAACCGAGAAGGACCTGAGACCATGTAATCCAATACAATTATTACGTAAAAGAAAGACGATGTCTGATACAAGTTTAACATAACAAAAAGCTTGATAATCCTTTGGAATTAATATATAGTGGTACCATGAAATCTTTTTGCATATTTTGTCTGTCAAAATTTAAATGTACATATTATTCTACATATTTCTATCTTGTTTGAAATATTGTCAGTACATACCACTTTTAAAATTAAAAGCAAGATTTGGCTACTTAATTATCTTAGATTTTAAGAGTTAAAAAAATCAATGTATAATTTGGTAGAAAAATTTCAGTAATAATTAATACTATGAAAAAATATTACTGCGTACATAGGGTTTTTCCCCCTAACCCCCAGACCTGGTCTCATTCATCCTCATAACATCTCATAACACCGGGCAGAAAATAACAGGTAAAAGAGATAAAAGTCTATCTACAGAGAATGATTCTAATTTAAAATTTTCAAAAACATCAAACCTTTTAACAACTTTCTCACTGAGGTCAGTGAGAAACGAGCCTTTACTGTTGCCAGTGCACGGCCAAAGCAACCGAGGACCAGAAAGACTCACGCTCGGACCCAGGCGCGACCCCGCCCGCGGCGCCGTCTCCCGGGCGACGCGCCAACAACGGCCCGGCTGGGGGAGGAGCCACCCGGGCGCGCGCCCGGCAGCACCCGCGCGAGCGCGCCCACATACCTGCTGTTGTCGCGGCAGCGCCGGCAGCGGGCGCACTCCCGGGGGTCGGTGCGCGGGCCCGCGGCGCCCGCTCCGTCGCCCTGCGCGGCAGGAGGGCAGGAAAGAGAACAAGGGACAGTGCTGAGGGCGCCGCCCGGCCACCCGCCCGGCCACCCGAACGCGCGCCCGGCCCTCGCGAGCCCCGGCCACCCGGCCACCGCAGTCTCACTGGGCGCTGCGCAGGATTCCACTGCAGCCCAAACCCTTCCCTGCCATGTTTTCCTCTGTTCTCTACTGAACAGAGGCAAATAAATGAGGGGAAAGGTTTAGTCACTTCCCTTCAAATCTAGGGGACCCCAAATACACAACACGTTGCAACCTCCTGTTCATCTGTGCTTTCCTAGCAGTCACCGGAGAATGTCACATGATGCCAGCTGGAGAAACGGTGTAAAATCTGTCTGAATGATATCATACGATAAACTCATCTTCCTTTTCCTGTAATTATTTCCATCAGGTCTGTTCACTGGACTACACTAAGTTTTAAAACATGGTATATTTTTCCAGATGGGGTAGATCCTCAGCCAGCAACGACTTGGAGGGGTGTATTAATATTTTGATGTTGCTTTTGGCCGAAACTACCCAGCAATTAAAGAAATGTCCAAATTAACACATACCTCATTGTAAAATGCTCACTTGACATATACAATGGCAAGAGTTCTGAAAAAATGAAGTTAAAAATTTGTGGACTAAAATAAAATTTAAAGGCTCACCCCCCCACCAGCTGACTGAATGGACCCCCTCCTGGCCAAAGGAATATCCTAAAACTAAATTGCCTGCCAGGAGGAAGGAGGTCAGACATGCCTTATTATGCCCCCCTTCCTCCTTGGGGACATCCTTTGTAACCCATTGACAGGCCTAAGGGTGTGCAAGACAAACCTGCAGGTCCTCAATTTACACAAGTATATGTCTGGTGGCTTGTCTCTGATAAAGAGCTCCGTATGTTGAAACACTCCACGCCTTTAGACAAAACTTCATGTCTTTAAACAGTTACAAGCCAAAGAATCTTCAAACCCACCTATAACCTGTAAGCCCCTGCTTCGAGATGGCCCACCTTTTCGGGCCAAACCAATATATGCCTCCCACGTATTGATTTATGACATTACCTGTAACCCCTGTCTCCCTGAAATTTATAAAACCAAACCATAACCCAGACACACCGAGTCCACTTGCTCAAGGCTTCTTGGGCGTGGCTCCGGGTCATGATCCTCAAATTTGGCTCAGAATAAATCTCTTTAAAATTATTTTAGAGTTTGGCTTTTTTTCTGTTGACAAATTAAACTAGCCTAATAGAGTCAGAATTCTGCTTCTAGACGAAAAACAGCAGAACTGAATTTGATAAGGGTGGGAGTGGTTGTCACACTGCACCCAAACCCAAGGCAGGCCTTCAAGGTTAGGAAAAGTTCAGGCAATTGTTTTTCCTGGAATACTTTCCATTTCCATTCATCTCATGACAACAGCCAGACTCTAAGCAAACCAAAAGTAAAGAAAATTTCCCTCAGCATTCCTGATCCAACTAGAAACAGGAATTATTAAGAAAACTTTGAGAGAAAAAAATACATGCCGTCCATGAGGGCAAACCCCAAAGGTTCAGAAAATGAAGTTAACAACCTGTAGGGTAATATGCTTATTTAAATCACTAAACATATTAAAGTTAATTCAATGATTTTTATGATCACTAACATTTTTTAAATTTCTCCATTTCCTCCACTCAGAAAAGAAGAGTAAGCAAACCAAATGGGTTGGAATCACAGATGATAATTTCTAAACTGTACACCTACTGGGGCAACTATAATTTAAATGGCAATTAATTGTTAAAAAAAAACCAAAGTTCCGTGTTCAAATACTAAAGCAAACATTAGCTTTATTTTTCTTTGTATGGAAACAGCATGTGCTATTCAAACTTTAGTGCTCACTCTTTCAGTTTACTTGGACAATGTTAATAGTTTGGACTAGGAATGGTGACCAAAAAAGTTTTAAAAGGCTGAATATAAGCCATGTCTTTCCACACAAAATAATGAAATCATGATTCTCTTTTGGTAATGAGATGCACTAAAGCAAATTAAATGTTTTTTCTACAACATATGAAAGCTAGGCCACATAAAACCATTAGATTTCTAGCTTTAAGATACAAATATATATTAAATTTTTATTCTCTAATTGTAATTATTTTAATAAATCTCTATTAAAGTTGAAGATGAAGAAAAACTCTTAAACTTCTTCAAATTATAGCACATTGTGAGTTATAGCAAATTTATCTGTAATCAGAACAATGATAAAAACTGTTTAATTTGATCAACCAACCAAATTACCTGTTTGATGAAAAATAATGTGAATGTGCACCCAAACAGTGTAATAAATCAAACTCCCCTTTAACCAGCATAAGTCTAAAATATGCTTAGTCACTCTATTCCCATTTCAAAAATTAAACTACATCAGCTAGCTGACTCTGAAATAAGGTCATTTGAAGAGTTTATCACTTTTTGTGGCTAAAGAATACTAATATTGTAAAATGCAAAAAGCCTACAGGCCACAAGAACAAAATACATTCAGCAAAACAAAAGAAATCCATGGCAGGTCAGCAGTCTCAATCTGGCCGCCCGCAGAGATGTTTTGCAGGCCTATACAATGCTTTCCAAAATTTGAACTAGATGCCAGAAGTAAAAATCTGGAGACCTCACCTAGATTTACAGATGTTTTGAAGAATCAGAAAATCTGGCAACACCGGTCCCCTGGCCCTGCCAAGACAACAACAGTCGGTGCTGAGCTGCAGCTGCTTGGTGAAGACAGTGCTGTGTCCTCCTTGCTGCCGCTGCATCTCACTGCCACCTTGATTCGCCCTGTTCCCTGATCTGCCTGACTCTTCTTGGCATTTGAGTTTTCAGACTCTGCTCCAAATAAATCAAATTTAAAGTATCTGGTCTGGTCTATGCCTAATGGTATTTCCGTTTCATCTCAAGAACAACTTCCAGTCTGTTCTTTACTGGTATTCCACTTTCAGTGTTAGGAATTTCACAGCAAAAACTAAATTGGTGACTATAACTATTACTTGACAATAGAAAACTTACAAAGGTTACTCTGCATCAAGGGGCTGCCAGTGAGTGATATGTACTATTGCATTCAGGTGCGCAGTGAGGTTTCTACCATGAAAAACCCCAGTATGCTGACCTTGTTCTTCTACACCAGCACCCTGAGGCACACAGAGGCTTTCGTTTATAATTAGGTCTCTTACATTCACTAGGTGATGAGGATGTTCAAAATCCACATGTGTCCTGGTTAGAGAGCTGCTGTGGCCAGAGTAAAGCCCTCCATTTAAGCTCGTGTTCACAACTCCGTTGACGCCACTCGCAACCTTCCGGTGCAGGTGTGAGCAGCCACTGCTGAGGCCACCGTTGCTCAGGAAGCCTCCACGAACATTTCCATTTATCCGGTTTGCTCCTGAGAGAGTGGTGTATTCCACCATCTGCCCGTTAATATCTGACCCTTGGTAGAGATAGCCCGGTGGGTCATATTCTGTTAAAAGAGAACAAACAAACAAAGACACACACACATAAAAGTAAGATACTGAAAAGGATAATCTTCTTGTTTAGGAAGTTTTATTAATGGAAACCCTAAGAAACTGTAAGTAGACTAAAATAAAACATTTAGAAAATGTTCACTCAAAGCCTACTTGTGAGATATGCTTTAATGGAGTTCCTGCTGTTTTTTCTTTACAGTGTGGAGGTAGCTATGAACTTTGAGTTAATTATGACTTTCTTACTGGGAAGAGAAATTAACCAGGGAGAAGTTACTCAAAAGAGAATGAACAAATTGAACAAGCTGAAACTATAAAAGTACTGACAACACTAAGAAAAAGTGCTTAAACTCCCATATACTGATGAAAAAAATTGTATAAAACAACAAAAGACTAGCTTTAGGTAGGATTTCTAATAGCAATAAACAACACTTTTAAGTCAAAGGATGGAGTTGTGTATACATTCAATGACTGTTCTTATAGCTTCTTAGAATAGCCAATTTGGCGGTTGTGGGTTACCAAAGGCAAAAGGATATTCTATTTCCTTATATTAAAAGCATTTAAACAACTGCCTCAACATTCTGATTTCCAGAGGTACACCTACAAGATATATTTAGAAAAAGTAAAACATCCCTTAGAAAGTCTGTATCTAAACTGTACAGGATTTGTTGTCAGAGTTTTGATAAATTCTTCAAATGTATTAGCTCTCGTCAAGACTGGAGTAGGTGTCGCTCCGCTCCACAGCTGCTCCCATTCCTGTACTTTCTCGCACAGGCATGTACGGTCAGTACACCTGCTTGTCTTCACCAAACTATCACCTTTAAGAGGGCAGAGATCATGCTTATTTTCCTTGTCATCGTATCTCCACTGTCCAGCATAGTGCCTGGCACACAGAAGATGGGCAATGATATCTTCTGAATGAATGACTGAATGAACACGACCATGATAATTTTCCATTTTTAAACACATTATCATGTCATAAAGGAAGATGACTTTAATCAGATGAATACTTTTCTTTTAGTGATTCAGCACACAGTCACACAATTAAAGGCAACGGCATCACAACCGTTGGGGAAAAGGCCCAACCCTTTCAGCCTGACACCACCACTCACTCCGTGTCTCTTAGAAGGCACCACTCAATAAAAATAGATCATTTTCCCCCAAAACTACTAACTAAAAAGGGACCACAGGTGGGGACTGACTGACAGCCACTGTCAGTGTCCTCCTTTGCTTCTATTCTAGGGCTAAAGGGAAAACCAAAAAATTTCCTCTCACCAAAGACTAAATTCCCTATTGGATTTGATTATCTTATTTTATAACAGCCAGGAAAATGGGAAAGGTAGGAAGGTGAGGTGAAGAGGACTGAAGCAAGAGAAAAGGGAAAGGGGGTTCTAGATCATTTGTTTCCAAACAGTGCCTTCAACTGTTCAACACACTGATTTCCAGACACACCTGGGGGAGAGGATGCCACTCTGGAGCAGTCTTGGTCCATCAGGTCCAGACAGTAACTTAGGAAAAGTCTTTACTACCTGCCTTTCCATCATAGCTTGTCTATTCCCTGTTGACAAGATTTACACTAGCATGAAGGTGTTCCTACTGCAATTCCAGAGCTCAGGCTTCCAGTACGCATCCTCTTTGGTGGTCCAACAAAGCCAGAGTTTCCCAGCACTAAGTCAGCTATTTACTCAGAGACCTTCTTAGTTTTGGCTTTGGTGTTTATGTCTACTGGGCAATTTAATTTGATGCTCCACTTACTTTGGCTGACAGCTAGGATAGTTTTAAAGTCATCTTCTCTGAATGAAGAGTGTCTAACGTGTTTCACACCATGACACTAATACACAAAAGTGTTAGGAATTAATATTTATTCTGACAATATTTTTCTATCCATTTTTAGAAAAAGAAAAGGAAAAATTTATGAATGACTCACTCTGTATGGTATTCTGTTGGCGATTCTTCCACAAGCACATGGCAATGAAAACCATAAGAATGAGGACCATGACACCCAGCACGCAGCCCACGATCAGGTACAACATATCGCTGCTTCTGCCAGGGCTAGCTGCAGGCCCGGCGTTTCCTCCACCTCCTGAAGAACTTGGAGGGGTGCTCAAGTCTTTGACCGGATACTCAGAAGCTCCAGGAACACGTTTCACTAGTTGAAATATAAAGGAAAACATGATGTCAGAGTGAACACAGACCGTAAGGAACGGTTTACTCTCCGGAGGAGGTCTGGTCAGGAATGCAAGCCAGTCTGTTTACACTTGTTACTGAGATGATCTGACCACCAGTGAGTCACAAAGAGGGCTCCAAAGTTTACGTATCTGATGTGCCAAAGTTTTAGTCCACAAATTTTAGAGAAATTCTAAAAGCAGAGAAACATATGCACTTCGTATAACCCAAACTGCTGTATCATTATCTACTAATTGTTCTTATAGAAAACTCCCAAAGAGTTGAAATAAAGTATTTCAACTTCTCGATGGAACAAAAACTCCGTTACATCTGATCTACTTTGAGCTGAATTAGACTCAAAATTACATATTTTATGCTTCTACCATGTATAAAAACATCACTACCAATACGAGAAGGGATGGCTTTAGACTATTAGAACAACTACATATAATTCCCCAAACTTCACATATAATATTAAGCATTCCAAAAACAAAGACTTTTGGAGTCCACATAAATGTTTTACTTTTACCTAACCCATTGGTATTCTGGGTAACAGTGATAACAAAAGCTAATAATAGGTGGCACTCAAACCCCACTCTCTCATCCCTAAATCATATGTTCTTTTTTTTTCTGAGACAGAGTCTCACTTTGTTGCCCGGGCTAGAGTTGAGTGCTGTGGCGTCAGCCTAGCTCACAGCAACCTCAAACTCCTGGGCTTAAGCGATCCTACTGCCTCAGCCTCCCGAGTAGCTGGGACTACAGGCATGTGCCACCATGCCCGGCTAATTTTTTTTTCTATATATAGTTTTAGTTGGACAGATAATTTCTTTCTATTTTTAGTAGAGACGAGGTCTCGCTCTTGCTCAGGCTGGTCTCAAACTCCTGACTTCGAGCGATCCACCGGCCTCGGCCTCCCAGAGTGCCAGGATTACAGGCGTGAGCCACCGCGCCCGGCCATAAATCATATGTTCTTAATGCTCTAAATGTCCCAGCAAAGCAGCAAAGTGGTGCACAGCCTGGTCTCTGGCACCAGACTGCCTGGGCACACATCTCAGCGTCACCATTTCATATCAGCCACATGACTTTTACCTCCACAAATCCCAGTTCCTGCACTTGGAAAACGGGGATGAAAACAAGAGCTTTGTCATACAGTCACGAAGAAGAGTAAACGAGTTCAGCCACACACAAGCACTTAAAGCCTGGCACACGGTGGTGTTCAATCAGTTTTGCTGTTATTATTAGCTATTATACTATTAATACTATACTATATATTTCCTATATACATTATATATAATGTATTCCATGGGGCCTAACAAGCCATGGGAACAAAGCAGCCTCTTAAAAATTTGCTTTACAAATGACATTAAATTGGGGCTCAATGTTCTAGCAATATCAACTACACAGAACAGGGCTGAGGATAAGGAAAAAAGGCCATCTTTTAAAGGAAGGGGGAGCACTCCAGTATTGAGAGTTGCACGGATATTTGGCAGAGACTTCAAAGGAAATTTCTATTTCAGGTGGTAAGTTGGATTCTACAATTCTAAGGTCCCTGCCAACCCTAAAGGAAACACAAAAGTTTCTGAGGCACAATGGATGTTCCATGACATACGTTAAAGATCATGATTACTTATGGGGAAGTCCTTCAGGCTTAATCACTCTTTTTTTATTCTTAATTTATTTGTAATTCTACCAAGCTTCATGATCTGGTTTCCAACCTCTTGATAAAGTTTAAAACTGAGGACAGACGGCTTGCTCTGAGGGGGTGAGACAGACCTATTAACGTCAGTAAGGAGAGACAGGTAAAAGCCTGAAATGAGAAAGGTCGGATGAAAAACATAAATACAAGCCAAGAACTCAAGGGAAAATCACAGCAGTCTCTGATCTTTCATGGGAAGGGAAAACGGTCAGCCTTCAACACCTCTGTTATTCCTGAAAACCTTACTAAATTGCTAAAAATAAAGCAATCATTGTTCACAAGAACCTGAAGTCATGTTCTTTTTAAAGGTTAAATCACGTATCATATCTTCCACCTAAACAGGCTGGGAATTGTGTAATACATTTTATAAAATCATTCACTACGAACAGTTAACATTTTTTAAAAGTTTTCTGTTTTTCACTGATCTGAAAGTCTATAGGTAGAGCCTTTCCCTAGCAAAGTCAGATAGTGAGGCTACTATTCTAAACACAGCTATACTATTATACTATTACAAACAACAGTTATAATATCGTTGCCTGTGTGTCATATTTTGTCTGGCTAGATTCTTAAATGCTTTGGGGACAGAGATGATATATTTCACCTTGATTTAATTTTACTCCAAGTATCTCAATTAACACATGACAGCGTCTAGTACAAAAGGCACTCAAATATATGCTAACCCAAAGAAATGTGATGTAAGCCTAAAGGTTTGTGTATATATATGTTTAAATGTACATTTGAGATGTGAGTATTGCAGCAGAAACACACATGATATTGAATTTAAAAGATAGAATTAAGCCATGGCTTTATAATTTAATCTTTCTGAGCCTCTGTTTCCTCAATTTTTTTTCATTTTCTCATTTTAAAATAAATAAGGATAATAAAATCACCTGTAGGAGACACTGATGGCTGCCCAGCTCACTCAAAGCCTTCAATGCTAGCAGAGCCCCAATTTTGTTTAGGTGTCCACAAAGCCCCCCATAACCCTGGGTAAATTCCGTGAATGGTTTGGGGGCGCCATGTGACTGAATTCTGGTCAGTGAGACCCGAGGGGAGATCTACTAGAGGATATTGGGGTAAATTTTTCCTTGCTCTTAAAAATAGACACTGTCAGACGTTACGGCACTTAGATGTGAAGCCGGAACTGTGCCGAGCTATGAGCAGGGCCAGGCTTGGGGCAGAGCTGACAACCGGTAGATGGCAGAGGGGAAACAGAAAACAATGAACCTCTGGATTAAACAATCGTGGAGTGACTTACCTACTTCTGGACTTCTTATTTTGGGGATAATAATTTCCTCACTGTGGAAGCCTACTTAGTGGGGATTTCTGTGTTCCCTGCAGTTGACAGCATCCCCAAGGTTGTTGTGAAGATTAGCTGGGACAGGAGTGCTTTTGCTTGTAAATACCCACATTAGCTGTTTTATTATTCTCCAGTGGTGTCTTCTGTTTTTAAAGATGGTAACATTTTATGGGTCATCTATGTACGTAGGTGGAGTTGAGAATGCCAATTTAAAATTAGCAACTGCTCATTCTAAACTTAACTACTACACTTAATTAAACAAGTAGTGTAACATCTACCTGTCATTCAAGAAACCACTTAATATTCTGATACTTTTATTAGTATTCTAATTCTCACAGCAAGCTCAGAAAGTAGTCAGCAAATAGTTCCATTTTCTTCAAGATGAAAAAGAGAAGGGAAGTGATTCACTGAGAGACACACAAAAATTAATGAACAGAATGCTTATGTAAACTATTTTTTAGACAAATGCTCTAGCCAATATACTCTGCTTCTGTTGGGAAAGTATAATGTATGCACCTAGAAAATGGTCCGAAGCAGAAATTTCCTCAGGTAAATACATCAATAGTCAGAGCAGTAATCCAGAGTTTGGAATTCTAGCGCTGTGCAGGGAAGAGCACAAATTCTCTCCTCCTACCTTTAGTCTCGCAGATCATCACGTTGCTAAATTCGCTTTCTCCTCCTTCATTGAAGCACTGCATTTTAATGTCATAGGAGGTTTCTGGCTGCAGGTGGCCAATCATGTGCCACTGCTTTGAACCTAAAAAGGAAAAATGAAAGAAAGCTTTACATTTAGTGCAACCTGCATGATGAGTCAACATAATTACTTAATATATTGAGAACGAAGCTGGAACAGCATCCATCACCATCTAGTATAGTTTGTGCAATAAAAATGTACTTAATGTAATACATTTTAGTAATGTACCACAGATAAATAGCAAAAGGTGAAGAGAAAAAATAAACTGAATTAAAGCTATATCTCTGTGTTGGTAGTAATACTTGTTTCATTAAAAATAATTAGTGGTGAGTTTTTCATAAAATGTATGTTACTCTTACACATAGGTAAAAGAAAAACCTCAAGTCCTTTGATCCTTATTTCAACTCACCGAGTCAAATCACTATCCCACCCACCAAAAAGCAATACTCTATATGAGATCAGCAAATGGTACATTACCCAGAGAAAGTGACCAATGACAAGAAAGGCCTTAGTGAACCTCTCGATTCAATTGGAATGGCCACAGCATGAACTGCCGTGTAAACAAATGTCTGAACAAACTGCTGGGAATCATCAAAAAGCAAAACCTACCACGGGAAACTCTCAGCTGCCACTCCCACTATAACTTTTCTTTTGAGTCAGGGTCTCCAAAGCACACAAGCATCTCCAATCAAATGATTCTGTTATCCCTGGCACCCAGTCAACATTTCATTTACAAACACTCCTAAACTGAACACTCCAATACAAATCACTCTCATTTTTACTTCCGTGGACCTATGACAAACTTTCATAAACAGGGACACTTTTGCCACATTTAATTAACTCTTCAAGTACCCTTAACCCTCTTAGGAAATAACTCTTCAGACTGTTTCCACTGTTTCTTAGAAACTCAAGCATACCACCAATTGATTTAAGAACAAATTAAAGGGGGAGAAAACACAAAACAAAACCACACGCACGAGTTACAGGACCAATGTCACCAGGCTCCTGTCTAATTCAACAAGGACAAAAATATTTAACACGAAACCCCACACTCATACAGACCCACATTTTATAAGGAAGAAAACCTGCTTGTTTTAGGATCAGGCATCTCTAAAAGCTCAAGCAGGGAGGAATTCTGTACCCCATTTTAAATGTTAAGAGGACCCCAAAACATCTTAATTTAAAAACTGGTTAAAACTGGAATAGACAGACCTACTTCTAAAATCCAAAAACTTTCCAAAGAGTTCTATTTTTTCTGTAGCTTTAGGTCTTTCCTGACCTGGCCCTATACTCACCTAACCATAAACATTGTCTTGAATAATTACTACACTAGATTTGAAGTTTTCCTTTCATAGCACTAGTAAAAATAGAATTAAACTCGGCTTCTAATATGCTGCTAATAAAAGAAAATACTTAAAATGATACAAACCTTGTGAGATTAATATTCCATTGCTATGATAATTCTTCCAATGGCAAAAATTACAGAAAATATCAGCACAGAGAAAAAGTTTTTACTGATCATTGACGAATAAGACAACTAATTGCATTATTAGATTTAGAATCAACCAACCAGCACACATCCTTTGCTTAACAGGCAGCTATCTTCCCAAAGGATACTTTAGAGAAAGTAAGGGTTTACCATAAAAAGAAACCAAAGCACAGACTTAAAGATCAGAATGACTGATACTTTATTTGGAACTTGATTTAACTTTACAAGATAAAAATATTCAACACAAAAGCAATACTATGCTGGAATCATTTATAGTTCATCAAAATGTGGAACTTAATTCAGAAAATAAGATAACTGTCCTTCTCTTACTATATTCTTTTTTCTTTCTTTTTTATTTTTGAGACAGAGTCTCACTCTGTTGCCCCAGGTAGAGTGCAGTGGTGTCATCATAGCTCACTGCAACCTTTAACTCCTGGGCTCAAGCGATCCTCCTGCCTCAGCCTCCCGAGTAGCTGGAACTACAGGTGCGCACCACCATGCCTGGCTAATTTTTCTATGTTTTGTAGAGACAGGGTCTCGCTCTTGCTCAGGCTGGTCTCAAATTCCTGACCTTAAGCAATCCTCCTACCTCGGCCTCCCAAAGTGTTCTTAATATATTCTTTTACAACTTGAGTTTCAAATATTTTTCAAAGCTTAAATTTGGGGTCAATACCTATAAGTAATCTAAAACTTTTAAAGAAAATTTAAATACAAAGGATGAACACTTTTGTTCCTGCGTTTGGGAGAATAGACCAATAGTTTCTAACTGCCACAAAAAGAATTTCATATGCACAAACTTGAAAATAAGGAATAAGCAAATTACACAGCACAGTGAAGCCCACTTAAACATCTAACTGCTCAGTATGCTACATTTATAAACAAATTCTCTGTGAACTATAAGGCAGAATTCCCATTTGTAGGCACTACTACTAGATTGAAAAGCTTCTTTACACTAATTTCCAAGTTCCAGGTTCAATATTGAGATCACAGAAATTTGTAAAAGTTTGAACATTTGACTAGAGAATATACCTTAAAAACTGTTTACCAGTGGGGATATTTCTACAGGGCAGAACTGGGAAGGGTGAAGGCAGGAGAGCGAGGAAGGCAGAGAAACACGGATGTTCATTTTATTTACATTTGTCTGGTTCAGAGCTTAAATATTTAACCTCTGTCAAAAAGTTTTAAAAATGAAAAGTGGCATCCCCACTACTCTAAATCAGCTGAATTAAAACGAAGAACTAGATAGGACCAAAATACAGACTGGTGATAACTATTATTTTTCTAATTCTTTTTTTTAAATAGCCATTTTATTGACGTGAAATCTGCACAGAAAAGTCCACACAGCTGTACAGAGCGGCGAACGCTCACAAGCGGCACACACCGATGGCACCAGCACTGGGCCAAGAAAGAGAACACCGCTGGCCTCGCCACTCAGAACAGCTGCTATGGGAACTGCCAAGACCAGAACACTTTCACCACAAAAAGGTATGGCAGAAGAGAAACAATCACTCCTCATTCCGAAAAAAATATTTATCGAGCACCTACTATGTGCTGAGTATTAAAACTGAGATCATAAAGTTTTCATTACATTACAAAAGTCATTCCATTGGTTAAACAGTAAGAGGGCTGCTACAATATTTAAAGAAATGTGATACAGCATACTTAAAGTAATTTATTATAACAAAAACTGTATGCAGCATTTGATGCCAATAACTCATATGAAAAATAACCTTGGCTGAGAGCAATTTTCTGACATGATTCATTACGATATTGAGTATTTCAAAGAATCAGAATCTTGGAGTGAAAACAGGCTTTGGAAGAAGCCTTCCTCCCAAAGCAAGAATCCCTTCCAAGACATTACTGAGAAATAGGCACCTACGTCCTATTGATCATTTCCAAAATTACGGAGTCTATTACTTTGCTATGTTAGAAAGTTCTTTCTTGCACTATTTTCTTGTAACTTTCCCTCCCCCAACTTACTCAGCTCCTCTTCCACATAATACTCCTTAAATATTTGAAGACAGTTATCATATTGCTTCTGTTAGTCTTCTTTTTTCCCCGCCTGAACACCACTAGACATTCCACTGTTCTTTTGGACTCCATTGATACATTAATTCAATACTAAACACCTCACCATTGTAGGGGCTGGCGATATAGCAGTGGGGAAAAAGTCCCGTGCCCACAAAGAAGTTAACATTTAGTAGAGGAGACAAACTTTAGGCAAATAATTCCAAACACATACAATCTCTTTCTCACCCCCCCCCACACACACCCACCATGTATTTAAACTTTGATAACTTCTATGAAATGAAGATAAAGAGTGTGGTTAGAAATTATTGCAAGCGGACCTCATGCAAATGAGAGGAAGTGATCAGGGAAGGTTCGTCTGACGAAGCGGTGTTTAAGCACAGAGCAGAGCAAAGTGGGCGCACCTAGACAGAGTGCTGGGGGCAGAGCACAGTAGGCAGCAGGAAACACCTGTGCCAGGGCCCCAGGCAAAAAAAAACCTCTTGGTGCGCACAAGAAAGCCCAAAGGCAGCCAGAAAGGGAAAGGTGCTGGAGACACGGCTGGGGGTGAGGCAGGACCCAGCCTGGTCCTGTGGGGCCTCTAGCCACATGCAAAATCCTGGGTTCTGTTTCAAATGCAGTAGAAACGCAGTTTCAACACATTTCACCACCGTGGCTGTTTTCTTTTTCTCTACATGCATTCCAATTTCTCTAACTTTAATGAAACTGTTTGAGTGAGACATTTATTTTTTAAATGTGGCTAAAGGTCACATTTGATTTTTATATTCAGGTCACTGTTCACGTAAACAAAACAGAAATAAAATTTTTTTTTCAGATGAACTACTGACAAATCAGATCTTCCCCATACTTTTGTAACTGTTTCTGCAACCAAAAGGCAAGGTGTTATATATATAAAATTGGAAAAATTGGCTTTCTTTGGGACAAATTTGACAGTAATAGAGCATGTGCCATTCCATTTTTTACTCTATCTTAACCTGGGATGATGCAATTCACAACATTTAGAAGCCCTCTCCCTCCAAAGCTTACCTTCTACAACATCCCTCTTGTAATCACTGTCGTTGTCACTATCTGTTGGTCGGTAATAGATATAAAATCCTTGAATAGGAGTGTTATTGTTACTTGATGGAATGTACTAAAAAATAGGAGCAAAGATTTGTCAAAGACAAAAATAAATTTAACTTTCACATTCACTAACATATATTTGTCTTTGTGGTAAATAGCTTCATTTTGCAAACATACTTAATGGCCACTTTCAACTTAATTCAAGAGTATTCAAAGGTATTAACAGCATTTAGCTTACTGCAGGTTGAATGAAAATAAAGCAGTACAATAGGCCCAAAAGCATAAAAGAACATTTGGTTCAAAATGAATTAATCACAAGATGACAGTTAATAACACTTGGATGAGAGCCGAAAAAACAATAATTTTATTTTTAACCCTTCCCCCCTTACAATATGTGCTTTTAGACAAATATTGGTACCCTTCCACTTCCCCTCAATTAAAAGTTTAAAAATTTGTTGTCCACAGTATCATGTCATGAGAATGTTGAACTGATTGTTAACATGACCAAATCAGAAAATCTTCCCATTCAAGAAGATATTTACTTACCGTCCACTTTAGCATGATCTGAGTATCACTGACGGCCTCTGTGTAAGCAATGTGAGGTCCAGCTATTGGACGGTTGGAAAACCGGTTGGGGAACCCAGCCACCTGGTAAGGACGAGATGCTGAACTTCGAAAACTCTCACCGTAATGGTTGATAGCAATGACCCTAAATTTGTATGTTGAACCTTTGGAGAAAACAAAAACAAAACAAAAAACCCATAACTAAAAAAAAAAAGCTATAAGGAGACAACTGAAGGTAGCACAGTTAAAATACGACAATTGTGCATAAGTACCCATCTACAATAAAAATAATGTACTCTGAAGCCTGTCTGGTAAACAGATTTCACCCCACTGGCCAATTTCCATCAACTGGGAGTGGCTGCTCAATGCACTGTGTTCAAGATCCCAAGACCTTCTCAGGGGTCCCCAGGAAAGAACACTGAGAAAGACCAGTGCCATCTCATGCACGGGGGCAGCAGGGGCAGAGTGAGAAAGAAGACGTTTACTCTCTTACTGCCCCACTCTAAGTCATACCCATCAAACACAGTATTAGTTGACGTGTTTGTCCCCAAAACTAGGTTCTTTTCACTTGGAAAGAAACAACTGAAGCGAAGTTTAATATGGTGGTGAATACATTTATCAAGAGGCACTGTGTGGGTAACAGCAGATGCCACTCTGGTTTCATGGCTAATAGGATAAAAGGGAGCATATTTAAACTACAACAGAAGGAATTTATTTGGATTAGATATTAATAAATTTAAAAATGCTAAGGATTGTGAATGTCTGAAAATTTGAATCTAAAGAATACATTAGAATCCTAAAGCAAGTTTCCTAATAACTCAAAAATAATCATTGGGCTTCTGAAGACATTGTTTTCAGTCTATAAAATATTACTTGGCTTTGCCCACATTGAAAACTGCTATCTTCTCCCAACTATACCTACATGTTCCTATGCTCCTCATGTTACTTGTTTGGACAAATAGGCATTTGCTACTAATGTACACTTAAAAGTCCAGAAACAAAAATGGTCATGAAACCTAAAAAAATAAAAGTAAGCAAAGTTTGTTTATCTTTTTTCTGTTTTACAATTTAAATTCTTTCATATAGCCTCAAGATTTTTATGGCAGGGGTGGTTCCTCTGTGGAAACAAAACTGACAGAACAAGTGTTAATCATTGTTTTATTTTCCTAAGACTAAGCACTAAGTATCGTGCTGAGATTCAGCATCAGATCAAACAATTTTAACCAAATAACAAGCAACCTTCCTCTTAACATGCTCTGCCATAGCAAAACACATACACACACACACACACACACACACACACACACATACAGATGTTCCCTGCATTACTGCTAATTGCAAACAAGTAGGAACAAACTAAAACCCAGAAATAAAGAATCGAAAAGTCAACTATGGTGTATTTACATACACAGAAGATAAACAACTATTAAAAGTTGAGCTTGTAAAGAATCTTAATGATATTGGAAAATGCATATGATATAATAAGAGGGAAATGAGGTGAGAAAACAACACTTAAATGGCATGATCTTGGGTGGTATTAAGAGGAAAAAAAAGGCTAGAAAAAAAATACACCAAAACATAAACAGTGATTATCTGTGGATAGGTAGATTTCAGGTGACTTATTCCCTTCTTTATATTTTCTTTATTTTCAAATATTTATACAGTAAGCATGTATTACTTTAACAATTAGAAAAAATATAAGATTATTAAAAATATGCATCTAACATTAGTGCTGATTGTAAAAAAAGGAAACATTTGAATTTTACTACCTGGTTCTAAACTACGAACTTCCACAGAAAGTTTAGAAGGAGGGATATCTTCAGCTGCCACCAGCCAATCACTAGTCCTCATTCGTTTGTATTCGACCTTGAAGGCAGTGATTGGAGAACCCCCATTTGCCCTCGGAATCCAAGTGACATAGACCGACGTCTCTGAGGCAGTGGAGATAGTAGGCCGATCTGGTGCCTCTGGAACTAAAAATGGAAATATTCATTTCAATAACCCATGGTGTCAGAGACAGAATAACTTAAATAAACTAAAGGGATAAATCCGAAACCTAATGTTACTAAAGGTTCGTAACCAAACTTTTTGCCAGAATTAATAAAATTACGGCTATCTTCCTGTCCTCTGTTAAAAGCAAATGGGGCCCAGGCACAGCAGCCCACGCCTGTAATCCCAGCACTTTGGGAGGCCAGGGCAGGAGGATCACTTGAGCTGAGGAGTTCGAGACCAACCTGAGCAACATAGCGAGATCCTGTCTCTACAAAAAATAGAAAAATTAGCCAGGTGTGGTGGCATGCACCTGTAGTCCCAGCTACTCAGGAGGCTGAGCTGAGGCAGGAGGATCACTTGAGCCCAGGAATTTGAGGCTGCAGTGAGCTATGATCAGGCCACTGCACTCCAGCCTGGGCAAAAAAAAAAAAAAAAAAAGGCCTATCTCAAAAAAAAAAAAAAAGGGAAATGGGATGGCCAAACAAGAAATAAAAGAAAGAAGAATAAAATAATCTATAAACATGGTAATTAGCTCTGAAAAACTGAAAGTTAATGAGTATGATAATTTTGACCAAGCTACTTTAAATTCATAATTAAAACAATATGTAAGTAATTATTATTGGTGTTTCAAGTCTGATTGTGGTTATAATGTATAATAAATTTTTACAATTATGTGTTTGCTCATTTAAATGTTTTTCTTTAACCATCCAAGCTACTAAAATGCATTCAGCAATCCACTGATTATTACATTAACCATTAATATTATATCCTGCCTTAAAATACGTCAAGGCTACAGGAATGCTATTCCAAAATACAGACTGCAAGCAGCAAATGCAGATAAAATCTGACTGATAAAATCAATACCGATAACAGAGGGAAAGGAGAATGCTGCTTAGGATGAAAGCAGGAAGACTGGTTACATAGTTAAATAAAGAAAGATGCTATCCAGAAAACAGATGATCCACATGAACATGTAGAAAAAGGTGGTCAGGGAGCTGATATCTAGCAATTTTCAGTCAGCACTGCCAAGGAGAGGTGCTGCCCTAACCCACAAATTAGACGGCCTAGAGTCTAGACCCTGTGGCAGGTGGAGGTGTCAGGAGGAAGCTCCTGAGCCATGTGCAGCGTGCACCTAACCCCTCTTGGTGACCGAGCAATCTTGTGCTTGTAAATGGTGTCCCACTAGGTTCCTACAAGGAAAGAATGCTGATAGAAACAATCCAGTCCATAGGACGGTGACATGGCAAACTAGTAAACTGCCATTCTGGTTGACATTAATCGCCTATGAATTTTGTAGAAGTGAGCTAGTTCTCAAGAGATCAAGGACCTTTTGGCATGCTGATAATCGAGCTGCTATAGCTGGAAGGTGGAGGGCCAGCACTGGGCCATGGTGACACTACTTTCTCCTTGGCTCCGTCTCTACCTAGTCTATGCCACACTCTTCAACTGAACAACACCCTTCTGCCTCAACACCTCTTGAATAATGTTGAATATGGTACTCGTATGGAGAAAACTGTGGCATTTTAAAAACAAATTGCTTAAGGGATGAAAAGAGAAATATAGTCAAAGCAGGCAACTCTGAGTGATACTTACTGTATTCCTTTCAAGATAGAAAGCAATGGAAACAGAATGAATAGAACTGTTAGTGAATCTCTATTTTAATACGAGAAAATCAAACAACTTCTTATGTTGATTTATCTAAGGTTAAAACTCATCAAACACCACAGATCATACAGGAAAGGAAAGTTATTAGGGAAAACATCTCTACAGAGAAAAATATCTTCAACATCTAAAAGAAACAGCACGTGACTGTTTACCAGGTAAGAAAGAACACTGCACTTAGAGTTAGAAGTCTGGATGTGAGTCGCAGTTCCACCACTTTCTGCATGGTCTCAGGCATGCTGGATAACCTCCTTGAGCCTCAGTTTCCTAATTTGTAAAACAGATATGCTACTTACCTCCTAAGTCTGTTATGAAGATTAAATAAATCACTTCTCATGGTTATCTCTGCTTGGATAACTCCAAATTCATGATTTCCAGAACTGAATCCATAACATTCATCTAAAAACTCTATCTATCTTTGTAAACGGTCCCTAGTTGCTGAAGCCCAAATCACCACCTTTATCCCTTTCATTCAGTGTGGATCCCCATCCCCCATCTTTCACAGAGGTTCCCCCCTCCCCATTCACACCATGGCTCTCCTCAGTACTTCTCTAATGTTTTGCCTTTCCTCCCTTCTCTCTCTAAAATCCTTTAGGGTTCTTACAGCTTTCAGGGAAAGACTGAACTTTTAAGTGTATCATACAAGGCACCTACCTCCCACCCCACCCTCGCATCATTCCCCACAGCACCCAGTCACACTAAATAAAATCTCTAATCTCTAAATCTCTAAACAAAATAGAACATGTCGGTCAATCTGCCTCTTGCACAAAAGGATGTCTTTTCTTGTTTCTCATCTAGCTGTATCATTCTTGCCCTTTGAGACTTGGCTCAAGATACTGAGGTGCCTCTCTTACCACTACTCACCCTCCTCTCCCTCAAGTGTGTAGCTTGGACATTGCTCTTGTGATCCCTTAACACCACGAGTACAATCTCAAGCATAATGAATCAAACAGTGTACCTGTCTGTATTATCCACTATGTCGTTATGGGTTTAGGTGTCTATACCACCCACTATATTGTAAACTCCTTGAAGACAAGGATTATTTTATCTTGGCAGTTCCAGAATTGTCTAAGGCCAATTCATGGAAAACCATAAAAATATGGAAGAGAAGCCTAGAAATTCTTAGAGCTTCACAATGTAATTTTAAGTCCTCCCTAGATGTCCTGATATATTGGCACAATCACAAAAAGCTCATTAAGCTGTAATTGTAGAACTCAGAAGTATGAGATTTAAATATTTAAAAGTCTTTTGAAAATTTTACTGCTAAGACGTTTAAAAACCATGAGATTAACTAGATAGCAATAAAAGTGAATATGGCATGTAATCAGTAAAATAACTTACCATGGGCACCACCATACATTTTGATAAGTCAAACACAAAAAAGTCAGACTTTCAGAGTTCAAAATACAAATTTAGTTTTCTTACCAGAAAGGAAACATAAAAACCATTTTCTTGAGTTATAAAAACTTAGTACCAGAACATTTTGAATCTGAGTTTATTAAGTTAAACGCCAATCATGACACTGAGGTGCCAAAGTTTAAACACGGCATTAGAAATGGTTGAAATAGGACCTAAAAGAGCTATCTGGTAGGATATAGCCTGAATAATGAACACCCCACTCCACCCCACCTCCCAAAATCTGAAACTGGTTAGTTACATTTGTAAACAAAGAAAATGAATAAAACGAAGATTCTTTTCTTTACCTCCACTATGCCTAGAAGAATCTGTAAGTACCACTCCAAAATTGTTTGCAGCCTCCAAAACAACAGGATGCTTAGGCATGCCCATGGGTGGAGAGGATACCTGTGTGTTTTTTGACGATGCTGTTTTCTCTAGACAGGTTAAAAAACACATACTGTAACATAAGCTTATATATATGTAAAGTAAAAAAAAAAGTACCTGTGAAACTTTACTGGTATAAATATATAGGTATAAATACATGAACTTATCTGCCACAGCATCTATATTAAAACTACATCATAAATGCTTGGCTGATCTGAGGAACTGACAAAAAATCACTTTGTCTTTTTCTAGTATCTTTAAGGGAAAGCTAAAGTGTATCTGTCTTCAACATTCTAACTTTAATTTACACATGAATAAAACAATACAAGTGAAAAAGTCAAATGATTAGAGTGAAGTTTTCCAAACTATTGGTCCATTTTTCTTTTTACTGTACATATTTCTCAATTCTAAAATGTAAAATTCATCATTAAAGAGCTTCTGTTAAGTTTATTTCACAGGAAAATTATCACATTGCTTTAATATTTCAAGAGGTAAAAAGTGAAACTGAGTGATTTTTAAAAACAGAAATGTATGCTTATTATTCAGTATTTATAGGTCAGACTCTATGAACATCTAAGGACCAATTGTGAAAATTAACTCAAGATACATTAAAATAGGAAATATTATTTTCCAGCCCAGATGCAATAATCAGATGAAAAGATCTTTTCCAAAAGCTACTAGATAGTTTCTTCTCAATCTTCATACCTCCTTTTTATTATAGCACCACACAAAAATACTATTCTGCCCAGTTCCCATCTCCACCTACTGAAGTCTCTGTTCATTTATGGCCAAGCCATGATGGCATGTTTTTTTTTCTTTCTTTTTTTTTTATTTCAAAATATTAAGGAGGTACAAATGTTTTAGATCCATTGCTTTTGTAATGCTTGAGTTCCGGCTATAGGTGTGCCCATCACCCAAACACTGTTCACAGTACCTGTTAGGTGGGTTTTTGCCCATCCCCTCCCTCCTCCTCCCCCCTGGTTGATGTCCACTGAGTTTTACTTCCCTCTGTGCACATGTGTGCCCATTGGTTAGTTCCAATTTAGTAGTGAGTACATGTGGTGTTTGTTTCTCCATTTCAAGATACTTTACTTAGGAGAATGTTCTCCAGTTCCACCCAAATTGTTGCAGAAGGCATTAATTCATCCTTCTTCGTGGCTGAGTAGTATTCCATGGTATACATATACCACAGTTTATTAATCCACTCGTGTATTGATGGGTACTTGGGTTGATTCCACATCTTTACCATTGTGAAATTGTGCTGCAATAAACATTCGAGTGCAGGTATCTTTTTGATGAAAAGTCTTCTTTTCCTTTGGGTAGATACCCAGTAGCAGGATTGCTAGATGGAATGGTAGGTCTACTTTTAGTTCTCTGAGGAATCTCCTTACTGTTTTCTATAGAGGTTATACTAATTTGCAGTCCCACCGACAGTGTATAAGTGTTCCTTTTTCTCTGCAACCATACCAGCATCTGTTGTTTTTAGACTTTTTAATAAAAGCCATTCTAACCGGGGTAAGGTGATATCTCATCAAGGTTTTGATTTGCATTGCCCTGATGATTAGTGACACTGAGCATTTTTTCATGTTTATTGGCCATTTGTCTTTCTTCTTTTGAGGAGCTTCTGTTCTTGTCTTTTGCCCCGTTTTTAATGGGGTTGTTGCTTTTTTTCCTGCTGATTTATTTGAGTTCTTTATAGATTCCAGTTATTAGCCCTTTATCAGATGTGTAGATTGAAAATATTTTCTCCCATTCTTTAGGTTGTCTATTTGCTCTGTTAATTATTTCCTTAGCTGTGCAGAAGCTTTTTAATTTATTCAAGTCCCATTTATTTATTTTTGTTGCTGCTATGATTGCCACTGAAGTCATAGTCATAAATTCTTTGCCTAGGTCGACATCTAGAAGAGTTTTTTCTACATTTTTCTCTAGAATTCTTATGGTTTCATGCCTTAGATTTAAGTCTTTTATCTATCTTGAATTAATTTTTGTGAGTGGTGAGAGTCAGGCACCCTGTTTCATTATTCTGCATGTGGCTATCCAAATTTCCCAGCACCATTTATTGAATAGGACTTCTTTTCCCCAGTGTATGTTGTCTGCTTTGTCAAAGATCTGATGGCTGTAGGTAGATGGTTTTATATCTGAGTTCTCTGTTCTGTTCAATGGTCTGTGTCTCCATTTTTGTAGCAATACCATGCTATTTTGGTTACTATAGCTTTGTAGTATAGTTTGAAGTCTGGTAATGTGACGAATGATGGCATCAAGCCTTCCCACACAAGCTGCCCCACAGAAGAAATATCCTTTCTTTGTGCTCCCCTAGCACAAGTCCTTGGAAATCTCTCATAGCACTTGGCATACGCTGGCCTACACTCTTGCCCTCCTCCAGCCAGAATCATTCTGCTAGAACAGATGGCACATCTTGTCACTCCTCTATGCAACCAGTCCAGCTTTTCCCAGCTCGCTCAGAGGCAAAGCCGAAGTCCTGACAAGGTCAACAAGGCACTGTGTGATTTGGATGCCCTGTTGTCTCCCTTAGCACCTCCCTACGGCCTCCTTACCTCCTTTGCCCCCATCACAGTGACCCCCTTGATGCTCCTCAGGCATACAAAGCACACCCCTCCTTGTGGCCTTGGCACTTCCCTCTCCTGGGAATGTCCTTTCCCTTGATAGCCACATGGCTTTCTATTCAGCCTGCTTCAGGTCCCTGCTCTGACACTGGCTGCTCACTGAGGACTTCTGGGGCTACCTGCTTAAGCTGTGAACAACTCCTAGCCCATATACTTTCCATATCCATTCCCTAATTTACTTCTCTTGTTGACACCATCACCTTCTTAGGTATAAGTCTCTCTCAACTAGAATGTAAGCTCCATGAGGCCATAGAGTTTTGTCTATTTTATTTATTGCCTGACATATAAAAGGCATTCAAGAAACATTAGCTGAACTGAATTAAATTTTGTCTTGTAGTTGGTATTTTAGTATGTGACTTACCTTTCTTATTAAAGTACAAGCTCCACTGGGATGGATTGTATCTTGACCATCTTTGTTTTCCCTGTACCACTTATCCCAATACTTTGTACATCATAAGCTCTCAAAAATATTTGTGGAATACTGAATGGAATGGAATAATACAACTACGCAAATGTGGCCAAAAAGGCAGGGGGGCTACAATAGGATTGTTTAGTGAATTTATATATAAGAATCTCTACTATCCAAAGGAATTCTTACTAGTAAATTAACACCAAGGCAGCCAGCTCATTCCTCTGAAGAGCCGGTGCTCACCTTTGCTGGTTCGGAAGGTAAGCATGGCAGGCTGTCCCTCACCCGCTGCGTTTCTTGCTACCATCAGGACTTCGTAAAGACTGGATGGCTCCAGTTCAGTCAGACGGAGCTCATTTTCGCTTCCTGGGACTCGAACCGTATGCCAGCTTCCCACCATGCCAGCCCCATCATCCAGCTGCCCAAGGGAAAGTAAGCCAAAAAAACAGGAGACCAACTTTGATAACAATTAAAATCCATTTAATTCTAGAGGAGTCTGGGGGAGTGACATACCACTGTAAGTAAGAAAAGACAGCACTTCTTCACATTAAGAAGTATACGGAGGCCTGTAACAAGCACTCAGGAGTCCTCACTGCAAAGCCTCCTGGCTCTGCCACTGACCACCAGTGTGTGGCCTCAGGCAGGCTGTTGCCCTCCCAGAGTCTGTTCCCTTACGTGTCACGGAGACAATACCTCCTTTCTTCCTGGGCTAGTGGAAGGATAAAATAAGTATATAATAATCCATATTATTGGTCATATATAATATACATGATGAATATACGTTAAGATAGATATGTTTGTATGTATATGCATTATATGATTATGTATTATATATTTCCAGCATTCTTGCTTCATGTCTTGACACCGTTCAGTATGTGTTGGAAGAAATAAAAAGAGATCTAATCAGTCGTTTCTTGGTTAATGGAACAAAGAGACAATTTTGCATGGAGGCTTTAGGGTAGATAAGATTACCAGCAAAACTTACTTTCTTCATCTAGAATCACCAGGTTAGAAAGAGCAGATAAACTTTAAAATATCACCATGTTAGTTTTTCCACTCATTAAAAACATCACCATTCAACAATGGATACCAAAATGTCTTGGGCAAAGAAAATGATTTTACATATGAATGCATCCCCCATTTCATTTATCTACTAGTCTCATTAAACAGAGAGGAGCTTTTTCATTCTGCCTTAATGCAAGCCATGCAGGGGAAATATTATGTAAAGAACCAACTGACAGACACCCAAGGTTTACCAAAATAAATGACTGAACAATGTTTTCTAATACAATTAAGAAGACAACTTAAAATGCAAACAATTGTCAGAGGTTATGCCAGAGGACCTTGTTCAAACAGTCATTTCTAATAAGAAACTGCTTTATTTGCTAAATAAACTATATTCTACTATCTTAGGGAGGTAAGACATTATGTTTTAAAAGTGGTTTATAAAAAATGTCAAGACATTACTGGGTTCTTAGAATCCCAATTTGGGTGGAAATTATTTATACTTAATTCTTATTCCTTTCATACGGTTGGTAAATCCAGCATGATTGGTAGGGTCTCTCTGACAAACTCACCATTCTGAAACACTCTCGTTCTGTTTTCTGTCATTCCACAAATGTAAAAGATAACAAGCATATGTCATACAGACAGTGTTAAGGTGTGAGAAGAGAACGATGATAAATGAGAAGACATTACCTTTCGATACTTCACAAAATAGGCGTTGATGGGCAGTTCACCATCCTTCCCTGGCCTCCACACCAGATCGTACGTGTCTGCTGTGTGGGTCTGCGGGGGGCTCAGTATGATGGGAGCATCAGGGACAGAGGCATCATCACTAGTGTTCCCCTCCGATGACGATTCCGAATGTGTCTTCACTGGAAATGAGCTCAACAATCCAGTTTCTAAACCATCTCTTTTACGTCTTTCACCATTCTGAGTAGCATCATAAGGTGTGACTGTTTCTGCTTTTGTATTTGTTTCAAATGGTACTGGAGGGAGAGAGGGAGAGAGGAGATAGCTTGAAGACACTCATCATTTCAGTGTCTTCTACCTAGTTAGTGATATTCTTGCCCACACTCATTGTTGGCACCATCATAGCCCTTGAAGTTAAAACAGATAACATTCCACTTTATAATTCACGGAAACATTTAACCTCTAGCAGCAATTTGCTCGTGGGGGAGCAAATGAGTTGTTTGAAAAATCAATTATATGATGCAATAGTTCAATGGTTTAAAAGTTTTTATTTTTTCCTTGTTCTCTACTAGTATTCCTCTTCTGCAAGAACAATTTGTTAGTTTAACCTCAGAAGATTTTAAGTTGAGGAACATTTGGCTTCAACTCCAGTTGGTAAATGAAACACAAGGAATAACACATTCTGTTGAGAACAAGGTGATATATATATATATATATAGTAAGGAAATGGGCAAGAGTTAGGCTGTCAGCCAGTGGGAGGCTAGTCTCCAAAAGTACCACCCAGTCTTCGCACGTGGGCAGTCTCCGCCCACACTGAATCCACGGGGTGGGGGGAGGGGCTCAAGACCAGCAGCTCTGGGGATAATCTTTTGGGTAATCGGTTACGCAGCAATAGATGCCCCACCCAGTAGACACCACCCTAACACAGCAAACAGTCTGCTTCAAGACAGAGGGAAAAAATGAAACCAACAAGACCAGCATAGATAGAGGAAGAATTAACTTATTTCCAAGTCCTATTTTTGGATAGAACTGAAGGTTGGCTTAAGAAATCGCAAATCTAAAGACAGATAAAACAGGCCGGGCACGGTGGCTCACGCCTGTAATCCTAGCACGCTGGGAGGCCGAGGCGGGAAGATCGCTCAAGGTCAGGAGTTCAAGACCAGCCTGAGCAAGAGCGAGACCCCGTCTCTATTAAAAATAGAAAGAAATTATCTGGCCAACTAAAAATATATATAGAAAAAATTAACCAGGCATGGTGGCACGTGCCTGTAGTCCCAGCTACTCGGGAGGCTGAGGCAGGAGGATCGCTTAAGCCCAGGAGTTTGAGGTTGCTATGAGTTAGGCTGACACCATGGCACTCACTCTAGCCAAAAAAAAAAAAAAAAGATAAAACAAGCAGACAGCCTTAATACTAACAGCATACAAATATACAGAAGAAAGTAAAAATAGTTTAATTATACTGAAAAAATAAATAGGTTGCATAGATCCAAAGAAAATTACTAAGCACATATTGTGTACCAAGTATTGTACTGTATATTTCATAAACATGATCCTATTTAATTCTCAAAACAACACTCTTGGGTAGATGATAATACTCGCACTTTACAGATGAAGAAATCAGAGTTCTGAGAGACTGAAGAACGTCAGTGGTGCCGCTGAGAAAAGACGTGAGAGAGCAATTTATGAACACAAACACACAGCCAGTACCGCAAAACCTAAGGATTGGCAGCTTGGTTTCTCTAAAGTGTCTTTAATATTGGCAACCAAAAAAAATCTCCCTATGTTTCACTCCTTTAGTGGAGGAAGGGAGGAGAGGAAACAACGTTATAGTTTCTTTTCCACTATGAAGTCAGGTTCCTGGTAAAAGGTGGCTGTGTTTTTGGGAGAAGTACTGCGCTTTAGTAGAGAACCAACAAAAAAAATGGGACTAACAGTGTAAGGTCAGTTTTCTATTAGTTTAAAAGACACAAAGGGTGTCTCAGAAGCATCTTCCATCAAAGAAAACAAGAAGCGAGTGAGAAAATAATGTAGAAGAAAACTAATTAAGGTCACTGAGACAACTTCACAATATTGCTCCTGGAACAGCTATGTTTGTCTATGAGTCAGACTGTGGACCGACACACAGGGTGTGAGCTGGTGTCTGCTAACGCAGAGAAACGGAAGCAGCAAGTGGAAGCAATTAGCTGCGGCTTGGGGTCGTGGTGAAGAACCTTTTATCATGAGGAGTTCTGTGCATCTTCTGGGCAGTTTACCACTGGGAAGTGGTATTTGGCTGTAGAAGAGTTTAAACACCACATGCCTCAGTTTATACATAGGCTTGAGAGAAAGTTTATGTTGCAGCCTGTCCACTGAAAGAGTCCAAAAATTCCATTTCTGTAATATTTAAGATGCAGTGAGACCTTTTGACAACTATTATTAAAAGGGGGATTCAATTAACTTTCCTCTTCTATTCCCAGTAATATAATCTGGGCACTTGCAAGATACTAGATACAATTTAGAAGACTTTAACAATACTTTCAAAAGTGTTCTCAGGTATATTATCTCAATGTATCTTCAAAACAACTCTTAAATGGCTGGAATAGACATCTAGCATTTTTTAAGGCAGAATGTTTTTTGAATTGGAGAAGAGACTGATAAAATTATGGCAATGAAAATGAATTTAGCAACTAAACAGGGAGTACAACCAGATCTGTCAAAGATGCTCCCACTGTGACCTCTCCTGCCAGCAATCCACACCCCAAACTATTTAGGAAACCCAGACCAACTCCCATTATAGTTTTGAAGAGTTACAACTCACTCTGAAAATATTTGTACATTCAGGACCTCAAAAACCCCAGGTCTCTGGAAAGAACAAAAGGGCAAGAGGAAGTCCTCTCTCTCTGACCATGCTTACTCCCCTTCACAACGAACAAGGCAAATAGCCATCAGTATGTTAGAATTTAATAAGGCTCAGCTTCCCAGGCAAAGAAGTGGACTGTTTGCTCTTTAGAGTTTTAATGAACTCAGTTGGATCTTCATAATTATTATAGAGCATGTAAAAGAGGCAATGCAGAACCACTCGGGTGGAATACAGCTGATGGGGTTACTACACATAAAAGTGGTATTTATCAAGACACAAAATCCTGGAGTGGAAGGGAATCCTAAAGATCTTCTAAACAAGTTAGCTTATGTAACTTCTAAGGGCTTCATATTTCTCATATTTAAAGTAAGAGAGTTAGACGAATATCTAGTTCCATCAGCCATGACTATGACATCTATGTCTCCCTATACCCCATATTTACATAAAACAATCAGTTCAGCTAAATTCTACCCAAGGAGCTCCTCCATTACACCTGTTGTGCAGCTAACAATGTTGAACAAAGCCACTCTTGTTTTTGCCTGGAAGAATAGATACATAAACACACATAGATACATGCATATACATATTCACATATATGTATAAATTTATGCAACATTCAACTACTTTCTTGATTTGAGGATTTTTAAGGTTACTAGAAATCAGTAACTACTTCTTCTTCCCCTAAACACCACCACAAGGGATCATTACAATTTAATAATAACTAGATGGTAATAATCATAACCTAATACTTCATATTTAACGGAAAGCTTTCTAGTGCCAGGTACCATTCTAAGCAGTGTATATGTATTAACTTGATTCTCACATCAACCCTATGAGTAGGGCACCTTCACAATACCTGTTACCTAGATGAGGAAACAAGCACAGAGAAGTTCAGTAATTTGTCCTGGCTACAGATCCCCTCATGGCATAGCCAGGATTCTACTGCAGCCTGCATGCTTACCCTCCACACCATCCCACCTCTGATACTCATGGAGTGGCACAAGGGCATGAATGGAAGTCCTTGGCCTTCCCTACTCGCCTCCCAGCCTCCAGCTTCATCCAGAGTGAGAGAGTCCTTGTTTGCAGGCAAAGGGAAATAGCAGTGTACACATCCAAACTCTTTCTATCTCAACCATCCCTCCTCTGCCAAAGACCACCCACTGGCCACTGCTCTGGCTAGAGGTGCCCACACCCTGGTGGTGTGGCCCACACTGTGGAGGACAGGCCAGGAAAGAAGACCTGCATGGAACCAGACTGCGAACTAATTAAAGCAGGGAATTCTGGAGCACTAGACCTGCTGTCTCCAAGGAGAAAAGGCTCTGAGTAAGGGGGTCTGTGCCCTGTGGGGCCTGAGGACCCGGGCAGAAGAGGGCTACAGCAGGCCCTTCAAGGCAGAGGACCAGAGCACCGAGACTAAACGCAGCACTGCCTTTGATATTCTGCCTCTCAGCCTGACTAGCTGCTGGGGAACAGTGCTCTCAACAGCTACTGATGTAACGTTTGAATTTGCATTAAGTCAAATTTGAGGTCCTTTTCATGAATATTGATATTCTACATACCAGTACTTCAAAAATCATATAAAATTTTTAAGTCATCAGCATCAAAAATCAGTAAAATATAAAAAATTAATATTATACATCCCATTAGAAAACAACTTTGGATAAAATAGGGGAATACATACATACAGGTTATATGTGATAGTGCCACGACTCTACATTCTCAATGAAGGTCAACCTTTTAGACTTTGAATATTGTAGTTACCAAGGGCTCACCTTAAAAATGTCTGTAATGCCACTTTCAGTAGCTTAGAAAACCAAAAGGATTACTCCCAAAAGATAGATTATATTTTGTGCTTGCTCTGAAAGGAGAGCTTTCTATATGACAACTACAAGCTTAACAAACATACCAGAAATGGAGACTAAGTGTCATCTGATTTACAAGAGGCCAAACAACAACAAATACAGTTCTATATTTCACTGCCATCAGGGAAAAAATACATTTAGAGATTGGTAGATTCATGAAAAAAATACTAAAGATACTATAAAAAGAAATTATTCAACTGAGAAAACATAATAACGGCCACTCACCAACTGTGAGAAATGCTTCTGCCCGTGTGGAGCCATGTTCGTTCGCAGCCTCACACACGTACCGCCCAGCACGCTCCCGAGCAGCGGCCTGAACGTGGAGCACGCTGGAGCCAGCTCGGGACACGACAAAGTGGACAGGCTCCAGGTCCAAGCCCCCGGGTCTCAGTAGGTGTGATTTCCGGGATTTAGATCTGAGGACTTGAGACGGACGGCTGGTTATCAACCCATGGCTGTCATACCAGCGAATGGCTGGCACTGGCACCCCTGTAGCATTGCAGGACAAAGTGACAAAGTCTCCATCGGCCACCTTTGCACTAGCTGGTGCTGTAATTATAACTGGCTTGAATCCACTGTCTATTAAAAAAGTAATTCACATATAAAAAATTAAGAACGTTATAGTGTCTATAAGGCAAATAATTTCATCCTATTGCATAGACATGATAGTAAGTAATGAGAAAAACAGTTATCTCCCTCCTTGTTAGTTCCTTCTCAACTTTCACCAAGCAAAACTGTCAATAAAAAGTAGAATTTTTCATAGCTGTTGATTCCTAGGCATTTCCTACATAGATTTCTTGTCCTTCAGAAAGAGAGCAATGTAAGTAAAGAAATCTTTTGAGAGCTTTCCAATAGGTATACTATAATATCTGACCACTGTAAATATAGAACATATAAAGCTGAAACCTCAGACTCTAACATGAAAAAAGTATAAAATATAAAACTAGATAATATTCCTTCAAGAAAATGGTCAGTTCAGGGAGGAGGGGGAAGGGGCCAGGAATATGATTATAAAAACCCTGGGAGAAAAAACCTGTTCTAAATACAAGTTGATGCATATATTTCTTACCAATTTCTTATTGTTTAGAAACAATATTTTTGTTGCTAAATTAAAGTGGCATCAAGTCTTTTCTTTTGGTACTGGCATTATCTGAGGTATTTTTAAGTGAGCCTACAATGGTATATTGATCAACATACATGACATTTCCTCCCTCACGTCTTTCTTTTCCTCTAGTCCTGCATCCCATGTCTGACAAAACCAACTGCTGATATCAGATTTCTGGATTTTTGCCAAGCTACTGAGTATAAAATGCTATTTCACTGGTCAGAACCTGCATTTTCCTGAGCACTAATGAGGCTGCACGTCTTTTCATGTGATTATGTGCCGTTCATATTTTTCCTCCTCTGTGAAATGCCTTTTGTCAGTTTTTCTACTGGGTCATTTATCTTTTTTATAATGGTTCAGAGTTCTTTGTCTACTGTTTTTTTGTTTAGTTATATATGCTACTAGTAGGATCTCCTCCTAGTTCATTGCTTTTTTTTTTCAGGTTTTAATGGTATCTTTTAATAATGAAGATGTTTTCATTTCAATATAGTCCCATCTTTCTTAATTAGCACCTTTTAAAATGTCTTATTAAAAAGTTTTACCCACAGATCATATATTCTTCAATATTCTATTTAAAATTTTTACATTTTTCTTTCACATTTAGGTCTTTAGCCCACTGGGAATTTATCTTTATATACAACGTGAATAAGAAATTTAATTTCACTGTTTTCTCCATTTTGATGATCTATTATCCCACATCAAAACTTAAAGTGGATGTCCCTCCCCTAATGACATGCAATGCCAGGCCAGCCAAGTCCCTACATGCAAATGTCTTTTTGGCAGTTTCTATCACGTTCCAAGAGTCTACTTGTTCTCGCACCAATACAATACTTTCTTAATTACTACAGATTTTTCATACATTTAAATCAAGTCTCCCATGTTCTTTTTCTTCTTCTTCTAGAGTGCCTTAGCTTTTCTTGGGCCTCTGGTCATCCATGTAAATTTTAGAATCAGTTTGTCAAGATCCTCAAAATATTATGATGGGATTTTAATTGGAATTTCATGAATCTACAGAACATTTTTTGAAAGACCAGATAACTGCATAATACTGAATTTTGGTATCCATGAACTGGTATATCTTCCTATGTAACTGGGTCAGCTTTACGGTTGCTAACATAAAAAGATGATTTTTAAATTATATTTTGTTTGTTGCTGGTATATAGAAAGGCAACTAGTTCTTTTTTATTATTATTATCTCAGCTTATTATAGGGGTACAAAAGTTCAGGTTATGTATATTGCCCATGCCCCCCCATCCCCCTGAGTCAGAGCTTCAAGCATGTCCATTCCCCAGACAGTGCGCAACGCACTCATCATGTAGGCATACACCCATCACCTCCCCCCACCCCCCACCTCTGTCCGACACCCAATTGGTGTTATTCCCATATGTGCACTTTGGTGATGATCAGGGAAACCAATTTGCTGGTGAGTACATGTGGTGCTTATTTTTCCTTTCTTGGGATACTTCACTTAGTAGAATGGGTTCCAGCTCTCTCCAGGAAAACAAAGAGATTCTACATCACTGTTATTTCTTATAGCTGAGTAATACTCCATGGTATACATATACCACATTTTACTAATCCACTCATGAACTGATGGGCATTTGGGTTGTTTCCACATCTTTGCAATTGTGAATTGTGCTGCTATAAACATTCGGGTGCAGGTATCTTTGTCATAGAATGTCTTTTGTTCTTTTGGGTAGATGCCCAATAATGGGATTGCTGGATCGAATGGTAGGTCTACTTGAATCTGTTTAAGGTATCTCCATATTGCTTTCCACAGGGGTTGCACTAGTTTGCAGTCCCACCAGCAGTGTATGAGTGTTCCTGTCTCTCCACATCCACGCCAACATGTATTGTTTTGGGATTTTTTGATAAAGGCCATTCTCACTGGAGTTAACTGATAGAAAGGCAACTGATTCTTATTCGTTGGTCTTCACCCAGCCACCTTGTTAAATGTTCTTATTACTTCTAATAATAAGATACATAACAATAATAGACAGCAAACTATTCGGGATATTCTATATTAACAATCATATCAGTTGTAAATTAATAACAATTTGGGTTCTTTCTTATTTCTTTTTACGTCTCCTTGTGCTGGTTAGGACCTCCAATGTAATGATGACTGCAAGAGATGTTAAAGGGAGTACTTCTCCCATTTCACCATTAAAAGTGATGTTTCCTGTAAGTTCCTGTTAGATACCCTTTATCAAGTTAAGAAAGTTCCCTTCTATTTCTACTTTTCTAAGATTGTCTAACATGGATACTGAATGACCAATGTATTTCTGCCTCTAGTGAGATAATCATATCACTTTTCTCCTTTATTCATTAAATAGGGTGAATGACACTTTAAATTTTGTGGTGGACTCCTGGGATAACTTCTTGGTCAAGATATATTATCTTTTTTTATTCATTCCTAGCTTGCTAATATTTTATTTAGGATTTTTACACTCATGTTCATAAACCAGATTGGCCTTTGACTTTCCTTTCTTGTGCCACTCTTTTGTGATTTTAGAATCAAGACTGGAGAGTTTCCATCTTTTCCTCTTCTCTGGAAGAGTCTGTATAATATTTGGACTGGTCTGTTACTTGCAAGGTTGGTAGAATTTCCATAAAACCATCTGGCCTGATGTTTTCTTTGTGGGAAGATTTTTAACTCCTAATTCAATTTCTCTAATAGGTGTAGGACTATTCAGGCTTTTTATTTCTTTTAAGTCAGCATTGCTAAGTTATATTTTTCCTCAGAATTTGTCTATTTCGGTCTATATTTGTAAATTATTATCATAAAGTTTATCATAATATTATTTTTAATTTCTGTAAGACTGGTACTTATCACCCACCTTTATTGCTAATATTGTTTATTTGTACCTGCTTTCTTTTCTTGTGATCAATTTTGCCAAAGATTTGTCCATTTTATGAGACTTTACAAAAGAACCAATTTCTATCTTTATTGATCCTCTATGTTTTAGCTTTATTTTCTATTCAATTGCTTTCTGCCCTTATTTTTATTATCTCCTTTCTTCTGATTTCTATGAATCTATTCTGTTATTCTTTTACTTCACTCACTAATTTTCAGTCTTACTAGTTAAAGCTATAAATTTCCCTCTAAATCCTGTTTTGGCTGTCTCTCTCATAAAACTTGATCTGCAGCATTTTCATCATCATTCAGTTCAAAGAATTTTAAATTTCCATTATAATTTCTTTTCTGGCCCAACTATTGAGAAGTATAATTTTAAATTTCCAAGTACATGTCAGTTTTTTTAAAAAATTATGTTTTTATTGTTAACCGTTAAATAAATTACACTAAGGTCAGAAAATGTGGACTGTATCATGCTGATTCTCTGAAATTTGAAATATTTATAACTCATACCATAGACCAATAATCAATTTCCCTAATATATAAAGAATTCTCATAAATCAGTAAGAAAAAACACCAATAACCTAATTTTTAAAATGGGCAAAAGACAATAAACAATCAATACACAGGAATGCAAATTCAAATGGCTCAAAAACATATGAAAAGATGCCCAAAATCACTTATAATAAAAGAAATATAGATTAAGAGGTACTTTTTTTTTTTTTAACCTATCAGACTGGCAAAGATAAAAAAAACTGACAACACCCTGGGTTTGTGAGGGTATGAGGATACAGGCAGTGTTATACCTTGCTGGTGGGAGTATAAAGTGGTAATAATTACAGAGATTAATTCAGTAATATCTACCAAAATTACCAATACATATATGGTTTTATTCTACACATTCCTTCCTATGAATTTCTTTTATAGGTACTCACACATGTGCAAAATACTCTTTGTAGAAGGGCATTCACTACAGAGCTATCCATAATGGCAAAAGATGAGAAACAACCATCAATAAGATACTAGTCCCAGGGTATGGAACCTGTGACCTTAAGGACACATGTGGCCTTATATGTCCTTAAATGCGGCCTTTTGACTTGCATGGTGATACAGTAACTTTCTTTTAGCAACAATGATTTCATTTTTAACCACAACAAAAGCCCCTCATCAGTAAAGTAAAATTGCCTATGATTATGAACCAAAAGCATACCTTTTTCAATTTCAAGTCTTCCAGTAGACTGCATAAATCCAATCCCATTATCTGCCACACACTGATACAGCCCAGTATCTTCCACAGTAACTCCACTGATTTTCAGTCCATTTCCTGCAGTTAGATGTCGTGGGGAAGGATGAATGGGCTGAGCATTATGAAACCAGGTACGGTTGGGGGATGGGTTCCCATGAACATCACAGGTAAAGTACACTGTGGCACCCAGAGACACTATGTGATCCCGCAGTCCTTTAGAAATTGAAGCATGTTCTAAAAATAAAACATACAAATTAAACTCTAGCCCTCAGGATGTACTTTTTAAATTATCACACAAGTCAGATAAAATCTCCTCTCTACCAATAACTTAGTTGAAACCAAGTTGTTTGTTCACATTCTTCTGTCTGCTGTGGTCACCAAGAAAAAATTAGGAATGCATTTTAACTTTCCACTAATAAGACGAACCACATGTTACTAATAAGCCTTTCATAGATGGCTCTACCCACTTAAGTCCCCAAAAAACCACGGACACACATACACACACATACACAAATAGTTTCTAATCCTGGGGGTTTCTCCTAGCACTTATTTCAGGTGATTAGTATGAAATAAAGAAACAGTTTCCCTGGATTTCATACTAAACAAGAGCCAAAACAGAAGAGTTTCCTCAGAGGTTAAATTATTTTTATGGTTAATTTTGCTTTAAGGTACAGTGTAAATAAAAGGCGGAAAAAACACACCTTATTTTAGGATCTATCCAATCTATTTTTACCCAAAAAAATAAGTCATTTATTGACATCTGTAGCATGTGCCTAAATTAAATGATTATGCATATCAATCCAGTCCTGATTATCACTGAATTTTAAAGCCCATCTGCCATGTACTTACATTAATTCTAGTGTTGCTAACTTTGCACATCAGGCCACGGTTGTAAATAAACACATCCAGAGGGATTAAAATTATGTTTATGAAACCACTTCCTACCCATTTTTTTCTGGTTTTCATAAAAATGTTTTGATAAAGGAAAACATTCTCTGCTGCTACACACGACTGTGAGAAAGGTAGCTGGTTGAAAAGGACTAGCTTTGAAATAAAGAGTATTTATAGAAATGTGAGTGGAAGTAATGCAAATTTTATGAGCCAAACCTAGGTGAAACCATCCCAAAAGGGAAAATCAAATGAAACATCGATGTCTTTTTGAGATGACATTTCCTGGTCAGCACCCCGTCTTAGTCATAACTACTGGATGCCACACCCAGAGACAGCCCAGAATCTTACATTCTACTGATTTCCATTTTCTTTCCTCTAGGTCATGAAGAAGGGAGAACAAGCTCTGTATAACTAGGTTGGGGTTTCGGTTCCCAAGAACATTCCATGTGAGATGTTCTGTAAGACCCAGAAATGCAGCCTAATTCAGCACTTCTTTAGAAAAACGAAGGCGTTCTGGCTACGGGTGTAGACATTTCTAGATATTTCCATTTCATTTTTGTTCACAAATAGGTCTTTCCTTCAAACATCAGTTAGATCAGGAAAATGGCTTCATTTGAAAAAAACATTTGATAAGCAACATCTTACCAAGTACGGTAACCATGTAAGTCACGTGTCTCACGTCTCCAGACTTGCTCCTCACCACGCAGGAATAGTTTCCAGAGTCCACGGGGTCAATGCTATCTGTGGCAAGATGAGAATACAACCTTCTCCAGGCACTTCCTGGCACGATATCTTGCCCGTCCTTCAGCCAGTGCACTTGAGAAACAGGGACCCCGCTTACTACACACTCCAAGGTTACAGGGCTGCGGGAAAGAACAGCTAATGCCTGCGAAAGGGTGGGGTGAAGAATGTGACAATCGTCTGAAGAAGGGCCTGGGAAAGGAAAAGACACCAGACGATTAGGAAGTGTTCGTGTCCAACCCTTGCTTAGCAAAGCTGCACATCCCCACATGCCCATTTAGTCCTCTTTATAGTACAAGGCCCTATTTGGGAGCTAAATCCTTTTTAGTTGAGGATTAAAATTAAAAGATTTTGTAGCCCTTAGCAGTTTGGAAACATAGATTTTTCAAATTCAGAAGCCACTCCTCTATTGTACTCTGACTGTTGGCGCTTCTTCAACTCAACTACCAAAATCTAAAAATCAGCAATGATTTTAACTGTACCTGAAAGAAAGAGGAGAGATCTTTTTTCCCCATAATGTACAGTTAGCCACCAATTTAATTACCACTGCGATAAAGCTGCATTTCCTCTATAATTTCTTCTTGTTTGAGTGAAGGGCAAGATTCCCCATATGTATTCATTCACTCCGTCACCTTGACTGAAATTCCTTACTATAAATTGTTATATTTTTAAAACATGTAGAGTGCTAGTCTATAATGCATTGACATATTTACTTTTTTTTGGTAAGGCTTTCTTTTGATAAACAAACAGGATCTGAAAAAACAACAAACTCTCATTTCTCAACTTTTTATGAGGAATACTTTTGAGGACTCTTCCTTTCTCTAGTTACCATTATTCTCCCAAATACTTACGACTCACAAGGAGCTTTCGGCCAATGGGTTCAACTTTTAATTCATGTGTGACAGGATTATAAACTGCACATCTGTATGATCCCTTGTCCTCTAAGGATACATTCAAGATCTGAAGGTTCCCTGACGGAAGGATTAAGTAATTCTCTGAGGAAGGAAGCAAGTTCAGTTAGGCCTCTCCCTCTGTGATGAGCACAACTAAAACTGACAACGCTTAACAGCTACGCTTTAAATTTAGCCATGAGACTAGCAACAGAGAAGCAATCAAGGAAATTTCATCAAATGAAAGAAAGGGAGAGTAGAAGCAGAAAAGAAAAAAAAAAGTCAACAGTGCTAGCGTAACAAAATTAAGCCTAGCAGAAACATTGTAATAACAGAGGGTGAATCTGAAAGTACAAAAAACGGGCTCAAAGATACAATGACCACAGCTAGCGCCTGAGCAAACCACCACCTAGAGCACTAGTCACACTGTACTCATTCACTGTCTACTTGTTCCTTTTTTTTGTTCAACTAATACATATCAAGTTCTATTTTCTGCTAACAATGGCCCAGACACAAGTGATACAGCACGGAAAAAAGCAGACAAAAGTCCTGTATTCATGCAGCCAGCATTCCACTGGGGGCCAGGGAATGGCAAGGAGAGGGGTAAGTAATAAACAAGCAAACTAAAATATGTGTAACGCAATGGCAGGTGTGATGAATTCTATGAAGAAAAATGAAGCTGAATAAAGGCGACAGAGTGGCAGGGCATTTATTTTAGATAGGGCCATGAAGGCAGTCTTCTCTAAGGAAGTGGTACCTCAGTAGGACCTGAACGAATTGAGAGAGCAAGCCCTCGGGGGAGGGGTTGTAATCACTTATGTATTGTAACCCTTCCTTTTAGCCTTCTCCAGTTGACTGCTGAGAGCAGAGACAACATATTAATATCTTATGCATTCTTGTATCCACGGTCCCTAGCACACAGAGCTTAATAGCAGGCTATTTAATGAGCATTTGCTCTGTGTGCACCATTGGCTTTCATAAAAGGTCTCACCTGTGGAATGTTTCAGCCATTTTCCCCGGATTTTATAGCGCACCTCAGCTTTGGGGTTACTCTCTGGTACCCTGCAGGCAATGAAACCAGTATTTTTTTCTTCTGCTGTAATAACATGCTTTGTGGATGAACCAAAATCACCAAGAACTGCAATAAATAAGTAGACAGATTAGATAGATAGATACAAATTCAAATTATATTTCCCAAAGGAGATTTAAAAATTAGAAACAACGTCTGCCATACAGCCTTTTGTGACCTCTAATCCTAGTCCAGAGGGAAACATGGCCTTTTCATCTCAAAGCAGCTGGGGCAGAGACACCTGGTTGAGGGCTCAGACCTAAGTCACAGCACCCTTTTTCGTAAGTCAGTGCTTCCAGGAGACCATAAAAATACTAACTGCTCCTAAAATGTCTAGGAGAACTACAAACCATAATTGTTCCCATTCTGTCAAGATAAATCCTTTTCAACCCAGTCCCCTCATCAAACTCACTCTCCCTGTGAGTCTTTATTCTCTTTGTAGCTGCTCACATTGCAGTAAAATGGTTTCTGGGAACAAACCCAGGACATCAAAAAACAAAGCAATAAATCATTTATGTTATCTGGATACCCTAACTCGGTCTCAGCGCCTCCCCTCAGGGAGGGGCCTCACTGTCTCTAGTCCTCACAGCACTCGGCGGCTGCCACTAGGATCTCAGCTCTCCAGGGTGTGTCCAGTAGCTATCCATGGATCACAGCTCTACAAAAACATTTACTCTTCTCAGTTATGACAAACTCACTACTCCCGGGGAATACACATCTGCTCTGTAAATAGGGGCTCCCTTACAAAGACGTTACTGGAAGCCATCACCGTTCGAAAGGCAGATTAGCTCAAATTTACTAAGAAAAACCATGCATTCCAGATTTTCCATAAGTTCAATATCAACATTCCTTTCTTTACAGTTATTATTTGCCTGCTTCTTTAGCCTTGTTTCAATTAAATAAATTAAAATCGCTCAATAATCAAGGCAAGTAAAACAATTAGACATGAAAGAAAAAGGACTGCACAAAATAACTGTCAAAGTAGACAACAGCTCTTTGTTGTTATCAATATTAATGACTTTTAAATACTTAAAAGGAAATTGTCCAGAATTCACATTAGAAACCTGTCCTGTGTAACTTGAAAAAAACAAAAAGAGAAAAACCATTTCCATACCATTGTTACAGAAGAAGACACTAGGCCAGGCTAACAGACGTTCAAGTACATTTCCCCCAAATTATACAGTCAGAGTCAAGGCTGGGACAAGAACTCCTAGATGTCTCACATCAAAGCCTGTACTCTTCCCACCATTCAAAAATGTGAGTGCTAACAGTAACTTCATGCACAGCAGAGGCAAAATCAAACTCACCTGCAGTGGATACTGTTGCAGGGCCACTCACAATGGCGCCGACGCTGTTGTTGGCAATGCACTGGTAGGAACCCGAAAGGGAGGGGCTAAGAGAAGAAATCGTCAAAGTCCCCTCATGAATCTGAATATGTTCCATGTTTCTGTCCAGTCTTTTCCCATTGTGCAACCATGAGATATGAGCGGTCACAGGTTTAGCAGAACAATGTAGCACTACAGGTCCACCAAGTTTCTGGATAGCAGAGAGTGGCCCAGAAATAAAATAAGGTGCCAAGTCTACAAGGAAACATTCCCCGTGTGCAAAGAAATGGGGAGAGGGTGACAGTGGGAAAGAGAAAGGGAGAGAGAAAGAAGAGTACATTAAACACATTTCATCTGCATCTTTATAACTAAAGGTAAGCCCTTATTTCATCTGTATATGTTATGATTCTTGATACTTATGAAAGTTCTAGCAAAATTCTTATAAGCCTATTTTGGCGAAGAAAAAAAGGGCAACATGTTAACTTAGAACTTAATAATTAGGGTAGAAGAGACAAAAATGCTTATGATATAAATCAGATATAATACAAATTCTATTAATGAGAAATAACAAACTGCTTTTTAACAAAGTGACTTGTAAAAATGGAAATTAAGAACCTGAAAAAGTGAAGACGACTTTCCAAATAAAAAGAATTCTCTATTTTACAATAGGATTTGACTTACGAGAGCAAGTTATTCTATAAATGAAGGCTATAGCATTTCCTGAGTACTTCCCTTCAGTGGAAATAATGTTCAACTTTTAAGAAAACAGAAATAAAAAGTTAGGAAGCCACAACTGAAATACAAAGTCTATCCCTCCTTCAATATAAGGCTTCATATTTTTATTTGGTATTTGAAATAGCTTCATTTGTTATGTCTGTTCCTCCAGGAACTTGGACGGGGGGTGTTCTTGCACTAATGTATCAATACAGATTCTCTTCTCAACCAAAGGAAAGAGGGGAGCAGGAATATTATTCATCTGGCGGAATAAAATACTTATAGGGAAAAAAATCAATAAATTACTCAATCTACTTATATAGGATATTTAATCAGAAATGAAGATTAAGGGACATGCCTCTCTTGGCTGAATCTGGGGGTTGTTTAGCAAAACACAAACAAATAAAACTACTAAATCAATTTTTGACTTACCAAATCTAATATAGTTATATAGTATTTTAACGGATTACATATATATAAATATTACTCAGTGAATATACATCACTATATTTGTATACACTTATATATCCATTTTTACATAACCCTAAAATAAAAAGAAATACATGTGGCCTACGTATTAGGTTTGAAGCTTATATACACATTTAACAGTAAACACATTTAAGCTTTTCAGGAACCCAAAGAAGTACACAGTGCATTAGGCAAGGTCATGAAAGAAAGTGGCACACTTGGGATTTGAAACAAGTTCTCTCACCCCAAGTTGAATATTATACCATGCCAATTCTAAAACTTCTCTTTAGTGGTATATATTTAGCATTTTATTCCTGTTATCATTTCCAAACTCAAAAATTTACAACATATCCCCTTATTGAAAAAAGCATGATCAGAAAATGTTTATTTTTAGGCCAACAAAAGGAATAAATTACGAGAAGAATAAGAAGGCCTGCTAATGCCCAAGTATTACTAAGAGATCCCTTTTTTTTTTTTTTTTTTTTTTTTGGGAGACAGAGTCTCACTTTTTCACCCTGGCTAGAGTGTAGTGGTGTCGCCTTAGCTCACTGCAACCTCCAATTCTGAGGCTCAAGCAATCCTCCTGCCTCAGCTTCCTGAGTAGCTGGGACTACAGGCGCACGCCACCGTGCCCAGCTAATTTTTTCTATTTTTAGTAAAGATGGGGTCTCACTCTTGCTCAGGCTTGTCTTGAACTCAAGTGATCCTCCCGCCTCAGCCTCCCGGAGTGCTAGGATTATAGGTGTGAGCCACTGTGGCCACCCCATGGAGATCCTTAAATTGCTTAATTAATCAAGTTTTTTAATCATATAGCTGGTCAAACAAATCTTAGAAACATCTTTAGAAACCACTATTATCAGCTGGGCATGGTGGCTAATGCCTATAATCCTAGCACTTTGGGAGGCCAAGAAAGGAGGATGGCTTGAGGTCAGGAGTTCAAGACCAACCTGAGCAACATGGCGAGACCCTATCTCTATAAAAAAAATAGAAAAATTAGCTGAATGTGGTGGCCTGCCTCTGTAGTCCCAGCTAGTCAGGAGGCTGAGATGGGAGGATCGCTTGAGCCCAGGAGTTTGAGGTTGCAGATGACACCACTGCACTCTAGCCCAGACAACAGAGTGAGATCCTATCTCAAAAAAAAAAAAAGAAAAGAAAAGAAAGAAAAAAAAAACACTATTATCAGCAATGCACTAAAGGTAAAACTTGTTCCTTACAGGATTAAGATGATGAAAGCCTTCAACCAACCCCCAGCCCCATTCTTCTGTTCTTACCTGAACTCACAGAAGAGCACAGTATTGTAAGAGTAACATACAGCAGTATCCATAAGGATCCAAGATCTGGAGGCATAGCGTCAAATTACAGAAGCAGGCAGGACAGATTTCTAGAGCGAAACTCAGGCCTTGGTTCACTGAGAAACATTTAAAAAGACAAAAGAAAAAAAATCTAAACCACAAAACCATTGAAATCTTTCACTTGAACAGCTGGAGTTGTAAGTATGGGGTGGCTGCCATCTATTTTGAAAGATCTCTATAGCTTATGACAAATTCAAAGCACTTACTGATTCACATCTTCCCAATTTACAAACGGATGTCTAGAGACTAAATTAGAGTGAGAAGTTTTACTCATTCTTCCCAGGTACCAGGCTACCTCTTACTACACAGAACTACTCATTCCAAACAAGTACATTCAACTGCCTATAGTGTGTTTCTATTTATATATCTCACAAGCATATAAAACTCAACACAACTTACATGAATTCCTCCTCTACATTCCCCCAAATAGTAACTAGAACAAAAACAACAAAGTAACAGCTAACACACACCCGTGCTCACTACGTGCCAGACACCACTGCAGTGCTTTCAGTACACCAATCTTCACAACAACGTGATGAGATGGGCACTACGGTTTTCTTCCCTTTTTTCGGATAAGGCCCTCAGGCTCATGGACTGTTCAAACAGAAAGAATACCAAGGGCGAGCCTGGGAGAGGGCTGAGCCAGACACTTTGGTGAGAGTGGAATGAGCCAGAAGGAGAGCAGGAAGGGATGAAGTCAGGTCAGACAGGAAGGCTGGGCCAGGTCATACCCAGCTTTCAAGGCCATGCTGAAGACTGGAGGGATTTATTCTAAATGCCCTTGGCAAGCCCCTGGGAGACGTGGAGGAGGGGTGTGATATGATCTCATTTATGCTTTAAAGAGATCACTGGCTGGTGAACAGACTAGCATGGGGCAGGAATGGAAGAGGGCGGCGAGCAGGAGGTGCTGTAACCACCCGGGGGACAGATGAGGACACGGTGGGTTAGAGCAGCACGTCAATCGTGGAGGTGGCGAAAATGGTGGATTCACAATACGGTCTAAAGGTAGAACCACTGCATGTGCTGCAGGCTTGGACATGGAGTGTGGGATAAAGAGGTGTCGAGGATAACTCTTGGTTTTTGGTGAAACAAAGTAAGTAAGAGCTCTGTTCACTGAGACGTGGCTGACTGGACAGGAGAGACAGATGCAGGACAGGGGCAGCCAGCAGTTCTGTTGTGGAGAAGGTGAGTCTGGGGCATCTATTAGATATCTAAGCACTGCTGCCAAGTTGACAGTGGCATGTGTGAGTCTGGAGGCACAGGGAGAGTCGAGCTGGAAACATCGATTTTACATGTACAAAAGCCTCGGCACTAGCTGAGCCCTCTCTAAGGAAAGTGTGTTTAGAGGATTGAGGAGAGGAGAAGAGAAGAGAGACCAGGGAAGAGCCTTGGGATAGTCCAACCATTAGAGACCGAACAGAGGAGAAGGAAGCAGCAATGCAGACTCAGAAAAAGCAGTCAATGAAATAGGATGGAACCCAGGAGAATGCTGTGTGGGAGAAAATGAAAAATATTTCTAGAAGAGTGATCGACGGTCTCAAACACTGATGAGACGTCATCAGAAAGGCCCAACGGAGATGGCAGGTGGTAGTGACAAGAGCGGTTTCAGCAGAGAGAGAGCAAGAGTGTGCTGGTGGATCAGGGTGGAATGAGAAGGGAGGAGACAGAGAAGCAGGCGCAGATCACCCCTCCGAGGGTTTTCTATACAAGGGCAGCCGAAGACAGAATTGCTGAACACCAATGGTAGTTGGGGGGCCATTATATATATATATTTTTTACTTTTTTTTTTTTCTTAAAATATTGAGACAGAGTCTCGCTCTGTCGCCTGGGCTAGAGTGCCGTGGCGTCAGCCTAGCTCACAGCAACCTCAAACTCCTGGGCTCGAGCGATCCTCCTGCCTCAGCCTCCCGAGTAGCTGGGACTGCAGGCATGCGCCACCATGCCCGGCTAATTTTTTTCTATATATATTTTTAGTTGGTCAGATAATTTCTTTCTATTTTTAGTAGAGATGGGGTCTCGCTCTTGCTCAGGCTGGTCTTGAACTCCTGACCTCGAGCGATCCTCCCGCCTCGGCCTCCCAGAGTGCTAGGATCACAGGCATGAGCCACTGTGCCCGGCCTATATTTTTAACATAGAGATAGTGAGGCACATTTAGCAAACTTTTAAAAATTTCACAAAACTCAGCACTGGCAAAGATGTGGGTTAAAAATCACTATTATATTGTTGATGGAAATACAATCAGTAAATTCTTTTTGAAGGTAATTTGGCAATATCTATCAAAAATCATTCATTCATGCAACAAATATTTATTGAATGCTTATCACAGGTACTATTTTAGAAGCTGGAGATTCAGCAATTAAAAATATATAAATAAAGGTAAGTAACTCAGACAAAAATTTATACCTGTATTCAAGTGGGACAGATGGTTAATAAACAAGATAAATAAAATTAGTAAAATTAACAACATCCATGACGTCCCTCAGATACGGTTAATTCTTTCTCTTCTGTGCTACCGCTATACGTTGGGCATGTATCATAAATGTCTCTTAAAATGAGTGCAGTACCTTAACATAATGCAGTTCCCAGAAGTACCTTAAACAGTAGTATTTAATAAGAACTGCCACCTTGTCTGAATTCAGCATATTCTAGCTATATTATTTCACTCATTTATTCATTCACATGTATAATGTTAAAAATCAGCAAAAATACAGTAAGTGCCTACTACAAACCAGGCACTATGCTAAACTAGGTTACTGTGTCTGCAAATTCTGCTCCACATTCCCGCTTAGCCAGAGCTGGACGATGGACCTATCACTACGAAATACGACAAAATTTAATGACAGTGCTATATTAATGACATTTTAGAAATGAGAATTTTACGAGCATTTTGATTTATGCAAAGAAAGGTTAATCCTAACCATTAATAAAATTGGGTAGTAATACAAAGCAAGGCACCCTAAATATGGCTTTCAATAAATCAAACAGTATCTCCCAGAACCTGTTCATCATCTTATGCCAGGTAGTCCAAAGTCTCAAAGTTGCAAACTCAAGTTTACCCAGGTCATGGTTAGCAAGTTATGGACTGCCTTTCAGACTTTTTCTTGCTGATCTCTTTTAAAAATTGAGAGAGGACATACTGACACCACTCACCGGCAGAAGAGTCCAGCTGTGTGAAAATTTTTTGGTTTATTTGAACTCTCCCTCGGTTCAAGGCCGAGTAAACATCCCAAAAACCTGATAACAGGAGACATTTCCCTGAGAGAGCAAGGACAAGAAGGATTGTTTCTTCCTCTTGCCAAATCTTTCTTCAGCTATTTATTTATCAAAAAGCAGTGAAACAACTTTCAGAGTCAACTTTAACCCTAGCACATGACCAACTGACTTACTTTACAGCCATCCCTTAAAGTTCCATAGCTCACGACTGCTACTTAGATATTATCACACAGGAATCTCCTTTATTAAGTCTACCTTTCCATGAGGTTACTCCTAACATACTCTTAGTTGATTCTGGAAAGAACCTACGACCATAAAAAGCATTTACTAAGTATTTGTTGGCATGGTTTATATTTATCCACAGCAACCTTGCTCAGTTTGCCAGAGAACCGTGGTAATGAGAACAAAGAGTTGGATTCCATTGCTGTGTGGGTCAGGTAGCATGACATTATAGTAATCACTGCAACAGCACCCCAGGTCCAACCTCACCAGGAACATCACTGCCCACACACAGGGTTAGATGTGTAGAAATCAGAGTATTCTCATTAGCCCTATTGGAAAATCATTCAATGGCACGTCTTTTTTAAAAGTACTTTCTTAAAAAAAGAAACCCTTAATGATACTAGTGTTATTGCTATTGGACCACTAAGTTATTAGAAAACCCAATATATACATAATTTATAATTATAATATATTAAAATATATATATTATATATATAAATATATACATTTATATATATATAAATATACATATTTATATATATATACATACATTTGTGTGTATATATATACACACAAATTTTCCCTGCACTGTTCTGACAAATGATCACAATTTTGTTTGGAAAAGTTTACCAAAACTAAACAAGGCTCCCACCATGTTCTTACACAGAGGTCAGGGGCCTCAACATGTATGTCATTTTCCTCACCCACAAAAATTTACCTTGGCAAGGCAGATAACAGGCCTAGTTTCCTCTACACAGCTATTGCCCCAAGAGGTAGGAATACGACAATCCCACCACCTACAGACGTGTCTACATTGTGATGCACTTGCTTCTAATCCTTTTCATTTATGTGCATACTGTATTTATATAACTGAGATCATGAAAAGTGATAGTTTAAAATCTTTATTCATTTATTATCTACTTGTCATTTTTCCTTATTAAAATTCTTCGTAAACATAATTTATAACACTTCCAGATACTCTACTAAATGAAAATACTGTATTTTCATCTATTTAACCATTCTCTTTTGGATAGTTAGGCTTCTTTTTATATGCATGTGTATATGTGTAATTTTTTTTTGCTATTACAGATAATGCTGCTATGAATATCTTTGTTCATAAATCTTTAACCACTCTTCTAATTATGTCCTTAGGATAGACTTTTAGAAATGGAATTACCATTAAAAGATCAAGATCAAACATTTTTTAAGATTCTTAATATACATTGTCAAGTTGTTTTCCAAAAAGATGCCACCACTATACAACCCTATCCCCAACAACTACCAGCAGCACATGCAGGTGACTCCCCATCACCAGTATATGGTTTATTTAGATCCTTACACTGTGGTAAGCAAAGTGTAGATATAAAACATGCCTTCGAGCAATTAATTAAAATATTTAATACTGCATAAAGCAATTTTTTACTCACTAATCTACTAGAGAGTTTTCTAATAATATTCTAAATTTACATAATAGTAACTGCAAAAACAGAATAAAAGGCATGGATATTGCAGGCCACATTTATCAAACCTTGTCAATTTACAAGCTTCCAATCACAAAAAACAACATGGACAGAAAATCTCTACCCAAAATCTATTATGAAATAGGATAAGAAGTCACTGTTGTTACACTGTGTGGTTTTAATTCATAATATGTATTTCTCTAAAAATGTGCATGCAAAAACTGCTGACACTTTATGTGACTATTTGCTGGCATTGGAAACAGTAAATTGCCATTCCTTTAAAAACTGTGTTCTCCCTTCCCTACTGCTTTTCTTTTTTAATTTCAGAATATTATGGGGTTACAAATGTTTACGTTACATATATTGCCTTTGCCCTGCCTGAGTCAGAGCTACAAATGTTTCCATGCACTAGACGGTGCACAGCACACCCATTAGGTGTGAATATACCCATCCCCTCCTATCACTCCACCTGCCCGACACCCGGTGAACGTTATCACTAAATGTGCACACAAGTGTTGATCAGTTAATACCAATTTGATGGTGAGTACATGTGGTGCCTGTTTTTCCATTCTTGGGATACTTCACTTAGAATGGGTTCCTGCTCTATCCAGGATAATACAAGAGGCACTATATCACCATTGTTTTTTGTGGCTGAGTAGAACTCCATGGTATACGTATACCACATTTTATTAACCCACTCATGTATTGATGGGCACTTGGGTTGTTTCCAAATCTTTGCAATTGCGAATTGTGCTGCTATAAACATTCTAGTGCAGATGTCTTTTTTATAGAATGTCTTTTGTTCTTTTGGGTAGATGCCCAGTAATGGGATTGCTGGATCAAATGGTAGGTCTACTTGTATCTCTTTGAGGTATCTCCATGTTGCTTTCCACAGAGGTTGTACTAGTTTGTAGTCCCACCAGCAGTATATGAGTGTTCCTGTCTCTCTGCATCTACGCCAACATTTATTGTTTGGGGATTTTTTGATAAAAGCTATTCTCACTGGAGTTAATAAGTGATATCTCACTGTGGTTTTGATTTGCATTTCCCCGATTAGAGATGTTGAGCATTTTTTCATATGTTTGTTAGCCATTAGTCTATCTTCTTTTGAACAGTTTCTGTTCATGTCCTTTGCCCACTTTTTAATAGGGTTGTTTGATTTTTTTCTTGCTGATTTTCCTGAGTTTTATAGAGATTCCAGTTATCAGCCATTTATTGGATGTGTGGCATGTGAACATTTTCTCCCATTCTGTGGGTTGTCTGTTTGCTCTCGTGATAGCTTCCTTGGCTGTGCAGAAGCTTTTTAATTTGATCAGGTCCCATTTATTGATTTTTGTTGTTGCTGTGATTGCCTTTGGGGTCTTCTTCATAAATTCTTCTCCTAGGCCAGTGTCTATAAGAGTTTTTCCAACATTTTATTCTAGAATTCTAATAGTTTGATGCCTTAGGTTTAAGTCTGTTATCTGTTGTGAGTTGATTTTTGTGAGAGGTGAGAGGTACGCATTATTGGAAAATCTTTGAAGGGCTTCCCAATCATGTCCCACCAGTGCCACTCCTGGAGTACTGACGTCACTAAAAAATAGCTGGTCTTTCCTAAATTATAGGGCTCAAATTCACACAGAAGACAATTTGTCAAGTGTAACAAACTGTACTTTATATGCCATTCCAGGCTTAAGAGAGCATTTCTGCTGACAAAGAAAAGCTAAAGGTATGCCCCATCTTAGAATAAAAAGCGAAATACCTCCCTAACGTTTACTTAACTTATTGTTCAGGTTGTGAACTCACTGCTTTTATAACCCCTTTTCAACATGCTGCCAGAATAATCCTTTGGGAAAACTCTTTCCTGAATTTCTAGATTTGATTACTTTGTTTTTAAAGGAACATCTTTGCTTTCATAAGGACAAGCAAGGCTGTCTTTCTGAGTCATCCCCCTCCCTAGACTCCTATTTTGTACTTTCCATGGTTTTCTTTGAAGCTTAGTGAATAACTGTGATTAATTTGTGAACAAAAACTTGGCTTTGGAATCAGTATAGTTCTTCAAAACAGGAAATTCTTTAAGTTACTTTCCTTTTTAAAAGAATCTTATTCTACATGAAACATGGTAGTTTCCTCCTTCTAATAAAAATTGATTCCTATTTTCAAATAATCTATTTCAAAACATGCTATTTATCAGTTGTTTAGAAAAAATCATTCTCTGCAGTAACTAAAAAGAATAACTAAAAACGTGTCAACTTAAAAATTCTTGATTAAGTACTATCAAGATTAATTCAGTACAATCTCAATTAGGGAAGTTAAATATAATATATACACTCTTTTTAACCCATCAACTAACTACCTTAACCTAACCACAAGCAACCTTAAATCTCCTATCAATGTTTTCTTCATTTAAATATTTAAATAATTTAACTAAGAAGTTAACACTATTTCCTATAGAAACTTTTCAAAGAACCATACTTTTAAAAGTATTCATTCAGTCACTCCATTCAATACAAAGGATATCTATTTTGAGCAAGACCTTGTCAGGGGTACAAAGATGAGGAAGACATAATAATTCCTGAACTAAACAAAACTACAGCTCACCTGAGAAAAGAGGGCATGGACATAATTAACCCCAGAATAAAGAAAATTCCTCAGTGAGAGAGTAAGAAGTACGGAAAGAGTTCAAAGCAAAGGAATTCATCTATCATTCAACAAATATTTGGTTCGTGCCCACTATGCGTCAGGCACCGTGCCATCCTGGGCCCCCCATCATGAATGAGAGAGACACACACAGCACCTGCCCGCAGGAGGAGAAGGAAGGTGATGACTGAGGAGGCAGTTAAAATCCAGACTTGTCCAACGTAGCAACTGTTCACATAGCACCTTTTGGTTATAATGGCTCTTAAAAAGTTATTCCACTCTTTGGACAGCTTCTTGGTAGTCACTATGACAACTTTCTTCAATCAGAAATTAAAGAAAAAACACTCTAAAGAGGAGTACACTTTGATACCACAGCTTCAAGCAAAGATACACTCAGCAATTATGAGTTATGGTGATTATGGCAATTACGACACCACAATCTTTAGTCAGAAAATATCTATAGACAACACTGAATTGCAGGCGATGTCTGGACGACCGCAGAGCACTGTGCTTGGTGAGCAGGTGCCAAGTGAGCCTTCTCTTCCCATCCATGTCTAGGTATGTGCACCGTTTCCACAAGCTGTGAAGCACTCTCATGTTTCGCTTGCATTTTGCTGTGAGATGTTTTTCTGTGCTGTGACTTTGTTTTTAAGTGTAGTCTGAATGCAAAATAACTACAAACCTTAAAAAGACTTCCTGTCTAAAAGTCAATTTCCTGACTCTCTGCCACCTTCCAAGGACTTCCTCAGGATCCCTCCTTCACTGGCCTCGAAGCACCTCTTCCTCCTTTGACAAGCACAGTGAACTCCACGCAGCTTATTTAAGAACTGTATTTACTTTCAAAACACTGTTTGACACCTCTACAAATTTGCTTTCACTGCTCCACTGACATACTTTTCTATCTGTGAAAATCGGCTATCTCAGATTGGGATGAAACATATGATAATATTTTCCATCAAAATCGGTGGACATGGTTTTCGCTAAGAGGTAGAGGTCTTAGGAAATAAAGGTCTTCGGGGATTAGAGCAGATACGTGAGGGAGGGAGAGGTGAGCGACGGAATGAAGCAAGCACAGTTGCTATGGGGAAAAGAGAAGGTTCACCTAACCTGGACTTGGACTGGGAGTGGGGAAGACATTCCAGAGGAAACGAAGACAAGGGTAAGTCTGGGGCCGGGGTGGAGGGAGGCAGGAAGAGGAAGGGAAGGGAGGTGTTCCACACAGACCAGAGGCAGAGAGAGGGAGGAAGTGTGGGCTGGAGAGTGCACTAAGGCAGGGATAACAGGTGGTGGGGAGTAGGCTACACAGGTGAGTCCAAATGAGAGCAGAGAGAACAATGTAAGTCATGTTACGGTGTTTGGCTTTTATCCTGAGAGGAGGGTATTAAAAGCTTTTAAGCAGGCAAGGACATGACCAGGCCTGTACCTCTGAAAAGCCATTTACACTGCAACATGGAGCATGGCCGAAGACAAGACAAATCAAAAGGCTGCTGTGAAAGAGGATGGGGACTCGTAATGGAGAAATGGGGGATAAAGTTAAAAGATTTTTTAAAAAAATTTAAGACATGGACATATTTGAAAGCTATGTGAGGCAGAATTGATAGGACTTGAGTGATTTAGACTAGAAGAGAAAAGACCACTCGGACAGCTTTGGAATCCATCCCACCTGTCACCTCATGCTTTGACTACAGCGGCTGCAGTCCGGATTTCTGACTTGAGCAAGTGAGTGAGCGGATGAGGTGAGCTCACCAAGGCAGGAAACACATGAGAAGCAGCAGGGTCTTCTGTGGATTGCTGCTGCTGTTTGGAGGCCGGTAGAGGAATGGAGTGTATCTGAAGCTGTGGAGATGATGAGTTGAGCTGGACATACGTAGTTCTGTAAGAAAGATCTAGCAGGCAAGCAGAAAGAAGCCTGAAGTTCCTAAGAGAGATTTGGGTCACAGATGGAGATGTGGGGACAACAGCAGACAGACGGAACTGCAGCCTTGAACGGAGGAAGGGGCCTCAGGCTGAATCCTAAAAAGTACCACATTTGAAGAGGTAGAACTCCTCATTCAAGATAACCCATACTACAGTAATGAAAATTTTTAAAAACAAAACAAAAAGGGAAAAGACAGAAATGATATTACATGGATGCGATCAAACACTCAAGACTTTCTAAAAATGAGTTTTGAGACATCATTAAATTTCACACTGCTGTACCTTTCAAAGACACTGCAGTCCAGAGTAATCAGACACACTCCTTAACTGTCGACTTCTTCCTGATCACCAAAGGCTTTGATCAGTGAGGGTCTTCCTGCCATCCACAGGGGGTCTCCCAAAATGAGAGTAACGGCTGGCATACATCTTCAGTGAGAGCAAATAAAGTGCTATGTCTTAAGTCTGGCTGCAACAAGTATGCTACCTAATAGTTAGCATGTTGCTCTTGGGGGGGGTCATGTGGGTTCTTTTAGAAACTGCAGAATGCCCTGCAGCAGTCACGTGCAACTGACGACACATCCCCTGCCCTGCGGCACTCTGAGTCTGTTGGAGGAACATGTAAATCTCACAGAAGCAGAGCTGCAGGGCATCAAACACCCTGTCAATAACTGGCAGTGCTCTCTTCTCACCAGAATGAAGCCCCCTCAGTCTGAAATACAGCCCTGCACAGCACCTACTCCCTGAGCTCTTACTAATGATTGTGCAATCATTCAGATCAACTTTTTAAAAAATGTTGACACCAACAGACTTGACAACCCTTCCCCCACTTCTCTTGAGTCTCAATCGAGTCAGCCAAGCACACCAACCATCCTGCTGCTTGCAAAAGCATTTCCTTTCCCTGTGGATGGCCAGAAGTAGAGGAAGAAAATGGAAGTGACTTGGAATTGCGGCACCAAAGAGGCCAAATGAGCAAAGAAATAATCAACTCCACATGAGCCACTTCAGCTCCAACACAATGAAAAGGGCCTAGGACGAACCCCAGGAAAGGTCACTGAGGTCAAGGGTCACAAGTAGAAACAGGCAGCAGTAAGGGGCGGCCAGCTGCAATAGGGATCAATGTGGTCCTAATTACCCATCCAAAGGGAGGGGCCTGAGAGCTGAGTTAGGTTCTACTCACAACATTTGTGTGTTTCAAAAAAAGTCAAGTGTCCCTGTTCCAATCTCTTTCTATAAGACTATTTCTTCTGCCTCTAGAGCACAGGAAACCAAGAATTGTGGAGACAAGATAATTCCCACATCCACTGTGAGTTGTAAAGGAGCATTATAAATATTTAAAAGTGTAGGTGCATACAAATGGTGAAATTCTAAAACGCAACTTGGGAAAGATTATAAAGACAAAATACAGCAAAACTTTCAAGGGGATTACTTTACAAGTACCATGCCACAAATCCAACACTTGGTAGATTTTCAAGTTTGTCATTGAAATTGGCTTCATGGGAAAAAATAACAGAGTTATGATAACCACAAAACAAATGCTAAAAGCAAAATTTTTAAGTTTACTAAGAACTAGCTACACTTGAACAGACTAATATTGTAAAAGATGCAGAAAGACATTTGACTAACCTTCTCTGATAAGGGATGAGAAGGAGGAATATGCAAACATTTGAAAAAGAGCTCTGTTACAAGTGTTAGGTAATACAATTAATATAGTTGTTAATAAACCCAGTGCTTTGCTTAGCCCTCTCCACACAATGCACCGGACTAATTTAAGTACAGGACTTTCTCTGAGTTACAGAAGACTCACCCTCATGGGAGTTGGTTTAGATCCCATTTTTATAATAAGGAGAAAGAAACCTCAAGGAAAAACTCATTTTCATGAAATATATTCTAATATGTACAGTCAAGCATTGAGAAAAGAGCAAAGAAGAAAAAATAGAAATCTTGGAAAAGTATCTTTGCTGCAAATAAACCTGACCTAATGCTGGCTGAACACTGGACCTCTGTCTTTTACTTTTACATAATGTTACCTGTCGAGTTATAAGCTTCCTGGAGACATTGGACATATTGATACTAGTTTCTAAGTATCTTATTCCATCTTTAAACTTGGTTACATAACATAAAAGAAGTCTAGATTGCTTATGAGTCCCTGATTTGTTCAAACTGGTGATGGGAATTAGGTCAGACACAACTTCATCAAAGCTGTCGCTCCACTGTGGAAGGCTGTGCATCAATAATGGGGCTCTTCAAGCACATCCATAAGCTGACGTACAAGTCAATCGGATCAACGTGCAGTCAGCACATGATTGGCACAAACTGACTGATAAGTCTTAATATAAGTAAAAACACACATTGGCGTATACTAAGAAAATGTGCACCCTAGAAAACTTTAAATCAGTGATAGGAAGTTAACACCCAAGCAATGATCAGGATACGATGCCATGATGAGCTGGATAATACAAAAATAAATCAGTTAAGATCAAGATATCTTCATAAACACAGCATAATACACAGCATGAAGTTTCAATCAGAAGAGCCCAAGAAGTCGTCCTTGGCATTAGGTCCAGCCTGTCTATCAAAAATGCAGCAAAGTTTGCTGGAACAATTCTGCTAAGGCCGAATGTGTAAGAAGCACCAGCTGCTGGACTGCACAGTAAACTGGGCAACAGTAAACAGGATGGTCAAGAGATATCATTCATAATAAATATGTGTACATACACAAACACACACACCGTACATATACTACTGAAAACACCACAGCAGCAGACAGACTCAACCTGCAAGACGGATAAACTTATTCCAGTGATGTTTCCCCGTGCAGAACTGTTCTGAAAATTCTTGTTGATTATTTTCAGTGTCAATGGATAAACCAAACATGAAAATCATTCTCATTATAATTACACCTCATTCTAACCCCATGTATTCTTAACCCCAACATTACTGACAATTTATTCATTAATAGCTATTTCCCCAAAAATCAAGAACATCAATTTTTTTTAAATGTGCCATATCCCATAAAGATAATTCCAAAAGAACTCCAAATTTCTTGGCACAATAACAGCAATATGATATTAAATATACAGTTTCCCAAGGTAAATGACTTCTTTAAAGACATAATTCTCATATATATAAGTTACAATATATTTCTTAAACTTTTTACACTATACTCATTTCATAATTTTACAACAAAAGTACAAGACATGTTTTCACATGTATATAACCTTCTAGGTCTGACTCTTCTTTTTATTTTTTTTTTGAAACAGAGTCTCGCTTCGTTATCCGGGCTAGAGTGAGTGCCATGGCGTCAGCCTAGCTCACAGCAACCTCAAACTCCTGGGCTCAAGCGATCCTCCTGCCTCAGCCTCCCGAGTAGCTGAGACTACAGGCATGCGCCACCATGCCTGGCTAATTTTTTCTATATATATTTTAGTTAGCCAGATAATTTCTTTCTATTTTTAGTAGAGACGGGGTCTTGCTTTTGCTCAGGCTGGTCTCGAACTCCTGACCTCAAGCGATCCACCCGCCTCGGCCTCCCAGATGCTAGGATTACAGGCGTGAGCCACCGCGCCCGGCCTAGGCCTGACTCTTTAAAGGACTTGTCATTGCTGACTTCTGTATACAACATAAGGGTTTTTTGCTTTGTTTTGTTTTGAGTGAGATTTAAAAAATAAAAAAACGTACAACTTTATTCTTTATATAACATCATGTTACTAATCTGGGTCTGAGAATTACAGGAACGCTGCAGGGCTGGATCCTTTGCTTAATTTCTAAAATCTCTTCGTTCAATTCATCTTCTAAGGGCAGATTATTAGTGAGGTTGGACTCTGCAGTCTAAGACCACAAAGTTTCACTCATTTATGCAACAAAAATGTATTGAGTACCTATATTCAAGGGAGTAGGGAAAAAAGATGAGTGGGAGAGGGGTTTAAAGTAGAATAAGGCAATAGAAAGACTTTGACCTCATTTCCTAAAACACTCTGTCTCTGACATCTTTAACTCTTATAATAAGCAACAGAATTAAAGAGTTTTTGTGTAATACAGTTTCAAAAAGTGACAGGAACCCTAATTTTTTAAAACAATGTATTTTAAACAAAATTATTAGTTGGTGGTCTAAACTGATGTATTTTTCCTTTTCCTAGAGAATGTTAGAATATTTACTTACTAATTAGTGTGGCTTAGGTTTTATCTGCAAGGAGAAAAAAAACTCCACAATTTTTTTCCAGCTTTAGAATTCTATAACAAGCATTTTACAACTGCTGTGTTTAAATGAAAGAAACACTTAAAAGCTTGTCTTACTCTAGGTTTTGCCTCATCTTTGGCAGATTCCAAAAATGACTGCACTAAGAGGAAAGGGATGAGGGGGACAGCAAAGGTATCTAAAATCATGAGCGGCATTCATAGCACAGGGGTGAGCCTTCCAAAATCAACAAAACTTCAGCTCTAAAAATTAAGCTCAGAACATCAGTTTGCAAGCAAAAAAGTGTTCGCTTAAAAAAAAAAAAAAAGCTAAGCTGAAAAGAAAAAAAAAAAAGTAGGAGACGTAAAGTTCATGGTTTCATTGTAAGAACCTGTAGAGGTGGTCCCTCCACCTCACATTCAGGTGAAGAAATGCAGAAATCACCCTTGCAAGCTTTCTTGTTTTATGAAAGCAACATCCACCAATTCAAAGAATTCTAGAAACACTGTCAGAAACATGTACACAATGGAAAGGATAGGTCTTCACCTGAAGGCTCAGCATTTATCATAAAAAAAGAATCACTGGTTATGAACAACAGAACATTACCAATTTGAAAACTACTTACTTACAGACCTCATAGACTTAGAGACCTTTCCAAGAATTTACATTTAAAATGTTTCAGAACTCCATAAAATCATCACCTTTTTCTCTGCCTAGCTTCCATGCCAACCTAAGTAACTTAAGAGTAAAGGACCAGGCCGGGCGCGGTGGCTCACGCCTGTAATCCTAGCACTCTGGGAGGCCGAGGTGGGTAGATCGCTCGAGGTCAGGAGTTCGAGACCAGCCTGAGCAAGAGTGAGACCCCATCTCTACTAAAAATATAAAGAAATGATCTGGACAGCTAAAAATATATATAGAAAAAATTAGCCAGGCATGGTGGCGCATGCCTGTAGTCCCAGCTACTCGGGAGGCTGAGGCAGTAGGATCGCTTAAACCCAGGAGTTTGAGGTTGCTGTGAGCTAGGCTGACGCCATGGCACTCACTCCAACCCGGGCAACAGAGCAAGACTCTGTCTCAAAAAAAAAAAAAAAAAGAGTAAAGGACCAGATGGCAAGTGCAGGCATTCCAAAAATCAGATATTATTTTGTTTATTTGAATTACATCCTTTGCTTGAACAGCCTTGGGTGCAAATAAAACAAACAACCGGCCGGGCGCGGTGGCTCACACCTGTAATCCTAGCACTCTGGGAGACCGAGGCAGGAGGATTGCTCAAGGTCAGGAGTTCAAGACCAGCCTGAGCAAGAGTGAGACCCATCTCTACTAAAAACAGAAAGAAATTAGCTGGATAACTAAAAATATATACATAAAAAATTAGCCGGGCATGGTGGTGCATGCCTGTAGTCCCAGCTACTCGGGAGGCTGGGGCAGGAGGATCGCTTAAGCCCAGGAGTTTGAGGTTGCTGTGAGCTGGGCTTGATGCCACGGCACTCACTCTAGCCCAGGCAACAGAGTCACACTCTCTCTCTCAAAAAAAGAAAAAAAAAAAACCTACTAATTAAAATAACCAACAGCAGTACTAATAAAACATCTAAAAAGTAGCTTTTATATAGATAGAGGCTTTTTAGGTGCTTGCCTCCTAACCACAGTATATGGAACAATGAATGTGCCCTTAAAACTAAGTGAGATATTTCCATTTCTGCTGGAGAAGAATAAGAAGTCAACTTAAGTCTCCGGCTGGAGAGAGAACCCTACTTGATAGTGAGGCATCGTAACTACTTGGGCATAAATCTTATCAATGGAGAATCCAGCATGAGAAACAGCAAAGCCATATACCAACACACATAATTATATGTTGAGAATTTACTACATTTAATCTATAGCAATGGTTCCCAGACTTTGGGATTCTAATAAACAGAAAATTTAAAACAAAACACCTGTATGCCCTGTGTAAGACTGCCAAAATTTTGCGAAGTAAGAAGATTTGAAAAAAAATTAAGAACTTCCATCTACTATCATTGTTTCATCTATCATGATTTCATTAGAACAAAACAAAATGGTAAGCAAGAAATAATTTCAGAATTAATTTAGCTTTAGGAAGCAACTGCTACATGTCTTTTGGCTGGCTGTTTCTCATCTTACTCCAGACAAGTATAAAATGTTCATTAAAAATCATGCTGGTTCAAAGATCAATATTAAACAACTAATCTAGAGATTTTCACTGTCTTAAATCAGTAGGATTATAACAGTTCAATACCACACATTTGGTTATAAAATAGGCTAAATTTTATAATGTGTGTCTTCAAACAGAGCCTTAAATGCAGGTAATTCTGTAGCTCTTCATCCTCAATGTCAGCCAATATAATCTCCCTA